>NW_026606115.1:9355000-11767500 GCF_029834395.1 Sorex fumeus
TCATGTTTTCAGACTTGTCGAGTCTGTGCTTTGGTAAATGGCTATATCCCTCACTCATATCTCTGGTTAAACTGAAGCCCTGATGCCTGTCACCCATTACTTCTTGCTTTCTCCTTCCCTTGATCTCTTTTCTTTCTCTGTACTTCTCTTCTCTGAACACTGGGGTCAAGTATGATCTATAAGTCTCCCTTTTTACTAAAATATATCTCTTTATCCAGTATTCTATATTCAACAAATAAGTGAAATCATCTTGTGCTTGTCTTTCTCTGACCTACTTCACTCAACATAGTAACTTCCAGTTCCAATCATGTTGCTGCATTTTTAAAAAATATGACAATAGTATATTGAAATAATTTTGTTTCTGATGTTCCATAACACATTCATTGATATGTGGTTTTGAATCAACTCCTTAAGCCTGGAGACAATTCCTTTTGCAATGGTATTAAATACATTTACTGTACTTTTGAATTTAATTTACTAAGAAATTGTTAAGGAATTTTTCACCTAGATTCATTAAGGAATATTGTTCCATTCAATAATTTTAAACTATGTTCATGGTTTTGGTTTGAAGACACCGTAGGTCTCAAGGAAACTGAACATAAGATTATCTGTTTTGGCTTATCCTTACGTCTCATGTTCACCTTTGAACACATATCTTTTTTGCTGGTCACTGTTTCTTTGCTTGCATATTTAAATTCTACAGAAGTCTGGGTTCTCTCTCGAATATGTACTTCTCCGTTTCTCTCCTCTCACATTTTTCTAAGTAAGTTTCAATACAACATTTCTTTAAAAGAATTTCTGTTTTTACAATTTTGGGGAAAAGGGTAGACATTAGATAGTAGCTCATATTTAATGATTTGTCAGATCTCTTTAGTAGATCCATCTGGTTTTGGTCATTTATTTGGATAGAGATTGTAGAATTGTTTCATTTTTCTTGTTTGTGATTCATTTGTTCAGGTTTTCTATTTCTTCTTGATTTTATCTTGAAATATTGTAAGACTTAAAATATGTCGACTTTTCTAGCTATTTCAGCTTGATGGAATAAAGTGGTTCATACTAGTTTTTGAAAATTACTTATATTTCTATTTTATTTAATGTAACTCCTGCCCTTTCATTTTTATCCTGTTTATTTTCCTTTCAATGTTATTTAAGAGTTGCCGAGTGATAGTACAGCGGGTAGGGCATTTGCCTTGCACGCGACCGACCTGGGTTTGATCCCCGGCATCCCATAGGGTCTACCAAGCACCACCAGGAGTAATTCCTGAGTGCAGAGCCAGGAGTAACCCCTGTACATCACAGTGTGTGACCCAAAAAGCAAAAGAAAATATTTATGAGCTTAGGTAAGGATTTGTCAATTATGTCTAGTATTTTAATGCGTTGTTCATATACTGCTTATTGTATAAATATTTTGACTTAAAATTGCAGTTTATTTTTTTCTCCCCATTTTTTGATGGGGTTGGAGGTGTTTCTTGTACAATTCTACCAATGTTTTGTATATCCTGGATGAGAAGAAATGAACAGAAGTTTCCCCAAAAAAGAAATACAAATGGCCAAAAGGCACATGAGAAAATGTTCCACATCACTAATCATCAGGGAGATACAAATTAAAACAGCAATGATATCATCTCACACCACAGAGACTGGTACACATTCAAAAGACCAAAAGCATCCAGTGCTGGCGTGAATGTGGGGAAAAAGGGACACTCTTTCACTGTTGGTGGGAATACCCACTAGTCCACCCTTTCTGGAAAATAGTCCTTCAAAAACTAGAAATTGAGCTTCCATATGACCCCGCATATGACATCTGGGAATATATCCTGAGGCTGCAAAAACAGCACAGTAGAAATCACATCTGTACCTATATATTCATTGCAGCACTGTTTACAATAGCCAAAATCTGGAAACAACCCAAGTGCCCTAGAACAGATGACTGGTTAAAGAAACTTTGGTACATCACACAATGGAATATTATGCAGCTGTTAGGAGAGATGAAGTCATGAAATTTGATTACAAATGTATAGACATGGAGAGTATCATGCTAACTGAAATAAGTCAGAAAAAGAGAGGAAGAAATAGAAGGACTGCACTCAGTTATGGAGTATAAAATAACATAACATGAGGCTGACACCAAAGACAGTAGATACATGGGACCAGAAGATTGCTTCATAGCTGGAAGCCTGCCTCATGAGCAAAGGGGAGAAGGCAGCTGGAATAGAGAAAGGATCACTAAGAAAATGATGATTGGAGGAGTTGGTTGGGATAGGAGATGTGTGCTGAAAGTAGATAATGGATCAAACATGATAACCTCTCAGTATTCGTATTGCAAACCATAATGTCCCAAAGTAGATAGAGAGTATGGGGAATATCGTCTACCATGGAAGCAGTGGGAGGTGGGAAAGCCGGGGGTGGGGGTATACCGGGGATATTGGTGGTCGGAAATGTGCACTGGTGAAGGGATAGGTGTTTGATCATTGTGTGATTATAATTCAAACATGAAAGCTTGTAAGTATCTCACAGTGATTCAATAAAATTTTTTAAAAAGCCACAGCACAATATTGGCTACAAAATAATATTAAAGCACTATTTTAATAAAAGTTATAATAGTAAAGCAAAATAGCATTTTTTAAGAAATCTGATATCTGTAGGCTACCAGTGAATAAAAATAAGGATTAAGCAGAATTAATATAAAAAATAAATTTAGACCATTGGCAAATAAAATTGGCTGGTATCTCACAGGACACCAGAAAATATTTCACTAACTTTAATAGCAGTTTAACAATCGAGCTTAATTTCCAAATATAAAACTACTCATTGATGTGAAGCTTTTTGTGTATTTACATTTTAATATTTAATTATACTTTGTTGTTTTTCACTTATAAATATGTTACTTTTTAATCTAGTAACTAAATTAAATTTTATTAGAACTTTTTTAAAATTTTCGGTGCTGCAGAACTTTTTTTTATAATTTATTTATTTATTGAATCACTGTGGGAAAAGTTACAAAGCTTTCAGGTTTAGGTCTCAGTCATGCAAATATCAAACACATTTCCCTTTACCAATGCTTATTTTTTACCACGAAGAACCCCAATAAAACCCCACCCCCCACCCCTCCCAGTGCCTGCTAGGCAGATGAATTCTAGTTAACACTCTATCTGCTTTGATTAGCTTCATTGTTTCAATAAAAGATGCACCACTATTATTTAGAGTTTACCCTTCCCCCCAAAATCAGACATGCTGAAAAAGCATTGTGAAGTGATTTGGTTTCTACAGCTGGGTTCAAGAATTAAATGTTGGTTTTGGATTTCTGCTATTTTACTTATTGACCCTGGAAGTATTTCTACTGAAAGTCAGATAATTAAGAGATTGGTTTCTGTGCTCTGGAGTTGTGGCCGTGCTGGAGAACCGCTCGTGGGAGCAACTGGTGACCTCGGTAGGGTGTGAAGGATGGACCGGAACGCCCCCCCCCCCCCCTTCCCATGAGGTTTTAGTCGCCCCCACATCCCCGGCTCATACCTGCTGTCCAAAAGGTTCCCATGTGGCTGCCATCTTTCTTTCCAGAGAGGAAAGGGCGAATGGGGCAACACCCTTTCCCCTCCGGGCAGACATGATGGCCTGGATTAACTCATAATCCATTCACTTTTCTGCTCCAAGCTGCTGGGTTCTGCATTAAGTCCTTGTGCTTCTGGGGCCGTGGCCGTGCTGGAGAGCCGCTCGTGTGCTGCAGAATTTTTAATTCTATTAAACTTTGAAAGAAGCCATAAATATCAATTAAAACCAACTTTCAAAAATTTCCCTTTAAATTTAATTTAGGTGATTTTAAAAGATTTAACTTGAAGTTCAAAAAGTTACACAGAGTAATTTGGTAGAATAAACATAGGAAAGCAGTGTTGGTTTCAAATAAACAACAATGTGATCTATCTATACAATTGGGTATTATTTCTATTGAATTATAAAAAATGAATAACAAAATTAAAAACAAAATATTTATACATTTTCAACATGGATGAAACTTGGAAACATCCTGCTGTATGAAAAGACATTCAATCACAAAAGAAACAATATGATATTTACTTCAGCTATATTGTCCAGAGGAAGAAACTTTATCCACAAGCATGGTGGTTACTTAAGGCTGAGGACTATTTAAAAAGTTAATGGAAAGAATTGTTAGTGAAAACAGAATTTAGTTTTGGGGTGTTGTAAATGTCCCAAAACTAGATTATGGTGATGAATGCATAACTCTCTAAACACATTTAAACTATTTACTTATATAGTAAGTAGCACTGTCCTCCCATTGTTCATCGATACACTCAAGAAGGCCCAGTAATGTCTCCATTTTGAGACTTGTGGTTACTGTGTTTGGTATATTGAACACATCACGGGTAGCTTGCCAGGCTTTGTTGTGCAGGTGAGATACTCTTGGTAGCTTGCTGGGCTTTCTGAGAAGGGTGGAGGAATCGAACCCTACTCGGCCAGGTTGGCTGCACATGAGGCAAACTCCCTATCACTGTGCTATCACTCCAGCCCATATACTTATATACCATTTACTTATATACTTAATTTAATTTACATTTTATGGTTATGTGGGGAGTTCGATCATCCCCAGCATGCTCAGAGCTACTCCTCATTCTGTGATCAGATATTACTCCCTGAAGTGCTTGGGAGAAAATGTGAGGTGCCTGGGATCAAATTGAGCTCAGCTGTAACCAAGAAAACTGCTTTAAGCCCTGGACTACCTTTCTGGACCATGAATTGTACACTTTAATGCAATAAAATACATTTACAGAAAGACATCTTGTATACACAAGTTTGATCTCACCTCCTGAATCTATACTCAGTTGAGTGTAAATTTAATATTAGTGCCATAAATTGTCTGTGCCAAATACTATAATGCAGATAATGTGGATCTGGGAAAATTTGTCCTAAGGCTTGAGTTTAAAATTCAATCTAATTAAGTGAGGACAATTCTCACTCTACTTGTTCACAGCTGATAAAATTTATATTGGTTGTCAAATATAGAAATTATGTTCTGCACTAAATATGCACAAGAGAAATGTCCTTGAATTTTCTGTCTGATTGTGGAAGTCCAGACCTAATCAAGAATGTCCGTGAGCTTTCTGTCTGACTGTGGAAGTACAGACTGAATTGAAAAATACAGGAGAAAAACAAAGAATTTACATAATCCAGACGTTATAAGCAGTAAGAACCTTACTGCCTATAACAAAAGAAACTAAAATTATTGAGTTTACAAGTGTTTTGAAACTATTCCCCTGATTCTTGCCTGATTGCACTTATAAATGCTAAAGAATTAAAGATAATTGAAAGAAGCCAAGAGTTGGGGGAAATAGGAATTATGTTTTCTAAGCATAAAACACTCATTAAGTGTATATGGAAATTGTAGAAAGATAATGTCAACCCTAGTTATCTTAAGAAATGGAAATTAATGAACTACACTATTGTAGAGGATAAAAATAAATAGCAAGATTTTTAAAAAGTAAAGCACCTACTTAATATGCTGTCATAGTCTGATTTAATTAAAAAGTTTAGTGTTTCTATCTCAAAGTTAAAGAATTTTGAAAGCATTTCTGGGATACTTTTAATGAACTACTTTCCTACTCTGGAATTTTGTGAGCAGAAATCTCTTTAAGAGGCACTAATTATAAAACTGAAAATGCAATGGAAAGGTCATACATTTTTATCTATTCTCTGTCAAAACTGCATACTCATGCAATTACTGAGCATTCCAGATATTCTTTAAATATAGAATATCTCACATAATAACTCATTTTTTCTGTGATATTTTCTCAGCAAATCTTTACCAGGATCACATACCTCTTCTAAATCTGATTTGCTAGTCCAGATAATTGGCTCCACCATCTTTTCAGTTACCTAACTTTGACGTTTCCGGTAGTTTTGATTCTTCCTATTTGCTTCCAAAGTTAAGTTGGAGAGAAAGAGATCACAGGAAATCCAGAAGAAATATTATTTTTGTGCTTGAAAATATTGCATAATCAGTTATAATTTAATATGTTCTAATTCTTTTAGAAGAAACACCTTCTTCCCTATGAAAGAAAGAATGTTGGAATCTATTTGGTTAGGATATGTTAACTATTATTTTACCCATGGATAGCATGCAAAACAGCACATCAGCCCCTGACTTATTAGTTAAGGAACAGTATCTTCAGCCAAATACTATTCAAAGATTTCCTTTCTAGTAGGGAAAGGAAGCCACAAGAAAAGGTACAAGAACCTTGCTTCGTGTCTCTAACACTAAATGCAATTTTCTTGAAGTAAATAAAATATGGTTATATTTTTCTCATAAAGCCAATACATAATCAATGTATCAATAAAAACTGTAGAAACATCAATTTGTACTGATAGTTTTCACTGATAGTCAATCTTATATTGATTTTAGAAGTGCTGCTTTTACATACTTATAAATAAGGCCAATCACATAAAAATTCCAAATTCAGAAAATAAATGACTTTCTTATTTATATGTAAATGATTCATCATCCTACCTAACACACACTGCTTTATACTGAATGGCAGCAAGTAAATACAGACTATAGCACATGAAGACTTGCTCACACTGGAAACCATTAAAATTTCAAAATGTTTTAAAAATTATTCATAATTTTAAGTTTCAAGTATACACATTTATCCTTCTGAGAAATGTTAATTATAAAGCATGATTAGTGATACTTTGAAAAGAATTATTCTTTTAAACCCTTGGTTCCTTTTGTTTTCAATTCAACTAGGTTCTGGATAGGGGTACTTAATAACTGGTCATGATGTCACACTCATATTTATTGAAATGCAGATAAACAATGTAGAGTTGATGAAAATATGCTGATGGAAAGTAGTTGTTATTAAACACTTTATTGAGTCCTTGTTCCTCACCATCACCATCTATTGGAGCATCTCCAAAAGGCTGTAGAAGTCATCAAAAGACCTTTAATCTTTTGTAATGCAAAGTGCTAAATCAATAAAGTTGCATAGTAAAATAAAAAAATTCACTTAAGCATTTAAATCCTAAAAAAGTTTTGTCCTAACCAATTTTATCATAACTATCATTTAAAAATGTGCTATAAGGAAAATTTTCATATTCCAATTCTAGATTGTTTATATTACATTTTTACTTAGAGAAATGAGTGGACCCCTGACATAACCATTTATGTGTGTGTACAGAAATAATTTTCAATAGTTAAAGTAATTCTATTAGTTTAATACTTGAAATATTTCTTCTTTCATTTTTCAGAGATATTTTTGTGCACAGTTTTTGAGATCCACAATCATTAAATCTTCTTCTTCTTCATCATCATCATCTTCTTCTATTATTATTATTGTTATTATTATTATTATTGCCACACCTTGAATGCTCTAAGGCTGCTAGTACTCTGTACAGAGGGATTTTTCTGTATGGAGTTTATGGACAATATGTTTCTGAGAATGACTCAGGATAGGAGTGTACAGCGTAAGTGCAATAACCCCTTTACTATCTCATGTGTGCATTGTTTATTATCAAAGTTTCAGAGGAAAATATGCATTCTCTAAAGCATAATAGACCTCCATATGAGATTTATCCACCATCTGGGCCTACTAACTATGCCACAGAATTTTATTTTTTGTATGAAATGTTACATTTTTCACACAGCACAGATCTATGATTCTGTTTTAACAAAACCAGCCTTGCTTCACTATCTTACAATCTTTCTGAGCAAACTTACAGAAGAACTAAAGAACAATAATTGTCTTTTCTTCCTTCACGATCATGATCATGATCATTCTGTTGTTCATCAATTGCCTCGAGCAGGCACCAGTAACATCTCCTTCATCCTAGCCTTGAGATTTTAAAGTGCCATTTTCAAGGCTCTTTCAGAGTTAGGAGAATGAGACCCATCATTATTACCGGCATTTGGCATATTGGGTACACCACGGGGAGTTAGCCAGACTCTGCCATGTTGGGCAGGTTACATTAGGTAGCCTGCCAGGTTTTCTAAAGTAAGAATGATTTAATAAGATCTGGTTGGAAGATGCTCAGCCCTGATCCGAGCAGTCTTGGAGATCTCAGCCCTGGGACCCGCATGCCTTTGTTCCTCTTCCGGTACCTTCATGCATGTGGAGAGTAATCTCAGTATGGTTGTGGCTGGTTCTGGAGGTCTTCGGCTGCCGGAGCTCTGCTCGGGGCGGGGAGGGAAACTCAACCCGCTCCCCTCCAAGGGGTCCTGGCGAGGACAGCCAGGCGCGGTGGCAGGAGACTCTGCGTTGTTCTCTTCTGGGAGCTGGGTTTTGTAGTCTCTGTGTATTGGCCGTTGATGGGATTACAAGGCGCCAGGGGGTCAGTTGGTGGGTGTGACCCCTGCCTGCCTACTGGAAGATGGAGGATCTGGGTGGAGGATGCTCAGCCCCAATCCAAGCGGGCTTGGGGATCTCGGCCCCGGGACCGCATGCCTTTGTTCCTCCTTACCTCCTTTCTTCTTTACCTTAGACATATTTTTTCACTTTTCACCATATGATATCCTAAATTATAGTTATATCAAAGTTTCTCTTTAGGGCATGGAGCAATAGCACAGCGGGTAGGGCGTTTGCCTTGCATGCGGCTGACCCGGGTTCGATTCCCAGCATCCCATATGGTCCCCCGAGCACCATCAGGAGTGATTCCTGAGTGCAAAGCCAGCAGTAACCCCCAGCATCGCCGGGTGTGACCCAAAACACACACACAAAAATTCTCTTTAGCCAGCAGCACATGCTGGGGGAAAATGCAGCTCAGATAGGGAAGGGAACACCAAGTAAAGGATGTTTGGCGGATTCGCTCGGGATGCGTGATGCGAGATGCATGCTGAAAGTAGTCTATAGACTGAACATGATGGCCATTCAATATTTCTTTGCAAACCACAACACTCTAAAGAAAAGAGAGAGCAAAAGGGAATGCCCTGCCACAAAGACGGGGCGGGATGGGAGGGATAGGGTGGGGGAGTGGGAGGGATATTTGGATCATTGGTGAAGGAGAATGGGCACTGGTGGAGGGATGTGTACTCGACCATTGTATAACTGAAACCCAAGCATGAAAATTTGTAAGTCTACCATTGTACCTCCTGGTGTTTCATTAATTAAAAAAAAATAATTTCTCTTTGCAAGATCACCAACAAAATGGCTAACTCCAAAAGTCTCATATTAATGCTATTCCTTATAATGAAACATAACAATTTATGCTTCATCAAATTATAATTTAATATTCATAAAAAGAAACATAAAATACAATTTAATTAGTACCCTAAACTAATATTTAATCTAAATGCATCATAAAACTTTATGTCCTTCTCAAGTGTCTTTCTTATTTTTCACACATTGTTATAACTTTGATTTTTTTTTTTTACTTTAGGGCATTTGCCTTGCATGAAGCCTGCCCAGCTGAGCCGGGTACGATTCCTCCACCCCTCTCAGAGAGCCCCGCAAGCTACTGAGAGTATCTCGCCCACACGGCAAAGCCTGGCAAACTACTCGTGGCATATTCAATATTCCAAACACAGTAACAACAAGTCTCACAATAGAGACGGTACTGGGCCCGCTTGAGCAAATCGATGAACAACGGGAGGACAGTGCTACAGTGCTACCATTGTTTCTAAATAATAAAGTGTCACCACAAATACGTTAAATTTTATTTAAATAAAAGCATAAAATATTTTATATAAGTTACTTTGATATTCTTATACTTATCTGTCTTGACTACAGTGGTTTTACAAAGAGAAATTATTTTACAAAGAGAAATTATTTTTTTAATATTTTTAAATATTTTTTGATATATTCTTTTGCATACTATTACACTTGATGGATGTAGTCACGGTTTATTTTTGCAATTGATGGTGATAAAAACATTTTTAGTTTTCTGCCTAATGTTTAAGATATTATAACACTACTTAAGGCATACAGTAAATTGTCATATATATTTTGAAATGACAACAAAAAAGTTTAAATAAATGTATATTTCTTTTCAGTTAAAATTTTTCTTTTTACCCAAGTCACCGCCTACAAACAGCCTCCATTTGGAATTGTAGATTTTATCTATTATTTTCTTAATTTGGAGGATAGCTATCCTCATGGTGCTAATGGGCTTACAGGTCTACACCAGGTGATGTTCAGAGGCAATGTGCTGCCAGGCATTTACCCATGGTCCCATGAATGAAAGGCATATATACTAACTCCCGTACTCTCTGTCTGGCCCTGTTGTAAATTCCTTTTTGTTTACAGACTCTGGCTATTGTGAATAGTATTACAATGAACATAAATAAGAAGATGCCATTTCTGCTGGGTTATTTTACACCCTAGGGTTATATTCCTACAAGAGGTATTACTGGGTCATGTGGAGATCAAGTTCCAGGTTTTTGAGGAATACCAACATTTTTTCCAAAAAGGCTGGACCAGTTGTCATTCCCACCAGCAATGAACGAGAAACTCTTTTCCCCGAATCTGTGTCAGCACTGGTTGATCTTATTCTTTTTGATGTGTGCCAGTCTTTGTGGTGTAAATAGTAAGTAACTCATTGTTGTTTTGTTTTGAATCTCCCTGATGATTAATAAAGTAGAGCATTTTTACCATGTGCATTTTTGTCGTTTGTATTTTTATGACGATTATTATGTTGTAAATTTCTTTTAAAAATTTTTTTAATTATTTATTTATTTATTATTTTTTAAAATTTTTTGAAAATTTTTATTAGTGAGACACCATGAGATACAGTTGTAGACTTAAAAATTTTTGTGCTTGGGTTTCAATTATAAAATTATCAAATACCCATTCCTCCACCAGTGCCCATTTCCCACCACCACGGATCCCAGAATCCTTCCCACCCCGAATCCCCCCCATCCGCCCTGCCTCTATGGCAGGACATAACCCTTTGTTCTCTATCTCCCTTGTGGTTTGAAAATGAGGCATTGAGTGGCAATAATTTTTGATTTATAATCTACTTTCAGCATACTTCTCCCATCCTGGGAGGATACTCACAACACCCTTTATTTGGTGCTCCCTTCTCTCTCTGAGCTCCCTTTTGCCCTAGCATGTGTAGCTGGCCTCCAAGCCATGGAGCAATATTCCTGGTACTAATCTCGGCCATTCTTGAGTGTTAGTCTCCTATTTTGTTACTTTATGTTCCCCATATGAATGAAATCTTTCTATGTCTATCCCTCTCTTTCTGACTCATTTTGCTTAACATGATACTTTCCATGTAGTAACACTTGTATGTAAATTACATGACTTCATTTTTTCTAACAGCTACATAGTACTCCATTGTGTAAATCTACCAAAGTTTCTTCAACCAGTCATCTTTTCTCAGGCACTAAGATTTTTACCAGATTCTGGCTATTGTAAAGAGTGCTGCAATGAAGGAAGAAGTGCAGATGTCACTTCAACTATACTTTCTTGCCTCTCTGGGATATATTCACAGAAGTGGAATCACTGGGTCAAATGGGAGCTCAATTTCTGATTTTTGGAGAAGCGGCCATACTGTTTTCCAAAAGGGCTGAACCAGTTGCCATTCCCACCAGCAGTGAAGGAGGGTCCTTTTCTCACCACACCCGCACCGGCACTGGTTGCTTTTGTTCTTGTGGATGTGGGCCAGTCTCTGTGGTGTGAAATGATATCGCATTGTGGTTTTGATCTGCATCTCCCTGATGAAAAATGATGTGGAGCAATTTTCTCATGTGCCTTTTAGACATTCAGATTTCTTTGAGAAATTTCTGTTCATTTCATCGCCCCGTTTTTTGATGGGATGGATGTTTTCTTCTTGTGGAGTTCAACCAGTAGTTTGTATATCCTTGATATCAATCCATTGTTGTATGTGTATTCGGGGAATATCCTTTTCCATTTTGTAGACTGTCTTTGTATTTTGGTCACTGTTTCTTTTGAGGTGCAGAAGCTTCTTAGTTTAAGACAGACCCATTTGTCTATCTCTGTTTTCACTTTGCCAGTGGCATGACATCTTTAAAGCTACCATTTGCTTCAATGTCATGGAGTATTTTGCCAAATTTTTCTTCAATGTATCTTATGGATTCTGGCCTGATGTTGAGTTCTTTAATCCACTTTCATCTTACTTTTGTACATGGCCTTAGGCAGAGATCTGAGCACACTTTTTGCATGGAGCCGTCCAGTTTTGCCAACACAATTTGTTAAAGAGGCTCTCCTTGCTCCACTTCACTTTTCTTGCCCCCTTATAAAAGATTAGATGATCATATACTCTGGGGGAGATGTCAGTATATTCAACCCTGTTCCATTGGTCTACAGCACTGCCTTTGTTCCAGTACCATGCTGTTTTAATTATTACTGCTTTGTAGTAGAGTTTGAATTTAGGGAGGTTGATTCCTCCCATTTTCTTTTTCCCAAGAATTGTTTTAGTTATTCTTAGTGGCTTACTGTTCTATATAAATTTCTGGAGTGTTTTCTCCATTTCTTTGAAGAATGTCATGGGTATCCTAATAACGATTGCGTTGAATTTGTACAGTATTTTTGGGAAGTATTGCCATTTTGACAATGTTAATTCTCCCGATCCACGAACAGGGGACATTTTCCCATTTCCTCATGTCATTTTTTTATTTCCTGGAGTAGCTTTTGCAGTTCTCTTTGCACAAATCCTTTAATCCCTTTTTTTAAATGATGGAATATGTTGATTGATTTCCGAGTGTTAAACCATCCTTGCATCCCCGGGATGAATCCCACTTGGTAATAGTGCATGATTTTTTTTATGAGTAGTTGAATTCTATTTGCTAGTATTTTGTTGAGGATCTTGGCATCTGTTCATCAGGAATATCGGTCTGTAGTTTTATTTTCTAGTGGTGTCTTAGTTTCCTTTTGGTATTAGAGAGATATGGGCTTCATAGAAACTGTTTGGGAGAGTTTCTGTTTTTTCAATTTCCTGGAAAATCTTGAGAAGGACTGGCAGTAGGCCCTCTTTAAATGTTTGGAAAAATTGGCTAGTGAATCCATCTGGACCTAGGCTTTTGTTTTGGGGAAGACTTTTGATTACAGTTTCCATTTCCCTGATGTGAATAGGTCAATTCAGGTACTCTAGATCTTCTGATTCAGCTTTGGGAGATGATAGGAGTCAGGAATTTATCCATTTTTCTAGGTTCTCTTGTTTCATGGCATACAGACTTTCAAAGTAGTCTTTGATGATCTTTTGAATTTCTTTGGTTTCTGTTGCGACTTTCCCCTTCTCATTTCTGATTCGGTTTATTAGGGTTCTCTCTCTCTGTTTCATTGTGAGTGTTGCTAGTGGTTTATCTATCTTGTTTATTTTCTCGAAGAACTAGCTCTTGGTTTTATTGATCTTTCGGATTGTTTCTTTGGTTTCCATTTCACTGATTTCTGCTCTAAGTTTTATGTTATCTTTCCTTCTGCCTCATTTGAGCTGTTTCTGTTGATCCTTTTCTAAGGTCTTGAGCTGTGAAATCAAGTTGTTTATAAGCATCCTTTCTTCCGTCCTGAGAAATGCTTGCAGAGCTATAGATTTTCCCCTTAATATGGCTTTCGCTGCATCCCATAAATTCTGGTAGCTCGTGTCTTCATTCTCATTTGGTTCCAGGTATCTTTTGATTTTGTCCTTGACTTCCTTCCTGACGCACTCGTTGTTCAGCATTGAGTTGTTTAATTCCAGGTGTTTGATTTGGTTCTCGTGTTTGTGTGTCAGTCACTTCTATCCTCAGTGCATTTTATTCTGAAAAGATGGTTGACACTATTTCTATCTTCCTGGTTCTATTGAGATATGTTTTGTGGCCTATCACATGGTCTATTTTAGAAAATGTTCTGTGTGCACTGAAGAAGAATGTGTATTCTCTCTTTTGGGGGTGTAAAGCCCTGTATAGGTCTATAAGCCCTTTCTCATCTATTTCTTCTTTAAAAGCCAATGATTCATTGCTGAGTTTTGTTCTTGTTGATCTATCCAGAGGTGATAAGGCGATGTTAAAGTCTCCAAATACTATTGTGTTGCTAGCAATGTCCTCCTTAAAATCTGTTAGTAGTTGTTTTAAATATTTAGCTGTTCCCTCATTAGGTGCGTATACATTTAAAAGTGTGATTTCTTCCTGTTGTACTTATACCTTGATGAAGAGAAAATATCCTTAGCTGTCCCTTCTAATCTTTTTCAACCTGAAATTAATGTTGTCAGATACTAGTATGGCCACGCTAGCTTTTGTGAAGGAGCTGTTTGCTTGCAGAATTGTTTTCCATCCTTTGAATTTGAGTCTGTGTTTGCTCTGACTGTTGACATGAGTTTCTTGTAGGCAGCAGAATGTTGGGTCCTGCCTCTGTATCTTTTTTGCCTCTTTGTGTCTCTTAAATGGTGAATTTAGACCATTGACATTGAGAGAGATTACTGTTATTGGGTTTTGTGTCATCTTTTTGTAAGTGTCTCTTCTGGTTGTAGGGTTTGTCTTGTCTTATAATAGCCCCGTTAGCCCTTGTTTTAGGTTTGGTTTTGAGTCTATGAAGTTCCTGAGCTGCTGTTTATCTAGAAAATA
Organism: Sorex fumeus; assembly: GCF_029834395.1. Lineage (NCBI taxonomy): Eukaryota > Metazoa > Chordata > Mammalia > Eulipotyphla > Soricidae > Sorex > Sorex fumeus. The sequence goes on from NW_026606115.1 coordinate 9,369,504, forward strand.
GTGTACTGTTCCTTCGAGTTTGAGTGAGAGTTTAGCAGGATAGAGTATTCTTGGTGAAGCATTCATTTCAGTTAGTTTTTCCACTATATCTCACCACTGCCTTCGGGCTTGGAGGGTTTCCTCTGATAGGTCTGCTGTGAATCTAGGGGTGCTCCTTTTTATATTATTTCCTTCTTTGACCTTGCTCCTTGCAGTATTGTGTCTCTATCGGCAACATCGATCATTCTAATTATGATATGTCTTGGAGTGTTTTTGTTATGGTCTCTTTTACCTGGCACCCTTCGGGCTCCTTGAATCTGAATGACTGCATTGTCGAGCTCTGGGAATTTTTTCGCAATGATTTGTTTAACCATGGGTTTTTCATCGGGATTGTTTCCCTGAGCTTCTGGTATTCCAATGATTCTAAAGTTGTTCCTCTTGGAATCATTTCCTAGGACTCTGATTCTCTGTAGAGCTGTTTTGAGGTCCCTTGCCATTGTTTGTTGTTGCCTGTTGGCTTGGTGCAGCTGTTATTCCAGCTCACTGATTCCTTCCTCATCTGTGGTCATTCTGCTTTTGAGGGCACATACTGAGTTTTTTATTTCATCTATGGAATCTTTGATCAGTGCCATTTCTGTGTGTAGATTTCCAATTTCTGCTCTCATTTCTTCCTGGATTTTCTCCATTTTGGGATCCATTGTTTCTTTCATGTCCTCCTTCAATTTACTGTTTATCTGACTGTTTCATTGAGTTCATTGAACATCTTCATGACTTCATATTTGAATTCTTTCACAGAGATTTCCCTTAGGTGAATAGAACCTACGTAGGCTACTGGACTCTTTTCATTGTCCTTTCCATGTTGTGGGGATTTGCGTTGTTTCTTAATGTTGGTGTGTAATTGTGGGGACTAGATTTCTTCGTATGACTAAACTACCTTCGGCCTCGTGTGTGTTGGCTCCCTGAAAATTAGGCCACGCCCACTTCTGCAGAAGCCACGCCCACCTCTATAGCAGTCACACCCCTACAGAACCTGGTGTGTGTGGGGGGAGTAAAGACTGCCTGGGGACAAAAAGGTAGAGGCAGAGTCTCAGGGCTGCTTTGTCTCCCAAGGTCTGAGAGGACAGCTGGGGAGCTTGCAGGGAGAAATCAAGTCCCGGGTCCGAGAAGCGGCAGATAATCTGACTTGGGTGGGGGAGAAGACCAGTTCAGCTTGGGGTATGAAAAGCTGTAAATTTCTTTAGAGGTTTTCAGGAAATTTTTTAAGAAGAGCAGTTTGACTTGCATGTGACTCCTGAGCACAGAGCCAGGAATTGCTCCAGAGAACACCAAGTGTGACCCTATTCACTTCCTCTCAAGGCAAAAAATAAAATACTTTATCAACATTTAAAGTATCTTTCTTCCTCCTGGACAAACACTTCAGGACGCTTATCATAATTTGACCCACTGTATTTTGGAAAATTTTGTTATACTGCATTTTATAGTTTCATCCATTTTTTTAGCCACCAAGTTAGGTATCATTATCAGTAATTTCAACTTTTCCTCATATTATTACAAAATTTAAATTTCCTTGTTTTTTTCTTTTTATGTAATCTGCTTTTGGTTGTTGTTTTAGAGTGTAGGTTGCTAGGGCATTGTCAATGGAAAGAGCCTCGACTCTTGGACTCTCGATGGTCTTTTTCGTATCCTTATCTTAGCTTTTAGTTTCCCTCGGAGCTTCTCTGCTTCTATGTGTGGGGGGGTCTTTTTCTGAGGGCTTCCAGAGTTTCTCAATATAGAAAAAGCCTGGAATATTCTTTTCAAAGGACCTCAGCTTTTCTGCTTCAGGCACACTTACTAGGCAATCGTTTCTTTTGTTTTTCTGTTCTTTGTATTTGAATCACCTTGAGACATAGAGTTACAAAGCAGTCTATGGTCAGGTTTCAATCATACAGTGTTCCAACACCCATTCCTCGAGTAGTGTACATTTTCCACCACCAATGACCCCAGTTTCCCTCCCACCACCCTTCTCATAGCCTGTCTCTGTGGCTGGCATTTTTTCTTTCTCTCTCTTTCTCTTTCATTTCTCTCTTTCTTTCTTTCCCTCTTTCTGTCTCCTTATGGGCATTATGGTATGAAATACACATACTGAGAGGTTATCATGTTTGTTCCTTTATGCATTTTTAGCCTGCAGTTCTTATTCAGAGTGATCATATCCAACTATGTTTGTCATAGTGGTCCCTTTTCTATTTCAACCTCCTTCTTCCCCAACACTTGAGGCAGGCTTCCAACTGTGAAACAATTCTCCTGGCCCTCATTTCTATTCTCTTTGGGTATTAGTCTTATATTATGTTATTTTTATATCCCACAAATGAGTCCAGACATTCTCTGTCAGGGAAGCAGAACTCCGTGACCTTGGACTCCAGGCTCAATGGACACGGGAACAGAGATCGTCTGCCTGCTCCCAGCAGCCCAGCAGACCTCCACTACCACCATTACCTCCACTACCCAGCCACCGACACACTACAGGACGCTTACTGGACCATGTGGCCCCAAAGTGGCTGCACAACACACCATAAAACACTTAATACAGATTACCGCACCATATTTGATAAAATCCTGTGCTATGCATGGTTATCTTGAGGAAACAGCAGTTGGTGCCCAACGTGGGGCCGTGTTTTGGAGGCGATCGTCGAACCCCTCATCGGAATCGGTGGCCACCAGGACACACTAAAGGTAAGTGTGAGCCTATTCATGGGTTCCCCGTCCACAGAGAATAACTGTCGGGGCCATGAGGGACACAGAAATCTGAGACATTGAGGTTAATTGAGTGTTCAGTCTCATTAGGGTGAATTGAGACGGTCACTGATGGTGGAGGCCCATTCCCTGTGATGATGTTGTATTGTCTAGTCTGTGTGAATATGTGTGAATGAGCGACTTGAGGCGTCCTCGCCTGAGGTTTGATTTTGTGGCTCCACGACTGGGCACCCTTAAAGTCCCCTAAAGGTTACAGAGTCCGAGTGGGCTGTTTGCGATTCCCCAGGGAGCATAAGGTCTAGGGTGATGCCGACTTAGATGTCGGCCGTAAGTCACCATTGGCTGATCCACTACGGCTAAGTTCCCACTGGCCAGACAAGCACCTAAGTGGATTTCCCTTTGGGGAGATCTCCCTGTGACGTCGCATCCTCCCCTTTGTTCTCTTCCTCACTGGGATGGCCTCACAGTGACCCATCTTTGTTGCGTCTTCTTTTTCTCTTTCATGTGACTTGTCCTCCCCCTTCTTTTTTCTCCTCTGTAGTTTTCTCTTTCCCTCTTTTGTTCATTCTTGTCCCTTGGTCCGCCATCAGTAGTCATGGGGTAGACCTTGACTAAGACGGAATTGTTAATTAGAGGCCTTAAGACTTCCCTTAAACATCACGGAGTCAAGGTAAAGAAAAAGGACCTTGTCGATTTCTTCCTTCTTCTTGAAAATGTGTGTCCATGGTTCCCTGCTGGGGCTGTGTGGGAGACTGTCTTAAGGACTACTATGGGACATTCAGTCCCGAGAAAATCCCCATCCCGACCTTTTCCTACTGGAACCTTATCAATGATATTTTCCAGGTCAGACATTCTCAGGCTGACACAAAACAGATAGTTCATGACTCAGAGACCTTCTTAAGGGACTACTACCCCTCTGCTCCACAGTCCCGCATTCCTTCTCAGCATCTGGCCCAGGACAGCCAAGTGCTCTGCTCCTTCTTACAGCAGAAACGGGAGTTCTTGGAACTCCTCAGCAGGTCAGACAACTTGACTTGGATGTCCTCCCTTCTACTGATACCTTACGGGCCCTCCAAAAATGGAGCCCCAAGCCTCCAGTCTCAATCTCTCCAGGCATTCCCCGTTCCCCACTCCCGGGGCCGCAGCCAGGCCCCCCCACCTGCTGGAGAAGATCCAGAGGAGGGACCCCAAGAGGTGGACTCTCAGGAGGAACATGACGATGGAGACCCTATGCCTGAGAACCCTGCGGAGGCCCGCGCTGAGACTGATGATCCCCCACAACCTCCGGGGGCACCTGGCCGCCAGCGGTACAGCCTCTTGAAGTTCAGCGATATTAAAGACCTCAAGGGCACGGTCTTCTCTTGTGGCCCAACCGCTCCGTTTACCCTGAGTCTGCTTGAGTCCCTTAGTGAAGCTTGGCTTATGCCCAACGATTGATTCTCCCTGACCCACGGAGTATTGAGTCGCGGGGATTATTTGCTTTGGAAGGCTGATTATCATGACCGCTGTCAGGAGACTGCCAGGTATAATATGGCCGCCAGCGGGTCCTCCTGTTCTGGACCCTGAATAAGTTTCTGGGCAATGCCCCGTTTTCTTCTAATGAGGTTCAGGCGCAATTCCCTCCAGGCCTCTTAATGCAGGTTCAAGCAGCAGACTTAAAGGCCTGGAAAGGCCTTCCTACAAAGGGTTCCGTTGTCACCTCCTTGGCGAAAATTAGGCAGGAACCCAATGAACCTTATGATTTTGTGGGACGACTGATGGAGGCAGCTGAGCACCTAATGGGAGGAGGAGATACTGATAATGAATTTATTCACCACCTAGCCTAGAAGAACGCCAACTCAGTCTGCCAAGGCGTCCTCTGCCCCCATAAGAGGTGCAAGACACTCTCTGAATATCTTTGGCTGTGCACTGATGTAAACCCCACCTCCCACAAGATTCGCCTGGCTATCGGGGCTGCCTTTAAGGGACTAACCAATGCCCCCGCGGCCCCCACACCAGTCAATCCTAGAATGTGTTTCGGTTGCAATAAACCTGGCCATTTCCTTCGGAATTGCCCTGAGTGGGGAAGATCTCACACACCCCGAACTTTATGTCCTAAGTGTAAGGAAGGTTATCATTGGGCATCTGAGTGCCGGGTTGGGACAGCGTCCCGGCCTGGAAACTCATCAGGGGCCTGCCCCAGGGCCTTGTAATGCAGCAGGCAACTGGGGCGCTTCCCATGGCACCCCCCCCTTCTCTTCCCCCCAGAGCACTGACTCCTCTGGTTTCAATTCCCTCCTTTGCGCCATCCCAGGAAGCTCCAAATTGGACCTCTGTACCACTTCCCCCACAATCCTAACTCAGGCGCAGGGACCTTACCCTATCCCAGTAAACTTCCAGGGGCCCCTTCCCGCCGGCATGGTCGGCGTAATTGTTGGGAGGGGGAATCTTATCATGGAAGCCTTTCAAGTCCTCCCTGGAATTATAGATGATACCCTTGCGGGCCAGCTTAGTGTCATGGCAGTGACTACTTTCTCCTTTCTGAGTATTGATATGGGGGACGCGTTGCTGAATTGCTCCTTATCCCTCCTGGCGCTGTCCCTGGTTGCACTGGTCAGTCACCACCGGAGGCCTTTTGGGTTCAGAAAATCAAGGAATGCAAGCCGCTCCTGTCCCTTTCTATCCCTGGCAGGCCCTTTAACAGCCTAATAGACACAGGAGCTGACACCACTGTTATCACCGCTAAGGATTGGCCCTCCAAGTGGCCGTTGTCCCCATCCTTCACACACCTTCAGGGAATTGGCCACTCTAAGAACCCGGTGTTGAGCTCGGCTGAGCTCAAATGGCAAACTCCCGAAGGGAAGGAAGGCTTTGTCTGTCCTTATGTCCTCCCGGATTTGCCAGTTAATTTGTGGGGCAGGGATATCCTGTCCCAGATGGATTTGATCCTTGTGGACACTAAAGGCCTTGATCTCTTGCTCCAGCAGGGCTATCTCCCCAGCCAAGGCCTGGGCAGGTATGCAGGTATTTCCAGGTTGTTACTGAACCTGTGACATTTCCCCCTTCTGTAGGGAGACTAGGACTGGGAAAATTACCATGACGGCAATTGACTTGCCTGTACCCCACGCTGATAAAATTATTTGGCGAACTGACGATGCTATGTGGGTAGATCAATGGCTCCTGTCCTCAGAGAAGTTAGTAGCAGCGGAGACGGTAGTATAGGAGCAGCTCGCTGCCGGACATATAGAACCTACCAACTCCCCCTGGAATACGCCCATTTTTGTGATCAAGAAGAAGTCAGGGAAGTGGCATTTGCTCCAGGATCTGAGGGCAGTAAACAAGACCATGATGGTTTTGGGGGCATTACAGCCTGGCTTACCATCCCCCGTAGCGATCCCTGCTTGTGGCACAAGATAGTTATAGACCTAAAAGATTGTCTTTTTTCTATACCCCTCTACCCTGATGATCATCCCAGGTTTGCCTTTAGTGTTCCAGTAACTAACTTTAGAGGGCCCATGAAGCGTTTTCAGTGGAAAGTTCTGCCACAAGGGATGGCTAATAGTCCCACCTTGTGCCAAAAGAACGTTGCGGGCATTATAGCCCCTGTTAGGGAACAATGGCCAGGTCTTTACATTGTGCACTATATGGATGATGTCCTACTTGCTGGCCCGCACCCAGACATAGTTATGCAATGTTGCAAACATATGATTGACATACTAACTTCCTCGGGATTCTCCATTGCTCAGGATAAAATTCAAATGGCTGACCCCTACTCATTCTTGGATTCCAACTCAGCCAATCGGGGGTCAAAGTTCAGAAGGCTCAGCTCATGACGTCCCATTTAAAGAACCTTAATGACTTTCAGCAGTTGTTGGGCAACATCAATTGGCTTAGACCCTACCTTAAACTAACAAATGATGATCTTAAGCCTTTGTTCGACATCCTTCAGGGTGACCCAGATCCCAGCTCTCCCCAAGTGCTTAGAGAGGAAGTTCGACAGGCCCTTGCCCTGTGGAGCAGGCCATTGATAGACAATTCATTGTCGCACTGAATTATTATCTTCCTTTTAGTTTAATAATCTTTGCTATGTTGCATTTCCCTACGGGCCTTTTTTGGCAGAGTAATCCTGTTTCCTGGATATCTCTGCCTTCCACTCCCAAGCGAGTTCTCACCCCCTATTACTCCCTTGTTTCCTCTTTTATTAGGTTAGGTAGGGAATTTTGCAGGAAATACTTTGGATTAGAGCAGAATGTTATCATTCAACCTTATGATAAAACCCAGATAAGTTGGCTTTTTCAAAACACTGATGACTGGCCCATAGCCTGTGTGTCTTTTGAGCGTCTTATAGACAATCATTATCCTCCTAATGAACTAGTTCAGTTCTTTAAACTTCACTGATGGATATTTCCATCCATCACCAAGAAGGACCCGATCCCCGTGGCATTCACCACTTTTACAGATGGATCCTTCAATGGGACGGCGGCCTATGTCTATCTAGGAGAAGTTGTCTCTTCTCACATGGAACACACATCTGCTCAGTTGGTAGAGCTGTCAGCGGTTTGCAAGGTGTTCCAGGATTTTCTCCATACCACTTTTGAGTGATATCACAGTGGTAGGGCGTTTGCCTTGCGCACAGCCAGCCCGGCTGAGCCGGGTTTGATTCCTCCGCCCCTCTCGGAGAGTCTGGCAAGCTACCGAGAGTATTCAATATGCCAAACACAGTAACAAGAAGTCTCACAATGGAGACGTTACTGGACCCGCTTGAGCAAATCGATGAACAACGGGAGGACAGACTGACAGACTTTCAATTTACATACAGATAGTGCCTATGTGGCCCTTGCAGTTCCGCTCCTTGAGACTGTGAGCTATGTTAAAGATTCCTCTCAGGCGACCCGTTTGTTTTTACAGATTCAGCAATGTATTCACTCTCGCCACTTTCCCTCTTTTGTAGGCCATCTGAGAGCCCACACTGGGCTACCTGGCCTTCTGTCTGAGGGCAATGACATGGCAGACAGGGCCACTCTGCTAATTGCAGCCCCTGTTTCCAGTACAGACCCCGTATCTGAGGCCATTAAGGCTCATGCACTTCATCATCTTAATGCCAATACTCTAAGAATGATGTTCAAGATCTCTAGAGAGCAGGTCCGACAAATCATAAAACAGTGCCAGTCTTGTGTCACCTTTCTTCCTGCTCCCCACCTGGGAGTTAATCCCAGGGAACTGGTTCCTAACGCACTCTGGAAAATGGATGTTACTCACGTCTCCTCTTTTGGATGGCTTAGATATGTCCATGTGGTGATAGACACCTTTAGCAGGTATATATGTGCATCTGCTCAGACAGGTGAGGCCTCTAAGATGTTATCACTCATGTCCTTTAATGCCTATCTATCCTGGGGAAGCCGCAGCGCATTAAGATGGACAATGGCCCAGGTTACACAGGGAAGAGGTTCCAGGACTTTTGTAAGTAGTTCCAAATTCAGCATACCACTGGAATTCCCTACAACCCGCAAGGACAGGGCATTGTGGAAAGAGCCCACTCTACCCTTAAAATGTATATTTCCAAATTGATGGAGGAAAGAGACCCATATTTTGCCTCTAACTCTCCTAAGATGCTGCTGTCCCACGTGCAGTTTCTACTCAATATCTTGAGCCTGGATAAGGATGGCCGCAGTGCTGCGGACTGTTTCTGGCATTCTGATTCCAAAAACTCCTATGTTATGGCTAAATGGAAGGACCCCCTCACTGCACAGTGGCATGGCCCAGACCCGGTCCTGATCTGGGGCAGGGGACACGCTTGTGTCTATGACACTTGCGAGGGGGCAGCACGTTGGCTCCCAGAGAGGCTGCTCTGGCAAACGGATCTTGTAATTCCTTCCAGGGATCTGGAAGGCCCTGAGAAACATTCTCCCTGTCTTTCATATGTCAGCCCCAAGGAACGTCTTTTTGCCTCTGATCCTGACTCTGCTGACCCCATCGAACCTTCAGAAGTCCTATGCCCTGTCTGCTGAACCGAATCGGGTGATTGCCGTCTGCTGGCAAGTCTTCGTGTGAGAGGCAGATGGAGACCGGAGTGTTCTTTCTCAGTGCGCCTTACAAACCCTCTCCTGGTTTCCTGACTTAGAGGTGGACTTCTGCTCACTCATTCCCCTGTCATGGCGACCCTCCTGTCGAGCTAAGTGGGAATCAGAGAAGTACGTCTGCCCCGGCCATAAGAGGGTCTCAGGATGTGGAGATGCCACTAATTTTTTCTGCAAGCGCTGGGGCTGCGAGACCACTGGCACTGCTTCTTGGGTTCGTTCCTCCACCTCCGATTTGATCACTCTTTCTTCAGCACAGAAGTATCCTGGTACTGTCCCATGCCAGCCCCCTGCGGGTGATCGCTATTGTAAGCTTCTCTGCATTTCATTTACATCTAATGGCAGGGCGCTGGCCTTCCCGAGATGGGCCAGGGGTGGCCTTCTTTGGGGATTACACCTATATGTTGGAAAGACCCCCAGTCTTCTTTTTGGCATTCGCAGGACCTTTCCCCGGTCTCTGCCCAGAAGTTCTACTCCAACGGTGCAGCCTTCCTTTACTTTCACACCCTCCACTTTGCCTTCCCCCCTTACATCTGCCACTCCCCTTTTGCCCACTGATGCATTTTTGCCCACGGGTACATCTCCCACTACTACCTCCCCTACAGGTTCGGTCCTTCTTGATTCCTCGGAGGCACTACTTCAGCTAGTGTCAGCCACTTTTGACTCCTTGAACCGGACCTCCCCAACACTTACCAAGTCCTGCTGGCTTTGCCTTCAACCGGTCCCTCCGTTTTTTGATGCCATTGGACACAATGCTTCCTATGGTATCTCTCTTTCGTCTCCCTCATATTGGGGAGCTCCTTTGGGACCTTCATATCCTCACCTTTCTTTATCCTCGACCTTTGGCTCTGGCCATTGCATCTGGCTCCGTTCCTTCAGCCTACTTTAGCCGTTGCACCTGGATCACTCCCGACCCACGTTTTACCCCCACCTCCTGGGTCACCCCGACTGAGGATGTCTGGTGGCTTTGTTCAGTCACGGGCCTGCCTCCTCATCTCTCTGCCTCTGTTTTTGACTCCTCTTCGGAGTTCTGTGTGACGGTTCTGGTGGTCCCCCGTATTTTGTACCACCAACTTCCACCCTTTATGATTACTGGTCCCCGCGTGATGTTGCCTCACCCCACCGATTCCGCCACGAGCCTGTCTCCGCCATTACCATCACCATTACCATCGCAACCCTGTTCACCCTTGGTACAGGCATCGCCGCCCTGGCTTCTCAGCACTCCGGTCTAGCTACACTTCATGTGGCCGTGGATGCCAATTTAGAGCGCCTTGAACAATCCATCTCTCACCTCGAGGATTCACTGACTTCTTTTCCGGAGGTTGCTCCTCAAAACCGCCAGGGACTGGACTTGTTCTTTATGAAAGAGGGGGAATTGTGTGCTGCCTTGTGGGAGGAGTGTTGCTTTTATGTTAACTACGGTGGAGTGATTAAAAATTCCATGCGAGAACTAAGGGAGGGTTTGGAGCAGAGACAACAGGAACGTGAGTCTTCTAGCTCTGGGTGGGCCCTGCACTCTCTACTTCCTTACTTGTTGCCACTCTTGAGTCCCCTGACTGCCCTTTTATTGATTACTACTGTGGGCCCCTGCATTTTAAACCGGATTATCACTTTTGTTAGATAACAGATAGCTTCTCTATCTGCCAACCCCATACAAGTGCATTACCACCGCCTGGCAATGGAAGATGCTTCCCTGAACTCTGCGGCCACAAAATCTGCAGCTGCAGAGGATGGTTCGCGGGTCGTGGTTGGTTGGACCCAACCTTGAGTTGTTCATGGCCAGCTCCCCCGCCCCTCTCTGAACTGACATTCTGGGTGCAAAAGAGTCGGACTTTACCCTATTCCACTTTTGTTCAGCCGCTAGTTTCTGGCAAAGCACTGCAAGGGAGGCCTCATGGCTGCTTCCGACTCCCTGTGGAGTACACTGGGCCTGCATGGAGGTTTCCTCTGCTGAGCACTGACCCTTTTCCGCGGCTCCCCTCCGCTACTAAGGTGAGCAGGGGAAATGGGCTCAATTTACTCTCCTCCCCTCCGCAAAACAGAGGTCTTCTAGATATCTTGGAGGGGCCCAGTCAAGCTCCCCCTAGCTGGAGTCTTTTATAATAAAGGAAGGGGGAGATGTGGGAAGCTGGCCATCTAACTGACCAGGGGCCTACGTGACCCGCGGCAGGCTAAGTCCCAACTTGCGCAAATCCTGTGCTATGCATGGAATCCTGTGCTATTCATGGTTATCTTGAGGAAATATCCATCACAGAAACATCTGTCATGGCTGTCCGCAAAAAGAAGAAGTAACTGACAATGATTAACCATGTATGTGAAACGTACAGACTTTGTAACTTTCCTAACCATATATGGACAAGACCTTTTTGTGTAACTGCCTTATGCTTTGTATACAAAGTTTCCTATACTGATAGGTATATAAGCCCCTGCTGCCCTGAATAAAGTCCTGTCCTGTCCTGTCCTGTCCCATCCTCTCTCTCAGCTTCTTGTCTCTTCTTGCGTCTGCGTGTTCATTCGGTTGATCCCTCCTTGCACGTACGGAACCCGGAACCCTCCCTGCAGGATGGGGACGAGACTCCGTGGGTCCCCCTGAAAACCTCAAGTGAACATTTGACCTCGCAAAGCAGTGCAGAGAAGAGATAAAGGAAGACCTAAAAGAGAGAAGAGCAGCAGTGTGGCAGATGTGACTGAAGATGGGAAAAGCATTAGCAATGCCCGCCTGTCCTTCGCCAACTACAAGACCAAGATGACTGCTCCTCGACGTCCTGATGGATCTATCACATCTTCCAGAAGAGCAATCGAGAAGATTATCCATGACTTCTACTCGGATCTCTTCGATAGCCATGTCCACCTGCCCTCATACCAAATACCGCAGGATGGAAATGTTATTCCCAATATAATCCCTTCTGAAATCCAACACTCCATTTCATCGGTAAAGAAGCAAACAACACCTGGCCCGTACAAGGTCAGACCCAAACACCTGAAAAACCTGCCATCAGTACTCATCAATGCACAGGTTCAGCTCTTCACATGCTACCTGTCTGAATGCAAGGTTCCTTACTAATAGAAAACCAGCAGGACTGTACTGCTGTACAAGAAGGGAGACATCCACGACATTGACAACTATTCCCCCGATCTCCCTGTTGCCTGTCGTCTACAAGCTGTTCACTTGAGTCATCCTGAATAGGATTGGCAGAACACTAGATGAAGGACAGCCATGTGAAAAAGCTGGTTTCTGAAAAGGATTCAGCACAATCGACCATATCCAGACGATAACCAAGCTCATTGAGGTTTCTCAGGAGTTCAATCAAGATGCCGCTGTCTAATGTTCATTGATTTAAAGAAGACCTTTGATTATGTTGAAATGGAAGCGTTTATTGAAGTCCTAGCCAAACAGGGTGTTCAAAGTTAATACATCAGGATCCTCCATGAGCTGTATTGTGGATTCACTGCCAAGATCTCACCATTCTTCCAAGAGGTGATCATTGACGTCAAGAGAGGGGTTCGGCAGGGTGATACCATTTCACCAAAACTCTTCAGTGCCACCTGCGAGAACATCATGTGAAGACTGGAATGGGAAGGAATGGGAGTGAAGATAGACGGTCGGTAACTACAACACCTCTGCTTAGCTGATGACATCATTCTGATAACACCAAACATCAGCCATGTGGCACAAATGCTGGCCAACTTCTACCATGAGTGTGAAATGGTCAGACTACAGCTGAATCTCACGAAGACAGTGTTTATGAGAAATGGTCTAATTCCTGATATTTCATTCGTTCTCAATGGAATGACCATCTCTGAATGCAACAGTTATATGTACCTAGGTCAAGAATTCAACATGACGAATGACCTGGCACCTGAGTAGCACAGGAGGAAGAGAGCGACTTGGAATGCCTTCTAGAGCGTCGAAAAAATAGTTAAGAGGTTGAACAAGCTCCAGCTCTGGGCACATCTTTTCGACTCCACTGTTCTTCCTGCATTAACATACACCTAGGAGACCTGGGCCCTATGAAAACAGGATGAGAATGCTGTTCGGGTCTACCAAAGAGGAATCGAAAGAGCTATGCTTGGAGTATTACGCTTTACTCAAATAGGGAAAGAATCTGTAGTTCCAACTTCCACTGACGGTCAAGAATCAGGGACGCTGTCTCATTTGCCAAGGCGTTGAAAATCAGATGGTCTGGACACATAATGAGATTTGGAGATGGCCGCTGGACTAGAGCTATTATCAACTGGATTCCATGGGATGCCAAAAGATTGCATGGCTGCCCACCTATGAGATGGTGAGACTTCTTCATCAAGTCTCTGAACCATCGGTTTGATTCTCTTCGTGTTCCTAGAATGAGCAGACGCCATTGTGCTACACTAGCACGTAACGGGGACAAACGGAGACATTACTGGCGTCCGCTTGAGCAAATCAATGAGTAAAGGGTTGTCAAGTGAATAAGTGATCAAGTTACTGGTAAGTTGCACTTTAAGTTTTTCTTCTGTCAATCTACTTGATGTCTGTTCAATTGTTTATCCAGACTCTAAATAACTAGAAGGGTGAAAGTGCTTGCCATTGAGGCAGGATGGGGAGTGGGAGGAAAACATGGGGCATTGGTGGAGGGCAGTGGACATGGTGAAGGTATTGTTTTTAGAACAATGCATGTCTGAAACTCAATCATAAATATCTTTGTTACTCGTAATTCATTCAATAAAATGAATATTTAAGCATTTTCAATAAAGAACCTCACCTCCTCTTTTCTCTTCTCTTTCCTTTCCACCTTTCTCTTCAACTCATACATTGTAATCCTCCTTCCTTATATTCATTTTTTTAGGTATTTCAAAATGATGTTTTCTACTTCAAACTATTTTTCTAAATTAACTGTGCTTAATTATTTTAGAAAGAATTTTTTACTTCATCAAGTATTTTATTATGAAATTGTTAGCACAGAAAATGTATGCTAAATATAATTTTATTTATACAACTTTCAGAATAAATTTTTGGTGATCCATTGGTGGTTTCCAACCTGAATAATTCTCATTTTCAATATGTCAATATGAATCTGGATACTTTTAAATTTTGTAATAGACTCACTGTGAGATTCGCAGTTACAAAGTTGTTCATGACTTTGAGTCATAAAGTCTTCCAACGTCTTCTTCACTGTAGGATAACATTGTATTATCCTTTCTGCCTTGCAACTGGGAGCTTAAGTTTATTGTGTTACTCCCATCACAGTGATCCCATTCCTCTGTGTTCATTTATAACCTCTTTCTTTGTGCTCTGTTAACTTGTAAATATTGCTTTTCTCTTCTTAAGTCCTTTGCATAGTTAATTCAGAGCAATGTCCTTTTTGTATAGACACAGAAGAGAGTTAATGCTATGCTTTTGTATGTTGGGAGTTAATTGACTCTGAAAGATATTCACTCCTGGGCATCTGTTCTCTCGAGTGAAGCCTCAGTTGCCCTTACTTCCTAACACCTTAAAAGCAGTGTCCGGACGAGGGATGGATAGACCTAGGGCAAGCTCTGAGTTACTCTGGCATCAAAATGGGCCAGGCCAAAGCGCTATAATACATAACTATAAGAAAAGAGTATGGTCATGGACAAATTGTGTCAAGAACCAAAAAGTAACAACTAAATTAGGACCCTGCTAGGGTTAGGAAAGATTAATCTGGCCTGAGCACTGTAGTCTGAGATTTATAGTGAGATGTCCCCAGGAGAGCCGCCCTGCAAGCTTAATGTATCTCTTACTGTGTGTCCATACAAAATAACTAATATTAAGAAGTAGAATTAAGATTTTTTTAAAAAAATTTATTAGTGAAACACCATGAGGTACAGTTGTAGACTTACAAATTTTTGTGCTTGGGTTTTAGTTATACAATGATCAAGTACCCATACTTCCACCAGTGCCCATTCTCTACCACCAATGATCCCATTATCCCTCCAACCCCCCCATCCCCCCATCTCACCCTGCCTCTGTGGCAGGGCTTTCCTTTTCGTTCTCTCCTTTTGGGTGTTTGTGGTTTGCAAAAGAGCAATGAGTGGCAATCAAGTTCGGTCTATAGTCTATTTTCAGCATGCATCTCCCACCCTGGGAGAATCCTCCCAACACCCTTTACTTGGTGCTCACTTCTCTATCTGAGCTACATTTTCCACTAGCATGTGCAGCTGGCCTTCAAACTATGGAGTGAACGTCCTGGTACTTACTTATCTCGGCTATTCTTGGGTGTTAGTTTCCTCTTTATATTCCACAGATGAATCTTTCTATGTCTGTCTCTCTCTTTCTGACTCATTTCATTTAGTATGATACTTTCCATGTAGTACCACTTGTATGTAAATTTCATGACTTCATCTTTTCTAAAAGCTGCATAGTACTCCACTGTGTAGATGTACCAACGTTTCTTTAACTAGTCTTCTGTTCTTGGCACCCGGGTTTTTTTCCAGATTTTGGCTATTGTGAACAGTGCAGCAATGAATATAGAAGTGCTGATGTCATTTGACTATACTTTTTTTTTGCCTCTCTGGGATATATTCCCAGGAGTGGTATTGCTGGGTCAAATGGGAGTTCAATTTCTAATTTTTTGAGAATCATCCATACAGTTTTCCAAAAGGGCTGAACCAGTCGCATTCCCAACAATAGTGAAGGAGAGTCCCTTTCTCACCACATCCTTGCCCACACGGGTTGCTTTTTTCTTTTGCATGTGGGCCAGTCTCTGTGTTGTGAGATGATAGATCATTATTGTTTTAATCTGCATCTCCCCGATGATTAGTGATCCAGAGCATTTTCTAATGTGACTTTTAACCATTCAGATTTCTTCTTTGAGAATGTTTCTTTTCATTTCATCACCCCGTTTTTTTGATGGAGTTGGATGTTTTCTTCTTGTGGAGTTCAACCAGTGCTTTGTATATCTTTCATATCAACCCCTTATCAGATGGCTATTGGGTGAATATCCTTTCCCATTCTGTAGATTGTCTTTGTATTCTGGTCACTGCATCTTTTGAGGTGCAGAAGCTTCTTAATTTAATATGTTAATTAAGTTATTGTACTAAAGAGAGGAGAAACACTTTTAGGTGGTATTTCTGCCATTGAACCTAATCAATGATCAGGAATGGCTTTGATATGTTGATTCTGCTAAACTTAATGCAGGGAATTGGGCAGAGACTAGAGAGAGACTGAGGCTTCCAGAGGGACCTCGGAGAGACGAGCTGGAGAGACAGGAGAAGACAGAATGAGGGGCAGTGTGAGACTAGAATGGGGCCTTAGTCAGATTGGAACAAGTGAGTGGGGAGAATGGAATAAACGGCAACTGATCACCAACCAGCCTGACCCTCGTTTCCTCCTTCGTCTGCCCATTGCATTGGCTATCCTGGGTGGGAGAGTGGCCTAAGACCATCAAATACGGGCAGCGAGAGAGAGCTGCGGAGATCTCCCTAGTCACCCGGAGATTACAGTTTTCCTAGCTGCTTTGTGATTACACACTTCACCTCTGCACAGTTCCCTCTAACAATATCCCCCGTTTCCCTTCCATAAGCACCCCCCTCGCAGCCTAACTTTATGGCAAACATTTTTACTCTCTCTCTCTCTCTCTTTCTCTCTCTCTGTTATTTTTTCCTTTTAGCACTATGCTTTGCATTACTATTACTGAAAGGTACCATGCATATCACTTTACTTTTATTAGTATTTGCTGTATTTTAACACTTTTTATTTTTCCTTATGCTAAACAAATTTTCCATTGTTAAGGCAGTATTCTTTTGGTACTGAAGCAGGCAGGCAGTTGCGGGGGTCACTGGCAATGAGCTCTTGGGACGTAATGAAACAGAGATTCGATTTGAATAAGTTATGCTGTCACTAGCCCTAAGAAACTAAAGTACTATTGCTGGACCCATTTTGTGGACACAGGGACCTGATAAGTCTCTAATTGGAGTCATTCTTGACTTAGGAATAGCCTAAATCCCATATGCAGAGAAGCTCTTGCAAGCACAGAGGGTTTTGTCAGAATGGGGTGATGATATGTTTACATTTTGAAACATTGAAAGATAGATAGGAGGGCTTGTAATGAATTTCTAGGTAAATGATAACAATAAGAAGACACTGTCTAGCTTTGCCATAGTCCAAAGTAACCAAGTAGTTTTTCTGGTGGGAGTTCCCTTTCCCACGGACAACATAATAGAGCTCATCAACTTTTACTCAAATAATAAAACTTCCTTTTATCATTGTGTCTGTGAATTCTTGCTAATTTTTCCAAGTAAATTCTGTAGATAACTTGTCTAAAACACAAAATACGGCCAGTTCCTTTTCGTCCCCCAAGCTGATCTGGTCTCTTCTCCCCACCCAGGTCAGTTTATCCGCCGCTTCTCGAACCCGGGACTTGGATTTCACCCTGCAAGCCCCCCAGGCATCCTCCGGATGTTGGGAGACAAAGCAGCTTTGAGCTTCTCTGCCTCTTCCTTTTCGTCCCCCAAGCTGAGCTGGTCTCTTCTCCCCACCCAGTCTTTACTTGCCCCACACACACCAGGTACCCATGGTTGTGTGGCCACTTTAGAAGTGCACGTGGCTTTTTAGAAGCAGGCGTGGCTTTAGTAGTGGGCATGGCCTACTTTTCGGCGGGCCAATGCTCACGCGGCCAAAGGTAGTTTACTCAGACCAAGAAATCTACTCCCTTACTCCACTTCACAATGTTTGCACCTTTATCAAAGATTAGATGGTCATATGATTGAGGGGAGATGTCAGTATATTCAACCCTGTTCCAATGGTCTGCAGTTCTGCCTTTGTTCCAGTACCATGCTGTTTTAATTATTACTGCTTTGTAGTACAGTTTGAAGTTCAGGAGGTTGATTCCTCCCATTTTCTTTTTCCCAAGAATTGCTTTAGCTATTCGTGGGGGCTTATTGTTCCATATAAATTTCAGGAGTGTTTGCTCCATTTCTTTGAAGAATGTCATGGGTATCCTTATAGGGATTGCATTGAATTTATACAATGCTTTTGGTAGTATTGCCATTTTGACAATGTTAAGTCTCCCGACCCATGGGCAGGGGGTATCTTTCCATTTCCTCATGTCCTTGGACTAAGGAAAGCCTCTTTAACAAATTGTGATGGCATCACTGGACGGCTACATGCAAAAAAATGGGCTCAGAACTCTGCCTAACACCATGCACAAAAGTAAGATAAAAATGGATTAAAGACCTCAACATCAAACCAGAAAACATAAGGTACATTGAAGACAAAGTTGGCAAAACCCTCCATGACATTGAAGCTAATGGTATCTTCAAAGATGCCACGCCACTGACTGAGCAAGTGAAAACAGAGATAGATAAATGGGACTATCTTAAACTAAGAAGCTTCTGCACCTCCAAAGAAACAGTGACCAAAATACAAAGACAGTCTACAGAATGGGAAAGGATATTCTCTGAATACACATCTGACAAGGGGTTGATATCCAGGATATACAAAATACTGGTTAAACTCCACAAGAAGAAAACATCCAACCCCATCCAAAAATGGGGCAATGAAATGAACAGAAACTTTCTCAAAGAAGAAATCCGAATGGCAAAAAAGCACATGAGAAAATGCTCTACATCATTAATCATCAGGGAGATGCAGATCAAAACCACAATGAGATACCATCTCACACCTCAGAGACGGGCCCACATTCAAAAGAACAAAAGCAACCGATATTGGCGCGGATGTGGCGAGAAAGGGACAATCCTTCACTGTTGGTGGGAATGTCGACTGGTTCAGCCCTTCTGGAAAACAGTATTGACGATTCTCAAAAAATTAGAATTTGAGCTCCCATTTGGCCCAGCGATACCACTCCTGGGAATATATCCCAGAGAGGCAAAAATGTATAGTCGAAGTGACATCTGCACTTGTTTGTTCATTACAGCACTCTTTACAATAGCCAGAAACTGGAAGAAACCTGAATGCCCAAGAACAGATGACTGGTTAAAGAAACTTTGGTACATCTACACAATGGAGCACTATGTAGCTGTTAGAAAAGATGATCACGATCACGATCACGACCACCCTGTTGTTCGTCGATTGCCTCGAGCAGGTGCCAGTAACGTCTTCTTCGTCCTAGCCCTGAGATTTTTTTTTTTAAAGTGCCATATTCAAGGCTTTTTCAGGGTTAGGAGAATGAGACCCATCATTGTTACTGGTATTTGGCATATTGGGTATACCACGGGGAGTTTGCCAGACTCTGCCGTGTGGGCATGTTACATTTGGTAGCCTGCCAGTTTGACCAAATTAGGAATGAGATGATAATCCGGGAGCTGAGTGTGATTATCTCTGGATCCTGGCCGTTGTTGGAGTTACACGGCAGTTGGTGGGTGTAACTGCCAGTAACTCTGGCAGGTCCAGTCCCAAACTGTGCAGGCTTGGAGATCTCAGCCCCGGGTCCCACACACCTGGGTTCCTCTGTCAGTTCTTTTATGCGTGAGGCTCATCCAAGTGTGTGGAGAGTGCTTCCAGCATGGCCTTGGCTGGGCCTCGATGGTCTTCAGCTGTTGGGCCCTGGTGGAGACAGTCAGGCATAGGGTAGGAGACTCTGTCATGAAATTTACATACAAGTGGTACAACATGAAAAATATTATGCTAAGCGAAATGAGTCAGAAAGAGAGGGACAGACATAGAAAGATTGCATTCATCTGGGGGATATAAAGTAACAAAATATGAGATTAATACTCAAGAATGGCTGAGATCAGCACCAGGAGGATTACTCCATAGCTTAGTGGCCAGTCGGGCATTCTAGAGGAAAGGGCAGCTCAGATAGAGAAGGGAGCGCCAAATAAAGGGTGTTTGGAGGATCCTCCCAGGAGGGGAGATGCATGTCGAAAGTAGACTATGGACTGAACATGTTTGCCACTCAATGCCTCTTTTGCAGACCACAACACCCAAAAGGAGAGAGAGAACACAGGGGATTGTCCTGCCACAGAGGAAGGGGGGATGGGGGAATGGGGGTGGGGTGGATATTATCCATGGTGGTGGAAAATGGTCACTGGTGGAGGGATGGGTATCTGATCATTGTATAATCAAACCCAAGCACAAAAAATTGTAAATCTACTACTGTACCTCATGTTGTTTCACTAATAAAAAAAGAAAAATTAAAAAAAATAAAATAAAATTAAAAAAAAGAAATCTACTCCCTACACCTAACACCAACATGAAGAAACAATGCAAATCCCTGCCAGAGGGAGAGGACGATGAAATGAGTCCACAAGCCTCAGTAGGTGCTATCCATCTAAGGGACCTCTCTGACAAAAATTCAGATATGACATCATAGAGATGTTCATTGAACTCAATGAAACAGTCAGACAGATATCCACTAAATTGAAAGAGGACATGAAAGAAACAATGGATTGCACAATCGACAAAATACAGGAAGTAATGAGAGCAGAAATTGGAAAGATAGGCACAGAAATGGCATGAATCAAAGATTCCATAGATGAAATGAAAAACTCAGTCTGTGCCCTCAAAAATAGAATGACCACAGCTGAGGAATATCAGCTGCACTGAGACAACAGGCAACAACAAACAGTGGCAAAGGACCTCAAAATAGCTCTACGGTGAACCAGAGTCCTAAAGATAAATCCTTTACCAGAAGCTCAGGGTAACAATCCGAATGAAAAAGCCATGGTTAAACAAATCATCACAGAAAAATTTCCAGAGTTCCACAATGCAGCCATTCAGATTCAAGAAGCCCGAAGGGTGCCAGATAAAGAGATGCTAATAGAAACACTCCAAGACATATCATGGATAGAATGATCGATGCTGCTGATAGAGACACAATACTGCAAGCAGCAAGTGTAAAGAAGGAAATCACATACAAAGGAGCACCCGTTAGATTCACAGCAGATCTATCAGAGAGAACGATCCAAGCCCGAAAGCAGTGGCAAGATATAGTGAAAAAATTCACTGAAATGAATGCTTCACCAAGAATACTCTATCCCGCTAAACTCTCACTCAAACTTGAAGGAACGGTACCTATTTTATAGATAAACAGCAGCTTAGGAACTTCATAGACTCAAAACCAAACCTAAAACAAGGGCTAAAGGGGCTACTATAAGACAAGACAAACCCTACAACCACAACAGACCCTTATAGAAAGATGACACAAAAGCCCATAACAATAATCTCTCTCAACGACAACGGTCTAAATTCAACATTTAAGAGACAAAGAGTGGCAAAATGGATGCAGAGACAAAACCCAACATTCTGCTGCCTACAAGAAACTCATGTCAACAGTCAGAGAAGACACAGACTCAAAGTCAAAGGATGGAAAACAATCCTGCAAGCAAAGAGCTCCTTTTAAAAAAGCTGGGGTACTAGTATTCGACAACACTAATTTCACGTTGAAAAAGATTAGAAGAGAAGTGAAGGCTATTTTCGCTATTTTCACTTCATCAAGGGATATGTACAACAGTAAGAAATAACACACTTAAATGTATACGCACGTAATGAGGGAACTGCTAAATATTTAAAACAACTGCTAACAATTTTTAAGGAGGACATTGCTAGCAACACAACAGTACTTGGAGACTTCAACATCACCTTATCACCTCTGGAGAGATCAACAAGCACAAAACCCAGCAAGGAATCACTGACTTTGAAAGAAGAAATAGAAGAGAAAGGGCTTATAGACATATACAGGGCTTTACACCCCCAAAAGAAATAATACACATCCTTCTCCAGTGCCCATGGAACATTTTCCAAAATAGACCATGTGCTAGGACACAAAACATACCTCAGTAGAATCAGGAAGATAGAAATAGTATCAACAATCTTTTAAGACCCTGATGCACTGAGAACAGAAGTGAATCACACATAGACACAGAGAAACAAAACAAACCCCTGGAATTTAAACAAATCAATGTTGAAAAACGAGTGGGTCAGGACGGAGTCAAGGACAAAATCAAAAGATACCTGGAAACAAATGAGAATGAAGACACGAGCTACCAGAACCTATGGGATGCAGCGAAAGCCATATTAAGGGGAAAATTTATAGCTCTGCAAGCATATTTTACGACTGTAGAAAGGATGGACATAAACAACTTGACCTCACAGCTTAAGACCTTAGAAAAGGATCAACAGAAAGAGCCTAAACCAGGCAGAATCAAAGAGATCATAAAATGTAGAGCAGAAATAAATGACATGGAAACCAAAGAAACAATCCAAAAGATCAATGAAACCAAGAGCTGGTTCTTCGAGAATATAAACAAGATAGATAAGCCACTAGAAACCTCACAAAGAAACAGAGAGAGAGAGAACCCTAATAAACCGAATCAGAAATAAGAAGGAGGATATCACAACAGAAACCAAAAATATCCAAAAGATCATCAGAGACTACTTTGAAAGCTTGTATGCCACAAAATAAGAGAACCTAGAAGAAATTGATAAATTCCTGGACTCCTATAATCTCCCAAAACTGAAGCAAGAAGATCTAGATTACCTGAATATACCTATTAACATCAAGGAAATTGAAACTGTAATAAAAAGTTTTCCCAAAACAAAAGCCCAGGTCCAGATGGATTCACTAGCAAATTTTTCCAAACATTTAAAGAGGACCTACTGCCAGTCTTTCTCAAGCTTTTCCAGGAAACTGAAAAAACAGAAACTTTCCCAGTTTCTATGAAGCCCATATCTCTCCAATACCAAAAGAAAAAACAAATACACTACAAGAAAGGAAAACTACAGGCTGCTATTCCTGATGAACACGGATGTGAAGATTCTCAACAAAATTCTAGCAAATAGAATTCAACTACTCATGAAAAAGATCATACACCATAAAAACGTAGGATTCATCCTGGGGATGCAAGGCTGGTTTAACACTCGGAAATCAATCAACATAATCCATCATATCAACAAAAGAAAATATAAAATCATATAATCATATCAATAGATAGTATGCATTTGGCAAGATCCAGCACCCGTTTATGATGAAAACCCTAGCCAAAATGGGAATAGAGGGAACCTTCAATATAGTTAAAGCCATCTACCAAAAGCATTCAGCAAGCATCATCGTCAGTGGGGAAAAATTGAGAGCATTCCCTCTAATATCAAGGACGAGACAAGGATGTCCACTCTCTCCACTGCTGTTCAATGTAGTACTGGAAGTACTTGCAATAGCGATTAGGCAAGAAAAAGATATTAAGTGCATCCACTAGGAAAGGAAGAAATCAAGCTCTCACTATTCGCAGGAGATATGATACTATACCTAGAGTACCCAAAAACCTCTACCAAGAAACTACTAGAAACAATAGGCTTGTATAGTAAAGTTTCAGGCTATAAAATCAATACCCAAACGTCCATGGCTTTCCTATATGCAAATAGTGAAAGAGAAGAAGTGACATGAAGAAAACAATCCCATTTACAATTGTGCCCCAGAAAATCAAGTACCTAGGAATCAGCTGAACAAAGGAAGTAAAGGACATGTACAAAGAAAACTACAAAACTCTACTTCAGGAAATAAAAGAGTAGACAAGGAAATGAAAATATATTCCCTGTTCATGGATTTGGTGAATTAACATTGTCAAAATGGCAATACTTCCCAAAGCACTGTATAAATTCAATGAGATCCCTATTAAGATACCCATGACATTCATCAAAAAATGGAGCAAACACTCCTGAAATTTATATGGAACAATAAGCCCCCACGAATAGCTAAAGCAATTCTTGGGAAAAAGAAAATGGGAGGAATCAACATCCCTAACTTCAAACTCTACTACAAAGCAGTAATAATTAAAACAGCATGGTACTGGAACAAAGGCAGAGCTGTAGACCAATGGAACAGGATTGAATATACTGACATCTCCCCCGAAGCATACGAGCATCTAATCTTCAATAAGGGGGCAAGAAAAATGATGTGGAGCAGGGAAAGCCTCTTTAAAAAATTGTTCTGGCAAAACTGGATGGCTCCATGCAAAAAATTGGGCTCAGATCTCTGCCTAACTCCACGTACAAAAGTAAGACCAAAGTGGATTAAAGACCTCAATATCAGACCGGAATCCATAAGGTACATTGAGCAAAAAGTTGGCAAAACCCTTCCTGATATAGAAGCAAATGGTATCTTCAAGGATGTCACGCCCTTGGCCAAGCAAGTGAAAACATATAGACAAATGGAACTATCTTAAACTAAGAAGCTTCTGCACCTATAAAAAACAGTGACCAACATACAGAGACAGTCTTCAGTATGGAAAGTATATTCGCCAAATACACATCCTATAAGTGGTTGATATCAAGGATATAGAATTTAATCGTTGAACTCCCCAAAAAGAAAACATCCAAACCCATCATAAATGGGGAGATGAAATGAATAGAAACTTTCACAAAGAAGAAATCCGAATGGCTAAAGTGCACATGAGAAAATGTTCAACATCATTAATCATCAGGGAGATACAGATCAAAATCACAATGAGATATCATCTCTCACCACAAAGACTAGCCCATATCCACAACAAAAGCAACAGGTGCTGAAATGGGTGTGGCGAGAAAGGGACACTCCTTCACTGCTGATGGGAATGCCAACTAGTTCAGCCCTTTTGGAAAACAGTATAGACAATTTTCAAAAAATTAGAAATTGAGCTCCCATTTGACTCAGCAATACCACTCCTGGGAATATATCCCAGAGAGGCAAAAAAGTATAGTCGAAGTGACATCTGCACTTGTTTGTTCATTGCAGCACTCTTTTCAATAGCCAGAATCTGGAAAAAACCTTAGTGCCCGATAACAGATGACTGGTCAAAGAAACTTTGGTACATCTACACAATGGAGTACTATGTATCTGTTAGAAAAGACGAAGTCATGAAATTTACATACAAGTGGTACTACATGGAAAGTATCATGTTAAGCGAAATGAGTCAGAAAGAAAGGAATAGACATAGAAAGATTGCATTCATCTGGGGAACATCAAGTAACAAAATAGGAGACTAACACCCAAGAATGGCCGAGATTAGTACCAGGAATTTTACTCCATGGCTTTGAGGCCAACCACACATGCTAGGGGAAAAGGGAGCTCAGATAGAGAAGGGAACACCAAATAAAGGGTGTTGGGAGGATCCTCCCAGGATAGGAGAAGCATGCTGAAAGTAGACTATAGACCAAACATGATTGTCATCCCTTGCCTCTTTTGTAAATCACAACACCCAATAAGAGAGAGAGAACAAAGTGAAATGCCCTGCCACAGAGGCAGGGTGGGATGAGGCGAATGGGGAATGGGAGGGATACTGGGATCCGTGGTGGTGGGAAATGGGCACTGGTGGAGGGATGGATATTTGATCATTGTATAATTGTAACCCAAGCACAAAAATGTGTAAGTCTACAACTGTACCTCATGATGTCTCACTAATAAAAATTAAAAAGAAATAAAAAATGTTATCAAATTAAAAAAATACAAAATACATAACAATGATATTACTTCAAACTACAATTTTAGTGAAATAATTAATCTCCAATTGTTCAGGTTTCTTATGTGGATTTTTTGAGTATTTTATAGATTTTCTTCTATGGCATTTATATAAATCCTGCTTTCATCATGGAGTATATTTCATGGTTTTACTACTCTTACGGTGGTATGTTTTTACTGGGTCGTTATCAGTAACCAGTGTGTGAACCAACTTGTGAATCAGTCATTCAATAGGTGTAAAAACGTTGAAAACCACTGTAATTGATTTTCTTAAAATATTTTTGGAAACAAAATACTAGTCCTGTTTCGATAATATTTAATTATTTAATACTGGAGAGTTCTATTAAGGTTTTATTCTTCTATCACTATTTTATACACGATTTGAAATCTCTTTTCCTGTTTTCAGTAATTATTACTTTCTCCCCAAATTTCTAAAATGATTCTTCTTATGAACAGACCACTCCAAGACGCTCATAGCAAATTTTTTCCAGTATGTCACCCAAGAATTAGCATCTAAGATCAATCAAAGTCTTGAGGATTACAAGATGAACTGTTGACATAACCTTAGATACTGAGATAAAAGAATATTATTCCTATTTAGGATCACATCTGTAAATAATTATTCTATTAGGGAAATCTATTTTATGGTAAAGATGGCATCAAGAGTCTGTAAATTAACTTTTCCTTGTCATATGAGTCCCCACTCTTCTATCCTTCATGACCGAGAACTGAATTCTATTCCTAAGGATAAGAACAAAAATCCTTAGGTTGTGCAGTTTATGCTAGAATTTATAGCTAAAAATTGTCCACGTATATGTAATTAAATTTACTTAAATTTTCTACAAATCCATCTGAGGTCAATTTGGTCAGAAGAATGGAGAGTTAGGGAAATTTTTTTTCTGGGTGCCAACACTTAATATGTTTTAATTTGTTCGTAATTGCCTTTTTATTCTATAGTTTCCTATTAGGAACTTAAAGACTTTTATTAGTTTTTGTGTTCCTTGACCCAGAGAAATAGTATAATGGTGGTATAATGGGTAAGATGACTGAGGTTTGATCCTGGTACCACATATGTCCCCCCAAGCACTGCGAGAAGTGAAGATTCAGAGTAAGCCCTGAGCATCACCATGTGTTATACAAAAATAAAAAGTAAAAATTTGCTATCTTCTTAGTTTTCCTTAACAGAAATATTTTCCTATTTATATTTATGTTTTCCATTTGAACTCTATTAGCTCTACTTACCAAGAGTGGATTTTATACAATGCTTATTGTGGTTTGCCAATTTCCATTTCTTATTTCTCAACATTTTTCATGATTACATTTAACTTGATTGGAAATGATAGCTCATTATTTTCATTGTCTTTGGTGCTACATATATTCCCTGTACTATAATTTTCAGTGGTATATAATTTAATTACTATCTTACTTACTTTCTACCATATCATTGTATTGGTTCTCCCTCTTTCTCTTGACATGCTTACATAAAATGTATTTCCCTGTACTTTTGTGCTTTAAAGACTTGGGTAACCAATATAGATTTCTAACTTTATTGTTTTAGAAATTCCTTATTTTTTATAGTCACGATCACAGTCCTCCCGTTGTTCATCCATTTGCTCGAGCGGGCCCAGTAACGTCTCCATCATGAGACTTGTTTTTACTGTGTTTGACATATCGAATACATCCCTGGTAGCTTGCCAGACTTTGCTGTGTGGGCGAGATACTCTTGGTAGCTTGCCGGGCTCTCCGAGAGGGGCGAAGGAATCAAACCCTGGTCGGTCGTCTTGGCCTGGTGTAAGGCAAATGCCCTACCCGCTGTGCTATCGCTCCAGTCCATCTGATTTTTTTATAGTAAGCAATAAATTTTTTATAGTAAGCAATAAATCTTTTTAATAATAAGCAATAAATATTTCCCTTTCCATGCATGCACTTCATTAGAGTTGATATTTAGTGTGGCTTTCCTTCATTATTGATTCATATTACTTGATCACTTGACTTCCCATTACTCATCAATTTGCTCGAGTGGGTGCCAGTAACGTCTCCATCCATCCCTGTTGCATGCTAGTGTAGCCCAATGACATGTGTTCGTTCTAGGAACATGAAGAGCATCAAACCGATCATTCAGGGTCTTGACGAAGAAGTCCGACCATCTAATAGGTGGGCAGCCATGCGGTCTTTTGACATCCTGTGGATTCCAGTCGGTAATGGCTCTAGTCCAGTGGTCGTCTCCAAATCTCATTATGTGTCCAGCCCATCTGATTTTTGACGGCTTGGCAAATAAGACAGCATCCCTGATTCTTGACTGTTGACGGAGGTCTGAACTCTGTTTACTTCTCTCATTTGAGTGAAATGTGATACTCGAAGCATAGCTCTTTCAATTCCTCTTTTGGAGACCAAATAGTGTTCTCATCCTGGGCACAGGTCTCTGAGGTGTATGTTAATGCAGGAAAAACAGTAGACTGAGGAGACCTTTCCACACTCACGGTCCAAGTCGGCCTGCATTTGTACTGCTTGGCTAATGTTTGGTGTTTTTAGAATGATGTCATCAGCAAAGCGGAGGTGGTGTAGTTGCCGATCATCTAACTTCACTCCCATTCCTTCCCATTCCAGTAGTCTCATGACATTCTCGAGGGTGACACTGAAGAGTTTTGGTGAAATGGTATCACCTTGCCAAACCCCTCTCTTGACATCGATGATCACTTCTTTGTAGAATGGTGAGATCCCGGTAGTGAATCCACAATACAGCTCACAGAGGATCCTGATGTATTGAGTTTGAATGCCCTGATTGGCTAGGGCTTCCATGACCGCTTCTTTCTCAACAGAATCAATGCTTCATATATTGATACTATAATTATATTGATTGACCATAGTGTTATTAAGTATCATGCGTTCAGTCATGTAATTATTATTACAGATCTAGATATGGGTTAATTTATATAGGGCACTACAGTTAATTATCATATGCTTGATTACAAACACATGGCAAGGCAAGGACAAATAAAACTTGGATATCCTGGAGTCTGACCAAAATTTATATGAACAGGTGGCACTGATAATACATGTATAAAAGTAGTATAAATATAGAAGCTGAATTTAGTTAGAAGTATCATCTGTACTTCACAAATATGATCCTGAAGACTTCTCCATCTTTGACAAAAGCTGCCAGGAATTTACCCTTAGATAAATGGCTCTTCCATGCCTTCCAACAGATACTATAAAGAACTTTTGAAATCCAAGCATTGCTCACCTGTATGCCAGTCTACTGTGCCTCATCTTAATGTTTTTACCCCTCTTTGTGCCCATTGAATTTCATGCTATTTTTCTTTAGTATATACATAGCCCTCATAAATCATATTGATAATAAAATTACATGTGATTGACTTAAATGATAAGTGAGAACTGTATATTCAATTGGAAGTTAACACATTTTCAGCTTTGAACTTGCATTTCAATTATTATACTTTCTCCTTTAAGTTTTATCCCCAATATATTTGTGTCTTATTTCTAGCAAGTTCTTTTTCTTAAGTTGAGGTCACATTGTTTTACATGAATGTATATGGTTTCATGGTTTTTTGTTACATCCATTCAAAATATATGGCACATATGACAACTGCTAGGAATGTATCAATATTCCTTCATCAAAGGTCATTGTACTCTAAATTCTTCAGTTTCCCTCCATCCTCCTCCACTGGTAGCCTCAGTTGCAAAAGTCTGAGTCCATAAATTTGTTTTCCTTTGATTTTGGCTATTCTATTGATTTACATAATTTGCTTATTTTAGTGCAAGACTACAATCTTCTGGACAGCTTCTTTTTCATTTTTTAATGAATCACTGTGAGATAGAGATTTACAGACTTTCGTGATTATGTTACAGTCATACAATGGTTGAGTACCCATCCCTCCACCAGTGCCCATTCTCCACCAACAATATTCCCAGTGTCCCTCCAGTCACCCCCACCCCCTTCCCCATCCCCCTGCCTCTGTGACAGGGGCATTCTCTTATACACTCTCTCTCCTTTGGCGTGTTATGGTTTGTAATACAAGTATCAAGCGGCCATCATGTTTGGTCTATAGTCTACTTTCAGCCTGCATTTCCCATCCCAAACGAGCCCTACAAGTATCATTCACTTAGTGGTCCCTTCTCTATCCCAGATGCCTTTTCGCCCGCATGTGAGGCTGACTTCCAAGCCATGGAGCGATCCTCCTGGCCCTTATCTCCATTATATTCCACAAATGAGTGCAGTCTTTCTATGTCTGTCCCTCTCTCTCTGACACCTTGCACTTTTTTTTAGCATAATACTCTCCATGTTGATCCACTTATATGCAAATTTCATGACTCTATCTTTTCTAACAGTGCCATTGTATATATGTGCCAAAGTTTCTTTAATCAGTGATCTGTTCTCGGGCGCTTGTTTTTTTCCAGATTTTAAACACTTGTGCAACAAATATATAAGTGAAGATGACATTTCTACTCTATCTTTGCCTTTCCAGGATATATACACAGAAGTAGTATTGCTGGGTCAAATGGGAGCTCAATTTCTAGTATTTGAGAAATGTCCATATTCCTTATTATTTTCCAAAAAGGCTGGACCAGTTGGCATTCCCACCAGCAGGGAAGGAGAGTCCCCTTCTCCCAACATCCACACCAACACCTGTTGCTTTTGTTCTTTTGGATATGTGCCAATGTCTATGGTGTGAGAAGATATATCATTGTTTTTTTGATCTGCATCTCCCTGATTATTAGTGATGAAGAGCATTTTTCATGTGCCTTTTGGCAATTTGGATTTATTCTTTGAGAAAGTGTCTGTTTATTTCATCTCCCATTTTCTGATGGTGTTGGATATTTTCTTCTTGTAGAGTTCAACCAGAGCTTTGTATATCCTTGATATTAACCCCATATCAGACGGGTATTAGGTGAATATTCTTTCCCATTATGTAGACTGTCTTTGTATTCTGGTCACTGTTTCTTTTGATATTCAGAAGCTTTTTAAATTAAGGTAGTCCCATTTGTTTCCACTTGCTTGGTCATTGGTGTTTCGTATTTGAAGATACCTTTAGCTTCAATATTGTGGAGGATATTACTGACCATTTCTTCAATATGCCTTATGGATTCTGGTCTGATGTTGAGGTCTTTTATCCATTTTGATCTGGCTTTTGTGAGTGGTGGTAGGTAGAGGTTTGAGCCCATTTATTTGCATATAGCTGTGTAGTTTTGACAGCACCATTTGTTAGAGACTTTACTTGCTCCATTTTATATTTTTGCTCCCTTATCAAAGATTAGATGATCATATATTTGAGGGTGTGTGTAAGGATATTTAACCCTATTCCATAGGTCTGCAGATCTGTCTTTTTTCCAATGCCATGCTGTTTTAATTATTACCACTTAATAATACAGTTTGAGGTAGGGGAGGGTGATGTCTCCCATCATTCTTTCCCCCCCAAATTGCTTTAGCTATTTGTGGGTGCTTGTTATTCCATATGAATTTCAGGAGTTTTTGATCAATTTCTTTGAAGAATGTCATGGGTACCCTAACAGGGATTGCATTGAGTCTGTATAATGCTCTTGGGAAACTTCCTTTTTGACAATGTTAATTCTCCCAATCCATGAACATTGGTTGTTTTTCTATTTCCTTGTGTCCTCTTTTATTTCTTGAAGTAAAGTTTTGTAGTTTTCTGTGTTCAGATTTTTTACCTCCTTAGTTAAGCTGGTTCCAAAGTCTTGACTTTCTGAGGCATGATTGTGAATAGAATTGCTTTTTTCATATCATTTTTTTCTCACTCATTATTTGCATATAGGAAAGCCATGAACTTTTACATGTTGATATTATAGCCTGCGACTTTACTATACAGTCTATAGTTTCTAGGAGCTTCTTGTACAGGGTATAGGGTTCTGTAAATATAGTATCATGTCTTCTGCAAATAGTGAGAGCTTTATTTCTTCCTTTCCTATCTGGATGCCCTTAATAATCTTTTCTTACCTAATTACTATGGCAAGTACTTCCAGTACTATATTGAATAGAAGAAGAGATGAGAGTGGGCATCCTTTTCTTGATCCTGAATTTAGGGGGAAGGCTTTTAGTTTTCTCCGTTGAGAATAATGCTTGCTGTGGGCTTGTGGTGATGGCTTTGACTACATTGAGGAAAGTTCTTTCAATTCCCATTTTGATGAGAGTTTTCATAATAAATGGGTGCTAGATATTTTGAAATGCTTTCTCTCCATCTATTGACATGATCATCTGGTTTTTATCTTTTCTTTTATTAATATGATGGATTATGTTGTTTGACCTCCGAGTGTTTTACAATTCTTACATTCCTGGGATGAATGTTACTTGGTTGTGGTGTATGATATTTTTGATGAGTTATTGGATTCTATTTGCTAATATTTTGTTGAGGACCTTCACATCCATGTTCTTCAGGGATGTTGGCCTATAATTTTCTTTTCTTTTTCTTTTCTTTTTTGTAGTGTCTCCATTTGCTTTTGGTATTAGGGTAAAATGTGCCTCATACAAACTGTTTGCGGTGTTTCTGTTTCTTCAATTTCCTGGAAAAGCTTGAAAAAATTGCAATAGGTCTTCTTTAAATATTTGGAAGGATTCACTAGTGAATCCATTGGAATCTGGGCTATTGATTTTTGGAATATTTTTTGATTACTGTTTCAATTTCCTTGGTAGTAATAGGTCTGTTCAGGTCTTCCAAATCTTCTTTGCTCAGCCTTGGGAGGTTATAGGAAACAATGATTTTATTCATTTCTTCTAGGTTCTCTAGTTTTGTGGCATAATGACTTTCAAAGTAATCTCTGATGATCTTTTGACTTTCTTTGCTTTCTGTTGTGATGTCCCCCTTTTCATTTCTGATTTGGTTTATTAGGGTTCCCTCTCTTTCTTTGTGAGTCTTGCTAGTGGTTTATCGGTCTTGTTTGTTTTCTCAAAGAACCAGTTCTTGCTTTCATTGACCTTTCAGATTGTCTTTTGGGTTTCCAGATGTTATTAATTTCTGCTCTAAATTTTATTATTTCTTTCCTCCTGACTGTTTTGGGCTCGTTTTGCTGGTCCTTTTCTAAGACCTTGAGCTATGAAGTCATGCTGGTCCTTTTCTAAGATCTTGAGCTATGAAGTCATGTTATTTATGTAGGCCCTATCCTCCTTTCTGAGAAATGCTTGCAGAGCTATAAATTTTCCCCTTAACACTGCTTTAGCTGTGTCCCACGAATTCTGGTAATTTGTGTCTCATTCTCATTTGTGTTCAGGTATCTTTTGATTTTTTCCTTGATTTCCCCCCTGACCCTTTCGCTGTTCAGCATTGGGTTGTTTTAATTTCCAGGTGTTTTATTTGATTCTCCGCATCTGTGTGTGATTAACTTCTATCTTCAGTGCATTGTGGTCTGAAAAGCTAGTTGATACAATTTCTGTCTTCCTGATTCTATTGAGGTATGTTTTGATGTCCAGCACGTGGTCTATCTTGGAAAATGTTCCATGTGGACTGGAAAATAATTTGTATTAGGTGTTTGGGGCATAGAAAGCCCTCTCTCTCTCTCGCTTTCTCTCTATATACATATAAATATATATAGATATATATGATACACAAATTTATATATTAGCCCTCTCCCATTTCTTCCATCAAACTCAGTACTTCTTTACTGAGTTTTAAACTTGTTGATCTATCAAGAAGTGATGAGTCTGTGTTGAAGTCTCTTAGTACTATTGTGTTGCTACCAATATCCTCCTTGAAGTCTATTAGTAGTTGTTTTAAGTATTTTGCTGGTCCCTCATTGGGTGCATATATGTTTAGGAGTGTGATTTCTTCATGCTGTACATATACCTTGATTATTTGAAAAAAAATTCCCTTTGCTGTCACTTATAATCTTTTTCAGCCTGAAATCTATGTTGTTGGACATTGGTATGGCCACCCCGGCCTTTTTGAGGAAGGTATTTGCTTGAAGGATTCTTTTCCTTCCTTTGACTTTGAGTCTGTTTCTGCTCTGACTGTTCAGGTGTGTTTTTTGTTGGTAGCAGAATATTGGTTTCAGTTTTTTAATCCATTTTGCCACTCTAAGTCTCTTAACTGGTGCATTTAGACCATTGGCATTGAGGTAGATTATTGTAATTTTTTTTACCATCTTTCTGTATAGGTTTCTTGTGCTTGTAGGGGCTTTTATTGTCTTATATTATCCTCTTTAGTCCTTCTTTTAAGGTAGGTTTTGAGTCTATGAAGTTCCCGAGCTATTGTTTATTCATGAAATGGTGTATCAATCCTTTGAGTTTGAGTGAGAGTTTAGCCAGATAGAGTATTCTTGGTGAGGCATTCATTTCATTGCGTTTTCTCACTATATCCCACAATTGTCGTTGGGTTTGGATGGTTACCTCTGATAAGGGGTGCTCCTTTGTATGTGATTTACTTCTTTCACCTTGCTGCTTGCAGCATTGTGTCTCTGTCTGTCGTATTCTTCATTCTGATTATGATATGTTATGGAGTCTCTTTATTAGTGTCTCTTTTAGCTTGTACCCTTCCTGCTCCTTGCATCTGGAGGCCTGCATTCTTCAGCTGTGGGAAATTATTGGCAATGATATCTTAACTGTTGCTACTTCAATGGGGTTGCCTCCCTGTCCTGCTACTCCAATGATTCTTGTATTATTTCCCTTGAGTTCATCCCCTAGGTTTCTGATTTGCCCCAGAGTTATTTTGAGGTCTTTTCCCATTGTATGTTGTTCCTTTGTCTGCTTTCCTCAGCTAATCTTCAAACCCACTGATTCTGTCTTTGGTTGTTACAATCTACTGTTGAGGGCGCTCACTGAGTTTTTAATTTAATCTACTGAATCCTTTATTAATGACACTTCTGTTTGTAGCTTTCTCATTTTTTGCTCTCATTTCTTCCTGTATTTTATTGGCTGTCTGTTCCACTATTTCTTTCATATCCTCCTTTAATTTACTGGATGCCAAACTTGGGACCCCGGAAGCCAGCCGTCACTGGGACCCTGGCCTGTGGCACCTGCCACCACTTCTGCAGCAAGCGACAGCCCAACTAGTTGCCGCCCCTCCCCAACATGTCTGTTCCTGCTTGGCGCGCCCCCAAACCCAAACTTGGGACCCCGAAAGCCAGCTGCCACTGGGACCCCGGCTGGGGCACCTGCCTCCACTTTCACAGCGAGCGCCAGCCCAGTTAGTCGCGGCCCCTCCCCAACAGGTCTGTGGACTAGCATCTGGACTGGCTGGGTGCATGGCCTCCTCAAAAGTGGGTGTGACCTCCTCAAAGTGGGCGTGACCTCCTCAAAGTGGGTGTGGCCTTCTCAACTACAACAATTATCCACTGGCCTACTCCAATTCTAACAAAAGACCAGTACACAAGAAGCTGTACAAGCCCAATATTAAAAGAACACCTCCTCCAAAGCTTCACTAGATGCCCATCATAAGCCAAAGAATAATGCCTGAGAGGAAGGTCAAAATCTAGAAAGGGCGAAGGGTGACCACCATCGACTGACCCTATCTAGAATCCTTTCCCATGATAAGAGGGAACAGTGCTAGTGAATTCCAGGGTTTGACCATTAGACAACCAAAAAGACATGAATAAACAATGCAAATCTCCACTATGAGGAGAGGATGAAGAAAAGGGTGTTGAATCCCCAACTGGTGTTATCCACAAATATACTCTCTCCTATAAAGACTTCCAAGATGAAATGTAGAGGATGGTCAAGGAGCTTCTCAAAGAATCAATGCAGGAGATATCCAGAAAACTAAAGGAAGAAATGAAAGAAACAATACAATGGATAGTCAAGAAAATACAGGAAGAAATGAGAGCAGA
Source organism: Sorex fumeus (assembly GCF_029834395.1). Taxonomy (NCBI): domain Eukaryota; kingdom Metazoa; phylum Chordata; class Mammalia; order Eulipotyphla; family Soricidae; genus Sorex; species Sorex fumeus. The sequence continues at coordinate 9,404,452 of NW_026606115.1, forward strand.
AATAAAAAAGCTACAAAAAGAAGTCTCACAAATAAAGGATTTGGTAGACGAAATTAAAAACTCAGTAGGTGCCCTCAGCAGTAGGATGAATACAGCTGAAGACAGGATCAGTGAGCTTGAAGATGAGCAACAGAAATCGTATAGGGAACAACAAACAACAGGATAAGACCTCAAAATAGCTCTAAGGAGAATCAGATACCTAGGGGATTACGCCAAGAGGAACAATATTAGAATCATAGGAGTGTCAGAAGGACAGGGAGGCAACCCCACTGGATGCCTGCTCCACCATTTCTTTAAGTGCATTAAACATCCTCAACATTTCATTTCTGAATTTTTTTTTATCAGAGAGATTGTATTTGTCAGTATTCCCTATTAAGGATTCTTGGTTCTTTTCTTTATCCACTCTTTGTTGTGGGGATTTGTGCTATTTCTTCATTTTGCTGTGGTAGTACGGATGTAGGATCCTCCAGTTCACAGCGTCCCATTCTCATCCCGAGAAAGGATCTGGATGAGCTCAGTCAATGGTGGTCACCTTTTCCCCCTTCTTGAATACTAACTTCCTCTTTGATGCTCCTCAATGACTTATGTGAGTACTTTAGTACAGCTCAGAGGATGTGTTCTTTAATATTAGGCTTGTTAAATTTCTTGTGTTCACATATATTTTGGTGAGATTGGAATAGGCTAGTTTACTATTGGCATGATGTGTTTGTTGACAGCCAAGCTGTCCTCCTCAGAGTTCGGTAGTGGCAGATGAGATGTGAGACCAAAGCACTGGGAAAATAACACAGCTGCATTAGTGGCTGCCACCTGGGCACATCTTTTTTACTGCACTGTTCTTCCTGCATTAACATATGCCTCAGAGACCTGGGCTCTACAAAAACAGTATAAGAATGCTAATGGGGTCCCCAAAAAGAAATCGAAAGAGTATGCTCGGAATATCACGTTTTACCCAAGTGAGAGAAGGAATCTGGAGTTCTGACCTCCATCGATGCTTGAGAATCAGGGATGTTGTCTAGTTTGCCAAGGCATCAAAAATCAAATGGGTCTAACACGTAATGTGATTCAGAGACAACCACTGGACTAGAGCTGTTACCGACTGGATTCCATGCAATGTCAAAAGAACACCTGGCTTCCCACCTACAAGAGGGTCATACTTCTTCTTCAAGACACTGAATGAACGGTTTGAGGTTCTTCGTGTTCCTGTAGTGATCAGGTGCCATTGGGCTACACTAGCTTGCGACAGAGATGAATCGAGACATTACTTCTTCATCAGATCGATGAGCAATGGGATGACAAGTGATACAGGTTATACAAACTTGGACTGTCTGTCTAAGACCTTGGTACTACTCATGTCTTATTTATTGTACCATACACTGTTTTTAAGCTGTGGAACAGATAATACCTCCTAATCTTTTTGTTATAAATTAAATGATCTCACTAAGCTATTTCATTTCAATTTTCATTTCATCATCCTGTTATTCATCGATTGCCTCGAGCAGGCCCCAGTAACGTCTCTTTCATCCTAGCCCTGAGATTATATTCAAGGCTCTTTAGGAGAATGAGACCCATAATTGTTACTGGTATTTGGCATATTTGGTACGCCACGGGGAGTTTGCCAGACTCTGCCCTGTGGGCAGGCTACATTCGATAGCCTGCAAGTTTGTCCAAAGTAGGAATGAGATAATAAGAAGTTATAAAAAGATGTTCTGATATGATGTCGCGCGGCCGCAAATGCGGCCGCGCGGTTCCGGGAACTGAATTTTATAGTCTCTGAGTCTTGGCCGTTGATGGGATTACACGGCGCCAGGGGGCCAGGTGGTGGGTGTGACTCCCGCCTACTGGAATTTGGAGGATCTGGGTGGAGGATGCTCGACTCCAATCCACTAAGCTATAGTGTGGGTTTTTATGTGACCTCTTATCACCTGAATTCACTGTTTGTGGATGACTGTTATGGTTACAATAATTGTTATATCTATGTATATATGTAAGTAAATTTAGTCAGAGGCAAAAGTCATACTGCTATCTACCTCGATTACTGACACTATAGTATATTTTATCTGGTCATATCATATATGATAATCTTGGATAGTGAATTCGTAAGTGTTGTAAATATATGATGAAAAATTCTAGGAAATCTATGATGAGAGTCTATTTCTATAAGTGTGTGCTAGGTTCTTAAGGATATTTTTATCTACTACCAACAAAAATATTAAGTTAAATCATTTTCAGAATTTATGAACTCTTATATAACACAGTTATTGATAATTAAATTCAAGCACATAATACAAGGGCTGAAGACACAGTAGAGGATTAAGTCACTTTTCTTGCATGAGATGAACCAAGCTTCAATCCCTGGCACCACATGTGGTCCTTTGGGAACTAGCAGTTGTTTTCTATTAGCACACATCCAGAATTAAGCCCTGAGCATGATCAGTTGTGGCCCCAAAAATCCAAAATTCAAAACAAAATTTAAGGTATAATATATATATATAAATAATTATATATATAATTGGTTCTGTCTATTAGATATTATTCTGAGGAAATATCTATTCAGACTTATATTTCTATGCTTTTCTTTTTCCTGAAGTAGAAACTGCCTACTATGTACTTATCTATATTATTTAATTTTTAAGGTTTCTTGTGAGGAAGAGGATGGAGGTGTTCTTTTTCAACTATTTACATTCTATAAACCCTAGACTCTCTCTAGGTTATAGATTATTTAAAATTAAGCTTCTTATTTAAAGAGATTAGCAAATATTTGCAAAATTTTAGTGGATTTAACTTCATTTTTACCAACAATTTTTAAATTTTAATACATGGATTTTTCCTTATCAGATTGTGATTAGCACTATATTATAAAGTTTTATTATGATTTTACCAATAATTTATGCACTTGAGGGTTGCTGGTGTTTTGTCAAATATCTCTTAAACATATAATTCACTTGATCATTTGATCACTTGACTTCCCGTTAATCATCGATTTGCTCGAGCAGGCACCAGTAACATCTCCATTTGTCCCTGTCATGTGCTAGTGTAGCCCAATGGCGTCTGTTCACTCTAGGAACATGAAGAGCCTCAAACCGATCATTCATGATCTTGATGAAGAAGTCTGACCATCTGGTAGGTGAGTGGCCATGCGGTCTTTTGACATCCCGTGGAATCCAGTTGGTAACAGCCCTAGTCCAGCGGTGCTCTTTAAATCTCATTATGTGACCAGCCCATCTGATTTTTGACACCTTGGCAAACGAGACAGCATCCCTGATCGTCGACGGATGTCGGAACTCGGATTCTTTCTCTCCTTTGAGTGAAACGTGATATTCCAAGCATAGCTCTTTCAATTCCTCTTTGGGAGATCCGAATAGCGTTCTCATCCTGTTTGCATAGGGCCCAGGTCTCTGAGGCATATGTTAATGCAGGAAGAACAGTGGAATCAAAGAGATGTGCCCGGAGCCGGAGGTTCTTCGTCCTCTTAGCTATTTCTTCGACGCTTTTGAAGGCGTTCCAAGCCGCTGTCTTCCTCCTGCTCAACTCGGGTGCCAGGTCATTTGTCATGTTGACTTCTCGACCTAGGTACACATGGCTGTTGCATTCGGAGATGGTTGTTCTATTGAGAGCGAATGGGGCGTCAGGAACGAGGCTGTTTCTCATAAACATTGTCTTCGTAAGATTCAGCTGTAGTCTGACCTTTCCACACTCATGGTCGAAGTCGGCCAGCATTTGTGCCGCTTGGCTGATGTTTGGTGTTATTAAAACAATGTCATCAGCAAAGCAGAGGTGGTGTAGTTGCCGACCATCTATCTTTACTCTCATTCCTTCCCATTCCAGTTGTTGCATGTTGTTCTCGAGGGTGGTAATGAAGAGTTTTGGTGAAATGGTATCACCCTGCCGAACCCCTCTCTTGACATTGATGATTACTTCTTTGTAGAATGTTGAGATCCTGGTAGTGAATCTGCAATACAGCTCACGGAGGATCTTGACGTATTTAGCTTGAATGCCCTGATTGGCTAGGGCTTCAATGACCGCTTCCATCTCAACAGAATCAAAGGCCTTCTTTAAATCAATGAACGTTAGACAGAGCGGCATCTTGAACTCCCGAGAAACCGCAATGTGCTTGGTTATCGTGTGGATATGGACGATGGTGCTGAATCCTTTGCGGAACCCTGCTTGCTCGCATGGTTGTCCTTCATCTAGTGTTCTGCCAATCCTATTTAGGATGACTCGAGTGAACAACTTTTAGATGACAGACAATAGGCAGATAGGGCGATACTTGCCAATGTCATGGATGTCTCCCTTCTTGAATAGTAGTACAGTCCTGCTGGTTTTACATTGGGATGGAACCTTGCATTCAGACAGATAGCACGTGAAGAGCCGAGCCAGTGTATTGATGAGTACTGATGGCAGGTTGTTCAGGTGTTCAGGTCTGACCTTGTCTGGGCCGGGTGCTGTTCGTTTCTTTACTGATGAAATGGCGTGTCAGATTTCGGAAGGGAGAACATTGGGAACGACATATCCATCCTGTGGAATTTGGTATGTTGACCGACATTACCTCCACTACCCAGCCGTCGCCACACTCCAGGATGCTTTCCGGACCCACGCGGCTGCAAAGTGGCCGCGAGGCACATCATAAGATACTAAATACCCATCTTCTGGAATTTCCGTACCATATTTGATAGGGTTCAAATATGGTAACAACTACAAGGGCGATTAGAGGTCGGTCCAAATGTCTCTCTCCCTCTTGGAAAGACTGGCAAGCTACTGAGAGTACTCCGCCCACATGGCAGAGCCTGGCATGCTATCCATTGTGTATTCGATATGCCAAAACCAGTAATTACAATGGGTCTCATTCACCTGACCCTGAAGGCTTCACCAACCTGGCAGCACTGAGAAGGATGAGAAAGGAGCGGCTGATAAAATCTCAAGGCCGAACTAGGCTGTCACAACGAAGGTAGACAAAAATGATCATCTGTACTTTCAATGCACATATGCTAGCATCATATGCATCCATCGAGGACCTGATGGTACAAGCACGAAACATCAAGTACATCATTGGTCTGACCGAGACAAGAAGGCACCAATCTCATCATGACGTTTTCAACCCTGGAGAAGAATTGTTCCTCACAACATGCGATAAAAGAGGTGTTGGAAGTGTCGGTGTCCTTGTCAACACAAACTTGGCCATGAGCATTGATTCAATTGAAAGCCTAACAACCCGAATCGGACGTTTACATTTGAATAGATGTTGCTCACTGCCAGCAGTTTCTATCTTTGTTGTCTACGCACCAACATATGATTATGATAAAGGAGAAATTGAGAAGTTCTACATGGAGCTGGAGAAGTTCTATAAAGAAGACCACACCTTCTACAAGTTCATTGTGGGTGATTTTAATGCCAAGATAGGACCGAGAAGATCAGCTGAAGAACTTCACATTGGGACCCATGGCCTAGAATGGAACGAACAGGGTGAGAGACTGTCTGAGTTCATCATGTAGACCAAGACCATCCATGGTAACTCACAGTTCCAGAAGGCTGAATCTAAACGTTGGACATGGGAGTCTCCCGGTGGACGATTCCACAATGAAATAGACCACATCATATTCAATCGACAGTTTTGTCTGACCAATGTCGCTGTTGTCCCAAAATTCCGAACGGGATCAGACCACCGTCTCCTTCATGTAAAATTCTACTTCACAGAGCGGGGAGAAAGGGCCGCAAAGTTTAAAAAGAGAACTCTCAGAACGACCACCAATGGGAGCTCTTTGGCACTATTGCGGCAACATAGGAAGATGCCATTGTTGACAACATTGACGAGGAATACGATCAACTGGTTGAGCACCTCCATGATTGTGCAAGGAATGCCAAGAGAGAGATAGCCACAAAAAAACACCTGTCTTTGAAAACTCTTGAGCTTATTCGCCAACGTAGTTTGGCGCATGCCTCAGGCAACTGCAAGCGAACATCCGAGCTCACAAAGCAGTGCAGAGATGCGATCAAGGAGACCTCAAAGAGAAAAGAGCAGAAGTGCTGGTAGATGCAGCAGAAGCCAGGAAAAGTATTCATAGCGCCCACCTGTCCTTCGCCAACTACAAGGCCAAGATGATTGCCCTCTGACGTCCTGATGGATCTATCACATCCTCCAGAATGGCAATGGAGAATATTATCCATGACTTCTACTCAAATCTCTTCGATAGCCATGTCCACTTGCCAACATACCAAACATATAATTAGAGGCGGAATTTCTCATTCATAGTTATACAAATTTGTAACCTCACAGATCTTACGTTAGCAGGTATGAAATCCTCATTTTACCTTTTTCAGTTTCCAAATTTATTTTGCAATTTTCAATTTTATTAACCAAATGAATTATTAAAGAGTTTTATCTCAGTTGAACAGTTTTAATTTATTTTTGTTGTGAGAATTACAGTAGTGCTGAACTACAGCATAAGCTATAAAATATATCTTGTACCACAATTGAGGGGCCAATATAGCTCAGTGTAAGAGCATATGCTTTTGATCTACAGTGCATGAACATTTTAATTTCTTTATTGTATCACCATGAGATATACAGTTACAGAGCTGTTCATGGTTCGGTTTCAGTACTACCATGACCCAACACCCATCCCTCCTCCAGTATACATTTACTACCACCAATGTTCCCAGTTTCCCTCCTGCTATCTCCAGGGCCACCCTTCAACCCAGGCATCTCTCTATGGCAGGAACTTTTCTTCTCTCCTTCTCTCTTTCTCTCTCAGTCTCTCTCTGTGTCTGTGTATGTTTGTCTGTCTGTCTCTGTTTCTCTCTGTCTCTTTCTCTGTCTCTCTCTAACCTTTAAACATTAAATAAAGTAAAGGCCCTCCCGTTGTTCATTGATTTGCTCGAGCGGGCCCAGTAACGTCTCCATTGGAGACTTTGTTGTTACTGTGTCTGGCATATCGAATACGTCATGGGGAGCTTGCCAGGTTCTGCTGTGCGGGCGAGATACTCTCAGTAACTTTTCGGGCTCTCCGAGAGGGGCGGAGGAATCGAACTCGGGTCGGCCATGTTGGCTGCATGCAAGGCAAACGCCCTACTGCTGTGCTATCGCTCCACCCCTAAACATTACCTCTAAACATTACAGTTTTCAATATAGATGCTGAGAGGTTGTGTCATTCATTTCTTTACCTATTTTCTACAGTTTTTTAACACTTAACTTCCAACCTGGGCTGAAGCGATAGCACAGCGGGTAGAGCGTTTGCCTTGCAAGCGGCCAACATGGCCGACCCTAGTTCGATTCCTCCGCCTCTATCGGAGAGCCTGGAAAGCTACCGAGAGTATCTTGCCTGCATGGCAAAGCCTGGAAATCTACCCGTGGTGTATTCTATATGCCAAACACAGTAACAATTGTCACAATGGAGACGTTACTGGGCCCACTCGAGCAAATCGATGAACAATGGGAGGACAGTGACAGTGACAGTGAACTTCCAACCTAGAAAAAATTATTTGGGAGGGATACACACCCAGAAACGCTAGGGATTATTCCTAGCTTTTCATTTAGAAATTACTCCTGGTGGTGCTCTGGGGAACATATGTGATGCCAACCATCAAACCCAGATTGGCTGCATGTGAGACTTGTTTTGTTTCCTTTGACTAGATACCCAGGAGTATGATACCTGGATAATATTGTAGTTGTCTCATAATTTTCTGATAAATCCTCATACAATTTTTCAGAGAGGATGAATCAGATTACATTTTCACCAACAGTGAATGAGTATTTCTTTTCTCCAAATCCTCATCAGCATATAGTTTCTGATTTTTTTATATAGGCCATTCTCTCAAGTATGAGATTTATCTTTTGGATTTGATTTATCTTTTTTATTCATATTTTCCTGTCAGACAGTGATGTGGACAGTTTTTCATGTGCCTATTTATTATATGTATACTCTCTTGGAGAATTTTAGATCTTCTCAAGTTTGATAGAGTTGTGTGCTTTTTCTTGTTTTTGAGTATCACAAGTAACTTATTATTGGATATTAGTTCTTTGACTCATTATAGCGTAGATAAACTCATAGAATAGGGTTTTTGTTTCAGTAACAGACATATTAGTATTGCAAGGACAGCTTGAAAAAGTACTTTCTGTATATTTTTGCTTTTGCTTTTATTGCAAATAAAGTTCAAAACACTACTGAAGCCAATAACATAGATAATATTCATCCAATTATATTGATTCGATGAGCTAAACTTCATAGGTAGTGGGGAAATCATATTTGTATATACCTGGCTGAAATTATAGTGCTAAAGTTTAATATACTTGGTAAACACCAATGGTGCAATGTTGATTGTTTGGCAAGGATTATTTCACCAAGTACCAATGGGCCAGTGCTGCCACCCATTGTACAAAATCAAGTATGTCCCATTATACCTGAGTCATTAAACTCACTCAAGTATGACCAGAAATGAGAAGTCATAATTATCTTGTGATGGATCTAGTCAACATTATGTGAAGCAATAGAATTTGAGTTTCTAGAGATAGTTTTGTACCACTTCCCAATGGCTTGGGCACTGGTGATATGGGTTCAGTTAGTCTTTGGAACACGGCCTTTAGATTTCAAATCATTCTAGCATCTGAGAGCATTTGAATGGCATTATGAATACTAAGTCATCAGGCTCTGACAGTCTCCTGGCTGACCTGTTGTATTCACACTGGACTCTGTGTTTGGATTCTGAGTTATGAGGTAATGAGTCTCTTAATCTCTGAGCCTGTTCTGTGGAGTGGAATGTCTGCACAACAAACAGGTAACCTTTGCTTGCTCGAACAGTTTGGGAGGTGTGATATGTTTAAGAGAAGTCTACAGTGGGTATCAATGAGCTGAGACTGATGGCTAAGATAATCAAGCAATACTCAAGTAGTTGCCTATTTACTTTGGTATTGCATAGGGATGACTGAAACTCAGCTCAGGGTTTGCTTCTCACATACAGATTTCTAAAGATAACCGGTACAATACAAACTACTCTTTCAGGTTTCTCTCTCCATTTCATAGTCTCTTGCATCATGTTCAGACAAAACAAAATATAATCATGTATTTAGAGAAGCCAGGAGATCAACACAGCCCCTCTTACCCCAGGCAGTATATTGTATCTGGGAAGTCTGGGACTGAGATTTATTTTCCACGACCATCACTACATGTGTCTCCTTATCCTTCAGTGCTGTAACTATTCATCTGTAGCAGTCACCAATTCTAGTGCGAGTCTCCAAATTTACTTTATGTCTGAGAGATCTTCTGCTTTGGTCCATAGTATTAAGGGATCACCTCTGGCAGTGTTTATGGGAAAATATGTGGTCTCAGGAACAAAACAAGCACTCTGACATCTGTACTTTCACTCTGATCAATACTTTTTCAACTAGTGTTTATGATAAGACCATTTTCCTTCATTCCCTTTAGGTATAGAGGACGTGTGACAAAGATTCTTTCAATATTTACATCATGTACCAACATGCAACATTTTTTTTTCTGGATGAAGATGCTGGAAAGACAAAAGGTAAAGTTCTATAATCCAAAGTTTCATTTATTCAATATTTGCACTCATTGACAATTGAATGTTAGCAGATACACAGCACTGCACTGTAGCACTGTCCTCCCATTGTTCATCAATTTGCTCGAGCGAGCCCAGTAATGTCTCGATTGTGAGACTTGTTGTTACTGTGTTTGGCATATCGAATATGTCACGCGTAGCTTGCCAGGCTTTGCCGTGCGGGCGAGATACTCTCAGTAGCTTGCTGGGCTCTCCGAGAGGGGCAGAGGAATGGAACTCAGATCAGCCAAGTTGGCCACGTGTAAGGCAAACGTCCAACCGCTATGCTATCGCTCCAGCTCTAGCAGATATACTAGTATAAGAAAAATCTATTTTCTATATACATATGGAAAATATAGAGGGATTATACAACAGTTATGTCAGAGGCTCACTAATATCATGAACATAGCCAAATGATATTCATAGTGAGCTTTACATTAGCTTCTTAATTTCCATTATTGCTAGCTGTGGTGTAGAAAATTGTTCCTGTTGATGATGATTCTCTGATGTTCTAGGATTACCCCGCTGCTCTGTCAAAATTTTGCTCACACAGATTATCTAATTGTTTAGAAATAATTAGCTTCTTATTTATAGAAACTTGCAAATATTTGCAAAATTATAGTAGATTTGCCTTTATCATTATTATCAACAATATTTCCACACAGAAATCATGAATTAAAATTAAGGATTTTTTGTTAAGAATATTCGTAGTGGTATGTTTTATACATCAATACGTCTAATAACTCTTTCTGAAATTCAAATTAATATGTCACATATGTAAACTAAGCATTTTAATCCCAAGGTAATACTGAGAATTGAGGTCTTTTCTATGTCAAATTTGTGTGTGTGTGTTTTTAAGGAAACTAGGATAGTTTCAACTGAATTGTTGAATGATCATATGTATAAATCTCTTTTACTTATGCAGTATTGCCAACTTTTTCTTGGCTCTTCTAGTATTGTCAGTGTAACTAAATCCTTCTGAAAGGATCAATAAAAATATTACATGATTACAAAAACATATTAAAATAGTATATGATGAATAAACGAAATTAGAAAGGCAAGAATAAAGAATAAAGTATAAAGTATTATACTATTGTCATCAAATTTAATTATATCAGGCTTTGAATGTGACCTTTTCCTAACAAAGCAAGGCTTAAAAAGGTTGAAGAGTTTGTTGCAACAAGAAATATACTTAAAACTATCTGTTATTTGATGATTTATGTCAATGATAAACTGAAAAGAGATCAGAATGTTAGTCTGTCCACAAAATCTCTTTTGAATAACTATGCTTTGCATGTGAAAATTTGTTTACACTTAGGATGGAAACAGAATAATCCAGTGCATGCTATACTAACTGGCTTAAATACTACTTTGAAACGTATTTTCCTTAATTTTCTTTTTTTTAATTTTTATTAGTGACAAACCAAGAGGTACAGTTGTACACTTACAAATTTTTGTGCTTGGTTTTCAGTTATGCAATGATTATGTACCCATCCCTCCAGCAGTGCCCATTTTCACCACCACAGATCCCAGTATCCCTCCCACCACCAAGACCCCTTCATCCCACCTTGCCTCTGTGGCAGGGCATTACCTTTTTTTCTCTCTCTCCTTTTGGGTGCTGTGGTTTGCAAAAGAGGCATTGAGTGGAAATCATGTTAAGTCTATAGTCTACTTTCAGCATGCTTCTCCCATCCTGTGAGGATCCTCCCAATACCCTTTATTTGGTGCTCCCTTCTCTATCTGAGCTGCCTTTTCCCCTATAATGTGTGGCTGGCCTCGAAGACATGGAGTAAACCTCCTAGTACTTATCTCGGCTATTTTTGGGTGTTGGTCTTCTATTTTGTTACTTGATGTTCCCCAGATGAATGCAATCTTTCTATACTTTTCTTTCTGACTCATTTCGCTTAGCATGATACTTTCCATGTAGTACTACTTGTATGTAAATTTCATGACTTCATCTTTTCTAACAGATACATAGTACTCCATTGTGTAGATGTACCAAAGTTTCTTTGACCAGTCATCCGTTCTCGGGCACTCAGATTTTTTTCCAGTTTCTGGATATTGTAAAGAGTGCTGCAATGAACAAACAAGTGCAGATGTCACTTCGACTATACCTTTTTGCCTCTCTGGGATATATTCCCAGGAGTGGTATTGCTGATTCAAATGAGAGCTCAATTTCTAATTTTTTGAGAATCGTCCATACTGTTTTCCAAAAGGACTGAACTAGTCGGCATTCCCAACAACAGTGAAGGAGGGTCCCTTTCTCGCCACATCCTCACCAATACCAATATCCACACCAATAGCAATGCTTTTGTTTTTTGGATGTGGGCCAATCTCTGTGGTGTGAGATGATATCTCATTGTGGTTATGATCTGCATATCCCTGATGAGTAATGATGTAGAGCATTTTCTCATGTGCCTTTTTGCCATTCGGATTTCTTCTTTGAGAAATTTTCTGTTCATTTCATCGCCCCATTTTTTGATGAGGTTGGATGTTTTCTTCTTGTGGAATTCAACCAGTACTTTGTATATCCTTGATATCAAGCCCTTGTCAGATGCGTATTTGGTGAATATCCTTTCCCATTCTGTAGGCTGTATTTGTATTTTGGTCATTGTTTCTTTTGAGGTGTAGAAGCAAAACAGCATTGTACTGGAACAAAGGCAGAGCCGCAGACCAATGGAACAGGCTTGAATATACTGACATCTCCCCTCAAACATATAATCATATAATCTTTGATAAAGGAGCAAGAAATGTGAAGTGAAGTAAGGAAAGTCTCTTTAACAAATTGTGCTGGCAAAACTGGATGGCAACATGCAAAAAAATGGGCTCAGATCTCTGCCTAACACCATATACAAAAGTAAGATCAAAATGGCTTAAAGACCTCAACATCAGACCGAAATCCATAAGGTACATTGAAGACAAAGCTGTCAAAACCCTCCATGAAATTGAAGCTAATGGTAACTTCAAAGATGTCATGCCTAGCCGAGCAAGTGAAAACAGAGATAGACAAATGGCACTATCTTCCTTAATTTTCACAAAACAATTCAACATATACAATTCTAAGAGATCATAATCATTAGAAAAGTTTTAATCAATATTGCCATAGTTTTGCAGACAAGATGACCATGCATCTATTTTCTCTGAGGAGAGAAACTGCAATATGAGTGTTTAGGCTAGGCAAAAAAATGAATTTAACGAGTTTAATTATTTTCAAGAGTGCTTACATTTTATGTCTCTATCAAGAGTGTAAATAGTCAGAGGCTAATAAACTCATTCGAGGTCCTTGACAAAAAGTGTGTCACAATAGTTCAAAATGGATCGATGAAATGTTTGAAAAGCTTTTATTAGAATTCTGCACATTAGAAATACTATTGGGAGTGAATATTCCAAGGCATATTGTTTTTTTCTATTTGAATTACAGAGTAAGCACAACTGCATTTTGCCTAGTTACAAAGCTTTCATGCTTGAGCTTCAGTCATACAATGATCGAACACCCATCCCTCCACAAGGGCACATTTTCCACCACCAATGTCTCTAGTATCAACCCCCATTCTAACCCTCCCCCTGCCTCTATGGCAGACAATTTCCCCATACTCTCTCTCTACTTTTGGGTGTTATAGTTTGCTCGAATTTTTCCACCACCATTCAAGTCTGCCTGCCAGGGGCAGATGCTAGATCATTTATTTTCTATTGCTCACTTTGAATATTATGAGAAGCCGCACAGCCGCGCTTCTATAATTCTAAAATTGTAAATGGTTGGAGTCCAGATACATCTCTGTAGGGCACTAATTCATTTGGTGATTCATTTGGGAGTCACTGCTGCCTCTTTGGACCAGGGCCCTTGGTTGGCTGAGATGGTGCCCAGAGGCAGATTGTGGGCGTGAAAGCCAGGACTCCAAGCAGGTGAGGAGATGTGAAGGGATGCAGGACTCCTCTGCCGCCTCAGAGTTCTGGAGTCTTAGTCCTAGGGTCTTAGTCCGGAAACCTGCATATCTGGGCCTTGCTTCTGGGAGCTCTGCATCGCTGGGGTTTCATCTGGAGTGGGCAGAGAGGGGGAACATCTACTCCATCTGAAATGCCCTGGTGAAATAGGCTGGTTATGGGGCTCTGGCATCTTCCCCATTTTGACTCACTGGTGCTTCTCTGGACCAGGGCCGTTGGTACCCTGAGATGCTTATCATATCTTTGATTCCATGTGTTTATCTATTATAGTCCTTATTCTGATGTAGTAAATTTAGCTTGAGAAATGGAGAGCTGTTGATGCATTTTTTAGGTTTCCTATATACCAGACATATCTATTACTCTTACCTTCCAGGCTACCCACAAGCATTTCACTGCACAGGGTTCTGATAGTCCCACATTTAAAAAATCTAGCTTCTACCATTAGCTATATGCTTTTGGCCAAGTTACTGAAATTTCTGAGCTTATTTTTTCTACAACAAAAATGGAAATAATAAAAATACTTATGCCACTGGGTAGTTTTGTATAGTCAGTAAAGAGAAATATCTATGAAACCACAGTAAATGGCATTGTGAAAAAAAACTGATTATGTTAGTTTCTTCTATTTTCTTTTCCAATATCCATAGCCATGATTAGCTATATGTCTTAGAGGTGCTAGTTGGAGCTATTCATTGTATGATGCATATTGACATTGATAGCATTTTGAATCATAAGCAGGTGGCACTTTGAACAACTGAGCACAGGAACCTAATTACCAGAATAATGTTTCATAATATAGGACTCTAGTAAGATAAAATTTTATAAAAATGTCATTTTTCATCCTTTATCAAATGAAGACAATGAATCTCTGAATATGAATCTATCAGCTAGTGTGGGACCAAGCAATTCTCAGTCTTAACATTCATTTGATGATCATAAATGTTTAATAATGAAGGTAAAGATGTATGCGCAATGAGCACTTTCTATCCAATTACCTTTTACTGTTGACTTTCTATTAGAATATTTCTGCCTTAATTATAATAATTATTTATTTTAGAAAGTTCACTGTTTAAATTCATCTCAATAGTTATTGAAAATTTTACTTTAACGGTAACATATGAGAGATATGGGCAGAGATAATTGCTCTGAAATACTTTTTTTATGTATTATAAACTAAATAAATCTGAAAGTCTTATCATTTCAAGAAATTCTTAGCGAATAAAATGCTTCTTGTAGGATAAAGCAACTTTAATATATAAAATTAAGTTTAAAACCAAAATTTACCATATAGAAAGGCCTCGAACAGAAAAGATAATTAAGTAGAAAATATTTAGGACCAGGAAATTGAACTGACTAGGTGTTTTGTCCGTGTTAGTAAAATCATATACTCATGGAAGCCAGTAAAACCAGTGTTTTACTGAGCTACATGTAATAACAAAATAAGTCGTGGAATTCAGACTATATCTGATGAGATGATAATTACATGAAATCTAAACAATTGCTTCCATGTTAAAATTTGGTCTATATTTCCAAATATTGCAGCATTAAAAGAATGTATATAACTTGCTTTTCTATGAATTTTTTCAATTTTTGCATAATGACAATTCAAATTACTTTATAACTTCTTTTTGTAGCAAACAAAATACACTTGGTGGAATAACCACTATATCTCGCCATCTTAATTAATAATCAGACGCTGGGAAAGTTATCCAAGGTATTTGTGCCCCAGGATTTTTTAACTGTTCATATACAGTAGATTGAAATTTTACTGAAACAATGTAGTAGATTAAAGTTTTATTGAAACGCTCATTATTTATATATAGCCTATGGCAATATATAAAAGTAAAGTAAAAGTAAAGGCCCTCCCGTTGATCATCGATTTGCTGAGCGGGCCCAGTAACGTCTCCATTGGAGACTTTGCTGTTACTGTGTCTGGCATATCGAATACTCTCGGTAGCTTGCCGGGCTCTCCAAGAGGGGCGGAGGAATCGAACTCGGGTCGGCCATGTTGGCTGCATGCAAGGCAGACGCCCTACCCGCTGCGCTATCGCTCCAGCCCTGGGAATATATATTGTTTATATTTTTTTCATGTTACAACAGAAGATTTGAATAGTTGTGATGATGATCAGGGATTCACTGCTAAAGTATTTAATGTACATCCCTTTTTATAAAAAGTTTAACTCCTAGACCTAGAACATTGCTTGTATAATCAAAGGATTTATAGACATATGTGAAAGAAGAGAGAACAAGACAGAGTCTCCTACCCTATGCCTGACTGTCTCCACCAGGGCCCAACAGCTGAAGACCATCGAGGCCCAGCCAAGGCCATGCTGGGAGCACTCTCCACACACTTGGATGAGCCTCACGCATAAAAGAACTGACAGAGGAACCCAGGTGTGTGGGACCCGGGGCTGAGATCTCCAAGCCTGCACAGTTTGGGACTGGACCTGCCAGAGTTACTGGCAGTTACACCCACCAACTGCCGTGTAACTCCAACAACGGCCAGGATCCAGAGATCATCACACTCAGCTCCCGGAAGCGACATCTTATCATCTCATTCCTAATTTGGTCAAACTGGCAGGCTACCAAATGTAACATGCCCACACGGCAGAGTCTGGCAAACTCCCCGTGGTATACCCAATATGCCAAATACCAGTAACAATGATGGGTCTCATTCTCCTAACCCTGAAAAAGCCTTGAATATGGCACTTTAAAAAAAAAAATCTCAGGGCTAGGACGAAGAAGACGTTACTGGCACCTGCTCGAGGCAATCGACGAACAACAGGGTGGTTGTGATCGTGATGATCGTGATGTGAAAGTAGCATTTTTAAAGAACTACAATTAATGAGAATTCTTCAAAAAATGATCATGAAAACTCTGATAGATTGCTCTATTGATCCAAATAATTTTACCTTTTTTCTATCCCTTTCCCTATAACTTTGCAGGGCCTTTCAGTTAAACACTGGGATAAGGCATGCCAATTGCTTTGGCCAACTGTTATTAGCATACATGTCTCAAGAGGAGACTCAAGGTAGGAATAGGAGTTCAGACTTATACTTTTGCATAATTATTATAATGAAGATGACATGCCTAGGCTAGCCTCTCAAAGTAGGGGCAAACATTTTTTCTCTTACCAAATATATAATTGTTTGTGTGATATTTAATGTGATATATAATATCACATCATATGATTTTGTTTCAACATAACACTTTTTAAGTAGTATAAATGCAGCCATACCCAATATGGAAATTACTGAACATATCTGCATTCTAATAAAACATTCGTTTTAAAAGACAGGTAGTGGACTGTATTACACCTACTAACTCCTATATCAGAATAAAAAAAAAAGTTAGGGAAATAACTGAGTGACGAAATACACCAAACCAACCATTGAACACACATAAAAAAATCTTTGATATGAAAAACTGATTTGTGTCAGAGAGATAGTACAGGAATTACAGCACTTTCCCTATGCACCATGGTTTCACCTGGTACAATCCCCAGCACCTCATATTGTCCCTGAATCTACCACATATTATATCTAAGATAGAGACAGGAATACTCAATAAACACCATTCTCTGTGGACCCAACTCCTCTTTCTTCTTCTTCAAAAGAGATAAAGGAAAATAAAATGTGGCTGAGATTCTCTTGAATTCAGTCCAACCCTGGCTGTATTCTAAGCTTTATGGTTCCCTCAACACTATCAGGAGTCATTCCTAATCAGATATCCAGGAATATATGCTGAACCGTTCCAGATGTGGTCCTACCCTCTAAAAATAATGAAAAATCAATAGAATTTCCCAGTCTCATCTGAAGTCAGGAACAACTGCTTATTGTGGTTTGCCTCTGGAATAATTGTTTGCTTATTACACAACAAAACATAAGTAATTCTGGGCATGGAGCAAAAGTCCAGTGGATAGAGCACATGCTTTATATTTGGCTGATCCATGATTGTATCTCTGGCATCCCATATGGTACCCTATGCACCACAAGGAGTAATTCCTGAGTACAGAGCCAAGAATAAATCCTGACTATAGCTGAGTATGGCTCCCAACCAAAAATTAGATGACTAATTCAAAATGTGTAAAAAGTGTGACAAATTTAAACATATACATATGTACATAATTGAACAAAATAGATTTTAGCACTTTGTATTTACAGTAGTACCAATATACACATAGCATAACTCTTTGGGTGAACCATTCTGTTGAGCTCCAAATATAATCAATAGTCTTCAAACTGCTTATTATTTCACTGTCACAGTCACTGTCCTCCCATTGTTCATTGATTTGCTTGAGCGCGCCCAGTAACATTGTGAGACTTGTTACTGTGTTTCACATATCGAATATATCACGAAGAGCTTGCCAGGCTTTGCCGTGCGGGCAAGATACTCTCGGTAGCTTGCCAGGCTCTCCAAGAGGGGCGGAGGAATCAAACTTGGATTGGCCAGTGTCAGCCACGTGCAAGGCAAACGCCCTACCTGCTGTGCTATCAATCCAGCCCGCTTATTATTTAGAGTTATAAAATTATCTACACTTTCTTTTACTTAAAAAGATCTTCTTGAGGTACTGTGATGTGCAATGCCACTAATTATAGTTCCATGCTGGCTTCTTTTCAAAACCACACCCATAATCAATGTATTCACTTAAGCTGAGTTTTTATAGACCAACTTGCGAGTTCACTAGCCTTTGGCAATATGTGCTCCCTTACTGTGCTGTGCGTCTTTATTATTTTTCATTTGTTTACATGTAAAGTTTTTTATTGATCGAGGTTCTACAGTTAATGATGGCTTATCATTCACAAAATTGATTAGACAACAAAGTTGCAATATAAGAATCAATATATCTAGAAACATATATTCAATATATTTTCCGCTACCCAGTTGTCACAATGATCCAGGCCACTTTCCGGACCGTGCAGCCACAAAGTGGCAGCACAACACAGCATAAAACACTTAATACTCATCATCCAAGATTACTAAGCCATATTTTATAGAGTTAAAATATGGTTTTAACCATGGGAACACCTACAAGGGAGATTAGAGGCCTCTGGAAAAGCCTCTATCCCTCTTAGAGAGCCTGGCAAGCTACCGAGAGTGTCCTCCCTGCAAGGCAGAGCCTGGCAACCTATCAGTGGAGTATACAATATGCCAAAAACAGTAAATACAATGGATCTCATTCCTCTGACCCTGAGAGAGCCACCAAAATGGCAGCCTTAAAAAGGATGAAGAAGAGGAGGCTGATAAAATCTTAAGGCCAAACTAGGCTGCCAAAACAAAGAAGGACTAAAATGACTGTACTTTCAACACACATATACTGGCAACAGATGCATCCATAGAGGACCTGATGGTGCAAGGATGAAAGATGAAGTATGACATAATTGGTCTGACCGAGACAAGAAGGCATCAATCACATCATGCTATTTTCGACACAGGAGAAAAACTGTTCCTAGGAAATGCAACAAAAGAGGCCTGGGTGGTGTCGGTTTCCTTGTCAACATGAACTTGGCCATGAGCATTGATTCATTCAAATACCTAAAACCTCAAATTGGAAAAATACTCTTGAATAGATGTGGCTCACTGCCGGCAGTTTCTATCTTCATTCTATAAGCACCAACATCCAATTATGATGAAGACATTGCAAAGTTCTACATGGAGCTGGAGAAATTCTATAAAGAAGACGATACATTCTACAAGATCATTGTCAGTGATTTTCATGCCAAAATAGGACCGAGAAGATCAGCCAAAGAACTCACATCAGGACCCAGGGCCTAGAATGGAATGAACAGGGTGAAAGACTGTTTAAGTTCATCATGTTGACCAAGATCTTCCACGGTAACTCACAGTACCAGAAGGCCGAATCTAAACATTGGATGTGGGAGTCTCCCGGTGCACAGTTCCACAATGAAATTGAACATATCATATTCAATCGATGGTTTTGCCTGACCAATGTTGCTTCTGTCCCAGAATTCCTAATGGGATTGGACTATGATCTCCTTTGTGAAAAATTCTACTTCACGGAGTGGGGAGAAAGGACTGCAAAGTTCAAGAAGAGAACTCCCAGAATGACCACCAACTTGGAGTTCTTTGGCACTATTGTGGCAACATGGGAAGATGCCATCGTTGACAACATTGATGAAGAATATGATCGACTGGTTCAGCCCCTCCATGATTGTGCGAGGAATACCGAGAGGGAGACTGTCTTTGAAAACTCTTTAGGTCATTCGCCAACGTGGCTGGGCATGAGCCTCAGGCAACCACAAGCGAATGACCAAGATCGCGAAGCAGTGCAGAGAAGCGATAAAGGAAAACATCAAAGAGAGAATAGCAGCAGTGCTGGCCAATGCGGTAGAAGCCGGGAAAAGCATTCACAACACCCACCTGTGCTTTGCCAACTTCAAGACCAAGATGACTGCCCTCTGATGTCCAGATGGATCTATCACATCTTCCAGAAGGGCAATGGAGAAGATTCTCCATGACTTCTACTCGGATATCTTCGATAGCCAGGTCCACCTGCCCACATACCAAATTCCGCAGGATGGAAATGTTGTTCCCAATGTTCTCCATTCCGAAATCTGGCACGCAATTTTGTCAGTAAAAAAGTGAAGAGCACCTGGCCCATACAAGGTAATTCACGAACACCTGAAGAACCTGCCATCAGTATTTATCAATGCACTGGCTCGGCTCTTCACATGCTACCTGTCTGAATGCAAGGTTCCTTCCCAATGGAAAACCAGCAGGTCTGTTCTACTGTAGAAGAAGGGAGACATCTATGACATTAGCAACTATTGCTTGATCTGCCTGTTGTCTGTCATCTACAAGCTGTTCACTTGAGTCATCCTGAATAGGACTGGCAGAACACTAGGTGAAGAACAACCATGCAAGCAAGCCGGGTACCAAAAAAAGATTCAGCACGATTGACCATATCCACACAGTAACCAAGCTCATTGAGGTTTCTCAGGAGTTCAAGATGCCACTCTGTTTAATATTCATTGATTTTTTTTTGCTTTTTTTTGGTCACACCCGGTGATGCTCAGGGGTTACTCCCGGCTCATGCACTCAGGAATTGCTCCTGGCGGTGCTCGGGGGTCCATGTGGGATGCTGGGAATCGATCCTGTGTCGGCCATATTGGCTGCGTGCAAGGCAAACGCCCTACCCGCTGTGCTATCGCTCCAGCCCCAACATTCGTTGGTTTAATGAAGAACTTTGATTCTGTTGAGGCTGAATCAGTCATAGAAGCCCTAGCCAAACAGGGTGTTCAAACTCAGTACATCAGGATCCTCCATGAGCTGTATTGCAGATTCAATACCAGGACCTCTCATTCTAAAAGGAAGTGATCATCCATGTCAAGAGAGGGATTCAGCAGGATGATACCATTTCTCCGAAACTCTTCAGTGTCACCCTCAAGAACATCATGCAAAAACTGGAATGGGAAGGAATGGGAATGAAGATAGATGGCCAGCAACTACACTACCTCTGCTTTGCTGATGACATCATTCTAATTCCACCAAACATTAGCCATGTGGCACAAATGTTGGCTGACTTCGACTGTAAGTGTGGAAACATCCGACTGCAGCTGAATCTCATGAAGACCATGTTTATGAGAAATGGACTTGTTCCTGATGTTTCATTCACTCTCAATGGAACAAACATCTCCGAATGCAACAGTTATGTGTACCTAGGTTGAGAAGTCAACATGACGAATGACCTTGCACCTGAGTTGCACTGGAGGAAGAGAGAAACATGGAATGCCTTCAAGAGAGTCGAAGAAATAGCTAAGAGAATGAAGAACCTCCCGCTCCAGGCACATCTCTTCGTTTCCACTGTTATTCCTGCATTAACATATGCCTGAGAGATCTGGGCCCTACGAAAACAGGATGAGAATGGCATTTAAGTCTCCCAAAGAGGAATCGAAAGAGCTATGCTTGGAGTATCATGCTTCACTCAAATGAGAAGAATCTGGAGTCCCAGCTTTGTTAACGATCGAGAATCAAGGGTGCTGTCCTGTTTGCCAAGGCATCAAAAATCAGATGGGCTGGACACATATATCAATTTGGAGAGGACCGCTGAACTAGAGCTATTACAGACTGGATTCCACGGGACATCAAAAGATCGCGTGGTCGCCCACCTACAAGATGGTCAGACTCTTCGGCAAGACCCTGAACAAATGATTTAAGGTTATTCATGTTCTTGCAGCGAGCAGACACCATTGGGCTACACTAGCACGCGACAGGGACAAATGGAGACATTACTGGTGCCTGCTCGAGCAAATCAATGTGTAAGGAGATGTCAAGTGATCAAGTGATCAAGTGATATCTAGAAAATAAACTTATATGTACATTGTTATATCTAATTACATGATTGGTGAGTTCTTGTATAAGAATGAATTAAGTTTTTTGTTGCTGCAGCTGGTGTGGCATGGCCGCATATGTGGGCATGCAGTCCAGACACTTCCGGAGCTATGTTCTGGATCAGAGTCAAGAAGAAGGCTGATACTGGAGGTTCGTGGGACTACCGGGGTTTCTCGGTTATATTGGAAGACGGAGAGGCGACCCACCCTGACTTTGGGGGAAAAAAAAGAAAATAATTCTCAGCCCGTGCACTGGGTACCTAAAATTATTCGAAGTTTGTTGTCTTTGCAAAGATTAATTGCGAGGTAGTGGAGTTCAGTTTTTTGCATATCTGTAGTAGTGGGCAGTGGGTGCAGCTGCAGGAGCCTTGGTTTGATCGGTATTTGTCATGTCTGCCTCCCATGGGCGCTCCATGGTTTTCAGCTGTGAGGGCTAGCGATTCTGTGAGTTTTAACTGTTTCACACGCATCCCCTGGATTTAGTCTGGATTTGGTGAAACAGGTCTAATGTGCGTGTCAGCATGGTGGTATATATCAGTAAGTATGTATTTTTTAAGCCTGCGTATAAGACATAATTTTATATCTCTTGCCTTCTAACACATTTTATTCAGTATTGCACTCTCTAATTCCTTCTATGTAGCAGCAAATTACATGATGTTATCCTTTCTTGCAGCTGCATAGCATTCCATTGTGCATAAATACCACATTTCTTGATGTATTCATCTATAGTTATATATTTGGATTTATTTTCTTTTTTGTGATCAAACGTTCTGTTTTAATATTTGTATAGAAAGCTTTTAAATACAGGTATTTGAGAACTCAACAGATAAAGCTTAGTCATTCACAATTACAGTCCATTGTGGAATTTAAATATTTACGAGTAATAAATAACTATATGCATATAAATTATACATTTACCTGATGGATTATATATTTATCAGATATATTTCACATTTATAAGATGCATTTATAAACTATGTGATGAGTTAGACCCAAGCCAAGTCTGGGACAACAATCAGATCTGAATTCCCAAGCAAAGAGATACTAATGTTTTAGGGTGAAACAAACACTACAACAGAATCATCCACTGTGAAAAAAAATAGTTTGAAACTGCTAGATTGTAGCACAATTATCTATTGTAGAGTCTCTTAAAACTATTGTTATTCTTTTTTTAAATTTTTATTAGTGAGACACCATGAGGTACAGTTGTAGACTTACAAATTTTTGTGCTTGGGTTTCAATTATACAATGATCAAACACCCATCCCTCTACCAGTGCCCATTTCCCACCACCACGGATCCCAGTATCCCTCCAACCCCCCATTCCCCCCATCACACCTTTCCTCTGTGGCAGGGCATTCATATTTGGATTTATTTTCAAGTCTTGGCTTTAGGACTAAGTTCTATAATGAACATAAGTGTGCATATGATATTTCAAATAAATGTTATTATGTTTTGGAGATAGATGCCACAAAGTGAAATCACCAAGATATATTGGAATTCTATCCCTAAATTTAGAAAATATCCCCAAGTTGCTTTCCAAAGAGCTTGAAGCAGATGATATTCCTACCAAAAATGAATAAGGGCTCCTTCCTCACCAATATACCATCAACACTGGTTGTTTTGATACTTTTTTTTATGTATGCCACTTTCACCGGTGTGAGATTATATATAAATGCTGTTATGATTTGCATTTCTATAATTAAAATCTCTAGTAATTATTTATTTAAGTTATGATGATCACTTTTTAATATGCCTATTAGCCATCCATATGTCTTATTTGTGAAAGTGTGTATTCAATTCTTCGCCCTAAATTTTGGATGACATTGTTGGATTTCTTGTTGTTGAGCTTTGTATGTGATTTATAGATTTTGGCTATTATACCATTATCTGATAGATTATACCATTATCTGATGTATTGTGTGCAAATATTTTCTTTCATAAATCCGGGTGTATTTTAATTTTAATTAGGTTAGATTTCTTTTGCAGATGCTTTTTAATTTGATATTGTCCCACATTTTTATTATTGTTTGTATTTTTGTTATATTTCCCTTTGAGTGCAACTCCTTGAAGACACCTCTGTGATCCATTTTCTGGAGAATTCTGACGGGTTATTCTTCAGTGTATTCATAGATTATTAATATCTATATCTTTGATAAATTTTGAATTTACTTTTATAAATGGTTTGAGGTATGGTTTTAATTTCCTATTTTACCTGTAACTATTCAGTTTTCCCATCACTATTTCTTGAAAACACTTTCTTTGCTTCCTTTCATGGATTTAGTCATAGATCGCCTGCCCATAAAATGAGGGTTTAACATGAAACTCTCAGTTCTGTTTGATTAATATATGAATCTCTGTTTATTCTGGCATCACATCGGTTTCATTACTGTAGGTCTGAAATATAACTCAGAGTTAGGAACTGCAATGCTTGATATCTTCTTCAATGTCATTTTAAAATCACTGAGCTTTGATATAATCTTAGCTCTAAAGGACATGCAAATTACAGAGTTCTGGTATTATCTGGGACTCCCCTGAACTTATTTAATCCTCTGCTGACATTTTGGTGTTCTCTGATTTTTTCCCATTATCTTCATTACTACGTTCATCACTGAAGCGCGTTAGACTGGGTCTGTCCTGCCTAAGGCCAGACAGTACATATTTGCTGCTGCTGGAAATGGGCAAGTGTCTGGAAAATCTTCAAATCATTATTACCATGGTGGAAGTGCTTAAGTCCCATATTTTAACGGTTATTTCTGGTACTATTATGTTGGAGACTGACGAATTCTAACAGGATCTTAAGTATATGAAAAGAACAGTGTAGTGCTATTGGGATTTAGTAGTTTCCTGTGTGTGCCCGAAGGTTCAGGTTTGCATAAGTGGGCAGGGTCTATGTCTCCCAGATAGAGGGGAAGAGAGTGCAGGGGAGGATAGGCAATGGAGTTTAAATATTGAGTTTTTTAAAATGATGTAAATTAGGGTTATAAACTATAACTAACTTGGCCAATTATACAGATACATAAATTATCAGAGCTGAATCTACCTCTATATTCCTTAATGTGCAAATGTGAATACACTGTAGATATCTGAAAACTCAAATAAAATATATCAGTTCAGTAATAACATTATTTGCTACTATTATAAATTAAAAAGTATTTGTTAAGCAAACAAAGTGTTTGGAAACTTGTTATTGAAAATAATCGTATTAAAACTTAAAATTGAAACAGTTACTAACTTCTAGCATGAATAACAGACAATGCAAAGTACATAGGTTTTCACTGGAAGTCTGGAATTCATTCAACAATTTTGAACTATTTTGAGCTTTGAACTATCTGAAACAAACTATAACCTATTATTTACTAAAAGTAAAATGACACATCAATTTCATTTCATAATTTGTAGTTTAGTGTATTTTATCTCTTATTTTTTTAAGAATAGCATGGTAATAGGGCCAAAGAGGAGTTAAGGTGCTTGCCTTGTATGCAGCCAATCCCAATTTAATCTTTGGAGCTGCATACGGTGCCTGACTACCACCAGGACTGGCATTTGAATGGAGATTCATCAGTAAGTCCTGAAAAACAGGAAATGTGGTCCAAAGACCAAGAAATTAAACAAAAAGTGAAAATACACATGGTAATGATGCTTATATATAAAATGCATGTAATTGTACAATTTATATCCCAGCTCTCTTCCGGGAGCTTTGTTTGATAGTCTCTGGATATTGACCTTTGATGAGATTATATGGCAGAGAGCAATGCAGAATCTCCTGTCCCCATGCCAGCCTGTCTTCACCAGGGCCTCTTAGAGGGGGGGCGGGTTGAGTTTCACTCCCTGCCCCAAACAGAACCCCAACAGCCGAAAACCTCCAGAACCCAGCCACAGCCATGCTCAAGGCCACTCTGCACACACTCGGACGAGCCTCACACATGAAGGAACCTGAAGAGGAACCCAGGTATGCGGGACCCAGGGCTGAGATCTCTAAGCCTTCTTGGATTGGGACTGAGCCTCCTCCACCCAGATTCCCCATTTTCCAGTAGCTTGGTAGTTACACTCACAAATTTCCCCCGGTGCCATGCAATCTCATCAACGGCCAAGATCCAGAGACTATAAAACAAAGCTCCCTGAAGCATGCGGCCTCTTATACTGATGTACCTATAGCAGCACACATGTGTTTCATTTTAACATACTTGCTTGTATTCTTTTATATACGGACTTAACCTCCATCCCTCTCAGAGAGCCCGGCAAGTAACTGAGGAGTATCCTGCTCGCCTGCACGGCAAGTTCCCTGTGGCATACTCGATATACCAAAAACAGTAACAATAACAGGTCTCATTACCTGACCTTGAAAGAGCCTCCAATACGGCAGCATTGGGAAAGACAAGTAAGGAGAGGCTGCTAAAATCTCAGGGCTGGGACGAATGGAGATGTTACTGGCGCCTGCTCGAGTAAATCAATGAACAATGGGATGACAGTGATGCAGTGATATCCCAGCTAAGAATAATAGTATAAGCTATCTTCTAATTAATCTGACAACCCTGGATGTAGGATATAAAACTAAACACAAGTAGTAATACAAATAGTATTGAAATTAAACACAATAAAAATTAGGAGGGGTTGGAGCCTTAGTACAGCAGATTGGGTGATTGACTTGCACACAGGCGAATCAGGTTTGATCTGTGGTATCCCATATGGTTCCCTGAGCAGTAATTCCTAAGTTGAGAGCCAGGAGGAACCCCTGCCTGAGCATCGCTGAGTGTGACCCAAAAAGAAAAAAAGATTAGGAGTAGAAGAATGAAGATGTAACTCGGTGATAGAATGCATGCCTAATCTATATGAGGATCTAGGATAAAACCATCACACATCCAAAGTTTAAATTAAGGATTAATTAACTCATAAGCCTTTATGTGGAGACAAGTTTAAATGGTAACAATAATTAATTCTAAAAATCCAATGAATAACATTAGATATAAATCCAGTTTTATATTTTTCTCTTAATTGGCCACTGAAACTCATACTGCTTCTGTATGAATTGATATTTTATACATAATATTTTACAATGTTTAATTTATTATTTAATTTTATTTTTCATAATTTGCCATGCAAGCTATCTGTGACGTATTCAATATGCCAAATACAGTAACAAGTCTCAAAATAGAGATGTTACTGGGTCTGCTTGAGCAAAAAAATCTATGAATAATGGGAGGACAGACATCCTTTCATAACTTAGGACCGGAGTGATTGCACAGCATGTAAGGTGTTTACCTTGCACACAGCCAACCCGGGTTCAATATCTCCATTCCTCTCGGAGAGCCCAGCAAACTACCAAGAGTATCCCGTCTACACAGCAGAGCCTGGCAAGCTCCCTGTGGCTTATTCGATATGCCAAAAACAGTAACAACAAGTCTCACAATGGAGACATTGCTGGTGCCCACTCAAGCAAATAGATGAACAATGGGACAACAGTAGCACCGTAGCACTGTGTAGCACTGTGTTGTTCATTGATTTGCTTGAGCAGGCCCAGTAACGAGCAGGCCCAGTAATGAGAAGGCCCAGTAATATCTCCATTTTGAGACTTGTTGTTACTATGTTTGGCATATCGAATACGCCACGGGTGACTTGCCAGGCTTTGCTGTGCAGGCTAGATACTCTCGGTTGCTTGCCAGGCTCTCTGAGAGGGGCAAAGGAATCGAACCCAGCGCATGCAAGGCAAACACCCTACCACTGTGCTATCACTCCAGCCCGGGACAATAGTGCTATTCATAATTTACTTTTAAATACTATTAACAAGGTTTTCTCATATACATAATTCCAGCTTCAGGCCCATCACCAGTGTGCCTGTCTCCCTCCAACTCAGTTGTGGGGGACTACAGATCTAGAGAATAGAACATAATCCATGAAATCTATTGAAAACACCTTCTGCAGAACTCTCCAGAAAATTGAACACAGAGAAATTTTTAAGGAGATGACTACAGTGGCAAAGATAACAACAACAAAAATTAAACAAATTAACAAATGAGACTACACCAATTTAGAAAGCTTCTACACAACCGAAGAAACTCAAGCTCCAATAACAAACACTCCATTGAATGGGAGAAAATATCTGTGCACAATACTTATGAAAAAGGGGTTTTATCTAATTTCTATAAATCTCTCACTGAACTCACGGAAAAATTTTTCAGTGACCTTGTTCATAAACAGAACAAGGAAATGAAGAGAAACTGTCCCAAGGAAGGCTTATGAAAAGCCAACAGCCATATGAAAGTGCTCGTGGTCATTCATAATTTGATGAATGTAAACAAATACAAAAAGGAGATATCAACCTGTATCTATGAGAATGGTACATATAAAAAAATATGGAAATAGCCAGTGTTGACCCCATTGTGGTGAGAAAGGAACTCTCATACATTAATATAATATACGTCTAGTAGTGCTCATAAGAACATATGTTGTTCAAAATTGATTAAGGTAAAGGTAAAGGCAAAGGCCCTCCCGTTGATCGTCGATTTGCTCGAGCGGGCCCAGTAACGTCTCCATTGGAGACTTTGTTGTTACTGTGTCTGGCATATCGAATACTCTCGGTAGCTTGCCGGGCTCTCCGAGAGGGGCGGAGGAATCGAACTCAGGTCGGCCATGTTGGCTGCTTGTAAGGCGAACGCCCTACCGCTGTGCTATCGCTATTTTTCTTTTTACAAAAGATACTTACAAAATTCAGATTTGATTTTGAAATTCACTCATTTGGCCTTGAGCAAATCAGTATACCTCTCTGAATCTGGCTTGTTTAATCAGTAAAGATAATGCTAATAATACTTTAGAATTGCTGTAAAACATGAAATGCTAAGTGAATAAATATACAAGGTAAAAAGTGTCTGGTACATACTTAAAAACTGCTCATTAGCTGTTTGCTGAATCTGATTCTGTTGCTGAAAAAGGTGTAGTCAGTGGCTCTGTTTGGCTTTTATTTCATCTAATTAAGCAGTACTTTAAGGGCCTGGGATAACTCTAATGTTAGAACACCACAAAAAAAGCCAATTAAAGTGGAACAATAAATGCTATTTACTGAATTATGTATGTGGATTTATTGTGAATTTGATTATTTTCTTTTGTGCAGAGGGTATGAGGAGGCAAATATCCAGGAGTATGACTGGACATTGACTCTCTTAAGAAGCTCTAATAAACATTTTAAATATCAATAAAAATGTATTAGAGAAGAAATAAACCATATGATTTATTTTTTTCTCTCAAGAATGGGAAATTATGATATGCCATATGCAATGTGCTCAAAAATTTAAGGAATTCATAATAATGTTGTGTGATACAAATCTGATTGTTTGATAAACAATTTTTAAGTATGTACCAGACAGTTTGATAAAACTACTTTAAGTGGAAGAAATTATTTTGAGAATATAAAGCAATTATTATTTGTTACCTAATGACCCAGTGAGGGAGTGTGTAATGAAATATATTGGAAAACATTGGGAGTATCAAGTATAAAGCTAGACCAATATTATTCCACAGCAAATATTACTCTAGAACAAAAATCTGATAGCTAATATTATTCTTAATGTTGACAAAATAATAGAATTTCTGTTAGGATCAGGTACAATACAAGGATGCCAACTGTCCCCATTCTTATTTAATATTGTATTGGAAGTGTTGGCAACAATAATCAGGTAAGAAAAGGAAATTAAGAAATACAAATTGGAAAGATGAAGTAAACCTATTTGCAGATGGCATGTTGATATACATTGAAGACCTTAATGATTCCATTCAAAATCACCTAGAAACAAAAAAACCAATACAGACTGACCACGGGGCAGTTGGGGAGCATGTCGACCCCGGCCCGGAGGAGGCTCATGCGGGATTTCAAGCGATTGCAAGAGGACCCACCTGTGGGTGTTAGTGGCGTGCCATCTGAAAACAACATCATGCAGTGGAATGCAGTTATATTTGGACGAGAAGGAACACCCTTTGAAGATGGTACTTTTAAACTAGTAATAGAATTTTCTGAAGAATATCCAAATAAACCACCAGCTGTTAGGTTTTTATCCAAAATGTTTCATCCAAACGTGTATGCTGATGGTAGCATATGTTTAGATATACTTCAGAATCGATGGAGTCCGACATATGATGTATATTCTATCCTAACATCAATTCAGTCTCTGCTGGATGAACTGAATCCAAACAGTCCAGCCAATAGCCAGGCAGCAAAGCTTTATCAGGAAAACAAACGAGAATATGAGAAAAGAGTTTCGGCCATTGTTGAACAAAGCTGGACTGATTCATAATAGACAACTAGACAACTGGTCTGTTAATCTTTTTCATCATTGTTGTGTATAATTTACCTCTCAGTAGAAATGCTAACAAATTTTAAGTGCCACAGGTTTTAAGGATTCTACAGAAAAGGAAAAGAAAAAGTCCTTCAGTTTAGAACCTACAAAAGCACAAGCTTTTTGTATCTTGATTAATGTACTTTTTATTGCATGGTACTTTTTATGTACTTTTTATTACATGGTGTGAACTAAGTTATTGCTTACATAAATTTGTAATATATCCTGAAAAAAGCCAATACAGCAATGATTCTGGATAAAGTTAGTACACAAAAATAGGTTGCATTCCTATATACAAGCAAAGAATCAGAGAATAAAGAAATCGCAGAGTCTATCCCATTTAAAACAGTATCCAAAACCATCAAATACCTAGGAATCAACGTAACATGAGAGGTAAGAGACCTAAGTTGTAATAGAAATGTCAAAACATTCAAGGAAGAAACTGAAGATCTTAGAAAGTGGAACAACAATCCAAGCTCATGGTTTTGAAGAATCAACAATGATAAAATAACCATGACACCTAAACTACTACATTAATGCAATGCAATCCCTATGCGAATTCATAAAACATTCTTCAAGGACTTAGAACAGTCAATCAATAAGTTTGTGTGGTACCATAACATAAATGACCCCTCATAGCAACAGCCATACTGAAAATCAAGAAAGTGGGAGGCATCTCACTACCTAGTTTGAACCTTTATTTTAAAGCCTATCAATAGCATGATACTGAAATAAAGAAATACTCTCTGACCAATGAGCCAGAATAGAGTATTCAAGGAAAAACCCTCATATAAATGTTCAGGCTAATGTTTGGTGTTATTAGAACAATGTCATCAGCGAAGTGGTGGTGGTGTAGTTGCTGACCATCTATCTCCACACCCATTCCTTCCTATTCCAGTCGTCGCATGACGTTCTCGAGGGTAGCAATGATGAGTTTCAGTGAAATGGTATCACCTTGCTGAACGCCTCTCTTTACCTCGATGATCACTTCCTTGTAGAATGGTAAGATACTGGTAGTGAATCCGTAATACAGCTCATGAAGGATCCTGATGTATTGAGTTTGAACGCCCTGTAGGATAGGGCTTCTATGACTGCTTCAGTCTCAACAGAATCAAAGGCCTCCTTATTTTTTCTAATATTCTTTCATTTTATTTTTTTATTAGTGAAACACCATAATTTACAGTTATAGACTTACAAATTTTTGTGCTTGGGTTTCAGTTATTCAATGATCAAATACCCATCCCTCCACCAGCGCCCATTCTCCACCACCACGGGTCCCAACATCCCTCCCACACGTCACCCACCCCCAATCCCACCCTGCCTCTGTGGCAAGGCATTCTCCCTTGTTCTCTTTCTCTTCTTTTGGGTCCTGTGTTTTGCAAGAGAGGCATTGAGTAGCAGTCATGCTTAGTCTATAGTTTACTTTCAGCGTGCTTCTCCTACCCTGGGAGGATCCTCACAACACCCTTTATTTGGTGCTCTCTTCTCTATCTGAGCTTCCTTTTCCCTTAGCACGTGTGGCTGGCCTCCAAGTTATGGAGCAAGATTCCTGGTACTAATCTCAGCCACTCCTGGGTGTTAGTCTCCCATTTTGTTGCTTTATGTTCCCCAGATGAATGCAATCTTTCTGTGTCTATTCTGCTCTTTCTGACTCATTTCACTTAACATGATACCATGTAGTACCACTTGTATGTAAATTTAATGACTTCATCTTTTCTAACAGCTACATAACACTCCATTGTGTAAAGGCCTCTTTAAACAATGAACATTAGATAGAGCGGCATCTTAAACTCCCAAGAAACCTCAATAAGCTTGGTTACCATGTGGATATGGTTTATTGTGCTGAATCCTTTTCAGAATCCGGCTTGCTCTCATGGTTGTCCTTTATCTAGTGTTCTGCCAATCCTATTCAGGATGACTGAGTGAACAGCTTGTAGACAAGGAAAAACAGGCAAATTGGGCAATAGTTGCCAATGCCATGGATGTCTCCCTAAGACTTGTAAGTACTACAGTCCTGTTGGTTTTCCATTGGGATAAAATCTTGCATTCAGACAGGTATTGTGGAAGAGCCAAGCCAGTGTATTGATGAGTACTGACCACAGGTTCTTCAGGTGTTTGGGTCTGACCTTGTCTGGGCCAGGTGCTGTTCGCTTCTTTACCAATGAAATGGCGTATCAGATTTCAGAAGGGAGAACCTTGGGAATGGCATATCCATCCTGCGGAGTTTGGGATGTGGCAGGTGGACATGGCTATCGAAGAGATCCGAGTAGAAGTCACGGAGAATCTTCTCCATTGCCCTTCTGGAAGATGTGATAGATCCATCAGGACATCGAAGGGCAGTCATCTTGGTTTTGTTGTTGGCTAAGGACAGCTAGGCATTGTGAATGCTTTTCTTGGCTTCTGCTGCATGAGCCAGCACTGTTGTTCTTCTCTCTTTAAGGTCTTACTTTATTACTTCTCTGCACTGCTTTGCAAGCTCAGACTTTGCTTGCTGAGGCTCGGGCCAAATAACATTGGCTTGAGAGTTTTCGAAGACAGGCATCTTTTTGTGGTTGTCTCTCTCAGTGTTCATTGCACAATCATGGAAGTGCTGAACCAGTCGATCGTATTCTTCATCAATGTTGTCAATGATGGCATCTTCCCATGTTGTTGCAATAGTGCCAAAGAGCTCCCAGTTGGTGGTCATTCTGGGAGTTCTCTTCTTAAACTTTGCAGCCCTTTCTCCCTATAATGTGAAGTAGAATTTTGCAAGAAGGAGACGGTGGTCCGATCCCATTGGGAATTTTGGTACAGCAGCGACATTGGTCAGCAAAACCATCAACTGAATATGATATGGTCAATTTCGTTGTGGAACTGTCCACCGGGAGACTCCCATGTCCAATGTTTAGATTCGGCCTTCTTGATCTGTGCGTTACCATGGATGGTCTTGGTCGACATGATAAATTCAGACAGTCTCTCACCCTGTTCATTCCATTCTAGGCCATGGATCCCAATGTGGAGTTCTTTGGCTGAACTTCTCAGTCCTATCTTGGCATTAAAGTCACCGACAATGGTCTTGTAGAAGTTGTGGTCTTTATAGAATTTCTCCAGGTCCATGTAGAACTTAGCAATTTCTCTTCATCGTAATTGGGTGTTGGTTTGTAGATAACACAGATAGAAAGTGCCGGCAGTGAGCCACATCTATTCAAGTGCAATGGTTATTTTCAGGTTGTTAGGCATTTGAATGAATCAATGCTCATGGCCAAGTTCTTGTTGACAAGGACACCAACACTACCAATGCTTCTTTTGTCGCATGTTCCGAGTAACAGTCCTAATGTTGCCGACTTCGACCATGAGTGTTGAAAGTCAGATAGCAGCTGAATCTCATGAAGACAATGTTCATGAGAAACAGACATGTTCTTGACGTTCCATTAGCTCTGAACAGAATGAACATCTCCAAATGCAGCAGTTATGTGTACCTAGGTTGAGAACTCAACATGAAGAACTACCTGGCACCTGAGTTGTGCAGGAGGAAGAGAGTGACATGGAACACCTTCAAGAGCATTGAAGAAATAGCTAAAAGGATGAAGAACCTCGGTTCCAGGCACATCTCTTCAATTCCACTGTTCTTCCTGCATTAACATACGCCTCAGAGATCTGGGTCCTATGAAAACAGGATAAGAACACTATTTGGGTTTCCCAAAGAGGAATCAAAAGAGCTATGCTTGGAGTATCACGCTTCACTCAAGTGAGAGAAGTAATCTGGAGTTCCAACCTCCTTGGATGATCGAAATTCAGGAATGCTGTCTTGTTTGCCAAGATGTCAAAAACCAGATGGGCTGGACACATAATGTGATTTGGAGATGACTGCTGAACTAGAGCCATTGCCAACTGGATTCCACGGGACATCAAAAGATCTCGTGGCCATCCACCTACGAGATTGTCAGACATCTTCGTCAAGACCCTGAACAAATGGGTTGAGGCTCTTCATGCTCCTGCAGCGAGCAGACATCATTGGGCTACTCTAGCACGTGGCAGGGACGAATGGAGATGTTACTGCCACCAGCTTGAGCAAATCGATGAGTAACGGGATGTCAAGTGATCAAGTGATACATGTCCAGATAATTTTTGAAAAAGGAACTGAGAACATGAAATTGAACAAAGGCCACCTTTTTAAACAGATAGTATTGGGAGAATTGAATAATCATGTGCAGGAAATTAAAGCTGGACCCATATCTCACACCTTACCAAAAGTCAACTGAATTAAGAACAAAGACCTTGATATAAGATTTGAATCTATAAAGTACACTGAAGTAAATAAATATAGGCATAACACTCCAAGATCTAGAACTCAAAAGATTCTTTAACGATATGGTGTCATTGACAAAGTCTACTGAATCAAAACTAAACAAATGAGACTATGTTAAAGTTCATCATTTGTGTACGGCAAAAGAAACATGAGCCAAAACTAAAAGATAACACACTGAGTGTAAGGAAGTATTTGTACCCAACACATCAGATAAAATGTTGATATCCAGGATATGGGCTGGAGCAATAGCACAGCGGGTAAGGTGTTTGTTTGCTTTGCATGCGGCCAACATGGCCAACCCGGGTTTGATTCCTCCACTCCTCTCGGAAAGCCTGGCAAGCTACTGAGAGTATATCGCCCACAGATGTTACTGGTGTCCACTTTAGCAAATCGATGAACAAAGGGAGGACAGTGCCCCTACAGGCTATATCCAGGATATATAAAGTACTTCAGGAGATAAACCAAAAAAAAAAAAAAGAGCAAAAAAAAATACAACAACAAAAACGACCTTAAAGCCCTATCATGGGGAGAAGAAATATACAGAAATCTCTGTGAGGAAGTCAAAGAGATGGATAACAGGCACATGAAAAACTCTCATGATCACTTATTATTAGGGAAATACAAATCAAGAGAAAAATGAACTATCTTGGAGGCGTCCCCTGGACGCCGGGAGACAAAGCAGATCTGAGCCTCTCTGCCTCTCCCTTTCCGCCGCCCAAGCCGAGCTGGTCTCTTCTCCCCAACAGCCAGGTCAGTTTTCGTGCAGTTTCTCGAACCCGGGTCTTGGATCTCACCGTGCAAGCCCCGAGGTGTGCCCGGGACGCCGGGAGACAAAGCAGATCTGAGCTTCTCTGCCTTTCCCTTTCCGCTGCCCAAGCCAAGCTGGTCTCTTCTCCCCAACCCCCAGGTCAGTTTTCGCGTGGCAAATACTTTACTCAAACCAAGAAATCTAACCTCTACACCTACACAACAACATGAAGAAACAATGCAAATCCCCGCCACAGGGAGACAATGAGGAAACAAGTCCAGAAGCCTCAGTAGGTGCTAGTCACCTTAAGGACCTCTCTGACAAGGAATTCAGATATGAAGTCATTAGATGTTCAATCAACTCAATGAAAGAGTCAGACAGATATCCGCTAAATTGAAAGAGGATATGAAAGAAACAGTCGATCGCACAATCGACAAAATACAGGAAGAAATGAGAGCAGAAATGGGAAAGCTTTGCACAGAAATGGCACAGATAACAGATTCCATAGATGAAATCAAAAACTCACTCTGTGCCCTCAAAAAGAAAATGACCACAGCTGAGGAAAGAATCAGTGGGCTGGAAGATCAGCTACACCATGCCAACATGCAACAACAAACAATGGCAAAGGACCTCAAAATAGCTCTACAGAGAATCAGAGCCCTAGGAGACGATTCCAAAAGAAACAATATTGGAATCATTGGATTACCAGAAGCTCAGGAAAACAATCCCAATGAAAAAACCATGTTTAAACAAATAATCGCCGAGAAATTCCCAGAGCTCCACAATACAGCCATTCAAATTCAAGAAGCCCGAAGGGTGCCAGCTAAAAGAGACCCTAACAGAAACACTCCAAGACATATTATAGTTAGAATGATCAATGCTGCCGATAGAGACACAATACTGCAAGGAGCAAGGGCAAAAAAGGAAATCACATACAAAGGAGCAAGCCTGAGATTCACAGCAGACCAATCAGAGGAAACCCTACAAGCCCGAAGGCAGTGGCGAGATATAGTAAAAAAAACTCACTGAAATGAATGCTTCACCAAGAATACTCTATCCTGCTAAACTCTCACTCAAAATTGAAGGAACGGTACACTATTTTCTAGATAAACAACAGCTCAGGAACTTCATAGACTCAAAACCAAACCTAAAACAAGGGCTAACGAGGCTATTATAAGACAAGACAAACCCTATAACCACAACACACCCACACAGAAATATGACACAAAACCCCATAACCATAATTTCTCTCAATATCAACGACATAAATTCACCATTTAAAAGACACAGAGTGACAAAATGGATACAGAGACAGAACCCAACATTCTGCTGCCTACAGGAAACTCATCTCAACACTCAGAGCAAATAAAGACTCAAAGTAAAAGGATGGAAAACAATCCTGCAAGCAAACAGCTCCTGCAAAAAAGCTGGGGTGGCCATACTAGTATCCGACAACATTAATTTCACCTTGAAAAAGACTAGAAGGGACAGTGAAGGCTATTTTCTCTTCATCAAGGGATACGTACAACAGGAAGAAATCACACTCATAAATGTATACACACCTAATGAGGGAACAGCTAAATATTTAAAACAACTGCTAACAGATTTTAAGGAGGACATTGCTAGCAATACAATAGTAGTTGGAGACTTCAACATCTCTTTATCACCTCTGGATAGATCAACAAGAACAAAACTCAGCAAGGAATCATTGGCTTTGAAAGAAGAAATAGAAGAGAGAGGGCTTATAGACCTATACAGGGCCTTACACCCCAAAAAGAAAGAATACACATTCTTCTCCAGTGCGCATGGAACATTTTCCAAAATAGACCATGTGCTAGGACACAAAACATACTTCAACAGAATCAGGAAGATAGAAATAGTATCAACCATCTTTTCAGACCTTGATGCACTGAGGATAGAAGTGAATCACACACAGACACAGAGAAACAAATCAAATACCTGGAAATTAAAAAACTCAATGCCGAACAACGAGTGAATCAGGAAGGAAATCAAGAACAAAATCAAGATTTAAGGAAACAAATGAGAATGAAGACACAAGCTACCAGAACCCATGGGATGCAGCAAAAGCTGTATTAAGGGGAAAATTTATAGCTCTGCAAGCATATCTTAGGACTGTAGAAAGGATGCACATAAACAACTTGACCTCACAGCTCAAGACCTTAAAAAAGGATCAACAGAAATAGCCTAAATCAGGCAGAAGGAAAGAGATCATAAATCTTAGAGCAGAAATCAATGACATGGGGAAACCAAAGATACAATCCGAAAGATTAATGAAACCATTGATCTTCGAGAAAATAAACAACATAGATAAACCACTAGCAACACTCACAAAAAAAAACAGAGAGAGAACCCTAACAAAACAAATCAGAAATGAGAAGGGGGATATTACAACAGAAACCAAAGAAATCCAAAAGATCATCAGAAACTACTTTGAAAGTCTGTATGCCACGAAACAAGAGAACCTAGAAGAAATGGATAAATTCCTGGACTCCTATAATCTCCCAAAGCTCTATCAAGAAGATCTAGAGTATGTGAATAGACATATTAACATCAAGGAAATTGAAACTGTAATCAAAAGTCTCCCCCCCAAAAAAAAAGCCCAGGTCCAGATGGATTCTCTAGCGAATTTTTCCAAATATTTAAAAAGGACCTACTGCCAGTCCTTCTCAAGTTTTTCCAGGAAATTGAAAAAATGGAAACTCTCCCAAACAGTTTCTATGAAGCCCATATCTCTCTAATACCAAAAGGAAACAAAGACACCACGAGAAAAGAAATCTACAGGCCAATATCCCTGATGAACACGGATGCGAAGATTCTTAACAAAATACTACAAAATAGAATTCAACTACTCATCAAAAAGATCATACACCATGACCAAGTAGGATTCATCTGGGGATGCAAGGCTGGTGTAACACTCGGAAAACAATCAACATAATACACCATATCAACAAAAGAAAATATAAAATCATATGATCATATCAATTGATGCAGAGAAAGCATTTGACTAGATCCAGCACCGGTTTATGATGAAAACCCTCACCAAAATGGGGATAGAAGGGACTTTCCTCAATATAGTTAAAACCATCTACCACAAGTCTACAGCATGCATCATCCTCAATGTGGAAAAACTGAGAGCCTTCCCTCTAAGATCAGGGAGGAAACAAGGATGTCCACTCTCTCCACTGCTGTTCAATATAGTACTGGATGCACTTGCAATAGCAATCAGGACAGAAAAAGACATTAAGGGCATCCAGGTGGGACAGGAAGAAATCTAGCTCTCACTATTCGTAGATGATATGATAATATACTTTGAGAAGTCTATAACCCCTACCAAGAAACTCCTAGAAACAATAGACTTGTATAGTAAAGTGTCAGGCTATAAAATCAATACCCAAAGTCCGTGGCTTTCCTATATGCAAATACTGAAAGAGAAGAAAGTGACATGAAGAAAACAATCCCATTCACAATTGTGCTCCAGAAAATCAAGTACCTAGGAATCAGCTTAACTAAGGAAGTAAAGGACCTGTACAAAGAAAATTATAAAACGCTACTTCAGGAAATGAAAGAGGATACGAGGAAATGGAAAAATATCCCCTGTTCATGGATCGGGAGAATTAACATTGTCAAAATGTCAATACTTTTGCACTGTACAAATTCAACTTGATCCTTATTAGGATACCCATGACATTCTTCAAAGAAATGAAGCAAACACTTCTGAAATTTATATGGAACAATAATCCCCCACGAATAGCTAAATCAATTCTTGGGAAAAAGAAAATGGTAGGAATTAACTTCCCTAACTTCAATCTCTACTACAAAACAGTAATAATTAAAACAGCATGGTACTGGAACAAAGGCAGAGCTACAGACCAATGGAACAGGGTTGTATATACTGATATCTCCTCTCAAACATTTGATCATCTCATCTTTGACAAGTGAGGAAGAAATGTGAAGAGGAGCAAGGAAAGCCTCTTGAACAAATTGTGCTGGCAAAACTGGATGGCTACATGCAAAATAGTGGGCTCAGATCTCTGCCTAACACCACGTACAAAAATAAGATCAAAGTGGATTAAAGACCTCAACATCAGACCCGAGTCCATAAGGTATATTGAAGACAAAGTTGGCAAAACCCTCCATGACATTGAAGCTAATGGTATCTTCAAAGATGTCATGCCACTTGCCAAGCAAGTGAAAACAGAGATAGACAAATGGGACTATCTTAAACTAAGAAGCTTCTGCACCTCCAAAGAATCAGGGAAATAAATAGAAAGACATTATACAGAATGGAAAGGATATTTGCCGAATAGACATCCGACAAGGGGTTGATATCAAGGATATATAAAGTACTGCTTGAACTCCACAAGAAGAAAACACCCATCCCCATAAAAATGTGGCAACAAAATGAACAGAAAATTTCTCAAAGAAGAAACCCGAATGGCAAAAAGGCACATGAGAAAATGCTCTACATCATTAATCATCAGGGAGATGCAGATCAAATCCACAATGAGATACCATCTAACACCTCAGAGACTGGCCACATCCAAAAGAACAAAAGCAACGCGTGTTGGCGCGGATGTGGCAAGAAAGGGACCCTGCTTTACTGCTGGTGGGAATGCCGACTGGTTCAGCCCTTTTGGAAAACAGTATGGATGATTCTCAAAAAATTCGAAATTGAGCTCCCATTTGACCCAGCAATACCACTCCTGGGAATATATCTGAGAGAGGCAAAAATGTATAGTCGAAGTTACATCTGCACTTGTTTGATCATTGCAGCACTCTTTACAATAGCCAGAATCTGGAGAAAAACCTGAGTTCCTGAGAACAGATGACTGTTTAAAGAAACTTTGGAGTACATTTACACAATGGAGTACTATGTAGCTGTTAGAAAAGATGAAGTCATTCATTGCAGCACTCTTTACAATAGCCAGAAACTGGAAGAAACCTGAATGCCCAAGAACAGATGACTGGTTAAAGAAACTTTGGTACATCTACACAATGGAGTACTATGTAGCTGTTAGAAAAGATGAAGTCATGAAATTTACATACAAGTGGTACAATATGGAAAGTATCATGCTAAGCGAAATGAGTCAGAAATAGAGGGATAGACATAGAAAGATTGCATTCATCTGGGGGATATAAAGTAACAAAGTATGAGATTAATACCCAAGAATAGCTGAGATCAGCACCAGGAGGATTACTCCATAACTTAGAGGCCAGCCGGGTATCCTAGAGGAAAGGGCAGTTCAGATAGAGAAGGGAGCACCAAATAAAGGATGTTTGGAGGATCCTCCCAGGAGGGGAGATGCATGTCGAAAGTAGACTATGGACTGAACATGTTTGCCACTCAATGCCTCTTTTGCAGACCACAACACCCAAAAGGAGAGAGAGAATACAGGGGATTGCCCTGCCACAGAGACAGGGGGGATGGTGGGATGGGGGTGGGAGGGATATTATCCATGGTGGTGGAAAATGGGCACTGGTGGAGGGATGGGTATCTGATCATTGTATAATTGAAACCAAAGCACAAAAATTGTAAATCTACAACTGTAAAAAGAATAAAATAAAATAAAGGGAAAAAAAAGATGAAGTCATGAAATTTACATACACGTGGTACTACATGGAAAGTATTATGTTAAGCGAAATGACTCAGAAAGAAAGGGATAGACATTGAAAGATTGCATTCATCTTGGGAACATAAAGTAACAAAATAGGAGAGTAACACCCTAGAATGGCCAAGATTAGTACTAGGAATTTTATTTCATGGCTTGAAGGCCAACTACTCATTCTAGGAAAAAGCCAGCTCATTCTAGGGGAAAAGGCAGCTCAGATAGAGAAGGGAGCACCAAATGAAGGGTATTTGGAGGGTCCTCCCAGGATGGGAGATGCATGCTGAAAGTAAACTATACACCAAACATGATTGCCACTCTTTGCCCGTTTTGCAAACCACAAAACCCAATAGAAGAGAGAGAACAAAAGGGAATTCCCTGCCACAGAGGCAGGGTGAGATGTGAGGATGGGGGCTGGGATGGATACTGGGATCCGTCGTGGTGGGATATGGGCACTGTTGGAGGGATTGGTATTTGATTATTGTATAATTGAAACCCAAGCACAAAAATTTGTAAGTCTACAACTGTACCTCATGGTGTCTCACTAATAAAAATTAAAAAATAGTATATTTACTTCTGGGATACTGCAAAAAGAAAATGAAATGATTACAAGTGTCAAATTAGTAATGTGAGTGCTTGAATATATTTTAAAATATAAACAAGTCTCCCACAGCGTAGATCTATAGAAATATTTTACAGGATCTGAAGTATCTTAACAAAAACTAAAATATTCATAATAAACCCTTAAAGGAATATTTTTTACAAATCAGCTTGCCATAGGAGATAATAAATATAAAACATTAAATTTTACATAAAATATATTATTAGCATCGTCATCCAAGAGTGCCATTTATGAAACTGTTCAGTTCTCCAAGAAACTGGAGTATTTTCTAAATTTACTACGAATTCAACAAGGCACGATGGCCAATTTTTTCCTGTATTTATTTCCATTTTTTGCAGCTGGGGCTTAAGTATGAAACCATAATGTTCAGGAAAATCTTCTGCTGAATAAATGCCTCTTTGTGCTATATTCTCATCAATAGACTCCACTGTGATGGGGAAGGAGATGGAGTCTACTTTTTACTTATGGGAATATAATTTTGCAATTATAAATGAGAACTAAATTATTTGACTATAAACTTGAGGATAGTTTTTTGTTCCTAATTTGTCAAGCAGAAATATAAGAGAAACTGAGTAGACACTTAGAGGGTTAGAGGACATGATATCTGTGAGGAGGCCATGGATTTTATCCAAGGCAATGCATGCCTACACCCCCCCCCCACTCCCTAGGAATTCTTGAATATCTGGTGTCCCCCAGAACAGCTGGGATCAAATAGTACATCATGATCAAATCTGAGTATTGAACCAACTGCCCAGCTAGGAGCAATTCCCAGTGTCTTGAGTGGTGCTTTAGAAACACTCCTCTGAAGAATGAAAACATGAAGTTTGCTTATAAATGGATTGACGTGGAAAACATCATGTTGAGTGAAATGAGTTAGAAGGAGAGGGACAGGTATAGAATGACTGCATTCATTTTTTGGTTATACACACAGAAACACACACACATATGGTTATATACATATGTAGCACTGTAGCACTGTCCTCCCGTTGTTCATCGATTTTCTCATGAAAACACCAATATCGTCTTCATTGTGAGACTTGTTACTGTTTTTGGCATATTGAATAAGCCATGGAGAGCTTGCCAGGTTTTGCTATGCGGGCGGATACTCTCAGTTGCTTGCCGGGCTCTCTGAGAGGAGCGGAGGAATCGAAACCGGGTTGGCCACGTGCAAGGCAAATGCCTTACCCACTGTACTATCACTCCAGTTCATACATATGTAGTATGAGACTAATGTCCAAGGTGAGGGTAAACAGGGTAAACAGGGGCCAGGAGGACAGGACAATGGCTGAAAGATTGTCAGAAGAATATGTGGGAAGTGAAGGGCACAGGTAAAGGCACTGTTAACTTTTCATTGCAAGCCATAAAGCTCAAAAGGAAAGAGAGAGGAGAGAGAGGTGTGAGAGAGAGAGAGAGAGAGAGAGAGAGAGAGAGAGATTCAATGTTATTTTCTCCATACATTGAAGTTTCTATCAATTGAGGAATGAATGAAAATATTTATCACTTTAGTTGGACTCAATTGCATTCAATTTTATTTGTAGGTGTGTCTGTGTGCATTTGTAATTTATGTACATGTTAGATCGAGATTTCACTTTAGTGCTTGCTTAACTAAAATAATGTATGGGGCCAGAGAGATGATGCAGGAAGTAAGGTACTTATTGTATATGTGGCTGTGGCAGCTGCAACCCTGGTTTGAATACCCAGAAACACATCTGTTTTCTCTGGCAAGGGGTCACGCCTGAGCAAAGATCCAGTATTAGACTTCTAGCATCACCTGGTGTACCAAATGCTTCACCCCCAGAGATAATACTAAATTATTCATCAGCTCTATTGTTACAAAATAAAATTGTTTCTTATTTCTTTATTGCTTTATT
The DNA here is from genome assembly GCF_029834395.1 of Sorex fumeus. Lineage (NCBI taxonomy): Eukaryota > Metazoa > Chordata > Mammalia > Eulipotyphla > Soricidae > Sorex > Sorex fumeus. The sequence continues at coordinate 9,447,770 of NW_026606115.1, forward strand.
AACTTTCCTATAGTTATTATGCATGTCTAAATTTTCATATCAATTTTCATGTCAATTACACAAAGATTGCTAAAATAAATTTAAAATTAGACACTAAATTTTTACATTGATTATTAAATTAATATGAATAAACTGGAATATTCGAGTTACCTCAATTCTCTCCTGTGATTTTGTTTCTTTCATGAGGGCAGGAAAGGAAAGAGTGAGCTGATCGAAAGATTTGCTTTCGTGGTACTTATGTTTTACATTCCAATAATGAGTAAATGGAGCTGAGAAGGTTATACAGTTGGTAGGACACTTGAATTGCACACACCCTACCTGGGTTCAATCACTGGAACAACAGCATGGACATGACTGGTCCCTAACAACAGAGGCAGGAGTAAATCCTGAGCATAGTTTGGTGTGATCCTTAAACAAAAACAAATAAACAGAAATAATAAAAAGAAAATTGACTAAATAACTTTTTATTTCCCCAACAAAGAGATTATCTTAATCTATAGGAATTTGGTATATTTGCAACTGTCTTTCTATGCACCTTTTCCAGTGCCTTTGTGCTGCTTTAGAGACAATGTATAAAATATCTATGAATTTATGGTATTTTTAAATAAAGTCCTTTTCCTTCATATATTATGCATAGAGGAGACCAGAGTGACATAGTACTGTGGGTAGATTGTTTGTCTTGCAAGTGGCTGACCCTGTTTTGGTCCTTGGCATCCCATATGATCTCCCAAGACCAAGAGGTGTGATACCTAAACACTGCTTGGTATGCCAAAAAATAACTATATGGAGAACTAAGATAATTAAAAATTTAATTTTGGGGATGCAGAGATAGTACAGCTAATAGAGAGGGTATTTGCCTTGCACAATCAACCTGGGCTCTATCCCTGGCACTCCAGATGGACCCGTGAGCCCCTCCTGGAGTGATCTCTGAGTTCAGATCCCTGAGCATAAGAACACTGAGCACTGCTGGGTGTGACCAAAATTAATTTTTGAAAATATTTTAATAATTCAGTATTCTAAAAAAATAATTCAGTATCTAAAATGCATATTTTTCTAGTCAGCTTGAAAATTAAGCTTAAAATGGAGAGATGGACATGATACCTGATCTGTACCATGTAACATTAATGGCACCTATAGACACCAATTATGTTTCTTTCTGGGGCTGTATTATAATCTAAAAATAATTGCTTATAGAATGTACTTGTTGGGAATTAAATAGCATAGTGTAAACCTTTTCATTTTTAGAGCTTACAAACTGTGCATGGCAGTGAATATTCTACACACCAATCACTCAATGTATTTTAAAATATATTTATTGCCTGGCTTACTCTTCTTAAAGAGTTTAAACTATCTTTAAAAAGTCCTCCACAGATTAATGCAAGACTTTGACTTATTTCCAAAATTATGAATACATTGCTTTTCTCACTTTTAATTTACAGAGGAGACAATTTTGAAATGAATTATACCCCTGGCGCTGTGTTATCCCATCAATGGCTAAGACTCAGAGACTATAAAACCTAGCTCCTGGAGGAGAACAGAGCAGAATCTCCTGCCCCTGAGCCTGGCTGTCCTCACTGGGGCCCCTTGGAGGGGGGCGAGTTGAGTTTCCCAAGCAGAGCCCTGGCAGCTGAAGACCTCTGGAACCAGCCACAGCCAAGCTTAAGACCACTCTCCACAAGTTCGGATGAGCCTCACGCATGAAGGAATCGGCAGATGAAACCAGGCATGCGGGACCCAGGGCTGAGATCTCCAAGCCTGCTTGGATCGGGACTGGGCCTCCTCCACCCAGATCCCCCATCTTCCAGTAGGTAGGCGTTACACCCACCAACCGCCCCCAGTGCCATGTTATTCCACCAATGGCCAAGACCCAGAGACTATAAAACCCAGCTCCCGGAAGCATGCAGCTGCATGACCTCTTATTATGTAGTTCTTACTCTTGGAGAACCCGAGAGTATCCTGTCTGCATGGCTGGCAGAGTCTGGCAAACTCCCCGTGGTGTATTCGATATGCCAAAACCCAGTAACAATGATGGGTCTCATTCCCCTGACCCTGAAAGAGTCTCGAATGTGGCACTTTCTAAAATCTCAGGGCTAGGACAAAGGAGACATTACTGGTGCCTGCTCAAGGAAATCGATGAACAACAGGATAATAGTGATATAGTGATTTATGCTGCAATTTTCATTTAGTCATTCCAAAACTTTTTAAATTTCAGAACTTTGAGATTCTAAAACAAGAAGAGACAGGTAAACTTTATTGTATGGAAAGTAGAGAAGAAATAAAATTGGTTTCTGAGAGCAAATTTTCTTAAGATTTTTCCACTCTCAACCCACATTTGCCACAAAAATATTTACACAACCCTGGGTATACAGGTTAATAAGATAGGTATACAAATCAAACATACATGGATAATTAATATTAAAGTTAATTTCAAACAACTTTTAAAGATTTGTTTACAACTTCGTCACTCTCAATTGTATGATCTCAAATGGAGTCAACAGTTTAAGAAACTTGGTCCTACAGTATAAAAATATCTTTGGGTTCAGGATCCTTTATACATTGATGCTGAAGAGCAATACATCAGCATAAAAATGAAGTTATATCAGGAAAAATCACACCTTTTCCTGTGGTCCTCACCATGAAACTAGCACCTAAAAATGAGCTAAGAAAATCTATAGGGGGAGATAAAAGATAAAAGAGGGAAATACTCTGTGAATCAAGAATAAAGGTATAGTAAAAATTGTATGATAAGTACTAACCAGGAAAAACAACCACCACCAAAATATCCACAAGTCAATGACAATCTGTGTATTGTAGAAATAGTAGAAGTACCAATATCCAGCCAAAAAATACAAATGTTTGACTTTTTTCTTTTATTATTCCATATTAATACTTGAAAAAGAGAAGCAGAAAAAAACATTTTAGTGGGGAAAATAATATTTAACTCATTTCTAATGGTCTATAACAGATGTAAGATGTTAAAAAAGTTTTGAAACAAACAAAAGGCAAGAAATGGATACATAAGAAAAGCAATGAGATATCTCACATCACAGAGATTTCCATACATCAAAAAGAAAAAAAAACCAGTGCTGGAGTGGATGAAGAGAAAAGGGGATTCTCATTCACTGCTGGTGGAATGCTGATTGACACAGCCTTTCTGGTGAACAAGATGTGCGTTCCTCAACAAACTAGAAATTGAACTTCAATATGATCCAGCAAGCCTCTTTTCCGACTAGAACCATGGAGGGCGCAGAGTACCCGACCAGCGGCAGGGGCCCTTCCCGGGGCTGCTCCTCTAACTAGGACCACTGAGAACGGGCTGTTTTTCACCCTCGGTCTGTGGGGGATGGGAATTGAGGCACACCACACGAAAGCAAAGCTGAACCGTTCTGGGCACCCTCTCCTCATTCATCTAGGTACCCGAGGGGTGGCAGGGCCCCTTCCCAGTGCCGTGGCCCCTAATGCAGCCGCAAGTTATTCTCCCCCTACATATCTCATAGGAACCATAAGTTACCCTCTTAGATAGAACTTTCACTAGGTTAGATTAACCACCAGAAACACATTAGCCAATAATTCATTGAGCTCATCTCAATTCATTCTGCATCTCAAGCAGAATAGTAACAGTAGTGTGAAGGTCTAAACCAAACAAGTCACAATGGTAAACCAATGCAGACTACCAAGCTTACCTATTGAAGAGGCTAGCCCAGAAGACATCAACAGTAATGAAGTGCTAGACAATCTCTCTGACAAGGAATTTAGAAGGGAGCTACTGAGGATGCTTAGGGAGGTAAAAGAAACAATAGAAAGCAATTCCAATAAAAGAGAAGAGGATTTGAAGGTAGAAATGGGGAAAAAAATTAGAAACGGAAATGTCAGGCGACCTGGTAGGTCGAATTGAAAACCTGGTAGGCGAATTGAAAAACTCAGTGGAAGGCCTCAGCAGCAGAGTTAACAGCTGCTGAGGACAGAATCAGTGAGCTCAAAGATGAAGTCCAGAGACTCTCCAGAAAAGAGCAGAAAATGGAAAAGAGACTCACAATCTGGGAACAGATGGCAAGAGAAGATGGTGATGAAGCCAAGAGGAGTAACATTAGAATTATTGGAGTCCCAGAGGAACAAGAAGAAAACCCCAATGAAGAGAAACTGTCAAAGACATCATTGCTATGACATATCCAGAGCTGAAGAAAACATAAAACCACATTCAGGAGGCCCGAAGGGTAACAGCTAGAAGAAATCCAAATAAAAATACCCCAAGACACATCCTAATCAAAATGACCAAAACCTTAGATAGAGACAAAATTTAGAAAACAGCAAGATAAAAGAAAGAAATTTCCTATAAAGGAGCATCCTAACGATTCATAGCTTATTTTTCTGATAAAACCATCATGGCCCGAAAACAGTGGTGCGATGTAGTGAAACAACTCAATGAAATAAATGCCGCACCAAAAATACTTTACCCAGCGAGACTCTCATTCATAACAGAAGGAACAACACACAGTTTCACAACTTCATAATCTCAAAATCATGGTTAAAAGAACAATTAAATGGGCTACTTTAAGACAAGATAGGCCCCTCAAATACACCAAATTTCAACAGGAAAATGGGACAAAACCCCATCACAATAATCTCTCTCAACATCAATGTGCTAAATGCACCAATTAAAAGACATGGAGTGACAGGATGTATTAGAAAATTGAACCCAACATTCTGCTGCCTGCAAGAGACACATCTCAATGTCAAAGCAAGGGTAGGCTCAGAGTCAAAGGCTGTAAAACAATCCTACAGGCAAACAGCTCCCATAAAAAAAGCTGGGGTAGCCATCCTACTATCATACCACATTGATTTCAGACTGAAGATCACAAGAGACATTGAAGGCCGTTTCTTATTGATCTAGGGATCTGTACAACAGGAAGAACTTACAATACTAAATGTATATGCACCTAATCAGGGACCAACAAAATACATAAAAAACAACACATAGACTTGGAGAAAGACAATTATAGTAACACAATACGAGTGGGAGACTTCAACACAGCTTTATCACCTCTTGATAGATGAAACAGATTCAATCTTAGCAAGGACATACTTCATCTGAGGGAAAAAATGGAAGAAAGGGACTTAGTAGATATATACAGGACAACTTCATCCTCAAATATCTGAATACACATTCTTCTCAGGTGTGTATGGAACATTCTCCCAGATAAACCACATGCTGAGCCACAAAATATACCTCCATAAAACCAAGAGGATAGAGATTGTATTAACAATCTTCTCAGAACATAATGCGATAAAATTAGAAGTAAATCACAAACACAAACAGAAAACTAAATCAAACACATGGAAATTAAACAATTCGCTTTTGACAATGAGTGGCTTAGAAAGAAAATCAAAGAGAAAATCAAAATATTCCTGGAAATGAACGAAAATGAGGAGACAAATTCCCAAAACTTATGGGACACTGCAAAAACGGTGTTAAGAGGAATGTTTATAGCTCTACAAACATTCCTCATGAAGGAGAAACGAGCCCACATAAGTAACCTAACCTCACAGCTTAAGAGCTTGGAGAATAACCAACAAAAGGAGCCCAATACAAACAGGAGGAAGGAAATAATAAAACTCAGAGCAGTGATTAATGAGATGGAAAACCAAAAAACAATCTGAAATATCAATGAAACCAAAAGCTGGTTCTTCAAGAAAATAAACAAGATTGATAAGTCTCTAGCAAAACTCACAAAGAAAGGGAGATAAAAACCACTAATAAACAGAATCAGAAATGAAAAGGGGGTCATTACAACAGAAACTACAAAATTCAAAGGATCCTCAGGGAGTATTTCGAGAAGCTTTATGCCACGGAACACAAAAACCTCGAGAAAAATGTAGAATTCCTAGATTCCTATAGCATCCCATGGCTGAACTAAGAAGATTTGGAATAACTGAGGAGACCTATCACCATCAAAGAAATTGAAACAGTAATAAAAAATTTTCCAAGCACAAAAGACCTGGCCCAGATGGATTCACTAGTGAATTCTTCCAAATCTTTAAAGAGGAATTACTGCCAATACTCTTTAAGCTTTCCACGAAACTGAAATATCAAAAACACTTCCAAACAGTTTCTTTGAAGCAAATATCACCCTGATACCAAATGCAGAGAGATACAACAAAGAAAGAGAATTACAGGTCGATATCCCTGATGAACACAGATGCAAAGGTCCTCAAAAAACTATTAGCAAATAGAATTCAACAACTCATCATAAAGATCATACACCATGACCAAGTGGAATTCTTCCTGGGGATGCAAGGATGGTTTACCATTCAGAAATCAATCAACATAATGCATCATATCAACAAAAGAAAAGATAAAAACTATATGATCATATGAATAGATGCAGAGAAAGCATTTGACAAGATCCAGAACCGATTTATGAGGAAGACCCTCGCCAAAATGGGTATAGAGGGGACTTTGCTCAATATAGTTAAAGCAACCTACCACAAGCCTACAGCAAGCATTATCCTCAGTGGGGAAAAACTGAGAGACTTTCCTCTAAGATAAGGGACAAGAGAAGGATGCCTACTATCTCCACTGCTGTTCAATATATTATGGAAATACTTGCAATAGCGGTTAGGCAAGAAAAAGATATTAAGGGCATTCAGGAAGGAAAGGAAGAAATCAAGTTCTATTAGCAGATGATATGTTACTATACTTAGAGAACCCTAAAACCTCTACCAAGAAACTCCTAGAAACAATAGGCTTATATAGTAAAGTGGCAGGCTATAAAATCAATACCCAAAAGTCCATGGCTTTCCTATACACAAATAGTGAGAGAGAGAAAGTGACATGAAAAAAACAATCCTGTTCACAATTCTGCCCCAGAAAATCAAGTAGGAATCAGCTTAACTAAGGAAGTTAAGGACCTGTACAAAGAAAACTACAAAACGCAACTTCAGGAAATAAAAGAGGACACGAGAAAATGGAAAAATACCCCATGTTCATGGACGGGGAGAATTAACATTGTCAAAATGTCAGTACTTCCCAAAACATTATGCAAATTCAATGTGATTCCTATAATGATATCCATGACATTCTTCAAAGAAATGAAGCGAACACTCCTGGAATTCATATGGAACAAAAAGCCCAGACGAATAGCTAAAGCAATTCTTGGGAAAAAGAAAATGAGAGGAATCAACCTCTCTAAATTCAAACACTACTACAAAGCAGTAATAATTAAAAGAGCATGGTACTGGAACAAAGACAGAGCTGCAGACCAATGGAACAGGGTTGTATATACTGATATCTCCCCTCAAACATTTGATCATTTCATCTTTGACAAAGGAGGAAGAAATGTGAAGTGGAGCAAAGAAAGCCTCTTTAACAAATTGTGCTGACAAAACTGATCGGCTACATGCAAAAAAAAATTTTAAAAATAGGCTCAGATCTCTGCCTACCACCATGTACCTACACCATGTACAAAAGTAAGATCAAAATGGATTAAAGATCTCAACATCAGACCGGAATCCATAAGATACATTGAAGACAAAGTTGGCAAAGCCCTCCATGACATTGAAGCTAATGGTATCTTCAAAGATATCACGCCACTGACAAAGAAAGCGAAAATAGAGATAGGCAAATGGGACTATCTTAAACTAAGAAGCTTCTGCACCTCAAAAGAAACATTGACCAAATTACAAATACAGTCTACAGAATGGGAAAAGATATTCGCCCAATACACATCCAACAAGGGGTTGATATCAAGGATATACAAAGTACTGGTTGAACACCACTAGAAGAAAACATTCAACCCCATCAAAAAATGGGGCGACGAAATGAAACAAAAACTTTCTCAAAAAAAATAAATCTGAATGGCAAAAAGGCACGTGAGAGAGTGTTCTACATCATTAATCATCAGGTAGATGCATATCAAAACTACAATGAGATGTCGTCTCACACCACAGAGACTGTCCCACATCCAAAAAACAAAAGCAACCAGTGCTGGCGCGGATGAGGCGAGAAAGGGACACTCCTTCACTGCTTGTGGGAACGCCGACTGGTTCAGCCCTTTTGGAAAACAGTATCGACGATTCTCAAAAAATTAGAAATTGAGCTCCCATTTGACCTAGTAATACCACTTCTGGGAATATATCCCAGTGAGGCAAAAAAGTATAGTTGAAATGACATCTGCACTTATTTGTTCATTGCAGCACTCTTTACAATAGCGAGAATCTGGAAAAAACCTGAGTGCCCGGGAGCAGATGACTGGTTAAAGAAACTTTGGTATATTTACACAATGGAGTACTATGTAGCTGTTAGAAAAGATGAAGTCATGAAATTTACGCAAATGTGGCACTACATGGAAAGTATCATGCTAAGCGAAATGAGTCAGAGAGGGACAGGCATGGAAAGATTGCATTCATCTGGGGAGCATAAAGTAACAAAATAGGAGACTAACACCCAATAATAGCCAAGAAAAGTACCAGAAGGTTTACTCCAAGGCTTGGAGGCCAGCCGTACATGCTCGGTGAAACGGCAGCTCAGATAGAGAAGAGAGCACCAAGTAAAGGGTGTTGGGAGGATCCCCCCAGGATGGGAGATGCATGCTGAAAGTAGACTATAAACTGAACCTGATTTCCACCCAATGCCTCTTTTTCAAACCACAGTACCCAAAAGGAGGAGAGAGAGAACAAAGCAGAATGCCCTGCCACAGAGGCAGGGTGCGATGGGGGGGATGGGGTGTTAGAGTGATACTGGGATCAATGGTGGTGGAAAATGGGCACTGGTAGAGGGATGGGTACTTGAAAATTGTATAATTGAAACCCAAGCACAAAAATTTGTGTCTACAACTGTACCTCATGGTATTTCACTAATAAAATTTAAAACAATATATATGATCCAGCAATATTGCATCTTGGAATATAATCTATTGGCCCCAAACACACAGTGATAACCTTATGCTCGTCTATGTTAATTGCAGCACTTAACTGTAGACAGAATATGTAAAAAACTAAAGTGGCTGAGAACAGATGAATGGATAAAGAAACTATGGTACATCTACACATTGAACACTAAGCAGCTGTTAAGAAAATTAAAGTTGTGAAATTTGCTCATACATGAATGGACATGGAGAGCTTTATGCTGAGTGAAATAAATCATAGAGAGAACAGAGAATGATTGCACTCTTTGTGGGATATGAAAACTTAGTATGTGAATAATACCCGTAGACAGTAGATTGAAAAGCCAGTATGACTGGCCCATGATAAGAAGTTTGCTACAAAGTGGAGCAATAGCACAGCAGTAGGGTGTTTGCCTTGCATGCAGCCAACATGGTCCACCCGAGTTCGATTCCTCCGCCCCTCTTGGAGAGCCTGGCAAGCTACCGAGAGTATCTTGCCCACACAGCAGAGCCTGGCAAGCTACCTGTGATGTATTCGATATGCCAAACACAGTAACAACAAAGTCTCCAATGGAGACGTTACTGGGCCTGCTCGAGCAAATCAATGAACAATGGGAGGACAGTGACAGTGACAGTGACAAAGTGGGAAAGTGCAGTATAGACAGAGAAGGGACCACTATGGCCCTCATAATTTGAAATGATCACTGTGGAGAACTGAGTGCTGAAAGGACATAAAGTGATGCATTTTACCCTTTCAGTAACAGTATTGCAAAACATAGTGCCAAAACGAAAAAAAGGAAAATAAGAGAGCGAAATGGAGAGAGATAAAAGTGTCTGCCATACGCTTCAAGGAGCAGGGGAGGATAGGAGGGAAACTGGGGACATTGATGGTGGGAAATCTATACTAGTGAAGGCATAGGTTTGGTTTGGAACATTGTATGTCTAAAACTCAATCATGAACAACTTTGTAATTGTGTTAACTCATGGTGATTCAATTAAATTTTTTAAAATAAAAAGAAGCAAAGTAACAGAATAAAATGAAAATATAGATAATTAATGAAAATCAGTATGCATATGAATATTTTATTATTAAAGGAGTAAACTAAATAATTTCGGATAATATCTGGGAAGAAACTTTCTTTTTTACATGAGAGTAGAAGGCATAGGAAGGAAAAGGAAGAATGTAACTAACTGAGGATCTTTAAACTTGAAGCTATTTCAAAATATATAATACCAGATATAAATACTAATAAAAACATCATAATGGAAAACTGAAAAATAATTAATGTGACAGTAGGTGTAAAGCTATATTCTTATTTTAGTTGCTCAAGAAGAAAGCAGGTAATTTAAAAAACAGTAAAAGTACTTGATCACTTGACATTCCATTACTCATTAATTTGCTCGAGCAGGAGTCAGTAACATCAACATTCATCCCCAATAGCATTGGCTCGCTCAGGAACACGAAGAGCCTCAAACCGATCATTCAGGCTCTTGACAAAGAAGTCTGAACTTTGTCTGAACCTATGTTCAGACAAAGAAGTCTGAACATAGGTGGGTGGCCACGCAATCCTTTGACGTCCCGTGCAATCCAATCAGTAATGGCTCTAGTCCAGCGGTCTTCTCCAAATCTCATTATGTGTCCAGCCCATCTGATTTTCGACACCTTAGCAAATGAGACAGCATCCCTAGAGGTTGGAACTCCGCATTCTTTCTCTCATTTGAGTGAAGCATGATACTCCAAGCATAGCTCTTTCAATTCCTCTTTGGGAGACCCGAATAGTGTTCTCATCCTGTTTTCGTAGGTCTCCTAGGTGTATGATAGTGCAGAAGAACAGTGGAATCGAGGAGCAGTGCCCCGAGCCGTAGGTTCTTCATCCTCTTAGCTATTTCTTAGACGTTCTTGAAGGCGTTCCAAGCCACTCTCTTCCTCTTGCACAACTCAGGTGCCAGGTCATTCTTCATGTTGACTTCTAGACCTAGGTACACATAACTGTTGCATTCGGAGATGTTCGTTCCATTAAGAGTGAATGGAAAGTCAGGAACGTGACTGTTTCTCATCAGCATTGTCTTTTTGAGATTCAGCTGCAGTTTGACCTATCCATGCTCACGGTCAAAGTCAGCCAGCATTTGTGCTGCTTGGCTAATGTTTGGTGTTATTAGATGGATGTCATCAGCAAAGCGCAGGTGATGTAGTTGCCGACTGTCTATCTTCACTCCCATTCCTTCCTATTCCATTCATCACATGACGTTCTTGAGGGTGGCACTGAAGAGTTTTGATGAAATGGTATCACCCTGCTGAACACCTCTCTTGACATCAGTGATCACCTCCCTGTAGAATGGTGAGATCCTGGTAGTGAATCCGCAATACAGCTCACGGAGTATCTTGATGTATTGAGTTTGAACGCCCAGTATGGCTAGGGCTTCGATGGCCACTTGAGTCTCAACAGAATCAAAGGCCTTCTTTAAATCAATGAACGTTAGACAGAGTGGCATCTTGAACTCCTGAGAAACATTAGTGAGCTTGATTCTCGTGTGGATATGGTCAGTCGTGTTGAATCCTTTTCAGAACCGTGCTTGCTTGCATGGTTGTCCTCATCTAGTGTTTTGCTAATCCTATTCAGGATGACTCGAGTGAACAGCTTGTAGATGACAGACAACAGGCAGATTGGGCAATAGTTGCCAGTGTTGTGCATATCTCCCTAAGACTTGTACAGTAGTACAGTCCTGCTGGTTTTTCATTGGGACGGAAACTTTCATTCAGACAGGTAGCCTGTGAAGAGGCCAGCCAGTTTATTGTTGAGAACTGACGGCAGGTTCTTCAGGTGTTCAGGTCTTACCTTGTCTGGTCCGGCTGCTGTTCACTTCTTTACCAGAAAAATGGCGTTTCGGATTTCAGAAGGGAGAACGTTGGGAATGACATATCCATCCTGCGGAATTTGGTATGTGGGCAGGTGGACGTGGCTATTGAAGATATCCTAGTAGAAGTCATGGAGAATCTTCTCCATTGCTCTTCTGGAAAATGTGATAGATTCATCAATACATTGGAGGGCAGTCATTTTGGTCTTGTAGTTGGCAAAGGACAGGTGAGCATTGCAAATGCTTTTACCGACTTCTGCCATATATGCTAGCACTGCTGCTCTTCTCTCTTCGAGTTCTTCTTTGATCACTTCTCTGCACTGCTTTGCGAGCTCGGACATTTGCTTGTGGTTGCCTGAGGCTTGCGTCAAGCCACATTGGCGAATGAGCTCAAGAATTTTTGAATACAGTCTTTTTGTGGTTATATCTCTCTCAGCATTCTTTGCACAATCATGGAGGTGCTGAACCAGTCGATCGTATTCTTCTTCAATGTTGTCAACGAGAGCATCTTCTCACGTTGCCACAATAATGCCAATGAGCTCCCAGTTGGTGGTTGTTCTGGGAGCTCTCTTATTAAACTTTGTAGCCCTTTATCCCGGTCTGTGAAGTAGAATTTTTCATGAAGGAGATGGTGGTACGATCCTGTTTTGAATTTTGTGACAACAGCAACAATGGTCAGGTAAAACCGTCGATTGAATATGATATGGTCAATTTCGTTGTGGAAACATCCACCGGGAGATTCCTTTGTCCAACGTTTATATTCGTCCTTCTGCAACTGAGTTACCATGGATGGGCTTGGTCGACATGATGAACTCAGTCTCTCACCCTGTTCATTCCTTTCTAGGCCATGGGTCCCCATGTGGATTTTTCGGCTGATCTTCTCGGTCCTATCTTGGCATTAAAATCACCGACAATGATCTTGTAGAAAGTGTGGTGGTCTTCTTTGTAGAACTTCTCCAGCTCCATGTAGAATTTCTGAATTTCTTCTTCATCATAATTGGATGTTGGTGCTTATAGAACAAAGATAGAAACTGCTGGCAGTGAGCCACATCTATTCAAGTATAATCATCTGATTTGGGTTGTTAGGTATTCAATGAATCAATGCTTATGGCCAAGTTCGTGTTGACAAGGACACTGACACTACCAATGCCTCTTTTGTCGCATTTCTGAGGAACAGTTCTTCTCCAGTGTCGAAAACGGCGTGTTGTGGTTGATGCTTTCTCATCTAGGTCAGACCAATGATGCTGTACTTGATCTTTCGCATTTGCACCATCAGATCCTTGATGTATGCATATGATGCCAGCGTACATGCATTGAAAGTACCGACAGTCATTTTTGTCCTTCTTCGTTTGGGCAGCCTAGTTCGGCCTTGAGATTTTATCGGCCTCTCCTTCCTCATCCTTCCTAATGCTGCTGTATTGGTGGCTCTTTCAGGGTTAGCAGAATGAAATTCATTGTATTTACTTGTTTTGGCATATTAAATAGGCCACTGATAGCTTGCCAGGCTCTGCCGTGCGGGCAGCATACTCTCGGGAGCTTGCCAGGCTCTCCCAGAGGGATAGAGGCTTTTAGTAAAGGTACATTGGTCATTAATAATTCTATAGAAAATTAAAGTATATATCAACAGAAAAACAAGAGAAAGGAGGGAGAATTTGATCCTATTAAGTTTCTTAAACTCTATATGTTTAAGAATTCTTAAAAGTTCAGTCTGGTGGTGAGCACTCCTAAACAGTACTCACAAAACAGGGCTCTTCCAAGTAATACTCTATAAACCAGGCCTAAGAGTTTTGAATAAAGATATGGTAATGTTTAGGCCCTGTGGTGCTAGGATGTTTGGCAGTGCTAGTAGGCTGCCAGCTCCAAACATAGCAGACCTGGGGACTTCCAGCATTATAGTTGGTGGTATTCAAGGAGGCACAATCAAAATTTAGTCCTATGCATGTAAAGTATAGGATATATATTATATATGAGTTGGGATGGCTTTTAAAAATTATGTTTCTTTTTAAAATTTAGATAATACAGTTTACAATTGTTTTACTCATGTTTTCCATGGAAATCTTATTCCAACACCACACCCAGCACCAGGAGGCCTTGTGGCCTCCAGGACTGTCCCAAGTACCAATCCCATAGACACCTCTAAGTAACCACAGTTCTATAGGCTAAAGCTTTAGTTCTGATGACTTGGCCTTTGGTATTTGCTTTCTTTATATTTTATCTCATACCTGGGATCGATCTCTTTTTTTAAATTTTAGATATGGGGTCATATATAAACATATATGAATTTAGCTAAGCTCCAGGAAGTTCACAAATAGTAAATTAATGATAGATTGATAAGGTGAAAAAGTGATTTTTTAAATTTTTTTAAAAAATTTTTATTAGTGAGACACCATGAGGTACAGTTGTAGATTTGCAAATTTTGTGCTTGGGTTTCAATTATACAATGATCTTTTTTAAAAATTTTTATTAGTGAGACATCATGAGGTGCAGTTGTAGACTTACAAATTTTTGTGCTTGGGTTTCAATTATACAATGATCTATTTTTAAACTATACTTTTTAAAGGTATAAAAACGTAGAACTTTAATACTATACATCTCTGCTAATAAGTTTTAATAATTATATGAAATCATCCTGACAATTTAAAATTTGTAAGAACAAAGAGAGTTAAAAACATGTAGGGGGAACCATAATCCCCTTATATTAGAAGGAAGGTCAGGCATCGGGGATGTGTATTTTTCTCAGGTGCACCATTTTCCCCAACAGGTCAGGGCTATATTCTGCCAGCAAAGATCCGTGGAGCTAAGTAGGATCACTGCTCATTTCTTCCTCTTCATAATTCACTGCAAATGTACAAAGACATCCTAACTGTAGGTACCTAAGCACAAAACAACATAAAAGAAACAACTCCAAACTGCAAATTTCACAATGGTAAAGCAACACAGAAATCCACCAGGTTTGGTGAGTGAACGTGCTAGCCCGGATATCTCAACCAGTAATTAAGAGCTATATAACCTCTCCTATAAAGAATCTCTTTGATTCCACTGTTCTTCCTGCATTAACTTATGCCTCAGAGACCTGGGCCCTACGCAAACAAGATGAGAACGCCATTCAGGTCTCCCAAAGAAGAATAGAAAGAGCTATGCTTGGAATATCACGTTTCACTCAATTGAGAGAAAGAATCCGGAGTTCTGACATCCGTCGACGATCAAGGATCAGGGACGCTGTCTCATTAGCCAAGGTGTCGAAAATCAGATGGGCTGGTCACGTAATGAGATTTAAAGACGACCGTTGGACTAGAGCTGTTACTGATTGGATTCCACGGGATGTCAAGAGACCACGTGGCCGGCCACCTACCAGATGGTCAGACTTCTTCCTGAAGATCATGAACGATCGGTTTGAGGCCCTTCATGTTCCCGGAGCGAACAGATGCCATTGGGCTACACTAGCACGCGACAGGGACAAATGGAGACGTTACTGGCGCCCGCTCGAGCAAATCGACGACTAACGGGAAGTTAAGTGATTTAAGTGAAGTGATAAAGAATGTAGAAAGGAATTGTTGAAGATTTATAAGCAGTTCAAAGAACAATGGAACTTAACACCAATAAAACAGAAGCGGATACAAGGGCAGAAATGAGAAAAAACACAAACAAAAATACAAACAAATGGCATATCTGAAAAGTCTGCAGGGTAAAATGGAAAACTACAAGTCCTCATCAGCAGAGGACAGAATCAGAGAGCTCCAAGATGAAATGCAGAAAATCTCCAGAAAATCAAAGCAGAAGATCGAAGAGTCTCAAAATAAGGCAACGGATGTTAATAGAAATTTAGGATGAGTTCAAGAGAAAAATCATCAATGCCCCAGAAGGCAGGAAAAAAAAACCTGATGAAGAAGCAACAGTCAAAGCCATCATAGCTGAAAAGTTTCCAGAGCCGGAGTGTATGCACTCAGATCCAGGAGGCCTGAAGGGTATCAGCTAAAATATGTCTCTCCCAAAAAATACTCCAAGATATGTCTTAATAAGAATGACAAAGACCATAGATAAAGATCAGAAAACCAAAAGCAGAAAGATCAAAGAAGGAAATTACATATAAAAGAACAACTTTAAAATTTACAGCAGACATCAGATGAAACCCTCTGGGCCAAAAACAGTAGTACAATATATTAAATAAAGATCAGTGAAATGAATGCCTTACCAAAAATATTCTACCCTGGCAGACTTCCATTCAGATTTGAAGGTGCAATACACAAGTAAACAGGTAAAGAACAATTCAGAAACTTTATAGGTCAAACTATTGTTACAGGAGGAAATAAATGGCTATTTTAACATAAGAAAAGTCTCACAAGCATACCAAACTGCTGCAGAAAGCTGGCAAAAATGCATAACAATTATCTCCTTCCTGTCATGGGATAAATTCACCAATTAAGAGACACAGTGTGGCAGGTTGGATTAGAAAATTGAACCCAAGGTTCTGCTGCCTGCAAGAAACTCTAGGCAGACAATATAACAGACAGCATAGACATCTGTGTATATGCAGAGAAAGGTTATAAGAGAGACTGGAGGTCATTTCTTAATGATGAAGGGATATGTATATCAGGAGAACTCTCAATTCTAAATGTATAGACACTCAAGGAGAGACCAACAAAATCCTTTTTTTTAAATTTTTATTAGTGAAACACCATGAGGTACAGTTGTAGACTTACAAATTTTTGTGCTTGGGATTCAGTTATACAATGATCGAGTACCCATCCCTTCATCAGTGCCATTCTCCACCACCACGGATCCCAGTATCCCTCTCACCCCCTATCCCCTTCATTCAACCCTACCTCTGTGGCAGGCCACTCCCTTTTGCTCTCTCTCTCCTTTTGGGCGCTGTGGTTTGCAAAAGAGACATTGAGTGGCAATCATGTTCCGTCTACTTTCAGCATGCATCTCCTATCCTTGGAGGATTGTGACCAACAAAAACAATTGCTAATTGACTCGAAGATAACAAAACAATTTATATATACATATCCTAAAAAGCCTGAATTCACATTCTTCTCCAATGCACATGGGGCATTCTCCAAGATAGATCACATGATGGGACACAAAACATACCTCCACAAAATAAAGAGCATAGAAATCATATCAACTATATTCTCAGATTATGATGCACTGTAAATATAAGTGAATCACAAACAAAAATGGAGAGATGACTTAAAAACCTGGAAATTAAATAGCTTGCTACTCAACAACCAGTGGGTCAGAGACTTGGTAAAAGAGGAACGTAGAAAATTCATGGAAACAAAAGAGAATGAAGACACTACCTCCCAGAAATTGTGGGATACAGAAAAGTGGTGTTAAGGAGAAAGTTTATTTCTATGAAAGAATTTATCAGGAAGAAATAAAGTGGTGTTAAGTGGAAAGTTTATTGCTATGCAAGCATTTATCAGGAAGGAAGAAAGGGCCACATAAATAACTTGACTGGACAGCTTAAGAAACTGGAAATAGACCAACAAAAGAAGCCAAAAACAGGCAGGAGGAAGGAAATAATAAACCTTAGAGCAAAATTAATGTGCTGGAATACCAGAAAACAATCCAATAATTCCAGAAAACCATGAGCTGGTTCTTCGGAAAAATAAACAATAGCAATAAACTGCTAGTAAGATTCACAAAAAGAGAGAGAATTCTATTAAACCAAATCTAAAATGAGAGAGAACATTACAACAGACACCACAGAAATTCAAAGGATTATCAGATATTATGTTGAGAATATTTGTGCCAATAAACAAGAGATCCTAGAAGAAATAAATTAATTTCTGGACTCCTATCAATTTCCAAGGATAAATAGAAATGACATGGAATACCTAAACAGAACTATCATTATCTAGGAAATTAAATGGCAATCAAACGTCTTTTCAAAAATAAAACCCCGGCAGATAGATTCACTAGTAAATTCTCTCAAACCTTTAAATAGGACCTACTGCCAATCCTTTTCAAGCTCTTCCAGTATATTGAAGAAAATCATTCCCAGACAGTTTCTACGAAGCAAACATCACCCTAAGACACACAAATAAAGAGAACTATAGTCAAATATCCTTAATCAACACAGATGCTAAGCTCCACAACAAAATACTAGTAAAGAGAATCAAACAACTCATCAAAAAGTTCATACACTATGACCAAGTATTATTCATTCCTGGAATACGAGCATTTACTTATGAAAGTAAATCAACATAATACACGATATCAAAAATAATAAAACCATATGATCATATTAATAGACCCAGAGACAGCATTTGAAAAGATAAATACCCGTTCATGAAAATAACTCTCAATAAAACAGGAATTGAAGGAACATTCTCCAATATAGTCAAAGCTATATTTACCATAAACCTACAGCAAACATTATACTTGGGAAAAAAACTAAATGCCTTCTCTCTAAGATCAGGCACAAGATAAGCATTCCCACTCTCACCACTTCTATTAAATATAGAAGTGATTGTCATAGTAATTAGACAAGTAAAAGATATCAAGGACACCGAGATAGGAAAAGAAGTCAAACTCTCACTATTTTCAGATGACATGATACTATCTTAAGAAAATTCTTAAGACTCTACCAAAAAGCTCCTAGAAACAATGGATTTGTATAGCAAATTGGCAGAGTACAAAATTAATATGGAAAAATCCTTTACTATAGACAAATAATGAAACAGAAGATAGAGGTACTGAAAAAAATTACATTTAAAATTGTGACTCAAAAATTCATGTAACTCAGAATCAGCTAAACTAAAAACTTAAAAGACCTATGTAAAGACAATTACAAAACACTACTTAAAGAATTAAAAGAAGGCATGAGGAAATGGAAATGTATCCCTGTTCATGGGTTGGAAGTATTAATATGATCCATTTGGCAATACTCCCCAAATTATTACAGATTCAATAAAGTCTCTAAAAGGAAAACACATTTCATCACTTAATTGAAATGGATCAGATACTGCTGAAATTCTTATGGAACAGTATCCACTCCCTCGTCACCAAACAGCTAAAACAGTGCTTGAGAAAAAGACGATGGGAGACATCAACTTCCCCCATTTCAAACAATACTACAAAATAGTAGTGATAAAAACACCATGGTATTGGAATAAAGATAGACCCTCATATCAATGGAATAGACTTGAATATCCTGAGACAGACCCTCAAGTTAATATTTGATCAGTTAATAAATTTTTGATGAAGGTGCAAGAATATGAATTTGGGCAAGTAAAGCCTCTTCAATAAGAGATTTTGGGAAAACCAGTCAGCTACATGCAGAGAAATAAACTCACACCTTTTTCTAATGCTATGCATAAATATCAAATTAAAATGGGTATCAGGCCTAAGTCCATAAGGTACATAGAGGAAATTGTAAGAAGAACTCTCCATGACATTGAAGCTAAAGGCATCTTAAAGGATGAAGCGCCACTGCCCCAGCAAGTAGAAGCAGAAAAACAAACGTGTTTTTGTTTCCTGTAAAGTTTAATTAAACTAAGAAGCTCCTGCACTTCAAAGGAAACAATGGTCAGAATACAAAGACTGGGAAAATGTATTTACTCAACAATCATCTGACAATATTGAAAAGGCACTGGTAGAACTTTACAAGGAAAAAAACCCTTTCAGTCTTAGAGATTAGAAGAATCTGCTAAATGCTGCCCTTTTAGAGAATGTAGGATGTACTTGGTAGGTGCTTTCCTTTTTTAACTGTGTAGTCCTATATTTATTTAAGAACACAAATTTCTCCACAGCCAAAAAAGCCACAGATAGATATTTTAAGGACTGTAAGGGATAGTTTTAACTTGGAAACAAAATGCAAAAAGCATATGTTCAAGTAAGGTTGCAAATAGATATTTAGGGAAATGCATAACTAAATATTTATCAGGTGAGGCTGATCTAAAAAGCAAAATGCGGTGGCAGGTTGTGGGATGGGGTTCAGGAGAGATCTTGGGAACACTGGTAAAACGAAGTTGATAAAAGTGGTGAGATTGGTGCTAGAACATTATATGCATAAAGGTCAATTATCAATCACTTTGTAAGTCATGGTTCTTTAATAAAATAACAAGTTTTCAAAAGGAAGACTAATCCTAAATCCTGTTGCCACTTCTTATCCATTCTTTGTTTTTTCTCTTCTATTGAAGAATTCTATTAAAGTTTATCTTCATTCACGTGAAAGTTGTTTTATGAGTCCTTTGAAAGATTTCTTTCCTTTTCTTTTCTTTCTTTTAAAGGTTTTTAATGGATATATTTAAATCTGTCTGTGCCCATATATGAGGATAGTTATTTTGTCACTTGGAATGCAGTTTTCCTCATTTTCTAAGCCTACCAGTGTTGCTGTCTAACTGACTTCAGGCTACATTGGAATCTTTTTCGTTGCCTAGGTTACATGTATCTTATTGAATGGCTGTTTATACATTTTCCTTGTCCTGGAAAATAGGAGGACTCAAAAATCAATAGAAACTACTATAACGAACACAATAAACGTTTTGGTGGGAACACAGGACTGTATCCATAACCACTGATTGCGTCAATTCCTTTTCTAATCTGTCCCACTCGAATCTGCCAATTAGGTTCCCAGTCCTTAACTTATTCTTTTTAAAATAGTTTATTGAGATAAAAAAATTCAAAGATTGAGTTGGTTCCCTAGGTCTTTTGCTAAAACCACGATTTTCTAGATTTTTAGTTTGTTTGAAATAAAATTTGTTGTGCTTTTATTAAAAAATGTTTCAAATTACTTAACAAGCAAATAATGACACATAGCATGTTGCCAACAAAAATACTTGTTCCTTTTCATCATCCGAGATTTTTTTCCTTAATGTGGGACCTGGGGCTGAGATCTCCAAGCCTGCACGGTTTTGGACTGGACCTGTCAGTAGCTAGACAGTTTCACCCTCCAACTGCCATGTAACCCCAACAACGGCCAGGATCCAGAGATTATCACAACAAGCTCCCGGGAGAGCACAAGGCAGAGTCTTCTACCCTGTGTCTGACTATCCTTGCCAGGGCCCAACAGCTGAAGACCTCCAGGCCCCAACGAAGGCCTTACTGGGGCCACTCTCCACACACTTGGATAAGCCTCAGACATAACAGAACTGGCAGAGGAACCCAGGTGTGTGGGACCCGGGGCTGAGATCTCCAAGCCTGCACGGTTTGGGACTGGACCTGTCAGTAGCTAGACAGTTACACCCTCCAACTGCCGTGTAACCCCAACAACGGCCAGGATCCAGAGATTATCACAACAAGCTCCCTGGAGTGCGTGGCCACAAATGCGGCCGCGAGACTATTTATTTACTTTTCTCTAAGTTTTCAGGGTACCTTAAATATCCAACCCGCATGGCAGAGCCTGGCAAGCTATCCGTGGTCTATGCCAAATAGACCAAATTGATATACCAAATCCAGTAATAAATGGATCTCATTTCCCTAACCCTGAATATGCAGAGTCGAGAAGGATATGGAAGGAGAGGCTGATAAAACACCAAGGCAGACATAGGCTGCCAAAACGCAGAAAAACAAAAATGATTGTCTGTACTTTCAATGCTCGTACGCTGGCATCTGCTGCATCCATTGAAGACCTTATGGTACAAGTGCGAAAGATCAAGTATGACATCATTGGTCTGACCGAAACGAGAAGACATCAATCCCATCATGCTGTTTTCGACACTGGAGAAGAACTGTTCCTTGGAACATGTGATAAAAGAGGCGTCGGTGGTGTCGGTATCCTTGTCAACACAAACTTAGTCACGAGCATTGATTCATTTGAATGCCTAACAACCCGAATCGGACGATTACACTTGAATAAATGTGGCTCACTACCGGCAGTTTCTATCTTTGTTGTCTATGCACCAACATCCAGTTATGGTGAAAGAGAAACTGAGAAATTCTACATGGAGCTGGAGAAGTTCTATAAAGAAGATCACACCGTCTACAAGATCATTGTCAGTGATTTTAATGCCAAGATAGGACCAAGAAGATCAGTCGATGAACTCCACATCGGAAGCCATGGCCTGGAATGGAACGAACAGGGTGACAGACTGTCTGAGTTCATCATGTCAACCAAAACCTTCCATGGTAACTCACAATTCCAAAAGGCTGAATCTAAACGTTGGACATGGGAGTCTCCCAATGGACGGTTCCACAATGAAATAGACCACATCATATTCAATCGGCGGTTTTGCCTAACCGATGTTGCTGTTGTCCCAAAATTCCAAACGGGATCAGACCACCGTCTTCTTTGTGCAAAATTCTACCTCACAGAACGAGGAGAAAAGAATGCAAGGTTTAAGAAGAGGACTCCCAGAACAACCACCGACTGGGATCTCTTTGGCTCTGTTGCGGCAACATGGGAAGATGCCGTCATTGACAACATTGATGAGGAATACGATCGAATGATTCAGCACCTCCATGATTGTGCAAGGAATGCCAAGAGAGAGATAACCACAAAAAACCGTCTTTCTTCGAACACTCTTGAACTTATTCGCCAACGTGGCTTGGCACATGCCTCAGGCAACCACAAGCGAACATCTGAACTGGCAAAACAGTGCAGAGAAGCCATCAAGGATGACCTCAAAAACAGGAGAGCAGCAGTACTGGTAGATGCAGCACAAGCTGGGAAAAACATTCGTAATGCCCGCCTGTCCTTCACCAACTACAAAACCAAGATGACTGCCCTCCGACATCATGATGGATCTATCACATCTTCCAGAAGGGCAATAGAGAAGATTATTCATGACTTCTACTCAGATCTCTTTAATAACCACGTCCACTTGCCCACATACCACATACCACATGATGGATATGTCGTTCCCAATGTTCTCCCTTCTGAAAACCAACATGCCATCTCGTCGGTAAAGAAACAAAGAACACCTGGCCCAGACAAGATCAGACCTGAACACCTGAAGAACTTACCATCAGTACTCATCAATACATTGGCTCGACTCTTCACACGCTACCTGTCTGAATGCAAGGTTCCATCCCAATGGAAAACCAGCAGGACTGTACTACTATACAAGAAAGGAGACATCCACGACATTGGCCACTATCGCCCAATCTGCCTATTGTCTGTCATCTACAAACTATTCACTCGAGTCATCCTGAATAGGATTAGCAGAACACTAGATGAAGGACAACCATGTGAACAAGCTGGATTCCGAAAAGGATTCAGTACCATCGACCATATCCACACAATAACCAAGCTCATTGAGGTATCTCGGGACTTCAAGATGCCGCTCTGTCTAAAGTTCATTGATTTAAAGAAGGCCTTTGATTCTGTTGAGACGGAAGCGGTCATGGAAGCCCTAGCCAATCAGGGCGTACAAATTCAATACATCAGAATCCTTCGTGAGCTCTATTGCGGATTCACTACCAAGATCTCACCATTCTACCAAGAAGTAATAATCCATATTAAGAGAGGGGTTCAGCAGGGTGATACCATTTCACCAAAACTCTTCAGTGCCACCCTCGAGAACATCATGCGATGACTGGAATGGGAAAACATGGGAGTGAAGATAGATGGTCGGCAACTACACCACCTCCGCTTTGCTGATGACATCGTTCTAATAACACCAAACATCAGCCAAGCGGCACAAATGCTGAACAACTTTGACCGTGAATGTGGAAAGGTCCGACTACAGATGAATCTTATGAAGACAATGTTTATGAGAAACAGCCTTGTTCCTGACGCTCCATTCGCTCTCAACGGAACCACCATCTCCAAATGCAACAGTTATATATACCTAGGTCGAGAAATCAACATGATGAATGACCTGGCACCCTGAGTTGCGCAGGAGGAAGAGAGCGGCTTGGAATGCCTTCAAGAGCATTGAAGAAATAACTAAAAGGACAAAGAACCTCCAGCTACGAGCACATCTCTTTGATTCCACTATTCTTCCTGCATTAACATATGCCTCAGAGACCTGGACCCTACGAAAACAGGATGAGAACGCTATTCGGGTCTCTCAAAGAGGAATCGAAAGAACTATGCTTGGAATAACACGATTCACTCAAATGAGAGATAGAATCCGGAGTTCTGATCTTCGTCAACGCTCAAGTATCAGGGACGTTGTCTCATTTGCCAAGACATCAAAAATCAGATGGGCTGGACACGTAATGAGGTTTACAGACAACCGCTGGACTAGAGCCATTATTGATTGGATTTCACAGGACATCAAAAGATCACGTGGACGCCCACTTATAAGATGGTCAGACTTCTTCGTCAAGACCCTAAATGATCGGTTTGAGGCTCTGCATGTTCCTAAAACGAACAGATACCATTGGGCTACGCTAGCACGCAACCGGGATGAATGGAGAAGTTACAGGCATCCGCTCGAATAAATCTATGAATAACGGGGATTAAGTGATTAAGTTAACATTCACTTATCACGTAAATTAAGTGATTAAGTGATAAGTGAATGTTAACTTCATTTTGTATTTGTCCCAGCTAGTACAGTGAATATCTTCTAGGAGTGAATAATCATTCAAAATAAATACAGTTCTTTGTGGTGTCTGTATCACCTATTTTTTTATTAATTTAAAAAATGCATTTTGTTAAATTCTTTTAGGATTTAAATATTATAAGTTATTAGTCACAAAAAGAAGCTTTAGGCATATGTAACTATAATAAATAATTATATAACATAATTGTATGTACAATTTTTGAAGATAAGGATGTATAAGAAATATACAAAATAATATTACACTACAACAGGGAAATTTCTCAGATCTAAAAAGGGTAATTTCTCAGACTGAAAGTTTTAGGATTTAAGTCTACTTTTATTTCTTGCTATTTTAATGCATTTAAAATTATAAGCATAATAGAAATATTGTTTCACTATAGATAGCAACATAGATAGCAATAAATATTTTTCCCCCCAAGATTCTCGCCAAACTAAACACATTCATGAATATTTTGATAAATTCTTGTAGTATGGTCAACGTTTTAGTAAAGGAGTACAGCATAGTACTACAAAGCAGTAATAATTAAAACAGCATGGTACTGGAACAAAGGCAGAACTGCAGACCAATGGAACAGGGTTGAATACACTGACATCTCCCCTCAATCATATGATCATCTAATCTTTGATAAAGGTGCAAGTAATGTGAAGTGGAGTAAGGAAAGCCTCTTTAATAAATTGTGTTGGCATCACTTGATGGCTACATGCAAAAAAAATAGGCTCAGAACCTCTGCCTAACACCATGTACAAAAGTAAGATCAAAATGGATTAAAGACCTCAACATCAGACCAGAAACCATAAGGTACATTGAAGATAAAGTTGGCAAAACCCTCCATGACATTGAAGCTAATGGTATCTTCAAAGATGCCACGCCACTGGCCGAGCAAGTGAAAACAGAGATAGATAAATGGGACTATCTTAAACTAAGAAGCTTCTGCACCTCCAAAGAAACAGTGACCAAAATACAAAGACAGTCTGCAGAATGGGAAAGGATATTCACTGAATACACATCTGACAAGGGGTTGATATCCAGGATATACAAAATACTGGTTAAACTCCACAAGAAGAAAACATCCAACCCCATCCAAAAATGGGGCAATTAAATGAACAGAAACTTTCTCAAAGAAGAAATCCGAATGGCAAAAAAGCACATGAGAAAATGCTCTACATCATTAATCATCCGGGAGATGCAGATCAAAACCACAATGAGATACCATCTCACACCTCAGAGACTAGCCCACATTCAAAAGAGCAAAAGCAACCGATGCTGGCGTGGATGTGGCGAGAAAGGGACACTCCTTCACTGTAGGTGGGAATGTCGATTGGTTCAGCCCTTCTGGAAAACAGTATGGACGATTCTCAAAAAATTAGAAATTGAGCTCCCATTTGACCCAGCAATACCACTCCTGGGCAAAAATGTATAGTCGAAGTGACATCTGCACTTGTTTGTTTATTGCAGCACTCTTTACAATAGCCAGAAACTGGAAGAAACCTGAATGCCCAAGAACAGATGACTGGTTAAAGAAACTTTGGTACATCTACACAATGGAGTACTATGTTGCTGTTAGAAAAGATGAAGTCATGAAATTTACATACAAGTGGTACAATATGGAAAGTATCATGCTAAGCGAAATGAGTCAGAAAGAGAGGGATAGAAATAGAAAGATTGCATTCATCTGGGGGATATAAAGTAACAAAATATGAGATTAATACCCAAGAATAGCTGAGATTAGCACCAGGAGGATTACTCCATAACTTAGAGGCCAGCCGGGTATCCTAGAGGAAAGGGCAGTTCAGATAGAGAAGGGAGCACCAAATAAAGGGTGTTTGGAGGATCCTCCCAGGAGGCGAGATGCATGTCGAAAGTAGACTATGGACTGAACATGTTTGCCACTCAATGCCTCTTTTGCAGACCACAACACCCAAAAGGAGAAAGAGAACACAGGGGATTGCCCTGCCACAGAGGCAGGGGGGATGGGAGGATGGGGGTGGGGGCATATTATCCATGGTGGTGGAAAATGGGCACTGGTGGAGGGATGGGTATCTGATCATTGTATAATCGAAACCCAAGCACAAAAAATTGTAAATCTACAACTGTACCTCATGGTGTTTCACTAATAAAAAAAAAAGAATATCAAAAAAAAAAGGAGTACAGCATGGTTTTGTTTATTTAAAAACAATATGTATCAAAATAAAAAACAGCAATTTAAGGTCTCTTTGTTTAAGTCTGACTTTCACCTGAAAACATTAAAAGCATAATTTGGCAACAGATTTATATGGTACCTGTGTCAATAGAGCAGAAATTTGTTTTATTTCTCTTGCTTTTAGTATTTTAATGCAAGATAATGGGAATTTAAACTTGGGTTTTACAACAATCTATTTCTAAGAATAGCTTCTAAATTTAATTCTTTTGTATTAAAGAGCTAACTTAGAAATTAGTTTAACAGCATCAGTATTAATTATATTTTCTTTTAAAGGCTAGCTAGAATATTAAATATGAATGATTTGTAAGAACACTTCCATAATTTTTCGAAGTATTAGTATAAATATAAATATGAATAAAATAAGTAAAAATATTTCTTCATCTTTATGTCAATTACTTATTTCTATGCCTTCAGATTTTCACTTATTGTTTCTCAAATTGTAATTGTGATTTACTGGCATTATAACCACTTAAGGTGTCAGTTAACATGAAGACTATTGCGTTCTATCTCAGACAGATACCTACCTGGGAATATGTACTCTCATATTCAGTAATCTTTGAAAAATTTATCTTAAGGAAAGGGTTTTGAAAGCCTCATTTAGGCATTATTCTTAAGATAACTTTATCCTTTTGTCTAATAAATGTTCCATTGTATGGGTAGCAAATATTTCTTCTGAGAGTAAGAGCCACATATCACTGTCACTGTCACTGTCCTCCCATTGTTCATCGATTTTCTCGAGCGCGCCCAGTAACTTCTTCATTGGAGACTTTGTTGTTACTGTGTTTGGCTTGCCAGGCTCTGCTGTGCAGGCGAGATACTCTCGGTAGATTGCCGGGCTCTCTGAGAGCGGAGGAGGAATCGACCTCGGGTTGGTCGTGTTGGCTGCGTGCAAGGCAAACGCCCTACCGCTGTGCTATAAGAGACATTTATTATATGTGGTTCTTATTTAATTAAGATGGGTCATAGAGTGAGCTCATTATCTCAGCATTATACTAGCACTCTAGCTCTCTTGTCCCTTTGTTTATAGATTTGCTCGAGCATGCACCAGTAACATCTCCATTGTGAGTCTTGTTGTTACTGTTTTTGGCATATCGAATATGCCACAGGGAGCTTGCCAGGCTTTTCTGTGCGGACAGGATACTCTCGGTAGCTTGCAGCGCTCTCCAAAAGGGACAGAGGAATCAAACCCCAGGCTGGCCGTGTGCAAGGCAAATGTCCTACCAGCTGTGCTATCGCTCCACCGCTTTAAAGTATTATTTTATTAAAATAAAACAACATAAAAAACTTCTAGTTAGAAATTGTACCATAAAATTAGCAATATTTAAATAGAAATGAGAGCACTTAAAACTATAAATTATATAACTACAAGTAATTGCCATTTACATTTCAACTGTTGAGACTTGTAAACCACACTGCTGAGTTCCTTTCATCTTTAACTTTCTTTTGCAAGTTTTAGGCACAATGTTCCCATAAGGCTTGCTATGGAGTTTCTTGTGCTCTAAAACACTTTGCATCATGTTTGCTTTTAATTTGCTAGCCAGAAAACCAATTGTTATACAGTGTGGCTCTGTGTAATTTCAAATCAACCTGAACAGCCCTCCCTGATAAACTCTCATCTTATCATGATGTAGACAGGTAGAGAGGAATGCCCCCTCCCAAGGCAATGGCAAAAGCCAGCACTGCAGACAACAGGAACTAAGACCTCTCTATCTATCACTCTCTCCCTCTCCACACCTTAAAAAACTCTCCAAATAAAATCTATTTTTTCACTGTTTGTCTACTGAAATTCCTTTCTGTGAGGCGAGATAAGAACCCAGTAACCCTGAGTCCCGGGAGGCAGAGGAAGTTGGGGAGAAAGTGACCTTCTTTCTCCTCCCCTCTTCGCATAAGTCACCCATGGGGCCCACCTACATCACAATAAGCTTTGCGAATGTGAATGTAACTGAATGAGAACTGGCTTGACTTATTCAAAGCAATTTGAAAGAGATAAAAGTCTACAATCCCATTTGACCCAGCAATACCACTCCTGGGAATATATCCCAGAGAGGCAAAAATGTATAGTCGAAGTGACATCTGCACTTGTTTGTTCATTGCAGCACTCTTTACAATAGCCAGAAACTGGAAGAAACCTGAATGCCCAAGAACAGATGACTGGTTAAAGAAACTTTGGTGCATCTACACAATGGAGTACTATGTAGCTGTTAGAAAGGATGAGGTCATGAAATTTACATACAAGTGGTACAATATGGAAAGTATCATGCTAAGCGAAATGAGTCAGAAAGAGAGGGATAGACATAGAAAGATTGCATTCATCTGGGGGATATAAAGTAACAAAATATGAGATTAACACCCAAGAATAGCTGAGATCAGCACCAGGAGGATTACTCCATAGCTTAGTGGCCAGTCGGGCATTCTAGAGGAAAGGGCAGTTCAGATAGAGAAGGGAGCACCAAATAAAGGGTGTTTGGAGGATCCTCCCAGGAGGGGAGATGCATGTCGAAAGCAGACTATGGACTGAACATGTTTGCCACTCAATGCCTCTTTTGCAGACCACAACATCCAAAAGGAGAGAGAGAACACAGGGGATTGCCCTGCCACAGAGGCAGGGGGGGATGGGGGGATGGGGGTGGGGGCATATTATCCATGGTGGTGGAAAATGGGCACTGGTGGAGGGATGGGTATCTGATCTTTGTATAATCGAAACCCAAGCACAAAAATTGTAAATCTACAACTGTACCTCATGGTGTTTCACTAATAAAATATATATATATATATATAAAGTCTACAAAAAAGTCTACAAAAATTGTGTGTCTGCGTCTGTGAACACATGGCAGTTCTTCCTTAAACATAACTTGCTTTCATCCAAAGACCATACTATAATTGGAGATTTCTGCTTGATGAGATATGGTTTTATAGGGAAATTCTCAGACACAATCCAATAATATTTTCCTCTGAGAGCAAAGGAGCCCTGGGGCCAAGGTAGAGTGCAAGGGCTGTATTAGTCAGATTTTCCATGTACAAGGCCCTCGGTTTATCTCCTGATATCACCAAACAGGAAATATAGCAAAAACATAAAAAATGTCAGCATTGTGCTAATTACAACTATTTAATAATTATGCCTGTCTAATATTGTTTCTTTTATAACAGAATCACTTTGAGTTACAAACTTAAAAAGATACTGATGGATCAAAATGTGTATAGACCTTGATATCAGACCTGAATCCATATAGTACATGGAGGAAAATGTAGTCAGAACCTTCTATTACATTAAAACTAAAAGCATCTTTAAGGATGAAACTGTAGATAAGGGAGGAGTAGGGTGGGGACCAGCTACTGTAGATAAGGGAGGAGTAGGGTGGGGGTCAGCTACTGTAGATAAGTGAAGAATAGGGAGGGGACCAACTATTGTAGATAAGTGAGGAGGAGGAGGAAGGTCCACCAACATCAATGGTTCACCACTTCATCCTGGTAAGTGGGAGGCAAGGGTGCCAACCGGTGAAGAACAAACCAACAGGTGCTGCTCAGAGATGCAGGCAGGTACAGGGCTGGACTCCTTGCATCGACTGTGTCGATCTGACCAGTACTTTTTATACGTGAGCAGCATGTCCATGCACAAGGTGTGTTGTCTGTTCCTCAGCATGCAGATCATGACAACATGCCACTCATACAGCAGAGCCTGGGAAGCTACCCGTAGCATATTCCATATGCCAAAAACAGTAACAAAAATGGACCTCATTCCCCTGACCCTGGAAGAGCCTCTAATAAAGCAGCATTGAGAAGGATGAAGAAAGAGAGGCTGCTAAAATCTCAGGGCCAAACTAGGCTGCCAAAACAAAGAAGGACAAAAATGACTATCTGTACTTTTTTTTTGGTGGTTAGGGAGTGCCTAAAGCTCTTTTATTGATGATATTTTATTTATTTATTTATTTACTTTGCTTTTTGGGTCACACCCAGCGATGCTCAGAGGTTCCTCTTGGCTCTGCACTCAGAAATCACTCCTGGTGGTGCTCGGGGGACCATATGGGATGCTGGGAATCGAACCCGGGTTGGCCACATGCAAGGCAAATGCCCTACCCGCTGTGCTATCGCTCCAGCCCCCAAAATGACTATCTGTACTTTTAATGCACATATGCTGGCATCAGAAGCATCCATCGAGGACCTATGGTGCAAGCACAGAAGACCAAATATGATGTCATTGGATTCACCGAGACAAGAAGGTATTGATTTCATCATGCCGTTTTCGACACTGGAGAAGAACTGTTCCTCCAATAATGTGACAGCAGAGACGTTGGTGGTGACAGTGTCCTCATCAACACAAAATTGGCCATAAGCATTGATTTTTTTGAATGCCTAATAGCCCAAATAGGACACTCAGGTTTGGATAGATATGGTTCTAGATATGGCTCATTGCCGGCAGTTTCTATCTTCATCTTCTACGAAGAAAAAATTGAGAAGTTCTACGTGGAGCTGGAGAAGTTCTATAAATAAGGTTACACCTTCTATAAGGTAATTGTTGGTGATTTTAATGCCAAGATAGGACCGAGAAGGTCGCCTGAAGTACTTGACATTGGGACCCATGGGGTAGAATGGAACGAACGGGGTGAGAGACTGGCTGCGTTTATTATGTTGACAAAGACCACCCATGGTAACTTGCAGTTCCAGAAGGCCGAATATAAACTTTGGACATAGGAGTTTCCTGGTGGACAGTTCCACAATGAAATTGATCAAATCATATTCAATCGATGGCTTTGCCTGATCAATGTTGCTGCTGTCCCAAAATACCAAAAGGAATCAGACCACCATCTCCTTCATACAAAATTCTACTTCACGGAGCAGGGAGAAAAGACTGCAAAGTTTAAGAGGAAAACTCCTAGAATGACCACCAAATGGAAGCTCTTTGGCACTATTACAGCAATATAGAAAGATGACGTCATTGAAAACATCAATGAGTAATATGATCAGCACCTTCATGATCCTGCAAGGAACTCCAAGACAGAGAAAGCCACAAAAAGACCCGTCGTCGGAAAATCAAGCTCATTCACGAACATGTTTTGGCGCGAGCCTCAGGCAATCACAAGGTAACATCCGAGCTGGCAAAGCTGTGCCAAGAAATAATAAAGGAAGACCTCAAAGAGAGAATAGCAGCAGTGTTGGCTGATGTGGTAGAAGCTGGGAAAAGTATTATATTTGTAATGCCCGCCTGTCTTTCACCAACCACAAAACCAAGATAACTGCCCTCCGACGTCCTGATGGATCTATCCCATATTCCAGAAGGACAATGAAAAAGATTGTCCATGACTTCTACTTGGATCTCTTCAATAGCGATATCTATCTGCCTGCCCACATACCAAATTCTTCAGGATGGATATGTCATTCCCAGTGTCATTCCCTTCCGAAATCCAATATACCATTTTGTTGGTAAAGCAGCGAACAGCAGCTGGTCCAGACAATGTCAGACCCGAACACCTGAAGAATCTGCTGCCAGTACTCGTCAATACACTGGCTTGGCTCTTCTCATGCTACATGTCTGAGTGCAAGTTTCCGTCCAAATGGAAAACCAGCAGGACCATTCTGTTGTACAAGAAAGGACACATCCATGACATCAGCAACTATCACCTGATCTGCCTGTTGTCCATCGTCTACAAGTTGTTCACTTGAGTCATCCTGAATAGGATTTGTAGAATACTAGATGGAGTACAACTATGCAAGCAAGCTATGTTCCAAAAAGGATCCGCCATGATCGACCATATCCACATGATGACCAAACTCATTGAGGTTTTGTGAAAATTCAAGATGCCGCTCTGTCTAAAGTTTGTTGATTTAAAGAAGGCCTTTGATTCTGTTGAGATTGAAGTGGTCATCAAAGCCCTAGCCAAACAGGGGATTCAAACTCAGCACATCAGGATCCTCTGTGAGCTGTTATTACGGATTCACCACTAGGATCTCACCATTCTACAAGGAAGTGGTCACAACATAGAGAAGAGTTCAACAGGGCAATGCCATTTCACTCAAACTCTTCAGTGCCAACCTCGAGAACATCATGGGGTGACTGGAAGGTGAAGGAATGGGATTGCAGATAGACGGTCGGCAACTGTAACACCTCTGCATCACTAATGACATTGTTCTATTACCACCAAATATCAGACAAGCAGCATGAATGCTGATCGATTTCGACCATGAGTGTGGAAAGGTCAGACTGCAGCTGAATCTCACAAAGACAATGTTCATGAGAACTGAACTAGTCACTGACATTCCATTGTTCTCAATGGAACAAACATCACCGAATGCAGCAGTTATGTGTACCTAGGTTGAGAACTCAACATGATGAACAACATGACATCTGAGCTGCACAGGAGGAAGATAGTGGCATGGAACACCTTCACGAGCGTCAAAGAAGTTGTTAAGAAGATGAAGAACCTCTAGCTCTGGGCACATCTCTTCAACACCACTGTTCTTCCCACACTAACATACGCCACAGAGACCTGGGCCCTATGAAACATGATGAGAATGCTAATAAGGAATCCCAAAGAGGAATAGAAAGAGTTATGCTAGGAATATCGCCTTTCACTCAAGTGAGAGAAGCAGTCTGGAGTTCCGCCCTCTGTTGATGATCAAGAATCAGGGACGCCGTCTCGTTTGCCAAGGTATCGAAAATCAGATGGCATAATGAGATTTAGAGATGACCGCTGGACAAGAAATGTTTCCAACTGGATTCCACAGGACATCAAAAGGACGCGTGGCCACCCACCTATGAGATAGTCAGACTTCTTTGTCAAAATCCTGAATGAACAGTTTGAGGTTCTTCATGTTCCTGGAGTGAGCAGATGCCATTGGGCTACCTAGCAGGCCACAGGGACTAATGGAGATATTACTGGTGCCTGCTCAAGCAAATCGATGAGCAACAGTGATACAAGTGATACAAGTGAAACTGTTAGCCATGAATTATAAAATGCTAATTGTTAATCTTTTTTTGTACCACATGGTATTTTGCAGTATTATGGACTACTCATTGGTATTTTCAGTACTATTGAGAATGAAAACTGGGGCAAAGACATTAGTACAGCAAGTAGGGCACTTGCCTTGCACATGGCCAACCTGGATTTTTTGGCTCCCTATATGGTCCCCCAAGCTTACCAGGAGTAACCACTAAATGCAGAGCCAGGAGTAAACCCTTTGCACAACCAGAAAGGAGCACAAAACCAAATATACACACAAAGAGAATTAGTGTCTTGCATGTCTCTTACCCAAATCTTATCTTTGGTACCACACATATTTCTATAAGCCCCACCAAGACTGATTCCTGATCATTGTATCATGATTAAACTTTGAATATAGCCAGGGCTAATCCAAAGGCAATAACAGTTCCCATCTCGCACAGACCATGGGTGAAAACTAAGAAGTTTCTGTACCTCAAAAGAAACAATGACCAAAATACAAAGACAGTCTACAGAATGGGAAAGGAAATTCACCGAATACACATCAGACAAGGAGTTGATATCAAGGATATATAAAGTACTGGTTGAACTCCACAAGAAGAAAATATCCAGCCCCATAAAAAAAATGGGGCAGTGTCAAGCTTAGCAAGGACATACTTCATCTGAGGGAAACAATGGAAGAAAGGGACTTAGTAGATATATACAGGACACTTCATCCACAAAAAGCTGAATACACATTCTTCTCAAGTGTACATGGAACGTTCTCCAAGATAGACCACATGCTGAGCCACAAAACATGCCTCCATAAAATTAAGAAGATAGAGATTATATCAACAATCTTCTCAGACCATAATGCGCTGAAATTAGAAGTAAATCACACACAAAAACAGAAAACTAAATTAAACACATGGAAATTAAAGAGTGCGCTATTAAACAACGAGTGGCTTAGACAGGAGATTAAAGAGGAAATCAAAAGATTCCTAGAAACAAATGAAAATGAGGACACGAGTTACCAAAACTTATGGGACACAGCAAAAGCGGTTTTAAGAGGAAAGTTTATAGCTCTACAAGCATTCCTCAGAAAGGAGGAGCGAGCACACATAAATAAACTAACCTCACAGCTTAGGAACTTGGAGAAGGACCAACAAAAGGAGCACAACTCTAACAGGAGGAAGGAAATAATAAAACTCAGAGCAGAGATTAACTAGATGGAAACCCAGAAAACAATCCGAAAGATCAATGAAACGAAGAGCTGGTTCTTTGAGAAAATTAACAAAATCGATAAGCCCCTAGCAAAACTCACAAAGAAAGGGAGAGAGAAAACCCTCATAAACCGAATCAGAAATGAAAAGGGGGTCATTACAACAGAAACTACAGAAATTCAAAGGATCCTCAGGGAGTACTTTGAAAAGCTTTATGCCACGGAACATCAAAACCTCGAGGAAATGGATAAATTCCTAGACTCCTACACACTCCCAAGGCTGAACAAAGAAGACCTGGAATACCTGAACAGACCTATCACCATCAAGGAAATTGAAATGGTAATAAAAAGTCTCCCCAAGCACAAAAGCCCTGGCCCGGATGGATTCACCAGTGAATTCTTCCAAATCTTTAAAGAAGACTTACTCCCAATCCTCTTTAAGCTTTTCCATGATATTGAAATATCAAATACACTTCCGAACAGTTTCTATGAAGCAAATATCACACTGATACCAAAAGCAGACAGAGATAACACAAAGAAAGAGAACTACAGGCCGATATCCCTGATGAACACAGATGCAAAGATCCTCAACAAACTACTAGCAAATAGAATCCAACTACTCATCAAAAAGATCATACACCATGACCAAGTAGGATTCATCTCAGGGATGCAAGGATGGTTCAACATTCGGAAATCAATCAACATAGTCCATCATATCAACAAAAGAAAAGAATAAAAGCATATGATCATATCAATAGATGCAGAGAAAGCATTTGACAAGATCCAGCACCCCTTTATGATGAAAACCCTAGCCAAAATGGGTATAGAGGGCACTTTCCTCAGCATAGTTAAAGCCATCTACAACAAACCTACAGCAAGCATCATCCTCAATGGGGAAAAACTGAGATCCTTCCCTCTAAGATCAGGGATGAGACAAGGATGCCCACTCTCTCCACTGCTGTTCAATATAGTACTGGAAGTACTTGCAATAGCAATTAGGCAAGAAAAAGATATTAAGGGCATTCAGGTAGGAAAGGAAGAAATCAAGCTCTCACTATTCGCAGATGATATGATACTATACTTAGAGAACCCAATAACCTCCACCAAAAAACTCCTAGAAACAATAGACTTGTATAGTAAAGTTGCAGGCTATAAAATCAATACCCAAAAGTCCATGGCTTTCCTATACGCAAACAGTGTGAGAGAGGAAAGCTATATGAAAAAATCAATCCCGTTCACAATTGTGCCCCAGAAAATCAAGTACCTAGGAATCAGCTTAACTAAGGAAGTAAAGGACATGTACAAAGAAAACTACAAAACGCTACTTCAGGAAATAAAAGAGGACATGAGGAAATGGAAAGACATCCCCTGCTCATGGGTCGGGAGACTTAACATTGTCAAAATGGCAATACTACCGAAAGCACTGTATAAATTCAATGCAATGCCTATAAGGATACCCATGATATTGTTCAAAGAAATGGAGCAAACACTCCTGAAATTTATATGGAACAATAAACCCCCACGAATAGCTAAAGCAATTCTTGGGAAAAAGAAAATGGGAGGAATCAACCTCCCGAACTTCAAACTTTACTACAAAGCGGTAATAATCAAAACAGCATGGTACTGGAACAAAGGTAGAACTGCAGACCAATGGAACAGAGTTAAATACACTGACATCTCCCCTTAATCATATGATCACCTAATCTTTGACAAAGGTGCAAGAAATGTGAAGTGGAGTAAGGAAAGCCTCTTTAACAAATTGTGCTGGCATCACTGGACGGCTACATGCAAAAAAATGGGCTCAGAACTCTGCCTAACACCATGTACAAAGGTAACATCAAAATGGATTAAAGACCTCAACATCAGACGAGAAACCATAAGATACTTTGAAGAAAAAGTTGGCAAAACCCTCCATGACATTGAGGCTAATGGTATGATCAAAGATGACACGCCACTGGCTGAGCAAGTGAAAACAGAGATAGATAAATGGGACTATCTTAAACTAAGAAGCTTCTGTACCTCCAAAGAAACAGTGACCAAAATACAAAGACAGTCTACAGAATGGGAAAGAATATTCGCCGAATACACATCTGACAAGGGGTTGATATCCAGGATATACAAAATACTGGTTGAACTCCACAAGAAGAAAACATCCAACCCTATCAAAAAATGGGGCAATGAAATGAACAGAAAATTTCTCAAAGAAGAAATCCGAATGGCAAAAAAGCACATGAGAAAATGCTCTACATCATTAATCATCAGGGAGATGCAGATCAAAACCACAATGAGATACCATCTCACACCTCAGAGACTGGCCCACATTCAAAAGAATAAAAGCAACTGATGCTGGCGCAGATGTGGCGAGAAAGGGACACTCCTTCACTGTTGGTGGGAATGCCGACTGGTTCAGCCCTTTTGGAAAACAGTATGGACGTTTCTCAAAAAATTAGAAATTGAGCTCCCATTTGACCCAGCAATATCACTCCTGGGAATATATCCCAGAGAGGCAAAAATGTGTAGCCGAAGTGATATCTGCACTTGTTTGTTCATTGCAGCACTCTTTACAGTAGCCAGAAACGGGAGGAGACCTGAGTGCCCAAGAACAGATGACTGGTTAAAGAAACTTTGGTACATCTACACAATGGAGTACTATGTAGCTCTTAGAAAAGATGAAGTCATTAACTTTACATACAAGTGGTACAATATGGAAAGTATCATGCTAAGCGAAATGAGTCAGAAAGAGAGGGATAGACATAGAAAGATTGCATTCATCTGGGGGATATAAAGTAACAAAATATGAGATTAATACGCAAGAATAGCTGAGAGCAACACCAGGAGAATTACTACATAACTTAGAGGCCAGCTGGGTATTCTAGGGGAAAGGACAATTCAGATAGAAAGGGGAACACCAAGTGGAGGGTGTTTGGAGGATCCTCCCAGGAGGGGAGATGCAGGTTGAAAGTAGACTGGACTGAACATGTTCGCCACTCAATACCTCTTTTGCTGATCACATCACCCAAATGGAGAGAGAGAACAAAAGGGAATGCCCTGCCATAGTGGCAGGGGGGGATTGGGGGATGGGGGGAAGGGGGGAGGGATATTATCCTGGTGGTGGAAAATGGGCACTGGTGGAGGGATGGGTATTTGATCGTGGTATGACCGAGATCCAAGCACAAAAATTTGTAAATCTACAACTGTACGTCATGGTGTTTCACTAATAATAAAAAAAATGGGACAGTGAAATGAACAGAAACTTTCTCAAAGAAGAAATACGAGGGGGCTGGAGTGATAGCACAGCGGGTAGTGCGTTTGCCTTGAGCGCGGCCTCACGCGGCCGACCTGGGTTCGATACTCGGCATTCCATATGGTCCCCCAAGCACCACCAGGAGTAATTCCTGAGTGCAGAGCCAGGAATAACCCCTGAGCATCACTGGGTGAGACCCAAAAAGCCAAAAGAAAAAAGAAGAAGAAATACGAATGGCAAAAAGGCACATGAGAAAATGCTCTACACCATTAATCATCAGGGAGATGCAGATCAAAACCACAATTAGATATCATCTCACAACACAGAGACTGGCCAACATCCAAAAGAACAAAAGCAACTGCTGTTGGCGCAGATGTGGCAAGAAAGGGACTCTCCTTCACTGCTGGTGGGAATGCCGACTGGTCCAACCCTTTTGGAAAACAGTATGGATGATTCTCAAAAAATTAGAACTTGAGCTCCCATTTGACCCAGCAATACCACTCCTGGGAATATATCCCAGAGAGGCAAAAGAGTATAGTCGAAGTGAGATCTGCAATTGTTTGTTCATTGCAGCACTCTTTACAATATCCAGAATCTGGAAAAAAACCTGAGTGCCTGAGAACAGATGACTGGTTAAAGAAACTTGGTACATCTACACAATGGAGTACTATGTAGCTGTTAGAAAAGATGAAGTCATGAAATTTACATACAAGTGGTACTACATGGAAAGTATCATGCTAAGCGAAATGAGTCAGAAAGAGAGGGATAGACATAGAAAAATTGCATTCGTCTGGGGAACATAAAGTAACAAAATAGGAGACTATCACCCAAGAATAGCCGAGATAAGTACCAGGAGGTTTACTCCATGGCTTGGAGGCCAGCCGCACATGCTTGGTGAAAAGGCAGCTGAGATAGAGAAGGGAGCACCAAGTAAAGGGTGTTGGGAGGATCCTCCCAGTTTGGGAGAAGCAAGCTGAAAGTAGACTATAGACCGAACATAATTGCCAAGCTATGCCTCTTTTGCAAACCACAACACCCAAAAGGAGAGAGAAAACAAAAGAGAGTGCCCCACCACAGAGGCAGGGTGGGATGGGGGAGGATGGGGGGTGGGAGGGATACTGGTATCTGCTGTGGTGGAAAATGGTCACTGGTGGAGGGATGGGTATCTGATCATTGTAAAATTGAAACCCAAACACAAAAATTTATAAGTCTACAACTGTGCCTCATGGTGTTTCACTAATAATTTTTTTAAAAAAGCAATAACATAGGAACATAAAAAAGAAGGGAAAATGAAGGAATGAGGAAAGGAGGAAAGGAAGCCAAGAATAAAGAAAGCAAGGAAGGAAGGCAGGAAGGGAAAGAGGGAGAGAGGGAGGGATGAAGGAAGGAAGGAAGGCAGGAAGGCAGGAAGAAAGGAAGGAAGGAAGGAAGGAAGGAAGGAAGGAAGGAAGGAAGGAAGGAAGGACGGAAGGTGAGAATGAGAACTATGGAAGTGAGTCTATTTATGTAAGGAATAAACTTTAATAATGTTTAAAATATTTATACCTATTCTTTTTTATTATTATTATTAGTGAAACACCATGAGGTACAGTTGTAGATTTACAAATTTTTGTGCTTGGATTTCGGTAATACCATGATCAAATACCAATCCCTCCACCAGTGCCCATTTTCCACCACCAGGATAATATCCCTCCCCGCTCATCCCCCCATCCCCCCATTCCCCCCCTGACACTGTGGCAGGGCATTCCCTTTTGTTCTCTCTCTCTTTTTGGGTGTTGTGATCAGCAAAATAGGCATTGAGTGGCAAACATGTTCAGTCCAGTCTACTTTCAACCTGCATCTCCCCTCCTGGGAGGATCCTCCAAACACCCTCCATTTGGTGTTCCCTTTTCTATCTGAACTGTCCTTTCCCCTAGAATACCCGGCTGGCCTCTAAGCTATGGAGTAATCCTCCTGGTGTTGATCTCAGCTATTCTTGGGTATTAATCTCATATTTTGTTATTTTATATCCCCCAGATGAATGCAATCTTTCTATGTCTATCCCTCTCTTTCTGACTCATTTCGCTTACTATGATATTTTCCATATTGCACCACTTGTATGTAAAGTTAATGACTTCATCTTTTCTAAGAGCTACATAGTACTCCATTGTGTAGATGTACCAAAGTTTCTTTAACCAGTCATCTGTTCTTGGGCACTCAGGTCTCCTCCCGTTTCTGGCTACTGTAAAGAGTGCTGCAATGAACAAACAAGTGCAGATATCACTTCGGCTACACATTTTTGCCTCTCTGGGATATATTCCCAGGAGTGGTATCGCTGGGTCAAATGGGAGCTCAATTTCTAATTTTTTGAGGAACGTCCATACTGTTTTCCAAAAGGGCTGAACCAGTCGGCATTCCCACCAACAGTGAAGGAGTGTCCCTGTCTCGCCACATCTGCGCCAGCAACAGTTGCTTTTGTTCTTTTGAATGTGGGCCAGTCTCTGAGGTGTGAGATGGTAGCTCATTGTGGTTTTGATCTGCATCTCCCTGATAATTAATGATGTAGAGCATTTTCTCATGTGCTTTTTTGCCATTTGGATTTCTTCTTTGAGAAAGTTTCTGTTCATTTCATTGCCCCATTTTGTGATGGGATTGGATGTTTTCTTCTTGTGGACTTCAACCAGTATTTTGTATATCCTTGATATCAACCCCTTGTCAGATGTGTATTTGGCGAATATTCTTTCCCATTCTGTAGACTGTCTTTGTATTTTGGTCACTGTTTCTTTGGAGGTACAGAAGCTTCTTAGTTTAAGATAGTCCCATTTACCTATCTCTGTTTTCACTTGCTCAGCCAGGGGCATGTCATCTTTGAAAATACCATTAGCCTCAATGTCATGGAGGGTTTTGCCAACATTGTCTTCAATGTACCTTATGGTTTCTGGTCTGATGTTGAGGACTTTAATCCATTTTGATCTTACCTTTTTACATGGCCTGGATGGATTCACCAGTGAGTTCTTCCAAATCTTTAAAGAAGACTTACTCCCAATCCTCTTTAAGCTTTTCCATGAAATTGAAATATCAAATACACTTCTGAACAGTTTCTATGAAGCAAATATCACACTGATACCAAAAGCAGACAGAGATAACACAAAGAAAGAGAACTACAGGCCGATATCCCTGATGAACACAGATGCAAAGATCCTCAACAAACTACTAGCAAATAGAATCCAACTACTCATCAAAAAGATCATACGCCATGACCAAGTAGGATTCATCCCAGGGATGCAAGGATGGTTTAACATTCGGAAATCAATCAACATAGTCCATCATATCAACAAAAGAAAAGAATAAAAGCATATGATCATATCAATAGATGCAGAGAAAGCATTTGACAAGATCCAGCACCCCTTTATGATGAAAACCCTAGCCAAAATGGTATAGAGGGGACTTGCCTCAACATAGTTAAAGCCGTCTACCACAAGCCTATACCTATTCTTAAGTTCATTTAAAATCTTTAAATATAGGCATTCCTCCATCTGGAGAAACTCATGTTATCTCTTGAAATTGTGTATCTCAAATTCTCCTCTCTCATTTTTCTCTATGTTTCCT
Source organism: Sorex fumeus (assembly GCF_029834395.1). Classification (NCBI taxonomy): domain Eukaryota; kingdom Metazoa; phylum Chordata; class Mammalia; order Eulipotyphla; family Soricidae; genus Sorex; species Sorex fumeus. The sequence goes on from NW_026606115.1 coordinate 9,489,138, forward strand.
TTTTTCATTTTTTAATTAAAGAACTGTTATTTGAAAAGTTATTGATAATTGAGTTTTAGGCATATAGTATTTCAACATCAATACAGTGTTCCCATATTCCTTCCTCACCCCAACTCCTGTCCCACCCCAACTGTCAACTTGATAGGCACTTTACAAAGTTTCAGTGGATGCAGCTTAAATATGCCTTGGATATATTGCTATACCAGTCACACACATCAGCAGAATATTTGAAGCCTTAATACATATTGACCCATTACATCCGTCTCTCTTATTCTCCTTGAATTATTTTCTGTCTCCTCTCTGAACACTGTGGTTATGGGCTATCTACTTGTCTTCCTTTTACTACAGTACATTTCCTCACCTAGTATTCTATATACCTTAGATCATCTTATGTTTGTCTTTCTTGTTCTGGCTTCACCTAACATGATACCATCCAGTTCCAACAACCTTGTAGCAAATTGTATTTCATCTTTCCTTGTAGCTGCATAGTATTCCATTGAATTAGATTTCATTATATTAGGATACAAGAAATTAAATTTCTTTCATTAATATATGTACTGAAAATCAAATAAAATATAAAATGTAAAATAAGACTAGAGTACTTTAGAATTTTCTATATTTTCCCTAAATAAACATGAACTTATTCTTTTGGTCACCATAGTAATTAATATTAAGACACTTTTATCACACTCCCACATTCTCTCATACTGTATATTTGCAGTTATTGTCTTCTCCCATCCTAAAAACTAAAACTTATGAATTTTTTCTGTTCTTTTTATTTTTCTTTTATAAAATGTCACATATTTTAATAAAAATATTAGATTACTAAAAATCTATTTTATCACTCTTCATAGTGTCTTCGGGTCTTTTTTTTTACTGACCATATGCCATGCTTCAGTTTTAAATTGAATCACCTTTAAATACACAGTTACAAGGATCTTCCTGATCAGGTTTCAGTCATACAATGTTCCAACACCCATCCCTCCACAAGTGCACCAGTGTACATTTACCAATATCAATGCCCTCCCCCTTTTTCTTAAATTTTTATTAGTGAAACACCATGAGGTACAGTTGTAGACTTACAAATTTTTGTGCTTGGGTTTCAGTTATAAAATGATTGAACACCCATCCCTTCACCAGTGCCCATTCTCCACCACCACTGTAATGCACCCCTTTTGACTCCTGACTTACCCCCATCCTGCTGTCTCTATGACAGACATGTACCTTCTCTCTCTCTCTCTCTCTCTCTCTCTCTCTCTCCTTTGGGGCATTATGGTTTGCAATATATATAATATAATATATAATAATATATTAGATATAATATAATTATATATTATGTAATATATAATATATGTTATCAGATATTACCGGATCCCCCATCTTCCAGTAGGTAGGCGTCACACCCACCAACTGCCTCTGGCACCAGGCAATCCCATCAATGGCCAAGACCCAGAGACTTAAAACCAAGCTCCTAGAAGAGAACAGCGCAGTCTCCTGCCCCCGCGCCTGGCTGCCCTTACTGGGGCCCCTTGGAGGAGGGTGGGTTGAGTTTTCCTCCCCACCCTGAGCTGAGTCAGGGCAGCCGAAGACCTCCAGAACTAGCCACAGCCATGCTGAAACCACTCTCCACATGCATGAAGGATCCAGGAGTGGAACACAGGCATGCAGGTCTTGGGGCTGAGATCTCCAAGCCTGATTGGATCGGACTGGGCCTCCTTCACCCAGATCCCCTATCTTCCAGTAGGTAGGCATCACACCCACCAACTGCCCCCTGCGCCAAGTAATCCAATCAACGGCCAAATCCCAGAGACATAAAACCCAGATCCCGGAAGCACGCGGCTGCATTCGTGGCCAAGTGGCATCTTATTATCTAGTGCTTACTCTGGAGAACCTGGCAGGTTACCGAAAGCATCCTGCCTGCATGGCAGAGTCTGGCAAACTCCCCGTGGCGTACTCAATATGTCAAATACCAGTAACAATGATGGGTCTCATTCTCCTGACCCTGAAAGATCCTTGAATATGGCACTTTCTAAAATCTCAAGGGCTAGGATGAAGGAGATGTTACTGGTGCCTGCTCGAGGAAGTGGATGAACAACAGGATGATCGTGATCGTGATATATATATATATATATATATATATATATATATATATATATTGCTTTTTGGTCACATCAGCGATGCTCAGGGGTTAATCCTGGCTCTGCATTCAGGAATCATTCTTTGTGGTGCTCAGGGGACCATATGAGATGCTGGAAATAAAACCTGGGTTGGCCACATGCAAGGCAAAAGCCCTAGCCGCTGTGCTATCACTCCAGCCCCTATAGTTTGCAATATAGATACTGACAGGCTTTCATGTTTCTTCCTTTACCTATTTTCAACAAGATGTTCTTATCCAGTGTTATCATTTCCAACTCTCTTTGTCATAGTGGTCTGTTCTCTGATACTTTTCCATAAGCACTTTAAACAGGCTTTCAACCATTGATTTTTACGGTTCAATAATCCATAACTTTTCATTCATTTGTAGGTTTTATGTGAATTTGTTTTCATTTCTGTTGAATTAGATGTAGATTTATGACTAATATGGCTGTTCTGTGTGTTTGGGTTTGTCATTGAGTGTAGTTACCAGTGGCTTCCTAGGCAGGCAGGACACCACAGCTGCATCAGGCTGGAGCTAGATAAGATGGTTAATTAAGTATGCAAGTAGAGTTTCAGGTCTGTGTTACTAATAGGGCTTCAGAAGGCCAGGATACTATGTGATATCTGGGAACTACTGGGAATATCTGGGAATTACTCCACCTTGAACATAAAGACTGATACTGGACAAATATCTTCTTTAGGTCCATATTCCTAACAAGTGTACAGACAAAGATTGTTCTTTTTTGGGGGGGGGGTCACACCCGGCAATGCACAGGGGTTATTCCTGGCTCTGCACTCAGGAATTACTCCTGGCGGCGCTCAGGGGACCATATTGGATGCTGGGAATCGAACTCAGGTTGGCGCGTGCAAGGCAAATGCCCTACCCGCTGTGCTATTGCTCTAGCCCCCAAGATTGTTCTTTTGAGGTCCCTAAGAGGACTCCTTGTAACATGCTGATAAAATTCATAGGTGGTCAGAGCTGGCCATGTTCTATAGACAAATACGTTGTTAATGAGTCCTAGAGCCAGTAAGTATTCCCAGACGTTCTCAAAAGTGAAACAGTTGTCAGCAGGGTCACTAAACATACATGAATATCTTGGTGTCCCTGAATATGCATGACTGTCCATATATCTGTGATGAAATTGTATCATAAGTTCTCCTCAAGATTTATGTAAAGTTCAATGTTTCTTGACATACGTGAGGGAAGGAGTTTTGTCTCTTCACATATTCTTGGTAAATGACGCTGGTAACAAGGTAAACGATGCTGGTAGCCAGATGTGGAGAAATCAGGGCTAGATGGAGACCTGAGAGTAGTGAGATTGTTTCTGGTCCGTAGATCAAGGTCAGAAAGTCTTGAACAGGGACATATATTCTTGCCTTTTCAAAACAGTAGCCCTCGGATTTAGACTTTATTGGAAGTTTTCAACATCCTACTTGGATCCAGTAGCTCTCAAAATGACATTCTTGTCTGCATATTGCTTTCAAATGATTATTTCTGTAGGATGATGTAAGTGGGGAACTTTTATTCTACACTTTGCTGACATTTCTTTTAAGTAATGAGCAAGCCTTCCCACAACACATTTCTTCTTTGAAATTTAGAGTAATTATTAATTTAAAACCCTGAGTCGTTCTATGGTTGAAGAATCTATAAAAATAAGTTTTATCCTTACATCTTCTCTCATCTCTGACATTTAAGACACAAAGGAAGAAATCTAAAGTGTAACTCTATATATTTATCATATTAAGGTGAGCTTCATATAAGGGAATGCTCTCCAAAAATTAAACTTATAATTTATAAACATCATAAATAATAAATGTTTTCTGGGAAAAATACAAGTGATCTCAAAATGTTTGGAAAAATATTACTCAAATGGGAAAAATACTCAAAATCACTGTCTTTAAGCAATTTCATTTTCTTTTTTTCCCCTTTTTATAGATTTATTTATTGAATCACCATGAGAGCAGTTACAAAGCTCTCGGGTTTAAGTCTCGATCATACAATGATGAAACACCCGTTCCTTAACCAGTGCCCATTTTCCACCACCAAAACCCCCAGTACACCCCCCATCCCACACCCTCCCCCTACCTGTGGGGCAGATGATTTCTACATTACTCTCTCTATTTTGATTACATTCAATATTTCGACACCAGACTCACCATTATTATTTGGGATTTTACCCCAATGCTCAGATCTGCCGAAAAGGCAACCATAGACAATTTGTTTTCAATTGCTGATTATGAATAACATATGATGTTGTGCGGCCGAAGTAATGGCTGCATGATTTTGGAATTCCAAAATTTTAACAATTAAATCTGGAGGGATTTCTGCTAAAACCTGCTGGGTTCTGAGATTTGTTCCTGAATCTCTGGGATCATGGCCATTAAGCAGCTTGATCAGGAGACAGAGAGGGCGTTTGTGGGCAGTGACTCAGGGTCTTGGTGAAGGGGAGGAAAGGACCGGCTCCACCCCCATCCCGTGAGGTCATGTCTCTTAACTGTGGGCCCAAACCTTACTGTTCAATAGCCTCTGAAGAACAGTGGTCATCAAGCCTCCAGGGGGAACAGGCCAAGGCACATAATCTATTCCCACCTGGGGTGACCTGTTAACCTACTGCAGGGACCAGATGCATTTCTGCCCAAATTCACTGGGTTCCAAGATTTGTTTCTGAGTCTCTGAGATCACGGCTGTTAAGCAGCTGGATCAGACCATTCATGGGTGGTGACTCGGGGTTGTTGGGGCGGGGAGGAAAGGGCCGGCTCCACCCCCATCCAGTGAGGCCCCGCATGTCTCATCACTGCGGGCCCAAACCTGACTGTCCAATGGCCTCTGGAGGATGGCAGCCACCAAGCCATCAAGAGGGAACAGGTGGAGGGATACTACCATTTCCCTCTGGGTTGGCCCGGCGCTGGTAACCTACTGTGGGGACCAGACACATTTCTGCCAAAAGCAGCTGGGTTCTGAGATTTGTTTCTGAGTCTCTTGGATCATGGCCATTAAGTTTGATCAGGAACCAGAAAGGTCTTGCCTCCAATTATATAGCTGAGTCGGAGGTGGTTTGTGGGTGTGTCTCCCACATATCTAACTTCTGGCCATTTACTTTCTTGGTAAACTTGACCCCAAGTTTTTGGGTTCTTGCCAAAGGCACAGCAGCAATTTGGGGGTATCTAGAAGTCTGAAGGCACCATCAGGCTGCTGGTACACTGTCCTCAAAGGTACAGATTTACATTCTGGTGGCACCATACCAGCAGCAATTTCATTTTCAACTGACACCTAGATTAGTTTATCTGTTTGTAGATTAGTTTATCTGTCGGAGGCTCGAGAACATTTGAAAAATTCAAATGACATCTATACCAATATACACATAATCACATCTTTATAATGGTAATGGAGATAGTGTATAGTTCAGGGCATATTATTAACATGTGCTGAACTCTGGTTCAAACACCAGTAACACATTCTCCCCCACCCCAAATATAGCTATGGAGGGCCCTTGAACATATTGACTGTGATAATCTTGGCTTCTGAGAACTGCTGAGTTGCCCAAATGATTCACCAAAACTACAGGACCGGAGAAGCATTCACATTCTCAGGTGCTAGCATTTATTCACTATCTTGTTTAGCTGAGAATTACTAGAGGTGCACACTGGACCTCAGAGCACCAATTTGGACTCCCAAGCCCTGCAAAAAGATGCATCCATATACAAGGTTTTACATATATTTATAAGGTTTTATGTACTTCTAAAATGGATTAAGACAGCTAATCCGTTGCTAAATAAATAGCAGTATTCCTACATGAAAAAATAATGCACAGCTGAGAAACAAAATGAAAAGATATTGGGTGTACAGAAAATGGCAGAGAAACATCATTTGGGAATGTTGTTTCTTAGTATGGTAATAAACGTGTAGAATGGTTTAAAAAATAAAATGGATTAAGAAACATTGGCCTAAAATAAATATGGATAAATTCTATCTTCAGCCCCCCTTTTCTGTGTTCCAGATATTTAATCACTTAACTTCCCGTTAGTCGTTGATTTGCTCGAGCAGGCGCCAGAAACATCTCCATTTGTCCCTGTCGCGGGCTAGTGTAGCCTAATGGCATCTGTTCGCTTTGAGAACATGAAGAGCCTCAAACCGATCATTCATGATCTTCACGAAGAAGTCTGACCATCTGGTAGGTGGGCAGCCATGCGGTCTTCTGACATCCCATGGAATCCAGTCAGTAACAGCTCTAGTCCAGCGGTCCTCTCTAAATCTCATTACATGACCAGCCCATCTGATTTTTGACACCTTGGCAAATGAGACAGCGACCCTGATTCTTGATAGTCGACAGATGTCGGAACTGCGGATTTTTTCTCTCATTTGAGTGAAATGTGATATTCCAAGCATAGCTCTTTCAATTCTTCTTTGGGAGACCTGAATAGCGTTCTCATCCTGTTTGCCGAGGGTCCAGGTCTCTGAGGCACATGTTAATGCAGGAAGAACAGTGGAATCAAAGAGATGTGCCAAGAGCCAGAGGTTCTTCGTCCTCTTAGCTATTTCTTCGACGTTCTTGAAGGTGTTCCAAGCCACTCTCTTCCTCCTGCGCAGCTTGGGTGCCAGGTCATTTGTCATGTTGACTTCTCGACCTAGGTACACATGGCTGTTGCATTCGGAGATGGTCGTTCTGTTGAGAGCGAATGGGGCATCAGAAACGAGGCTGTTTCTCATAAACATTGTCTTCGTAAGATTCAGCTGTAGTCCTACCTTTCCACACTCACGGTCAAAGTTGGCCAGCATTTGTGCCGCTTGGCTGATGTTTGGTGTTATTAAAACAATGTCATCAGCAAAGCGGAGGTGGTGTAATTGCCGACCATGTATCTTCACTCCCATTCCTTCCCATTCCAGTCATCGCATGTTGTTCTCGAGGGTGGCACTGAAGAGTTTCGGTGAAATGGTATCACCCTGCCAAACCCCTCTCTTGACATCAACGATCACTTCTTTGTAGAATGGTGAGATCCTGGTAGTGAATCCACAATACAGCTCACAGAGGATCTTGATGTATTGGGTTTGAATGCCCTGATTGGCTAGGGCTTCAATGACCGCTTCCGTCTCAATAGAATCAAAGGCCTTCTTTAAATCAATGAACGTTAAACAGAGAGGCATCTTGAACTCCCGAGAAACCTCAATGAGTTTGGTTATTGTGTGGATATGGTCGATGGTGCTGAATCCTTTGGGGAACCTGGCTTGCTCGCATGGTTGTCCTTCATCTAGTGTTCTGCCAATCCTATTTAGGATGACTCGAGTGAACAACTTGTAGATGACAGACAATAGGCAGATAGGGCGATAGTTGCCAATGTCATGGATGTCTCCCTTCTTGAACAGTAGTACAGTCCTGCTGGTTCTCCATTGGGACAGAACCTTGCATTCAGACAGGTAGCGAGTGAAGAGCCGAGCCAGTGTATTGATGAGTACTGATGGCAGGTTCTTCAGGTGTTCAGGTCTGACCTTGTCTGGGCCGGGTGCTGTTTGTTTCTTTACCGACGAAATGGCATGTCGGATTTCGGAAGGGAGAACGTTGGGAATGATATATCCATCCTGTGGGATTTGGTATGTCGGCAAGTGGACATGGCTATCGAAGAGATTTGAGTAGAAGTCATGGATAATCTTCTCCATTGCTGTTCTGGAGGATGTGATGGATCCATCAGGACGTCGGAGGGCAGTCATCTTGGTCTTGTAGTTGGCGAAGGAAAGGCGGGCGTAAGGATTACTTTTCCCAGCTTCTGCCGCATCTACCAGTACTTCTGCTCTTCTCTCTTTGAGGTCTTCCTTGATCGCATCTCTGCACTGCTTTGTGAGCTCGGACGTTAGCTTGCGGTTGCCTGAGGCATGCGCCAAACCACGCTGGCGAATTAGCTCAAGAGTTTTCGAAGACAGGCGATTTTTTGTGGCTATCTCTCTCTTGGCGTTCCTTGCACAATCATGGAGGTGCTGAACCAGTCAATCGTATTCCTCCTCAATGTTGTCAACAATGGCATCTTCCCGTGTTGCCCCAATAGTACCAAAGCGTTCCCAGTTGGTGGTCGTTCTGGGAGTTCTCTTTTTGAACTTTGCAGCCCTTTCTCCCCGCTCTGTGAAGTAGAATTTTGCACGAAGGAGAAGGTGGTCCGATCCCATTCGAAATTTTGGGACAACAGCGACATCGGTCAGGCAAAACCGTCTATTGAATATTATGTGGTCTATTTCGTTGTGGAATCGTCCACCTGGACACTACCATGTCCAATGTTTAGATTCTGCCTTCTGGAACTGTGAGTTATCATGGATGGTCTTGGTCGACATGATGAACTCAGACAGTCTCTCACCCTGTTCGTTCCTTTCTAGGCCATGGGTCCCGATGTGAAGTTCTTTAGCTGATCTTCTCGGTCCTATCTTGGCATTAAAATCACCCACGATGATCTTGTAGAAAGTGTGGTCTTCTTTATAGAACTTCTCCAGCTCCATGTAGAACTTCTCGATTTCTCTTTCATCATAATGAGATGTTGGTGCGTAGACAATGAAGATAGAAACTGCAGGCAGTGAGCCACATCTATTCAAATTTAAAGGTCTGATTCAGGTTGTTAGGCATTCGAATGAATCAATGCTCTTGGCCAAGCTTGTGTTGACAAGGACACCGACGCCTCTGACACCTCTTTTATCACATGTTCCGAGGAACAATTCTTCTCCAGTGTTGAAAATGCATGGTGAAATTTGTGCCTTCTTGTCTCGGTCAGACCAATGATGTCGTACTTGATCATTCGCACTTGTACCGTCAGGTCCTCGATGGATGTATCTGATGCTAGCGTACGTGCATTGAAAGTACTGACGATCATTTTTGTCTTCCTTCGTTAACTTCAGTAACTATAACTGGTCTCATTCACCTGACACCAGATATTTACAATCAATTATATATGGTAAACTAAGCATTTGGAGCTACCCCAAATTAAAGTGCTCTACCCAGATCTATTTTTATTTATTTTACTTTATTTTATTTTTAAATGAATGTTATACCCACTAAAACTAATACTGAAAATCTACATGTCATTTCATAATTCCCCTATCTACATGAGGATCAAAAGTATCCCTATACAGACTACTTTTTAAATATAGTCAGAATATATTCCCTGTATTATTCCCTACAAAGGAGATTGAATTGAAACGTTTGTTATATTCCCTCTGATCTATTGTAGATATATCTTGTTCTTGGACTTATTTCTTACATGACCAATATATTCTTGACAACACTGTCAATCATATTTGAAGTACAAATTTTAATATGCATCCACTTGCATTGCCAAAAGTTGTAATTTCAAGTAATAAAATTAGAAAATCAACAGACTGGCTGTTTTCTCACTTGAATATCTTATGGGAGCCCTATGTATCAAACAGAAAACTAAAATCAATTAGGAACAAAATGTTATTTTGTAATACTGTCATATTGTAATATCCCTACTTGTGAATCACCTATTTAAAAATAGCACCTATCATAATTGGAGAGACAGTACAGCAGATATATTGCTTTCCTTGCTCATAGCAATCTGAATTTTATCTCTGGCACTCCATATGATCTCTGAAGCAATGCCAGAAGTGATTCCTGAGCACAGATCCAAGAATAAGCTTTGAGTATCACTGAGTATGCCCACGAACAAAAAATAATAAATTAAGTATACCTTATCAAAGATCCATTCTAAACTTCCAGAAATATTTTTCATTATCAGAGCTATACATTGCTTACAAGTGCCACATGAATGTTATAAAAAAGAAAGTTTGCTAGTATACTTTGTTTAGTGAGGCATTACTTCTAAATGATTTAAAATGACACAAAAGGTACATTACAATTTGATCCTAATTTAGTTTGGACATATTACTACTTTTCATTTATTCTTCATATTTTCCATTCATATAAAATGTCTTACAACTTTAATAATTTGTCAAACAGTCTTTGGTTAATGTTCACATTTTTTTGTTCCTGGAATACCTTTTCTCAGATGCATCTATTACTGTCGTTTATGCTTGAAAGATTAGAACAAAAGTTAACTTTTCACTGTAACATGTTTTGACTCTTTACAGAACTTATCTATTATATTTCAACCTCTACCTTATGTCTAATGAATGTTTATGTTTTTAGCACATAGCATAATATCCAGTACACAATACTACTCCACAAATGCGTGCTAAATATTGAATGAGCAAATTCATGAATAAATAATTGAGTAAATTCATGAATAAGTGAAAATTCAAATATAGAAAATATAATTTTATGAGAAAGGAAGACATTGGACCAACATTATGTTGCCTTTAATCTAAATCTTTTAGGCATAAATAATATATTGAAGAAAATTGTATTGGTTAACATTTAGGTATAACATAGGTGATGTTGTTTAATATTTGAGGTATCCTTAGTTTGGAATCCCTGTTCCTTGGGGGTGTGTAGTAATCATCCTAAAAGAATATTACAAATCTTTCAAGTATTTCTTTCTAAATATGGAACAACGAACCTTTTTAAGTGGCATCAAAATAATGTTTCACTGATCAAATAAACATAATTCAATTCTGGTAAGTTGTACAGGAATCTAAGCCATTTCGTAAAGAATATAAAAAGATTTAGAAAATTTAAATTTTAAAGAATCCTGCAGATTCAGGATGCTAGAACAATAAGCAACACTTCACCTCTGGTCTGGCTTCAATGATTAATATGGGATTCTTATTCTTTTCTTTTTTGGGGGCTTTATATTTTGTTTCATTGACCTATTAGGCTATATCCCCTCTGAAAACCTAACTTGTTTTTTTACAAAGTTGTTATGAGTAAGTTTCAGTCATACAATGTTTCAACACCCATCCCTTTAACAGTCAAAATTTTCGACCACCAACATTCCCAGTTTCCCTCCCTCCTATCCCCAAATCACCTGCACCGTGTTTCTATCTCTGTCTCTTATATTTTCCTTTTAGGCACTGTGATTTGCAACATTGTTACTGTTACATGCATATCACTTTACCTCCCTTCAGTTGTTCACCAGAGTGATCATTTTCATAGTGTTTCCTTCTCAGTCTGAACTGCACTCTTCTAGCTCTTTGTGGCAAGTTTGCTACCATGGACCAATCCTCCAGGCCCTAATTTCTACTGCCTTTGGGTGCTATTCACATACTATGTTTGGGGGATTTTTTTATATTCCACAAATGAGTAAAATAATTCTATGCTTGTACTGCTATCTGACTCACTCCATTTAGTATGATACTCTCCATGTCCACCTATTCAACATCAAATTCAATGACTTCATTTTTACTAATAACTACATATAGTCTCATTTTATGGATTAACAATAACTCCATGAAAAAATCAATTCAAAATGGATTAAATATCTTAAGATCAGACCTGAATCTATACATTTTCTACAGGAAAACTTGGGCAGAACTCTCCATGGCATTGAAATTAAAGTCATCTTCAGGGAAGAAATTACACTGACAAGCAAGTGGAAGCAAATATAAACAAATGGAACACAATACATTAAGAAGCTTCTGCACTCGAAGGAAACTATAACCTATAACCTATAACCTATAAACTATAACCTATAACCTATAACCTATAACCTATAACCTATAACCTATAACTATAACCTATAACCTATAACCTATAAACTATAACAAGGAAAGACCACAGAATGGGAAAATCAGTTATCCAAACTCATTTGAAAGGTGAGGTGAATATTCAAGATATAGAAGGGACTCGTAGAACTTTACAAGAAAATAAAAACATACAACCCCATAAAAAATGGGGAGGAGTAATGAACAGAATCTTCTCAAACAAGAGATTCAAACGACCAAAGGACACAAGAAAAATGTTCCACATCACTAATTATTAGTCATATGCAATTCAAAATAACAACGTGATATTATCTCTTGACACAGTGATGGGTACACATCAAAAAGAACAAACAGTGCTGGCTTGGATGCAGAGAGAAAGGAACTCTCATTCACTGCTTGTGGGAATGCCTTTATGGAAAATATTTTTAAAACATAGATTCTTAAAAATAAAGTAGAATTGAGTTTCCATTATGACTCAGCAATACCACTCCTGGGAATCTACCCTAGTGGCCCAAAAGCACAATGCAGAAAATCCACCTGCATTCCTATGTTCATTGCAGCACTATTCACAATAGCTAGTATTTGGAAATAACCCAAGTGTCCAAGAACAAATGATTGGATAAAGAAATCATGGAATTCTTTTTCTTTCACAGATAGAGGAGTTGTGATACTATTGTTGGAAGCAACATAGAAAAACCCATTTCTAAATAAAACTTTTGTGCAAAAAGTGATTTTCTTTTCTTTTCTAAAAAATTATTGAATCACCGTGAGAACAGTTATAAGGCTTTCATGTTTGATTCTAGGTTATACAATGATCAAACACCCATTCCTTCACCAGTGCACATTTTACACCACCAAACCCCCCAGTATGCCCTCCATCCCAAACCTACTCTTGCCCATGTGGCAGATAGTTTCCACATTACTCTCTTTCTACTTTGATTACATTCAATATTTTGACACAAGTCCCACCATTATTTTATTTTATTTTATTTTATTTTTTTTACAATTTTTTTGTGCTTTGGTTTCAATTATACAATGATCAGATACCCATCGCTCCACCAGTGCCCATTTTCCACCACCATGGATAATATCCCTCCCACCCCCGTCCCCCCATCCCCCCTGTCTCTGTGGCAGGGCAATCCCCTGTGTTCTCTCTCTCCTTTTGGGTGTTGTGGTCTGCAAAAGAGGCATTGAGTGGCAAACATGTTCAGTACATAGTCTACTTTCGACATGAATCTCCCCTCCTGGGAGGATCCTCCAAACATCCTTTATTTAGTGCTCCCTTCTCTATCTGAACTGCCCTTTCCTCTAGGATACCCGCTGGCCTCTAAGTTATGGAGTAATAGTCCTGGTGCTGATCTCAGCTATTCTTGGGTATTAATCTCATACTTTGTTACTTTATATCCCCCAGATGAATGCAATCTTTCTATGTCTATCCCTCTCTTTCTGACTCATTTCGCTTAGCATGATACTTTCCATGTTGTACCACGTGTATGTAAATTTCATGACTTCATCTTTTCTAAGAGCTACATAGTACTCCATTGTGTAGATGTACCAAAGTTTCTTTAACCAGTCATCTGTTCTTGGGCATTCAGGTTTCTTCCAGTTTCTGGCTATTGTAAAGAGTGCTGCAATGAACAAACAAGTGCAGATGTCACTTCGACTATACATTTTTGCCTCGCTGGGATATATTCCCAGGAGTGGTATCGCTGGGTCAAATGGGAGCTCAATTTCTAATTTTTTGAGAATCGTCCATACTGTTTTCCAGAAGGGCTGAACCAGTCGGCATTCCCACCAACAGTGAAGGAGTGTCCCTTTCTCGCCACATCCACGCCAGCATCGGTTGCTTTTGTTCTTTTGAATGTGGGCCAGTCTCTGAGGTGTGAGATGGTATCTCATTGTGGTTTTGATCTGCATCTCCCTGATGATTAATGATGTAGAGAATTTTCTCATGTGCTTTTTTGCCATTCGGATTTCTTCTTTGAGAAAGTTTCTGTTCATTTCCTCACCCCATTTTTGGATGGGGTTGGATGTTTTCTTCTTGTGGAGTTTAACCAGTATTTTGTATATCCTGGATATCAACCCCTTGTCAGATGTGTATTCGGTGAATATCCTTTCCCATTCTGTAGACTGTCTTTGTATTTTGGTCACTGTTTCTTTGGAGGTGCAGAAGCTTCTTAGTTTAAGATAGTCCCATTTATCTATCTCTGTTTTCACTTGCTCGGCCAGTGGCATGGCATCTTTGAAGATACCATTAGCTTCAATGTCATGGAGGGTTTTGCCAACTTTATCTTCAATGTACCTTATGGTTTCTGGTCTGATGTTGAGGTCTTTAATCCATTTTGATCTTACTTTTTTACATGGTGATAGGCAGAGTTCTGAGCCTATTTTTTTGCATGTAGCCGTCCAGTGATGCCAACACAATTTATTAAAGAGGCTTTCCTTACTCCACTTCACATTACTTGCACCTTTATCAAAGATTAGATGAGCATATGATTGAGGGGAGATGTCAGTGTATTCAACCCTGTTCCATTGGTCTGCAGTTCTGCCTTTGTTCCAGTACCATGCTGTTTTAATTATTACCGCTTTGTAGTACAGTTTGAAGTTCGGGAGGTTGATTCCTCCCATTTTCTTTTTCCCAAGAATTTCTTTAGCTATTCGTGGGGGCTTATTGTTCCATATAAATTTCAGGAGTGTTTGCTCCATTTCTTTGAAGAATTTCATGGGTATCCTTATAGGGATTGCATTGAATTTATACAATGCTTTCGGGAGTATTGCCATTTTGACAATGTTAAGTCTCCCGACCCATGAGCAGGGGATATCTTTCCATTTCCTCATGTCCTCTTTTATTTCCTGAAGTAGCGTTTTATAGTTTTCTTTGTACAGGTCCATTACTTCCTTAGTTAAGCTGATTCCTAGGTACTTGATTTTCTGGGGCACAATTGTGAACGGGATTGTTTTTTTCATGTTGCTTTCTTCTCTCTCACTGTTTGCGTATAGGAAAGCCATGGACTTTTGGGTATTGATTTTATAACCTGCAACTTTACTATACGAGTCTATTGTTTCTAGGAGTTTTTTGGTGGAAGTTATTTGGTTCTCTAAGTAGAGTATCATATCATCTGCGAATAGTGAGAGCTTGATTTCTTCCTTTCCTACCTGAATGCCCTTAATATCTTTTTCCTGCCTAATCGCTATTGCAAGTACTTCCAGAACTATATTGAACAGCAGTGGAGAGAGTGGGCATCCCTGTCTCGTCCCTGATCTTAGAGGGAAGACTCTCAGTTTTTCCCCATTGAGGATGATGCTTGCTGTAGGCTTGTGGTATATGGCTTTAATTATGTTGAGGAAGGTCCCCTCTATACCCATTTTGGCTAGGGTTTATATCATAAAGGGGTGCTGGATCTTATCAAATGCTTTCTCTGCATCTATTGATATGATCATATGCTTCTTATCTTTTCTTTTGTTGATATGGTGGATTATGTTGATTGATTTCCGAATGTTAAACCATCCTTGCATCCCTGGGATGAATCCTACTTGGTCATGGTGTATGAGCTTTTTGATGAGTAGTTGGATTCTATTTGCTAGTAGTTTGTTGAGGATCTTTGCATCTGTGTTCATCAGGGATATCGGCCTGTAATTCTCTTTCTTTGTGGTATCTCTGCTTTTGGTATCAGTGTGATATTTGCTTCGTAGAAACTGTTCGGAAGTGTTTTTGATATTTCAATTTCGTGGAAAAGCTTAAAGAGCATTGAGAGTAAGTCCTCTTTAAAGATTTGGAAGAATTCACTAGTGAATCCATCCGGGCCAGGACTTTTGTGCTTGGGGAGATTTTTTATTACCATTTCAATTTCCTTGATGGTGATAGGTCTGTTCAGGTATTCCAGGTCTTCTTGGTTCAGCCTTGGGAGTCTGTAGGAGTCTAGGAATTTATCCATTTCCTCGAGGTTTTGATGTTCCGTGGCATAAAGCTTCTCAAAGTACTCCCTGAGGATCCTCTGAATTTCTGTGGTTTCTGTTGTAATGACCCCCTTTTCATTTCTGATTCGGTTGATTAGGGTTTTCTCTCTCCCTTTCTTTGTGAGTTTTGCTAGAGGCTTATCGATCTTGTTAATTTTCTCAAAGAACCAGCTCTTGGTTTCATTGATCTTTCAGATTGTTTTTTGGGTTTCCATCTCGTTAATCTCTGCTCTGAGTTTTATTATTTCCTTTCTCCTGTTCGGGTTGTGCTCCTTTTTTTTGGTCCTTCTCCAAGCTCTTAAGCTGTGAGGTTAGGTTACTTATGTGTGCTCGCTCTTCCTTCCTGAGGAATGCTTGTAGAGCTATAAACTTTCCTCTTAACACAGCCTTTGCTGTGTCCCATAAGTTTTGGTAACTCGTGTTCTCATTTTCATTCGTTTCTAGGAATCTTTTGATTTCCTCTTTGATTTCCTGTCTAATCCACTCGTTGTTCAATAGTGCACTGTTTAATTTCCAGGTGGTTGATTTAGTTTTCTGTTTTTGTGTGTGATTTACTTCTAATTTCAGCGCATTATGGTCTGAGAAGATTGTTGATACAATCTCTACCTTCTTAATTTTATGGAGGCATGTTTTGTGGCTCAGCATGTGGTCTATCTTGGAGAATGTTCCATGTAAGCTTGAGAAGAATGTGTATTCAGCTTTTTGTGGATGAAGTGTCCTGTATATATCTACTAAGTCCCTTTCTTCCATTGTTTCCCTCAAATGAAGTATGTCCTTGCTAAGCTTGAGTCTGGTTGATCTATCAAGAGGTGACAAAGCAGTGTTGAAGTCTCCCACTAGTATTGTGTTGCTATTGATGTCTTTTTCCAAATCTATGAGTAGTTGTTTTAAGTACTTTGCTGGTCTCTCATTAGGTGCATATACATTTATTATTGTAAGTTCTTCCTGTTGTACAGATCCTTTGATCAATAAGAAATGGCCTTCACTGTCTCTTATGACCTTCCTCACTCTGAAATCGATGTGGTCTGATATAAGGATGGCTACCCCAGCTTTTTTATGGGAGCTGTTTGCCTGTAGGATTGTTTTCCAGCCTTTGACTCTGAGTCTGTGTTTGCTTTGACTATTGAGATGCGTTTCTTGCAGGCAGCAGAATATTGGGTTCAATTTTCTAATCCATCCTGCCACTTTATGTCTTTTAATTGGTGCGTTTAGCCCATTGACATTGAGAGAGATTATTGTTATGGGATTTTGTCCCATTGTTCTGTTAAAATTTGGTGTATTTGAGGGGCCTTTCTTGCCTTAAAGTAGCCCATTTAGTTGTTCTTGTAACCATGGTTTTGAGTCTATGAAGTTCCTGAGCTGTTGTTTGTCTGTGAAACTGTGTGTTGTTCCTTCTATTATGAATGAGAGTCTTGCTGGGAAAAGTATTTTTGGGGAGGCATTTATTTCATTGAGTTTTTTTAATATGTCCCACCACTGTTTTCGGGCCATGAGGGTTTCATCAGAAAAATCAGCTGTTAATTTTAAGGATGCTCCTTTGTAAGAGATTTCTTTCTTCGATCTTGCTGCTTTCAGAATTTTGTCTCTGTCTAAGGTTTTGGTCATTTTGATCAGAATGTGTCTTGGGGTATTTTTATTCGGATTTCTTCTAGCTGGTACCCTTCGGGCCTCCTGAATGTGGTCACAAGTTTTCTTCAGCTCTGGAAACGTTGTAGCAATGATGTCTTTGACAGTTTCTTCTTCCTCGAGGTTTTCTTCCTGTACCTCTGGGACTCCAATAATTCTTATGTTACCCCTCTTGGCTTCATCACGATCTTCTCTTGCCATCTGTTCCCGAATTGTGAGTCTCTTTTCCATTTTCTGCTCTTTTCTGGAGAGTCTCTGAACTTCATCCTCGAGCTCACTGATTCTGTTCTCAGCAGCTGTTACTCTGCTGCTGAGGCCTTCCACTGAGCTTTTCAATTCGCCTACGAGATTTTTCAGGTCTGACATTTCTGATTGCATTTTCCTCATTTCTGCCTTCAGATCCTCTTGTCTTCTATTGGCATTGGTTTCCATTGTTTCTTTTAATTCCCTAAGCATCCTAAGTAGCTCCCTTCTGAATTCCTTGTCAGAGAGGTTGTCTAACACTACAGTACTGTTGGTGTCATCTGGGCTAGACTCTTCAATATGAATGTTTGGTGGGCTTTTGCGTTGCTTTACCATTGTGAGAGGTGTGGTTTAGTCCTTCACGTTCACTGTTACTATTCTGCTTGATATGCAGTGTGAGTTACGATAGACTTATGAGTTATTGGCTACTGTGTTTCTAGTGGCTGAGCTAAAATAGAGAAGTTTCCATCTAAGAGGGTAGCTTATGGTTCCTATGGCATACGTAGTGGGAAAATATTTCGCGGCCATGTCAGCGGCCGCGGCTCCGGAAAGAGTCCCTGGCACGTGGCGAGGAGTTGGGAACGTCTCCTGTTTGGAATTGGAGCCGTTCAGCTTTGTTGCCCAGAGCTGGGCCTCTGTGCCCGTCCCACGCAGATCAGGGGTTGAAAACCGGCTTTCTAGTGGCTGGTTCTAGCTGCGCGTGCCCAGAGAGGGACCCAGGCCCTTGGGGGCGGGCTGTACCTGTTGGAATTGGAGCTGTTCAGCTTTGTTCCCCAGAGCTGGGCCTCTGTGCCCGTCCCACGCAGATCAGGGGTTGAAAACCGGCTTTCTAGGGGCTGGTTCTAGCTGCGCGTGCCCAGAGAGGGACCCAGGCCCTTGGGGGCGGGCTGTACCTGTTGGAATTGGAGCCGTTCAGCTTTGTTCCCCAGAGCTGGGCCTCTGTGCCCGTCCCACGCAGATCAGGGGTTGAAAACCGGCTTTCTGAGTCCCACCATTATTATTTGGAATTTTCCCCCAACACTCAGACCTGCTGAAAAGGCAAGACTAGACAGTTTATTTTGTATTGCTGCTTATGAATAACATGAGAGCAGCCACGCGATCTTGGGATTCTAAAATTTTTATAATTAGGGTCTGGAGAGATGTCTGTTAAAAAACTGCTCGGTTCTGAGATTCCTTTGTGTGCCTCTGGGATTGTGGCCGTTAAGGAGCTTAATAAGTAGCTGGGGGAGGGGGCGCTTATTCCTGGGCATCGTCTCAGGGTACCATCAGGGCGAGGGAGGAGAAGGGCAGCCTACTTCTCTATCTGGTATCCCTTGAAGTCTGGCATATGCGATTACTGCTGCCCCATACCTAGGTTTTCCAATGACTTCTGGAAGATGGAGGCCGCCGGGGTTCCTGGGGAACAGGCGGAGGGATGGCACCTGCTCCCATCTGGAGTACCTGGCAAAAGTGGCCTAATGCTAAGTACAGAGACATTTCTGCCAAGAGTTTCTCAGTTCCAAGATTCATTTGTGTGTCTCTGTGATTTTATTTTCTAAGAAGATATATGAAGAGAACTTGAAAAATAGAGCAGATTGAATGCATCATTTGGGCTGATTATTAATATTTTAACCATTCCAGAATTAATCCTGATTCTTGCATGCCTTATAAAATTTGGTTATGAGTCTATCAGCAGAATGTATATAACTCCTACCAATGTTATCTCCAAAAATAATTTTTGGGAATTTTTTTCAACATCTGCTCATTAGTTACTTCTTTGAACCATAATTGACATATAGTTTCATGTTTCTAAGTAAAACAACATTTTGATTTTATATATAGTTCAAATAAATCAATAAAGTTAGTTTACTTGACATCTGTTACTGCACACATTTTTTCCTCATGATCAGACTTTTTGTTTGCTTATTTGTTTTTGCCACAAACGTTGGTGCTCAGGGATTACATCAGGATGGGTGCTCAGGAATCACTCCTGGTGGGGATAAGGGCCCATATGGAGTGCCATGTGATCAAACATGGGTTGGCCCAATGCAAGGAAAATGCTTTTCTGGTGATGAAAACTTTTAAAATCTGTTATCCTAGCAGAATTTAGGTGTGAGAGAGATTTTTCAATTATAGTCATCATGCTTTACAATATATACTTAATAATAATTTTACTTTTACTAGACTGTACTTTTTAAATTTCACTAACCATTTCTTTGTATATAAGAATTATTGTATTTCCAAAGAACTTTTAAGGAATAATAGAATGAACCAACAAATAGTTCTCAACTAGATTATCCAATAGTTTTGTTTTTGAGAGGAAAACAGGAGGCTATGCTCAGGGTATATTCCTTATTTGTTGCTCAGGGAATATGACTGGTGGTTCATGGAGAACCATAATCAGTGCAGAGATTGAAACCAGTTCTAGGGAAGCAACTAAACTTTATAGTGTCTTTCCAGCTCCAGATCTGAGAATTCTGAACATATGATAATTCCATATTTAGGTATGCAATCTCTTTGTTGCTATGTTTGGGTCTGCCACTTTATAAAGTATTTATTTGAGTATAATTTGTATGTTTTTCATTATAGTTGACTCCTTAATTCTTAACTATTTATATTCTTAGAAAAAGAGTATGCTACATTCATCAATGCTATCACATTCAAATACTTTAATATTGACGCAATGCTTCTACCTAATACATAGTTTAATACTTTGTTTGCTCAGTAATTGATCTTTACACATTTTCATTGCCTAACAGAGAATTCAGTGATTAAGAACTGAAGTTTCTTGACATACCTGCTTAACTTTATAAATCTGTAAAGGTCCCCGTTTTCTATTTTAGTGTATTTTTTGAAACTGACAATTTTTTGCAGAGTACAGCAGTTATTTGCATATCTAAACATTTGCACTAGTCTGATTATTTCTACATGATATGACTGAATTTAGTTTGAACATTTCTAGCAGTAATAACTTATAGATAATTCTTAATTTTCCTTAGTACATACCATCTGGAATTAATTGTGTTTCCTTGTTGGTACTGTCAAGTTTGATCTGATGGTTCTCATGACACATAATAGATTTCACGTGTAGAGGAAACTTCCTCATTTGTAATTAAGAAATTATCGGTCAGGTAATAATTTTAGACCATGTGAAGGTTTTGTTCCTAGAGACTTTGCTCATTGATGTCTTTTCATAATCTATAGGGGCAAACCAAGAGGTGATGAAGACTTACTCCATAAGCTCAGCTTAGACAATACTTCTGGTAGGATCAGGGTTCATATCAGTTGCTGGTGCATCAAACCTGGGTCAACTCGACAAGGCAAACGCCCTACTTTCACTACTGTACTGTTGCAACAGATCCTGTATCCATATTATTTTTTAAAAATTTTTATTAGTGAAACACCATGAGGTACAGTTGTAGACTTAACATTTTTGTGCTTGGATTTCAATTATACAATGATCAGATACCCATCCATCCAACAGGGCCCATTTTCTACCACCACAGATCCCAATATCCCTCCCACCACCCATCCGACCCATCCCATCCTGCCTCTGTGGCAGGGCATTCCCCTTTGTTCTCTATCTTCTTTTGGGTGCTGTGCTTTGCAAAAGAGGAATTGAGTGAAAATCATGTTCAGTCTATAGTCTACTTTCAGCATGCTTCTCCCATCCTGGGAGGACCCTCCCAACACCCTTTACTTGGTGCTCCCTTCTCTCTCTGAGCTGCCTTTTTGCCTCCAAAAAGGTGTGTGGCTGGCCTCCAACCCATGGATTGAACCTCCTCGTACTTATCTCGGCTAGTCTTGGTGTTAGTCTAGTAACACTATGGTGTTAGTTTCCCATTTTGTTACTTTATGTTCCCCAGATGAATGCAATCTTTCTATGTCTGTCCCTCTCTTTCTGACTCATTTCACTTAGCGTGATGCTTTCCATGTAGTAACGCTTGTATGTAAATGTCATGACTTCATCTTTTTTAACAACTACATAATACTCCATTGTGTAGATGTACCAAGTTTCTTTAGCCAGTCATCTGTTCTCGGGCACTCAGGTTTTTTCCAGATTCTGGCTATTTTAAAGAGTGCTGCAATGAACAAACAAGTGCAGATGTCACTTCGATTATACTCTTTTGCCTCTCTGGGATATATTCCCAGGAGTGGTATTGCTGGGTCAAATGGGAGCTCAATTTCTAATTTTTGGAGAATTGTCCATACTGTTTTCCAAAAGGGTTGGACCAGTCGGCATTCCCACCAACAGTGAAGGAAGGCCTCGTTCTCGCCACATCCACACCAATACCGGTTGCTTTTGTTCTTTTGGATGTGGGCCAGTGTCTGTGGTATGAGATGATTTCTCATTGTGGTTTTGATCTGCATCTCCCTGATGATTAATGATGTAGAGCATTTTCTCATGTGCCTTTTTGCAATTCGAATTTCTTCTTTGAGAAACTTTCTGTTCATTTTGTTGCCTCATTGTTGGATGGGGTTGTATGTTTTCTTGTGGAGTTCAACCAGTAATTTGTATATCCTTGATATCAACCCCTTGTCAGATGTGTATTCAACGAATAGCCTTTCCCATTCTGTAGACTGTCTTTGTATTTTGGTCACTGTTTCTTTTGAGGTGCAGAAGCTTCTTCGTTTAAGATAGTCCCATTTGTCTATCTCTGTTTTCACTTGCTTGGCCAGTGGCATGACATCTTTGAAGATACCGTTAGCTTTAATGTCATGGAGGGTTTTGCCAACTTTGTCTTCAATGTACCTTATGAAATCTGGACTGATTTTGAGGTCTTTAATCCATTTTGATCTCACTTTTTTTCATGGTGTAGGTACATTATGGTAGGCAGAGATCTGAGACCATTTTTTGCATGTAGCTGTCCAGTTTTGCCAGCGAATTTGTTAAAGAGGCTTTCTTTGCTCCACTTCACATTTCAAGCTCCCTTGTGAAAGATTCGATGATTATATGTGTGGGGGGCGATGTCAGTATATTCAACCCTCTTCCATTGGTCTGCAGCTCTGCCTTTGTTCCAGTACCATGCTGTTTTAATTATTATTGCTTTGTAGTAGTAGAGTGTGAAGTTAGGAACGTTGATTCCTCACATTTTCTTTTGTCCAAGAATTGCTTTAGCTATTCGTGGGGGCTTATTTTTCCATATGAATTTCAATGTCTCCATATTCTTATCTGAAGAAATTTTTACTGTTGTGTTATTAAAGGTTTGTTTTACAATTTGTCATTACTTTTGTATTCATTTGATATAATTTTCTATAAATAAGAGCTTCTACAAAATTTACATTTTTACTTGACTTTTGAAATACACCCACTAGGGCTGAAGGGATGAATGACTACATTTTAATCTGTGCTCCTTCCTTCCTTCCTTCCTTCCTTCCTTCCTTCCTTCCTTCCTTCCTTCCTTCTTTCCTCCCACACTAATGGGTGTGGTCCAACTGCCTCCATAAAATATAAGTAAACATAAATGATTCCAGAGGGAAGGGGCAAATAATTCTCAGCTCTGATACCTCAAATAACCTATTTCCTCCATTATTCAGGTTTTCAAAAAATCGTGGTTAAACAGCATTTAACATGAAAGATCAGAGCAATAAGTGCCCTTACTATGCCTGAATTTTCAATGTTTCTAAAGACCATTCATTGGACAAGACTTTTCTTCACACTGATAAATCTAATTCCAATGCAGTATAAAATAATATTCTTTTTTCTTTACCTATCTCATATTTGTACTTTTCCTTTCCTGACTTTACATCTTTGCTTTGACCTAAATATAAACATTTATTACATTCCTTAATTTTTTACTTTCTATACAGTCTTCTTCAATTTCTTTACTTTTCCTCCCACTAAGTGGCATTCTTGAAATCACTAATATCTGTTAAGAGTGATATTTACCTAATGTTTTAAAGGTTAGATGTGCTAGATTATATTCATGTATGCCTTGAAGTGTGAACATTTATGATGTGATTATAAATAATGCTATGAATATATTTATGCTTATGTTTTTAACCGAACAGGTAAATATCCCTAAGATAGGGCTGCTGATTCAGTTTATTCATATTTTTATTTTCATAGATGTGACTGAACTCTTCACGATAAAATCTTTTTAATTTTGTATTCTCAAAGATAATCAATGAAAGAAAACATTTCCCCAAAATATTCTCAAAACAACTTTTTTTCGAGCTTTCACATTATTACTCAAATATGAAGAATATTATTCAGTAAAACTTCAATTTTTCTTATATCTTATTGTGTTTTGAGTTTTACATAATTTTTCATGTCTATAGAAGTATATTTTTGGTAAAATGTGTCTCTGTACCTTTTTATCAGAATTCATTATATTTTGCTTGGTTCTAAATGTTATGCTGTGAAATTCTTCTTTATTCCAATCTCTTATTTTCTCTTATTCTTTAATGGAATAAATTCCAAAGGTAATATGAATTACCAAATTTAATTAGGCTGATACACAGAAAGCTAATTTGCTGATCCTAGTACAGTGTGACCTGAGTTTTCTGACTCAAATAGAAGTTGGAGAGCTCATATAGGTTTATTTATATTAACACTCTCATTTCTTATCTGAAACTCTTTTTGGAAGAGTGTTTCTGCATTTTAATTTATCCAATTTTGAAAGATAATGTATATGCTGTATAATATCATCAATTTTAATTTAAAATGTAAGTTCATCTAACATGGAACAGCACAACATAATCAAGTACATAAGATTTTTAAAAATAATTAAATATTTAAAAATTAACTATAAGGGCAAATTAGCTGTACTTGAATGACGATATTAAATAGACCCTTTAAATTATAATCTTTTTATAATCATTATGTATATGAAATTAAATTCAGTGATTATATAGGATCATGAAGTTGCATGAAATAATTTATTTTCTTTCTTTAAGTAATTAGGACAGATTTAATTGGAATTCCTTAAATGGTTATGTAACTTTTTTCTTTCCTCTCAAATGTTGTATTTATTAAGATATTCACTGTCATTCTCCCATAAAGAACTAACTTATTTACTATTGTATTTCTTTTTTTGTTTGTTTTCTGGCCACAGCTAGTGATGCTCAGGGGTTATTTCTGGCTATTCACTCAAATTATTCCTGGTGGTGCTCAGGTTACCATATGGGATGGTGGGCATTGAACCCACGTTGACTGTGTGAAGCAAATACCCTACACACTGTGCTATGGCTTAAGCCTCAATTTACTATTGTATAGATTATATATATATATATATATATATATATATTGCTATAGTTGACGGTTTAAGTGGTTGATAATTAGTTTTGAGTAAATTTATGAATGAAAGAATATCACAAGAAAACATAATAAAAGGAAACAAAAATATTTGTTCAACCATCTCTGATAAAAATGCAAGATTCGTATAGTAATGAAAATTTAGTACTGGAGAGATAGCAGAGTGGGTAGGGTGTTTGCCTGGCCGACCCGAGTTTGATTCCTCTGCCCCTCTCAGAAAGCCCAGCAAGTTACCAAGAGTATTTCGCCCGCATGGCAAAGTCTGGAAAGCTACCCATGACGTATTCGATATGCCAAACACAATAACAACAAGTTTCACGAGACATTACTGGGCCTGCTCGAGCAAATCGATGAACAATGGGAGGACAGTGATACAGTGCTACTGTAGCTCTACACATTTACAATTAAGAATTATTTATTTAATTGCTTATTGATTTTTTATATTCTGACCACAATTGTAATTACTCAGTTCTTATTCCTGACTCTGCAACTCAGGAACCACTTCTGCTGGCTCTGGCGGACCAAATATTGTGCTGGAAATTGAACCCAGGTTAGTCATGTGCAAGGTGAACATCTGCTCTACTCTACTATCTGTCCAACCCTGAATTTATATTTATATTTAAATTGATTATTCTGTAGAGGGTCACATTTTGCTGATATTATTAACTCAGCTTTATTTTAGTAGGTGAGAATTATTTTTAATTTTTATTGATTGAGATTTTATAATTTATATTATTGTTAATGATGCTTTCTCATGCACATAATTCAAAATATACACCCATCACCAGTGTACCAAATTCCATCCGCCAAAGATGCAAAAGCATCTGCCTTTCAATGCCTCTCACCCATCAACTCAGTTGTGTATATCAATTCTCCAGTTGTGTTTCCTTTGCTCTTTTGTTACTACCATGCTGTGTATCTTTAAATAAGAGATATCATTCTACATCTATCGCTTCCTTTCTGACTGATTTCACTCAGCATGATACCTCCTGTTTCCATCAATGTTTCTGCAAATTTTCAAAGAAAGTTCTTTCTTTTAGTTGCATAGTATTCCATTATATATTTGATATTATGCATATATACACATATATATCACAACTTCTTGGGCCATTTATCCATAGTTGGGAAATTTGATTGTTTTCATATATTGCCTATTGTACTAAGTGTGGCAATGAACATAGGTGTGCACCTATCCCTTTGATTAATATATTTGTTGTCTGGGGCTAGATGCCAAGAAATGGTATTGGTGGGCTGTATGGGAATTTTATTTTTTTATAAGATCTCCATAATGCTATCTGTAGATACTGAACCAGGGGGTATTCCTACCAATAGTTGATGAAAATTCCTATATCACTACAACCCTGTCAACACTCCATATTTCTAGACATTTTGATATGTGCTATTCTCACTGGAGTGAGATGATATATCATAGTTTTGATTTATATTTATCTCATCTTGAGGAATAATGAGCAATGTTTTTTGTTCTGGGACCACAACCAGTGATTTTTAGTGGTTACCGATGGGTCTGTACTCAGGAGTTATTTCAGTAAGTGCCTGGTGGGCTATTCGGGATACCAGACAAACGCTTTGCCTTCAGTACTATAGTTGACATTACAGGAGTTTTTATATGCCTGTTTGAGATATTTGTATCTTCTTTGGAAAAGTGTATTGAACAGATTAAACTTAGTACAAGTGGTACTACATGGAAAGTATCATGCTAAGTGAAATGAGTCAGAAAGAGAGGGACAGACATAGAAAGATTGCATTCATCTGGGGAATATAAAGTAACAAAATGGGAGACTAAACCCGGGAATAGCCAAGATAAGTACCAGGAGATTTACTCCATGGCTTGGAGGCCAGCCACACATGCTGGAGGAGAAGGCAGCTCAGATAGAGAGGGGAGCACCAAGTAAAGGGTATTGGGAGGATCCTCCCAGGATGAGAGATGCATGCTGAAAGTAGACTATAGACCGAACATGATGATTACCACTAAATGCCTCTTTTGCAAACCACAGCACCAAAAAGGAGAGAGAAAACAAAAGGGAATGCTCTGCCACAGGGGTGGGGTTGGATGGGGGTGGGTGGGTGGGAGATATGCTGGGAGCATTGGAGGTGGGGAATGGACACTGGTGGAGGGATTGGTACTCAATCATTGTATAAATGAAACCCAAGCACAAAAATTTGTAAGTCTACAACTGTCCTCATGGTGTTTCACCAATAAAAATTTTAATAAATAAATAATTTTAAAAAAAGAAATACCTTATAGCTTACCTTATAGCTTTTTATGTTTCAATGTCACACCTTAAAAATTTTATCATAGAAAAAGGTTAAAACATTCAACATCTGTTATTATTTGATCCGTTTCTCAATTTATTGAACTGCCTTTGAAGAAATGAACAGACAGACACATCCTCAAAGAAGGCATACAACTACATGGGAAAATGTTTATTCGTCACTTATTTTTAAGAAAATGCAAATCAAAACAAAAATGAGTTGTCAAATTAAACTGGTCATATTGGCATACATAAATAAAGAACAAAAACAGTCAGTGTTGACATGTATAAGTAGAAAAAAGATCCACATTTACATGTGCTAGAAATGTCAGCTTATACAGCCTCCTTGGAGTACAATGATAACACTTTTCAAAAACATATGGCTTATCAGTTTAATTTCTCAGAGTCTACCCTTGGAACTCCAAAACTCCAAAACAATTGTGAAAAGATGTTTGTGCCTCCAGGTTTATTATCTCACTGTTCATAATTGCCAAGATCTGGAAACAATTCAAGTCCCAAGTGCGCAAGGCCAGAGGAGTGGATAAATAAATTGTGATAATCTCTGTCTTTGTCTCTGTCTCTGTCTCTGTCTCTCTGTCTCTGTCTCTGTCTCTCTCTCTCTCTCTCTCTCTCTCTCTCTCTCTCTCTTTCTCACACACAAACACACACACAATGGAATAGTACTCAAATCAAAGGTGATATTAATTACCTCAAGAACAATGAAAATAAAGGGATGACTTTTTAGGTTCTAGAGAATACCACAAATGCAGTATTTAGAGGGTCACTTAATCACAATATAGTTTAATCGCAATTCATAAAGAACAATAAAATAAAAAATAAAAATTACACCTCAAGCTATAGAAAAGGGAACAAATTGACCCAAAAGTCATCATAAAAAATAAATAATAAAGTATAAGGTGGAAATAAGTGGAAAAAACAGATAAGATGATATATAAAATTAATAAAATCAAGAGCTGATTCTTTAAAGGAGAAACAAAACTGAAAAATATTTAGGTAGTTTCACAAAGAAATAAAAGCGAGAACCTAAATGAATAGACTTCGAAACAAAAGTAAAATGGTAACATTACAATAATAGTTCAGAAATACAAAGTACAGTAATAGATTGTCATGAACATCTATTTGCAAGTTAACTGGGCTTCATAGAAATAATCGAGAAATTTTTAGAAGGTATGCAACCTTCCAAGAATAAACTAAGAAGAATACATAGTTTAAACAAGTTCTCATTAAACAAGGTCCCTAAACAAATGTTTACTGAACCAAACAGCTTCTCATCTGAATTCTAAGACACTTTTATGAACGATATAATACATACCCTTAGACTCTTCCAAAGATTTAGAGGTGGGGAAAAGCACTCCCAAATATACTTTATGATGCAACGGTACCTCGATTTCAAATGTAGACAACAACAGAAATAAAATGAAATCTAAACACCATTATCTGGAATAAACCTAAATGTAAAAGTAATCAACAAAATCTTGGTATTTTGAATCAAACACTGTATATTAAGAATAATTTACCGTGATTATGTGAGAATCTTTCCAAAGATGCAAGGATCAACATATGCAAGTAAATTAATGTAGACATAGATAAAAGTCGCATGTTGATATCCACAGATGCTGAAAAGTATGGGAAAGATTGAAAAATCCACATATGTTCAAGTTAATAAATTGACAAAGAAGGTGAAGTCAGAGAGATAGTACAGAAGATAGGATGTTTCCTTCCACTAGGCCAAGCCGCGTTAGATCTCCTGAGCACATCTAGGAGCACAGATTCAGGACTAAAACCTGAGCACAGATGGGTGTGGCCCCCAAACTCAAAATATTTTTAAACAAAAAAATATAACTCAACATAATAGCACATAGAGAAATACAAATATTGGGCATGATTTATGGGCATTTAAACCAGGAAAGCCTCTACAAAAATACTGTGGAGAAACTTTAGAAAGGAAAAAAATGGAAATAGCATATTGTATAATTATGCCTAAAAATTAAAAATGCAAGCAAATTAATTTGAAAAGATTCATGTGCCTCTTTGTTCATATAAGCATTATTCATAATTTCAAAGTCATTTGAACAACCTAAATACTTATCAATAGATGTACATATATAGTAGTTCTGGCATATACGTTGAATGGAATACTACCCATGTATTTAAAAATAAAATCGTATCAACTGCAACAACATAGATGAAACATGAGTTGATTTTACTAAGTAAAATAATCTAGAAAATGAAAGACAATTACCAGCTTGCTTTGCTTAGCAAGTGTTATTTAAATGACTGATGGAAACAACAAACAAAAGACAACAAAATTATATTTTAGACTCAAATAAACTGGGAATAAGGGGAATGGTGCAAGGCATGTGAAAGTAGAAGAAATGAATTTTATAGTGTGTATGACACAAAACTTTGGTTTTGGTTGCATTGTTGTATATAAACATAAGGAGGTATAAATCCATACACTTGAAGCATAGACTATCAATAAGTTTTTAAACAAAAGACTGTTTCAAAAACACCATATCTCTTCATCATGTTTTGGAGTAGTAGTATTCAGCTCTCTCCATATCTAAACAAAAGAGCCATTTGTTATTTCTTAAAACGCTTACATATCACTTTTTACTGAAAATCCTTAAAGATATGTATTGTCCTTCAAGTTTTGAAAATAAAGCATTACTTTATTTGTTGGGCTGGAGTGATAGCATAGTGGTAGTGAGCATAGTGAGCACAGCCAGCCCGGCAGTGCCGGGTTCGTTTCCTCTGCCCCTCTTGGAGAGCCCGGCAGGCTACCAAGAGTATCTGTTGAATAGAATATGCCAAACAGAGTAACAACAAGTCTCAAAAAATGGAGACGTTACTGGGCTCGCTAGAGCAAATAGATGAACAATAGGAGGACTTTATTTGTTAGTTTATTTGCTTACTGTTGCACATTTGCCATCTAGTGGCTAAGATGTTAAATTAACAGTTAACAAGCCCTGATTAGGCAAAAACGCTTGGAGTTCCTATTTTGTAAGGCTTCATAGTGAAGGGGAAAGCAGAAACTGTTTATGTTGGGGATAGAAAAGACTTTTTTTTTTTTTAATACATATCCGTATTCAGTTGAAATACGAACCTTTCCCGAAGTCGGTATGACTCATAAAAATTCACGGAACACTTTTCCATAACAAATCCCTATATTCACAGGCTCTTGAAAAATATTTCTTTCTTTGCGTAAGTTAAATTTTAGTCATATGGAACATGTGGTTAAAAAGCTAACTTACTCTTTCTTTATTCTTCATTGGAATTAGGGTATGTATAATAACTTTCTCTTCACTTTTTATTGTTTGCAAATTATTCTCAACATAGTAAAATGACATCTGTTTGTGAAAACATGGTTAATGAAAAGTTATATTTTTAAAAAAGTCCTTCCTAGTTTTTATAGTGAAGATGATTTGGGTTAGCAAACTGTTGGAGTACAGGAGCTTAGGTTTATCAGGTTGCACCCATCACAGCGCTCCCGAGTCATTACCATTACTACATTTGTCTGTAACCACTTCTATGCTCTCTTCCCCAACCAATTTGTAAGGTCTCATCCTTCTAGGACACTGAACTTGTACTGTACGTTAATATTGCCTTCCTCCTCTCCTTATGTCCTTTGAATAGTTTACTTTAATGCAATGTCCTTTTTGTATAGGTACAGGAAGACAATTAATTAATATTATGCTTTGTAACTTAGGAGTTGATTGGCTTTGAATATTATTCACTCCCGGGCATCTGCTTTCTCAACTGATGCCTCAGTTGCCCTCACTTCCTAGCACCCCCAAAGCAGGGTCCCGACGTGGGACTGGATGGAACCAGGGCAAGCTGGTAAGTTATGTGCTACCCTGGCATCGAGATGTGCCAGGACAAGGTTCTATGATTCTTAACTATAGATTAAGAGTTTGATCATAGGCAAATGCTGTCATGATCCAAAAGTAATGACGAGACTAGGACCCTGCTGTTAGGAATAGGAAAGATATCTGGCCTGAGCACTGCAGTCTGAGATCGAGATGGCCCTAGGAGAGCAATTCTATAAACTTAAGGTATTTCTTACTGTGTCCATACAAAATGATTTATATTATGTATGCTTATATGTTGGTCGGACAAGGAGAGGAGAAACACATCCGGGGAAATCTGTTCTAGGGTGGGTTGATCTGCTAAATGGGAATCTGTCCTAGAAGCAGTTTTCCTGGGTGTCCTGACTAGCTTGGATGAGACTGAACATTTCTCCCTTTCATACTGCCTTCAGTAAATGATTTTCGTATATTGAGGCAGTTTCCCTTATCTCACAGGAACCTAGCTGGTTTTAGGTATGCAGATCCCAGGTGCTAAGCCAGGCCTGATCTTTGGGATGTAGGTGCCTGGCTCCAGGCAGGCTGATCTTTGAGATGTAGAATCCAGGCTCTAGCAGACTGGTCTTTGATGTGCTAATCCAAGTGCTTGTAGTTTGTAAAAGGTGAGGCCAGGATTACTGGCCTGCTGATGTAAAGAAAAAATGTGGATGTAAAGAAACAATGTATGGTTTGCCACCTCAATGTTCTTTCTGCAACTCCTTTTGATGACAGCACTATATTGCGCTCTTTAGAGGTACTATGATCTATATAAGGGAGATTTCAGGGATCTCTGGGGGACATGTGTGTCAGAGAACCTGGGAAGATGGGGCTGAGGACAGAAGCTGAGAGAACAAAGGTGCACGTGCTTGAGGACTCCTGAGGCCTCCATGACATATATCTCTTCCATGTAATAAACTGCTGCTAAGACCAACCAGCCTGGCCCTCATTTCCTTCCTTTGCCTGATCCTCGCCATCGACCTCCCTGGTGTGGGGAAACGGCCTGAGATTACTAAATGCGGGTGGTGGAAGAGATAGGCCACTGCCGTCCCTTTGCCCGTCCTTTTTTGTGTGTCTACACAGCAAAGTAATAAAGGTAAATTAAATTTTGGTAACTTGTAGAATAACATTGTTTTGTCATTCCTGCATAGCCTCAGGTAGTTTATGTTTATTTGGTTGCTTGCATCACAGTGCTCCCATTCCTCTGTGTTTATTTGTAACTTCTTTGAGTTCAGTTGACTTGTAAATATTGTTGTACTCTTCTCCTTAGGTCCTTTGCATCGTTTATTGAGAGCAATATCCTTTATGTATGGACACAAGAAGACAGTATATGCTATGCTTTTGTAACAAGACTCTCAGTGTTATTTTCCTCCTGGGCATCTGTTCTCTCCACCTAAGCCTCAGCTGCCTTTACTACCTAGCACCCCCTAAAGCAGGGTCCTGACAAGGGATTGGATGGAACCAGGGCAAGCAGTAAGTTATGTGCTACCCTGGCATTGAGGTGGGCCTAGCCAAAGTGCCATAATGCTTAACTATAAGTTAAGAGCTTGGTTTTCGACAAATTCTGTCATGATCCAAAAAGTAACATCTAGATTCGGATCCTGCTAGGGTTAGGAAAGATTAATCTTGCCTTGGCTCTGTAGTATGAGTCTATGGCAAGATGTTCCCATGAGAGCTGCCCTACAAGCCTCAATGTATCTCTTACTGTGACCATACAAAAATAACTAGTATTAAGATGTTGATAGAGTTATTGGACTGAGGAAAGGAGAAAAACTCCTTAAAAGGTATTTTTCACCACCAAGAACCCCAGTGTATTCGTCGACTATGCAGTTACTAAGTGCCCTTAAAATATAAATAAAAAGATAAATATAAATTTACTCTGAATATATTCACAAATCAAAACAATGACTGTTGTTGTTAATATATTTATTAAAATGTACACTGAAATTGCGAAATATTAAAGGATTCATTTATTATTTATCATTTACCAAACAGTAAATAATAGCGAGATTAAGCTAACTGAACTACTTAAAATAAAATAAAATAATCACACCAATGAGATAGCATATCTACTATTAAATATGAAGTGGAATTCTGTATGTTGGTATAGGAAGTTCTACATGAATTATAAGTGAAAGCAACTAAGAAAAATTACATAAAAGGAATGTACACACAAATATTCACATATAAAATCATGTGATATTTTGAAGGATGACATAATGGCATTTATTATAATTTCTAATGTTTAAAAGTTACTTAAAGATATAAGAGCTACAACAAAATGGATGTATTGAATACACTTATAATTTATTTAAGATCATAAAACCAAGTTTTAAAAACCTTGATACTTAGTTTGTATTTTCACCATTTATACCATACCTAAAAACGAAAATAGAGACCTCATCAAATATTTACCCTAGAGAAAGCAGCCGGAATAGAGAAGGAATCACTAAGTCAATGATGGTTGGAGGGATTGTTTGGGATGGGACATGTGTGCTGAAAGCAAAGGACCAAAGGTGATAGCCTCTTAGTATCTGTATTGCAAACCATAATGCCCAAAAGTAGAGAGAGAGTATGAGGGAAACTGTCTGCCATAGAGGCAGAGGGAAGGGAGATGTGGGGGAAGGATCCTGGGGACATTGGTGGTAGAAAATGTGCACTGGTGGAGGGATGGGTATTCGATCATTGTATGACTGAAACTCAAACATGAAAGGTTTTTTTTTTATTAGTGAATTCTGTACCATGAGGTACAGTTGTAGACTTACAAGTTTTTGTGCTTGGGTTTCAGTTATACAATGATCAAGTACCCATTCCACCACCAGTGCCCATTCTCCACCTCCAACAATCCCAATATTCCTCCCACCCCCCATACCTCCCATCCCTTCTTGCCTCAGTGGCAGGGCACATTCTTTTGTTCTCTCTGTTCTTATGGGTGCTGTGGTTTGCTGGAGAGGCATTGGGTGGCAATCATGTTCGGTCTATAGTCTACTTTCAGCATGCATCTCCCATCTTGGACGGATCTTCCCAGCACCCTTTATTTAGGTGCTCCCTTCTCAATCTGAGCAGCCTTTACCCCTAGAGTGTGTGGCTAGCCTCAAAGCCATGGAGTGAACCTCCTGGTATTTATCAAAACTGTTCTTGGGTGTTAGTCTCTTATTTTGATACTTTATATTACCCAGATGAATGAAATCTTTCTATGTCTATCTCTCTCTTTCTGGCTCATTTCGCTTAGCATGATATTTTCCATGTAGTACCACTTGTATGTAAATTTCATGACTTCATTTTTTCTAACAGCTACATAGTACTCCATTGTGTAGATGTACCAAAGTTTCTTTAACCAGTCATCTGTTCTCGGGAACTCAGGTTTTTTTCCAGATTCTAACTATTGTAAACAGTGCTGCAATGAACAAATAAGTGCAGACATCACTTTGACTATACATTTTTGCCTCTCTGGAGTATATTCCCAGGAGTGGTATTGCTGGATCAAATGGGAGCTAAATTTCTAATTTTTTGAGAAATGTCCATACTGTTTTCCAAAAGGGTTGAACCAGTCGGCATTCCCACCAACAGTGAAGGAGGGTGCCTTTCTTGCCACGTCCGCACCAATACAAGTTGCTCTTGTTCATTTGGATGTGGGCCAGTCTCTTTGGTGTGAAATGATATCTCACTGTTGTTTTGATCTGCATCTCCCTGATGATTAATGATGTAGAGCATTTTCTCATGTGCCTTTTAGCCATTCGGATTTCTTCTTTGAGAAAGTTTCTGTTCATTTCGTCACCACACTTTTTATGGGGTTGGATGTTTTCTTCTTGTGGAGTTCAACCAGTACTTTGCATATCCTTGATATCAACCCCTTGTCAGATGTGTATTCAGCGAATATCTTTTCCCATTCTGTAGACTGTCTTTGTATTTTGGTCACTGTTTCTTTTGAGGTGCAGAAGCTTCTTAGTTTGAGATAGTTCCATTTGTCTATTTCTGTTTTCACTTGCTTTGCCAGTGGAGTGACATCTTTGAAGATACCATTAGCTTCAATGTCATGGAGGGTTTTGCCAACTTTTTCTTCAATGCACCTTATGGATTCCGGTATGATATTGAGGTCTTTGATCCATTTTGATCTTACTTTTGTACATGTTGTTAGGCGTATATCTGAGCCCACTTTTTTGCATGTAGTCGTCCAGTTTTGCCAGCACCATTTGTTAAAAAGGCTTTCCTTACTCCACTTCGCATTTCTTGCTCCTTTATCAAAGATTAGATGATCATATGTTTGAGGGGAGATGTCAGTATATCAAACATGAAAGTTTTGTAACTGTATCTAATGGTGATTCAATAAAAAATAAATTAATTAAAAATTATTTACCCCAATGTTTAAAATGCGAATAAACCATGTTTCAAACTAATTGTTTTCGAAACACAGAAGAATTTTATGTGTATAATTAAGGGTTCTAGGATCACTTTTTAGCAGTCAAAGTGAGATCTAAAGTTTTGTACATGTGTTTGTACCAGCAGCCCCTTATAATATATTTCACTTATATAAAATTCCTAGTTGCACTGTTTTTCATACAAACAATCAATATTCATTGGAAAACTGAATGCATAGCATTTGCTGATTTGTAACTAAATTATATGGATTGTTATATATTAATCTTCACGATTATCCTATTTATAAATACCTATTTTGTAAATGAGAAAATGCGTCTTGATGCCGTATTCAGGGTTTACTCCTCCAAGAAGAATATTTGTGAGCCAGATTTAATTGTTCCCTTTCTTTTTACTGAAAACAATTCTGATTAATTCTGTCATACTTTTTTCCATGCGATCAGTCAATGTCCTCCCATTGTTCATCAATTTCCTTGAGCAGGCCCGTCTGGATTGTGAGACTTGTTGTTACTGTGTTTGGCATACGTGACAGGCAGCTTGCTAGGCTTTGCCATGTGGGAGAGATAATCTCAGTAGCTTGCCAGGCTCTCCGAGAGGGTGGAGGAATTGAACTCCGGTCTGTCGGGTTGGTCATGTGCAAGGCAAATGCCCTACCGCTGTGCTATTGCACCATGCGATCAGTAATATTCTTAATGTATTTATCCTTGATTAGGATTTAACATACTACCTTTCTTAGAGAATGTTTAATTATATATAATTCTATAGATGCAGCATGAACTTTTATGTGCTTTATTGATTTACATCATACATACAGGAAATGTTTATCATCTTGAGTTTCCAGTTCTATGGGATAAAGAGATATTGATCAAGTGATTCATAGAAACACATCTTTGAAATGCAGGATCGGTCTGCCCTGCCTTCTTCACTCCTGACGGCGGCGCCCATCTCATCTTAAATCCAGGTCAGCACAGCTGCCGGCTCGCAACCCTGGGACCTCCATCTTTCCCTGCAGGACCCCAGGTGTCCCCCGAGATGCCTAAAGAGAAGCAGTTTTGAGCGTCTGCCCTGCCCTCTTCATTCCTGACCGCCACGCCCATCTCATCCCAAACCCAGGGTTCTGTAGAGGCGTGGCCTCCTCAAAAGTGGGCGTGGCCTCAAAAGTGGGCGTGGCTTGATTTCCGGTGGCTGCACGTTGTTTTCCCATACTAAGGAACCTAGTCACCAAGGAATCTAGTTCCAAACCTACTTAGCAATATGAAGAAAGAAAGAAAATCTCCAACACAAGGGGAGAACAACAAAAACAATCTAGACCATTCTGTCAATACAGCTCACCTAAGGGACCTCTCTGACATAGAATTCAGATACGAAGTCATGAAGATGTTCAATCAACTCAATGAAACAGTCAGACAGACAGCCAGTAACACCACAGAAAAAATCGACAAATTACGAGAAGAAATGAGGGCAGAAATGTCACAATTAAAAGATTCCATAGATGAAATGAGAAACTCAGTTTCTTCTCTTAAAAATAGAATGACTGCAGCTGAAGAGAGAATCAGTGACCTGGAAGATCAGCTGCAACTAGCCAACACGCAACAACAAACAGTGGCAAGGGACCTCAAAATGGCTCTACAGAGAATCAGAGTCCTAGCAGATGATTCCAAGAGGAACAATATTAGAATCATGGGACTACCTGAACCTCAGGGAAACAATCCCAACGAAAAAAACACCGTCAAACAAATCATTGCTGAAAACTTCCCAGAGCTGCACAATGCAGCCATTCAGGTTCAAGGAGCCCGAAGGGTGCCAGCTAAAAGAGACCCCAACAAAAACACTCCAAGACATATCATAGTTAGAATGATCGATACTGCCGATAGAGACACAATACTGCAAGAAGCAAGAGCAAAGAAGGAAATGACATACAAAGGAGTATCCCTTAGATTCACAGCAGACCTATCAGAGGAAACCCTACAAGCCCGAAGGCAGTGGCGAGATATAGTCAAAAAACTCACGGAAATGAATGCTTCCCCAAGAATACTCTACCCGGCTAAACTCTCCCTCAAAATCGAAGGAACAGTACACTATTTTCTAGATAAACAGTAGCTCAGGAACTTCATAGACTCAAAACCAAACCTAAAGCAAGGCCTAAAGGGGCTACTATAAGAAAAGACAAACCCTACAACCACAACACACCCACACAGAAAGATGACACAAAACCCCATAACCATTCTCTCTCTCAATGTCAACGGTCTAAATTCACCAGTTAAGAGAAACAGAGTGGCAAAATGGATACAGAGACAGAACCCAACATTCTGCTGCCTACAAGAAACTCACCTCAACAGCCAGAGCAAACACGGACTCAAAGGATGGAAAACAATCCTGCAAGCACACAAATCCCTCAAAAAAGCTGGGGTGGACATACTGGTATCCGACAACATTAATTTCACCTTGAAAAAGATTAGAAGGGACAGTGAAGGCTATTTTCTCTTCATCAAGGGATACGTACAACAGGAAGAAATCACACTCTTAAATGTATACGCACCTAATGAGGGAACAGCTAAATATTTAAAACAACTGCTAACAGATTTTAAGGAGTACATCACTACCAACACAATAGTACTTGGAGACTTCAACATCGCCTTATCACCTCTGGATAGATCAACAAGAACAAAACCCAGCAAGGAATTATTGGCTTTGAAAGAAGTAATAGAAGAGAAAGGGCTTATGGACTTATACAGGGCTTTACACCCCAAAAAGAAAGAATACACATTCTTCTCCAGCGCGCATGGAACATTTTCCAAAATAGACCATGTGCTAGGACACAAAACATACCTCAACAAAATCAAGAAGATAGAAATAGTATCAGCCATCTTTTCAGACCATGATGCACTGAGGATAGAAGTGAATCACACAAAGACACGAAGAACCAAATCAAACACCTGGAAATTAAACAACTCGATGCTGAACAATGAGTGGGTCAGGAACGAAGTCAAGGATGAAATCAAAAGATACCTGGAAACAAATGAGAATGAAGAGACAAACTACCAGAACTTATGGGATGCAGCGAAAGCTGTATTAAGGGGAAAATTTATAGCTCTGCAAGCATATCTTAAGTCGATAGAAACGATGCACATAAACAATTTGACCTCACAGCTCAAGACCTTAGAAAAGGATCGACAGAAAGAGCCTAAATCAGGCAGAAGGAAAGAGATCATAAAACTTAGAGCAGAAATCAACGACATGGAAAACAAAGAAACAATCCGAAAAATCAATGAAACCAAGAGCTGGTTCTTCGAGAAAATAAACAATATAGATAAACCACTAGCAGCACTCACAAAGAAACAAAGAGAGAGAACGCTAATAAATCGAATCAGAAATGAGAATGGGGATATCACAACAGAAACTAAAGAAATTCAAGAGATCATCAGAGACTACTTTGAAAGTCTCTATGCCACGAAACACGAGAACCTGGAAGAAATGGATAAATTCCTGAATTACTACCATCTCCCAAAGCTGAATCAAGAAGATATAGAATACCTGAATAGACCTATTCACCTCAAGGAAATTGAAACTGTAATCAAAAGTCTTCCAAAAAACAAAAGCCCAGGCCCAGACAGATTTACTAGCGAATTTTTCCAAACATTTAAAGAGGACCTATTGCCAATACTTCTCAAGCTTTTCCAGGAAATTGAAAAAACAGAAACTCTCCCAAACAGCTTCTATGAAGCCCATATCTCTCTAATACCAAAAGGAAACAAAGACACCACAAGAAAAGAAAACTACAGGCCAATATCCCTGATGAACACGGATGCGAAGATTCTCAACAAAATACTAGCCAATAGAATACAACAACTCATCAAAAAGATCATACATCATGACCAAGTTGGATTCATCCCAGGGATGCAAGGATGGTTCAACATTCGGAAATCAGTCAACATAATCCATCATATCAACAAAAGAAAAGATAAAAATCATATGATCATATCAATAGACGCTGAGAAAGCTTTTGACAAGATCCAGCACCCATTCATGATGAAAACCCTTGCCAAAATGGGGATAGAGGGGACTTTCCTCAATATAGTTAAAGCCATCTACCACAAACCTACAGCAAACATCATCCTCAATGGGGAAAAATTGAGAGCCTTCCCCCTAAGGTCAGGGACGAGACAAGGATGCCCACTCTCTCCACTACTGTTCAATATAGTACTGGAAGTACTTGCAATAGCGATTAGGCAAGAAAAAGATATTAAGGGCATCCAGATAGGGAAAGTAGAAATTAAGCTCTCACTATTCGCAGATGACATGATACTATAATTAGAGAACCCTAAAACCTCTACAAAGAAACTCCTAGAAACAATAGGCTTGTATAGTAAAGTGGCAGGCTATAAAATCAATACCCCAATATCCATGGCATTCCTATTCGCAAATAGTGAAAGAGAAGAAAGTGACATCAAGAAAACAATCCCATTCACAATTGTGCCCCAGAAAATCAAGTATCTAGGAATCAGCTTAACTAAGGAAGTAAAGGACCTGTACAAAGAAAACTACAAAACGCTACTTCAGGAAATAAAAGAGGACACGAGGAAATGGAAAAATATCCCCTGTTCATGGATGGGGAGAATCAACATCGTCAAAATGGCAATACTTCCCAAAGCACTGTACAAATTCAATGCAATCCCTATAAGAATACCCATGACATTCTTCAAAGAAATGGAGCAAACACTCCTGAAGTTTATATGGAAAAATAAGCCCCCACGAATAGCTAAAGCAATTCTTGGGAAAAAGAAAATGGGAGGAATCAACCTCCCTAACTTCAAACTCTACTACAAGGCAGTAATAATTAAAACAGCATGGTACTGGAACAAAAGCAGAGCTGCAGACCAATGGAACAGAGTTGAATATACTGTCATTTCCTCCCAAACATATAATCATCTAATTTTTGATAAAGGGGCAAGAAAAGTGAAATGGAGCAGGGAAAGCCTCTTCAATAAACTGTGCTGGCAAAATTGGACGGCTACATGCAAAAAAAGTGGGCTCAGATCTCTGCCTAACACCATGCACAAAAGTAAGATCAAAATGGATTCATGACCTCAACATCAGACCAGAATTCATAATGTTTATTGAAGACAAAGTCGGCAAAACTCTCCATGATATTGAAGCTAATGGTATCTTCAAAGATGTCACGCCACTGGCCGAGCAAGTGAAAACAGAGATATACAAATGGGACTATCTTAAACTAAGAAGCTTCTGCACCTCAAAAGAAACAGTGACCAAAATACAAAGACAGCCTACAGAATGGGAAAAGATATTCACCAAGTACACATCCGACAAGGGGTTGATATCAAGGATATACAAGTTACTGGTTAAACTCCACAAGAAGAAATCACCCAACCCCATCAAAAAATGGGGTGAGGAAATGAACAGAAACTTTTGCAAAGAAGAAATTCGAATGGTAAAAAGGCACATGATGAAATGTTCTACATCACTAATCATCAGAGAGATGCAGATCAAAACCACAATGAGATATCATTTCAAACCACAGAGACTGGCCCACATCCACAAGAACAAAAGCAACCAATGCTGGCACAGATGCGGCGAGAAAGGGACCCTCCTTCACTGCTGGTGGGAATGCCGGCTGGTCCAACCCTTTTGGAAAACAGTATGGACGACTCTCAAAAAATTAGAATTTGATCTGCCATTTGACCCAGCTATAGCACTCCTGGGAATATATCCCAGAGAGGCAAAAAGGTATAGTCGAAGTGACATCTGCAATTGTTTGTTCATTGCAGCACTCTTTACAATAGCCAGAATCTGGAAAAAACCTGAGTGCCCAAGAACAGATGACTGGTTAAAGAAACTTTGGTACATTTACACAATGCAGTACTATGTAGCTGTTAGAAAAGATGAAGTTATGAAATTTACATACAAGTGGTACTACATGGAAAGTATCATGTTAAGCGAAATGAGTCAGAAAGAGCGGCATAGACACAGAAAGATTGCATTCATCTGGGGAACATAAAGCAACAAAAAGTGAGATTAACACCCAGAAATGGCTGAGATTAGTACCAGGAATTTTGCTCCATGAATGGAAGGCCAGCCACACACTCTAGGTGAAAAGGAAGCTCAGATAGAGAAGAGAGTACCAAATGAAGGGTGTTGTGAGGACCCTCCCAGGGTGGGAGAAGCATGCTAAAAGTAGTCAATAGACCAAACATGATTGCCACTCAAAGCCTCTCTTGCAAAACACAGTACCCAAAAGAAGAGAGAGAGAACAAGGGGGAATACCCTGCCACAGAGGCGGGATGGGACCGGGGGGGGGGGGATGAGGGGTGGGGGGGGGATGCTGGGACCCGTGGTGATTGATGTCGGGCACTGGTGGAGGGATGGGCACTTGATCATTGTATAACTGAAACCCAAGCACAAAATTTGTAAGCCTATAACTGTACCTCATGGTGTTTCACTAATAAAAGAAGAAAAAAAATAATGCAGGATCAATAGTGAATTTATTTTGAAAATCAGGTAGGAAATGCCTCAATATAGAAAGGATAACTAGAGCTAACTATGCAAATTTTATGTGAAAGCATTACCATCAAGAGAATAACTCTGATATTTTGTAGCCTGGTCACCCAAAAAATGAAAGAAGTGCTGAAATATAGATACAGAGCATTTTGTTGAGAACATTGACTGAAAATATTGATAAGGTATGCATAAACCAAAATACAATGAAGTCTTGAATATAATAAAAAGTAATAATACAGATAATTTAAATCATGTAATTTTCATAAATGAAATGAGGATCACGAGAATATGAGAGGGACATTCTTAAAACATTGAATTTTAGAAAACTACTAACTTGAAAATATATATGCACCTGCATGTTTATTTCAGGGTTTTTTTAAAAAATTTTTATTAGAGAAACACCATGAGGTATAGTTGTAGACTTACAAATTTTTGTGCTTGGATTTCAGTTATACAATGATCAAGTACCCATCCCACCACCAGTGCCCACTTCCCACCACCACAGGTCCCAGTATCCCTCCCACCCCCTATCCCCCCTTTCCACCCTGCCTCTGTGGCAGGGCATTCCCTTTTGTTCTCTCACTCTTTTGGGTGTTGCGGTTTGCAAAAGAGGCATTGAATGGCAATCATGTTTGGTCTCTAGTCTACTTTCAGCATGCTTCTCCCATCCTGGGAGGATCCTCCCAACACCCTGTATTTGGTGCTCCGTTCTCTATCTGAGCTCCCTTTTCCCCTAGAATGTGTGGCTGGCCTCCAAGCCATGGAGCAAAATTCCTGGTATTAATCTCGGCCACTCTTGGGTGTTAGTCTCCTATTTTGTTACTTTATGTTTCCCAGATGAATAAAATCTTTCTATGTCTATCCCTCTCTTTCTGACTCATTTTGCTTAGCATGATACTTTCCATGTAGTACCACTTGTATGTAAATGTCATGACTTCATCTGTTCTAACAGCTACATAGTACTCCATTGTGTGAATTTGCCAAAGTTTCTTTAACCAGTCATCTGTTCTCGGGCACTCTGATTTTTTCTAGATTCTGGCTATTGTAAAGAGTGCTGCAATGATCCAACAAGTGCAGATGTCACTTCGACTATACTTTTTTTTTCCTCTCTGGGATATATTCCCAGGTGTGGTATTGCTGGGTCAAATGGGAGCTAAATTTCTAATTTTTTGAGAGTTGTCCATACTGTTTTCCAAAAGGGCTGATCCAGTCGGCATCCCCACCAGCAGTGAAGGAGGGTCTCAGGGTTATTTTTAATAGTGAAAACATGAAAGAAACATAAATGTCCATTAAAAGAATTAAGATATAGTATATTTATGCATGTTAATGTTTGAATACATATATAAAATATTTGGGCTGGAGCTCTAACACAGAGGTAGGGCATTTGCCTTACAAGCGGTCAACATGGCCGACCCGAGTTTGATTCCTCTGCCCCTCTCAAAGTGCCCAGCAAACTACCGAGAGTATCTCGCCCACACGGCAGAGCCTGGCAAGCTACCCGTGACATATTCGATATTCGATATGCCAAACACAGTAACAACAAGTTTCATGATGGAGATGTTACTGGGCCCACTCGAGCAAATCGATGAACAATGGGAGGAATGTGACCGTGATATAAAATATTTATTTTCACAAATAATAGAATATTGTCATTTGCAACAACATGATGAATATTGAGAATGTTATTCTAGGTAACTAATTCAGAAAACAAATGTCTTATTATCTCATTGATATGTGGAAATTAAAAAAATTATCAAGACTATAGGAACTCTGTGACCTCGGACACCAGGCTCAACTGACCCAGGAACAGAGATCCTCTGCCTGCTCCCAGCAGCCTGGAAGAGCTCCATTACCTCCACTACCTCCACTACCCAGCAGCAGACATGCTCCAGGACACTTTCTGGACACTCAGGCCGAGAGTCACATACGAGTGAAGCCCCACAGAGTCAGGGAAGCGGAACTCTGTGACCTGGGACTCCAGGCTCAACAAACCCTGGAACAGAGATCCTCTGCCTGCTCCCAGCAGCCCGGCTGACCTCCATTACCTCCACTACCTCCACTACCCAGCCGCAGGACGCTTTCTGGACCAAGTGGCCACAAAGTGGCTGTGTGACACACAATAAAACACTTAATACAAGATTACCACACCATATTTGATTGCATTGAAATATTGTTTGAACCATGGGAACACCTGCAAGGACAATTTGAGGCCGCCCTAAAAGCTTCTATCCCTCTCGGAAAGCCTGGAAAGCTACCCAGAGTGTTCTGCCCACACGGCAAAGCCTAAAAGAGCTATCTGTGGTGTATTCAATATGCCAAAACCAATAAATACAATGGGTCTCATTCACCTCACCCTGAAAAAGCCATCAATGTGACAGTGTTAAGAAGGATGAGGAAGGAGAGGCTGATAAAATCTCAGGGCCGACCTGAGCTGCCAAAACGAAGGACAAAAATGACTGTCTGTACCTTCAATGCAAGCTGGC
This sequence comes from Sorex fumeus, assembly GCF_029834395.1. Classification (NCBI taxonomy): domain Eukaryota; kingdom Metazoa; phylum Chordata; class Mammalia; order Eulipotyphla; family Soricidae; genus Sorex; species Sorex fumeus. The sequence continues at coordinate 9,533,444 of NW_026606115.1, forward strand.
ATCGGATGCATCCATCGAGGACCTGATGGTGCAAGTGTGAAAGATCAAGTGCGACATCATTGGTCTGACCGAGACGAGAAGGCAACAATCACATCAAGCCACATTCGAAACTGGGGAAGAATTGTTCCTCAGAACATGCGACAAAAGAGGCGTTGGTGGTGTCGGCATCCTTGTCAACACGAAAATGTCCATAAACATTGATTCATTTGAATGCCTAACAACCCGAATCAGACAAATACACTTGAATAGATGTGGCTCACTGCCTGCATGTTCTATCTTCATTGTCTATACACCAACATCCAATTATGATGAAGGAAAAATTGAGAAGTTCTACATGGAGCTGGAGAAGTTCTATAAAGAAGACCATACCTTCTACAAGATCATTGTCAGTGATTTTAATGCCAAGATAGGACCGAGAAGATCAGCCAAAGAACTCCACATCGGGACCCATGCCCTAGAATGGAACGAACAGGGTGAGAGACTGTCTGAGTTCATTATGTGGACCAAGACCATCCATGACAACTCACAATTCCAGAAGGCCTAATCTAAACATTGGACATGGGAGTCTCCCGGGATGGTTCCACAATGAAATTGACCAAATCATACTCAATCAATGGTCTTGACTGACCGATGTCACTGTTGTCCAAAATTCCAAACAGGATCGGACCATCGTCTTCGTGCAAAATTCTACTTCACAGAGTGGGGGAAAAGGGCTGCAAAGTTTAAAAAAAGAACTCCCAGAACTGCAACTGGGATCTCTTTGGCACTATTGCGGCAATATGGGAAGATGCGGTCGTTGACAATATTGACGAGGAATATGATGGACTGGTTCAGCACCTCCATGATTGTGCAAAGAATGCCTAGAATGAGATAGCCACAAAAAGACAACTGTCTTTGAAAACTCGAGCTGATTCACCAAAGTCGCTTGGCACAAGCCTTGGACAACTGCAAGCAAACATCTGAACTCGCAAAGCAGTGCAGTGAAGCGATAATAGAAGACCTCAGAGAAGAGCCGCAGTGTTGGCAGATGTGGCAGAAGCTGGGAAAAGCATTCACAATGCCCGCCTGTCCTTCGTCAACTATAAGACCAAGATGACTGCCCTCTGACATCCTGATGGATCTATCACATCTCCAGAAGGGCAATGGAGAAGATTATCCATGACTTCTACTCGTATTTATTTGATAGCCACATCCACCTGCCCACATACCAAATTCCGCAGGATGGATGTCATTCACAAAGTACTCCCTTCTGAAAAATGACATGCCATTTCATTCGTAAAGAAACGAACAGCACCCAGCGTAGACAAGGTGTGACCCGAACACCTGAAGAACCTGCCATCAATACTCTCAATACACTGGTTCGGCTCTTCACATGCTACCTGTCTGAATGCAAGGTTCCATTCCAATTGAAAACCAGCAGGACTGTACTACTATACAAGAAGGAGACATCCACGACATTGGCAACTATCGCCCAATCTGCCTATTGTCTGTCATCTACAAGCTATTCACTCGAGTCATCCTGAATAGGATTGGCAGAACACTAGATGGAGGTCAACCATGCGAGTATGCCAGTTTCTGAAAAGGATTTAGCACAATTGACCACATCCGCATGATAACCAAATTAATTGAGGTTTCTCTGGAGTTCAAGATGCCACTCTGTGTAATGTTCATTGATTTAAAGAAGGCCTTTGATTTTGTTGATACTGAAGCTGTCGTCGAGGCCCTAGCCAAACAGGGCATTCAAAGTCAATACATCAGGATCCGCCCTGAGCTGTATTGCGGATTCACTACCAGGATCTCAGCATTCTACAGGGAGGTGATCATTGATGTCAAGAGAGGGGTTCAGCAGGGTGATACCATTTCACAGAAGCTCTTCAGTGTCACCCTCAAGAACATCATGCGACGACTGGAATGGAAAGGAATGGGAGTGAAGGTTAGATGGTCAGCAACTACACCACCTTTGCTTTGCTGATGACATCTTTCTTATAACAACAAACATTAGCCAAGCGGCACAAATGTTGGCTGACTTTGACCGTGAGTGTGGAATGGTCAGACTACAGCTGAGTCTCATGAAGACAATGTTTATGAGAAGTGGTCTCCTTCCTGACATTCCATTCACATGTAGTACCAGGGATCTTATCCTGGTTGTTCACATGCAAGGCAAGCACCTGATCCTTTGCACTATATATCCAGCTCCAACTGCATAATTTTAGAGATATAATAAAACAATTTTCAAAATTTATGTTAACAAAACACAACAACTATCCAATTGCCAGTATCTCTCTTGTACTGTGGGATTAACTACCTTTGGATTCTGTCCTCGACACTTTCTCACTAATTTTAAATCAGTTTCAGTTTTCTTTCTTTAATACATAGGAGTACCCTATGACAGAACAATTTTCTCACACTTAATAATTGGCAGAATATATATGTACACATATATGTATACACACATACAATTTACCTTCTGAAGTTAAGAAATTATTTCCTATCTTCACCAATAAGATCACTCAATTACATTTTTATAGGGGTATATTATTAAACCACTACATTTCACGAACTTAATGTATTTATTTTGTCAGTATTTTGTCAGTGAAAAATTTTATCTAATTGAATTTCAAACAAACTTCATATAAGTAAAGCTTTGTAGAATTCCCTACTGTCTATTCAATAGAGAATCCAATTAAAGCTTGCCACGTGATTTCTATGCAGTCTGCAACCTCTTCCTAGGTTCCGCTGGATGGAGGAAGCCCCTCCCAAACCCCTGTAGATTCCAGGACATGAACCCATCGACCCAACAAACTGATTCTGGCTTTTGTCATATCGTATCAAAGCATGACACCGGCCCCCAGCCTGTCTTGAGACCTCTGTGCTATCTGTGACCCTGTCCCGAAGTGAGGAATACTCTCCCAAGCCCTTCATAAACCAAAAATTGCGCAGAAAGAGTAGCTCAGCAGGAAAATCCCACTCCTTCATCTCCACCAATTTCACGGCTTCTTGGGTCTTCTATCTTCCCTCAAATATGTCCATTTTAACCCTTTTATTCAAACAGTTATATAAGATACTGAACTGCTTGATCAGTGAAGTAACATCTTAATGGCACAAGCATTGTTAGACTAACAGATGATTTGAGTACTATTTTCAGAAAACAACAGATTAGATCAGGTGTCAGATATCTTGCATCTGAAAGTCAAATCGTAGCACCCACAAATCTTAAAAACAATGGTGAAGCCAAGATTTTACCTGTTCTGGCAGGTAGGTACAGAAGTCCTGGCAAATCACCCAGCTCAAAATAAACCCTTAAGTCTCATTAGTGAAGAACTTATATCAAAACTCCATATAATAGCCATGGAACTAAGGCAATCACTGCCATAAAAAATAAACAAACTTAAACACGAACTGACTCCAAGTATCAAAAAGTCCATACAAATGGCACTTACGGAGTTAAAATATATAGTAGCAAGTCACAACAATAGAATTCAACATTTAGAGGACTGTGCCAATGATATTGAAAACAAAATACTAGCATCACCAATAGCAAAGTGCAGAAAGTAAACGAATGGAAGTGAATGTCATATTCTTGATAGATAAAAGCAAGATAAATAATCGTCAAATTGTAGGAATACCATAAAAAGATGAAAAGGTAAAGGGGAAGAACATGTGGTCAATATGTAATAACTGAGTAGTTTTCTGATATTGTTAGAGAGGTTCCTTCACAGATTAAAGAGGCCCAAATAGTTTCAAACAAAATAGACTGAAACAAAAGAATACTAACATACTTGGGAATAAAAATGGTAAGATCAATAGAAAATTACAGATGATTTAAAATAGCATAAGAAAAGAAAATCCTCCAAGATAAGAGAAAGAACATAAGGATCACAACAGACCTTCCATATGACATCTTACAATCCAGGAAACACTGGAATGAAAAATTCAAAGTACTGACTGAAAATAACTTACAGCTTAGAGTCCACTATCCTGCAAAGGTTTAGGTAGACTTGAGGGCAGGATAAGAACATTTTCAAACAAACAAGAACTGGCAGCATTTGCAACAACTAAATCAATCCTTCAAAAATTAACTGGAACACACACACACGTCAACACAGTCCTTTATGTCAATAAATCTTTCTGAATGTCAATGGATTAAATTCACCTATAAAAAGAGATAAAGCAGCAGGATGGGCCAGGAAAGAAAAATTCATCTATTTTCTGCCTATAGTAAATCTATTAAACTCACAGAATAAATGTACACCACACCTCTCAAAATGACAATACATATTCTTTTCAATGCACACAAAACATATTCCAAGATAGAAATAAAGTTACTAATATAGAAATAACACAAGCTACTTTATCAGACTACAATGCCATGAAAGTAGAAGTTAATCCCAGGAAGACATTGGGGGAACTTTGAAAACATATAAGCTAAACAAAATACTGTAATCAATAATTTAATCAAACAAAGAAAGAAATACAGAAATAAAATAAAAAAAATCAAGGAAGAATAAAAATATTTCTGAGGCTAATAAGAAAAGGCACAAGATACCAAAAATCTATGGGCTTTACTGAAGGGGAAATTCACAAAAATGCAGGCCTACATTAGGGAGGAAGAAAAAGGCCAAATCAATAACCAAGGCACACATTTTAAAAATCTTTTTTTCCCTAATTTTATTAGGATACTTGGCGTCCAACACTATCTTCATTTTAATTTAGTTGATTTCCCATTCATATACATACCAACAAAATACCTGAAATGTTTTTCTTACAATGAGAACTTTTAGGAGCTACACTTGACTTCATGACATATAATATACCAGTTTCAACTAAAGTCATCAGTTGTATATTACATTCCTAGTACTCAATTGTCTTATTAATAGATATTTGTCCCTTAACCAAACTTCTCTTGCCTTCTTTGGAACCACAAACATAATCTTTTGTGTCTTTATATTTTTAACCAAACATTTTTTAGGTAACATAGATTTTAGAGCACAGTATATATTTTAGGGGTACACCTGCAAATCTTGACTCCTGTAATGTAAATTCCTGGCACCAAAGGACTAGTTTCTATGTATCACTCTCTAACTCCTGTTTCTTAAGTTGTGGGTCATGAGTTCACAATTAAATGTGCTGTTGTTTTCTTTTTTTATTTTTATTTTTTTGCTATTTGGGTCACACCCTGCGATGCACAGGGGTTAATCCTGGCTCATGCACTCAGGAATTGCTCTTGGCGGTGCTCGGGTAACCATATGGAAGCTGGGAATCAAACCTGGGTCGGCTGCGTGCAAGGCAAACAACCTACCCACTGTGCTATCGCTCCAGCCCCGTGCTGTTGTTTTAAAGTTCATGAAAAAAGTTTTAATTCATTTATGATTTATTTCTAGCAAATGGCTTATATACTATTTTATGTTCCCATATACTCAGGGCCATATACAAATTTTGGAGTGAAAAGGGATTGCAAATGTAAAGTTGACAAAATCTTGTTCTAGACCCTTTCCATGTTTAAATATTATTTGAGCTTTTTTTTTAAAATTTTTATTAGTGAAACAACATGAGGTACAGTTGTAGACTTACAAATTTTAGTTCTTGAATTTCAATTATACAGTGATCAAATACCCATCCCTCCAGCAGTGCCCATTTTCCACCACCACAGGTCCCAGTTTCTCTCCCACACCCCAACCCCCTTCCCACCCCACCTCTGTGGCAGTGCATTCCCTTATGTTCTCTCTCTCCATTTGGATGTTGTAGTTTGCAAAAGAGGTATTGAGTGCCAATCATATTTGGTCTCTAGTCTACTTTCAGCATGCTTCTCCCATCCTGGGAGGATCCTCCCAACACCCTTTATTTGGTGCTCCGTTCTCTATCTGAGCTCCCTTTTCCCCCAGCATGTGTGGCTGGCCTGCAAGCCATGGAGCAAAATTTCTGGTACTAATCTCAGCCACTCTTGGGTGTTAATCTCCTATTTTGTTACTTTATGTTCCCCAGATGAATGCAATCTTTCTATCTCTGTCCGTCTCTTTCTGAATCCTTTGACTTAGTATGATACTTTCCATGTAGTAACACTTGCATGTAAATGTCATGACTTCATCTTTTCTAACAGCTACATAGTACTCCATTGTGTAGATGTACAAAAGTTTCTTTAACCAGTCATCTGTTCTTGGGCATTCAGGTTTCTTCCAGTTTCTGGCTATTGTAAAGAGTGCTGCAATGAACAAACAAGTGCAGATGTCACTTCGACTATACTTTTTTGCTTCTCTGGAACATATTACCAGGAATATTATTGCTGGGTAAAATGGAAGCTCAATTTCTAAATTTTTGAGATTCATCCAGACTGTTTTCCAAAGGGGCTGAACCAGTCAGCGTTCCCACCAGCAGTGAAGGAGGGTCCCTTTCTTGCCACATCCGTGCCAGCACCGGTTGCTTTTGTTCTTGTGGATGTGGGCCAGTCTCTGTGGTATGAAATGGTATCTCATTGTGGTTTTTATCTGCATCTCCCTGATGGTTAATGATGTGGAGCATTTTCTCATGTGCCTTTTACCCATTCAGATTTCTTCTTTGAGAAATTTTCTGTTCATTTCATCGCCACATTTTTTGATGTGGTTGGATGTTTTCTTCTTGTGGAATTCAACCAGTTCTTTGTATATCCTTGATATCAACCCATTGTTGGATGTGTATTTGGCGAATATCCATAGATTTTCTGGGGCACAATTGTGAACGGGATTGTTTTCTTCATGTCACTTTCTTCTCTTTCACTATTTGCGTATAGGAAAGCCATGGACTTTTGGGTATTGATTTTATAGCCTGCAACTTTACTATACAAGTTTATTGTTTCTAGGAGTTTCTTGGTTGACGTTTTAGAGTTCTCTAATTATAGTATCATATCATCTGCGAATAGTGAGAGCTTGATTTCTTCCTTTCCTACCAGGATGCCCTTAATACCTAATTGCCTAATCGCTATAGCACGTACTTAAATTACTATATTGAACAGCTCCCATTTGACCCAGCAATACCACTCCTGGGAATGTATTCCAGAGAGGCAAAAAAAAGTATAGTCGACATGACATCTGCACTTGTTTGTTCATTGCAGCACTCTTTACAATAGCCACAATCTGGAAAAAACGTGAGTGCCCGAGAACAGATGTCTGGTTAAAGAAACTTTGGCAAATTTACACAATGGAGTACTATGTAGCTGTTAGAAAAGATGAAGTCATGAAATTTACATACAAGTGGTACTACATGTAAAGTATCATGCTAAGCAAAATGAGTCAGAGAGGGACAGGCATAGAATGATTGCATTCATCTGGGGAACATAAAGTAACAAAATAGGAGACTAACACCCAAGAATGGCCGAGATTAGTACCAGGAATTTTTCTCCATGGCTTAGAGGCCAGCCACACATGCCAGGGGAAAAGGGAGCTCAGATGGAGAAGGGAGCACCAAATAAAGGGTGTTGGGAGGATTGTCCCAGGATGGGAGAAGCATGCTGAAAGTAGACTAGAGACCAAACATGATTGCCACTCAATGCCTCTTTTGCAAACCACAACACCCAAAAGAGAGAGAGAACAAAAGGGAATGCCCTGCCACAGGGGCAGGGTGGGATGGGGGGATACTGGGATCTGTGGTGGTGGGAAATGGGCACTGGTGGAGGGACAGGTATTTTGTCATTGTATAATTGAAACCCAAGCACAAAAATTTGTAAGTCTACAACTGTACCTCATAGTGTCTCACTAATAAAAATTTTTAAAATATAAAAAATAAAGTGCTAAGCAGTCAGCAAAAATAAAAAATTAAAAAAATAAAAATGGAGAGTGGAAATTAGTATACATTTCTCAGTGGAAAACACGAGGAAATCCAGTAGGCATAATAAAAATGCTCAGTATTTCTTATCACCTGGGAAATTCAAATCAATTTGATAATTATATACCATTTTACATCTGTGGGAATGGCACATGCCAAAATTGTAGTAACTATCTGTGCTGGCAGGGATATGGTGAAAAGTAAATATAATTCGCTACTGATGGGAATATTGTCTGGTACAACCCTTGAGGAAAAATTATTGAGAGTTCTCAGTAAACGTAGAATTGAACTGTGCTGTGACCAGCAATTCCACTTTTGGGCATCTAACCCGCAACATAATAAACTATATCAAAAGGACATTTGCACACCATTACTCATTGCTGCACTAGTTACAATAGCTAAGATACGGAATCAACCTAAGTGTGCAATGACAGCTGAATGGATTCCGAAGATGTGGTTTATATAAGCAATGGAATATTATGAAGCTGCAAGGAATTATGAAATTGTGCAATTTGCTGCAACCTGATTGTGACTGGAAAATATCATGTTGAGTGAAGCCAGAAGAAGAAAGAAAAGTACAGGATGATCCCATTTATTTGTAGTATATAGAATACTGGATGAGGAAATGCACTGTAGTAAAAGGCAATACCTAGAGTACTCTTAACCTCAGTGTTTAGAAAGGAGCAGGGCAAAGAAGGAAAGAAATCAATGTGGCGAAGAAGAGAGTGAGAAGTAATGGGTGAATAAGAATCAGTGCTTCTGTTATACTGATGATATGGGTGAACAGGATAGCCATAATATCCAAAATATAGACACAACAAAACTGAAAACCTAAGATCTAAACTGAAACCTCTAAAATGTAATAATGTGCGTCTCAAATTGGGAGATGGGGATGGGGTGGGGGTGGGGGTGGGGATGAAGATGGAATATGGGTACACTTGTGCAGGAAAATTGACACTATTGGTGAGATTGATGTTGAAATATTATATGCCTAAAACTCAACTTCACTAACTTTGTAAATCACAGTTCTTTATTTAAAATGATGGAAGGAAAAATTGAAAAAAAATAAAATTCAATTAAAAGTATTTTCTCTTGAGACTGAGCTTCCTAATTTTTTGAAATAATTTGCCAAGGAAAATATTTAAAATATAAATGCTAGAATATATTTCGAAGACATGTTTTACTACTATCTTGATAATTTTGATTATGAAAATATTTAATTTTCTAATAATTGATTCTCCAATTTTCTTTGAAATGATGTGTGATTCTATATTTTGGTTAACTTTATTCTGTAATCTTGACAAATATGATCATAATATACAGTACAAGTATAGAAGGAATGGAACAATAAAAATTAAATCAGAAGTAAATTAAATATGTCTCCAAAGGACTGTAAGAACACAATGAAATCAGGACTGAAGGCATGGTGGGTAAGGCACTTGCTTTGCACGTTTCCTGACTAGAGTTCAATTTTTGGTATACTCTATATAACCATGAGGAATGGTTCATATATTCTTCAGTTGTTTTTTATTTGAAAGGTAAACGAAAAAGGTGACCAAAAGAAAATATTATATTTGTCCAGTTTATATGCATATGAAATAAACTTTTAATAGATCAGAAACATACAGTTAACTGTTTAATTATGAGAATAAGGATCACTTAATCACTTAACTTCCCATTAGTCGTCGATTTGCTCGAGCGGGCACCAGTAACATCTCCATTTGTCCCTGTCGCGTGCTAGTGTAGCCCAATGGCATCTGTTCACTCTGGGAACATGAAGAGCTTCAAACTGATCGTTCATGAACTTGATGAAGAAGTCTGACCAACTGGTAGGTGGGCGGCCATGCAGTCTTTTGACATCCCGTGGAACCAGTCGGTAACAGCTCTAGTCCAGCGGTCCTCTTTAAATCTCACTACGTGACCAGCCCATTTTATTTTTGACACCTTGGCAAACTAGACAGCATCCCTGATTCTTGATCGTCAATGGATGTCGGAACTCCAGATTCTTTCTCTCATTTGAGTGAAACGTGATATTCCAAGCATAGCTCTTTCTCTCATTTGAGTGAAACGTGATATTCCAAGCATAGCTCTTTCAATTCTTCTTCGGGAGACCTGAATAGCGTTCTCATCCTGTTTGCTTAGGGCCCAGGTCTCTGAGGCATATGTTAATGCAGGAAGAACAGTGGAATCAAAGAGATGTGCCCGGAACCAGAGGTTGTTCGTCCTCTTAGCTATTTCTTCAACGTTCTTGAAGGCGTTCCAAGCCGCTCTCTTTCTCCTGCACAGCTCGGGTGCCAGATCATTGGTCATGTTGACTTCTCAACCTAAGTACACATAGGTGTTGCGTTCGGGGATGGTCGTTCTGTTGATAGCGAATGGGGCATCAGGAACGAGGCTGTTTCTCATAAACATTGTCTTCGTAAGATTCAGCTGTAGTCCTACCTTTCCACACTCACGGTCAAAGTCAGCCAGCATTTGTGCCGCTTGGCTGATGTATGGTGTTATTAAAACAATGTCATCAGCAAAGCGGAGGTGGTGTAGTTGCCGACCATCTATCTTCACTCCCATTCCTTCCCATTCCAGTCGTCGCATGATGTTCTCGAGGGTGGCACTGAAGAGTTTGGATGGAAAGGTACCACCCTGCCGAACCCCTCTCTTGACATCAATGATTACTTCTTTGTAGAATGGTGAGATCCTGGTAGTTAATCCGCAATACAGCTCATGGAGGATCTTGATGTATTGAGCTATAATGCCCTGATAGGCTAGGGCTTCAAAGACCGCTTCCGTCTCAACAGAATCAAAGGCCTTCTTTAAATCAATGGACGTTAGACAGAGCGGCGTCTTGAACTCCCGAGAAACCTCAATGAGCTTGGTTATCGTGTGGATATGGTCGATGGTGCTGAATCCTTTGGGGAACCTGGCTTGCTCGCATGGTTGTCCTTCATCTAGTGTTCTGCCAATCCTATTTAGGATGACTCGAGTGAACAACTTGTAGATGACAGACAATAGGCAGATAGCGTGATAGTTGCCAATGTCATGGATGTGTCCCTTCTTGAACAGTAGTATGGTCCTGCTGGTTTTGCATTGGGATGGAACCTTGCATTCAGACAGGTAGCTTGTGAAGAGCCGAGCCAGTGTATTGGTGAGTACTGATGGTAGGTTCTTCAGGTGTTCAGGTCTGACCTGGTCTGGGCCCGGCGCTATTCCTTTCTTTACTGACTAAATGGCGTGTCGGATTTCGGAAGGGAGAATGTTGGGAACGACATATCCATCCTGTGGAATTTGGTATGTCGGCAAGTGGACATGGCTATCGGAGAGATTTGAGTAGAAGTCATGGATAATCTTCTCCATTGCCATTCTGGAGGATGCTATGGATCCATCAGGACGTCAGAGGGCAGTCATCTTGGTCTTGTATTTGGCGAAGGACAGGCAGGCGTTACGAATACTTTTCCCAGCTTCTGCCGCATCTACCAGCACTTCTGCTCTTCTCTCTTTGAGGTCTTCCTTGATCGCATCTCTGCACTGCTTTGTGAGCTCGGACGTTAGCTTGCCGTTGCCTGAGGCATGAGGCAATCCACCTTGGCGAATAAGCTCAAGAGTTTTCGAAGACAGGCGTTTTTTTTGTGGCTATCTCTCTCTTGTTGTTCCTCGCACAATCATGGAGATGCTGAACCAGTCGATCGTATGACACAATCAACTTGCCAGTAGAACTATTGAATACAACATTTCTTTTTGGGGAAATTTTTTTTTCACTTTGGAATAGCTTTTCCTTGATATCCTATATATGATTACCTATGGTAGGTAAGTGTTTAATACTATTTGAGTCTCATATTTTAGTAGTAGTTTATTCCAATATCTGTAATATTAAAACATGACATTATGACAGTAAATATATTCAAGATTTATGTAACTACAAAAATTTCATGCAACACCTGGACTTTAATGTTAGAGAATGTGGATTCTTAAAATCTAGTCTACATTTAAACAAATTCATTATTCATTTTTCCTAACCAGAAGTGTCACATCAACTGAAGGTCTTTTATTCATTTATTTATTTTTTAGTCCAACATCTTATTTTCAATTGCCTTATGAGAAACTGAAGTCTTTTATAAATTTTTCACTCTGTGGTTTAGCAAAAGATTTATCCTCTTGAAAATGAAAATAAAATAAGACAGAACCGAAATCCCCACCCAAAATTATATATGTAGCTGCAAGTATCACAATCAGAAGTTATATGGATCACCAGCAGTAGAATATAGGCAACACAGATAGAAATTTTTACCTACATAAAATGATACAAAGTTACAGCATTGACCAAAAAAGTGCAGTTTCTCATTAAACTTGGCTTTAATGTCTCTCAAAAGTCTTCCAGAGATTTTTTTGATCAATTTTCCTCCACAAGCCTGTCAGGAGTGATCCCTGAGTGTAGAGCCAGGAGTAAATACTGAGCACTGCTAGGTAATGACCCCAAAACAAGGTTTAAGTTTTAAACAGCACCTATTTTAAAGCTTCCATACGCAAAAATAAAACAAATTTGCCATCTAAATATTCTATTATTGAAAGTTTTTTCATGCATTACTAATAATTCATTAATATGTTATTATTAAAATAAGTGTCGAATTCAGACAAACCATTCAGAGACCTGTTTTCTATCATTGACTTAACCTCAGATGTCAAGATACCAGAAATAATGTTCATTTAGGCTTCGGAATCTTTTGAACAGACTTGGTGACTCCATTTCCTCCAAGCACTTTTTGCTTTTATGACATCTACGACAAAGTCTTTCCTCATGTCACAGACAGCAGAACAAACCAGACGGGTATGGTGAAAGTTCTTAAAACACATAGAATTGCTAGAAACAATATCAACATATAGCAGCTATACCTTATTTCAATAATTTGGGACCATCATCTAACTTTATTCCCAGAACAATAATAAATGTTCAGTTCAGTAAACTTGCAAGCAATATAAGCATCAGAACAGCTACCTATATATAATACTAATTTCGCCACTGTGGTTTCTGATAATCATCTGAGCTCTGAAATAGGCTACTTCCATCAGGTGTCATAAAGAGGCATACTTAAAAGTGTGCCAGTTACTTGAGTTTATAGGAGGATATTATATATAAGTACATAGACTGTAGCACTGTAGGACTGTTCTCCTTTTGTTCATCAATTCGCTCGAGCAGGCACCAGTAATGTCTCCATGTGAGACTTGTTACTGTTTCTGGCATATTGAATATGTCACAGGTAGCTTGCCAAGCTTTGCCATGCGGGCAAGATACTCACGGTAGTTTGCCGGGCTCTCTAAAAGGGGCGGAGGAATTGAACTTGTTTCTGCCGCATGCAAAGCAAATGCCCTACCCACTGTGCTATGCTCCAGTCCATCCTTGGACACTAGAATTGAACATATAAATATATATATATATACAATTCATAGGGTAGCAGGGTATCATAGATTTAAGCAGTATGGTTACATTGGTACTGGTACTTTATTTTGATCTTCATTCTCTTTTTAAGTGGAAGAAAGTAGAGAAATTGAGAAAAGTGAAATGATGCACTCTGGTTGTAACATAAGAGTCTGGACATCACATCAAGTCTTAGATACCTTGGTGGCACTTTAAAGAAAATAAGACAACAGGACCCCATTAACAGTCATTATAATCCATTGCCACAGTTGACAATCACTGACCTATATTATCCAAGATCAATTCTATTTGAAAGGTTTTAAAACATTTATCATTAACATGAGTTCTATCTCCTTTCCTTGACTCACACATACAAGTTGAAATCTTCAACTTGTATTATCTAGTATCCTGTAGTATATAAAATTAACTTTCAATATATAAAATATGTATATATATATGATTGTCATAGCTAATATCTGTTAGAGTTTTTGAGGAAATACATTTTGTTTAGGGGAACCATACCCAGTAGTGTCAGCACTTACTCCTGGCTCTATACCCAGGTTTCGATACTGGTCCTGTGTGGGAGACCATATGTTGTGCTGGGATTCAAATTTGGGTTGGCCACTTGCAGGGAAAATGTCATACTCTTTGTACTATCTCTCTGTTCCAGCAAGATAAGTTTCAGTTTCTTATTCTACAAAATTATAGAACGCAATTTCTGTTGCTCCACACCTATGTCTATTTGTTTGTTTTAAGAAACTACACCCGGTGGTGTTCAGGTACTCTTGCCTCTGTGCTGAAGGACTATTCTTGGCAGTGCTCAGAGTACCATGTGCTGTACCAGGAATCAAACCTAGGTCAACTGTGTGAAATGCAAATACCCAGCCCACAGTAATATTTCCCAGCCCCATTACACCTATATTTCCACAAAAAAGATGTACAAATTATGTATTCACATTAAGAGGCAAGAGTAGAAATTGGGTAATTTCTGTTTTCTTTTGTGTTAGCATAAGAAACACAATTGTTGTTCAATGGATTAACAACTAAAATAGGATCATTTTTTTCTTCAATTTTTATTAGTGAAACACCATGAGGTACGGTTGTAGACTTACAAATTTTGGGGCTTGGGTTTCAGTTATACAATGATTGAATACCCATCCCTCCACCAGTGCCCATTCTCCACCACCACCAGTCCGAGTATCCCTCCCACTCCCTCATCCCCCCATCCCACGCTACCGCTGTGGCAGGGCATTCCCTTTTGTTATCTCTCTCCTTTTGAGTGCTGTGGTTTGCAAAAGAGACAATGAGTGGTAATCTTGTTTGTTCTATAGTCTACTCTCATCACGCATAAAATAGCATCATTTTAATATGATTTATTCTGAGAAACACTTTAAGTCCTTAAAAGCTATTTAATACAGGGGTTTGAGGTTACTTATGGGTAGAATGACTGAATACTAGGCATATATTCATTCAAAATTTATCTCCCTACAAACTACCCCATGAATTACCATTTGTGATCTGCCTGTTACTTTGTATCCCAACAAAAATATATAATATATAGAAAACTACTTAGTAGATATATTTTAAAATGTTTTTTCCTGTGAAAACAGCAAAGTTGTAGCTATGTGAAAAAATTAACTGATAGAATAGTCTGTGGCATTGATATAAATGAATCCTAATCTACCAGAGATTGAGATAATTAGAGTGATCTGTAGATGTAGTTAAACCTGATTATTATTAATAGGTTGTTCGTATATTTTATATTGTTTCCAAATTATTCTATTTCAGAATTCCATTATTAACATTTTGAAATAAATAAATTTGATTTACAAAGATGTTAAGAGATTAGGTTTAGGAATACAAAAATTTAACACCAATCCCACCCTCCCCTGCATCAACTTCCCTGCAGAGTTGTTCAATTATTCCCTCCCCACCTCCAGTCTCTGCCCCATCCCCACTTGTCAACTTGGTAGGCACATTGAATAGTTACACTAATTGCTATACTCATTATAATAGTTAAGATATGAAATCAATCTAGGTGTCCAAAGACAGATGAATGTATTATGAAGGGATGATGCCTAGATCACCCTTGACCCCATTGTTTGGAGAGGATCACTACAAGGAAGGAAAGAAATCATGGAGGGAAGAGAAAGGAACGTAACAGGTGAGCAGGCATCAGAGACCCAAACCATTTTAAATAGAGGCTTAATCAGACAATATTCCCACCAGCAGTAAATGTGGTCTCCTTTTCTATAGCAATCCCACCAGGACTCATTATTTTCAGACATTTTGATATATATCATTCTCACTTGTGTGAGATATCTCATTATCATTTCCCTTTTCATTTGCCTGATAATAAATGCTGATGAATCATTTTTTTCACATGACTCTTAGCCTCTTCTTTGAATGTCTATCCTCTTTTCTTCCATTTTTTTCTGTGCAGATCTGTTGTTGTTGAGCTTTGTGTGTGCCCTTTATTACTTGGATATTAGCCCCTTATCCCCTTTCAGTAATGTGGTTTTCAATTTTAGTCATTGGTTCTTTTGCAAAGAAGCTTTTTAGTGTGATGTACCCCCGTGTTTTATTTTTACTTTTTTCTGAGGATGTGTAAAATAATTGAAAATTAATCTGTTATTAGTGTATTTAATGTATTTGGGTAAATATTAAGGTTTTAAAACTCCTTTGAATTAACTGTATATATGTGTGAGATAGTGGTCCAGTTTCATTCTTTACCATATAACTAACCAGTTTTCACATCCATTAATTCAAGAATCTTTTCATCCTCCACTTAATATTTAGTAATAAATTTACTGTCCATTTGAGTGTTCATCTCTGAATTTACAATTATATTGCATTGATGTGAGTTAATTCAGTTTTTATTACAATTCCTCTATAGTTAAGTTTAAAGTCAGGGACTCTTAGGCTTCCCATCATTATTTTCAAAAAAAAATCGTCTATTTTTAATTTTGAGAGCTGAATAGTGCCATACAAATTTTACCTTTATGAAGTTTTTTTTATTTAATTAAAGAACCATGATTTTCAAAGTTATTGATAGTTGAGTGTTAGGCACACAATATTCAAACACAAATATCATCCCCAATATCCAATTTCCTCCATCATGCTCTCTCCTGCAACACTTATTCCAACACCTGCCCCCTGACTGGCACGTTCCAAAGTTTAGCAGTTGTCTAGAAAATTTTTAAATATTTATTTCTATCAAAAACACCATAATTTACAAAATTTTTAATTATACAAGTGTTTCAGGCAATTAGTGTTCCAACACCATTGCTGTGGTCTTTCCTCCACCAATGCCCCTATTTCCCCATCCATCCCAAACTTGCCTCTTTACGCACATAGAACATTAACTTTATATAACTTGTTCCAACAAAACTCTAAGAAATGTCAAATAGAATGATCACTTGACATCCCGTTACTCATCGATTTGCTCGAGCGGGAGCCAGTAACATCCCCATTCATCCCTATCACGTGCTAATGTAGCCCAAAGGTGTCTGCTCATTCTAGGAAACGAAGAGCCTCCAACCGATCATTCAGGAACTTGACAAAGAAGTCTCACTATCTCACAGGTGGGCAGCCACATGATCTTTTGACGTCCCATGGAATCTAGTCAGTAATGGCTCTAGTCCAGCGGTCATCTCCAAATCTTATTATGTGTCCAGCCCATCTGATTTTCAACGCCTTCGCAAAGAAGACAGCGTTCCTGATTCTTGAACATCGACCGAGGTCAGAACTCCAGATTCTTTCTCTCTTTTGATTGAAGTGTGATACTCCAAGCATAGCTCTTTCGATTCCACTTTGGGAGATCTGAATAGCATTCTCATCCTGTTTACATAGAGCCCAGGTCTCTGAGGCATATGTTAATGAAGGAAGAACAGGGAATTAAAGAGATGTGCCCAGAACTGGAGGTTTTTTGTCCTTTTAGCTATTTCTTCGATGTTCTTAAAGGCGTTCCAAGCCACTCTCTTCCTCCTGCGCAACCCAGGTGCCAGGTCATTCGTCATGTTGATTTCTCGACCTAGGTACACATAACTGTTGCATTCGAAGATGTTCGTCCCATTAAGAGTGAATGAAAAGTCAGGAAAATGACCTTTTTTTTTTTATAAACATTGTCCTCGTGAGATTCAGCTGTAGTCCGACCTTTCCACACTCATGGTTGAAGTCGGCCAGCATTTGTGTGACTTGGCTGATGTTTGGTTTATAAGAACGATGACATCAGCTAAGCGGAAGTGGTGTAGTTTCTGACCATCTATTTTCAACCCACTCCTTCCCATTCCAGTTGTCACATGATGTTCTCGAGGGTGGCACTAAAGAGTTTCGGTGAAATGGTATCACCCTACCAATCCCCTCTTTTGACGTCAATGGTCACCTCCCTGTAGAATGGTGAGATGCTGATAGTGAATCAGCAATATAGCTCACGAAAGAACCTGATGTATTGACATTGAATGCACTGCTGGCTAGGGCCTCAATGACCACTTCAGTCTCAACAGAATAAAAGGCCTTCTTTAAATCAATGAATGTCATACAGAGCAGCATCTTGAACTCCTGAGAAACTACATGAGGTTGGTTATCATGTGGATATGGTCGATTGTGCTAAATATTTTTTGGAAACCAGCTTGCTTGCATGGTTGACCTCCATCTAGTGTTCTGCCAATTCTATTCAGGATGACTCGAGTGAACAGTTTTTAAACGACAGATATCAGGCAGATAGGGCAATAGTTGCAAATTTCATAGATATTTCCCTTTTTCTACAGTTCTGCTGGTTTTCCATTGGGATGGAACCTTGCATTCAGACAGGTAGTGTGTGAAGAGCCAAGCCAGTGTATTGATGAGTACTGGTGGCAGTTTCTTCAGGTGTTCGGGGCTAACCTTGTCTAAGCCAGGTGCTGTTCGCTTCTTTACCAACGAAATGGCGTGTTGAATTTCAGAAGGGAGAACTTTGGGAACGACATATTCATCTTGCTGAATTTGGTATGTCAACAGGTGAACATGGGTATCGAAGAGATCCCAGTCGCAGTCATGAATAATCTTCTTCATTGCCCTTCTGGAAGATGTGATAGATCCCTCAGTACATCAGATGAAAGTCATCTTGGTTTTGTCTTTGGCGAAGACAGACTGCCATTGTGAATGCTTTTCCCAGCTTATGCCACATCTGCCAGCACTATTGCTCTTCTCTCTTTGATGTTTTCTTTCATCGCTTCTTGCACTGATTTGTGAGCTCAGATGTTCCATTAAGGTTGCCTGAGGCTTGCGTCAAGCCACGTTGGCTAATGAGCTCAAGAGTTTTCGAAGACAGGTGTATTTTTGTGGCTATCTCTCTCGGCGTTCTTCGCACAATTGTGGAGGTGCTGAACCCGTCGATCATATTCCTTGTCAATGTTGTCAATGACGGCATCTTCCTATGTTGCCACAATTGTGCCAAAGAGCTCCCAGTTGGTGGTCGTTCTGGGAGTTCTCTTTTTAAACTTTGCAGCCCTTTATCCCTGCTCTGTGAAGTAGAATTTTGCATGAAGAAGACTGTTTGGAATTTTGGGACAACAGCGACATCGGTCAGGCCAAACTGTCAATTTAATATGATGTGGTCAATTTAGTTTTGGAACCGTCCACCGGGAGACTCCCATGTCCAATGTTTAGTTTCAGCCTTCTGGAATTGTGAGTTACCATGGATGGTCTTGGTTGACATGGTGAACTCAGACGCTCTCTCACCATGTTTGTTCCAATCTAGGCCATGGGTCCCGATGTGGAGTTCTTCGACTGATTTTCTCAGTCCTATCTTGGCATTAAAATCACCGACAATGATCTTGTAGAAGGTGTGGTCTTCTTTATAGCACTTCTCCAGCTCCGTGTAGCACGTTTCAATTTCCACTTCATCATAATTGGATGTTGGTGCATATACAACGAATATAGAAATTGCCAGCAGTGAGCCACATCTATTCAAGTGTAATCATCTAATTTGGGTTGTTAGGCATTCGAGTAAATCAATGTTTATGGCCAAGTTTGTGTTGACAAGGATGCCGAAACCACCGATGCCTCTTTTGTCACATTCTGAGGAACAGTTCTTCCCCAGTTTCGAAGGTGGCGTGATGTGATTGATGCCTTCTTGTCTCGGTCAGACCAATGATATTTTACTTGGTCTTTCCTGCTTCAGGTACTCAATGGATACATCCGATGCCAGCGTAGCATACATGCATTGAAATTACAGACAGTCATTTTTGGCAAATAGAATGATCAGGAAATAAATCAGTAGGAGCTGGCTCTGCTCTTATCCATGTACCCACCTGGTGGCAGGGCTCCTTCCCAGAGCCATGGCCGCTAACATCGCTGTGTGTTATGTGTGTTATTCTCCCTCTCCATATCCCATAAGAGGCATAAGTTACCCTCTTATTTGGAACTTTTCCTAGGCTTGCTTAACCGCCAGAAACACATTAGCCAATAATTCATTAAGCCCACCTCAATTAATACTGCATCATAAACAGAATAACAGTGAACATGAAGGGCTAAACCACACAGGTCACAATGGTAAAGCATCACAGAAGCCCATCAAGCTTACTTTTGAAGAGAATAGCCCAGAAGACCCCAACAGTAATGAAGTTCTAGACAACGTCTCTGACAAGAAATTTAGAAGGGAGCTACTGAGGATGCTTAGGGAGCTAAAAGAAACAATGAAAAGTGTAGGATAACATTTCTTTGTCCTTTCTCCCTTGCCACAGCTTAGGTTTATGAGGTTACACCCATCACAGTGCTCCTGAGTCACTCCCATTCCTTTGTTTATCTATAACCACTTCTCTATGCTTTCTTCCCCAACCAGTTAATCAACTTTTCACCATAAACAGATTCTTTTAATTTGTAAGGTCAGATCCATCTAGGACACTGAACTTGTAAGTTAATACTTCCTTTCTCCTCTCTTTATGTCTTATGAACAGTTTACTTTAATGCAATGACATATATATATAAAGACCATTAATATTGTGCTTTGTAACTTAGGATTTAATTGGCTTTGAATATTATTCACTCCCAAGCATCTGCTTTCTCGACTTAAGCCTCAGTTGCCCTTGGTTCTTAACACTCCAAAAGTAGGATCCCGATGAGGGACTGAATGTTCCCAAGGCAAGCGGTGAGCTACCCTGGCATCGAAATGGGCAAGCCAAAGTGCCACGATTCTTAACTATAAGTTAAGAGCTTGATCATAAACAAATGCTATCATGATCCAAAAGTAACGACAAGAATAGGACCCTTCTAGGGACAGGAAAGACTATCTGGCCTGAGCACTGTAGCCTGAGATCGAGATGGCCCTAGGAGAGCAATTCTATAAGTTTAAAGTATCTCTTACTTTATCCATACAAAATGATTTATATTATGTATGCTTGTATGTTTGTTGGACAAGGAGAGGAGAAACAGCCAGGGGATTCTGCTCTAGGGTGGATCGTCCTGCTGAGAGAGTAACTGTCCTAGAAGCAGCTTTTCCCGAGGGAAAGTATTCTACCCCTATAGATTGTGACCACACCTATGTGTAATTGTTACCCCAACCCCTCATGCTTTGGGATTTAACTGTACTGTAGTAATGGGCTGGGAGATCATAATCCAGACTCCAGAGCAAGAGGAGAAAGGGAATCGGGATCAGTATCCAGATTCCAGAATGAGAAGAATGAAGGGGGATAGAGAAGGAGAATGAAGTAGCATGGGAGAGGAAGAAGCAGGAGGGGAGGCAGAGGAGAGAGACAGGAATGAATGTAGAGAGAATTGGAATAAACTGCAACTAAGACCAACAAGTCTGGCACTTGTTCCTTCCTTCGCCTGCCATCGACATTACCCGCCACCTGGGGTGGGGGAGCTGGCATGAGACTACAGAAAGCAGGTGGGGGGCGGGGGAAGATAGAGCCACCGCTGATGCTGTCTTTTTTGAGTTTACACAGGAAAGCAATGCCAATAAAATACAAGAGAATTTGAAGTTGGAAATGCAGAAAATGCAAACAAAATTACAAACGGAAATGTCAGACCTGAAAAACCTGGTAGGCGAATTGAAAAACTCAGTGGAAGGCTCAGCAGCAGAGTAACAGCTGCTGAGGACAAAATCAGTGAGCTCGAAGATGAAGTCCAGAGACTCTCCAGAAAAGAGCAGAAAATGGAAAAGAGACTCACAATCAGGGAACAGATAGCAAGAGAAGATCGTGATGAAGCTATCAGGAGTAACAAGAATTATTGAAGTTCCAGAGGGACAGGAATAAAACCCCGATGAAGAAGAAACTGTCAGAGACATCATTGCTATGAGGTTCCCAGAGCTAAAGAAAACATATGACCACCTTCAGGAGGCCTGAAGGGTCAAGCTAGAAGAAATCCAAATAAAAATAGCCCAAGACACATCCTGATCAAAATGATCAAAACCTTAGATAGAGACAAAATTCTTAAAGTAGCAAGACCAATGAAAGAAATTGCCTATAAAGAAGCATCCTTAAGATTTACAGCTGATTAGTCTGATGAAACTCTCATGACCCGAAAACAGTGGTGGGATATAGTGAAAAAACTCAATGAAATAAATGCCTCACAAAAATACTTTACTCGTATTTTTTTACTTTAGTCATAAATTCCTAGATTCCTATAGACTGTCATTCCTATAGACTGTCATTCATAACAGAAGGAACAACACACAGTTTCACAAACAGATCAAGAACTTCTTAGTTAAAAATCATGGTTACAAGAACAAATAATGGGCTACTTTAAGACAAGATAGGCCCAGGAAATACAACGAATCTCAGCAGAAAAGTGGAAAAAAACCAATAACAATAATCTCTCTCAACATCAATGGGCTAAACGCACCAATTAAAAAACACAGAGTGGCAGGATGGATTAAAAAATTGAACTCAACACTCTGCTGCCTGCAAGAAACACATCTCAACAGTCAGAGCAATCACAGGATCAAAGTCAAAGGCTGAAAAACAATCCTACAAGCAAACAACTCCCATAAAAATGTTGGGGTAGCCATCCTAGTACCAGACCACATTGATTTCAGACTGAAGAAGGTCACAAGAGAGAGTGAAGGCCATTTCTTAATGATCAAGGAATTTGTACAATAGGAAGAACTTACAATACTAAATGTATATGCACCTAATAAGGGACCAGCAAAGTACTTAAAAAACTACTCATAGACTTGAAGAAAGACATCAATAACAACACAACACTAGTGGGATAATTCAACACAGCTTTATCACCTCTTGATAGATCAATCGGAATCAAGCTTAGCAAGGACATACTTCCTCTGAGGGAAAAAATGGAAGAAAGGGGAAGAGCAGATATATACAGGACACTTCATCCTCAAAAAGCTGAATACACATTTTTCTCAAGTGTGCATGGAACATTCTCCAAGATAGACCACATGCTGAGCCACAAAACATACCTCCATAAAATTAAGAATATAGAGATTGTATCAGCAATCTTCTCAGACCACAATGCACTGAAATTAGAAGTAAATCACACACACAAACAGAAAACTAAATCAATCACCTGGAAATTAAAAAGCTTATTAATGGACAACGAGTGGCTTAGAAAAAAATCAAAGAGGAAATCTAAAGATTCCTGGAAACAAACTAAAATGAGGACACAAGTTACCAAAACTTATGGGACACACCAAAAGCTGTGTTAAGAGGAAAGTCTATAGCTCTACAACCATTCCTCATGAAGGAGAAGCGAACCCACATAAGTAACCTAACCTCACAGCTTAAGAACTTGGAACAAGAAAAGGAGCTAAATCCAAACAGGAAGAAGGAAAAATAAAACTCAAAGCAGAAATTAATGAGATGGAAAGCCACAAAACAATCTGAAAGATCAATGAAACCAAGAGCGGGTTCTTCAAGAAAATAAACAAGATCGATAAACCTCTAGCAAGACTCACAAATAAAGGGAGAGAGAAAATCCCAATGAACAGAATTGGAAATGAAAATGGGGACATTACAACAGAAACTACAGAAATTCAAAGGATATTCAGAGATTACTTTGGGAAGTTTTATGCCATAAAACACGTAAACCTCGAGGAAATGGATAAATTCCTAGATTCCTATAGCCTCCCAAGGCTGAACCAAGAAGACCTGTAATATCTGAACAGACCTATGACCATCAAGGAAATTGAAATGGTAATAAAAAGTCTCCTCAAGCACAAAAGTCCTGGTCCGGATGGATTCACTAGTGAATTCTTCCAAATCATTAAAGAGTACTCCCAATCCTCTTTAAGCTTTTCCATGAAATTGAAGTATCAAAAACACTTCTGAACAGTTACTCTGAAGCAAATATCACCCTGATACCAAAAGCAGACAGAGATACCACAATCCCTGATGAACACAAACACAAAAATCCTCAACAAACTATTAGTAAATAGAATCCAATGACCGTCAAAAAGATTGTACATGACCAAGTAGGATTCATTCCAGGGATGCAAGGATGGTTTAACATTCAGAAATAGATCAACATAATCCATCATGTCAACAAAAGAAAATATAAAAACGATGTGATCATATCAATAGATTCAAACAAAGGATTTCACGAGATTCTGCACCCATTTATGATGAAAACTGTCAGCAAAATAGGCATCGAAGGAACTTTCCTCAATATACTCAAACCCATCTACCAAAAGCCCACGGCAATTATCATTATCAGTGGTGAAAAACTAAAAGCCTTCCCTCTAAGATTGGGCACAAGACAAGGTTGCCTACTTTCACCACTCCTATTCAATATAGTACTGAAATTCCTGGCCATTACAGTTAGGCAAGACAAAGGTGTCAAGGGCATATAGATAGGAAAGGAAGAGGTCAAGCTATCACTATTTGTAGAGGATACTATACTTAGAAAACCCTAAAAACTCTACAGAAAAGCACCTAGAAGCAATAGGTCGGTTTAGTAAAGTGGCAGGCTACAAAATCAACACCCAAACTTCCATGGCTTTCTTATATACAAATAACAAAAGAGAAGAAATAGATTTTTATAAAAACAATCCTGTTCACAATAGAGCCTTAGAAAATCAAGTACTCAGAATCAGCTTAACCAAATAGGTGAAGGACATATACAAGGAAAATTACAAAACACTACTTCAAGAAATAAAAGAGGACACTAGGAAATGGAGACACATCATGGATAGGGAGGATTAACATTATCAAAATAGCAATACTGCCAAAAGCAGTATACAAATTTAATGCAGTCCCTATCAGGTTACCTATGCCACTTTTCAAAGAAATAGACAAAACACTCCTGGTATTCATATGGAACAATAAACCGGCATGAAGAGCTAAAGTAATCCTTGGGTAAAAGAAGATGGGTGGCATCACCCTCCCCAACTTTAAACTGTACTTCAAAACAGTAGTAATTAAGACAGCATATTACTAGGCTAGAAACAGACCTGCAGACCAATGGAACAGAGTTGAATAGCCTGTCATAGACCCCCAAATATATGACCACTTAATCTGTTAAAAAGGAGCAAGAAATATGAAGTGGAACAAGGAAAGACTCGTCAACAAGTGGTGCTGGGAAAACTGGATAGCTACCTACAAAAAAAAATGAACTTTGTCCTCTGTCTAATGCCAGGCACAAAAGTTAGATCAAAGTAGATCAACGACCTCAATATCAGACATGAGGTACATAGAGGAAAATGTAGGCAGAACTCTCCACGGCATTGACGCTAAAAGCATCTTTAAGGATGAAACAGCACCGAACATGCAAGTGGAAACAAACATAAACAAATGGGACTGCATCAAACTAAGAAGCTTCTGCACTTCAAAAGAAACAGTGACCAAAATATAGAAAGAGCCCACAGAATGGGAAAGAATATTTACCCAATACCCATCTGATAACGGATTAATATCCAGGATATACAAGACACTAGTAGAATTGTACAAGAAAAAAACCTCCAACCCCATCAAAAACTGGGGAGAAGAAATGAACAGAAGTTTCCTCAAAAAAGAAATACAAATGGCCAAAAGGCACATGAAAAAATACACCCTAAAGGAAAAAGTGAGCAAAAGGGAATGCCCTGCCACAGCAGCAGGGTGGGGTTGGGGGGATGGGATGAGGATGGGAGGGCTACTGGTGTCATTGGTGGTGAAGAATGTGCAGTGTTGGAGGGATGGATACTCAATCATTGTATAATGAAACCCAAGCACGAAAGTTTGTAAGTTTACAACTGTACCTCATGATGTTTCACTAGTAAAAAAAAATGCTCCACATCGCTCGCCATCAGGGAGATGCAAATCAAAAGAATGAGATATCATCTCACACCGCAGAGACTGGCACACATTCCAATGAAGAAAAGCAACCAGTGCTGCCATGGATGTGGGGAAAAGGGACGCTCTTTTACTGTTGGTGGGAATGTGCACTAGTCCAGTCTTTCTAGAAAACATTATGGACAGTCCTTCAAAAACTAGAAATCGAGCTTCCATATGACTTTGCAATACCACTTCTCAGAATATATTCCTAGGACGCAAAAAAGCACAGTAGAAATAACATTTGTACCTATATGTTCATTTTAGCACTTTTCACAATAGCCCAAATCTGGAAGCAATCCCAGTGCCCTAGAATAGATGACTGGTTAAAGAAACTTTGGTACATCTACACAATGGAATTCTATGCAGCTATCAGGAGAGATGAAGTCATGAACTTTGCTTATCAATGGATAGATATGGAGAATATCTTGCTAAGTGAAATGAGTCAGAAAGAGTGGGACAGACATAGAAGGACTGCACTCATTTGTGGAGTAAAAAACAACATAACATGAGGCTGACACCGAAAAATAGTATATACACGGGACAGGAAGATTGCTTTATAACTGGAAGCCTGCCTCATGAGCAAAGGCGAGAAGGCAGCTGGAATATAGAAAGGATCACTATGAAAATGATGGCTTGAGGAACCAGTCAGGATTGGAGATGTATGCAGAAAGTAGATAAAGGACCAAACATGATAACCTTCCAGTGTCTGGATTGCAAACCATAATGCCCAAAAGTTGAGACAGGGTATGGGGAATATTGTCTGCCATGGAGGCAGGGGGAGGGTGTGAAAGGGGGTTTATACCAGGGACATTGGTTTTGTAGAATGTGCACTGGTGGTGGTACGGGTGTTTGATCATTGTGTGATTGTAACCCATTGTGTGATTTTTTACCTATATAAAAAAGGAAAATAAAAACCTTTAACACATATGAGCGATAGCACAGCAGGTAGGGCATTCGCCTTACAAGCGGCCAACATGGCCGACCCGAGTTCGATTCCTCCGCCCCTCTCGGAGAGCCCGGCAAGCTACCGAGAGTATTTGATATGCCAGACACAGTAACAACAAAGTCTCCAATGGAGACGTTACTGGGCCCGCTCGAGCAAATCGATGATCAACGGGAGGGCCTTTACCTTTACCTTTACCTAACACATATGATAAAATGCTTATTCTCATTTATATACTTGTGAAATCTAAAATATATTGCATTCAATTTTATTTTATATTTGGATCTCATTACAGTAATTGTCATATCTTACTTGTCTTTAATAAACTTTAAAAGAAATTCTGTGTTAATATATTTTGAAGTTTATATGAGATAAGTAAGCTCAATTTATATAAAATTTTCGCCTTCAATTTACATAAGCACTGTGGTTTGTAAAGTTTTTCATGATGACTTGTTATAAGCATTCATTATTCCAAAATGAATCCTAACACCACTATCAACTTCCTTCCACCATTGCCTCCAGTTTTCTCAATCACCCCTAAAATTGGCCCCAAAGGATGCCCACAATAATTTCTTTTATATTGCTTTTTTTCAACAAATTGCTAACAAAATCATCAAAAAATATTTTCTTAGAAGAAACTAAGTGTAAATTTTGTATCTCACCATAGAGATTTTAATTCATAGTATGAAGGATAAATACGATGTTGTTACTGGTTAAGAATTCTGTTTTATTATTTGTTTAGTCAAGATTGGTTGCCTTTTTTGTCACATCTCATCCAGTCTAGCTGGAGTGCTAATACTGGATTATCAGTATTGCAGAGTTTGGAGATGTTGCATGGTGGCAAAGGTGACTGTGTCTAAGAATTTCAGAGATTTTAACTGGGTGGGACAGCTGGTGTTAAAGTTTTAACTGAGTGGCATCTTTGGGGTGTGGAAGTGACTGCTGTTGCTTCTAGAAGTACTTCTGGAGACCATTCATCCAGATTCTGACCATCCAGATTCTGAGAAAGCCTGGAGATTTTGTTCACAGGATTTGCATGCCTGAATTTTCAGCATGTTAATTTCTGGATGAGATTTGTTTCAGAGGCAATTGGGTCCTGCTAAAGGTATGGTGGAAGTTTTGCAGTGTGGGAGCTAGCAGGTGCCCTGGGCTGGCCTTCCCCTCTCTGGGTTCACTGGATGTCTCAGCTATGCGCGAATGTCTGAAAGATTTTTGTCGAGATGATCTTTTTTTCAAAAATTAATTATTAATATCTGTTTTTTTGAGATTTACTTATGAATGTCTGTAAGTTGTGGTTTAGGTCATGTGTTTTTAGTGTTGCTCAATTTGTGCTTTGAATAAATAGATATACCAATTTCCCACATCACTAGTATACGCAAGGCACCTGATTCCTGTTTTCCGTTACGTCTGTTACTCATTTTTTCCTTCCCTCCCCAATTTGTTTCCTTCTCTGTCCTTCTCCTCCCTATACACTGGGGTCAACAGTGATCTAGGCGTAACATTTTATTACATTACAATTCCCTCATCCAGTTATTCTATATAATATGGGTAAGTGAGATCATTCTGTGTTTGTCTTTCTTCTGGCTTACTTCATTCACATGATATCTTCCAGGTTCAACCAGTTTGCAGAAAATTGCATGATTCCATTGTTACTTGAAACTCCACAGCATTCCACTGTGTATAAATACCATATCTTCATAATTCCTCCATCTGTCGATGCACACATAGGTTGATTCCATATCTTAGCTATTGTACTAAGTGCTCTAATGAGTAATGATGTAACTATGTCATTTTGAATCATTTTTTTTGCCATGGAGATAGGAATTTTGCTCCATGGCTTGGAGGCCAGCCACACATTCTAGGGGAAAAGGGAGCTCAGATAGAGAAAGGAGTACCAAATAAAGGGTTTTGGGAGGATCCTCCCAGGATGGGAGAAGCATGTGAAAGTAAACTATAGACCAAACATGATTGCCACTCATTGCCTCTTTTGCAAACCACAACACCCAATAGAAGAGAGAGAACAAAAGGGAATGCCCTGCCACAGAGGCAGGGTGGGATAGGGGAAATGAGGGGTGGGAGGGATACTGTGACCCGTGGTGGTTGGAAATGGGCACTGGTGGAGGGATGGGTATTTGATCATTGTATAATTGAAACACAAAAATGTGTAAGTTTACATCTGTACCTCATGGTGTCTCACTAATAAAAATTTAAAAAAAATGTAATTGCTAGGTCATATGGCATCTCAATTCTAAGTTTGTTGAGAACTCTTCACATTGTTTTCCATGGGAGTTGCACCAGACAGTACTCCTACCAGCAGTGCATGAGAGTTCCTTTTGTACTACATCCCTTCCAACATAAATTGTTTCTATTTTTTTGATATGTTAATTCTGTACAAATTTTAGTAATATTCTCTGTTTATGAACAATGAGTGGGGATTTTGATGGGGATTGCATGGGATCTATATAATGTTTTGGTAAGATAATCACTTTATCTCCATAAATATTTGAATTCATGAAAAAAGAATATCTTTCAATTTCCTTATTTCCTAACGTTCTTTCAATAGTCACAATATAGGTTTCTTTTTCTTTCTTTTTTTTGTGGAAAGGCAGTTTGGGTCACACCCAGCTAGGTCCAGGACTTACACCTAGGTCTGTGCTCATTCTTGGAAGTACTTGGTAGACCAGTACCATAGATTGAATCATAGTAAGCTGAATTCAAGAAGTATTCATAGTTCTCACAAAATGAGACTTCATCTCTTTTGTCCATCCCTAGAAAGGTAATTTTTTTGACAATTGTAACTTGGGTTATTTTACTTCTTTCTTACCTCATGGTCTGCATATAAAATGCAACATAATCCTGTGCTTTGCTGGTGTGTAGAAGATTTTTAGCATTCATTGTAATTTAACTCCTTTACCTATTTGCATCACTTTAAGTTCTGTTTATTGCCTAATTGTTTTGTCAATGGATGCTAATCCTCTGAAGAATAAAAGTGCTAAGATTTGATATCTTTGTCTTTCCACTGATTTATGAAGAAAGATTATCAGACATTCACCATTGAGTTTGCTAACTACTGCTTATGGCCTACTTTTTGTTTGTTTTTTTTTACAACTTACTCCCAATTCTTCACTCAGGATGGTCTGAACCACCTTCAGGTGGGCTCAGTGAACTATACTGGGTGCTAGGAATTTCATGTAGGTTTAGAGAACTTTTTAAAAATATATTTAATTAGTGAGACATCATGAGGTACAGTTGTAGACTCACACATTTTTGTGCTTGGATTTCAATTATACAATAATCAAATACCCATCCCTCCACCAGTGCCCATTTCCCACCACCACAGATCCCAGTATCCCTCCGACCCCCCATACCCCCAAATCCCACCCTGCCTCTGTGGCAGGGAATTCCCTTTTGTTCTCTATCTCTTATTGGGTGTTGTGGTTTGCAAAAGAGGCAATGGGTGACAATCATGATTGGTCTATAGTCTACTTTCAGCATGCTTCTGCCATCCTGGGAGGATCCTCCCAACACCTTTATTTGGTGTTCCCTTCTCTATCTGAGCTCCCTTTTCCCCTAGCATTTGTGGTTGGCCTCCAAGTCATGGGGCAAAATTCCTGGTACTAATCTCGGCCATTCTTGGATGTTAGTCTCCTATTTTGTTACTTTATGTTACCCAGATAAATGCAATCTTTCTATGTCTATGCCTCTCTTTGTGAGTCATTTTGCTTAACATGATACTTTCCATGTAGTACCACTTGTATGTAAATATCATGACTTCATCTTTTCTAACAGTTACATAGTACTCCATTGTGTAAATGTGCCACAGTTTCTTTAACCAGTCATCTGTCTCGGGCACTCAGGTTTTTTCCAAATTCTGGCTATTGTAAAGAGTGCTGTAATGAACAAACAAGTGCAGATGTCATTTCGACTATACTTTTTTGCCTCTCTGGGATATATTCCCAGGAGTGGTATTGCTGGATCAAATGGGAGCTCGATTTCTAATTTTTTGAGAATCGTCCATACTGTTTTCCAAAAGGGCTAAACCAGTCGGCATTCCCACCAACAGTGAAGGAGTGTCCTTTTCTTGCCACATCCATGCCAGCACCGGTTGCTTTTGTTCTTGTGAATATGGGCCAGTCTCTGTGGTGTGAAATGGTATCTCATTGTGATATTGATCTGGATCTCCCTGATTTATTAATGATGTAGAGCATTTCCTCATGTTCTTTTTGCCATTTGGATTTCTTCTTTGAGAAAGTTTCTCTTTCATTTCATTACCCCATTTTTTATGGGGTTGGATTTTTTTTTTTTTGTGGAGTTCAACCAGTACTTTGTATATCCTTGATATCAACCCCTTATCATATGTGTATGTGACGAATATCCTTTCCCATTCTGTAGACTGTCTTTGTATTTTTGTCACTGTTTCTTTTGAGGTGCAGAAGCTTCTTAGTTTAAGATAGTCCCATATGTCTATCTCTGTTTTCACATGCTTGGCCAGTGGTGTGACATCTTTGAAGACACCATTAGCTTCTATGTCATGGAGGGTTTTGCCAACTTTTTCCTTATGGATTCGGGTCTGATGCTGAGGTCTTTAATCCACTTTGATCTTACTTTTGTACATGGAGTTAGGCAGAGACAAGAGCCCACTTTTTTGCTTGTAACTGTCCAGTGATGCCAGCACAATTTGTTAAAGAGGCTTTCCCTGCTCCACTTCACTTTTGTTGCCCTCTTATCCAAGATTAGATGCTCGTATGCTTGGGGGGAGATGTCAGTATATTCAACCCTGTTCCATTGGTCTATAGCTCTGCCTTTGTTCCAATACCATGCTGTTTTAATTATTACTGCTTTGTAGTAGAGTTTGAAGTTAGGGAGGTTGATTCCTCCCATTTTCTTTTTCCCAAGAATTGCTTTAGCTATTCGTGGGGGCTTATTGTTCCTTATAAATTTCAGAAGTGTTTGCTCCATTTCTTTGAATAATGTCATGGGTATCCTAATAGGGATTGCATTGAATTTATACAGTGCTTTGGGAAGCATTGCCATTTTGAATATGTTAATTCTCCTGATCCATGAACAGGGTATATTTTT
The DNA here is from genome assembly GCF_029834395.1 of Sorex fumeus. Lineage (NCBI taxonomy): Eukaryota > Metazoa > Chordata > Mammalia > Eulipotyphla > Soricidae > Sorex > Sorex fumeus. Next base: position 9,564,924 of record NW_026606115.1, read on the forward strand.
CCATTTCCTCCTATCCTTTTTTATTTCCTGAAGTAGCGTTTTGTAGTTTTCTTTGTACAGGTCCTTTACTTCCTTAGTTAAGCTGATTCCTAGGTACTTGATTTTCTGGGGCACAATTGTAAAAGGGATTGTTTTCTTCATGTCACTTTCTTCTCTTTCACTATTTACAGTTAGGAAAGCCATGGACTTTTGGGTATTGACTTTTTAGCCTGCAACTTGACTATACAAGCCTATTGTTTCTAGAAGTTTCTTGATAGAGGCTTCAGGGTTCTCTAAGTATAGTATCATATCATCTGCGAATAGTGAGAGCTTGATTTCTTCCTTTCCTACCTGGATGCCCCTAATATCTTTTTCTTGCCTAATCTCTATCGCAAGTACTTCCCGTACTATATTGAACAGCAGTGGAGGATTGGACATCCTCGTCTCGTTCCTGATCTTAGAGGGAAGGCTCTCAGTTTTTCCCCATTGAGGACGTTGCTTGTTTTAGGCTTGTGGTAGATGGATTTAACTATATTGAGGAAAGTCCCTTCTATCCCCATTTTGGCTAGGGTTTTATCATAAATGGGTGCTGAATCTTGTCAAATGCTTTCTCTGCATCTATTGATATGATCATACGATTTTTATCTTTTCTTTTCTTGATATTTTGGATTATGTTGATTGATTTCCGGGTATTAAGCCAGCCTTGTATCCCCAGGATGAATCCTACTTGGTAATGGTCTATGATATTTTTGATGAGTAGTTGAATTGTATTTGCTAGTATTTTGTTGAGAATCTTCGCATCTGTGTTCATCAGGGATATCGGCCTGTAGTTTTCTTTTCTCGTGTTGTCTTTGTTTCCTTTTGCTATTAGAGAGATATGGTCTTCATAGAAACTGTTTGGGAGAGTTTCTGTTTTTTCAATTTCCTGCAAAAACTTGAGAAGGACTGGGATTAGGTCCTCTTTAAATGTTTGGAAAAATTTACTAGTGAATCCGTCTGGACCTGGGCTTTTGTTTTTGCGAAGACTTTTGATTACAGTTTCAATTTCGTTGATGTTAATAAGTCTATTCAGATACTCCAGATCTTGATAGAGCTTTGGGAGATTATAGGAGTCCAGGAATTTATCCATTTCTTTTAGGTTCTCTTTTTTCGTGACATACAGACTTTCAAAGTAGTCTCTTGTAAAAAACTATGCACACAGAAGGTTGTGTGTTCGCGGGCTCTCTGGACGGCTCTATCTCACCGCCCGCGTTCGGTGCCCTAGAGCTGCTGTGTGTAGCCTGCATCGGGACGGCTGTTGGCCAAGGGCAGATGAAGGAAGAGACGAGGGCCAGGCCGGTTGATCTTAGTGGCAGTTTATTACAAGGAAGTTTATCCCATAGAAGAACTTATGTTGTGGAGGGCCTAGGTTCTCTCAAGCACATGTTCCCCTTGCTAGTCTCTCGGTAGTCCATCTTTCAGCCCCTCTGCTCTCTTCTTCTCCCACTCCCTTCTAGTCTGGGCTGACACTCCACCCAGTCAGGTAGCCAAATCAACATAAGAAAGCCCTTCCTGACTGCTCAAGGGCAAGATACCTCTTAAGGTGTTTTTCTCTTTTCCTCAGTCCAATAAACTTATCAACTATTTCTGAGGTTATGCAGGAAGGACAGAAAGGTGTTATCCTACAGTCTCTGATGATCTTTTTGATTTCTTTGGTTTATGTTGTGAAATAACCCTTCTCATTTCTGATTTGGTTTATTAGACTTCTCTCTCTCTGTTTCTTTCTGAGTGTTGCTAGTGGTTTATCTATCTTGTTTATATTCTCAAAGAACCAGCTCTTGGTTTCATTGATCTTTTGGATTGTTTCTTTGGTTTCCATGTCATTGATTTCTGCTCTACATTTTATGATCTCTTTCTTCTGCCTGATTTAGGCTCTTTTTGCTGATCCCTTTCTAAGGTCTTGAGCTGTGCGGTCAAGTTTTTTATGTGCATCCTTTCTACAGACCTAAGATATGCTTGCAGAGCTATAAATTTTCCCCTTAATACGGCTTTCACTGAATCCTATAGGTTCTGGTAGCTCGTGTCTTCATTCTCATTTGTTTCCAGGTATCTTTTGATTTTGTTCTTGACTTCGTTCCTGACTGACTCATTGTTCAGCATTGAGTTGTTTAATTTCCAGATGTTTGATTTGGTTCTCCTTGTTTGTGTGTGATTCACTTGCATCCTTAGTGCATCATGGTCTGAAAAGATGGTTGATACTATTTCTATCTTCCTGATTCTGTTGAGGTGTATGTTTTGTTTCCTAGCACATGGTCTATTTTCCAAAATGTTCCGTGTGCACTGGAGAAGAATGTGTATTTTTTCTTTTGTGGGTGTAAAGCCCTGTATTGGTCTATAAGTCCTTTCTCTTCTACTCCTTCTTTCAAAGCCAATGATTCCTTGCTGGGTTTTGTTCTTGTTGATCTATCCAGAGGTGATAAGGCGATGTTGAAGTCTCCAAATACTATTGTGTTGCTAGCAATGTCCTTCTTAAAATCTGTTAGCAGTTGTTTTAAAAATTTAGCTGTTCCCTCATTAGGTGCGTATACATTTAAGAATGTGATTTCTTCCTGTTGTATGTATCCCTTGATGAAGAGAAAATAGCCTTCACTGTCCCTTCTAGTCTTTTTCAACGTGAAATTAATGTTGTCAGATACGAGTATGGCCATCCCAGCTTTTTTGAAGTAGCTGTTTGCTTGCAGGATTGTTTTCCATCCTTTGACTTTGAGTCTGTGTTTGCTCTGAGTGTTAAGATGAGTTTCTTGTAGGCTGCAGAATTTTGGATCCTGCCTCTGTATCTATTTTGCCACTCTGTGTCTCTTAAATGGTGAATTTAGACCGGTGACATTGAGAGAGATTATTGTTATGGGGTTTTGTGTCATCTTTCTGTAAGGGTCTGTTTTGGTTGTAGGGTTTGTCTTGTGTTATAGTAGCCCCTTTAGCTCCTGTTTTAGGTTTGGTTTTGAGTCGATGAAGTTCCTGAGCTGCTGTTTATCTAGAAAGTAGTGTCCGTTCCTTCGATTTTGAGTGAGAGTTTAGTGGGATAGAGTATTCTTGGTGAAGCATTCATTTCAGTGAGTTTTTTCACTTTATCTCGCCACTGCCTTCGGGCTTGGAGGGTTTCCTCTGATTGGTCTGCTGTGAATCTCAGGATTGCTCCTTTGTATGTGATTTCCTTTTTTGCCCTTGGTGCTTGCAGTATTTTGTCTCTATCGGCAGCATCGATCATTCTAACTATGATATGTCTTGGAGTGTTTTTGTTAGGGTCTCTTTCAGCTGGCACCCTTCGGGCTTCTTGAATCTGAATGGTTACACTGTGGAGCTCTGGGAATTTGTTTAACCATGGTTTTTTCATTGGGATTGTTTCCCTGAGCTTCTGGTAGTCCAGTGATTCAAATGTTTTTTCTTCTTGAATCGTCTCCTAGGACTCTGATTCTCTGTAGAGCTATTTTGAGGTCCTTTGCCACTGTTTGTTGTTGCGTGTTGGCTTGGTGCAGCTGATCTTCCAGATCACTGATTCTTTCCTCAGCTATGGTCATTCTATTTTTGAGGGCACAGACTGAGTTTTTCATTTCATCTATGGAATCTCTGATCCCTGCCATTTCTGTGCGAAACTTTCCAATTTCCGTTCTCATTTCTTCCTGTATTTTGTCGAGTGTGATCAATTGTTTCTTTCATGTCCTCTTTCAATTTACTGCATATCTGTCTGACTGTTTAATTGAGTTGATTGAACATCTTGATGACTTCATATCTGAATTCTTTGTCAGAGAGGTCCCTTAGGTGGCTAGCACCTACTGAGGCTTCTAGACTTGTTTCCTCGTCCTCTCCCTGTGGCGGGGATTTGTGTTGTTTCTTCATTTTGGTGTGTATGTATAGGGCATATATTTCTCGGTATGAGTAAACTACTTACGGCCGCGTGAGCGTTGGCCTGCCAAAAATTAGGCCACTCCTACTTCTTAAAGACCATGCCCACTTCTAAAGTGGCCATACCCCCACTGATACCTGGTGTGTATCAGGGGAGTAAAGACTGGGTGGGTAGAACAGACCAGCTCAGCTTGGGCGATGGAAAGGGAGAGTCACACAGTCTCGGAGCTGCTTTTTCTCCTGGTGTCCAGGGGACACCTGGGGGACACCTGGGGGTTTACAGGGTGAACTCCAAGTCCCAGGTTCGAGAAGCGGCGGAAAAACTGACCTGGGTGGGGAGAAAAGACCAGCTCAGCTTGGGCGATGGAAAGGGAGAGGCACACAGCTGGAGAACTTTTAAAATATGTTTTTATTGAATCACTGTGGGATAGACCCTTCAAAAGCTGTTCATAATTGGATTTCAGTCATACAGTTTTCCATCCCCCAACCCTCCACCAGTGAACATTTCCCAGCACCAGTGTCCCCAGGTTCCATCTGATCAGCCCGCATCCCCCACCCCCTGCCTGCCTCTATCGCAATATTGATACTGAAGGGTTATCAAGAAAATCCCTTGCCTACTTTTAACCTTCAGATCTTATCCAGCATGATCATTCCCAGCTATTATTCTCATAGCAGTCTCTTATCTATTTTACCTACCCTCAGGCCATATACACTTGTGGTTAGTTCCAACCATTGACCAGTCCTCTTAACCTCTGTTTTCTGTTTGGGGAGATTTTGTTTGGAGCTTGTGTTTATCAATAGCATTTCAATTGTGTCTCCTGTAAATTTAAGAAGGCTGAGTTCATGTTTTTAGCTATTTAAAAATTCTGCCTGTTTTAAATGGCTAGTTTAGGTAAATGATTAAAATATAACTCAGTACCTTCTTTTTTTTATTAGATTATAGGTATTTGTGGTTAGTATTGTTTATTTTTATCTAATTATTCTTTGCTGTGATATGTTCCTCTTGTGTAGTGGTCCACTCCATCTTATTATTCTTGTTTGTGCCTTCTGAGTCTTTATGTCTTAAAATTACCATGAAACTTGTTCCTGAAGGCAAAATTTGTATTCCTTCTTCATTTCAAAGATAATGAGTCATTTTTTTTTATTTTTGGGCCAGCGATGCTCAGGGGTGACTCCTGGCTCTGCACCCAGGAATTACCCCTGTGCTATCACTTCAGTCCCAAAAGATAATGAGTCTTGACTCCATTGCATTTAGACTCCATTACAACTCTCTTTGTTTCTTGCATTTTTATTTGATTTTCTTAGTACTTATGGTATGCTTTTACTTGATTTCTTTTGTTTGATAATACTTTAAAAAGAGGCTTATATTTGTTTGCTGTCACTGTCACTGTCACTGTCCTTCCGCTGTTCATCGATTTGCTCGAGCGGGCACCAGTAATGTCTCACAACAAATTGTGAGACTTGTTACTGTTTTTGGCATACCGAATACATCACGGGTAGCTTGCCAGGCTTTGGCATGTGGGTGATATACTCTCGGTACCTTGAGGGCTCTCGGAGAGGGGCAGAAGAATCAAACTCAGGTTGGCTGCGTGCAAGGCAAACACCCTGCCCGCTATCGCTCCAGACCATTTGGTTGCTAACAGTAAAAGCTTAAAAAATGGGTAGAACCTTTTGCATGTAACAGTAATTGAATAATATTAGCAGATCTTCCTAGCTTGAATTCACTTTTGATGGATTTTGGGGATCAAATCCAGAGATTCAAACATGTGAGGCATGTACTGAGCTAATCCTCTAGTTTGACAGGTTTTTTGTGTATTATTTTTTTGTGTTTGTGTGTGTGTGTGTGTGTGTGTGTGTGGTGCCAGATATTAAAGCCAAGGTCTTACACACATGAGACAAGTGTTATACTTGCTAAGCTACTTTTCCCACCCCTTTTAAATATTTTAAACTGAGTCTGGTGTTCCTTCCCCCTTTTTTGTATGTGTATGTTTTACTTTTTATGGAAATCGAATGTATAAAGGCTTTCCCTTTATTAAAAGATTTACTTCCCCTCTGATTACTTCTGCGAATATTTGAATACAGGGGAAATTAAATGAGATAAAATAAATTTAAATGAGAGCTGTTACCGACTGTATTCCACGGGATGTCAAAAGACCGCGTGGCCGCCCACCTTCCAGATGGTCAGACTTCTTCGTCAAGATCATGAACGATCGGTTTGAGGCCCTTCATGTTCCCGGAGCGAACAGATGCCATTGGGCTACACTAGCACGCGACAGGGACAAATGGAGACGTTACTGGCGCCCACTCGATCAAATCGACGACTAACGGGAAGTTAAGTGATTAAGTGATTAAAAATAAATTAAAGTTTTGCTTCTCGTTAGTAGTTCAGGACTTTACATTATGATTTATTTTAAAATTTTAATGGAACTAGAGATGAAAATTGATAGCCACACAGTTCATGTTCAATTTTTATGCTTACATAAGACTTAGTTTTGTTTAAAACCACAAGTATCATAATTATTCATAATTGTATATATTACAGTGTATAATTTAAATTTGTAGAATTTAAAATTTATAGAATTTTAGATTAAGTTGGAATTTAGTCAATATAAGAAAGGAACTCAGATACGTATATATTAATTGGTGTGATAACTAGCAATAGGTGCTTGATGATCGATTCTAGGTCAATTGTTTAATTTCTTTAAAATTGGGCTGGAGCAATAGCACAGCAGGTAGGGCATTTACTTTGCACATGGCCGACCTGGGTTTGATTCCTCTGTCCCTCTTGAAGAGCACAGCAAGCTACTGAATATCCTGCCCACATGACAAAAAATGTCAAGCTCCCCGTGGTATATTTGATGTGCCAAAACCAGTAACAATAAGTCTCACAATGGAGATGTTACTGGTTGCTGCTGGAGCAAATCGATGAACAATGGGAGGACAGTCCTACAATGCTACAGAGTACTTATGGTTAGGGTTTATTTATTTTTTTATTTATTTGCTTTTTGGGTCACACCTGGCAATACACAGGGGTTACTCCTGGCTCTGCACTCAGGGGTTACTCCTGGCTCTGCACTCAGTAGTTACTCCTGGCAGTGCTCGGGGGGACCATATGGGATGCTGGGAATTGAACCCGGGTCGGCCAAGTGCAAGGCAAACGCCCTACCCCCGTGCTATCTCTCCAGCCCCTCTTTGTGTTTTTTATACAGACTTTTTATTGTACCATGCAGAATGATTTAAAGGCGATGCATTAGCCATAGCTGTTGTTTGTAAAGTTTGTACTATTTCTTGAAACATGAATGCTATCTGAGCTACACAGAGTATCCTATTTAAATATATGTTTCAGTCTGTGCATTTGCATTGTATGACATATCGTTGCATTTTGGCCTAAGTGTTTAATTTAATATTACTGTAATGAATATTAAGGGTATTCCCTTAAATGTAAGTTTTTGTTTTGTTCTTACTGCTCTAAATATTTATATCTGTCTTTGACCTTTCCCATTTAAATTGAAATTTTCTTTTACTGGGGGTTTGACCCCACACCATTGTGATTTTCAGAGCATATACCTAGTTCTATGCTCAGGTATCACTCTTTGAAATGCTGGTAGAAAATAATCAGTTTGGGGGATAAAACTGGTGTCCCCAAGTGCAAGAGAAGTGCCCAGTACTATCATTTTTTGATGTATTCTGTTAGACTTTATTTTGTTTAGAAGTTCTTGAGCTCCTTGAATCTGCGTATATGAATTGTATATGAATTAATGCTCAATTTGGGAAAGTTCATGGCTATATTTTCTTCCACAAATACTTCTTCCTCATTCTCTCTTTCCTCTACATAGCACTGCAACACTGTCATCCCGTTGTTCATCAATTTGCTCGAGCTGGCACCAGCAACGTCTCCATTATGAGACTTGCTGTTACTCTTTTTGGCATATTGAATACACCACGGGGAGCTTGCTATGCTTGTAGAATATTCTCGGTAGCTTGCTGGGCTCTCCCAGATGGACGGAGGAATCGAACCTGGGTCGGCTGCATGCAAGGCAAATGCCCTACCCACTGTGCTATAACTCCAGCCCTTTTTCTTTTGGGGTCACACCCGGCGATGCACAGGGGTTGCTCTTGGCTCTGAAATCAGGAATTACTCCTGCTAGTGCTCAGGGGACCATATGGGATGCTGGGAATCGAACCCTGGTCGACCATGTGCAAGGCAAATGCCTTACCCGCTGTGCTATCGCTCCAGCCCCTTCCTCTACATATGAGACTAATATAACGCAAACTATTCCTCTTGAATCTTCCCATAAATTTCTTTCCTCTTTTTCATTTTCCTTATTGTTTTTCATTCTCTGGTTTTTGAGGGCTCCTAGTTTCATGTATCTTATGGTTGATCATATAGATTCATTCCTTACTGTATGTCATTCTGCTACTGAGTCCCTCATCCTACACTTGCTATGCTCTTCATTAATAATTTTATTTTTATTATATCTTTCCTTCTCAATAGCACGGTGGTAGGGCATTTGCCTTGCACGCAGCCAACATGGCGGACCCAAGTTCGATTCCTCCGCCCCTGTCGGAGAGCCCGAAAAGCTACTGAGAGAATCTTGCCCGCACGGCAGAGCCTGGCAAGCTACCCGTGATGTATTCAATATGCCAAACACAGTAACAACAAAGTCTCCAATGGAGACGTTACTGGGCCCGCTCGAGCAAATCGATGAACAACGGGAGGACAGTGACAGTGACAGTGACATATCTTTCCTCATTAGACATCTTTTTTAAACTCGTGTGCTTATAGTTCTTCATTGGCATAAGTATCCTCATGCATCGACCAGGTGAATTCCTCTATTTCTGAATTCTGTGTTGTGATTTGAGTGTTATAGGTGAAAGCCTTGCTTTGTGCTTTCTTGGGTGGCACTATATGATTCAAACTTTAGATGCCACTTGGAGACTTGCCCTAGACTATATTACTCTGAATAGCTGCTATTAATTTTTACCACAAGGTTTTAGTTAAAATCCTCAGTACTGTGTGACAATTGTGACAGTGATACGGATGTTCACCGAATTGAGAAAAATAGTAAAAGGCATCCCTGAAACCAAAAGAAAAAGTATGAAGTAGAGCCCAGTATTTTTATTTGTTAGTGCCTAATTGTGGCAGTGGTATCGCCACACTGTTTTGGGCAGCTAGTGCACTCTAGACCTTAAGGGTGCCCTAGAGTTGTTCATCTCTATGAAAGTCTAGTGTCCACCAGGATATCTCTGTTTAACTGCATTGGAATTCCTATTAAGCTCAAACCAACCTGGTAAGTGCACATGGCCTGAACCCAAAACTGACCAGGTCTGGCCTCTTGTCAAATGCTCTACTATTTAATTGTATTGTCAGGTTTGTCTGGCAGTCAGAACCTAGAATTAGTAAATGGCTTTGTATTGAATGGATCTGTCATTTCATTATCCTTGTATGAAAATAAAGGCACTTTCCCCGGTACTGAAGATTTCCTCTTTAGTTAGGGACCAAAGACCTTTGTCAGATTGAAGTGAGACACCCCAGCAAAAATATTAGCCTTAGATTCAATGGAGTATCACCAGTAGACTCACCCCACTCCTATCCCTTCTGCCTAAAATGTACTTCTTTACTGTGATTTTGTTGTGTTTATACACATTCTGTGGTGCAGAATCTGCCAGAGAATGCAACTGGACTTCCTGGTTTCTTTTTTCATTGGAGTGCCATACAATATTATGTATATATTTTTTTCTGCAGACAATAGTGGCACCAGATATTTTTCAAGAAATAATTTCTTAAGCATAAAAAAGTGTTCAGGATAATCAAGAGTTAAATATAAACTATGATAGCAAAATGTTTTAGTAGAAAAGTGTAGTAAAATTGGTGGCTGCTAGGCATGTCAGAAAAAAAAATTGCAACATATCTATTTTAAAGTAGTATAAATTGATAGAGACTCAGAGTAAAAATTAACAAATGTATGTACGCTATAGGTGTCAAAAATCAGATGGGCTGGACATGTAATGCGATTTGGAGATGACCACTGCACTAGAGCCATTACTGACTGGATTCCACGGGATGTCAAAAGATAGCGTAGCCACCCACTTATGAGGTGGTCAAACTTCTCGTCAAGACTGTGAATGATCGGTTTGAGGCTGTTCGTATTCCTAGAACGAGCAGATGCCACTGGGCTACACTAGCACACAACAGGTATGAATGGAGACATTACTGGCGCCCTCTTGAGCAAATCGATGAGTAACGGGATGTAAAGTGATCAAGTGATGTACGCTATGATAAAGACAATTCACTTTAAGAAGTACTCTCCACATGAATACCAAGAATTCCTCAAGACATATTTCTATTAAAGACTATTCTTTGCATAATTGTTTAAGAGCAAAGACTATAAGCAACTACACACCTAGAAATATTAATAAGGCGAATCAGTGGATGAATTCAACAGATCAATACAAATCATGTTTTCTTCATTTCTTAGTATTAAATTCATCTTGTGGGGGTATAAATTTGTTCCTTTATGAATTACAATATGAAATCATTGTATATCATATGAATATTTCTATAATAAACTTAGTAAAGATATTAAAACATGCCTATATAGATTATAAGTAGTCATAAGCAAGGTAATATTTCTCCAATGAGAAAGAAAATCACATTTGGTAAAATATATCCTATTATGATTTTAATATTCTCATTCATTTTCCCCAACTTAGTAGCAGAAGTTAGTATCAGTACTTTATTTTTATTTTATTTTATTTTGTTTTGCTTTTTGGGTCACACCTGGCGATACATAGGGGTTACTCCTGGCTCTGCACTTAGGAACTACTCCTGGCGATGCACAGGGGTTACTCCTGGCTCTGCACTCAGGAACCACTCCTGGCGGTGCTCAGAGGACCATATGGGATACTGGGAATTGAACCTGGGTCGGCCACACGCAAGTCAAACGCCCTACCCACTGTGCTATCGCTCCAGCCCCAGTATCAGTACTTTAAAAATAGTTTTGAAAGCCTGATGCTAATTAGCAGAATATTCATACACTTAGAGAACAAATTTAAAATGAACATTTATCATATTTCTTCTACATTTTTGGGTGTTGAGGCACATTTATAAATAATGCTTAAAACATTTTATAATATTTTAAAGACCAAGTTCTATTGCCACTATTTAAATGCAGTAAGGTTGCAACTGGCATATTAGAACACTGAAATAGCAGTTCCGTCTATATCAAAGAATTTGAAAGGTTAACATAAAATTCAATACAATTAAATATTTAGTTTATTTTGATTCATTTCACAGTGTGTGTCCATCTCTTTAAGATTTAAGTAATAGGGAAGATGGGTTAGTTTCTCTTCTAAAATATAATACTGACCTAGAAAACAACAACTAAGAATTCATTATGTAAATGCCAAAAGCTAAAAATGGGCTCATTCAAAATTAATTATTGCCTACCATCACAATTCAAAAAGAAAAGTATCTCAAGGTAGCTTTTTTAAACCTCTTTTATTGAATCACTGTGAGATAAACCACTGCAAAACTGTTCATGCTTGGATTTCAGTTAGAGACAGTATTTCAACTCCCATCCCTCCACCAAGTGTACATTTCCCAGCACCAGTGTCCCCAGGTTCCCTTCCATCATCCCATACCTCCCACCTCACCTCCCTCTATGGCAGGCATTTGTTTTCCTATCTCGTCTCTCTGTCTCTGTCTCTGATTCTCTCTCTCACTCTCTCTCTCTCCTTCCCTCTGTCTCTGTCTCCTTTTGGGCATTGTGGTTTGCAATATTGATACTGAAAAGTTATCCAGAATAACCGTTTATGTACTTTGACCCTCAGAACTTGTCCAGTGTGATCATTCCCAGCTATTATTGTCATACTGGACTCTTTTCTATCTCACCTACCCTCAGCCCCACACACTTGTGGCTAGTTACAACCATTGACAAGTCCTCCTAACCCCTGTTTTCCCTGTCCATGAGAGTTGTTTTGTATATGTATATATCAAGGTAGCTTTTATTGTGTTTTTCTACAAATAGTTTCCCACTGCTTATTTTGCATTTTTAATTATTTGTACATTATAAAAAATATAAGTCAGTCTACGTTTTACCCGCTTTTTTCAAATTGTTGTTTAATGAATAGAAATGTAAGGAGAGAATTTTTTTTAATGTAGGAGTACTGCTATTTATTCAGCCATTGATTAAGCTGAATGAATTGGGCATGGACTCCACATTACCTTTTTTTAATTGAATAACCATGAGATACATTTACAAAACTTTCATGTTCGAGATTCAGCAGTATAGTAATTAAACACCCATCCTTCCACCAGTGCACACTTTCCACCACAAGTGTCCCCAGTATATCCCCCTTATCCCAGTCCTCACCCTGCCTTCATGGCAGGCAGTTTTCCCAATACAGGAAGAGAGATTTTCTAAAATTTCACTAATTTCTTTGCTCAGAACTCCCCTCCTTTTAATTCAAAGATAATATTTAAATAACATTTTTAAGAAAATAGTTATACTTAAGTTTCTTGTCTTCCTTTCATATATTTCAAATGTTGTGTCTTAATTTATCTGCTGCAAAATAAAAATTATTTATCTGTCTTATGTATCTTTAACATTTTTTATTTTTTGTTCTTCTTTTCTTCTTTTTAATTTTTATTAGTGAAACACCATGAGATGCAGTTGTAGACCTACAAATTTTTGTGCTTGGGTTTCAGTTATACAATGATTGAGTACCCATCCCTCCATCAGTGCCCATTCCCCACCTCCAATGCTCCCAGAATTCCTCCCACCCCCCACCCCTCATCCTACCCCAACATTGTTTTTTACTTCGAAAAAACAATTAAGTTTTAAAATAACATAAAGGATGAGGACTTGTTTATTTTGCTTTATAAAATAAATACAATAACGAAAGCAAATTATAACTTCAAGCTATAATTGCTGTGTAAATGGTTTCATATACCATGAAAAGAGAATTGTTTACACCAAATAATCAATATGGTAATTAAGTACCTTTATACATAAAAGTCACCTTTCTATTATGTGCAATTTTAATTGAATTTTTTAAATTATTTTTATTTTATACATTATTTGAATTTCTATAAATAACTTATTATAAATTAATCAATTGGGACTGGAACACAGCAGGCAGGGCATTTGCCTTGCATGGGGCAGACCCAGGTTTGATACCCAGCATGCCATATAGTCCCCCAAGCACTGCTAGGAGTAATTCCCTAGTGTAAAGTCAGGAGTAATACCTGTGCATCGGCAGGTGTGACCCAAAAAGCAAAAAGAAAAAAATTTATCAATTGATACAAAATAACTTCTAATTAGATTTTTTGATCACATAGAATATGCGAATAATATAAAATTATTTGATAATATAAAAACATCTATGCCTTCAAATTATGGAGACCTTCAGAATATTTTATTTTTATGAACAAAGTATAAAATTAAATTTCTTTTATGAATATTTTGTATTTTTAATAAGAAGGAATTTTTGTATACCTATTTAGTCTATTATTATTTAAAATTTATATCTGATTTTAGAATCACACCATGTGGTGCTCAGGGACTTTCAGCTTTGTGTTTTGGGAGATTGTTCTTGTCTGTGATCCAGGGACTGTGTGGTACTAGGGATCAAATTTGGGCCTACCACATGCAAAGTATAAGATTAAGTCATTTATATATCTCTTTGGCTCTTAGTTAATAAGTTTTATGTGATCAAAGATATATTAATTTTCATGTTTGCTTACCAACCTTGTATTCTTTCTATTGAAAGAATTGAAAGAATTTCAGAGAGAAAGAGAGAGAGAGAGAGAGAGAGAAAGAAAATACCTGCCATAGAGTCAGGCCAGTGGGGTGGGTTCATGGGAGAGAAATTGGGGACACTGTTGCTGTGAAATGTGCACTGGAGGAGGGATGGGTGTTAGAACACTGCATGACTGAAACCTAATCATGAACAGCTTTGTAAGACTCAATCTCACAGTGATTCAATAAAAATAATTACTAATGAAATTCATGTATTGATTCTTTCATAGTTGCAAATGCATAGAATAAACTTTATGTAAGTATAAACAGCTTTATATCTTATTTATTTTTCTTTTCTTTTTTTTTGTTTTGCTGTTTTTATGCACCACAACCAGCTATGCTTGTGGTTACTTCTGCCTCAGCACTAAGGGTTTACTCTTGATGGTGCTCAGGGGAACATATGGGATGCATGGGATTGAACCTGACTCTAATGAATGCAAGGCAAACACCCTTGTAATATTGTTACCACCCAGTCTTTTTTCCATTCAAAATTTTGTTTTGTTAAAGCACTATGAATTACAAAATTACCAGTCCCACCACTTCTGTCAACTACCCCACACCAGTGTCCCCAAGTTCCCTTTTCTACCCACCATCCTCACCTAATGCCAGTCTTTCATCTTGATAGGCACCTTTTAAATCTAGCCCCCTGATTTTTAATTTAGTTAATTTTGGTGTCTTCATATAATGGCATGGATACATAAGATAATGCTAGATTTGGAATTGAAATTGTATAAGTGGAATATCTTACCTTGTTCCTACTCTTCAAAGGAAGATAGTTATAACTCTACTGTTAAATATGATATTTTCTATTAATATTCTTTGTCGGCTCGAGCGATAGCACAGCAGGTAGGGTGTTGGCCATGCACGTGGCTGACCCAGGTTCAATTCCTCTGTCCCTCTCAGAGAGCCTGACAAGCTACCGAAAGTATCCCGCCCACATGGCAGAGCCTGGCAGGCTCCCGATGGTGTATGCGATATGCCAAAACCAGTAACAAGTCTCACAATGGAGACATTACTGGTGCCTGCTCGAGAAAATTGGTGAACAAGTGGACAACAATGCTACGACAGTGTTACAGTGCTAAATTTCTTTTTCAAATCAAGATGAGTCTTTTGGAAATATTATTTTTTTCATTTTAATGGTAGGTATCATAATGCTAGGTTTTTCTAAGTTAATTAAAAGTGTTATAGATTTCTCTTTAGTTCCTTGATATGGAATTTTATATTGCTTTAATTCCTTTCTCAATCATTTCAGTATAAAACATATTCTTATAGACTCCCACTCTCTCACCATGGCAGGGCTCTGGATAAAGAGGCCTATTCCGGGGACCCTGAGGTCCACCACCTCACTGATCCCAGCCCCTACTTCAATGAATTCCACCTTTTGACATCGGCTCCATTTCTCAAGACCCAGGTTTGTGCTTCTAGGATCCAGAATTCTGCTTATCCACCACCACCCTCTTCCCATAACGGGGCTCCAGATAGACAGCCCCATGCCTGGGAGCCTTAAGGTCTCCTACTCAACAATCCCAGCCACTATATGAGGAAGTCCCACTGTTTGATGTCAGCTCTAATTCTCTAATACAGTAATTGAACAGATTCAAGTTTACTACTGAATACTCTCATATTGAAGCCAGAAGGATATTACATTTATACTTCACTCACCATAAACAGATAGAAATATGAGTTAACTAAATGGAATGACTAGTTGAAGATTCCCTTGTTAAATTCAAACAGCACTTCATGGTATAGGACAAACTTATTATTTAAAAGAATGTATGCACATAATTATTCATTGTAACACTCAGTACAATAGCTAAGATTTGGAATCAATTTAGGTGTCCAACAACAAATAATGAATCCTGAATATCTGATATGTAAACACAAAGGAATACTATGAAACTTAAAAGATTGATAAAATCATGCAATTTGCTGCAACATGGATAGAACTGTAAGATGCTATGTTAAATGATGTCAGCCAGAAGAATAATCATAAATACATGATGATATCACTTATATGTGGTATTTAGAGTAACTATGAGAAAATAAATGTATTAAAAGGAGATGCCTAGAACACCCTTGGACTCACAGTATATGGAGGAGCACTGCAGCACTGTCCTCCTGTTGTTTATCAATTCATTCAAGCGGGCACCAGTAATGTCTCCATTATGAGACTTGTTGTGATTGTTTTTGGCATATTGAATACGCCATGAGGAGCTTGCCAGGCTTTGCCATAAGGATGAGATACTCTCGGTAGCTTGCCGGGCTCTCCGAGAGAGGCGGAAGAATCAAACCTGGGCCAGCTGCGTGCACGGCAAACGCCATACTGGCTGTGCTATCGCTCCACCTTCTATGGAGGAGACAAAAAGATATTGAGTGGAGGGGCTGAGAGAAGACACACATGAGAAACAGGGGGCAAGGGTTTAGGTGCATTGGTGGTGGGATGATGGAGCTAAATGTCCAAACCACAGAGTCCACAACACTGAAATCAGGAGAACCGTATTCTAATAACCAGACATACATGTTCCTGTTAAGATGACAGTCTGTAGTTTTGAGGGTAGAAGAGGGAACTTGGAGAGTGGTGAGAATGTTGATCCTGATGGCAGGATTGCTAATGGAACACTGTATATCTAAAACCCAATTATGGATAACTTCATAAATTATGGTTCTTTAATAAAATAAATTTAATAAAAGTAACATACTCACATACTTTTAGTAAGTAAGATGCTGGCCTTATATATGGCTGACCTGGTATTCATCTCTGACACAATGTATCATTCAACAAATAACTCCAGGATGGATCCTGGAGAGAATAATTTTAACACCTTTTACATAATGCTATTAGTTGTATAGAAAGAGTTAATATATGTAAGATATTGATGACTTAATTGAAAATGTGAAGGGCTGTTAAAATATTACTTACAATTAATATTGACACATTATTGACTAAAATGTTTTCAGATTTCTGATAAAATACCATGGTCTGCCTGTCTTCTCCAGCGCACAAGGGCCTCATGCATTTCATGGTTCACTTTGTTTTGTTTTCAACTTCCATTTTACTTTGTTTCTGCACTTTCAAAAAACATGCACATCAGGCACAAAACCTGCACAATGCCTGGTTCTCATGGTCACTTCATAAAAACAGAATCTTGTCACACTCCTTAGCAACAGAAATCTTCAATCTAGAGCATAAAACACTAGGCTTTTCAGAGCATTTATTTTTCTTTTCTTTTCTTTTATCTCTTAGTCTCTCTGCTTTCTTGTTTTCTTTTTCAGGTGAGATCAAATAGAGTTTTGAATTGCTATTTGGACTCAAGTTGTATCAAATAGTCTTCAGTCCAAAGCATATCCCAGAAAGAGATTGCTTTGGCCCTTTACTTTTCTTTATTTCTTTCATTTTATTTTCTCATTCCTCACATTTTCACCTGATTGATCACTTTGTACTATTGAAAAGTTGCTTTGAGAAGCAGCCATTTAAACTATTTCTCAGGGTGCTTCAGAACTCCGGACCCCATTGTTTTTAATGTAAAAGTCTATGCTCTCACTCATCCTTTCCCCTTGATAAAATTTCAAAACAATTGAATCACAAAACAAAACAGCTTGTCAGAATTAACCTGAACTAATCCTTGTAGCTTTTAACCTTAGTTAATGAAATCCAAACACTGTTTTTGTACTGACGCATTATGTTTTTAGTATCTTATACTCAAATAGTTTTAAAAAGTAAGAATGCACTTGAATCTAGGAGATATAAAAAAACAAAGGTTTAGAATTATATTTGGATATTCAGTTTCAACACCTCATACCCTATCCTCCCAACCCAAAGTACTAGTGAACTCCCTCCAGCTCTGCTTTCTGGGCTAGACCATTGAAACACGGGCATGGATAGTCAGGTAGATTAATACTGGAAGTGACGCCACACTGATAATTTTTTTGAGTCATAAAAATGTAAAATTGGAGGTTTTGTTTGGGGTGGGACATGCAAGTTAACGTAGACTATAGATCAAACATAATGGCCACTTACTACCTGTATTGCAAACCATAACACCCAAAAGGAGACAGTAAAAGGTAATGTGCCTGCCAGAGGCACGGGGTGGGGATGGGGTGTTGATGGTGGGAGGGATACTGGGAACATTGGTGGTGGAGAATCAGCATTGGTGAAAGGATGGGTACTCGATCATTGTATGACTGAAATTTAATCACAAAAATTTGTAAGTTTGTAAAGAAAAGTAAAAATGCACATGAAATTATACAATTAAGGTAAAATATATCTTACATTAACTGCTTTATTAACTAGGTATAAAATATATATTTCATTAACTGCTTTATTAACTAGCTTTATTAACTAGATATTAACATTTTATAAGCTGCATCTTTTTAGTTGTTTGTTAGAGAAATAAAGGACTCTGACTTTGAATGAAACCATTTTACATTTTCTGCCAGTGTACTAGGATGCTTTTGAGTTATGCTTAGAAAATGGACCTAATTAATATTTAATAAAATTCATGTTACTATAAATTTAGTATATAAAACTGTTATAGAGTGAATTTACCTTTCATAATAACTAATTCAAGGAGCGTGCATTATTTTAAAATCTACCAATATATTTGAAACTGCTATGCAAAGTCTAAACAGCATGCTGCTCTTGTTTTTTCTTCTACTCCATAATTATCTGATTAGTAATTCTACACACAATAAAAGATTTTTGGCAGACTGGTAGTGGGGGTTGGGGTGGGGTAGAACCATACCCTGCTCTACACAGGGCTTACTCCTGGCTTAGCACTCACTCTTGACCTCTATTCAGTCCTTATATGGTGCTGGAAATCCAACCCAGTCTTGGTTACATGCAAGTTTAACACCCTGTCTTCTGTACTACCTCTCTTACCACACAATAAAAGACTTTTTAAGATAATTGTAGAAGAATAAATAAATCATATAGCAAAATAAGTGTCAGTGCAATTATGTTCAGAGTCAACTCATGCAGTTTTAACAGCGGGTAGGGCGTTCGCCTTACAAGCGGCCAACGTGGCCGACCCGAGTTCGATTCCTCCGCCCCTCTCGGAGAGCCCGGCAAGCTACCGAGAGTATTCGATATGCCAGACACAGTAACAACAAAGTCTCCAATGGAGACGTTACTGGGCCCGCTCGAGCAAATCGACGATCAACGGGAGGGCCTTACCTTTACCTTTTATTTTTCATGTGAGACATGTTTTAATTTTTTCAACTCTCATGACTTTTTTTTTCTTTTTTGTGGCCACACCCAGCGATGCACAGGGGTTACTCCTGCTGTGCATTCAGGAATTACCCCTAGCGGTGTTCAGGGGAACATATGGGATGCTGGGAATCGAACTTAGGTCGGATCTATGTGCAAGGCAGATGCCCTACCAGCTGTGCTATCACTCCAGCCCCTCTCCTGACTTTTAAGGCAACAAAATGTTTACCCCAGAAACTATTGAGAACATATTAGAAAATTTAACTGCACAAGAAAGAATCTTTGCACAGCATCTTAGATAGAAACAAAACAGGAGGAGGTCTGAATAATTGTGGATAGATAAGTAGGGCCATGCAACTTAATTTCACCATAAAATGGATGTATTAATTTTTTATTCAGTCACAGGATTATTTTGTTTTGTTTTGAGTCCACACCCAGTGATGTTCAGAGTTTACTCCTGTCTGCGCTCAGTGGACAACCCAGGGGGGATCAGGGGACTATATGTAGTGCTGTGGATGGAACTTAAGTTGACTACTGGCAAAGTATATGCCTTTTCATTTTTACTATTGCTCCAGCACAGAATTATTTTTTTAAATGAGAAGATGAATATCTAAAACTAGTTGAAAAATGAAGTTTATGAAGTTTTACATTTATTCTAACCACATTATTACTATGGCTTTTTAAAATTGTTGGTTTGGTACATGCCCAATATCATAAATAGGTTCCTATGGAAAACTTTTATAGGCCAGGGCTTGTTTCACAAATGAAAATATATTTACTTAAGATAATTTTGACATTATAAATATCACATTTTTTTGTTATAAAAGGAGTAAATATCAATGGAATTTTATACTTGCACATAAGTCGGAGTTTTGCATCTCCTCTGTTGTAAGTTTACCAGAACTAGCACTCTCTGCTCTAATTTCTTCAAAATGTGTATAAAAGATTCTTTCAAGTGAAGACAATATGATGACCACATGATGCAAGAATAATGGCAATTGGCCTTCAGCACTGAAAAATGGGGCCTATAATATCTTGCTCCTAAGATATATGCCTGTTTCACAAAAGGCGTGGTACTTGGACAAATATACATGACAAATTACCTATTTTGAATACTGCATTTTACAATCTG
The DNA here is from genome assembly GCF_029834395.1 of Sorex fumeus. Lineage (NCBI taxonomy): Eukaryota > Metazoa > Chordata > Mammalia > Eulipotyphla > Soricidae > Sorex > Sorex fumeus. Next base: position 9,584,926 of record NW_026606115.1, read on the forward strand.
GATATTTCACAAGTTGGAAATCTTTATAATATTTGTTACACTTAACAAAACATTTTATATTGATTCCCTTATATTTGAAGGGCTGGAGCTATAGCACAGTAGTAGGGCATTTTCCTTGTGCGCAGTCAGCCCGGCCAAGCCTGGTTCAATTCCTCCGCCCCTCTTGGAGAGCTCGGCAAGCTATGAGAATATCTCGCCCTAACAGCAAAGTCTGGCAAGCTACCCATGACACGTATTCGATATGCCAAACACAGTAACAACAGGTCTCACAATGGAGACATTTCTAGGCCCGCTCGAGCAAATAGATGAACAATGGGAGGACAGTTTTTAGGTGTCAGAGTTGAGATAATTCTCTCATACAGATTTCCCTTATATTTGAAAAACGGTAATTTATTTTTAATTTCTGGTTGCTACTTAGAATTCATCTAGAACGTACAAGGTATTTGCACATTGCATGGTTAATCCTAATCTATTGAATAAAATTGCATTGAAATTATATGTGTCATTTTTCAATTACATAAAATAAGACTATATTCCACCATAAGGGCAAATATCAAGGTCTCAAACATATGTTAATCAATAAAATGTACTTAAATAATAATTAATATTTAGATGAGCTGTTGGAATAGACTAAACTACTTGCATTGATTAATTAAAAATGTATGCAGTCTACTTCATCTGAGGGAAAGAATGGAAGAAAGGGACATAGTAGATATATACAGGACACGTCATCCTCAAAAAGCTGAATACACATTTTTCTCAAGCCTACATGGAAAATTCTCCAAGATAAACCACATGCTGAGCCACAAAACATACCTCCATAAAATTAAGATAGAGATCGTATCAACAATCTTCTCAGACCATAATGTGCTGAAATTAGAAGAAAATCACAAATAAAAACAGAAAACTAAATTAAACACCTGGAAATTAAACAGTGCGCTATTGAACAATGAGTGGCTTAGAAAGGTAATCAAAGAGGAAATAAAAAGATTCCTAGAAATGAATGAAAATGAGGACACGGGTTACCAAAACTTATGGGACACAGCAAAAGCTGTGTTAAGAGGAAAGTTTATAGCTCTACAAGCATTCCTCAGGAAGGAGGAGTGAGCACACATAAATAACCTACCTCACAACTTAAGAGCTTGGAGAAGGACCAACAAAAGGAGCACAACCCGAACAGGAGAAAGGAAATAATAAAACTCAGAGCAGAGATTTAAAGAGATAGAAACCCAAAACGCAACCCGAAAGATCAATGAAACCAAGAGCTGGTTCTTTGAGAAAATAAACATGATCTATAAGCCTCTAGCAAAACTCACAAAGCAAGGGAGAGAGAAAACCCTAATAAAACTAATCAGAAATGAAAAGGGGGTCATTACAACGGAAACTACAGAAATTCAAAGGATCCTCAGGACGTACGTTGAGAAGCTTTATGCCACGGAACATCAAAACCTCGAGGAAATGGATAAATTCCTAGACTCCTACAGACTCCCAAAGCTGAACCAAGAAGACCTGGAATACCTGAACAGACCTATCACCATCAAGGAAATTGAAATGGTAATAAAAAATATCCCCAAGCACAAAAGTCCTGGCCCTGATGGATTCACTAGTGAATTCTTCCAAATCTTTAAAGAGGACTTACTCCCAATCCTCTTTAAGCTTTTCCACGAAATTGAAATATCAAAAATGCTTCCGAACAGTTTCTACGAAGCAAATATCACACTGATACCAAAAACAGGCAGAGATACCACAAAGAAAGAGAATAACAGACCAATATCCCTGATGAACACAGATGCAAAGACCCTCAACAAACTACTAGCAAATAGAATCCCACTACTCATCAAAAATATCATACACCATGACCAAGTAGGATTCATCCCAGGGATGCAAGGATGGTTTAACGTTCAGAAATCAACCAACATAATCCATCATATCAACAAAAGAAAAGATAAAAAGCATATGATCATATCAATAGATGCAGAGAAAGTATTTGATAAGATCCATCACCCTTTATGGTGAAAACCCTAGCCAAAATGGGTATAGGGGGGACTTTCCTCAACATATTTAAAGCCATTTACCAAAAGCCTACAGCAAGCATCATCCTCAATAGGAAAAACTGAGAGCTTTCCCCCCCCAAATCAGGGACGAGACAAGGATACCCACTCTCTCCACTGCTGTTCAATATAGTACTGGAATTACTTGCAATAGCGATTAGGCAAGAAAAAGATATTAAGGACATTCAGGTAGGAAAGGAAGAATTCAAGCTCTCACTATTCGCAGGTGTTATGACACTATACATAGAGAACCCTATAACCTCGACCAAGAAACTCCTAGAAACAATAGACTTGTAGACTAAAGTTGCAGGCTATAAAATCAATACCCAAAAGTCCATGGCTCATTTCTATACCCAAACAGTGAGAGAGAAGAAAGCGACATGAAAAAAAAATCCAGTTCACAATTGTGCCCCAGAAAATCAAGTACCTCGGAATCACCTTAAATAACGAAGTAAAGGACCTGTACAAAGAAAACTACAAAACGCCACTTCAGGAAATAAAAGAGGACATGTGAAAATGGAAAGATATACCCTGCTCATGGGTCGGGAGAGTTAACATTGTCAAAATGGCAATATTTCCCAAAGCATTGTACAAATTCAATGCAATCCCTATAAGGATACCCATGGCATTCTTCAAAGAAATGGAGCTAACACTCCTAAAATTCATATGGAACAGTAAGCCTCCAAGAATAGCTAAAGCAATTCTTGGGAAAAAGAAAATGGGAGGAATCAAATTTCCTAACTTCAAACTCTACAATAAAGCAGTAATAATTAAAACAGCATGGTACTGGAAGAAAGGCAGAGCTGCAGACCAGTGGAACAGGGTTGAATACACTGACATCTCCCGTCAATCATATGATCATCTAATCTTTGATAAAGGTGCAAGAAATGTGAAGTGAAGTAAGGAAAGCCTCTTTAACAAGTTGTGCTGGCAAAACTGGATGGCTACATGCAAAAAATAGGCTCAGAGGTCTGCCTAACACCATGTACAAAAGTTAGATAAAAATGGATTAAAGACCTCAACATCAGACCGAAATCCATAAGGTACATTGAAGACAAAGTTGGCAAAACCCTCTATAACATTGAAGCTAATGGTATCTTCAAAGATGTCACACTGCTGGCCAAGCAAGTGAAAACAGAGATAGGTAAATAGGACTATCTTAAACTAAGAAACTTCTGCACCTCAAAAGAAACAGTGACCAAAATACAAAGACAGTCTACAGAATGGGAAGGGATATTCGCCGAATACACATCTGACAAGGGGTTGATATCAAGGATACATAAATTACTGCTTTAACTCCACAAGAAGAAAACATCCAACCACATAAAAAATGGGAAAATTAAATGAACAGAAACTTTCGCAAAGAAGAAATCCGAATGGCAAAAAAGCATATGAGAAAATGCTCTACATCATTAATCATCAGGGAGATGCAGATCAAAACCACAATGAGATACCATCTCACACCTCAGAGACTGACCCACATCCAAAAGAACAAAAGCAACCGGTGTTGGCGCAGATGTGGGGAGAAAGGGACTCTCCTTCACTGCTGGTGGGAATGCCGACTCGTTCAGCCCTTTTGGAAAACAGTATCGACAATTCTAAAAAAATTCGAAATTGAGCTCCCATTTGACCCAGCAATACCACTCCTGGGAATATATCCGAGAGAGGGAAAAATGTATAGTCGAAGTGACATCTGCACTTGTTTGATCATTGCAGCACTCTTTACAATAGCCAGAAACTGGAAAAAAATCTGAGTGCCCGAGAACAGATGACTGGTCAAAGAAACTTTGGTACATCTACACAATGGAGTACTAGGTAGCTGTTAGAAAAGATGAAGTCATGAAATTTACATACAAATGATACTACATGGAAAGTATCATGGAAAGTATCATGCTAAGCGAAATGAGTCAGAAAGGGAGTCAGAAAGGGAGGGACAGTCATAAAAAGATTGCATTCATCTGGGGGACATAAAGTAATAAAATAGGAGATTGATACCCAAGAATAGCCGAGATCAGTAGCAGGAGGATTACTCCATGACTTAGAGGCCAGCCGGGCATTCTAGGGGAAAGGTCAGCTCAGATAGAGAAGAGAGCACCATACTAAGGGTGTTTGGAGGATCCTCCCAGGAGGGAGATGCATGTTGAAAGTAAAATATGGACGGACCGAACATGACTGCCACTCAATGCCTCTTTTGCAGACCACAACACCCAAAACGAGAGAGAAAACAAAAGGTAATGCTCTGCCACAGAGGCAGGTTGGGATGGGGGGGATGGGCGATGGGAGGGATACTGGGATACATTTTCATTTCATTTAATTTCATCATCCTGTTATTCGTCGATTGCCTCGAGCAGGCCCCAGTAACGTCTCTTTCATCCTAACCCTGAGATTATATTCAATGCTCTTTAGGAGAATGAGACCCATCATTTTTACTGGTATTTGGCATATTTGGTACACCACGTGTAGTTTGCCAGACTCTGCCCTGTGGGCAGGCTACATTCGATAGCCTGCAAGTTTGTCCAAAGTTGGAATGACATAATAAGATGTCATAAAAAGATATCCTGATAAGATGTCCGGTTCCGGGAGCTGGATTTTATAGTCTCTGAGTCTTGGCCGTTGATGGGATTACACGGCGCCAGGGGGGCCAGGTGGTGGGTGTGACCCCCGCCTACTGGAATTTGGAGGATCTGGGTGGAGGATGCTTGACTCCAATCCGAGTAGGCTGGGAGATCTCGGCCCTGGAAACCGCGTGGATTTGTCCCTCTGCCAGTACCTTCATGTGTGCGGAGAGTGGTCTCAGCATGGTGGTGGCTGGTCCTGGAGGTCTTCGGCTGCCGGAGCCCTGGTCGGGGCGGGGAGGAAAGCTCAACCCGCTCCCCTCCAACGGGCCCCGGCAAGGCACAGCCAGGTGCGGGGGCAGAAGACTGCCACTGGGATACATGGTGGTGGTGGTGGAAAATTGGCACTGGTGAAGGGATAGGTATTTGACCATTGTATAATCGCAATCCAAGCACAAAAATTTTTAAGTCTACAACTGTACCTCATGGTTTTTCACTAATAAAAATTAAGAAAATTGTATGCAGTCAAATAATTATTATCACCTTAAATGATGTAGTTTTAGGAGTCAGTTATATTTAAATAAAATAGAATAATTAATAAGGATTCTAAAAAGTACCAGTACAATTCATTCTAATAAATATTATTTCTTGAATATTTACTATACATCAAGTATCAAGTTAGTGCCTAAGATGATTGAAAACTAGGTATAGCTGAAATCATTACAGTTTTATTTGGAGTTATGTGTTAAAAACTAAGCATCAAAATCACAGTATGATATTTGCTATGAAAAACTTTAAAAATGAATGTCATGAAAGCATTCACAAAAATCCTATGAGAAAAGGTAGAAATAATACATCTTATTAATTGAATTACAAATATTGAATTGAAACAAGTTATTTCATGCCCCTTTAATGTTTCTCATTAAATATGAGCATAAAAAAAGAAATATCCCTTACTGGAAAAATAACTTTGCGTGACATTGTAACTGAAACTATAAAAGCAGTTTAACTACGTAATGTCATAGGCATTAAAGGCACTTCTCTTGAGTCAATAAGTCAATATTTTACTTTTGTTCCCCTGAGTAAATCAGCCTGCTACATTTCAAGAAACTATAAAATTTTCAGGTGAAAATAAGGAAAATAAACTAAGAAAATAGAAGTTTTAGACTTTTAAATGATTTCCTCGCTGATTTTTTCCACTGTGGTTTATTTTAAACTTAACAAGAAAACATCAAGAAACTACAACTGAAATATGGAGAATGATTTAAAAGGCAATTTATGACTGTAGAGTGACTTCTAATTGTATTGAAGCCACATCCACTAACTAAATTTATATTATTATCTTATATTTCAATATTTGTTGCCTACTACATTTAAAAATTGATGTTTAGTCATAGTCTTAGAAATAGTTTATACTTATCTCCATACAATTAATATATTACTAAATATAGACAATTGTAGTACCTTGGCACTGAAAGAGCATAAAATATGGTCTCCTTATTAACAGAAATTATATAGATTATGTCTACTAAATTTATTTTAAATAGTCAAATGGAGCGATAGCACAGCTGTAGGGCGTTTGCCTTGCATGCAGCCAACATGGCTGACTCGAGTTTGATTCCTCCGCCCCTCTCGGAAAGCCCGACAAGCTACCGAGAGTATCTCGCCTGCACAGCAGAGCCTGGCAAACTACCCGTGATGTATTCAATATGCCAAACACAGTAACAACAAAAGTCTCCTAAGGAGATGTTACTGGGCCCGCTCGAGAAAATCAATGAACAACAGGAGGACCGTGGCTGACCGTGACTGAGTCAAATGAATGCTGCAATATTCAATTAAAAACTATATTTTTGTACTTTTAAGGCTTTAAACTAGATTACTAAATTATATCCATTCATTGACCTTCAAAATTCTAGAAAATGCATAAAAGTGAAAATGTAGCAATTATATTCTGATTCTGAACTACTTTTTCACGTCAACCAGAGTTTCAAAGTTCCACTGCTATGTGGAGAAATATGTTCGAATTACGATACAATTTGCAATACTTAAAATATCATCTCAGAAATACATAGACACAGATATATAAACAGCACACATCACATATGAACACACACAGAAACAGTAGCACACACAAACTTAAGCACATCATTTGCTATTATTCACTGATATATAAGATAAACTTCTACAATATTGACATAAAAAAGTGTCACTTATTTAACAAACTCTAAGGAACAAACAACCTGAATTTTATTGATTTCTATATATTTAAATAATTGCCCTAACTTTATATTTATCACACCCTGGTTATGATTCCTGGTAGAATGTATAATATTTCAATTTTGTGTAATTATAAAAAGATAAATTGACATTGATATGTTGACACAGACAAAGGATAATTCAGTACTGGTTATTTCTGTAACCTTAAATGGAAATAAAAATCACTGAATTATAAACAAAATCTGCTAACTGTTCTCATAGTCTAAAGTAACTACCCTCAATGGGCAATAATTTTGAGCCAAGCATTTTCTAGAAGACTTTCTAAGATATCATTGTACCATTTCTAGTCACCTTTCAATCTACATAAGATTTGATATGGGAAAAATTGTGTTGGACTTCTGAAGGCACAGTATAATTTCATTTTTCTTATCTGATATTATTTCTTTAATCCTAGTAAAGGGAAAATTACAAAAGAATACTAGAAGGATTCTTGTTCCTTTAAAGAAAAAAATATCATCACATTTTTCATTTAAGGATTAGATCAGAATGAAGGGACACCTGGTATTTTTATCAAAAGACACAAGAATCATATGGCAGTTCTATTTTTATTTAATTTTTAAAAGAAATCTTCACACTGTTTCCCATGGAAGCTGAACAATTTTGTACTACAACCAAACTGAATGATGAGCTGTTTTCTTCATAATTTGATCATAACTGATGGTGAGAATCTTCACATTTAACAAATAGCCATCTGTATGATTTGGATAATTTTATGTTCAGTTATTTTATTTTAACTTGTTTTGTTTGGGGTCCCATACACAACAATGTTTAGGGATTATTCCTGGCTCTGCACTCAGGACACTTCAGCCATGACTTGGGGGACCATAAGGAATGCTGAGCTGTGAACCCAGCTCTATGTGTGAAAAGTAACCATCAGACTAGCTGTACGCTTCCCTGCCTCTGTTCGGTTCTTTTCCATGCATTCCATCACTGTTCTTAAATTCAGCACTTTGTTTATCTTAGATAATAGCCGTTTGTCAGAGCATGGTGTGTGAATTTTTTCACCATTTAGCATAATGTCCTTTGTTTTAGTGATAACTTCTTTTATATTTTGAGTTTAATGTAATCCCACTTATTTATTTTTTGTTTTATTTCTTCCTAATTGAGTTCATGACTAAGTATAGACTGAGTATACCACTTAAACCGATGCCATGGAGTGCTTTGCTTATATTTTCTTTAATGAGCTTTATGGTTTCAGGTCTATCTTTATGTCACTTAAATCACTTAATCACTTAATTTCCCGTTAGTCGTCGATTTGCTCGAGCGGGCGCCAGTAACGTCTCCATTTGTCCCTGTAGTGTGCTAGTGTAGCCCAACGGAGTCTGTTAGCTCTGGGAACATGAAGAGCCTCAAACCAATCGTTCATGATCTTGATGAAGAAGTCTGACCATCTGTTAGGTGGGCGGCCACACGGTCTTTTGACATCCCGTGGAATCCAGTCAGTAACAGCTCTAGTCCAGCGGTCATCTTTAAATCTCATTACGTGACCAGCCCATCTGATTTTTGACACCTTGGCAAACGAGACAGCGTCTCTGATTCTTGATCGTCGACGGATGTCAGAACTCTGGATTCTTTCTCTCATTTGAGTGAAACGTGATATTCCAAGCATAGCACTTTCAATTCCTCTTTGGGAGACGCGAATTAGCGTTCTCATCCTGTTTGCGTAGAGCCCAGGTCTCTGAGGCATATGTTAATACAGGAAGAACAGTGGAATCAAATCTTTATGTATTTAATTTATTTTGAGTAATCTTTTGTGAATTGTGTGAGACATTGTATCATTTTTATTCTTTCACAGTTAGTTACCAATTCACTCAACACCATTTATCAAAGAGGCATCCTTTCATCTCTTTTGATCTGCTCCTACTTATGAATAATGTGAGTTGCTATCACTGGACTCTAAATTCTTAGTCCACTGGTCTGCTATGTGTATATGCATTTATCCCAGTACCACACTTTTTAATTACTGTAGCATTATATTAGAGTTTTTTTTTAAAAAAAGAAGGCAACACATCCCATCTTTTTATTCACTTGGATTGCTTTGGTTATTCAGGGGATTCATGACTCCATAGAAATTTAAATATAATTTGCTATGTGTCATTGAAAAAAATCCATTGTCATTTCTAATGTTTTGGCACCACACCTGGAGGTGCTCAGGTCTTATTCTTGGCTATACTGTCACAGATAATTTGGTGGGCTTGGTTGACCATGTTGGGGGTTTGAGATAAAACTTGGTTTGGCTGTGTGCAAGGCAAATATTCTACCAACTATACCAACTCCTACCAACTCCTACCCCTCCGCAGGAATTCGGATAAGGAGTACTTTGAATTATACAATATTTTGTGTAGGAGAAACATTTCAATCATGCTGATATTTTTATCCATGAACAGGGAATAATTTTTTGATTCCTTGTGTCTTCTATTTCTTTTAGTACTGAGTTAGAACTTTCAATATATGCAATGGTCTTACCTCTTTAATTGACTCCTAAGTATGTTATATTTGAGCACCTATAGTTGCAATTTTAAAAGATATCTCTTCTAGTTCCTTGTTTGTATTCCTAGATATAAATATAGATATCTTTATCTAGGTATTTTGAGATCCATCTTGCCTCTCACTGTATCATTGTATCACTGTATCACCATTGTTCATCTATTTACTAGAGGGGGTGCCAGTAACGTGTCCATTAGTTCCAGCCCTGAGAATTTTGCAGCCTCCCTTTACTTGTCTTTCCCAACAACAGTCTCGGAAGCTTTTTCAGGGTCAAGGGAATGAGGCTCGTTATTGTGACTGTTTTTGGAATATCGGATATGCCACGGGTAGCTAGCCAGGCTCTGCTGTGTGATCTTGCCTCTCAAGAATACAAAATACTAACTCAAAATTATATGCGCACCTATGTTTATTATAGCACTATTTCCAGTAACCAGGATATGGAAACAACTCAAGTTTCCAACAACAGATTAGTAGAAGTACAAGTATATCTACTCCACTATAAGAAAATATAAACTTGTTACTGTCAGATGTTCCTTGCTCAAGCTACCAAATATTGAAAGCTAGAAAAAAATGGCCAAATGTAAGAAAAAAAATAAAAAGAGAAAGGACGAAAGGAAGAAAGGAAGAAAAGAAGGAAGTTTTTATAGCATGATAGGAGGTTACCATAAGAGCAGAAAAATTCTTTGAGGAGAGTCCGTTTTATTTTTTTATGCCATTCTATATATGTATATATACATATATATACACATTTTATATATATATATATATTACATATGCCTGACTGGGAACACCTGTAAAGGTGATTAGAGGCTGTCCCAAAGGCCTTCATCCCTCTCAGAGAGCCCAGCAAGCTACCAACAGTATCCTGCCCGCACGGCAGGGCCTGGCAAGCTACCTGTGGCGTACTCGATATGCCAAAAAACAGTAACAATGATGGTTCTCATTCCCCTGACCCTGAATGAGCCCCCAATATGCCATCGGGTTACACTAGCACGTGACAGGGACGAATGGTGACGTTACTGGTGCCCACTCAAGCAACTCAATGAACAAAGGGGTGATAATGATAGTGCTAGTGATGTCATTACAAATACAGAGGTGAGAAAACACTTTAAATTTTTTTTCAATAAGCTAGATGTGGTAGATATTTTATCTTAAGGTTTCCTCTAACATTAATGTTTGAAAAAAGACAAGTAGAACTTTTAAAATGGCTATCACTTGACTGATTGTGATAACTAGTCTGGCCTTGTGACCAATATTTGTAACTTAAAACAATTCTAAATGAGAAAACACCAGTTTTACTAAGAAATTTAGGAAGCAAGGACATAATTCATGGTCGGTCATGGTCCTCACGTGTGGGAAGCCAAGAGCCCTCTCATAGACCCTGGCCGTGGTTCCCATGTTAGGAACTGCTCGGGAGAGACATTCATGACAGTTTCCCAGGACTTCCTGATCTCAGCCGATGCCTGATCTATAGCCACACATCAGGCTGATGGTTATCTTATCTGGCCTTAGCTATAGTAACCTCCAGGATGCGGATATGCAAATGTAAAGTGCAGGATGCATCTACTGCCCTGAGACCCTTTGATATACAAATGTAAAGCTCAGGATGCACCTACTGCCACAAGACCCTTTTGATGTACAGAGGTTTACCTTGAATGTTAGCTCTTGTTGCTGACTTTACCATGTATGGTTATATTGCCTCTGCTCCTGACTGGGCTGTCCCAGACCCTATATAAACAGCCTGTAGCCCCCAATAAAGTGCTACCCCTTTTTCTATTTCTATTTCTAAACTATACTCTGTCTCTTGTCTCTTGTGTTCATTCGGTTGGTCCTTCCCTGCACCTACGGATCCTAGGGCCACCTCCGCCGGTCGGAGAGTGGTTTTGCAGGCCCACCGCACTCACGTTGTTCATCGATTTGCTTGAGCGGTCCCAGTAATGTCTCCATCATGAGACTTGTTGTTACTGTGTTTGGCATATCGAATACGTCATGGGCAGCTTGCCAGGCTCTGCCGTGCGGGCGAGATACTCTCGGGAGCTTGCCGGGCTTTCCAAGAGGGGCAGAGGAATCGAACTCGGGTTGGCCATGTTGGCTGCGTGCAAGGCAAACGCCCTACCTGCTGTGCTATTGCTCCAGCCCAAGGACATAATATTAAAGATATAATTACACAGGGGTAAGAAATGGGAGGATTCTAAGCAAGTTAAACATGATGGACAAGGCTGACATAGTCCTTGTAATCAGGCTTGTCCCTTGGTTGGTGGGGAAAAATCCAGTAATTTGAGTAATTACTAATTTGAGTAATGTCGCTTATAGTGGAGCCTAGGGTTGTTTATATTATTTCTGAGGGAACAGAAGAGTAAGGAGAATAAGAAAGAGACAGATTCAAATTTTTCTTTGTTTTTGGTGCAGCAAATGTAGGTAAGCAAAATCACTATTAAAATTTTGAGTATTTGTCACTAAACAAAACCAAAGTGTCTGGAGACAAACTCATCACATTTTCTAAAATGGTGTAGCTGATTTTGTTTTATATAATTTTACTGGAAATTTTATTATTTTTTTTGTAAAACTAAAATCTGCATTTCATAAAGAGTTCTATTTCTAAAATGAAACACAATTTTCACTTCACGTACATCATTCAAGTGGCATACATTTGTTCATAGTAACAACTTATTATCTTTTGTGTTCTGGAATATTTGCTGCAATTTCTTCTCTTTGTAAACTCTAGTTGAATTTACTCGGATATATATATATATATATATATATATATATATATATATATATACTTTGTGGGCCTACTTGAGTCTAAGGGTTTGTCAATCCTGCACTAAAAGCAAAATCAGTCAAACAAACAAAAAACAGCTGCTGGTTTATTGACTCTGTGTGTTGTTTAATAGATTTTTATATCATTGATTTTTGCTCTAGTTATTTTATCCTTCCTTATGCTTCTTTTAAATTCATTTTTTCTTTTTAAATTTTCTTAAGCTGAGAGGTTAGTTTGTTGATTTAAGCTTCTTTTCTATTTCTTTCTGTTATTAGGATATAAGCCTGTATTTTTATGGAGTTCCCTGTTAGTCATGCTTTTTGTTTTTTCCCACACATTCTTATCATTTTTCAGTTTAATTTTCATTCTTCTTTAGAAAACCTTTTTTCCTATTTGAAACATTTGCTACTTAATATAACATTTTGAGTTTCCGAGTGTTGAATTTCTTTGGTTGATTCCTACCATTATCCTTTCCTGATCTGAAAAGATATTTGACACAATTTCTATTTTTTTTACTTTATTCCAATTATGTCACAGCTATGGTCTTTCCCTTAGAATATCCAGGGACACTGGGAAGAATCTGTATTCAGTCTGTTTTGTCTAGAGGCTCCTCAATAATCTTTCAAAATTCTTTCTTCCAATTCCACATGTATGGTTCTTATTTTTTTTATTATGTTCTGCCTTGCTCTTTGTTCAGTGTCAAGAGTTGCACATTACCATCTTCCACTACTATTGCGTTTCTGTCAAAGTGTCACTTCAGGTTGATTAACAGTTGCTTTAGAAACTTCTTTGCCCCTTCATTCCATGCATATATTTGATGAGAGTCCTATTTATCTAACAGTTTTTAATAAGTATGTAATGTCCATTCCCATTGCTTAATACTATTTTTATCTGGAATGCTATTTCATCTGATGCAGGCATGGCTATACCACATTTTAATTTTGTTACAAGACTTTTATGATTGTCTTACAGTCTTCATCCCTGAGTCTGTGTTCATCATATGAGAAACACATCATGTGTATCTCTTGTGAGAAATAGAAGGTTGGCTTTTTCTTTTCTGATACATCTAGCTACTCTGCACTCTTTTATGTGGGGGTTTACTCCATTGACATTTAGATATATTATTAATATGAAGGGATTTGTTGCCATATATCTATGAGTAATTTGGCTGATATTTCTTTTTAAAATGAGACCATAAGTGTTTCTTCCAGAGCTGGTTTAGACTATGTCCTCAACTGCTGTGTTTCCTGAGAAACCTCTTGTCAGTCATTAACAATGAGTTATAATCTTGCTTTATAGAGAATTCTGGTTGAAGTCTCTGCTTATACATTGCCTTCCATGTCATTCTACACTTTTATTGGTTGTAGAAATTCATTAGAGAGATGTACTGTGAATCTTATATTTTCCCCATACATATGAGGTTTTCCTTTTTTCTTGATGCTTCAAGGAGTTTATCTCTGTCTTTGGTTCTTGTCATTATATTTTCATTTTGACCTGGGTTGTTTTTTCTGGGTTTCCTTGATGGCACTCTCTGGTATCCTGCATCAGGGTTCTCATATTCTTCATCAGGTTGGGGAAAAATATTACCTATAATTTTTTTACACATTCATTTTCCCCTCCCCTCTCATTCATTTCCTGAAATTCCTATTATTTTGAGGTAGTTCTTCCTGGTACTATTGATGATATCTCTTATATTGCCTTCACGTTTTTCATACTGCTTTATATTGCTGCCTTGTTTTTGCAGAAAGTATTTACTGTATGTTTGAGTCCACTGATTACAATTTCACTCATTCTGCCCTTGAGACTTATTACTGTATTCTTTAGCTTATTTATATCAACTTTATATATCTTACATTGAAATATCATTTTCGGATGATTGAGCATCAATATGACTTTGTTTAAAAATTGCCTTTCGGTAGAGTACAAGGTTCTGACATCATTGAGTATCTTTCTGGATTTTGCCACATTTTCAGTTTATACAATTGAGTTTCTTCATCTTCCCATGTTTCCCCCATTCTTCCTGGTGCACATCTGGGGAAGAAGGTTATCTCTTCCTCCCCAGATACCTGACCATGCTCCACTCATGGGTACATTCTAATTGTTAGACAGAACAGCACAGGCTCACCTCATTTTGTTGCTGGGTCTGGGTATACAAGGACTTGCTTTCTTGGTGAGTGCTTGGGCTGTTCAGCTGAGCCATGGGAATTCTCCCTGTGTTGTTTCTGGGCCTCAGTGGAAACTTTCCATTTTATTAATATTTATACTATTTTTCATAGAATTGGTAGCCTTTTATATTCCCAATACTAGTCTATCAGACTTCCTTAATTGCTACATCATTGCCCACTTTTTTCAATACTTTGATATTGAGAATTTTCGCAAATGTGAAATAAAATATATTGAAATGTGGTTTTATTTCCATTTTTCCATTTTATTAAATAACTGTTATTTACAAAGTTATTGTAGTTGTTTTAGACATAATATTTCAGAACTAATCCTACCACCAGAGTTGAATTCTTACCAGCAGTGTACCTATATTCTCTTCCCCCCACTGCATCCCCACCTATCAACTGAACAGACACACTACAAATTTTCAATGAATATTTAAATTGCAGAGTCCAATACCTCATATACATTATAAACCATCTGTACTTTCTGCCATTATACTGATAGCTAGATAGATATGACTGATTGTTTTAAACCTAATTACACTATAATTTTTGCAACTAATAAACTTCTGTTGGTAACATTTTGAATGGCATAAAGTACAAAAAAAACTCTTCAGTTACATGGTAGCTGTATTTCTGGAAAACCCCATGCATACTAAAATCATGTTAAAAACACTTTGAGACTACAAGTCTAAACTCCAAGCCCATATAATCATAAACATGTTTTTCAAGAACAGGAGAAATGGTGAAACAACTGAGTGCCTGTTGAAACAACATTATTTGCCTGTTTGAAAGGGACTCAATTTGCCATATATTCAACTATTGGGAGTCATTTAGCTTTTTTTACTTAGATGTAAGATGGACTCATATTTCCTACCACCAGAATACTAAGACTTTGGCATGATTTAGTCTATATGACTAACTCAACTAATTTTCATTCTATTTACTTTTGTTCTTTTGTCCAAAATGCTCCATGTTATTGTCAATAGAGTGCTTCTCAAATGAAAGAATTAGAGCATTCTAGTTACATTTTACTAGTGAATTCTAAGTAAAACAATTATAACTCAATGATTATTGTATCGCATTTTGTGTGGGCATTTTATTCCACATTGTATTTTCTTAAACACCATGAATTATAAAATTATTCATAGTTGGAATTTTGATATACAATGTTCAATCACTAATCCCCACCACCAGTGTAAACTTTCCTCCACTAGTGTTTCCAGGTTCCCTTTCCTACCCTCTTCCCTGCTCCAGCCTGCACCTTGACATGAACCTTTTATTTAAGTTTACTTATTAAAGTTTGAGTCTCAGGATTTCAGTGTTGTTGACTCTGTGGTTTGTATAATTAGCTCTATCCTTAACAACACTGATTTACAGGAATCTGTTTGAAGTTTTTTTTTAACAATAGTAATTTTTGGGTACTGGGAATATACTATAGTGGGTAGTGTGTTTGCCTTGCATGTGGCCAACCTGGGTGAGATCCCTGGCACGCTATATGGTTTCAAGAGCCTGCTTAGAGTGATTCCTTCATACTGGGCCAAGAGTAAAGCCTGAGTATCACTTATTTATTTGGGTTTGTACCTCCCCAAATAATCATTTGAGTAGTTATAGATAGGTTATTTCATCACTCTGGGCATTTGTGCCTTGCTTATAGGTCTTGCATTATAAAAAGCAAAGGCACTGGTATACACAAAGTACTTGCCATTTATAAGATATTAAATTAAACAGGAATTAGAGGAAAATACAAGATTTTTAAAATAAGGAAGTACATGATCTGGTTATAGAAAGGATATTATATGGTTCCCTCCCACTTTTTTTCCCATTCCTAGTTCAGTTAACTTGTTAAGATGTTAATAAACTATGTATGAAAATGCTATTTATCTGCTAGTATTGGATATTTTCCCCACAGCATTTCTTCCTCTTTTAAATTTTGGCATATGTTTTACAATACTATTAATAATAGAGTTTCAGTCATGAAATGTTCCAACCATAAACCTACCATTGTCAGCGTCCCTCCAACAATGTCTCATGATTTGCTTCCTCTCATACCTTTGTCAATTTTATTAACAGTTTTAGTCACATTTTTGCTATAGTATTAGTGCTTTTTAATTTTTATGTGCACAGTCACTATATATCTGCACCAGCAAAATGTCCAAGACCTTCAACAATGTCCTTATATCACTTTCATTAGGCCTCATTGTTCCCCTCCACCCACTACAAACTTACTTGGAATTCTTAACTTTGTGATGTACAGCAAAGAATTTTCCACAATTTTATAACTTCCATTACCTTGTATTGTTTCATGCTATACTTCCAATGACTAAAAGGGGAATGATTGTATGGATAGGTAAGGGGAGAAGATAAAGATGCTATAATAAGTATTGATCAAATTACAAAGGGTCATTTTTATTATGATATTCTGCATCCTTTGATTTCACTGACAGAGTCCTTATTTTTTGCTTTGTTAAGAAGACTGTGCTGAAGCAAAAGAAATTTTATTAGTTTCAGTTATGAATGGTAACTCCGTGACTGCTTGTGTAAGCACCTTTCTAAGAGCTGTGTAAACTACTTAACTCAGGTGACACTATGAGCGATTACACATCAACGCATGTTTTCCACCCACGTTCAGTGTTCTAGAACCGCTTCCCCACCCCGGATGGCCGCTGCAATGGGCAGACGAAGGAGGAACAAGGGCCAAGCTGATTTGTGATAAGTTGCTGTTTATTTCATCTCTCCTCTCCCAAACCATCTCCACAGCTCTCTCCTCCTCTAGCCACAACTCTCTCCCCAACTCCTTCCACAACTCTTTCCAACTCTGCCCTACTACTCTCTCACTCTTCTGCACCCAGGTCTCTCCAACTTTCACTTTCTCCCCAATTCTACCTGTAGCAACCCTCTCTCTAACTCTCTAATTTCCTCCACCACACTCTCTGCAACCCTCTCTCTAACTTGCAACTCTTGCTGCTGCAACCACCTCAACTATCTCTTCTTTCATCACATATCCCAAACCATGCCCCCTCCAGAAAATATTCCAACACCCAAATAGGCTCTTGAAACTATATAGCATGTTGATTGCAGGAAAACACAATCAACATATTGATTGACCCTTCTTGACCACCCACAAGGTCAAAAAGGCACTTAATGCGTGTTTCTTCTCTCGTTAGACTAGTAGCTTAATTAACATCTTCATTCTAATTCCTAATATTTGCCATTCTGTATGAACCCAGTCATAGACACATTTAGGCATGTAGGGCAACTCTCCTGGGAACATCTCGCCAGAGGTTCAGACTACAGTGCTCAGGCAGATTAATCATTCCTAACAGTAGCAGGGTCCGAATCTAGTTATTACTTTTTGAATCATGAAAAATGTGTCCATGACCATGCTCTTAACTTATAGTTAAGAATTATGGCACTTTGGCCTGACCCATTTTGATGCCAGGGTAGCTCACATCTCGCCCTAGGTCCATCCAGTCCCTCATGAGGAAAATGCTTTTCAGGTGCTAGGAAGTAAGCCTCTGGCAACTGAGGCTTAAGTCAAGAGAGCAGATGTTCAGGAGGTAATATTATCTGGAATCAATTAACTCCTAAGTTACAAAAGCATGTCTTTTTAACTGTCTTCCTGTATCCATACAAAGGTAATTGCTTTGAAGTAACTAACAATGCAAAAGATATTAAGGAGAAGAGAAAAACACTATTTACAAGTCAACAGAGCTGATCAGGAGACAAATGTACTTGACAGGTTGGGGGAACAGTCAACAAACCCAAGCTACCTGCGGCAGGGAGGAAGGGCAAACCAATACTATCCTACAAATGCTAATTTGATAAGAGTATGTGATAACACACTAACCATTTATATATAAGACAATATTTTCAAGGGAACTTATTTTTTATTTTCTTTTATTAGATTGAATTGGGCTGGAGCAATAGGACAGTGGGTAGGGTGTTTGTTTTGCATGTGGCCAACCTGGGTTCTATTCCTCTGTCCTTCTCAGAGAGCCCAGCAAGCTACTGAGAGTATCCCACCCACACGGCAGAGCCTGGCAAACTCCCTGTGGCATATTTGATATGCCAAAAACAGTAACAAGTATCACAACGGAGACATTATTGGTGCCTGCTTGAGTAAATCTATGAACTATGGGAAGACAGTGCTCCAGTGCTAGATTGAATTATCATGAGATATAGTTACAAAATTGTTCATGATTGAGTTTGTCATGCAATATTCCAAAACCCATTTCTTCACCTGTGCACATTTCCTGCCACAGTCCCCAGTTTCCTTCCCACCTGTTCCCATTCCCAGACCCTGCTGCCTCTATGGCCAACAGTTTCTCTCTCTCTCTCTCTCTCTCTCTCTCTGTCTCTCTCTCTGTCTCTTATAATCTCTCACACATACTTTTTATCTCTTAGTTTAATTTTAGGCACTGTGCCTTACAATACTGTTACTGAAAGTGTATCATGCATAACACTTTACCTCCTTTCAGTACTCAGTTTTGTCGAATGATCATTTCTTTCATTTTTATAGTCGTTCTGTGTCCTAACTGCACTCCTCCTCCCACTTTGTGGCAAGCTTCTTAACATGGACTAGTATCTTGCCCATTTTTTCTATGTCTCTGGGTATTATTCACATCCTATAATGTTGTCGTTTTATGCCCTACAAATGAGTGCCATCATTCTAAGTTTTTCCCTCTCTGTCTGACGGATTTCACTCAGCATGATATTCTCCATGTTCATCCACGTAAGCAAATTTCATGACTTCATTTTTCCTAAGAGCTGAAAAGTGTTCTGTTGTGTCGATGTATCATATTTTCTTTTTTCACTAATCTGTCATTGGACACTCAGGTTGTTTCCAGATTCTGGCTATTGTGAATAGTGTTGTAATGAAAATAGGAGTGTAGATGCCTTTCTGCATTGTGTTTTTGGGACACTAGGGTATATTCCCAGGAATTTGTTTCTGCGTCATATGGAAGCTCTATTTCTAGTTTTCTGAAGAATGTCCATATTGTCTTCCACAAAGGCTTGGCGAATCAGCATCTCAATCAGAAGTGAATGTTCTCTCCACAGCCACACCGGAACTGGTTGTTCTTGCAAGATATCTCATTATTGTTTGGAATTGCATCTCCCTTAAAATTAGTTATTGAGAGCACTTTTTATGTGCATTTTGGCCATTCATTTGTATTTCTTGTTTGAGAAAATTTATGTTAATCACTTCTGCCTATGTTTTATATGGTTGTACATTCAGATTATTTCACAATTTCTGCTGTTTTCTATAGATTTCCTCCTTTTCATATGCCTCTAAATGCAAGATAGAGCTCAAGTAGGAAGCAGAGCCTCAACCTTTCTCCCCGATGAGTCCCAGCAGCTTCCACAAACAGTTTGAGTCATGTTAAGGGTCCACACCACAACTACTGTATTGACAGATATATAAAAAAATTACATGCTGTTCACATTTATTCTTCATTTTATTCTGTGAGGATGGGCAGAGAGGATAGATCCAACTTTTTCTTTAGTCCCTCAGCATCTTCCAGGGGGATTAACTACAGAGTCACTCCCAGCACAGCAAGAACTCTAGAAACCCAGTGGGGAAAACATATACAAACCCACCAAGCTCATTGAGCATAAATAATACCATTGAAGATATAAAGAATTCCAGGAAATCTTCAGACCACGTCTTTAGTGATACTGTGGTGTGGATGTTCAATTAGTTCAAAGAAATTATACCACAGGTAATCAGTAAAGTACATAAAAAGTATGAGAATGGAACTGAATAAACTGCTACAGTCAGAAATGACAGAACTGAAAAACATGGTAGATGACACAACAAAGTCAATAGAAACTCTGAACAGTAAAGACCATTGTATAACTGAAACCCAATCACAAAAGCCTGTAAGTCCACAACTGTACCTCATGGTGTTTCACTAATAAAAATTAAAAAAGTAATGAGAGTCTATGCAAAATGATTGAGGAACTCCAAGTTTAAGTTGTAAAAGTTTAAAGAAAGATTAATTTTTACCTCAAAAACTGATATATATTGATGGTGCTGAATGCCTTTCAGAACCCGGCTTGCTCGCATGGTTGTCCTTCATCTAGTGTTCTGCCAATCCTATTTAGGATGACTCAAGTGAATAGCTTGTAAATGACAGACAATAGGCAGATTGGGCAATATCCAATGTTGTGGATGTCTCCCTTCTTGTATAATAGTACAGTCCTGCTGGTTTTCCATTGGGACGAAACCTTGCATTCAGACAGGTAGTGTGTGAAGAGCCGAGCCAGTGTATTGATGAGTACTGACGGCAGGTTCTTCAGGTGTTCAGATCTGACCTTGTCTGGGCCAGGTGATCTTTATTTCTTTACCGACGAGATGGCGTGTTGGATTTTGGAAGGGAGAACATTGGGAATGACATATCCATCCTGCGGAATTTGGTATGTGGGCAAGTAGACATGACAATTAAAGAGATCTGAGTAGAAGTCATGAATAATCTCCATTGCCCTTCTGCAAGACATGATAGATCCATCAGGATGTCAGAGGGCAGTCATCTTGGTCTTATAGCTGGTGAAGGACAGGCGGGCATTGCGAATGCTTTTCTCGGCTTCTGCAGCATCTACCAGCACTTCTGCCCTTCTCTCTTTGAGGTCTTCTTTGATCGCTTCTCTGCACTGATTTTCAGGCTCAGACATTCACTTGCAGTTTCCGGAAGCATGAGCCAAGCCACGTTGGTAGATAAGCTCAAGAGTTTTCGAAGACAGATATTATTTGTGGTTATCTCTCTCGGCATTCCTCGCACAATCATGGAGGTGCTGAACCAGTCTATCGTATTCCTCCTCAATGTTGTCAATGATGGCATCTTCCCATGTTGCCGCAACAGAGCCAAAGAGCTCCCAGTTGGTGGTCGTTCTGGGAGTTCTCTTCTTAAACTTTGCATTCCTTTCTCCCCGCTCGGTGAAGTAGAATTTTGCACGAAGGAGTCGGTGGTCCGATCCCGTTTGGAATTTTGGGATAACAGCGACATCAGTGGACTATTTCTAAGAAAATTCCCATAGTATCCACAAAGTAGCAATAAAAAAATGACAATTGCAATGTCCATTGACTGATGACAGGATAAACACAATGTTGGATATTAAACAATGTTAATCAGTCATTCAAAGATCAAGGCAATGATTCAACCCAGGACTTGAATGAAACTTTAAAATCTATCAGAGACGGGGCTGGAGAGATGGCACAGCAGGTAGGTCATTTGCCTTGCACGCGGCAGACCCGGGTTCAATTCCCAGCATCCCATATGGTCCCCTGAGCACCACCAGGAGAATCTCCTGAGTGCAGAGCCAGGAGTACCCCTTGCATCGCCAGGTGTGACCCCCCCCAAAAAAAAGGAAAAAAAAACAAAAATAAAATATATCAGAGAAAGAAAGCTAGAAATTAAATCCAGACATGGTATCATTCCATTTATATGTGAAGAGTCAACAAATTAAAGAGGACAAAAAATTGTTGCAGGTGATTAGGTAGGGAGATCTAATAGGCTTTCTCTAACTTCTGGGGTTCTGAGAATGTTCTGAAGATAGGTATTGCTTATGGTTTCATGGTTTTGTGACTATAATGAATTACTCTAAATTATATGTTTTGAAAGGGTTAAATGTTATATAGTGTATCTTATTACAGTGAAAAACTAACATATTCTCAATCTTACCTACCCTCAGTCCCACACACACTTGTGGTTAGTTCCAACCATTGACCAGTCCTCCTAACCCCTTTTTGACCTGGTCATATACTATTCTTCTAATATATATAATATATGTATGTATATTATGGGCTGGAACGATAGCACAGCGGGTAGGGCATTTGCCTTGCATGCGGCAAACTTGGGTTCGATTCCTCTGCCCCTCTCAGAGAGTCTGGCAAGCTACTGAGAGTATCCTGCCCCCACGGCAAAGCTGGCAAGCTACCTGTGGCGTATTTGATATGCCAAAAACAGTAACAAGTCTGAAATGGAGACATTACTGATGCCCGCTCGAGGAAATCAATGAACAATGGGGCAACAGTGCTATATATATTATAGAACAAAAATGAATGTAGTCATTCTATATCTGTCCCTTTCCTCTGACACATCTCACTTAGCATGATACTTTCCATGTCCGTCAGTGGTGTTTCATCTTTGATGATACCTTTAGCTTCAATGTCGTGGAGGACTTTGCTGACTTTTTCTTCAATGTACCTTATGGATTCTGGTGTGATGTTGAGGTCTTTAATCCATTTTGATCTGACTTTTGTGCATGGTATTAAGTAGAGGTCTGATCTCATTTTTTTTTGCATGTAACTCTCCAATTTTGCCAGCACTGTTTGTTAGAGGCTTTTCTTGCGAAGACCTGAGGGTTAAAAAGAAGTAAGGGATATTCTTGATAACCTTTCAGTATCAATATTGCAAACCATAATGCCCAAGAGGAGAGAGAGAGAGAGAGAGAAAGAGAGAGGGAGGGAGGGAGGGAGGGAGGGAAAGAGAAAGCACCTGCCATAGAGGGAGGCAGGGGGTGGGGCGTGGGGGGTGATGGGATAGAACCTGGGCACAATGGTCCTGGGAAATGTACACTGGGAAATGTACACTGGTGGAGAGATGGGTGTTGGAACACTGTATGACTGAAATCCACCATGAACAGCTTTGCAATACTCTAAAAAGAAACAAAAATTTAAAAAATTAAAACTAATTGTACTTAATCTATAAAGACATTGTCAGTATGTTTATATCAATTTTATTTCCATAGAAATAAAAATTTTATAATAAAAGAAATCAATTCAAAATTTAAACAGACAAAATACATATACTTGGGAAACCACAAGCATTGTTGAGCCCTTATAAAATACCTAAAATAACATGCTCATAATGTAAACTATAAAGATATCATTTCTCCAAAACGTAATGCATAGAATCAATGAAGCCATAATCAACATACTTGTATTATTTCTTTATAAAATCTTTATTTAGTTTGTAGAAAGTGAGCATTTTTTATGAAATTTTTAAAAAAATATTTTAGTGAGACACCATGAGGTACAGTTGTAGACTTACAAATTTTTGTGCTTGGATTTCAATTATACAATGATCATGAAATTTTTAATCAGAATACTTTTGTAATTTTTAGAGTCATCCAGTAGTCTAATAAAATTGAATAGTGTTCACTCAGACACCAAAATATAACCTCAATTATAATAGTATTGCTGTCATAATTCAGCAGTGGAACAAGCATAATCTTTAAATAAATGTTAATATATTTGATATACCAGTAGAAGTAAAAGGAAATTGGTCATTTACCTCATGTTATACATGAAGGTAATTTTTGTTAGATTTTAAATTTGTATGTGAAAGAAAAAAATCTCTGAACAATATAAATTAAGGTTAACATTGTGGCTACGGGGTAGGAAATATTTATTTTTTAAAAATATTAAAGAACCATGATCTGAAAAGTTATTCATAGCTGAATTTTACACACACAATGACCGGTACTTGTCCTACCACCAGTGTTAATTTCCTTCCACCAGTATTTCCAGGTTTCCTCCCTAACACCATTGCCATCCCCAGCCTCTTGTCAGTTACCTTTTCAATTTTGCTTGTTAAAGATTGGATCTCATGATTTCAAGGCTGTTGACTCTGGTGTGGATATTCAGCTATAGTATTCCATTTTATACCATTAATTTACTTAATCTCCTTGACCCCTGACACCCCCTTTCCATTGCTTCCCATCTCTCTCTCCACCTGAAACCCAATTGATTCCATATCTTGTCAATTGTACTTAGTGCTTCAGTAATAAATTGTGTCTTTGTGTTGTTTGGAATGAAAGTTTTTCAATCCTGGTGGTAAGATCCACAAATGAAATTACAGGGTTGTATGGCAGATTAATTAAAAGTTTTCTGATAATTTTCCATACTATTTTCACAGAAGTTTAATGAAGTAACATTCCCACTAGCAATGAAGAAGAGCTCTTTATTCCTTCATATGCCTGCCAACACAGATCGATCCTATGACTTTTGATATATGCCATTCTCACTGAGGCGAGACAGTGTCTCATTATCTTGATCTGCATTTTCCTAATAAAAAGTGATGATGTACAGTTTTTTTTTCAATGTGCCTGCTGGTCTTCCTCAGAGACATCCCTTTTAATTCCGCTTATTTTTAATGGGATATTTTGCTGATCTTTTTGAATATTTTATGTATCATGGAGAGAAACCCTTCATCTGATGTGTTCAGTGGAAATACTTTATCTAGTTATCTACTTTTTAGTTTTTGCCCATGTTCTATTGCCATACAGAAATTCTTTAAGTTTATGCAGTCTTATTTATATTTGATTCTTTAGCTTTTGACAATGACATCATATAATTGAAGACACCTCTGAGGGCCAGATCTTGGAAAATTCTGCATACATTTTCCTTAATGTAATTTACAGATTATAGTCTGATCTAAAGGCCTCATCTGATTACTTTGAATTAAATTTTATGTAATTTTTGAGATAAATTTCCCCCTGTATTTTTATATGTGTTTAATCAGTTTTCCAACACCATTTGTTGAAGAGGCTGTCTTTATTCCATTTAACTCTTTCAGTTCCTTTATCTAAAATTATTTTATCCATTGGTCAGTGAAAAACTTTATATGTGGGTGTCTGTCCTTGAGCATCTTATTTTGACCCAGTAATCAGAGTCTTTCCACATTGAAGCACAATGCTGTTTTTACAACTATGGTTTTATAGTATATCAAGTTAGATAATGAGATGGTTCACAATTTCTTATTTTTTGATGTGGTTTTCGAGAGATTGCATTTGATCTATATAGTAGCTTATATAAGATTGTCATTCTGACAATATTGATTCCTGCAACCCAAGAGTTTGGGGTGTTTTTCATTTCCAATATCTTTCTAAGTTTTTCATGGTATTGTTCCCTACCTCTTTTGTTAGGGTGATTCCTAGGTACTCAATGTTTTGGGATACTATATTAAAAGGGATAGATTCTTTGGTTTCTTTCTCCACTTATTGATTATTTGTGTATAGGAATATGACCAAGTTTCATATATTGATTTTGTAGTCAGAAGCTTGATTGTATTTTGTGTTATGGTTTCTAGGAACTATTTTGTAGAATTTTTTAGCATCTTCAATATATTATGTTGCCTGCAAATAATGATACTTTGTCGACCTCTTTTTTTAGTCTGATCACTTTTATTTTCTTAACTGCATATTTCTTGTTGCTAGGACTTCTAATATTGAATAAGAGTGGAGACAGTGTACATCCTTACATTGTGTCTGATCTCAAGGGGAATACTTTAAGTTTTTTATTATTAAGAACAATATTGGCAACGAAACTTTTATAGATAGCTTTATTATCTTTTTTTTTAGTCACCATAAATTACAAAGATAAAGGTAAAGGCCCTCCCGTTGATCGTCGATTTGCTCAAGCGGGCCCAGTAACGTCTCCATTGGAGACTTTGTTGTTACTGTGTTTGGCATATCGAATACTCTCGGTAGCTTGCCGGGCTCTCCGAGAGGGGCGGAGGAATCGAACTCGGGTCGGCCATGTTGGCCGCTTGTAAGGCGAACGCCCTACCCGCTGTGCTATCGCTCCAGTCCCAAATTACTATTAAAATCAAGAGTATAATATTCCATTATCAATTTCTTTACCAGTGTCCATTACCTTACAATAATATCCCCAGTTTCCCAGTTTCCCTCTCATCCCCAAGCCTGCCTCTGTGGCAGGCATATTTCCTCTCCCAATTATCCTAGTTTTCCCTTCTGTAATGTATCACTCCAACCTCTGCCCCAGTGCCAAGCTTCTTACTGAAGACTAGTTCTCCTGCTCTTTGCTTATATTCCCTTAGACATTTGATAATCCCCTATGAAGATTATTTATATCCAACATATGAGAGATGCCATTCTGAATCTGTTCCTTATTCTCTGATTGATTTCATGAGACATGATACTCTCTAGATCCACCCATATTGCAGCAAATTACATGGATTTATCTTTTCTTATAAATTTTATATAATAAAATTTTAATTTAATTACAGAAATTTGATTTGAAAAGTTTTTGATAGTGAGTATTAGGCATATAATATTTCAAATTTAATACCACCACCAGTGTCATCTTCTCTCTAACAGTGTTCCCTCCCTACCCTTAACCTTCATCTCATTTCTCTCCTGTCAACTTGACTGGCACATTACACAGTTCCAGTGGTTGCAGCTTAGATCTAATGTTTTCAGATTTTTTTGGTTTGTGTTTTGGATATATGGCTATGCCACTTACACATGTCACCAGTTTAACTTAAGCCCTGCTGCCTTTTCACCCAGTGGTTTCCATTCTCTTCTCCCCATTATTTCTTTTCTTCTCTGTTCTCCTCTTTGGGGTCAACGGTGATCTAGGTACCCCCTTTACATCCTTATACATTATATTATATACCACAGATGAGTTAAATCATCCTGGCCTGACTTAAATTTTCTGGCTTATTTCACTCAACATAATATCTTCAAATTCCAATCATGCTGCAGCAAATCGCATGAGTTCCTCTTTCATTGCACCTGCATAGTATTCCATTGTGTGTGTGAATGTGTGTGTATATATAACACATCATCACAATCAATTCAGTTGTTTGGGGGTACCTAGGTTGATTCCATATCTTATCTATTGTGTACGGAAATGGATAATGGGGTGTATTATTGAAAGATTGTTGGATCATGTAGCAGTTCAATTCTAAGTTTACTGAGAACTCCCCACATTGTTTTTCAGAGGCTGTATACTTCACAACATTCCCAGCAGCAATGGATTAGAGTTCTCTTTGTGCCACATCCACACTAAAACTGATTGTTTCTATTATTTTTGATTTGTACCATTCTCACTGATGTGAGATCATATCTTACTGTCTTGAGTTGGATTGCTGATAAGTGATGCTGAGCATTTTCTCATGTGCCTAGTGACTGTCTACCTGTTTTCTTTTGAGAAGTGTTTATTCATTTCCTCTCCCAATTTTAATAAGGCATATGATTCTTTGGTTGATATTTCAGAATACTTTATATATACTGGATATCAAAACTTTATCTGATGCAAATTCTTTTTCTCATTTAGTTAGCTGTCATTTAGTTTTAGAGCATGTTGTTTTTGTCATGCAGATAGTCTTTAATTTTAGCTAAATAACATTTGTTTAATTTTGATTATGCTGCCTTTGTCAAAGGTATCAGATTATTGAATATGACTTTGATGTCCAAATCTTGAAAATGTTCCTCAATTTAGTTTATAGTTTCTGTTTGGATCTCAAGATGTTTGATACACTTTGAAATGATTTTTGCATGAAGTATAAGATAATGATCTGACTTTATCTTAAGGCTGAGTAGTATTCCATTGTGTATATGTACCAGAGTTTATCCATTCATCTGTTCATGGGTATATGGTTGTTTCCATATGTTGACTGTTGTATATAATGTATATGCATTTATAAATTTGTAAATGCAGATGTATTTTTTGATTTGTGCTTTTGGCTTTTTGGGTATATTCCCAGGAGGGAAATTGATGGGTCACATGGATACCAATTCTTTCATTTATTTATTTATTTATTTATTTATTAGTGAAGGCCCATATTGTTTTTCAAAAAGACTGGACTAGTAAATTTTCCTACCATCAGTGAATGATGGTCTCTTTTCTCCAACATCTTTGCCAATATTGGTTGTTGTTCATTTTGATGAGCCAATCGCTATAGTGTGAGATATTTCACTTGTGCTTTGATTTGCATTTTCCTGATGATTAGTGATATAGAACATTTTTTCATATGCATTTTGGTTATTTGTATCTCTTCTTTGAAGAACTTTATGTTCATCTCCCTGTTTTTATAAGATTGAATTTTTTTTTCTTGTAGAGTTCTACCAGTTCTTTATCTATCTTGGATTACCTTTATCAGATGAGCAAGAAAAGTCTTTTCAACAAACATTATTGGGAAAAGAGGTCAGCCACATGCTCCCAATACCCCCCCCAAAAAAAAACTCCAAATAATTCAGACCTCTTACAGGTGCCATGCACACAAGTCAAATCAAACAGAATAGAGAGCTAGATATCAGAACTGAAGTCATTATTATTTTGATTAAAGTCACTTCCACTCCCTAATTCTTTGAGTGTTTTTTTTTAATCTTGAATGGATATTGGATACTTCCAAGGCATTTTATTCACTGGTTGATAAAATAGTGTGAGTTTTGTGTTCTCTTTTAGTGATGTGGTATATTGTGTTAATTGATTACACATATTGAGCCATCCTTGCATCCCTGAGACAAATCCCACTTGCTAATACTTTATGATGTTTTTGATATGCTGTTGTATTTGGTTTTCTAATATTTTGTTGAGGGTTTTTGCACCGATATTTATCATTTATATTTATTTTTTTAGTATTCCATTAAATAACTTTATTAAATTGTACCAATGTTGATAATGCATAGTTTTTTTTAGTATTTAATGTAATATTTTTTAAAAATTTTATTGAATCACCATGAGATAGTTACAAGCTTTCATGTCAATTAGATTTATCTTAAATTTTCTTTTCTAGAATTATCTCTGTCTGCTTTGAACATCATTATAATATAGGCTTCATAGAAAGTTTTAGGGAGGATTCCTGTTTCCACCTTATATTTTGGTTGTTGTTGGGCCACACCAACAGGGTTTACTCAGGGTTTGCTCAGGGTTTACTCAGGTCTGACTCCTGACTCTGTGATCAGGGATAAGTCCTGGTAGGATCAGGGGAAATATTGAGTGTTGGACGTTGAATACAGATAAGCTGTGTGCAAGGCAGTGCCATACCTGCTGTACTATCATTCTGGCCCATTATTTTAGGAGAGCTTAAGGATCAACAATAGTAAATACTCTCTGAAACTATGATAAAATTTACCAGCAAACACCTTTGGACCAGACTTTTGTTCTAGGGAAGAGTCTTAATTACTATTTTAATTTTTTTCTTATAATTGATATGCTCATGCTTTCTGCATCCTCTTTATTCAGTTTTGGGAGACTACATGATTCCCTGAATCTGTTCATTTCTTCTAGGTTCTCCAGATTAACAAAATAAAATTATTCATAATCTCTTATGATGTCGATGTCTTAGATTTCTGGAGATTCTGTTATAATTTCTCCCCTTAGTTTTTAATCAAGCTTACTTTAGCCCTTTCTTTTATTCCCTCATGACTCTAGACAAATATGTCTCTATCATTTTTATTCTTTGTAAGAATCATCTTCTGATTTCATCAATTATTTGTATTGCTTTCTTTGTTCTTATATCATTGATTTCTGCTCAGAGTTTTATTGTTTATTTTCTTCTGCTAGTCTTTTGGTTACCTTTTTGGTTCTTCAGATATTTAAGATGTATATTCAGATTGTTGATTTTATCCTTCTGTTCCTTCCCATTGTAGGCTTGTTATAAGATTCCCCCTAAGCACTGCTTTTTTGTGTCACATAGATTGAATGCAATTAGATCTGATATAAGTATGACTGTCCTATTTTTGTTTCCCATTCCTTGTAGCGGGTAGGGCGTTTGCCTTACAAGCGGCCAACATGGCCGACCCGAGTTCGATTCCTCCGCCCCTCTCGGAGAGCCCGGCAAGCTACCGAGAGTATTCGATATGCCAGACACAGTAACAACAAAGTCTCCAATGGAGACGTTACTGGGCCCGCTCGAGCAAATCGACGATCAACGGGAGGGCCTTTTATTTCCTTGTACAACTGTTTTCCATATTTTCACTCTGAGTCTGTGCCTATCCATCCTATGACTTTTAAAACTATTTCCCTTAAGCAGAAAATGGATAAATTTTGTTTCCTGATTTATCCCACGACTTTATGTCTTTATATGGTATAGATTTGTCCATTGATGCTCAATGATATCATTGATATAGAGGGCTGTGTTTCCATTTTACTGGGTAGGGTTGTTTCTTCTTTATTTGACTGGTTTATATAGTGGCCTTTCAGTATGCTCTTCAGAGCATGCTTAGTTATCACAAATTTTCCAGGTCTTTTTTATTTTTTTACTGAATCATAGTGAGATTCATGGTTATATGATTGTTTATGATTGGGTTTCAATTACATAATAATCCAATCGCTTCAGTAGTGTACATTTCCCACCACCAAAGTTGCCAGTTTCCCTCCTGACCCTCCTCCGCCACCACTCCCTTTCTTCTCTCTCCATTTCTATCTCATTTTGGACATTATGGTTTGCAACATAGATACTGAAAGGTTATCGTGTATATCGCTTTATCTGCTATTAAACACTCAGTTCTTGTCCAGAGTGACCAAAGGGAAATATAACAATTTTTGCCAGCTCTTGTATAATTATCACAGAATGTTTTATTTTTTACTTTCTGGGACTATTTTTAATCCCTCTCTCCCATATAAATGAGAGGATTTATATGTGGTGGACTCTAGCTGAAAGTTTATTTTCATTATGTTATTTGAGTTATTTGAGTTATTTGAGTATGGCTTTTAACTCTTTTCTTGCCCATACCTCTTCTTATGGGGGATTTGTTGTGATCATTATGTTATTTCTCATATGTTTAAGGTTTGTCTTCTCTCTTGCTGCTTTAGGAAATTTGTCTCTTAAACTTTGGTTTTTGCAATTTTGACTATTATAGGAATTTTTTGCCTTTTTATCCACCTTCCTGGTGGATTTCACCAGAAGATCCGGAAAGTACACATTTGGAGCTGGAGCAATAGCACAGCAGGTACGGCATTTGCCTTGCATTGCCAACCTGGGTTCGATTTCCAGCATCCCATATGGTCCCCTGAGCACCAACAGGGGTAATTCCTGAGTGCAGAGCCAGGAGTAACCCCTATGCATTGCCAGCTGTGACCCAAAAAAGCAAAAAAAAAAAAGTACACGTTAACATACACATAAAGTCCAAATGCTGGGACCCTGGCATAGACTTTCCTTATATACTGATATCACAGAAAATTTGTTACACACTCCCAGGATTATTTCCTTCCTGGCTGCACTTTTGCAGCACCGCATCCCATGGTCCAAATGAAATAGGCTTTACCGAAGAGGCCAGTTTTGACATTGTAAATTTTTATTGGGGGACTGAGTTATCTAATATGAATTTTATGTTGTTTCCTAAGACTAAAAAGAAACACAAAGGCCTTCCCACATTCTTGACCTACATAAGATTCCATGCCAGTGTGAATTGCCCTATGTATAGTAAGGCTTGAGGGCAGACAGAAGGCCTTTTCACATGTCTTATAAACATAGGGTTTCTCTACAATGTGAATTATCATATGACCATTAAGGCTTGAGGAATAAACAAAGGCCTTCCCGCATTCCTTACATACGTAAGGTGTAAGTTTGCATATACCTTCAGTATAAGTTTGCATATGCCCAGTGAGGGTTGAGAATCAAGTGAAGGCCTTTCACGTGCCTTATACTTCTGAGGTTTCCCTCCACTGTGAATTTTCCTGTGTCTAGAAAGGTGTGAGGAGTAAGCAAAGACCTTCTCACATTGCTCACACACATTTAGTTTCTCTATAGTATAAATTCACCAATATTTTAAGAGGTCTAGGGTCAAATTAAGGCCTTTTCACAGTCCTTATATGTATGTGGTTTCCCTCCTGTGTGGATGTTCACATCATCACATTGTGATGATGCTGGACTCAAACTATGCCCTTGCCGCTGACACTCCTGGGGATTTTGTCCACTGTGGGTTTCTAAGGGAACATCATGGTTCTGGGAACACAGGGAAGCTCCCCCACACTCATTACTCTTAGACAAGTCAGTCCATGGTGACTTTGCTGTGGGCCTTTCAGTGTCAGGGACTCACTATAAACAGTGCTTCTCTCCCACATTCTAGAGTCTGCCCCAATGTTGGGGTTTGTGTCCGTGGACTGAGAACAACAGACGTGGACTGTGTGAACCTTTTCCCAGGGGAGGCTTCTTCGGAGTGAGGTTAATCTCTCCATTCTGATCACCATCATGGGCAATCTTGCCTGTCTTGGTATCCCCATGTGGTTGAGGGCACATATGCTCACTTGAGACTTTTTTTCACAGTGCGCAGGATCAGAGACATTCCAATCAGGCTGGCTGCTTCCCAGCTCATGCATACTCTGTGACTTTGTTCCCAAATCAGATTTCTGAAAGGCCAAATCCTGAAGTCAAGCTTTGAGTTCTCCATGCATGCCACTCCTCTCTGGCCTCAGGGCTCCTCCTTCCAGCCAGAAGATCACTGAAGTCTTCACCCCAGAATGCCCTGGGGTCACTGTGTCTGATGGCCTCTCACCATCTTCTTCTGCCTCTGTTTTTCCTGAGTATCAGAGACCTCGATAGCCAGGGGTCTGGGCAGGGCTTTGCAACTTGATGCAGATATCCCTGAACAATGACTCTCTGCCATTTTGATTATTATGACTTGGCAATGTTATAATTTGATTCTATTTTATTGTGTACTTTTGGACTCTTGAATCTGTGCAGCAACCTCCCTCTAGAGAGTGAGGAAGTTCTCAGCTATTATGTTTCCCACCACTTGTTATTCCCCTTTCCCTTTTCCCCTCCCTTCTTAAATTTCTGAATTTGAAAATCATTCCTCTTGTTTTTCATTAAGTACCATGTATTCTCTTCCTTATTTTCTTCTCCTTTCTTTCACCACTTCCTTATGAATACTGGATTGTCTTTTATCTTCAAGTTTGTCTGTATGACTCCCTGCTCATGAGATTCTACTATTGTGTCTTGCTATTGTGTTTGTTAGCTCTGTAAAATCCAATTGTATGAATTCTCTCATTTTTAAAAAAGTTTTTCTTTGAATTGGTTGAATTTATTGTCCAGTGATTGCTTAATTTCATTTTTTAATGCTTGCTTAACTTCTGTTGCTGATTCAATATGTTCTTATTTGAGCTGTCATTGACCAAGCTCAGTAATTTTGATGCACTTGATGACTTGCTTGGTATCGTATCCCTGTCTACCATCACAGGTGAATTTCTTTATTTTATCACTGTTTTAAAGTTTATGAGTGTTGATGTTGGAGGATAGTTTCTCACTTTAGACCTGATCTGTTCAGTTAAACAACTGAGAAGGCTCTGTTGTTCAGATTATTTTCCCTTCAATGCAGTGTTATTTGAGCACATCAAAAGGATTCATTGAGCTCACTTAAATTAATGAATGTATGCCATATGAAAATTAAAAGTGTTGCAGCCTATGTGCCCCTGATGTGAGAGATGTATGCAGTAATATCTTTGCACAGATGTGTTAGTGTCTGGGCAATTTGTTTTTTTTAGTATGTATTGATTTCAGGTGGGGCAGAACCCAACCATTGGAGCATGGAGTTGCATGAAGGGTGAAAGGTTGAAAGTTCCCAGGCTTCTTGGTGTGTCATGCTGCTGTGCACAGAATGCTCAGAGCAGGTGAGTTCTTCAAGTGAAGTCCCAGGACTGCTGAAGAACATTTCTTTAAAGAACAGGAATTTTATTAACTTTATTAGCAAAATATTTGGTGAAACGTGCCTAAATACAATTCAGATTTTATTAAGAGATATTATGGAAGTGAAAGTGCAAATTATACAGAAGATATTTGAAGTTCAAACAAATGAATTAAAAATCATATCTATAATATGTCAAGAAATCTGATCAATCAACAATTAAGTTAGGTTAATCAAAAGAATATCATATAACTCAGAACTAGAGTGATAGTACAATGGGTGCAGTGCTTGCCTCCCATATGGACAAACAAGGTTCAGTTCCTGGTAACTCATATGGTTCTTTGAGCTGTACCACAAGTGATCCCTGAACAAAGAGCCAAAAGTATGCCCTAAACACCATTAGGTATGGTCAAAATACAAACAAAAGATTATATATTTATTCTTATTTATTTATTATATTATATATTTTATATATATTATATATATATTCATTGATTTAAAGAAGGCCTTTGATTCTGTTGAGACGGAAGCGGTCATGGAAGCCCTAGCCAATCAGGGCGTACAAACTCAATACATCAGGATCCTTCGTGAGCTCTATTGCGGATTCACTACCAAGATCTCACCATTCTACAAAGAAGTAATCATCCATATCAAGAGAGGGGTTCGGCAGGGTGATACCATTTCACCAAAACTCTTCAGTGCCACCCTCGAGAACATCATGCGATGACTAGAATGGGAAAACATGGGAGTGAAGATAGATGGTCGGCAACTACACCACCTCCGCTTTGCTGATGACATCGTTCTAATAACACCAAACATCAGCCAAGCGGCACAAATGCTTGCGGACTTTGACCATGAGTGTGGAAAGGTTGGACTACAGCTGAATCTTACGAAGACAATGTTTATGAGAAACAGCCTTGTTCCTGACGCTCCATTCGCTCTCAACAGAACCACCATCTCTGAATGCAACAGTTATATATACTTAGGTCGAGAAATCAACATGATGAATGACCTGGCACCTGAGTTACGCAGGAGGAAGAGAGCGGCTTGGAATGCCTTCAAGAGCATTGAAGAAATAACTAAAAGGACAAAGAACCTCCAACTACGAGCACATCTCTTTGATTCCACTATTCTTCCTGCATTAACATATGCCTCAGAGACCTGGACCCTACGAAAACAGGATGAGAACACTATTCGGGTCTCTCAAAGAGGAATCGAAAGAACTATGCTTGGAATATCACGATTCACTCAAATGAGAGATAGAATCCGGAGTTCTGATCTTCGTCAACGCTCAAGAATCAGAGACGCTGTCTCATTTGCCAAGACATCAAAAATCAGATGGGCTGGACATGTAATGAGGTTTACAGACAACCGCTGGACTAGAGCCATTACTGATTGGATTCCACGAGACATCAAAAGATCACGTGGACGCCCACCTATAAGATGGTCAGACTTCTTCGTCAAGACCCTAAATGATCGGTTTGAGGCTCTACATGTTCCTAAAACGAACAGATACCATTGGGCTACGCTAGCACGCAACCGGGATGAATGGAGACGTTACTGGCACCCGCTCGAATAAATCGATGAATAACGGGGATTAAGTGATTAAGTGATTAAGTGATGTATATAATATGTGTAAATATATATTTTTATATATACATATGTACTAATAATCACTAATAATCATGAAAAACCAACAAATTGATCTTAAATGTATGGAAAAATTCTAAATTTTATTAGTCATTAGGGAAATACAAAAGCACAGCCAAAAATGTAACCATTTTGGCACTAATGCATTTCCTAAACTATGACTAAGATGAAAAAATTTTACTAAATGAAATATATAAAAAACAGTTTGTGGAATAATTTTGACTCTTGTTTTCCTACTGAGAACAAATAGCTACTTAATAGAATTTGCTGTTTAAATGAATGTTGTACTTATACATATCATTGTAATTGAATGACATTATTCACAAGATTATCTGCTATAGCAGAGTTGGAAACTAAATTACTTGATTCAAATCTTCAAATATATTCAGGATAGAATAATTTTCCGAATATTTTAAACACTTGTGAAAAAAGAAAAAGA
Source organism: Sorex fumeus (assembly GCF_029834395.1). NCBI lineage: Eukaryota > Metazoa > Chordata > Mammalia > Eulipotyphla > Soricidae > Sorex > Sorex fumeus. The sequence goes on from NW_026606115.1 coordinate 9,620,688, forward strand.
AAACAAAATAATTATATAGTAGAGATACTTTTCTGTAAACAACCTAAACATTTATTACCTAGAGACAGAAAACTATTTCTTGAGTTGTGTCTTAGGAAAATTTATATGCATGTGCCCATAGAGATATGTGTCAGAATCCTTACATTCTATGCATTACGTATTTTAATGTCCCTTACGATAGAGTTAGAGGCAAAAATTTGAGTTAAGCAAACATTTGGGAATGATCCAAGGATATGAAATTGGAGAAGTGGAAGAATTACACAGGAAAAGATGGGAAATTAATAAAGTTTACGTGATTAATATAAATTGTATTCTGGCCAAGTGAGGTTCTTATTTGTACTATAAGGAAGTTCACTAAAAATCGCCAAAATATAGGCCCCTGAGAAAAATAGTCAATGTTTGATAACTAAATCCTAGGAAAATCAGCTCATATGCATTTTGTTGAGAGACTATATTCTATTATTTCTATTACTGTCCTTCTAACATTGCAAAGCAATCAACTTTGCTAAAATATCACAAGTGGAAGAGAAAAATAAACAATGTCAGGATGTGTGGGGATTAGGATGTGGTGCTGATTTATGTGAGTTGTTTCCGTGATAATACACAAGGAAACTGCTAATAATTTGCAACTGAAATATGATGTGAGGACAGAATTATATTGTAGGGCAGAAACAGAACACTAAAATATATATAGAGTATGGCTATGCAACTAAAAAACGATGAGGAAGGTTGAGCTAAACCTGGATGTGCTTAACACTTCTTTCTGATTCTATGCCCAGTGAACCATATACAGTGCCAGAGATCTAACTGGGGTTGGCCACGTGCAAGGCAAGCATCTTAAACCCTAGACTATCTCTCTGGTCTAAGGTTAAATACACAAATCTATTAGTAAAGATTTAAAAACTAAGTTCAGAAGAAAATTGTGATATAGATTATTCTGAAGGCAACATTAGCAAAGTAATAGGGGCTGGAGCGATAGCACAGTGGTGGGGCGTTTGCCTTGCACGCAGCCAACATGGCCGACCCGAGTTCTATTCCTCTGCCCCTATTGGAGAGCCCGGCAAGCGACCGAGAGTATCTCGCCTGCACGGCAGAGCCTGGCAAGCTCCCCGTGACGTATTCGGTATGCCAAACACAGTAACAGCACAGTAAGCAAGGCACAAATTAAACAATATAATTGCATTTATCAAAATATCAAATCTAGTAAAACCGTACTGCTGGCACTTAGCAATACATACATATATGACAAAGTTTTAAAGAATTATCAAGGACGTTATTGATCAAGTCAAGGTGGTGATTATAGACAAAGCATAGGAAAATGTTTTTAATTCTATCAGAATGAGCATACCCAGGGATATAAGGCTACTACAATACTATATTTTTTTCATTTAGTAGTGGTAAAGCAACTATTATCTAATTAATAATTAAGTTATTTTATACTCTTAAGCTACTGTTTATTTTTTTCTTCGATTTATATTTTAAAGATGTATTGAAAGGTCCTTTTGTAACAGCCATTAATCCATGCCACTTAGATATTCATAGTTAACATTGCTTCAAGTCTACAATAACTTAGATTTTCAATATCTTCACAATGTTAGTTTTTTGTTCATGTGAATCTTACCAATCTTCACTACATTACTAAAACGGTATTTGATTTGTATAACAGAACTTCACACATTTCAAATTTTACTCATTATCTCACTTCTTCTTAAAACTGCTGTGTCCTCATATTCAATTCTTGCTTAAACTGTTTCTCTAATTGTTCCATTGATGATCAAATCAGCTTAGTGTTTTAATTACTTATTATTTATAAGTAATTTATAAGCACGCGACAGGGACAAATGGAGACGTTACTGGCGCCCGCTCGAGCCAATCGACGACTAACGGGAAGCTAAGTGATTTTTAAGTTAAGTGATTATTTATGATGATACATAAATTTATCTTTGCCAAATTATCTTTAGTGAAATGTATATTCATATGTCAAATTATGACTTCTTACTTTTATTTTATTTTTAATATATTTATTGAATCACAGTGAGAGCAGTTACAAAGATTTCACATTTAAGTCTCGATTTAAGTCTTGGTCATACAATGATTAAACACCCATCCCTTCACCAGCGCATATTTTCCACCACCAAGAACCCCAATATACCCCCCATCCCACCTCTCCCCTTGCCTGTGAGGCAGATGATTTCCACTTAATTCTCTCTCTACTTTCTTTGCATTCATTATTTCAACAAAAGATGCACCATTATTTGGAATTGTCTGCCAACAATCAAACCTGCTGAAAAAGCATCATGAAATAATTAGTTTTCTATTGCTGGTTATGAAGACCATGTGATGTCGTGGCTGCATGATTTTGCATTTCTGATATTTTATTAATTAAGTCTGGAGGGATTTGTGCCAAAAGTCACATCATTCCGAGATTGGTTTGTGTGCCTCTGGGTCCATGGCTGTGCCTGAGAGTAGCTCATGGGGGACAACTTGTGGTCTCGGTAGGGCAAGAAGGACATGCTGGTTTCGCTCTCCATCCCATGAGGCCAGAGTTGCCCATCACCGCTGGCTTATACCTGGCTCTCCCATAAGCTCTGAGGTGCCAGCCAAAATGCAGCCGTGGGGGGAAACGGCAGAAGAGACAGACACGCTTTCCCTCCTGGGAGAGCACAGCGCCATAGCTTAATGCATAGACCATTCACAGCTCTGCCAAAAGTAGCTGGGTTCTGAATTAGGTCCATGTGCGTCTGGGGCCATAGCCATGCCGGAGAGCCCACTCGGGGGACAAATTGTGGTCTTCTCAGGGAAAGAAGGACTTGACTTCTTACTTTCAATGGGACTTTCAATTGGCCATTCAAGCCTAGAATGTTTAAAGTTGAATCCTAGATTGATCAAAATATTATTTTTTTCTTGTTTACCACAAATCAGCGCTTGGCGACTAAAAACTCTTAGTTATGAGGCTGGTACTCTAGAATTATTCCAAATGGCATTATTTCTCTAACATCTAATAGTCAAACCATAAGAAAATCTTTAGGTTATAGTCTAAAATCTTTAGGAAAAAGCAACTATTTTATTATTTCCTACTGTTTTTTCTCTGAACAAATCTACAAGTTTCTTATTTAAACAATAATGATGGGTTAGAGGTTAGATCACTGGATCACTTGATCACTTGACATCCCATTACTCATTGATTTGCCTGAGCAGGTGCCAGTAACATCTCCATTAGTCCCTGTTGCATGCTAGTGTAGTCCAATGGTCTCTGCTCGTTCAAGGAAAAAGAAGAGCCTCAAACAAATCATTCAGTATCTTGATGAAAAAGTCTGACCATCTCATAGGTGGGCTGCCACACGATCCTTTAACGTCCCATGGAATCCAGTCGGTAACAGCTCTAGTCCAGCGGTTGTCTCCAAATCTCAATACATGTCCAGCATCTGATTTTCGATGCTTTGGCAAACGAGACAGCATCCATGATTCTTGACCATCAACGGAAATCGGAACTCCAGATTCTTTCTCTCATTTGAGTAAAGCGTGACACTCCAAGCATAGCTCTTTCAATTCCTCTTTGGGAAACCCAAATAACATTCTCATCATGTTTTCGTAGGGCCCAGGTCTCTGAGGAGTACGTTAATGCAGGAGGAACAGTGAAATCGAGGAAAAGTGCCCTGAGCTGGAGGTTCTTCATTCTCTTAGCTATTTCTTCAACGTTCTTGAAAGGGTTCCAAGCCTCTCTCTTCCTCCTGCGCAACTCAGGTGCCAATTCATTCGTCATGTTGACTTCTTGACTTAGGTACACATAACTGTTGCATTCAGAGATGTTCGTTCCGATGAGAGCAAATGGAATGTCAGGAATGAGACTGTTTCTCATAAACATTGTCTTTGTGAGATTCAGCTGTAGTTCGACCTTTCCACACTCATGGTTGAAGTTGGCTAGCATTTGTGCTGCTTGGCTGTTTGGTTTTATTAGAACAATGTCATCAGCAAAGTGGAAGTGGTGTAGTTGCCGACTTCGCTCCCATTCCTTCCCATTCCAGTCATCGCATGACGTTCTTGAGGGTGGCACTGATGAAGAGTTTCAGTGAAATGATATCACCCTGCTTAACTCCTCTCTTGACATGGATAATCACTTCTTTGAAGAATGGTGAGGTCCTGGTAGTGAATTCCTAGTACAGCTCATGGAGGATCCTGATGTATTGAGATTGAATGCCCTGTTTGGCTAGGGATTCGATGACTGCTTCCATCTCAACAGAATTAAATGCGTTCTTTAAATCAATGAAAGTTAGACAGAGTGGCATCTTGAACTCCCGAGAAACATCAATGAGCTTGGTTAATGTGTGGATGTGGTCGATCATGCCGAATCCCTTGAGGAACCCTGCTTCCTCGCATGGTTGTCCTTCATCTAGGTTTCTGCTAATCCTATTCAGGATGACTAGACTGAAGAGCTTGTAGATGCCAGATAAGAGGCAGATTGGACGATAGTTGCCAATGTTGTTGATGTCTCCCCTCTTGTACAGTAGTACAGTACTGCTGGTTTTCCATTGGAACGGAACCTTGCATTCACACAGGTAGTGTGTGAAGAGCCGAGCCAGGATATTGATGAGTATTTTTGGCAAGTTCTTCAGATGTTCAGGTCAAACCTTGTCTGGGCCAGGTGCTGTTTGCTTCTTTACTGATGAAATTGCCTGTCGGATTTCAGAAGGGAGAACGTTTGGAATGACATATCCATCTTGTGGAATTTGGTATGTGGGCATGTGTACTGGCTATCGAAGAGATCCGAGTAGATGTCATGAATAATCTTCTCCATTGCCCATCTGGAAGATGTGATAGATCTATCAGGACGTCGGAGGTCAGTCATCTGGGTCTTGTAGTTGGCGAAGATCAGGTGGGCATTGCGAATGCTTTTCTCGGCTTCTGCCTCATCTGCCAGCACTGCTGCTCTTCTTCTTTGAGGTCTTCCTTTTTCGCTTCTCTGCACTGCTTTGTGAGCTCAGATGTTACCTTGTGGTTGCCTGAGGCTTGTGCCAAGCCATGTTGGCAAATAAGCTCAAGAGTTTTTGAAGACAGGCATTTTATTTGGTGGCTCCCTCTCTCTTGGTATTCTTCACACAATCATGGAGGTGCTGAAGCAGTTGATTGTATTCCTCGTCAATGTTTTCAATGACGGCATCTTCCCATATTGCCACAATAGTGCTAAAGAGCTCTCCAGCTCATGGTCGTTCTGGGTGTTCTCTTCTTAAACTTTGCAGCCCTTTCTCCCTGCTCTGTGAAGTAGAATTTTGCATGAAGGAGATGCTGGTCTGGTCCCATTTGGAATTTTTGGACAACAGCGACATCAGTCAGGTAAAACCTTCGGTTGAATATGATGTGGTCAATTTCACTGTGGAACAGTCCAACAGGAGGTTCCTATGTCCAACCGTTAGATTTGGCCTTCTGAAACTGTGAGTTACCATGGATGGTCTTGGTCGACATGATGAACTCAGATAGTCTCTCACCCTGTTTGTTCCATTCTAGACCATGGGTCCCATTGTGGAGTTCTTCAGCTGATCTTCTCAGTCCTATATTGGCATTTAAATCACCGCCAATGATCTTGTAGATGTTAGAAGATAGTGATAAATGGAAATTATCACTCTAAATAAGACCTGATTGCAGAAAGGAGTCAAAGGGATATTTGATAACATTTTAGTTATATATATCATATCATACTTTCATTTATTATGTATAAGGACATATAGCATATATAGAATATATACAAGAATATATAAGGATATATATATATATATACATATATGTGTGCGGAGAGTGGTCTCAGCATGGTGGTGGCTGGTCCTGGAGGTCTTCGGCTGCCGGAGCCCTGGTCGGGGCGGGGAGGAAAGCTCAACCCGCTCCCCTCCAAGGGGCGCCGGCGAGGAACAGCCAGGCGCGGGGGCAGAAGACAAAGCCACTCGGGTTCTGGGGCCGAGATCTCCAAGCCTACTCGGATTGGAGTCGAGCATCTTCCACCCAGATCCTCCAAATTCCAGTAGGCGGGGGTCACACCCACCACCTGGCCCCCTGGCGCCATGTAATCCCATCAACGGCCAAGACCCAGAGACTATAAAATCCAGCTCCCAGAACCGCGCGGCCCCATTTGCGGCTGCGTGACATCTTATCAGGACATCTTTTTATGACATCTTATTATCTCATTCCTACTTTGGACAAACTTGCAGGCTATCAAATGTAGCCTGCCCACAGGGCAGAGTCTGGCAACCTCCCCGTGGCATACCAAATACGCCAAATACCAGTAACAATGATGGGTCTCATTCTCCTAAAGAGCCTTGAATATAATCTCAGGGCTAGGATGAAAGAGACGTTACTGGGGCCTGCTCGAGGCAATCGACGAATAACAGGATGATGAAATGAAATGAAATATACATATATGTATATAAATTTATTGTAACCTTTCTGTGTCTGTATTGCAAACTGTAATGCCAGGAAGGAAAGAAAAATAACCAGTATTTTAATCAAAATGTCACATACCATGTCATATCATTCTTAAATGATCAAAAATCCATTGATGGAGAAGGACCAACCAAGATGACCCAGAGGGGATATATCCGAGAATATTTCTATAACAGCAACACAAAGAACACATAAGATCTGAATAAAATTCAGAATTCTTTATCAGACCTCACTGAGAAAATCAATTGAAATATTAAAGATACCTTTTCTTAAATAGTTGAGATACCACTATGGAGTATGGAACAATGGAAAATTTCAGAGCAATGCAATATTATTCCAGTAAAGGAAGAATTGTGGAGCAGAAACTGAAAGCTCAGAATTTTGCACAAATAAATAGGTGAGCTAAAATCCAGTATTGAACATAAAGCTGCACACTGAGAGAAGGTTGTGTTGATGACATAGATTTTATGGAAGGACAGTGGTGATCTTATACATCTGTCATGAGGAAGATATTGGGCGTGAACAGGATTCAGCACAGTACTCTTGTTACCCAAGTTAGGGTATGAGATACACTATCCTGTAGGTGATATCTGTTAATCAAATGAGCATCTGAGCAAGATCTTAACAAAATGACACTTTTCAAACCAATCTTGTGATAGCAGCCTGCCAAACTCAGTAGTTGTCTGGCAGGAAGATAGGTTTTTCATAGCAATGAGGCTAGTAAAGTGCATGTTATCAGAAATGAAGAGTATAGCAGTGTATACACCATTTTGACAACCTCTGGTGACTGATAGGGTGAATCTATCAGTCACTCAGGTTCTTCTAATACAGAAATTCAAATACTTGGATAAATTTTTTTAATTTGTATCCTGACCTACCCTCTAAGGAGGAGATAAGTTACAGATGAAAACTGGTCCATAAATATATTCAGTCTCACACAAGCATGTATTCTCTAATCAACACCACCCACTTCCTTTCTAACCGGTAAAAAGTTACCCCAGGCTGCTATAAAAATAGATTACCGAAAAATTCAACAGACTTGACAAACTCTACACATCTAGCAAAGTGTTACAGGAACTGTGTTCCCACCCTTGTCATCTTTAAGATATGCCTGCATGTGAATATAACTCTTAAAAATATAGGGTCATTCATTAGCTAGCTTATCTTTCAATAGTAAAGACTCACCCTAACATGGTGCCATAGACTTTTACATCAAATTAGAGCGACATACCAGATAGTTACCCAGGTCTGTTTCATTGTGTCAACAATTTCTTGCAGTACTGGGAAATGCAAATTGACCAGGTAACTATGAAGCTCATCTCACCGAACAACTGTTACTGAGCATAAGTGGTCATAACTGCCAGTTGTTGCACAGACTAACAGGATTTTACTTCATATCTCTTGCCAGACACCATCAACTGTGAATCCTGGGACAAATTCCAGAATATCACAGAAGTTAAGGGCCTTGCCTTGCATGTGGTTGACCTGGGTTCAATAACAAGCAGTGCATATGGCCCCAGACTGCCAGCAGAGACTCCTGAGCAAAGCAAGGCATTAACAGTGATTACCAGGTGTGATGCACTATTATCACAAAAATTAGAAGATATTGCATATCAATAGCATTGAGGAATGTGGATGCAATGAAACTCAAGAATTCCCCAGAAAATTGAATATAATACATTGAAAGAGGAACCTTGGGCAGCTCTAGCACAGCAGAAGACATTTACTACAGCTTCAAGATGGAGAGCAGGTTCTATAGCAGTACTTTTCCCCAGTTACATGAGAAGCCCAATACAAAATGTTCGCTCCCGCAAGCCACACACTTTCAAGCTGGTAGGACCACTAAATTGAGCATGTCAAATCACACCCTCAGCTGAGAGAATGTCAGGAGTAACAAGTGTCTGGAGCCACACACATTATACACTGTACTACAAGGAAAACAAATTTAAATATATTTTTCTGAGTCTAATTTACATTACTCAACAGGAAGTAACACAAGGCCAGAATGATACTAAAGTACATAAAACATTTTAGTCAGCTTAAAGATGACTTTAGAACAACAGTCATATTTATATTCAATGATCTGTAAAAGAAATTTGAACAAACAATAAACCTGCAAAGTACCTGATGTGAGAAAATAATTCAAATAGAAATAAAAAAAATAAAGAAACAAAATATAGGAGGGATGGGTATTCTATCATTGTATAACCGAAACCCAAGCACAAAAATTTGTAAATCTACAACTGTACCTCATGGTGTTTCACTAATAAAAATCTAAATAAAAGGAAACAAAATATAAATGAAATAAACAATATATCAATATGATCATAATCAAGTGAGTTTTATACCAGGGTTTCAAAGATGATACAATATTTACAAATAAATTAATGTAATTTATATTTTTAATATTTTGGTTTTGTAACCATATCATCCAAACATTTGTTGATTTAAAGAAGGCCTTTGATTCTGTTGAGATGGAAGCAGTCATTGAAACCCTAGCCAATCAGGGCATTCAAACTCAATACATCAGGGTCCTCCATGAGCTGTATTATGTATGATTCCACTACCAGGATTTCACCATTCTACAAAGAAGTGATCATAGATGTCAAGAGAAGGGTTCGGCAGGGTGATACCATTTCACCAAAACTCTTCACTACCACCTGCGAGAACATCACGCGATGACTGGAATGGGAAGAAATGGGAGTGAAGATAGATGGTCAGCAACTACACCACCTCTGCTTTGCTGATGACATCGTTCTAGTAACACCAAACTTTAGCCAAGCGGCACAAATGCTGGTCGACTTCAACTGTGAATGTGGAAATGTCGGATTCCACCTGAATCTCACGAAGACAATGTTTATGAGAAACAGTCTTGTTCCTGCAATTCCATTCGCTCTCAACGGAACGACCATCTCTGAATGCAACAGTTATGTGTACCTAGGTCGAGAAGTCAACATGACAAATGACCTGGCACCTGAGTTGTGTAGGAGGAAGAGAGCAGCTTGGAACGCCTTCAAGAGTGTTGAGGAAATAACTAAGAGGATGAAGAACCTCTGGCTCCAGGCACATCTTTTCGATTCCATTGTTCTTCCTGCGCTAACATACTCCTCAGAGACCTGGGCCCTATGAAAACATGATGAGAACGTTATTCACGTCTCCAAAAGAGGAATTGAAAGAGCTATGCTTGGAGTATCACATTTGACTCAAATGAGAGAAAGAATCCGGAGTTCCTGTGTGACTGAAACACAAGCACAAAAGTTTGTAAGTCTGTAATTATACGTCACGGTGATTCACTAATAAAAAATTTAAAAAAAAAAAGAATTCGGAGTTCCGACCTCTGTCAATGGTCAAGAATCAGGGACGCTGTCTCGTTTGCCAAGGCGTCGAAAATTAGATGTGCTGACACGTAATGAGGTTTGTAGACAACTGCTGGACTAGAGCCATTACCGACTGGATTCCATGGGACATCAAAAGACCACGTGCCTGCCCACCTACAAGATGGTCAGACTTCTTCATCAAGACCCTGAATGATCGGTTTGAGGCTCTTCATGTTCCTAGAATGAACAGACGCCATTGGGCTACAATAGCACGTGACAGGAACAAATGGAGACATTACTGGTGCCCGCTCGAGCAAATTGATGATTAACGAGAAGTCAAGTGATCAAGTGATCATGTTATCATTCAAAATAAATATAAAATAATATTATACTTGTACATTAATAAATTATTTCACAAGATTCAACATTGATTACATAACAAAAACTGTAACAAAAAAGGGTTATGAGAAATGTAAACCAAAGTAGGAATTGCTGTTTACAATAACTCCATTTCCAATATCATCTACAACATTGAGAATCAGAAAGCTTTCTCTCGTCATATTGCACAAAGCAAAGATACCCCTTTTCTCCACTACTAGTTAATACATATTTTTAAGGTTTTAGCCCAGAAATCAGGCAAGAAATATAAATCAAACAGGTCCATATTGTAAAAAAGCAAAACTATCACTACTTCCTGATTACATGTAACTCTTCATTGAAAAATCCTAAATATTAGAAGATGTAGATCTAGATCTAGAAGAAAATAATCCTACACAACAAAGTATCAGACTACAAAACTAATGTATAAAAATCTTTGGTATTTGTACATCCAAATAGCACATGAGAAAATGCTCTACATCATTAATCATCAGGGTGATGCAGATCAAAACAAAAATGAAATATCATCGCACATCACAGAGACTGGCCCACATCCAAAAGAACAAAAGCAACCAGTTTTGGCTCGGATATGGTGAGAAACGGACCCTCCTTCACAGACTATGGGAATGCCGACCATTCAGCCCTTTAGGAAAATAGTATGGACGATTCTCAAAAAAATTAGAAATTGAGCTCCCATTTGACCTAGGTATACCACTCCTGGGATTATATCCCAGAGATGCAAAAAAGTACAGTCAAAATGACATCTGCGCTTCTATGTTCATTGCTGCACTATGAACAGTTGCCAAAATCTGGAAAAAAACTAAACGCCCGAGATCAGAGGACTGGTTAAAGGAACTTTGGTACATCTACAGAATGGAGTACTATGTATGTGTTAGAAAATATGAAGTATTGAAATTTACATATAAGTGGTACTATATGGAAAGTATCATGCTAAGTGAAGTGAGTCAGAAAGAGAGGGACAGGCATAGAAATATTGCATTCATCTGGCGAATATAAAGGAACCAAATAGGAGACTAACACCCAAGAATAGCCGAGATAAGTACCAGGAGGTTCACTCCATGGCTTGGAGGCCAGTCTCACATGCTAGGGGAAAAAGCAGTTCAGATCGAGCAGGGAGCACCAAGTAGCAGGTGTTGGGAGGATCCTCCCAGGATGGGAGATGCATGCTGAATGTAGACTATAGACCTAAAATGATTGCCACTCAATGCCTCTTTTGCAAAGCAAAGCACCCAAAAGGAAAGAGAGAACAAAAGGGAATACCCTGCCACAGAGGCAGGCGGGGATGTGGGGGGTGTGGTGTGGGTGGGATACTGGGATCATTGGTTTTGGAGAATTGACACTGGTGGAGGAATGGGTACTCGATCATTGTATAACTGAAACCCAAGAACAAAAACTGGTAAATCCACAACTGTACCTCATGGTGTTTCACTAATAAAAATAAAAAGATTGCAAAATGAATTAGAAAAAAAAAGAAACTACTTTTTATTCTTACAGTCATCGGGATAGGTAAATGCTATGTTGCATTGGCTTTTGTTTTTTTAACTTCTGTCTTAAAACCATCCCAGAGAGAGTGTTCTCTCAAGCAGCAAACCATTCTGCCCTCCCAAGGACAGAGAAAAATGCTTTATTGCTCCTACAGTTTTAATCACTTTCTTCTCTTTTTAGACTTCCAAACTGACAATTCTGAAACCAGTGACTCATTGCATAGGCCCAATTAAAACTAAGGAAGCATGAGGTTTCACCTTTTATGCAGACAAGAATCTACAGTTTTGTTCTGCATGAAGAAGCTGCAGAAGATTGACCTTCACCCAGTCTCCCCTTAAATGCTTTTGGCACTAACATCTCTAGGTTGGTATATAGCAGGCAGCCAGGTAGATAGGGTAGGGCCCCTTATGGCAATGAATTCTTGGCAAGTACTAAAGCCAATTAGCTTTAAGTTTGCTAAAAAAAAAAATCCCACCTTGTGAAAACAGGAAGTAAAGCCTGATAAGGCTTTTACTTGGAGTCAGCATAGACCTAGAGAAGCCTGGATCTCCCTTTGGGAGAAGCTCTAGCAGGAACAAAGACCAGAAAAGGAATATCAAGGAAGGCCACCAATAGCACAGCGGTAGGGCATTTGCCATGCACGCAGCCTGCCCGGCTTGATTCCTCCGCCCCTCTCAGAGAGCCTGGCAAGCTATTGAGAGTATCTCACCAACATATATTCAATATGCCAAACACAGTAACAACAAGTCTCAAAATGGAGACGCTACTGGGCCCGCTCGAGAAAATCAATGAACAATGGGAGGACGGTGTTTGTTTGGCAATCACCCTAAAAATGGACTCTTAATCTAAGTAGAAAGCCCCATGTTGAGCAACTTGGGGGCAACTCTATAAAAGCCAACTTGAAGAGAGGATGTAGTCTGCGTGGCTGAGTGGTTTCCTGACGGGAAAGAAGAGCATTCTTGAAATGTGCACATGTGCTTCATGAGCCAATGTGTTTCTGTTGAGTGCATGTGGTGCCTGAGCACATGTATTGCTTGTACGACCCCTCTTGAGATGTCTATTTTCACAGTTTCATACCTAATGCTGGTATGTGTGCTGGGGTTCTTCACTCTTGAGAAGCCCATGTTCTCTCTTAAGTCTCTCCGCTCTCTCTCTTTCTCAAAACTAACAAGTAAAATCTGTTATACTTCGAAAAAATTTTAAAAATTAAAAATAAATAAAATAGTTACCCATAACATCAAACACCTAGGAACCAAGTTTAATAAGACATTAAAAAGACTTATACATCCCAAATATTAAGCCAGTATTGAAAGGAACAAATACATGAGTACCCCAATAAATAATAAGCATTCATTATTATGCATGGGAAGAATTAAAATTTTAAAAATCACCATCTTATCCAAAGCATTGTACATATTCTATGCAATTCCTGTGGGAAATCATCAACCTGATAAAAACCAAAGACTGGGCTAGTCCTCTGAGTAACACACACTTAAATTAGTAAAAACAAGGAGGGCTGCAAACAGGAAAAGTCCAGCTTGAATAGAATAAGAGATTATCCTGACTTTGGTGCTGCACATTAAATGCACTTGCTTATTTATCACACTATGGCCACAGCTATGTAAATATCCAAGCTATTGTACTTAATACCTATGTTAACCTGTAAAGAATAGCCTTAGTGATGGGTCAAAATTGGGCCTTGCTATTGGTTCTCAAGGCTATCTTGCTGAAGAATTAACTTTCTGTCTTACTCCTTATGATCAACCCTGCTGCACTGGTATTAAGGAGACACGTTCTCTTTATTTTGGTGGTGATCTATTGCAAATCTCCATTAAAATTTCAAGGTTATTCTTCAAAGATTTAGAGAAGACCCCGCTAAAATTAGTATAAAGTTAAAAAGCTTCCCAAATAGCCAAAGAACTGTTGAGAAGAAAAGGATATTATAGGTGTTCGTATTGTATCCCTTGTTTTAATATTTTTTTCACAGACATGGTAATAAAATCCATGTGGTATAGGAATTAAAATAGACTTTCAGATCAATGAATAAGAACTGAGAGCCCAGAAAAATGTCAGATTTATAGACTGTTAAAATTGTATAAAGGAGCTGATTCATGAAGTGGAGCAAGGTAAGACTCTTCAACAAATGGTGTTGGAAAAACTGCATTACTCCGTCAAAAAAAAATAGAAGAGTTATCTCACACCATTTACAAAAGTTAATTGAATGTTCATAAAAGATCTTGAAATTAGTCAAACACCTATCAGATACAGTGAGGAAAATATAGGCAAAACTATTTCAATTATGGACTTCATACTTTTCTTCAAAGATTTGACTCCAGTGTTAAAAAAAATAAAACAGAAACAAAGGGGATTATATTAAGTTAAAATGTTTCTGCACGACAAAATAAAGTTGTGTGAAAATAAAAACAAAATCTCTTAAAGGGAGAAAATATTTTTATATAGTACATCAGCTGAAGAGTCAATATCTTAAATATATAAATATTTGCAAAGGCTAACATGAAAATAAACCTGGTAACCTCATAAAAATGTGAAGAAATGACTTCCAGGATCAGCGGTTGCTGGGAGCTGAGGCACCATCTTACAATACACAGCAGCAAAGAGAATCGGCTGGCATGCTCCACAAGTCCCGGAGAATTCTCTGGACCCCAGACCGAGCCGATATCACTGGGAAGTCCCAGATGGGGTAGGTGCCATCTCCCCGCCTTCTCCAGATGAAATCCCAGCAACCATGAGCTTCTTCAAGCATGGCTCTGTATGAGGGTACCAGGACTATTCTTAATATTCGACACTTCCTAATATGCAAAGTGATCAATGGAAAGTAAATGATCTAGCTTTTGTCCCTGAAAGATAGGCTTTCACGTTGGTGGGAAAATATGAGCAAAATATGATGCCCAACCAAAATGCATCTGGACTGTGCATTTAACTACGGTGCTATGCCGCCCTCGGTGGGGAAGGGTATCTGTCCCTCCACGTGTTCCCCCTTGCAGCGGCGGCATGATGGCCTGCATATTTTAGAGCCTAATGAACAGCCAGGTATGAGACTGCATTGACAAGGCACACCGGGCCTCTTGGGATGGGGGGTGGAATCGTCCCTGCTCCCCACAATGACAATGCCCCAGGTTGTCACCCTCAAACGCCTCCTCCGGCTTCTGAACGACCTTGATCCCAGAGACATACAAACCAATCTCAGAACCCAGGGGCTTTTGGCAGTAATCCCTCTAGGCTTATTACTAAAATATCAGAAATCCAAATTCACGTGGCTGCTATTGCGGCCACATGACATCATATGCTCTTCATAATCAGCAATAGAAAACAAATTATCTAATGATGTCTTTTTGGCAGGTCTGGATGTAGGGGAAAATTCCAAATAATATTGATAATATTGTTGGGTATTTTTTCATAATATTGAATGTGATCAATGGGGGGGAGAGAGAGAGAGAGAGAGAGAGAGAGAGAGCGAAAGAGAGAGAGAGAGAGAGTAAAATAGAAATCTGCCGCACAGCAGGGAGTGGGTGGAAGGGGGTGTATACTGGGGTTCTTGATGGTGGAAAATGTGCACTTGTGAAGGGACGGGTGTTTGATCATTGCATAACTGACCAAGACTTCAACTGAAAGGCTTTCTGACTGTTCTCACGGTGATTCAATAAATAAAATTTTTAAAAAATGTGAAGAAATGAGCAGACACTTCCCAGCAAAAGATATATGGATGGCAGTAGGAGTATGAAAAGTGATCATCATTAGTTATTATCAAGGAAACACAGATCAACAACCCTATTGCTAGTAGTAGACTCAATAACCACCAGTGGGAGAATAGGGTTCCTTGGGTGACTTATGTAAAGGATGAGTGGAGAATAGCAATAGCCTTGAGAAGGGAGTCTAGAATTTCACTCTCTACCCACCTCAGCTACACGGGGAAGTGACTGTTAAATTCAGGAATGATGAAAATCTGTAATGAGGCCCTACAAAGCAGGCATGGATGTGTGCATCCTGCTTGTAACTCACCAACACCATTATGCTGCCTTCAAATGGCACCTGCAATCCACTTATTTTTCCCAGGGTGGGAGATGAGCCCCTGTTACCTAAATTTCTCTGAGAGCTATAGACTAAGGCTAGACTGAGTAACTGCTCTTTGCAAGAAAGAAAAGTCCACCCCACATCTTAACAAGGATTTTCAGGTCCACCTTCTTTTTTTCCCAAAACACAATTTCAGGAGACGAATTGTGAAATAAAACAAGTTTATTGGAGAATAACAGGAAGAAGATATAGATGCTAAAGAGAGAAGACATTTCTTTAGAATGAAGAGAGTTAGTTCATATACCAAGCAGAGATGTGTGGGTCATCTCCCTAGAATGGGGAAATGGGTCTGAAATACAGATCTAAAGAGATGATATGTGGGCAGCATATGTGAGGGCAGCATGGATGCGCCTCTTCTCCCACAGTTTTCCCATACTGCTACAGACCCCTACTTCCCAATGCCTTGCTGGGGTGGTTGTCAAGCAGGAGAGCTTGGAGCAATTCATGGTCTTCTTTTGATTGGTAGCAATGGCAAATATGCTCTTACCCTATCTCTTCTGTGCTTGATAATCCTGTAATGCTCTTCAACATTAGAAGCCTTATCTTCATATCTATCTTCTCTCTGAAAAACTTAGCAATGTTAATATATTAATGAGTTCATTTGCTGAAGTATATTGTTTGGAAGGTAGCTAAACTTTTTATATCCTTATGCATTTGTACATTTGGAAAAATTTAAACTTGAATAGGAATTATCAAGAGACATAAAAATTTAATTACCTGTTCAAAGAGGCCCAGAAAAATAGTGGGACCTATGACCTGGACATCACAGCAAGGATTTAATTGTGAGTGGAGACACTAAATAAATTAGTACAAAATACATTATAGGATTTTGTTATTTAAATAAAACGTAAATTTTGTAGAGTCTACCTATATATGTACCAAAATCAGATTTTGTATATAACAAAGAGATAAGAATTCCTTTTACCTCATGGAAAACTACATATAATAGTTATCATTTTTAGGTTAATTATATATTTGGAAAAAATATAATTCTTTAATATCTGTCTACAGTTTCCTAAAAATTAAATATATATATATATATATATATATACAGAGAGACATATGTAGATCTCTCTATATAGATATAGCTATAGATAGGTATACAGATATCTATTTATAGATGTAATTTTACATATAAACTTCTCTCTATAGATAGGTACTGAGAGAGAAAGAGAAACACTCAGATAATTTACTCACCTTTTTACCAAATATTGGGATAAATGATATGAGATTTTGTGAATTTCCACATCAAAATTAAATGGTGAATCACGTTATGTGGTTATTTATTAATTTTTTTCTCTTTGCATTTTTTTACTAACACTTTGATTTAATATTAATCTGAAATCACTTAATCACTTAATCCCCGTTATTCATCAATTTACTCGAGCGGGTGCCAGTAACGTCTCCATTCATCCTGGTTGTGTGGTAGCGTAGCCCAATGGTATCTGTTCATTCTAGGAACATGCAGAGCCTCAAACCGATCATTCAGGGTCTTGACGAAGAAGTCTGACCATCTTGTAGGTGGGCGTCCACGTGATCTTTTGATGTCCCGTGGAATCCAATCAGTAATGGCTCTAGTCCAGCAGTTGTCTGTAAACCTCATTACGTTTCCAGCCCATCTGATTTTTGATGTCTTGGCAAATGAGACAGCGTCCCTGATTCTTGAGCGTTGATGAAGATCAGAACTCTGGATTCTATGTCTCATTTGACTGAATCGTGATATTCCAAGCATAGCTCTTTCGATTCCTCTTTGAGAGACCCGAATAGCGTTCTCATCCTGTTTTCGTAGGGTCCAGGTCTCTGAGGCATATGTTAATGCAGGAAGAACAGTGGAATCAAAGAGATGTGCTCGTAGCTGGAGGTTCTTTGTCCTTTTAGTTATTTCTTCAACGTTCTTGAAGGCATTCAAAGCCGCTCTCTTCCTCCTGCACTACTCAGGTGCCAGGTCATTCATCATGTTGTTTTCTCGACCTAGGTATATATAACTGTTGCATTCAGAGATGGTGGTTCCGTTGAGAGCGAATGGAGCATCAGGAACAAGGCTGTTTCTCATAAACATTGTCTTCGTAAGATTCAGCTATAGTTCGACCTTTCCACATTCACGGTTAAAGTCGTTCAGCATTTGTGCCGCTTGGCTGATGTTTGGTGTTATTAGAACGATGTCATCAGCAAAGCGGAGGTGGTGTAGTTGCCGACCATCTATCTTCACTCCCATGCTCTCCCATTCCAGTCATCGCATGATGTTCTCGAGGGTGGCACTGAAGAGTTTTGGTGAAATGGTATCACCCTGCCAAACCCCTCTCTTGATATGGATGATTATTTCTTTGTAGAATGGTGAGATCTTGGTAGTGAATCCGCAATAGAGCTCACAAAGGATCTTGATGTATTGAGTTTGTACTCCCTGATTGGCTAGGGCTTCCATGACCGCTTCTGTCTCAACAGAATCAAAGGCCTTCTTTAAATCAATGAACGTTAGACAGAGCAGCATCTTGAACTCCCGAGAAACCTCAATGAGCTTAGTAATCGTGTGGATATGGTCGATGTTACTGAATCCTTTTCGGAATCTGGCTTGTTCACATGGTTGTCCTTCATCTAGTGTTCTGCTAATCCTATTTAGGATGACTCGAGTGAACAGTTTGTAGACGACAGACAATAGGCAGATTGGGCGATAGTTGCCAATGTCGTGGATGTCTCCCTTCTTGTATAGTAGTATAGTCCTGCTGGTTTTCCATTGGGATGGAACCTTGCATTCAGACAGGTAGCGTGTGAAGAGCCGAGCCCATGTATTGATGAGTACTGATGGTAAGTTCTTCAGGTGTTCAGGTCTGATCTTGTCTGGGCCAGGTGCTCTTTGTTTCTTTACCGACGTAATGGCATGTTGGATTTCAGAAGGGAGAACATTGGGAACGACATATCCATCATGTGGTATGTGGTATGTGGGCAAGTGGACGTGGTTATTAAAGAGATCTGAGTAGAAGTCATGAATAATCTTCTCCATTGCCCTTCTGGAAGATGTGATAGATCCATCATGATGTCGGAGGGCAGTCATCTTGGTTTTGTAGTTGGTGAAGGTCAGGCGGGCTTTACGAATGCTTTTCCCAGCTTCTGCCGCATCGACCAGTACTGCTGCTCTCCTGTTTTTGAGGTCATCCTTGATGGCCTCTCTGCACTGTTTTGCCAGTTCAGATGTTTGCTTGTGGTTGCCTGAGGCATGTGCCAAGCCACGTTGGCGAATAAGTTCAAGAGTGTTCGAAGAAAGGCGGTTTTTTGTGGTTATCTCTCTCTTGGCATTCCTCGCACAATCATGGAGGTGTTGAATCATTCGATCGTATTCCTCATCAATGTTGTCTGAAATTAATTATCTATGGCTACCATAGAGTTATTCTGGGGTGGGAGTGACTTGAAGTGGTGGGAGGGGATCTGGGTACACTTGTGGGAAATTACACTGGCAGAGGTATGAGTGATGGAACATTGTATGACAGAAACACAATCATGAACAATTTTGTAATGCTCTATTTCATGGTTATTCAATTAAAAATAAAAATAAATAGTGAAGAGTTTCAAAGAGAAGCATCCAGGGAGGAATATCAAAGATTACTTTGCAAAAGTTATGTCTAAGATTATTTTACTAATCAAGCTATAATTACTAGTCAGTAAAAAAATTCTACGATTGGAGACAAAAAAACTTTAAACATAGAAACTGGAATATAAAACAAAGTAAATGAAAACTTAAAATATGTAATAAAAATAAAATGTTTTGTAATTGGGTGTTTTTTAAATTATTTTAATAAATTTAAATATTATGAGTTTATGTGAGTTTAAATGTTCACTTATTGCAAGAGTACAATGTTACCATACCACTCCTACTACCAAAATACTTCTATCCCTGTACCACACAGTCCATATAACCACTTCACAACAATTTCATTAGGTCAGCTTAGTTCTCTTTTCAGAGTATAGGACATTGTGTTGTTAAGCATTGTCTATTCCCTTATTTCCTTCTTTTATACATCCTATGGGCTGGAGTGATAGCACAGCGGTAGGGCGTTCGCCTTAAAGCGGCCAACATGGCCGACCCGAGTTCGATTCCTCCGCCCCTCTCGGAGAGCCCGGCAAGCTACCGAGAGTATTCGATATGCCAGACACAGTAACAACAAAGTCTCCAATGGAGACGTTACTGGGCCTGCTCGAGCAAAATCGACGATCAACGGGAGGGCCTTTACTTTACTTTACTTTATACATCCTATGGGCTGAAGCCATAGCACAGCAGGTAAGGCGTTTGCCTTGCAAGCGGCCAATATAGCCGACCCGAGTTTGATTCCTCCACCCCTCTCGGAGAGCCCACAAGCTACGGAGAGTATCTTGCCCACACGGCAAAGCCTGGCAAGCTCCCTGTGACGTATTCAATATGCCAAACACAGTAACAACAAGTCTCACGATGGAGATGTTACTGGGCCCGCTAGAGCAAATCAATGAATAATGGGAGGACTGTGACCGTGATACATTCTATGACTGAGATCATCCAGTATTTATTTTTTTCTTCTGATGTATGTCACTTAGCATGACACCTACTTTTATCCAAGTTTTCAGATTAATTTTTTTTTATTAGTAGGAGTGGTATGGTAACATTGTACTCTTGCAATAAGTGAACATTTAAACTCACATAAACTCATAATATTTAAATTTATTAAAATAATTTAAAAAACACCCAATTACAAAACATTTTATTTTTATTACATATTTTCATTTACTTTGTTTTCATTTACTTTGTTTTATATTCCAGTTTCTATGTTTAAAATTTTTTTGTCTCCGATCGTAGAATTTTTTTACTGACTAGTAATTATAGCTTGATTAGTAAAATAATCTTAGACATAACTTTTGCAAAGTAATCTTTGATATTCCTCCCTGGATGCTTCTCTTTGAAACTCTTCACTATGTATTTTTATTTTTAATTGAATAACCATGAGATAGAGCATTACAAAATTGTTCATGATTGTGTTTCTGTCATACAATGTTCCATCACTCATACCTCTGCCAGTGTAATTTCCCACAAGTGTCCCCAGATCCCCTCCCACCACTTCAAGTCACCCCCACCCCAGCATACCTCTATGGTAGCCACCTCTCTTCTCCTTCTCTTTCTCATCTTAGGCATTGTGGTTTGTGATACAGATGCTGAAAGATGTAGATCCCCTTACCTGCTTGTCATAGTGTATCCTCCTTTATCTTAACTATAATCAATCTTCCATACCACTGGCTAACCATTGAACAATCCTCCTGGCTCATTTTCTATGGCATTGGATACTCTCTGCTTTTCTTAAGGTGGCTTAAGACTCAATAACGTAAAAAAGAAAATAGTTTAAAAATAAATCTGTCATTATTAAAGATTTTTTGAAATTTCAGACTTTATAACCCTATTCCAGATTAAATCTGAATTTACTATTTTTATAATGGCCTCCACAGGCCATTTCTATGCTTTTGGGGAAAGAAAAATCACCCTTACCCACTGTGAATTCTTCTCATGCTGCTAGAATGATTAAACATCATACAAATAAGATTAAAATAATAACATATATATATATAGTTGCTACATAGAATCAAAGATTAAAAAAGTCAGTGATTAGAAGAGAAAAAAGGAGAAGCAGGAGATACTTCAGTGGTTAGGGCACATGCTTAGCGACAGCACCATATAATCTCCAAGCATCAGAAGTTTATCCTTGAAGGTCTCCATGTTTAAATAGAGTGAACAATGTTTCAGGGCTCAAGCAGAATGGCATCTTCAGACCCTTGCATTAAACAACCAAGGATAATTTGTTGGCCAAGAATCACTAGCTGGGTTCTGTATCTATTGGGTACCACTTAGGAGTATTCCCAGGAAAAAAGGAAAACTTGGTTAAAATGTTTTTGTCCTGCTACTTTTTTATTTTAAAGTAAAAGTAGCTTTGATTTGCTTACATAGTAATATCTGAGGACTTTAAATAGAACAAAATGTGGAAAATACAAAAGAGACGTAATATAGTCCTTTGCATTCTACAATGTTTAGTCATAATTAAAGTCCTTACACTTGAGGTGGAAAATGGGCACTGGTGGAGGGTGGGATGGGTACTCGATCATTGTATGACTGAAACGCAAACATGAAAGTTTGTAAGTCTGTAACTATACCTCACAGAGATTCACTAATAAAAATTTTTTAAATAAGTCTAACACTTGACATTTAGATTATCTCATCTATTTTGATTTAAAATCTTCTTTATATATACAAACAAACCTTCATTACTTAGTAAATCTATTCTAGTGTAGTAGTTTCCAGCTTAAATGTTCTGTTCCAATGTGGCATAATAATATTGAAATTAAAGTCTTGGATATCAAGTTGTCTCAATTTATGCATATTTATTGAGCAATTACCACAAAACTAGAAATTTTGAATGAGCAAATGAATAGGTTGATGAAATATAAATCTGATTTCTGGCCTTGATGAAATGGATTCATGGTTTCTCTGAACAGAACTGAAAACTGGGAAAAAATATATGAAAAGGCTCTTCTCATGCATTGAATAATAAACAAGCAAAGGCAAATATATGAGATAACCCCTAAAAGTACAAACTATTTTTCCATGAGGCACATTCCATACTACAAAGAAACAGCTGGACTATATTCAGAGTGGGATAGTTTCCCTGAGTTGAGAGTTTAGAGAAGCTGAGAGGGTTAGAACATATAGGGCAGAGCTCTAAGAAGACTTAAAGAGTAAAAATCCTCCAAGTGCACTTAAAGATCTTAAAAGATAAAAGTTATATCATAAAATCTTAATAAATTTAAAATAAGAAAAAAATTAAATTCATATGTATAGGTGTTAACTAAATGAAGGAATTTTCACCAAGTGGTCTATACAAAAAAATATTCTACTTAAGATCATTTAGGCTGAATGTATATTAGTATATTTATTCAAGAAAAGAAGCAAGAAAAGCTAAGGGGTAATTAGTGAATTCTAATCTACAATATATCCCCAAATGGCAGAATTAAAGCATCAATAATAACAAAGGCAAAAATTGAGAATTGGCATTTTCAGAAAATTTTTAATTACAGGCGTGCAAAAAACAGGTAGTGTACAAAGCAAGGCAGTCTACAAAACAAGCTGTATTTCAGTAATAAAAGTGAGGTCTTTTTTTTAACTTGTTCAATTCGTGTATCCATTCATACTTTCTATAAACCTCTTTAAGGTACAAAATGTAGCCAAGGATCCATGAACATGGAATAAAATATTTGGTAACTCAGATCTCTTTTTCAATTATACTGAAAAGTGTAGTTATTATTTAATCTCTTTGATGGTTTCCTTATCTATAAAATCCCACTTACAAGGCTGTCTTGATTTGATTTGACCAGAAATGCAACAATATTTGCCAGGAATATTTCTCAAAAATGTTTAAAGAAAATTGTTGAAAATCATAAATGCCTGGGATAGATAGACATAAAATAGGTAGGGTTCCATCCTATTATACCTCCTTTAGCATCAATAGGTATAATCCTGAGCACACAGCCAGTAGCAAGCATGAGCACTGCTAGGTACAGCCACAAAATAAAAATTGAATAAACAAAATTATCACAAATCCAAAATGCAGTAGGAACACAAAAGGTTATCTAGATCTTAAAATAAAAATCTGGAAAATTAAGTGTTCATAAGGACTCTGGAATGATGAGAAAGCCTTAAGCATCTTTAAAACACTAGTTACAATTAGTGCTGCATTAGCAAAACTAGCAAGTTAATGAAACAATAAAAGAATAAATTTCTATATAATAAATTTCTATGTCACTATATAAGTAAGTGATATACATATATAGATCAGTGGTATATATAAATTTCATTATCTTAAATATTCTAGAAAATCACATGAGAATAATTTCTTAAAGTATGGTAAAAATGCCAATAGAATAAAGATTCATATACCAGGTTGGCCGCATGCAAGGCAAACGCCCTACCCACTGTGATATCCCTCTAGCCCCTTAAAGCTAGATTTTGGTGTTCATATATTCTGAATCTTTACTATTTCCTAATTCACCAAGCCACATTAATTAAAATTATCATCTCTTATTCAAGAGTAGGGCTGGAGCAATAGATAGCACAGTGGTAGGACGTTTGCTTTGCACACAGCCGGCAGGCTGACCCGGTTTTGATTTCTCTGCCCCTCTTGGAGAGCCCGGCAAGCTGCCAAGAGTATCTTGCCCGCATGGCAAAGCCTGGCAAGCTCCCTGTGACGTATTCGATATGACAAACATATTTACAGCAAGTCTCACAATGGAGATGTTACTGGGCCCGCTTGAGCAAATCGATGAACAACGGAAGGACAATGCTACAGTGCTACATTCAAGAGTATTGGATAGTCTCTTGCTATCCAATATATTATTTTGGATAATGATTTACTTACTATCCAATATATGATTTTCCTGGTACATTATTTGCCTCCAGCATATTCTTTTCTCTTCAGCCTTAAGTCATCTTTTGCAAAAAAAGTAATTAGTACATATAATGTTTAAAGATAGTTTAAACTTTTCAAGAGTCTCCTTCCTGGTGCTTTTCTAAGACCAAACTCAGCTATAGCCTCTGAAGCATATATGAGCTGATTTCTGCTTACCTTATGGTCTTTAGTCATATTGGTTCTCTCTGAAGTGGACAAATGCAGCAGACTCTTTCCAGCAGTCTATGTGTTTTATTGTTTATTTATGCTTGAAATGATCCTCCCTTGGCTTTTTATTTGACTCATTGCTTAATGACTTTTTTTTTTTGCTTTTTGGGTTACACCTGGTGATGCACAAGGGTTACTCCTGGCTCTGCACTTAGGAATTACCCCTGGCGGTGCTCAGGAGACCATATGGGATGCTGGGAATCGAACCCGGGTTGGTCGTGTGCAAGGCAAACACCCTACACACTGTACTATTGCTCCAGCCCCTTAATAACTACTTATTTTTTTGCTTTTTGGGTCACACCCGGCGATGCACAGGGGTTATTCCTGGCTCATGCACTCAGGTATTACTCCTGGCAGTGCTCGGGGGACCATATGGGATGCTGGGAATCGAACCCGGGTCGGCTGCGTGCAAGGCAAACACCCTACCCGCTGTGCTATCACTCCAGCCCCGATAATGACTACTTTTTAAGAAGGTGATTTCCTGACCAGTTTAGGCCTTTTCATCTTGCTCATTTCCTTCACAGCACTCTATTTTATAATTGTTTCTTTACTTGTACAGTCTTCCCCATTTAGACTGAAAGCTCAGTGAAAGCAAGAATTATTTTGATTTTACTCATCACTTTATATTCAGAGTGTTAGTATAGTGGGCTGGAGTGATAGCACAGCGGTAGGGCATTGGCCTTGTGCACAGCCAGCCTGGCCGAGCCGGGTTCGATTCCTCCGCCCCTCTCGGAGAGCCTGGTAAGCTACCGAGAGTATTCAATATGCCAAATACAGTAACAAGAAGTCTCACAATGGAGACGTTACTGGGCCCGCTGAGCAAATCGATGAACAACGGGAGGACAGTGTTTCACATACTAGAAAATACATGTTTAAAATAAAGCAACATATTAAATTAAATGATTCAATTTACATGAAATATTCACAATAGGCATGGATAGAAAAGTATGAGTTAATCCTTGTGCCTAGTATTAGAAAGATGGGGTCAAAATCTCTGCTGAAACCCTAATGCCCATAAGAGGAGAGATAGAGTAAAAGGTAAATTGTCTGCTGTACAGGCAGGGGGAGGTGTGGGACATGGGTGGGGGGTGTCAAAGTATCGCTGAGTGATCAAGCATTCACTATGTAGGAATATGTATGGCTCAGTGATCAAGCATTCACTATGTAGGCATATGGAAGTACAATCCCCAGCACCATTCTATATAAAGGTAAAGGTAAAGGCCCTCCCGTTGATCGTCGATTTGCTCGAGCGGGCCCAGTAACGTCTCCATTGGAGACTTTGTTGTTACTGTGTCTGGCATATCGAATACTCTCGGTAGTTTGCCGGGCTCTCCGAGAGGGGTGGAGGAATCGAACTCAGGTCGGCCATGTTGGCCGCTTTTAAGGCGAACGCCCTACCCGCTGTGCTATCGCTCCATTCTATATACCAACTATATATAACCATTCTATATACCAACTATATAACCATTCTATATACCAACTATTATTTCAGAGCAATGCTGGTAGTGATATCCAAGACACAACAAAGTATGTCATCTCCAGCACACTCTAACCAAGTAAGAGAGCCGCACATTACCACCATCGAGAAACACTGCTAACAGTGAGCAACCTTCATATCTAACATGTTCAACTCTGTGTTAGAATTAGAATAAAGTATTGCAAAAGTGTGTGAGCACTGCAGCAATGTGTTCAACCCTCGAAGAGAACCAGTTTGTAAAGATCTTAACTAACTATGCAAATCCCAGTTATTGGATCAACAACACACAGGAAGGGAGGAAATACCAAACTCGGAAAGACATATTAGTCAACAAACTAAAAATCACACACAAATCACAAATCATCTTGTTAATCGTCGATTGCCTCGAGCAGGCCCCAGTAACGTCTCCTTCATCCTAGCCCTGAGATTATATTCAAGGCTCTTTAGGAGAATGAGACCCATCATTGTTACTGGTATTTGGCATATTGGGTACGCCACAGGGAGTTTGCCAGACTCTGCCATGTGGGCAGGCTACATTCAGTAGCCTGCCAGTTTGTACAAAGTAGGAATGAGATAATAAGATGTCATAATAGGATGTTGCGCGGCCGCGAATGCTTTGTCCCTCTGCCAGTACCTTCATGTGTGCGGAGAGTGGTCTCAGCATGGTGGTGGCTGGTCCTGGAGGTCTTTGGCTGCCAGAGCCCTGGTCGGGGCGGGGAGGAAAGCTCAACCCGCTCCCCTCCAAGGGGCCCCGGAGGCAAGGACAGTCAGGCACGGGGGCTGGAGACTGCACTGTTTTTCTTCCGGGTGCTGGTTTTTATAGTCTCTGAGTCTTGGCCAAACAAACTAAAAACCAACAATTAATAAATAATAGCACTGCACTGTAGCACTGTCCTCCCGTTGTTCATCTATTTGCTCGAGCGGGCACCAGTAACATCTCCTTTGTGAAACTTGTTGTTACTCTTTTTGGCATGTTGGATGCACCAGCGGGAGCTTGCCAGGCTCTGTCATGCGGGCGGGATACTCTTGGTAGCTTGCCAGGCTCTCCGAGAGGGATGAAGGAATCGAACCCAGGTCAGCCATGTGCAAGGCAAATGTCCTAACTGCTTTGCTATCTCTTAATAAAATTAAAATATTTACTCATTTCAATAAGCAGAAAACAATTGATAAAATAGAATACTTTCATTAAAAACCTCATAGTTAAAGCATTTTCTCATTTTGATAAAGGTATGTGAAAACCTACTGCTAACATACATCACATTTATTTGTGAAAGAATAAATGGTCTCCATCACTTCACTTGATCAGTTGACATCCTGTTACTCATCGAGTTGCTTGAGCAGGCGCCAGTAACATATCCATTCGTCCCTGTCGCGACCTAATGCAATAAATAATGAATTAGTAGGAAAAAAGCAAGCAAAGTAAAACACGGATTTATTACAATGTCAGTTACAGTTTGTTTAGCAGCCAGCAAGAGTAATCAAGATAATAAATGAAAAAAAAATTTCAAATTGCTTATTAAGTAAGGAAAGAGAAGTTATCACTATGGATCTTACAGATCTTGAAAAATAATGATGGCACCATATCTGAGTTTGGAAAATGGGCTGGGACCACATGCTCGTGTGCATGCACACACAAACACACACACACAGCTAAACTGCCACGCCCCTACTTGAATAGGTAAGTGGCATTAGCTGTCCATTCCCTGGAAGTAGTACAGAGCATCAGTTTATCTCTGTCTGCTGTCTCTGCTATTGCCCCATCAGTGATTACTCCCTTATTCTAATAGGCAAGTCGGGCTTAAGGACCTGATAGCATCTCTTTCAGAATTGTATAGGAGAGCCCTCTCCTCGTTCATTGGAACGAGGCATCTATTGCCCTCAAAACTTCTACCTACACTACACCTGCTGAAAAACCACAGGGACTTACTTCAGACTTAGCCCAAGCCCCAAACAGCTCCCTATTAAATTGTAAGAATCACAGCTTACATCACCTTTTCTTTGTGACACCGAGTATGACTTCCTTTCATTCACCTTCCTCTGCGATTGTCTGATTACTTCCAATGCGGGGCAGACCTGCTCCCAGTAACTCCAACCCAGCTTGAACTGCAGAAACTGCCAGCAAATATTCAGACCCTGACCCCTCATTTGCAACTCTATGCCCATAGTTGTTATACACAAACATGGGACGAAGAAAAATCAAGAAAATTAGCTTCTAAGGCACAGGAGACCGAAGTCAAGGGCTGTCTTCAAGACCTTCAAAATCTTGACACCATTTGAGGAGGACCTCAGAACAAGTCTTCAAGATGATAGAAGAAATGAAAGAAATGCTAGAATAGAAATCAAATCAACTCAAAGAAAAACTGATGCAAATATTAAAGAATACATTAAATTGGCATGGAAAGAGATAAAGAATACAGTAATAAGATCTGACAACAGAATTCAGAATGACCATAGACCTTACTAGGACCCTTGAAGACAAAAGCAATCTGACATCACAAGAGCAGAGTCAATAGAAGAGCAACTTTAAGACGTGAAAGGAGCTGGAGACATAGTACAACGGGTAGGTTCTTTGCCTTGATTGCAGCCCACATGGGTTCCCCTGCTTCCCAACATGGTCCCCCAAGCACTGCCAGAAGTAAATCCTGAGTCCAGAGCCAGAAGTAACCCGTGAGCATCACCATTGTGACCCCACCCAAAAAAGTGTGGAAGAAATTGCTCAATATAGATAACAGCTAGAGAAGGGATCTTTAAATCAGGAATAACTGAAGGAGAAGAAAACTAGAAAAAGAGGGAAGTGTAATGGAATTGATAATAGCTGAAAACTTGCCAATTATCATATGGAGATTGATGCACAAATTCAAGTACCAAACAAAACATACAAAAGCATTACAACATCAAGACATATTGTAATTAACATGGTAAGAATCAAAGAGAGAGAAAACGAGAAAGATGTGTGTATATGTATGTATGTATATATATATATATATAGAGAGAGAGAGAGAGAGATTGAGAATTATTAAAGTAACCAGGAGAGAAGCTAAATCTAGAGTACAAGGGAAAGTACATCAAGCTCCCAAGAGATTTTATATGAAACCATACAAACAAGTAGAAAATTAAAGACATATTCAAAACACAGTAAGAGAAAAATCTTCAAAGTAGGATCCTCTAGCATGCAAGGACGTCATTTCAACTTGTGGGAGGGATAAAATCATTCTCAAACAAGAATTCAAGAAAATAGCAATATATAATCAAACCCTTCAATAAATGCTAAAACATTGCTTTGAAAAACATATTAGGGCAAAAATAACCCAAATCACCATAAAAATGATGAAAGATTCATTTGTATCAAGTTCCCCTGAATGCAGTAGAATGCACTCTCATAACGAAGGAAATAGAGTAGCTGGAGAGATAAAGAAACTAAATCCATCATTTTCTTCTTACAGGAAACACATCTAAACACACAGAATGAATACAGAGTCAATGTGAAAGAAAGGGGGAAAATCATAGAAGATAATTTTAACAAAATATTCTGGGACAGCCATACTTTAATCATACGTGTGCCACACCAAATCACATTCTATATTAAAACTTAGAGGTAAGATACATACCACTGATTAGTTAAGTGCAATAGATAAAGAAGTACTGTTATTAGCATCTATGTACCAAATGAAAATACAACAATTTAGAAAGCTTCTACTCACAGACTTAAAGAAATATATAGAATGAAACACAATACAAGGGAAGATTTCAACTCTATTCTCACCATTAAACATGTAAACCAGAATGTCAAATAAACAAAAGATGTGAGACCTATTCCATGTCATTTATATCATTTATGAAAACATGTCATTTAAGGAAGCAATGGAAGACCTTAAGAAACTGGAAAACATCCCATGCTTATGGATTAGAGATTCAATACCATCAAAATAATCATGTATGTATATATTGTATCTCTACATATGTCTAGTAGGAAATGTAATATAAACAGTAATATAAAATGAAAATAAATTAAAACTACAATACCATATAATTCACAAAATATGCAAAAGCTTCAGTGAAAAATATAAAAATAAATTAATAAAATTATTTCTTTTCATTTTAGATATAAATGAGGCAATCACAACTATCTTTAGGCTTATGCGATAGCACAGCGGTAGGGCATTTGCCTTGCACGCAGCCAACATGGCCAACCCGAGTTCGATTCCTCCGCCCCTCTCAGAGAGCCCAGCAAGCTATGGAGAGTATCTCACCCGCATGGCAGGGCCTGGCAAGCTCCCCGTGAAGTATCCAATATGCCAAACACAGTGACAACAAAGTCTCCAATGGAGACGTTACTGGACCCGCTTGAGCAAATAGATGATCAACGGGAGGGCCTTTACTTTACTTTCTTTTTTTTTAACAAGTAAAACAGATTTTATTAGGAGGTTTTGAAGGGAAGGAGGAAGAGAAAGTGGGAGAGAGTAGAGAATAAAGTGGTCAAGAGAGTACCTGGCCTTCTACAAGAGCAGAGAGAGCCCCTATATACATTATAAATGGAGGCATGAAAGTACACATCTCAAGAGGGGAGATGAGGGCAACACATGTACTCGGGCACTGCATGTGTTTGGGCACGTGGGAGAAAGCAGCACATGGGCTTGGGCAGCATACTCACCAAACTAATTCTTTATTAAGCAAATCTCCTTTTACAATAAAAAGATTAGAAAACAGAAATTATTGTACCAATTCACACTACATTAAACTACTTTTGTATTTCTTTCCAAATAAAAATCCTGATTTTCAACTTCATGTAAATGTGCGATTAAGAATTTGTGACTGTCAATGTTTTTGGACAAAATATATACTACTCAAAAATACATATATATACCACTCATTGAAATTATCTGAAATCCACTGGAATTTTACAAATACTGCTTGTCAATATTTTAAGTCTAACATTTTACAAAAATAAATATCTGGTGACAGAAATATTTCACAAAGGACCCTGAAGGGTTGGCATGAAATTAATTTGTATACTAGCTTTCTTTATAAATAGTTATAGAAGTTATATTTCTAATTTATTGTAATATATTTTCATCTTCAAGAGGATATTAATCTTCAAATAATTGTGTTAAATATATATTTCTAGAGTGAGGTTTGAGAATTTGGAGCAAGTCCTTGCAGTGGTCAGGGTTTATTAAATAGCTCTGCATTGGATGCTGGAGTCTGAACCTGAGTTGGTTTCATGCAAGACAAGCTCCCTTCCCACTGTATTAACTCTATTAGAATTCATTATGAGAATTCCTATAAGAGTTCCTCTATAAGAATTCCTTATAGAAACTCTTACCTTACAAATTTTATTCCTCAATTAGCAAAGGCCTTCCCTGATATCACTGTCAATAAAGAATCCCATTAAACAATAAAGTTATAACAAACAATGAAGACTACCGAAGAAAATAGAGTTTTTTAGTATTTCACATTGATTTTGAACTGATAGTTTGGTTGCCAAAGTTATTTTTAAAATGAATTTTGGAGGAGATTCACAAAGCTTGTTTCTCCATAGAGTGTGAAATGGATTATTGCTATAAAATGCTATTTTATCCACTGTGAAGTTTAAGCTGTCCCTTTGGCTTATGCTTAAGCAAATGGATATTGCGGTCTCATTTTGAGCTGGGTGGCCTAGATTTCCCCATATTTTCAGTGTCAGTGATTATAACACAAAACATTGTTTTTACAGTGGGATTATTTTATCTTACTCATACTGATAAATTAACCATCTCAGTTCTTGTTCTTGTATGTTCATTTTTTGCATAAAATTTTATCTTGATCATAACCTCAAAAGCTATTCTAGCTCTACCTATTAAATTTGATAAATGTTAAAGCTTTTACTACTTATTATCTCATGATACAGACAGTTAATTATGTCTATTATGCCTAAACGAATAAATTGGCAATAGAGAAAGGAAATTATTTAACATTTTCCTGATCAGAAAGTTTTAGAATCTGGTTGAGGTCAGGGAATGCATATGATTCATTTCTGGATCCTCAATGCTTAGAATAGAATCTAACATATGAGTACCACGGTATCACTGTATAACTGTCATCTCATTATTCATTGATTTGCTTGAGCAGGCACCAGTAACGTCTTCATTCATCTTAGCCTTGAGATTATAGCAGCCACTCCTTACCCGTCCTTCCCAAAGGTGCCGCATTGGAGGCTCTTTCAGGGTCAGGGAAATGAGACACATCATTGTTACTGTTTTTTTTTTCTTTTTTTTTATTAGTGAAAAACCATGAGGTACAGTTATAGGCTTACAAATTTTGTGCTTGGGTTTCAGTTATACAATGATCAAGTCCCCATACCTCCACCAGTGCCCGTCATCCATCCCAATGGGTCCCAGCATCCCCCCCACCCTCATCCCCCCCCCCCCCCGTCCCATCCTGCCTCTGTGGCAGGGTATTCCCCCTTGTTCTCTCTCTCTTCTTTTGGGTACTGTGTTTTGCAAGAGAGGCTTTGAGTGGCAATCATGTTTGGTCTATCGACTACTTTTAGCATGCTTCTCCCACCCTGGGAGGGCCCTCACAACACCCTTCATTTGGTACTCTCTTCTCTATCTGAGCTTCCTTTTCACCTAGAGCCTGTGGCTGGCCTTCCATTCATGGAGCAAAATTCCTGGTCATTGTTACTGTTTTTATCATATCAAATATGCCACAGAAGCTTGCCAGGCTCCGCCATGTGGGCAGGATACTCTCAGTAGGAGAACTAGACTATAAGAGGTCACGTTGCCGCACTTCCAGGAGCTCTGTCTTATAGTCTCTGGACCTTGGCCATTGATGGGATTTAATGACGCTGGGGGTAGTTTGTGGGTGTACTGCCTAGCTACTGGAAAATGGGGGATCTGAGTAGAGGAGGTCCAGTCCGGATCCGAGCGGACTTGGAGATCTCAGCCCCAGGACCCACACTCCTGAGTTCCTCTGCAGGTTCCTTCATGCGTGAGGCTTGTCCGAGCATGTGGAGAGTGACCTGGAGCATGGCTGTAGCTGGGTACCGGAGGTCTGCAGCTGCTGGGAATATGTATATGAGTAATCAAGAAATTCTTGTTTAATAAGAAATGTGAAAATGAAATAAACCAACTTGACTTAAAATGAGTTCAATAATAACTGATTTTATCTAAGTTTCATGTACGTATATGTTAGTATGTGTGATTTTATAGAAAAAATGATTCAGAGTTAATTAGTTATTGCAGTTCTTCTGGTCAAAATATGAAAGGTCAAAATAGAAAAGATTTTTTATTTAGATCTCAGTCTTTATCCAGGAAAAATAATTTATTCTAAAATAAAGCATATGATGTGAAGTTAATTTTCAATTTATCCCCATACATCTGTAACAATACCATCTGCTAATACTACTTTAAAATTTCCTGGACAGTCTTCCTATCATTTCTTTTTTCTTTTTGAACTACAGCCAGCTATGCTCAAGGATTATATAACTTTGTGCTCAGGGATTACTCCTGGTGGGTCTGAGGGACCATATCAAGTGCATGGGATTGAGCTCTGGTAGGCCATATGCAAGGAAAAATGCCCTACCCACTGTACTATCTTCCCAGCCCTTTAACTACTGGCTTTTATTGATAACTAACATAGCTTGATATCCAATTTTATCTCCTGGGAAACTCAAATTCAGAAGTTTTCTTCTGTAAATACTTGATTTAAATCATGTCAACAACAATATGTGGATAATAGACTCTACAATATGCTGAACGATTATAAATACAAAAGTGACCTGAATTGATTCATATCAATTAGGGAAATATTTTGATAGTGATATAGTTTTGTATTTCTGGTTTTATTTACAGCACAATCTCTAAGAACAATAGAGAACTAATTTAGATCTTAATACCTTGAGATAATTTTAACATGGACACTTGAAATTACCCATATGTCCATCAAAATTAATATGGAAAATTAATATGGACAAATGTAATTAAAAGAATTGCAGCAGAGCTTTCCAATAAAGAAAAATAAAATGTAATAGGAGGAAGAAGAGAAGGCAGACAAAAATTGAAAAGAGGTAGCAGAGGAGTGAGAAAACTAAGAATCCAAGAATGGATTGTCATTTGTAGCTCAATGAAAATGAACTACAAATGTATGAGTTAACACTATTCAAACAGTCTAAAAAAAAGAATAAAGAGGGTGTATTTAAAGGTCCATTTGATAATACATTTGAAACTTTCTGTGTATTAAATTATGTAAAAAACAGATTAAATGTTTTGGGAACATGAAGGTAGTTATGAAAACTTCAAAATCCAAACTTCAAGTACAATGAAACATTCGATGATAAATACCATCCACTGGCCAAAAGAGATAAAAATGGATTTTACAGCTTGGGATTAAAGAAAGGAAGGTTTTTCTACTAGAATTTACAGGTTTTGCTCTAATCCTAAGTGGAATTAACATGAAAATTGGCAGTGCTCATTTGGAGTTGTCACCCAAGGAATTGCATACATTTAGTTGAGTCGAGCATAGTTTTGAAATGCCTTATAATAATATGATTCCAAGGATACTTTAGGTGGATAAGGCCTTAAAGTAGGTAGCAAAGAATTATGACCAAAGAAAACTGGTTGATTTAAGGTGAGAGAATTTTTTTAAAAATGCAAATAAAACATGCAGTTAAATAGCCAAATCTTTGAAAATACTTATTTAGTGATTAATCAGTTTTTTGGACATGCAGAGAAGATGAAACGACAAGAGAAAATCTTATGAAGACTAAAAACTACACTTAAAATATATTTAAATAAACTACATTTAAAATAAATTAATATGTGATCTTTTAAGAAAATATTGGACATAAAAATTAAAAAATAGGTCCCTTTGACAAGAATAATAGTGTACTTCTGTAAATGAAAATGTACTACAAGCTTAAAATCTCCAAAGAATGGCTTAAATAGCATATGTCAAAAATGAAAAAAACGATTAGTTACTTGGAATATAATACTATTTGGAGATTTTGGATAAGGTCAGAAAAGCTGTTGTTTTATCCCTTAATCAAACAAAAACTGTATAGATGGAAAACAACAAATCCTTTAAAATCTGTCAGGGAAGTGAAATCACTGTGTTAACAACTGACCTCCAAAATGAAGAAACCAACAAGCTATTAAAGACAGCACAGCTTAATGGAGCACAATATCACAAGTGCAGATCTCTACAGGAACCAGTCTGTAGGTAAGAAAACCCGAACTATAACTGATAAATTGCTACAGATACAGTGCAGACAACCCTAGAGATAAAACCCGCTCAGTGACCCAGTTATCTATCAGAGAGCCCTATACATTCAAGAATTTTATCTCCAGAAACTCAACAAAATTTTCAAAGTTAATATTGGGTCTCAGACTCCTGAAAGGACAGGAAGAAAGGAACCATTTTTAAGTATGACAGAGCATTCTATTCTTAACAAAGTCTGACCTCAGAGGAAAAGCTATTTAACCTGATCTTAATCAGTTCAAGTTTTTCAGAGCCTTCAAATAGGGGAGAGAAAAATACCAGACTCTAATAACATTGTCCCTGAATGGGTTGAGACAGGATGGTGACTAAGAAGTTCCTGTGAAATATTCAGTCCAGAAATACAGGATCTCTAAATGACTGAGAACTGCTTTTAGCACTTACAGAAAATGTCTTCACTCCCTGCATGTTAATACCATATTACTAAAGATCCGTTTACAGCAGTTTCATCAACTGATATGTCATTTATATCCATAAAAAATACAAGACAATATAATAGGCGAAACCCACTGTTTGAAAAGAATCAGTCTTAGACAAGGTAAAATAAGAGGCAAAAATCACAGTTTTGCCTTAGAATATATATTTTGCCTTAGACAAAGGGAAAATAACAAGCAAAAACCAGAGTTTTAAAAAAGTGTATGCATCAGGCTTTTATATTTCTTAGATGTTTGAATTATCAGACTGGGAATTTGAAACAAGTATGATTAATAAAATAACAACTAAATTATATAAAGGAAGTAATATTCAAGAAGTGACGTACAGCATAAAGAAATGCACATTCTTTTTCTTTTTTTTTTTTTGTGGTCATACCCAGTGATACACGGAAGTTACTCCTGGCTTATGCACTCAGGAATTACTCCTGGCGGTGCTCAGGGGATCATCTGGGATGCTGGGAATCGAACCCAGTAGGGGGCGTGCAAAGCAACTGCCCTACCCACTGTGCTATTGTTCCAGTCTCCGAAATGTACATTCTAAGAACTCAAAAGTAGTTCTGGACATGGCTGAGGAACAAATTTCTGAACTTGAGGATATATTACTAAAACTAATAAAATTGAAAAATGAAGCCTTTCAAAAATACTTGAATGCTATAGGGATAATACAGAGCTTGTCTTGCATGCTACCAACCCATATATGGTTCACAGAAAATTACCAGAAGTGATCCCTAAGCACAGAGACAGAGTAATTCCTGAGCACATCAGGATATGACCCAAAATAAAGTAAGCAAAGTACTAAAGGACACAAAAATTCTAAAATAATAATATCCAGGATGACCACAAGATGTAACAAAATGAAAATAATGGAAGAAATATAAATAATGATAATTTCTCAAAACCCATAAAGCTCAGAGATCAACTAAAAGTGTTGGTGTAGACCAAAAATTAGCACATTTTCAAATAACAAGAATTAAAAATAGATCTGGGTGCATTCTGAGAATTGTGGTGGCTTGCCAGGCTCTCCAAGAGGGGCAGAGGAATCAAACTCGGGTCGGGCATGTCGGCCAAGTATAAGGCAAATGCCCTACCTACTGTACTATCTCTCCAGCCCCTAAATACTCTAGTTCAGAATAAAGTCGCAAGTGGGAAAGTTAAGTATATTTTCCTCTTTTCTCATTTTGTTTTGGGGCCATATATAGCTGTGCTCAGAGTTTATTCCTGGTTCTTCACCCAGGAACTGCTCTTGGTGGAGCTTCAGGATGTTCCCAGGGATTAAACATAGATTGGCTGCATGCAAGGCAAACAGCCTACACTCTGTACTCTCTCTCCAGCTCCCATAATATTTATTTTTAACAAAACTTATACTGAAAGTAAATGCTGAAGGAAAAAGATATGCCATATGTATATGAAGCATAAGTAGTCTGAACTAGAACTGGAGTGATAGTAGAGCTTGCCTTGCATGTAGCTGACCTGGATTCAATCCTCGGCACCATTTATGATCCGAAGCTCTGCCAGGAGTGATGCCTGAGGATAGAGCCTGGAGTATGCACCATGCACTACCAGAGGTGGCCTAAAATCATATATATATATATTCATATATATATTAATATTCCATATATATAGACTATATGGAATATAAAATAAATACAAAGAACAGCACTAGAACACTATTTCTTTTTTTAGTTTTTAAAGCATTTATTTTAATTTTTAATATATATTTTTAATGAATCACTGTGAGAAACAGATGACTGGTTATAGAAGGCTATTTCTATTAAACTTTAAAGTAAACCACAAAAGTATTATATATTATGAGACTATTCATACACACATTTTTGACAGAACTAACAGGAGAACCATATATCTACACTTATAGAATGAGATTTCACCACACTTTTATCATCAATAATTATATAGCTTCAGGAAATAGTAAACATAGAACAAGAACAACTTTGTTAAGTTCTCTAATCTAAATGATATTGCTAGCTATATCATATTAATGATAACATTGATAGCTACAAGACACACTCTCTTAAAAGGAACAACCATCTTCATTCACCTTGCTCATTTGCATTGGCCAAGTTTCTATAATTATAAGCTGATCAATGTACCATAGAAAAAACTCAGTTCAATATTTTTGAGCAATATTTCAAGTCCATTTAAGCTTTACATGAATCAAACATTCATTTGATATTTAAGTAATATTAAATCATATAGTTGCACTAAAGTTTGTTTAGCATCAGGTGAAGATCATTTGTGCTGTTTCTTTTCTTAAATGAATAAAGCTTTTATGAGCATGCATGTTTATATGATCATATAAACAACTGTTTATATGATCATATATCATTTTTCTGGGATAAAAAGCCCCCAAAATTATATCATCCAGCAATTGTTATATTAGTTTTGAAATAAACTGTTAAATGTCTTTCAATGATGACACATTTTTAAATACATCAACAATATGTGAATGATCTGGTTTTCCCACATAATCACCAGACTTTGGTGGAATCACTATTTTTCAGCTGTTTTAATATATCATGATTGGTCATTGTGCTTTTAATTTAACTTTCCTATTTCCTGATGATGGTGAACATCATTTCATGTACTTATTTGCCATCTGTATATTCCAGTAGAGTGCTCTTATAAAAGTCATCTCTTTAATAAGATTCAGAGATATCACTTGTCCCTGTCATGACATGACAATTTACTATGAAATCAAACTGGAAGATATCTCTCACCCTGTGACCCTGCACTCAAATCTTAGGTTTCCATCCTCTAGAACCTTAGGAAATAAATCTGTATTCATCATACACTACCCAGTCAGTGGAATTTTTTTGTAGCAGCCAAAATTATATAAGGTATTGTTAAAAAAAACTATGCACGGTGAAGGTTGTGTGTTCATGGGCTCTCTGGACGGCTCTGTCTCACCGCCCGCGTTTGGTGCTCTTGAGCTGCTGTATGTGGCCTGGATCGGGACAGCTGTTGGCCAAGGGCAGATGAAGGAAGAGACGAGGGCCAGGCTGGTTGATCATAGTAGCAGTTTATTACAAGGAAGTTTATCCCATAGAATAAATTTATGTTATGGAGGGCCCAGGTTCTCTCAAGCACCAGAGAGCACCAAAAATTGGCTACAATTGCTAGAGCTTGGAATCTACATCCCAAAGACAAGAATCTGAGCTTTGTATCCCAAAGACTAGTCTGGCTAGAGCTGGGAATCTATATCCCAAAGATCAGGCCTGGCTAGCACCTGAGATCTGCATACCTAAGATCAGCTAGGTTTCTGTGAGAGAAGGGAAACCACCTCTTACAATATACTGAAATTGTTTACTGAAGGCAGTTTGAAGGAGAGAAATGTTCAGTCTCATCCAAACTAGTCAGGACACACAGGAAAGCCACTTCTAGAACAGATTCTCATTTAACAGATCAACCCACCCTAGAACAGAATCCCCTGGGTGTGTTTCTCCTCTCCTTGTCCAACAAACATATAAGCATACATAATATAAATCATTTTGTATGGACATAGTAAGAAATACTTTAAGATTATAGAATTACTCTCCTAGGGTCATCTCGATCTCAGACTACAGTGCTCAGGCCAGATAGTCTTTCCTATCCCTAGCAGGGTCCTAGTCTCGTCGTTACTTTTGGATCATGACAGCATTTGTCTATGTCAAACTCCTAACTTATAGTTAAGAATCGTGGCAATTTGGCCTGGCCCATCTCGATGCCAGGGTAGCACATAGCTGACCTGCTTGCCCTGGTTCCATCCAGTCCCTCGCAGGACCCTGCTTTGGGGGGCACTAGGAACTGAGGGCAACTGAGGCTTAAGTTGAGAAAGCAGATGCCCGGGAATGAATAATATTCAAAGCCAATTAAATCCCAAATTACAAAGCATAATAATGTCTTCCTGTATCTATACAAAAAGGACATTGCATTAAAGTAAGCTATTCAAAAGACATAAGGAGAGGAAAAAGGCAATATTAACTTACAGTATAAGTTCAGTGTCCTGGAAAGATCTGACCTTACAAATTAACAGAAACTGATTAGGGGAATAAGCTGATTAACTGTTTGGGGAAGAGAGCATAGAGAAGTAGTTACAAATAAACAAAAGAATGGGAGTGACCTGGGAGCTCTGGGATGGGAGCAACCCAATAAACCTAAACTACCTGAGGCTATGCAGGAAGGACAAAACAGTCTTATCCTACAATGTACCTTACTATTCTTCTTAATTGTTTAAATGTCTAAAATAACATTTCATGTTTTATTTAGTAATAAATTGTGTCTTCACTTTATTTGTCATTAGTTGGCTTTGTAAATATTTATCAATATTGGTAATTTTCAGCAACGATTCTTTCATTTTATTGATTTTTATCATTTATTTTCTCTTTTCATAGTCACTTATTTGCTTCTTTCTTGCATATGGTGAATTTTTCCCATATTTTTATAATCCTTGAGATTGAAACTAGGAATTTTTTGAGCTCTTGATATCTAATGAAAACATATTTGAAATTCCCTATTGGCATAGTTTTGATAGAAACAAAACAATTTATTCTGATGCATAATGTTCTATATATGTCTATAGTAGATGCATTCAGTGATTCTGGGAGACAGTAGGGCTGTTTCCTGAAAGACTGACAGTGAGATTATTATATAGTTCAATGTTTAGTGGAATACAAGTAATTTAAGCAGTGAAGCTTGTAAGGCATGTGTTATTAGTAATGTAACTGATGGGGATCTTGCACATTTTAAAGATGTGCCTAAAAATCTATAAATGCCCACAGCAGTATGGAAAGGATATTTTATGCTTAAAAAAGCAATATTGGTCGTGTTAGAAAATATTACATTATAGAAAATGCTTTTTGTATCCACATTGATAATTAAAATAGTTTAATGCAAATCTCTATAAATGATCAGACACAGTATGTTTGATATAAATTAAATATAAATTCTTATTGGTAAAGTGTAAAATCTCAACAAGTCAGGAATAAAACACCTGAGCCATACCTTTTGCCACATTCTATTTTTAAAAATGTTGTTTTGATATGTTAGTTTATGCCCAGGAATTGTTTATGATGTTTAATTTCCAAGAGTTTGAATTTTTTATATTGTTGTTAAATTAATGAATTCAAGTATGAATTCATTTTTGCCAGAGTAAAAGTAAAGTAAAGGCCCTCCCGTTGATCATCGATTTGCTCGAGCGGGCCCAGTAACGTCTCCATTGGAGACTTTGTTGTTACTGTGTCTGGCATATCGAATACTCTCGGTAGCTTGCCGGGCTCTCCGAGAGGGGCGGAGGAATCGAACTCGGGTCAGCCATGTTGGCTGCGTGCAAGGCAAACGCCCTACCCGCTGTGCTATCGCTCCAGCCCAAAAAGAATCTTAATTTCAGTGTGATATTTGAAATTTGTTGAACATTTTATGACATGGTAAATTATATATATTGGTGAATATCCATGAACTATTGACAAATATATGAACTGTTTGTTTTGGGTGAAATGAAAAATATATGTGACAATTCCGGCTTTTTTCATTAAACGTTGTAACACTGTAGCACTGTCCTACCAGTGTTCATCGATTTGCTCAAGAGGGCCCAGTAACGTCTCCACTGTAAGATTTGTTATTACTGTGTTTGAATACGCGACGGGTAGCTTGCCAGACTTTGCCATGTGGGTGAGATACTCTCGGTAGCTTGCCGGGCTCTCTGACAGGGGCCAAGGAATCGAACCCAGGTCAGTCAGGTCAGCCACATGCAAGGCAAATGCCCTACCCAGTGTGCTAGCATGGCAGCCCATTAACAGCTGAACAGTCGTTAATTTCCTGTCTCATTGTTCTATTAGCTGAGAAAATGTGTTTAACTAACTAAAATTTCCTGTCTGACTATTTTTCTTTTAAATGTTATATTTTATTTAGCCATTTCTCTTAAGGTAGTGGTATTTACAATACTTTTAGTCATATTTTTATACATATATCATGTTAATACTGCACCCAGCAGCAGAGAGCCTACTTACATCCACAAGTGTTACAATGACACCTCAAAAACCTTGTAAACTCAGTTTTATAGATAAAAACTTCAGTTTCCATAACTCTGATAACTTGTTGTTCCCTTGTTATTTTCATTTTTATTCAACATATTAGATCATTTAAAAATATTCTAAGTGTGGAAAAACCTACACACATATAAATTAATATAGCTATTCTCCTGAATTTTCACAAAATTATGAATCAATAATAAGTTGATAATGTAGCTTTTTCCAAGAACTATATATATAATTTTTCAGGTATATAAGTTAAAAATTAATATCATGAAAAATTCTGTGCTAATATATTTTAAAATGCTCATGAAAAAGATCACCAGATCACTTGATATCTAGTTACTCATCGATTTGCTCAAGCAGGTGCCAGTAATGTCTCCATTTGTCCCTGTCATGTGCTAGTGCAGTCCAATGACTTCTGCTCATTCTAGGAACAAGAAGAGCCTCAAACCGATCATTCAGGGTCTTGAGGAAGAAGTCAGATCATCTCGTAGGTGGATGGCCACGCTATCTTTTGACGTTCCCTAGAATCCAGTCAGTAATGGCTCTAGCTCAGCGGTCATTTCCAAACCTCATTACGTGTCAGCCCATTTAATTTTCTACCCTTGGCAAATGAGACAGAGTTCCTGATTCTTGATCGTTGACAGAGGTTGGAACTCCAGATTCTTTCTCTCACTTGAGTGAAGCGTGATACTCCAAGCATAAAGGTAAAGGTAAAGGCCCTCCTGTTGATCGTCGATTTGCTCAAGCGGGCTCAGTAACGTCTCCATTGGAGACTTTGTTGTTACTGTGTCTGGCATATCGAATACTCTCGGTAGCTTGCCGGGCTCTCCGAGAGGGGCGGAGGAATTGAACTCGGGTTGGCCATGTTGGCCGCTTGTAAGGCAAACGCCCTACCGCTGTGCTATCACTCCAGTCCAGATAGTTAGATCACTTCACTGTCACTGTCCTCCCATTGTTCATCAATTTGCTCGAGCGGGCCCAGTAACATCTCCATTGTGACATTATTACTGTGTTTTGGTATATCAAATATGTCACAGGTAGCTTGCCAGGCTTTGTTGTGTGGCTGAGATACTCTTGGTAGCTTGCTGGGCTCTCTGAGAGGGGCAGAGGAATCAAACTTGGGTTGGCCATGTTGGCCGCTTGCAAGGCAAACGCCCTACAAGCTGTGCTATTGCTCCAGCCCGGGTGTGACACAAAAAGCAAAAATAAATAAATAAAAAATAAAAGATTGTAATAAATATATCTATGCACTGTAGCACTGAACTGTCCTCCTGTTGTTCTTTGATTTG
This sequence comes from Sorex fumeus, assembly GCF_029834395.1. NCBI lineage: Eukaryota > Metazoa > Chordata > Mammalia > Eulipotyphla > Soricidae > Sorex > Sorex fumeus. Next base: position 9,663,569 of record NW_026606115.1, read on the forward strand.
CTCAGGCGGACATATGTAATGTCTCCATTGTGAGACTTGTTACTTTTTTTTTTGGTATATTGAATTCACCACAGAGAGCTTGCCAGTATCTCGCTGTGGGGCAGGGATACTCTCGGTAGCTTGCCAGGCTCTCTGAGAGGGACAGAGGAATCGAACCTGGGTCAGCCATGTGCAAGGCAAGTGCCCTACCTGCTGTGCTATCTCAGGGGCAAAGGTGTCAGGATTCGGCCCGCGCTGCTGCAGACCTGGCTCCCCCGGTGCCAATGGTGATGACCACGGAGGAGATGAAGGCAGCCGAGAGCATGGCGCAGGTGCTGCTGCCACTCAGGGGAGTTGAATTATCTCTGTGGATGTGAAAAACCTCATCAGACACAAAACATTCAATAAAAACAAAACAATAATTCCTTATGGGAAAGGTGTAACATGTGTTAGTAAATTAAGAGTTTTAAAAAAATGTTTTTCAAAAAAACTATTGAATTACCATGAGATCCACAGTTGCAAGTTGATCATTATTAGAGTTCATTACCCAATGTTCCACCACCTTTCCCTTCACTAGTGTAAATTTCCCACAGTGAATATTCCATTTCTCTCCTGCTCCCCTCCCTGTAGGCAGCCTCTATGGCAAGCACTTTTTTTTCTCTCTGTCTCTCTGTCTCTCTCCTTCCTTTTAAGCACTTTGGTTGCAATAGAGGTGCTGGAATGTTATAATGCTCCTTCATTTCCCTCTTTCAGTACACCGTTCTTATCCAGATTGATGATGTTCAACTATCATTGCCATAGTGTTTCTTTCTCTATCTGAAATGGCTTCTCCCCCAAGACCTGAGGCAGGCTTCCAACCATAGACCAATGCTCCTGGCCTGGATTTCTACTTTGCATGGGTTTTAGTCTCATACTATGTTTTTTATGTCCTACAAATGAGTGAAATCAGTCAATGTCTGTCCTTCTCCTTCTGCCTCATTTCGCTCAGCATGATACTCTCCATTTCTATCACAATTACAATAAGTGAATTTCATGACCTCTGGCAAGCTCTCCATGGCATATTTGATATGCCAAAAACAGTAACAACAAGTCTCACAATTTATTGTGTGATGGTACTGGTGCCCGCTTGAGCAAATCTTAAACAATGGGAGGACAGTGCTACAGTGCTATAGTTGCTACAGTGAATTTTTTCTAACAGCTGCATAGTAGTCCATTGTGTCGATGTGCCATAGTTTCTTTAACCAGTCTCTGTTCTTGAGAATACAGGTTGTTTGTAGATGCTGGCTAGTATTAATAGCGCTGCAATGAAAATAAAACTGCAGATATTATTTCTGCTTTTTTTTGCACCCCCGGATATATTCTCAGAAGTGGTATTGCTGAATCATAAGGAATCTAAATTTCTAGGTTTTTGAAGAATGCCTATATTGTTCCCCAAAAGTCCTGCATTCCCATCAATAATGAATGAAAATCTCTTTCTCCCCGTATCCTCATCTGCACTGGTTGCACTAGTCCTGTTCTGATGTGTGCAAGTCTTAGTCTCTGTCAGATGAGATGATATACCTTTGTTGTTTTGATTTGTATCTCCCTGCTGTTTAGTGATGCAGAGCATTTTAGTGTCTTTTTCCCATTTGCATTTCTTCTTTGAAGGCATATCTTTCATTTCTTTCCACCCTTTTTTGATGAAACACTACTGACCAAGCATGTGGAAGCAAAGATAAACAAATGCGACTACATTAAACTAAGAAGCTTCTGCACCTTAAATGAAGTGGTGACTAAGATACTAAGAGCCCATAGAATGAGAAAAAATCTATTTGATAAAGGTTTAATATCCAAGATATATAAGGCTCAATTATAATTTTTATAATTTGATATTTTCTAACATGTAGCAAATATTTCCATTATTAGAACAAAATGTACTTGGTATAACTTTTCAAGTACACAAACTTTTAAATCTAGTAGAAGACATCTATAAGAACTATAAGTGAATGCTATACTCAATGCCAAGTGCTGAGATGTTTGTCTTGTCTTTTAAAGAAGCTCCTTTAAATCCTCTTGCAAAACTTATTTCCAAACCTATAAATTCCCTAAGCTCTTTCCAGTGCTGAATCTCTGTATCATTCTCTGAAATGTGAATAATAACCTATTTAGATAAAGAAATCATGGTGATGTATTCATTTCACTGAGTTTCTGTACTGTATCCCTCCATTCAATCTGGTTTGGAGAGTTTCATATGATAGGTCTGATGTAAATAGTATGAGTTTCCTTAGTATTTAAGCTCTTTTTATGATCTTGATAATTTCAATATACTCTCTCTCCTTGTATTTGGTCATTTTATAAACAATGTATTTTTCTGTTTGGCCCATTTTCACTGAATCTTTCAAGTTTCTTGGATCTGGGTGCCTGTATTCCTCAACTCTGGGAAAAACTTAACTATTATTTTTTATCTCTGATTCTTTATCAAATTTGCCTTTATGTTCTCAATGGAATCCAAAAATTCTTTTACTGTTTCTTCTGAATTCATCTCACAGTTTTTTAGTATGCTGTGAATTTCCTTCCAGATATTTTCTTCTATCTTCTGTTTTTTTTTTCCTAGAAACTTCTTGCATCTCCTCACTGAGCTCCTCAATCATTTTCTCAGATACATTTATTCAGCTGCTTAAATCTTCTTTGGTTTTTTATATCACCTACCATACTCATCATTCCTGAGATTTTTTTATTATAGTTTTCTCATTTCTGTTCTCATACTTTCTGGATTTTGCTGACCACCTGTGCCATCATTTCTTTGAGTTCATTATACATCCCCGTCGTGGTGTCACTAAAATCATTCTCTGAGGATTTGCAGAACAGATTGTTGCTGGTTGATACTTTCATGTTATTTTTGCTTATTAAAATTTGTGGGTTTCTACAAGTTCAGTCTTTCCTGCTTGGTTTGCCGTGTTACTGTTTTGCTGGGAATTAATCTTTGAAGTTATCCCCCATTTTCAGCCCACCACTGGAGTCTCTGAAGGATAAGTGTGGGAGTTACTCTTTTCTTTTCCTGACAGTCTTCAACCACTTACAAGAAGTATATTTGAGAGCAGTGTGAAATTTGATGAGTAAAAATGTCTGGATATGGGAACTGGGCTCTTGATGTTGTTGGAAATTTGGCATGGAAGATGACTGCAGAAGTTGGGCATGGAGGCCTTCAGGTCCTCAGATGAAGGGAGGGAAATCTGCCTCTGCTTCAAACTAGTTAAAGACATGTCAGCTGGGAGATCAAAGTGTTATTTATTTAGTGTGATTTTGGTAAATATTGAAGACAGGCAGTAGGGAGAAATACACTTTTTCTCTTAGTTTTATTTTAAATTATCTTACTCTACTTTAACAAATAATTTTCTTGTGCCAGAGATCAATCCCAATCCCTTTTAAAGTAAAAGTATAATAGTTGTCTTTAAGTTTTTCCTATAGATGTATTGAATATTAAATTACATGATTCTGTAACTTTTCTTTATTAATTAAAATTTAAAAATTGTAAATCCATGAGATGAAGGATATTTTATTGTATTTATTACATTTTCTTTCACCAATTCTAGTGTGTTTTTCTAGATATTATCTACTAAAATATACATCTGGAAATAACCTGTATTTTCTCATTATATCAACTCACCTGTCATTCAGTTTCAAAGTGAAACAAGAGGATAAAACATTTGGAGTAAATGTAATACTTCAAAAATTTAAACTAATCCTTATTAAATGATTGAAAGCTTTCAGAAACAAACTGATTTCAAAATTTAGTTCACAAATTATAAGTAACATTTGCTATAAAACATAAAAATTATTGTTACAGCAAGTTCAGTTTATAGCACATAAAAGGAATACTTGAATCTTAAATAAGGCTTAATAACAACCTTACAATTTGAAAACTTTTGGTCAGTTCTTGTGTGCTACAGTAATAAAGAATTCTAACGGAACTTTCCATCCCAATTATTATAGATTTTGAGTGAAAGGAGTTAACTTGTACAAAGTAGAACACTATTTAGAAAATCTTATTCAACTATTGTATTTCATTAATATATCATTAAGAAAATTTACTTCATGATATCTATTTTATTTTTAGATAGGTAATGCAAATTATACTCAATGTTGTTCTGTCTCATATGGTATTAGCATAGGTCTCCTTTAACCATTGGAGAAATAATTCTTTTAATGCTTAGAAGGCCAGTATTTTATTACCAGGATAAGCATCTACCCTTATAGCATTGGATGATTCAATATTTTGATGTCCAAGTTTGAATCTTTGAAAATTGAGTTGATAAAATCAATGGCTTAATACTCTCTCTTTGAAATGTCCTTAGCAAAATGATGTTTAAATAATGAATAGTCTAGATTCTGAAACAGTCCCTTAGGCTTAAAGTACATGGTCCAAAGTAATCCAAATTGCTCATAGGAAGGTAAAAGTGAAATAATAGTTTTACCAAACCAAGAATAATTTGAATTACATTCAAACACAGGAGTGGTTTAATTATATTGTACAAATTGATTGGCAAGTTAGTGTTTTCAAGTCAATTATATTATTTATTTTTAATTTAGTGTAAACCATCTAATAAATTATTTAAATTTAAAATAATTTAAAATTATTGGGATAGTGTTTAACTATGAATAAACTTTATGAATATTTCCCTTTATGTTTACAAATTGTTCTTTTTACTAAGAAACCTCAAAAATTTATCAAAAACTGTCATTATAAAAAAAACATCTTCTAGTCTTCAGTGTCTTTCACGTACAATAACAGCTTTTTCGTGCAATAGTAATTTTTTTTATTATTCCACTGTTATTTTTATTTGGTCATGTGTTCAGCTCCTGTGTAATTTTTATGTTTTTTTTTAATTTTTATTAGAGAAGCAGCATGAGGTACAATTGTAGACTTAGAAATTTTTGTGCTTGGGTTTTAGTTAGTTATACAATGTTCGAGTACCCATCCCTCCACCAGTGCCCATTCTCAACCACCACTGATCCCAGTATCCCTCCCACCTCCCATCCCCCCATCCCACCCTGCCTCTGTAGCAGGGCATTATCTTTTGATCTGTCTCTCCTTTTGGGTGTTGTACTTTGCAAAAGAGTCATTGAGTAGCAATCATGTTCGGTCTATACTCTACTATCAACATGTATCTCCCATCCTGGGCGGATGTTCCCAACACCCTTTATTCGGTGCTGCCTTCTCTATCTGAGCTGTCTTCACCTCTAGAGTGTGCGGCTGGCCTCTAAGCCATGCAGCAAACCTCCTGGTACTTATCGTGTGATAGTAATTGGGTAAATTTTTACTTTTTACTTTGCAGACTTAAATACAGACATAAAGTTTGTCCACCCATTGCAGCCCCAGCACCAAGCCCTTCTCTCTTGACTTGACTTGTACGGAGTATTAGGAGTTTCTGAGTAGGAGATGGTGCTAAAACCCTCACAGACAATTATCCCAGGTGCTTGAAGGTGGTAATCCATTTATGCCCACAGTCCCAACCACTTGCACAGCTGCAGGACAACTACCATCTAATAACATCATTAAATCCTGGGACTTAAGAATCTCTGCAGAGGTAACAAAGATACCCTGACAACAGCCCTCTCCTAGCCTCAGCCCAAAGAATACCATGTGAATATAAATAGCATCATTAAAATGCACCAATCTACTCTAACCAACGTCAATTATTAACATCTAAGACATGGAGAAAATGTAAGAATTCTGAAATAAAAATAGAAGACAACAAACTAAAGATATCACGATCACAATCATCATGTTGTTCATGGATTGCCTCCAGCTTGCACCAGTAACGTCTCCTTCGTCCTAGCACTGAGATTTTAAAGAGCCATATCAATGCTCTTTCAGAGCTAGGAGAATGAGACCTATCATTGTTACTGGTATTTAGCATATTGAGTACGCCAAGGGAAGTTTGCCAGACTCTGCTATGTGGCCAGGATATTTTTGGTAGACTGCTGGGTTCTCCAAAGTAAAAAGGAGATAATATCAAGATGCCGTGTGGCAGATATCAGATGTGACAATAGAACTATATAATTTTTGTAAAACTGTTTCTAGGATAACAATTACAGCAATGCTCAAAGTCTGAAGATGACATTTGAGCAAAAAATCAAATTCTTGACAAGAACTTAATAGAAAAAAATAAAAGAAAACATCCAAATAGATATTCTTTAGGCCTCTTGTTTCTGTTCTTCCACCTTCCTCTATAGATTAGATAAATTCTCTCCATTGATCTCTTTTTTTTCTTTCTTTTTTTTTTATTAGTGAAACACCATGAGGTACAGTTGTAGATTTACAATTTTTTGTGCTTGGGTTTCAATTATACAATAATAAGATACCCTTCCCTCCACCAGTGCCCATTTTCCACCACCATGGATAATATCCCCCCACCCCCGTCCCCCACCCCCCAATCCCTCTGTGGCAGGGCAATCCCCTGTGTTCTCTCTCTCCTTTTGGGTGTTGTGGTCTGCAAAAGAGGCATTGAGTGGCAAACATGTTCAGTCCATAGTCTACTTTCAACATGCATCTCCCCTCCTCGGAGGATCCTCCAAACACCCTTTATTTGGTGCTCCCTTCTCTATCTGAACTGCCCTTTCCTCTAGAATGCCCGGCTGGCCTCTAAGCTATGGAGTAATCCTCCTGGTGCTGATCTCAGCTATTCTTGGGTATTAATCTCATATTTTGTTACTTTATATCCCCCAGATTTATGCAATCTTTCTATGTCTATCCCTCTCTTTCTGACTCATTTCGCTTAGCATGATACTTTCCATGTTGTACCACTTGTATGTAAGTTTCATGACTTCATCTTTTCTAAGAGCTACATAGTACTCCATTGTGTAGATGTACCAAAGTTTCTTTAACCAGTCATCTGTTCTTGGGCATTCAGGTTTCTTCCAGTTTCTGGTTATTGTAAAGAGTGCTGCAATGAACAAACAAGTGCAGATGTCACTTCGACTATACATTTTTGCCTCTTTGGGATATATTCCAGGAGTGGTATTGCTGGTTCAAATGGGAGCTCAGTTTCTAATTTTTTGAGAATCGTCCATACTGTTTTCCAGAAGGGCTGAACCAGTCGACATTCCCACCAACAGTGAAGGAGTGTCCCTTTCTCGCCACATCCAGACCAGCATCGGTTGCTTTTCTTCTTTTGAATGTGGGCCAGTCTCTGAGGTGTGAGATGGTATCTCATTGTGGTTTTGATCTGCATCTCCCTTATGATTAATGATGTAGAGCATTTTCTCATGTGATTTTTTGCCATTCGGATTTCTTTTTTGAGAAACTTTCTGTTCATTCCATTGCCCCATTTTTGGATGGGGTTGGATGTTTTCTTCTTGTGGAGTTTAACCAGTATTTTGTATATCCTGGATATCAACCGCTTGTCAGATTTGTATTCGGCGAATATCCTTTCCCATTCTGTAGACTGTCTTTGTATTTTGGTCTCTGTTTCTTTGTAGGTGCAGAAGCTTCTTAGTTTAAGATAGTCCCATTTATCTATCTCTGTTTTCACTTGCTCGGCCAGTGGCATGGCATCTTTGAAGATACCATTAGCTTCAATGACATGGAGGGTTTTACCAACTTTGTCTTCAATGTACCTTATGGTTTCTGGTGTGATGTTGAGGTCTTTAATCCATTTTGATCTTACTTTTGTACGTGGTGTTAGGCAGAGTTCTGAGCCCATTTTTTTTGCAGGTAGCCGTCCAGTGATGCCAGCACAATTTGTTAAAGAGGCTTTCCTTTCTCCACTTCACATTCCTTGCACCTTTATCAAAGATTAGATGATCATATGATTGAGGGGAGATGTCAGTGTATTCAACCCTGTTCCATTGGTCTGCAGTTCTGCCTTTGTTCCAGTACCATGCTGTTTTAATTACTACTGCTTTGTAGTACAGTTTGAAGTTCGGGAGGTTGATACCTCCCATTTACTTTTTCCCAAGAATTGCTTTAGCTATTCGTGGGGGTTTATTGTTCCATAAAATTTCAGGAGTGTTTGCTCCATTTTTTTGAAGAATATCATGGGTATTCTTATAGGGATTGCATTGAATTTATACAGTGCTTTTGGTAGTATTGCCATTTTGACAATGTTAAGTCTCCTTACCCATGAGCAAGGGATATCTTTCCATTTCCTCATGTCCTCTTTTATTTCCTGAAGTAGAGTTTTGTAGTTTTCTTTGTACAGGTCCTTTTCTTCCTTAGTTAAGCTGATTCCTAGGTACTTGATTTTCTGGGGCACAATTGTGAACGGGATTGTTTTTTTTTTCATGTTGCTTTCTTCTCTCTCACTGTTTGCATATAGGAAAGCCATGGACTTTTGGGTACTGATTTTATAGCCTGCAACTTTACTTAATCACTTCACTTAACTTCCCGTTAGTCGTCAATTTGCTCAAGCGGGCGCAAGTAACGTCTCCATTTGTCCCTGTCGTGTGCTAGTGTAGCCCAATGGCATCTGTTCGCTCCGGGAACATGAAGGGCCTCAAACCGATCGTTCATGATCTTGACGAAGAAGTTTGACCATCTGGTAGGCGGGCGGCCATGCGGTCTCTTGACATCCCGTGGAATCCAATCAGTAACAGCTCTAGTCCAACGGTCATCTTTATTTCTCATTATGTGACCAGCCCATCTGATTTTCGACACCTTGGCAAATGAGACAGCGTTCCTGATCCTTGATCGTCAACGGATGTCAGAACTCCGGATTCGTTCTTTCATTTGAGTGAAACGTGATATTCCAAGCATAGCTCTTTCTATTCTTCTTTGGGAGACCTGAATAACGTTCTCATCTTGTTTGCGTAAGGCCCAGGTCTCTGAGGCATATGTTAATGCAGGAAGAACAGTGGAATCAAAGAGATGTGCCTGGAGCCGGAGGTTCTTCGTCCTCTTAGCTATTTCTTCGACGTTCTTGAAGGCGTTCCAAGCCGCTCTCTTCCTCCTGTGCAGCTCGGGTGCCAGGTCATTTGTCATGTTGACCTCTTGACCTAGGTACACATAGCTGTTGCATTCGGAGATGGTCGTTCCGTTGAGAGCGAATGGGGCATCAGGAACGAGGCTGTTTCTCATAAACATTGTCTTCGTAAGATTCAGCAACGTTACTATACGAATCTATTGTTTCTAGGAGTTTTTTGGTGGAGGTTATTGGGTTCTCTAAGTATAGTATCATATCATCTGCGAATAGTGAGTGCTTGATTTCTTCCTTTCCAACCTGAATGCCCTTAATATCTTTTTCTTGCCTAATCGCTATTGCAAGTACTTCCAGTACTATATTGAACAGCAGTGGAGATAGTGGGCATCCTTGTCTCGTCCCTGATCTTAGAGGGAAGGCTCTCAGTTTTTTCCCCATTGAGGATGATGCTTGCTGTAGGCTTGTGGTAGATGGCTTTAATTATGTTGAGGAAGGTCCCCTCTATACCCATTTTGGCTAGGGTTTTCATCATAAAGGGGTGCTGGATCTCGTCAAATGCTTTCTCTGCATCTATTGATATAATCATATGCCTTTTATCTTTTCTTTTGTTGATATGATGGATTATGTTGATTGATTTCCGAATGTTAAACCATCCTTGCATCCCTGGGATGAATCCTACTTGGTCATGGTGTATGATCTTTTGGATGAGTATTTGGATTCTATTTGCTAGTAGTTTGTTGAGGATCTTTTCATCTATGTTCATCAGGGATATTGGTCTATAATTCTTTTTCTTTGTGGTATCTCTGTCTGCTTTTGGTATCAGTGTGATATTTGCTTCATAGAAACTGTTCGGAAGTGTTTTTGATATTTCAATTTCGTGGAAAAGCTTAACGAGGGTTGGGAGTAATCCTCTTTAAAGATTTGGAAGAATTCACTAGTGAATCCATTCGGGCCAGGACTTTTGTGCTTGGGGAGACTTTTTATTACCATTTCAATTTCCTTGATGGTGATAGGTCTGTTCAGGTATTCCAGGTCTTCTTGGTTCAGTCTTCGGAGTCTGTAGGAGTCTAGGAATTTAACCATTTCCTCGAGGTTTTGATGTTCCGTGGCATAAAGCTTCTCAAAGTACTCCCTGAGGATCCTTTGAATTTCTGTAGTTTCTGTTGTAATGACCCCCTTTTCATTTCTGAATCGGTTTATTAGGGTTTTCTCTCTCCCTTGCTTTGTGAGTTTTGCTAGAGGCTTATCGGTCTTGTTAATTTTCTCGTAGAACCAGCTCTTGGTTTCATTGATCTTTCGGATTGTTTTTTGGGTTTCCATTTCGTTAATCTCTGCTCTGAGTTTTATTATTTCCTTTCTCCTGTTCGGGTTGTGCTCCTATTTTTGGTCCTTCTCCAAGGTCTTAAGCTGTGAGGTAAGGTTACTTATGTGTGCTCGCTCCTCCTTCCTGAGGAATGCTTGTAGAGCTATAAACTTTCCTCTTAACACAGCTTTTGCTGTGTCCCATAAGTTTTGGTAACCCGTGTTCTCATTTTCATTCGTTTCTAGGAATTTTTTGATTTCCTCTTTGATTTCCTTTCTAAGCCACTCGTTGTTCAATAGCGCACTGTTTAATTTCCAGGTGTTTGGTTTAGTTTTCTGTTTTTGTGTGTGATTTACTTCTAATTTCAGCGCATTATGGTCTGAGAACATTGTTGATACAATCTCTATCTTCTTAATTTTATGGAGGCATGTTTTGTGGTTCAGCATGTGGTCTATCTTGGAGCATGTTCCATGTACGCTTGAGAAGAATGTGTATTCAGCTTTTTGAGGATGAAGTGTCCTTTACATATCTACTAAGTCCCTTTCTTCCATTGTTTCCCTCAGATGAAGTGTGTCCTTGCTAAGCTTGAGTCTGGTTGATCTATCAAGAGGTGACAAAGCGGTGTTGAAGTCTCCCACTAGTATTGTGTTGCTATTGATGTCTTTTTCCAAATCTATGAGTAGTTGTTTTAAGTACTTTGCTGGTCTCTCATTAGATGCATATACATTTGTTATTGCAAGTTCTTCCTGTTGTACAGATCCTTTGATCAATAAGAAATGGCCTTCAATCTCTCTTATGACCTTCTTCACTCTGAAATTGATGTGGTCTGATATTAGGATGGCTACCCCAGCTTTTTTATCAGAGCTGTTTGCCTGTAGGATTGTTTTCCAGTCTTTGACTCTGAGTCTGTGTTTGCTTTGACTATTGAGATGTGTTTCTTGCAGGCAGTAGTATGTTGGGTTCAATTTTCTAATCCATCTTGCCACTCTATGTCTTTTAATTGGTGAGTTTAGCCTATTGACATTGAGAGAGATTATTGTTATGGGATTTTGTCCCATTTTTCTGTTGAAATTTGGTGTATTTGAGGGACATTTCTTGCCTTAAAGTAGCCCATTTAGTTGTTCTTGTAACCATGGTTTTGAGTCTATGAAGTTCCTGAGCTGTTGTTTGTCTGTGAAACTCTGTATTGTTCCTTCTATTTTGAATGAGAGTATCGCTGGGTAAAGTATTTTGGGGAGGCATTTATTTCATTGAGCTTTTTCACTATGTCCCACCACTGTTTTCAGGCCATGAGGGTTTCATCAGAAAAACCACTTAATCTCTTAATCACTTAACTACCCGTTAGTCGTTGATTTGCTCGAGCGGGCGCCAGTAACGTCTCCATTTGTCCCTGCCGTGTGCTAGTGTAGCCCAATGGCATCTGTTCGCTCCGGGAAGATGAAGAGCCTCAAACCGATTGTTCATGATCTTGACGAAGAAGTCTGACCATCTGGTAGGTGGGTGGCCACGCGGTCTTTTGACATCCCGTGGAATCCAGTTGGTAACAGCTCTAGTCCAGCGGTTGTCTTTAAATCTCATTACGTGACCAGCCCATCCGATTTTCGACACCATGGCAAATGAGACAGCATCCCTGATTCTTGATCATCGACGGATGTCAGAACTCCGGATTCTTTCTCTCATTTGAGTAAAATGGGATATTCCAAGCATAGCTCTTTCTATTCTTCTTTGGGAGACCTGAATAGCGTTCTCATCTTGTTTGCATAGGGCCCAGGTCTCTGAGGCATATGATAATGCAGGAAGAACAGTGGAATCAAAAAGATGTGCCCGGAGCCTGAGGTTCTTCGTCCTCTTAGCTATTTCTTCGACGTTCTTGAAGGCGTTCCAAGCCGCTCTCTTCCTCCTGTGCAGCTCGGGTGCCAGGTCATTTGTCATGTTGACCTCTCGACCTAGGTACACACAGCTATTGCATTCGGAGATGGTCATTCCGTTGAGAGTGAATGGGGCGTCAGGAACACGGCTGTTTCTCATAAACATTGTCTTTGTAAGATTCAGCTGTAGTCCTACCTTTCCACACTCACGGTCAAAGTCGGCCAGCATTTGTGCCGCTTGGCTGATGTATGGTGTTATTAAAACAATGTCATCAGCAAAGCGGAGGTGGTGTAGTTGCCGACTATCTATCTTCACTCCCATTCCTTCCCATTCCAGTCGTCGCATGATGTTCTCGAGGGTGGCACTGAAGAATTTCGGTGAAATGGTATCCCCCTGCCGAACCCCTCTCTTGACATCAACGATCACTTCTTTGTAGAATGGTGAGATCCTGGTAGTGAATCCGCAATAGAGCTCACGAAGGATCCTGATGTATTGGGCTTGAATGCCCTGATTGGCTAGGGCTTCAATGACCGCTTCCGTCTAAACAGAATCAAAGGCCTTCTTTAAATCAATGAACGTTAAACAGAGCGGCATCTTGAACTCCCGAGAAGCCTCAATGAGCTTGGTTATCGTGTGGATATGGTCGATGGTGCTGAATCCTTTGAGGAACCCGGCTTGCTCGCATGGTTGTCCTTCATCTAGTGTTCTGCCAATCCTATTTAGGAGGACTCGAGTGAACAACTTGTAGATGACAGACAATAGGCAGATCGGGCGATAGTTCCCAATGTCATGGATGTCTCCCTTCTTGAACAGTAGTATGGTCCTGCTGGTTTTCCATTGGGACGGAACCTTGCATTCAGACAGGTAGCGAGTGAAGAGCCGAGCCAGTATATTGATGAGTACTGAGGGCAGGTTCTTCAGGTGTTCAGGTCTGACCTTCTCTGGGCCGGGTGCTGTTTGTTTCTTTACTGATGAAATGGCGTGTCGGATTTTGGAAGGGAGAACGTTGGGAACGACATATCCATCCTGTGGAATTTGGTATGTTGGCAAGTGGACATGGCTATTGAAGAGATTTGAGTAGAAGTCATGGATAAACTTCTCCATTGCCGTTCTGGAGGATGTGATGGATCCATCAGGATGTCGGAGAGCAGTCATCTTGGTCTTGTAGTTGGCAAAGGACAGGCAGGCATTACGCATACTTTTCCCGGCTTCTGCCGCATCTACCAGTACTTCTGCTCTTCTCTCTTTGAGGTCGTCCTTGATCGCATCTCTGCGCTGCTTTGAGAGCTCGGACGATAGCTTGCGTTTGCCTGGGGCATGCGCCAAACCACGCTGGCGAATTAGCTCAAGAGTTTTCGAAGATAGGCAAAGAAAGGAGAGGCCGACAAAATCTCAAGGGCGACCTAGGCTGCCACAACGAAGGAAGACAAAAATGATCATCTGTACTTTCAATGCACGTCAGCTAGCATCAGATGCATCCATCGAGGACCTGATGGTACAAGCGAGAATGATCAAGTATGACATCATTGGTCTGATCGAGAGAAGGCAAGAATCTCACCATGCCGTTTTCGACACTGGAGAATAATTGTCCCTCGGATCATGCGATAAAAGTGGTGTTGGAGGCGTTGGTGTCCTTGTCAACACAAACTTGGCTAAGAGCATTGAGTAATTCGAATGCCTAACAACCCGAATCGGACGTTTACAATAAAATAGATGTGGCTCACTGCCTGCAATTTCTATCTTCGTTGTCTACGCACCAACATCTCATTATGATGACAGAGAAATCGAGAAGTTCTACATGGAGCTAGAGAAGTTCTATAAAGAAGACCCCACCTTCTACAAGATCATTGTGGGTGAATTTAGTGCCAAGATAGGAACGAGAAGGTCAGCTGAAGAACTTCACATCGGGACCCATGGCCTAGAATGGAACGAACAGGGTGAGAGACTGTCTGAGTTCATCATGTCGACCAAGACCATTCATGGTAACTCACAGTTCCAGAAGGCAGAATCTAAATGATGGACATAGGAGTCTCCTGGTGGACGATTCCACAATGAAATAGACCACATCATATTCAATCGATGGTTTTGCCTGAGCGATGTTGCTGTTGTCCCAAATTTTCGAACGGGATCGGACCACCGTCTCCTTCGTGCAAAATTCTACAAATCAGAAAAATCAGCTGTGAATTTTAAGGATGCTACTTTGTAAGAGATTTCATTCTTCAATCTTGCTGCTTTCAGAATTTTGTCTCTGTCTAAGGTTTTGGTCATTTTGATCAGAATGTGTCTTGGGGTATTTTTTTTCGGATTTCGTCTAGCTGGTACCCTTCGGGCCTCCTGAATGTGGTCACAAGTTTTCTTCAGCTCTGGAAACGTTGTAGCAATGATGACTTTGACAGTTTCTTCTTCATCAAGGTTTTCTTTCTGTACCTCTGGTACTTTAATAATTCTTATGTTACCCCTCTTGTCTTCATCACGATCTTCTCTTGCCATCTGTTCCAGAATTGTGAGTCTCTTTTCCATTTTCTGCTCTTTTCTGGAGAGTCTCTGAACTTCATCTTCGAGCTCACTGATTCTGTTCTCTGCAGTTCTTACTCTGCTGCTGAGGCCTTCTACTGAGTTTTTCAATTCGCCTACGAGATTTTTCAGGTCTGACATTTCCGACTGCATTTTCCTCATTTCTGCCTTCAAATCCTCTTGTCTTCTATTGGCATTGATTTCCATTGTTTCTTTTAGTTCCCTAAGCATCCTAAGTAGCTCCCTTCTGAATTCCTTGTCAGAGAGGTTGTCTAACACTACAGTACTGTTGGTGTCATCTGGGCTAGACTCTTCAATAAGAAAGTTTGGTGGGCTTTTGCATTGCTTTACCATTGTGACAAGTGTGGTTTAGTCCTCCACGTTCACTGTTACTATTCTGCTTGATATGCAGTGTGAGTTAAGATAGGCTTATGAGTTATTGGCTACTGTGTTTTTAGTGGCTGAGCAAAACTAGAGAAGTTTCCATCTAAGAAGGTAGCTTATGGTTCCTATGGCATATGCAGTGGGAAAATATTTCGCGGCCGCGTTAGCAGCCGCGGCTCCGAAAAGAGTCCCTGGCACTGGGCGAGGAGTTGGGAACGTCTCCTGGTTGGAATGAGGAGACGTTCAGCTTTCTTGCCCAGAGCTGGGCCTCCGTGTCCGTCCCGCACAGATCAGGAGAGAAAACCGGCTTTCTAGGAGATGGAGCTAGCTGCACATGCCCAGAGAGGGTCCCAGGCCCTTGGGGTTGTGCTGTACCTGGTTGAAATAGGAGCCGTTCAGCTTTGTTGCCCAGAGCTGGGCCTCTGTGCCCGTCCCGCGCAGATCAGGGGAGAAAACCGGCTTTCTAGGAGATGGAGCTAGCTGCGCATGCCCAGAGAGGGTCCCAGGACCTTGGGGGCGGGCTGTACCTGGTTGGAATAGGAGCCGTTCAGCTTTGTTGCCCAGAGCTGGGCCTCCGTGCCCGTCCCGCCCTCTCCATTGATCTCTTGTACTTGTCTTTCTTCTCCTCTCACTCTTTTCTCCTGGAATTCTTATTATTTTGAAATTGTTCTTTGTGGCATTGTCAACAATTTCCCTTATACTCTTTTCTTTTTTTTTTTTGCTTTTTGGGTCACACCCGGCGATGCACAGGGGTTACTCCTGGCTCTGCACTCAGGGGTAATCCCTGGCGGTGCTCAGGGGACCATATGGGATGGTGCGAATTGAACCAGGGTTGGACACATGCAAGGAAAACACCCTACCCGCTGTGCTATTGCTCCAGCCCTCTCTTCATTTTTAATCTTGATGTATTTTCTGTTTTCTCTTCATTCTTGGTGTATTTGTTTACTGTAGCATTATGTTTATCTATTTACTTTCCAGCGTTCGCCTTACAAGCGGCCAACATGGCCGACCCGAGTTCAATTCCTCCGCCCCTCTCGGAGAGCCCGGCAAGCTACCGAGAGTATTCGATATGCCAGACACAGTAACAACAAAGTCTCCAATGGAGACGTTACTGGGCCCGCTCGAGCAAATCGACGATCAACGGGAGGGCCTTTACCTTTTACCTTATTTACTTTCCAGAAATATATACACATTATTTCTAAGGCTTACTCCTGAAATACCACAAATAAAAAGAAATATCCCATAACATAGATCACCAAGCAACATTAAATGTTGCAACAAATACCTTAAAATCATTAATTTCTTTAAATGTCAATGGACTAAAATCCTACATAAAATGACACAGAAGTAGGATGGATTAGGAAACAAAACCCAATCTTCTGTTGGTTACTAGAGACATACTTAAATGTCCACTGTAAATATATACTCAGAGTCAATGGATAGAAGATAATTTTACAGGCTAATGGTAGACAGAAAAAAATTTAGGACAGATATACTTGGTTCATAACAAATAGCATTCAAAATAAAGAAGATAATAAAGGATAGTACCTTACATACAGTTTAAGGGGTTCAATAGATCATGAATATTAAAGCATCATCAACATATGATGCTTAACATCTTCATTTCTGCACCAAATGAAGAGGCAGAAATTTTAAAAGGCAAAAACTAAGAGATCCCAGAAAATATATCAATAGCAGCTCAACAGTGATGTGAAACTTCAATACAACATTCTCATGGTTGGACAAAACAATCAGGAAGAATACTGATAAATAAGCGAGACCCTAAGTTAGGAAAGGGACGATCTGGATCTAATATATATTAAGAACTATCCAGGCCAAAAGAAATGAATACAGATTCATCTTCACGATACTTGGGACATTCTCCAGAATAGATAACATTCTGGAATACGAAAACGAAAGGGCTAAGGGCTAAAGCAAAAAACGTCTCTGTAAAACTAGAGAGCTGAAATCAGTAAACTAAAGTCTTGTCTAGAGAAAATAGAAACAATGAATCATTTGAACATCCATAACAATCACAAAAATAGAAATCATGCCAAGTATGCTCTCAGACCACATAGCCACAAAAGTATAAATTAACCATAAATTGAAAGTGGCAAAGAATTAAAGACCTCGAAGCTAAACAGAATGCTTCTAAATGACACTTGTATAAAAGAGGAAATTTAAAAAATAAGTAAAAGGTTTTCTTGAAGGGCTGGAGCAATCGCACAGGGGTAAGGCGTTTGCCTTGCACGCAGCCAATATGGCCTACCCTAGTTTGATTCCTCTGTCCCTCTCAGAGAGCCTGGCAAACTACAGAGAGTATCTCGCCCGTGTGGCAAAGCCTGGCAAGCTACCCGTGACATATTTAATATGCCAAACACAGTAACAAGAAGTCTCAAAATGGAGATGTTACTGGGCCCGCTTGAGCAAATCGATTAACAACGGAGGACAGTGGACAGTTTTCTTGAAATAAATGAGAATAAAGACAGCAATACTGAGAGGAAAGTTTATAGCTATAAAAGAGCACACCAGTAAAACGAAAGGGCTAACATCAATAAACTAAACTCTTGTCTGGAGAAAATAGAAACAAAGAATCACAAAGTAAATAGAATCCCAAAGTTAATAATTATATATGCTGATTGTAGTTAAATGACTGCAGAGCCTGGCAAGCTACCCATGGCATATTCGATATGCCAAAAACAGTAACTACAAGTCTCACAATGGAGACTTACCAGTGCCCGTTCTAGCAAATTGATGAACAACGGGAGGACAGTGCTACAGTGTTATAGTTAAATGGAGATTAAAAAATTATATATAAATCAATAATATAGAAAAGAAGAAAACAAAAGCAATAATCAATGAAACCAGAAGAGTTTCCAAGTGTAAACAAGATGGACAAAACCTTACCTAGGAAATGAGAGGGGAGAGGTCGCAACAGAAAGCTTCAGAATGCAAAAAAATTCATAAAAGGGTACTATAAACATTTTTATGTCGCTAAGCTCAAGAACCTAAATAGATTAATGCTAATAATTATACAAAATCCAAATATTGAACCAAGAGAAAACAAATATCTCAAATAGAGGAATATTGGGTAAAGGAAATGAAACAGTAACATTTTAGCTCCCTCCCCCCAAAATAAATAAAAGCTATGAATGAGATAGACCCAATAGTAAATTATACTAAATTATTAGACTAATTTATCATATTATTATAAATTATGGCTGGAGCGATAGCACAGCAGGTAGGGCTTGCAAGTGGCCAACATGGCTGACCCAAGTTCGATTCCTCCACCCCTCTCGGAGAGCAGGCAAGCTACCGAGAGTATCCTGACTGCAAGGCAAAGCCTTGCAAGCTACTCTTGATGTATTCGATATGCCAAACACAGTAACAAGTGTCACTATGGAGACGTTACTGGGCCCGCTCGAGCAAATCAATAAACAATGGGAGGACAGTGACAGTGATTATAAATTATCATTATATAATTAGACTAATTATATTAATGTCCTAAAAAAACCTTAGTGCCCACACTCCTCTAGCTCTTCCAAAATACTGAGAAATAGGAATCTTCTCCAATTGCTTCTGTTGCACTTCATTGACCTAAAACAGATAGAAACACTATTATGTAGTAAAATTATAGATCAATATCCCTGATAAACATCGATGTAAATGGTCTCAACAAAACCGCTGAATTGAGTTCAAGAGTATACAAAAAGGATTATATAACATATTCAAATTAGAGTTAGTCCCAGGGATGAAAGTTGGTTCAGTAATTGCAAATTAAGTCAATACATCAAATAGAGACAAAGGTAAAGGTAAAGGTAAAGGCCCTCCCGTTGATCGTCGATTTGCTCGAGCGGGCCCAGTAACGTCTCCATTGGAGACTTTGTTGTTACTGTGTCTGGCATATCCAATACTCTCGGTAGCTTGCCGGGCTCTCCGAGAGGGGCGGAGGAATCGAACTCGGGTCGGCCATGTTGGCCGCTTGTAAGGTGAACGCCCTAACCACTGTGCTATCGCTCCAATGAATAATAAAACCACATGGTCATATTAGTTGATGCAGAGAAGGGATTTTGACAAGATCCAATACCCATTCATGGTTAAATTTTTTTTTAATTGGATTAGAGGTGTTTGACTTACCATGCAAGTCTGAAATATACCACATAGCTCTATAACAAAAAATACATGGTACTGGAATGAAGATAGACGTGCAGAACAACAAAAAATATTTCAGAGTTCTGTGTTAAATACAAGAGTTATAAACAGCTAATCTATGACAAGGAAGCTCATTATATATAAAAAACCAATCTCAACAGATGGTGTTGAAAAAATAGGTGTAAATTAATGAAATTAAAATTTTATTTCATGCCACACACAAATGTTACTCAAAGTAGACTAAATATTTCTAGACTATACCAGAATCCATAAAAACATTGAAGAAATCATCTTCAGACCTCTCCAGGAACTTGATCGCAGAGGAGTCTCTAAGACGTTGTCCAAAAGTTGTGTTGGCAAAGACAATGAAAAGAAAAATAAGCATATGGGACTACATCAATTAGAAAGTTTCTGCACAGTGAAAGACATTCATAATATAAAAATATCTTTACAATGTAACAAAATATTTGTACATTATATGTCATATAATGATATGCTACCAATAACTATAAGGCACACACAACTCAACAAAATATCCAAGAACCCCATTCATAAATGATAAGAGGATATGAACAAACACTTTCTCAAAGAAGACATATGGGTGTCAACATACATATGAAAAAGTACCCATTGTCATTCATCATTAGGAAAAATAAAATCAAAACAATGAGACACCATTACATGCCAGTGAAATTGGCACATATCAAAAGTATGGAAACACCCAGTTGGTAGGGTTGTAGTGAGAAAGAACCCCTCAATCTACTGTTGGTGGACTATCATCTGTCCCAGCCTCTTTAAAAGCAATAAGAGGAACTATCCAGAAAACAGAAAATCCAGCAATATCATTTCTTGGCATATAACACACCAATCACAAATTTGAATAATATATGTACACCTATGTTCACTGTCACACTAAGTACAGCAGCTAAGATATAGAAACAAATCCAATGTCCAATTATATGTAAGTGGACAAAGGAATTGTGATGTATGTCACAATGGATTACTATGAATCCTTAAGAAAGAAAAACATGTGCTGCTATTTTTAGCAAATGGATGGAAATACAGGATATCATGCTAAATGAAGTCAGTCAGAAAGAAAGGGGAAAAATACAGAATAACATCTCTCACATGTGGGAATTAAACGCCAAGTTTTCATAAAAGGGCTAAAAACAACACAACAGAGCAACGCAACTGATCAACACATTTCAGTTGGAAGGTGATGGTTGAAAGAATGATATGTTGTGGTCACTGGAGGAGAGAAGTGGGTATAGTGATGATGGGTGTGTTGTTGAAATTATGTGCATGAGAAACCATTATTAACAGTATCAAAATTAACATTAACAATATCAAATCACAGAACACCAATCAATTTTTTAAAGTTTAAAAAATAAATATGATATCATGGTGTTGCTGTTATTTACATACTTCACTGTAGAAAAGGTACATAACACACTCATGATTTTATTAATTTTTAATCACGACGATCACGACCACCCTGTTGTTCGTCGATTGCCTCGAGCAGGTGCCAGTAACGTCTTCTTCGTCCTAGCCCTGAGTTTTTTTTTTTTTTAAAGTGCCATATTCAAGGCTTTTTCAGGGTTAGGAGAATGAGACCCATCATTGTTACTGGTATTTGGCATATTGGGTATACCACGGGGAGTTTGCCAGACTCTGCCGTGTGGGCATGTTACATTTGGTAGCCTGCCAGTTTGACCGAATTAGGAATGAGATGATAAGATGTCGCGCGGCCGCGAGTGTGATGAGTGTGATGATCTCTGGATCCTGGCCGTTGTTGGAGTTACACGGCAGTTGGTGGGTGTAACTGTCTAGTTACTGGCAGGTCCAGTCCCAAACTGTACAGGCTTGGAGATCTCAGCCCCGGGTCTGATAATAATAATAATAATTTATTATTATTAAAATATTATTTAATTAAATAATTAAATAAAAAATAATAATAATTTTTAATACCATTAAATATATTACCAATATTGTGTAAATATTATAAGAACTTTTATGGTACACGTTGCAAAGCATAGTTGGGGGCAGCTAGGGGTGAGGATCCAGTCCCTGAAACTTGACCCAAACAGGACCAGAGGTAGGCAGCCCCTCCTCCAAAGCTCCCCTATTGACTTCCCAGCAATGATCCTCCTCCTCTCTGGTAAATGTGAGCTCAGTAAAACAATGAAAGGGGAAAGTTGAGCGAATAGGGCTCCAGTCAAAAGGAATCAACATACTGCTTTACCTTTTTCTTACTTTGTGTAAATATGTTCTTTCCTTTGTACAAGTATGCTCTGGAAGACCCCTAAAATGTTTGTTTCTTTTTTTTAATTTTAAAAAAGAAAGACATGCACTCTAGGAGTGCTTCGGAGAGACAGCTCATTTATTGCAATCAGAGTCAACCTTATATACTACAAGGGGCAAGAAACAAACATCCATCCCTTGGCAACCAACCACCACTACATATAAGAATGATCATATAGGGGCTGGAGAGATAGTACAGCTGGTAAGGTGTTTGCCTTGCATGCGACCAATCCGGGTTCGATTTCCAGCATCCCATATGGTCCCCTGAGAACCACCAGGAGTAATTCCTGAGTGCATGAGCCTGGAGTAACCCCTGTGCATCACCGGGTGTGACCCAAGTAGCCAAAAAAAAAAAAAAGAACGATCATATAAATTTTGTTTGTTATAAGTGGGATCTTGCTAATCTCAAAAAGCCATCAAGATTTTTCTATTTTGCAATACATGTCAAATTAGTTTCAGAATAATAATTTTTGTATGTATATATCACTTGTTTAAAACACTTTTTATTGAATGAGATATAAAGTTGTAAAGTTATTCATGGTTGAATTTTAGTCATACAATTTTCTAACACCCATCCCTTTACCAGTGTATATTTCTTAACAACAATGCCCTCAGTTTTAATCCCACTCCGCCCAACTAGCCTGCCTCTATGGCAGGCTTTTCTCTTTTTATCTTTTTACTTTTCTCAGTCTCTATCAGTCTCTCTGTCTCTGACTCTTTGTTTCTATCTCTCTGTCTCTGTCTCTGTCTTTCTTTCTCTTTCTTTTCCCCTCAGGCACTGTGGTTCCCAATACTTTCACTGAAGGTGTATCATTTCTCACTATTCACAGTAGCCAGAATCTGGAAACAACTCAAATGTCCTTGAAGAGATGAATGGCTAAGAAACTATCATTTTTTCAACCCAATCATTTGTTCACAAATGGTGTTTCCCACCTTTCGGTTGCTATGAATGATATTTCTGTGAAGTTGTGCATAAAATATTTAATTGACAACTTGTTTGCACTTCCTATATAGAAATAAAATTTCTAAATCATATGCTAAATTTATGTTTATATTTTTGGAGGAATGACCACAATATTTTCTCCAGCAACTCTAGCATTTTGAGATTCCATAATAAATACTTTAGTCTCAAATTCTCCATATTTCTATCAAAAATACCCTGGAAGCCCAAAATCACACAGCAGAAACACCATCTGCACTCCTATGTTTATTACAGCACTATTCACCATAGCCAGAATCTGGAAACAATCTGAGTGCCCAAAACAGACAAATAGATAAAGAAACTATAAAACATTTACACAATGGAATACTATTAGGAAAAATGAAATGAAAGCTGCCAAGAGGGTTGAACTGCTTTTTATTTATTTATTTATTTATTTATTTGCTTTTTGGGTCACTTTCTTCTCCTCTCTCTCTTTTCTTCTGGAATTCTTATTATTTTGAAATTGTTCTTTGTGGCATTGTCAACAATTTCCCTTATACTTGCTTCATTTTTTTGGCTTTTTGGGTCACACCCGGCGATGCACAGGGATTACTCCTGGCTCTGCACTCAGGAGTTACTCCTGGCGGTGCTCAGGGGACCATATGGGATGGTGGGAATTGAACCCGGGTCAGCTTCGTGCAAGGCAAATGCCCTACCCGTTGTGCTATCTCTCCAGCCCCATGAACTGCTTTTTCATAATAGACATCTTGATGTGTGAATCGGTAACTTTAGTGAAATTTTAATTCAATGAATGAATGAAAATTAATTAAGTGTACATTATTGCTTAAGTGTTGTAAGTCAAGTCAGGCTGGAGCGATAGCACAGTGGTAGGGCTTTTGCCTTGCCAACCTGGCCAACCTGGGTTAGATTCCTCTGCCCCTCTCAGAGAGCCCAGCAAGCTACTGAGAGTATCTCTCCCGCACAGCAAAGCGTGGCAAGATACCTGTGATGTGTTCAATATGACAAACACAGTAACAACAAGTCTTAAAATGGAGATGTTACTGGGCCCGTTTGAGCAAATTGATGAACAATGGGAGGAGGACAGTGCTACAGACAGTGCTACAGTTGTAAGTCAAAAGTATTTGTTCAATTAGGTATGTTAGTATCACTACAAAAGATAACTACATGACCATTCTATATTAAATGAGGATTCGTATGACAGATTCAGTAATGTTCCTGTTCTCTTATGTTCCTGCTCCTGTGGCATCCTAACAGACACTAGAAAACTGTAAACATTGTCAAAATTCTTGAAATAGAGCCACTGCAAATCGACAAGTGCTTAGACATATCAGTTCTTTGATAATCAGTATAAACACCATTTAATTCATTCAGTAATATACTAAAAAGACAAAATTGGGCTGTAATGATAGTGACAAAGGATGGGGTTCTTGCAATGTATATGCTACATGAGACTGATCCACTGATCAAACATTGATCTCTGGTGCTTTATGGTTCTCTGAAGACTAGTAATTGTGGTCCTTGCAGTCCCCAGCACTGCTGGGTGGTACAAGTGAGACAGCATCACCCAGGCCAAGCAATGTTTCTTCCAGCTCTGCTGGGGAAAGCCATATGAATAAAATTTAAGGCAAATAATTTAAAATTCTGAGCTGTAGTTAGAACTGTCAAATATCAAGATTAATCCTACAGTTGCCTTCATGGTTCCTTAGTATCACGAAGAACAGAGAAAATTCCTATTATATACTGATCATCTAGAGTGACTTGAAATGTATTGACACCATTTAAAAGCTAATGTCAGCCTCAATTTTAATAGGTTCAGCTCCACATCTCCTGATATTCTGATTGTTATCCATTCTAGGTGAGATTTATCTCCCAGCTAATATATCTGGGGTTCTTTGCAACCAGAGACAGATGGATCACCCTTCTTTTTGGCTAGCTCCTAGAAGTCTCCAGACATGAAATTCTCGACATCACAGAAACAATTCAACATATCATAACAACTCTATTCATCAAAGTTCACACTGCTCAGTTATACTTCCTGTCATTGGGAGATAACAGGCAGCAAAGAAACAGAGAAACTCACACTTATCTCTCAGGGATTCCTACTTTGGGGATGATGATAGGTAGTACTGTTACAATTCACCCTCAAGACAATAGGAACACTTCGTACCCAATGGAGAAGACTCAATTTTTAGAATCCTATTACGTTTAGTGAATGAAAACAATAACATAAAAAGAATAACTAGCAACAACTGGCTCTGCAAATCCTCATAAAATTATTTTAGTGACACTAACATACAGATGTTTAATCAGTTCAAAGAAATGATAGTACATGTAGACATCAAACCCCAGAAAGTATGAGAGCAGAAATGAGAATAAAACAATTAGAAATAAAAATATGATGAGTATAGTTGGTGATAAACAAAATCAAATAGAAAGTCTGAGCACCAGAATAATAGCGTCTAAAAGAAAAAATGAGAAACTCCTAGATAAGATGCAGGAAACCTCTAGAAAGCAACAAAAAATGATAAGGTGGATTCTAAAAAGAAATTAACATCATAACAGGGAACTGTGATGTGAGTTCAAATGAAACAGTATAGAACTTATTGGAGTCTGAAGTCCCTGAAGAACATGAAGGTGAGTTTTATGAGGAATAGAATTAAAGATATCACAGATAAGAATTTCCCAGAATTGAGGAACATATGTACTCAGATCCAAGAGGTCTAAAAAGTTCAGTGAAAATGGACTCAAATAGAAAATCACCAATACATCATCCGGAAAATGACAAAATCTAAGGACACTGAGAGAACATTGAAATCAGCAAGATCAAAAAAAATAAGAACTTACAAAGGAAATTCATAAGATTTACAGCAGAGATATCATATGAGACTCTCCAAGCCATAATCAAATGGAGGGGTATAGTACAAAACCCAGTGAAATGAGAAAGTCAAAAAATACTCTATCCAACTATATTATTATTCACATTTCAAAGAACAGGACAGAGAGTCAGGGACAGGAAACAACTTAGGAAATTCACAATCTTGAAACTAGTTTTTCAAGAAGTATTAAAGGATCTTCTTTAAAAGACAGGAAAAAAAATTTTAACACTCAGTATAGCACTCACTTACGGTATTTATGGTTGCTCTCTACTAAATTATAAGAAAGATATGTAAACTTGTTTCTTTGAATCTAACATGATTTTATATTTTTATAGTATATACTATATATTTTTCTATATAGACTTTCTCTTAAAATTTTCTTAATTCTCTTCCTTATCAAAGTTTACACTTGTTAGGGATTGGAGAGATAATACAGCAGCAGGTAGGATGCTTGCTTCGCACGTAACCAACCTGGGATTGATCCTATATGGTCTCCTAAGAACCACCAGGAATTTTTGAGTATAGAGTCAGAAGTAACCCCTGAGCACTGCCAGAAAACAAAAAAAATCTCCAAAGTTTATAGTTGTAGGATTTATATATATACTGTAAAATTTAAAATATATTAACACATACATATTTAAGATAGTATTTTTTAGTATTTGTATACTTGTAAAAAAGAAAGATGTACAATTTTTGAGAAAAATATTAGCTTACAACTTATTTTAAATTTTTGCAAATAAGTGTTAATCTCTATTTAGCTATATGAGTTTACGTGTCACCATATCCACAATAAAAAGAAATCCCAGATGTGGTATCACGGTATCACGGTCACAGTATCATGGTCCTCCTGTTGTTCATCGATTTGCTCGAGCGGGCCCAGTAATGTCTCCATCATGAGACTTGTTGTTACTGTGTTTGGCATATCGAATACGTCACGGGTAGCTTGCCAGGCTCTGCCGTGCAGGCGAGATACTCTCGGTAGCTTGCTGGGGTCTCTGAGAGGGGTGGAAGAATCGAACTTGGGTCGGCCATGTTCGCCACTTGTAAGGCAAAATGCCCTAATGCTGTGCTATTGCTCCAGTCCTTTATCAAGTTGTAAATTTCCACTGACATCTGGCTATCTTTGCCAGAAGAGTATGGGGGCTGAAGCTATAGTATAGTGGGTTCGGTGCTTGCCTTGCAAGCAGTAGACCTGGATTCTATTCCCAGCACTCCAGAAATTATCTCTGATCTCGTAGCCAGATGTAAGCTGAGGGAATAGCTTGCTGTGGTCCCGAAACAAGAAAGAAAGAAAGAAAGAAAGAAAGAAAGAAAGAAAGAAAGAAAGAAAGAAAGAAAGAAAGAAAGAAGGAAAGAAAGAAAGAAAGAGAGAAAGAAAGAGAGAGAAAGAAAGAGAAAAAGAAAAAAGAAATTGCACGTGTGCTTTTTGAAAGTCTGTACAAAGTGTTTTAAGTTCAAGAGAATGAAATGGTTATTGAGAGAACACATTTCCCTCTGTAACCTGGTGTCTGACACTTTTTGTGCTATCTCCTGTCAATATTTTTAATTCAAAACACAATAAATGGGACATTCCAAAGGAATAAACTATAAGAAATCTGCCAGTAATTTTCTTTCTATGTGTTGTTTTTCTGCTTTTAGTATCAGGGTGATACAAATGGCCAAAAGGCACGTGAAAAATGTTTTACATAACTAACCATCAGGGAGATGCAAATCAAAACAACAATGAAATATCATCTCACACCACAGAGACTGGCGCTCATCAAAAAAAAATAAGCCCTGGTGAACACAGCATTGTTCATATGAACAACTGAAAAGGTAGACATGCTCTTTCTTGAGCCTCGTATTAGGCTGAGGGATTTTCATGTAAACATATAAACTAGTTCTAAATATGCTTGTCTTAGTTCTATATACATACAATAATTTGGAGAAAGCAAGGAGTTTTAACAGCTAAAATAAGCATGGAGCAGAAATCCCAAAACTATTGGAGACAGTGCAGGCCTCCAAGGAAATAGCAGTGCTACATGGCAGGCCCTTTCCAACCACAGATTTCTTATTAGACTCAAAAGTTTAGAAATAATCAAGCATGTTGTTAATCTGGGACAAGTGCAGCAGGCAATTCAGAAATATGAAAATGCTGTTTCACCATACCCAAATAAATAATTACCTCCTAACAAAGATCACCCTGGTAGTTGGTTCTTACTAAAAACTTGGAAGATCAAATGCCCTTCAGATTAACTGTTGCATAAGTGAAAGGGACCTTATGAAGTTAACCTGAACATTCCCAAGACTGTGAAACTTTCCCCTTTAGGATTTAAGATAGTGAAATCTCTAGGGGGCCATACAAAGCAGACATTAAGATATGGAAAGTGCTCCCCCACCATGGCAATGAGTTCTTGGAATTATTAAAACACATAGTCCTAAAGCTGCTGAAAAATAACAACCCTGAAGCACAGGGAAAACGCCTGTAAAACAAACAAAGAAAGTGTGGGCATATACCTTAGCCCATATGCTGCCTGTGCCCATGTGTTACTGCTCAGCTCAAGTGGTACCCAAACACATGTGTCACACACATCTGCCCTCTAGAAATGTGTACTTTCATATGTTCATCTCTAATGCTGGAAAGTGTAACGGGGCTCTGTCTCAACTCTGAAATGTCTTCTCTCTGTCCCTCCCTCTCTCTCACACCTCTCTCTCTCTCTCTCTCTCTCTCTCTCTCTCTCTCTCTCTCTCTCTCTCTCTCCTCTCCCTTTCCTTAAATAACTTACAAATAAGACCTGTTTTTACTTAACAAAAAAGATATTCAGGACATAGTTGTCTCATATATTTTCATTCCTTGCCTGTACATAGTGTTTTAATTAATGTTTACACTGACATACCAAAAACCTAGAACAAAACAGAAGCATATTCAGACTATTTGTCAATAGCCCTTTGAAGTGACGACTATTCTAACTTCTACCATTGTTATTAATATTGTCTATTTTTAAACTTGAAGAAAACAAACAGGTTTATTTTTTCAATATAAACGTAAATAATAAGCATTCAAGTGGTCCTATGATATGTTTGTTATTTTCATTTGTAACCCTATATGAGCTTATAAAAATTATTATGAACAATATATTGTGGGACTTTTGTGATAACTTTTGACAACTGTAATTTTCCCACCTCCAAGGTTTCTATGAAATTCTTTACATGTCTTATACCCCAAAGTGGAATTCCTTGACTGTAGAAATGCACATATGTGTGTGAATATACACATAAGTGTGTGACTATACACACACTATACACACTCGAATGACTAATAATCTTGGTGACATGACTTTAAATTTTAATGAGTAATCACAAATCACAAATCATCCTGTTGATCGTCGATTGCCTTGAGCAGGCCAGAGTAATGTT
Source organism: Sorex fumeus (assembly GCF_029834395.1). Classification (NCBI taxonomy): domain Eukaryota; kingdom Metazoa; phylum Chordata; class Mammalia; order Eulipotyphla; family Soricidae; genus Sorex; species Sorex fumeus. The sequence continues at coordinate 9,692,186 of NW_026606115.1, forward strand.
TCCTTCATCCTAGCCCTGAGATTACATTCAAGGCGCTTTAGGAGAATGAGACCCATTAATGAGTAATATATTCAAGAAATGCTTAATAGATGCCTCCTGTGTCCATGATACACATAGGTTATAAGATTGATTGTTTTCCTATTTTGGGTGGTGGAGTGGAAATTGGGGCTATATCCTGCAGTGCTCAAGGCTTACTCATGGCTCTTTGTTCAGGGATTACTCCAGATGGTGCTTGTGGAACATATAAAGTGCCAGGGATCTAACTGGGATTGTATGTCAGTAGACCAGTACATTAACCGTGTACTATATCTTCTGACTTGTTTTCCATTATAATTCATATTTAATAAGATCATGAAAATAGTTTTCATTACTTATCAGGAATATATATGTATATATATATTGCTTTGGGGGTCATACCCAGTGATGCTCAGAGGTTGCTCCTGGCTCTTCATTCAGGTATTACTCCTGGCAGTGCTCAGGGGACCATATAGGATGCCGGGGATAGAACATTGGTTGTCCCCGTGCAAGGCAAACGTGCTACCTGCTGTACTATCACTCCTGCCCCTTATCAGGAATATTTTGTTCTCAAATTTTACCCTTCAAAACTTACGCTTTGTATAAGGAAGGAAGGTCCACAATTACCTCTGAATTTGATTTCATTCTTTTTCTTCAGAAAATTTAACTAGGAAAACATAGGACACCACTCATTCTTTTTTTTTTCCCTTTATTTTATTTTATTTTATTTTTTTTTTACAGTTGTAAATTTACAATTTTTTGTGCTTTGGTTTCAATTATACAATGATAAAATACCCATCCCTCCACCAGTGCCCATTTTCCACCACCATGGATAATATCCCTCCCACCCCATCCCCCCATCACCCCTGTCTCTGTGGCAGGGCAATCCCCTGTGTTCTCTCTCTCCTTTTGGGTGTTGTGGTCTGCAAAAGAGGCATTGAGTGGCAAACATGTTCAGTCCATAGTCTACTTTCGACATGCATCTCCCCTCCTGGGAGGATCCTCCAAACATCCTTTATTTTGACACCACTCATTCTTAATTAAGGATCTTACTAGTGCCTTGTATCTGAATAGATAAGGAACTGAGTGGTAACATATAATGGGTGTTTTAATTCTTCTTGTTGTGAAATTGTCATATAAATATTTAGATAAAAGTTATAAGGCATTTTGCCAACCTTATTCTAAAAGTCTAAAAACTAATATGAAAATGTCATTATTGAGTTAAGGAAAATATGCTGAAATTCAAGTTCCAAGTCTTTCAGTAAATATAAGAGTGATAATTTTAAGATTCAGGCTTTTCTCTGGTTTCTTGCAGACATGAAGGGTGATTACATACACAGAATTTACCTTTAAAAGGCAATAAAGCAGGGATTTTTTTGTCTGGAAGCATACTTTTTTTTTGTTTCTGCCTTTAGGCCATACAGCAGTGTTCAGGACTTACCCCTGGATATGCACTCAGGAATCAGTCCTGGTGGGCTTCTGGGACCACATGGGGAGTCAAGGACTAAACCAAGATCTACTGCATTCAAGGCAGTCTCTGCATATGCTGTACTATCACTACACATCCTCTGACAGCATAAGTAAGAGTAATATCTCCTTTGGTATTACTGGTTCTTCCTGTTTCTTTATAAATAAAATTACAAACCCTTAACTCTGACTTTTTAGAATTGTAAGATACTTTACTTGAATAGTAGTTTGTTTGAGTTTGTGTGTTTTGTATCTTATTTGAACCACACCAATTCTTTCAACTTTATATAAGACAGAGAGATTGTTTTATTAAAAGCAGGCAGACATATAGATGGAAAGATAACATGGAAAATTGGAATTGGTAAAAAGTAAAAATAACTGAATACAATGCCAAAAAGCATCACGTATACCCTAGCAACAGTAAAATAACCAAAATACCCTGATTATTTATCTGTGTATTCTTCTTTTAAAATTATGAAAAAGTTTCTGCTCTGTAAGAATTGAGAATATTGTGGGGTAAAAAAATAGATGAAATATGTCTCAGAAGAATAAGTACTAAAAAATCGAAAAAATTCTTTCTGTTTTGTTAATATTTATCCACTTTGTCAGGGATGTTAGTACAAGAATATGCTAACATTATCAAAATCCTTCATGAATTAATTTAGCATTTTTCATAATAATGAGATGTACAAAAATAACATAAACATAAATTCTCAAATATATCACTCTATGATTTTCCCTAATTTCATACTTGACTTGAAATAACTTGAGTAATCTTTTTAAGACATCAAAATATTTATTATATAACTCCCTGGGCAAAAACTGTTTGACTACTTCTCATTGCACTAAATATACAATCCAATCTCACTTCATTGATTTATAAGACCATATGTGATATGATTGGGGGGAACACTGAGATGTGCTCAGAAATTACTGAGAAACCGTTTATATATGCTGTATATCTTAATGTTCTTTCATGTCACTCTTATTACTGTTTTTATTTCTTTTTTTAAAATTTTTATTAGGAAAACACAATGAGGTACAGTTGTAGACTTACAATTTTTTGTGCTTGGGTTTTAGTTATACAATGATTCAGTACCCAACACTCCACCAGTGCACATTCCCCACCTCCAATTCTCCCAGCATCACTCCCACCCCCACCCGCCCATCCCACCCCACCCCTGTGGAAGGACATTCCCTTTTGTTCTCTATCTCCTTTTGGGTGCTATGGTTTGCAAAAGAGGCATTGAGTGGCCTTCATGTTCGGTCTATAGTCTACTTTCAACATGCATCTCTATACTGGGAGGATCCTCCCAACACCCTTTACTTAGTGCTCCCCTCTCTATCTGAGCTGCCTTCTCCTCAAACTTATACGGCTAGTCTCCAAGCCATGGAGTGAACCTCCTGGTACTTATCTTGGTTATCCTTGGGTGTTAGTCTCCCATTTTGTTGCTTTATATTCCTCAGATGAATGCAATCTTCCTATGTCTGTCCCCCCCTTTCTGACTCATTTCACTTAGCATGATACTTTCCATGTAGTACCACTTATATGTAAATTTCATGACTTCATCTTTTCTAACATCTGCATAGTACTCCATTGTGTCGATGTACCAAAGTTTCTTGAACCAGTCATCTGTTCTCGGGCACTCAGGTTTTTTCCAGATTTTGGCTATTGAGAACAGTGCAGCAATGAATAAAGAGTTGCAGATGTCATTTCAACTGTACTGCTTTGCCTCTCAGGGATACAATCCCAGGAGTGGTATTGCTGGGTCAAAGGGGAGCTCAATTTCTAATTTTTGGAGAATTGTCCATACTGTTTTCCAAAAAGCCTGAAACAGAAAATATTCCCACCAGTAGTGAAGGAGAGACCCTTTCTTGCCATATCCACACCACCAGTTGCTTTTGTTCTTTTGGATGTGGGCCAGTCTCTGTGGTATGAAATGATATCTCATTGTTGTTTTGATCTGCATCTCCCTGATGATTAGTGATGTAGAGCATTTTCTCATATGCCTTTTAGCCATTCAGATTTCTTCTTTGGGAAAGTTTATGTTCATTTCATCACCCCCTTTTTTGATAGGGTTAGATGTTTTCTTCTTGTAGACTTCAACCAGTACATTGTATGCCCTTGTCATGAACCCTTTATCAGATGGGTATTGGGTAAATATCCTTTCCCATTCTGTAGATTGTCTTTGTATTCTGATCACTGTTTCTTTGGAGGTGCAGAAGCTTCTTATTTTAAGATAGTCCCATTTGTTTATCTGTTTCCACTTGGTTGGGTAGTGTCGTTTTCTTTCTTTCTTTCTTTTTTTTTTTGCTTTTTGGATCACACTTGGTGATGCACAGGACTTATTCCTGGTTCATGCACTCAGGAATTTACTCCTGGCGGTGCTCGGGGGACCATATGGGATCCTGGGAATCGAACCTAGGTTGGCTGCGTGCAAGGCAAATGCCCTAACCGCTGTACTATTGCTCCAGCCCCTAGAGTGTTGTTTTGAAGATACCATTAGCCTCATTATTGTGGATGGTTTTGCCGAACTTGTCTTCAATGTATCTTATGGATTTTGGCCTGATGTGAGATCTTTAATCCATTTTGATATGACTTTTGTGCATGGTGTTAGGACGAGGTCTAAGCCCATTTTTTTTGCATGTTGTTGTCCAGTTATGCTAGTACCATTTGTTGAAGAGGCTTTCCTTTCTCCACTTTACAATTATTGTTCTCTGATCAGAGATTAGATGTTCATACATTTGGGGTTGTGTGTACGGATATTCAACCCTGTTCCATTGGTCTGCAGCCCTGTCTTTGTTCCTGTACCATGCTGTTTTACTTATTACTGCTTCATAGTAGAGTCTGAGGTTGGGGAGGGTAATGCCTCCCCACGTCTTTTCCCCAAGAATTGCTTTAGCTATTTGTTGGTGTTTGTTGTTCCATATGAATTTCAGGAGTGCTTAATCTATTTTTATGAAGAATTTCATGGGTATCCTTATAGGGATAACGTTAAATCTGTATAATGCTTTCGGGAGTATTGCCAATTTGACAATGTTGATTCTTCCTATCCATGAGCAGGGGATGTGTTTCCATTTCCTCGTGTCCTCTTTTATTTCATGGAATGGCATTTTGTAGATTTCATTGTAGAGATCCTTTACCTCTTTAGTTAGGCTGTTTCCGAGTTATTTGATTTTCTGGGGCACACTTGTGAACGGGATTATTTTTTCATGTCACTGTCCTCTCACATTATTTGCATATAGGAAAGCCATGGATTTTTGGGCATTGATTTTATAGCCTGCAACTTTGCTGTACAAGTCTATTGTTTCTAGGAGAGTCTTGGTAGAGGATTTAGGTTTCTGGAGATAGAGTATCATATCATCTGCAAATAGTGAGAGATTGATTTCTTCATTTCCTATCTGGATACCTCTAATGTCTTTTTCTTGCCTAATCGCTATTGCATGTACTTCCAGAACTATGTTAAACAGAAGTGGTGATAGTGGGCATCATTGTCTTGTCCCTGACCTTAGAGAAAAGGCCCTTAGTTTTTCCCCATTGGGGATAATGATTACCATGATTTGTCATAGATGGCTTTAACTATCTTGAGGAAAGTTCCTTAAAAACCCATTTTGGTGAGAGTTTTCATCATAAATGGGTGCTGGATCTTGTCAAAAGCTTTCTCTGCATCTATTGATATGATCATATGGTTTTTATCTTTACTTTTGTTGATATGATGGATTATGTTTATTGATTTCCAAATGTTAAACCATCCTTGCATCCCCGGGATGAATCCCACTTGGTCATGGTGTATGATCTTTTTGATGAGTTGTTGGATTCTATTTGCTAATAGTTTGTTGAGGATCTTCGCATCTGTGTTCATCAGGCATATTGGCCTATAGTTTTCTTTGTTATTGGTGTTTTTTTCCTTTAGGTATTAGGGAGATATGTGCCTCATAGAAGCTGTTTTGAAGAGTTCCCGTTTTTTTTTTCAATTTCCTGGAAAAGCTTGAGGAGAACTGGCATAAGGTCTTATTTAAATGTTTGGAAGAATTCACTAGTGAATCCGTCTGAGCCTGGGCTTTTGTTTTTGGGAAGACTTTTTATTACCGCTTCAATTTCCTTGATATGAATGGGTCTATACAGTTATCCCAGGTCTTCCTGATTAAGTCTTGGGAGATTATAGGAATCCAGGAATTTATCCATTTCTTCTAGGTTCTCTTGTTTCGTGACACATAGACTTTCAAAGTAGTCTCTGATGTCTTTGAATTTCATTGGTTCTGTTGTGATGTCCAGTTTTTCATATCTGATTTGGTTTATTAGGGTTATCTCTCTCTCTTTCTTTGTGAGTCTTGCTAGTCGTTTATCAATCGTATTTTCTCAAAGAACAAACTCTTGGTTTTACTGACCTTTCGAATTTTTTTTTGGTTTCCATGTGTTAATTTCTGCTCTAAGTTTTATTATTTTTTTCCTTTGGCCAATATTGGGTTCCTTTTGTTGGTCTTTTACTAATATCTTGAGCTGTGTGGTTAGGTTATCTATGTAGGCCCTTTCTTCTTTCCTTTGCAACGCTATAAATTTTCCTCTTAGCATGGCTTTAGCTGCGTCCCATAGGTTCTAGTAGCTTGTGTCTTCATTCTTGTTTGTTTCCAGGTATCTTTTGATTTCTTCTTTGACTTCCTTCCTGACTCACTCATTGTTCAACATTGAGTTGTTTAATTTCCAGGTGTTTGATTTGTTTCTCGATGTCTTTGTGTGATTCGCTTTTAATCTTCCACGCATCATGGACTCAAAAGGTTGTTGATACTACTTCTATCTTCCTGATTCTATTGAGGTATGTTTTGTGACCTAGCACGTAGTCTATTTTGGAGAATGTTATGTGTGCAATGGAGAAGAATAGGTATTATTTCTTTTGGGGGTGTAAAGTCCTGTATAGGTCTATTAGCCCTCTCTCTTCTATTTCTTCCTTCAAAGTCAATGTTTCCTTGTTAAGTTTTGTTCTTGTTGATCTATCCAGAGGTGATGAGGTGATGCTGAAGTTTCCAACTCTAACATTGTGTTGCTAGCAATGTCCTCCTTAAAAAGTGTTAGCAGTTGTTTTATGTACTTAGCTGGTCGGTCCCTCATTAGGTGCATATACATGTAAGAGTGTGATTTCTTCCTGTTGTACATATCACTTGATAAATTGAAAATGGCCTTGGCTGTCCCTTCTAATCTTTTTCAACCTGAAATTTATGTTGTCGGATACTAGTATGGCCACCCCAGGTTTTTTGTAGGAGCTGTTTGCTTGCAAAATTGTTTTCCATCCTTTAACTTTGAGTCTGTATTTGCTCTGATTGTTCAGATGGGTTTCTTGTAGACAGCAGAATGTTGGTTTCAGTTTCTGGATCTATTTGCCACTCTGTGTCTCTTGCTTGGTGCATTTAGACCATTGACATTGAGAGAGATTATTGTCATGGGGTTTTGTGCCATGTTTCTGTAGGGGTTGGTTGTGTTTATAAGTGGTTTCCTTGTTATCTTACAGGAGCCCCTTTAATCCTTCTTTTAGATTTGGTTTTGAGTCTCTGAAGATCCTGGGCTGTTGTTTATCTACAAAATGGTGTATAGTTCCATCGAGTTTGAGTGAGAGTTTAGCTAGATAAAGTATTCTTGGTGAAGCGTTCATTTCATTGAGGGTTTTTTTTTTTTTTACTATATCCCACCATTGCCTTCGGGCTTGGAGGGTTTCCTCTCATAGGTCTGCTGTAAATTTAAGGGGTGCTCCTTTGTATGTGATTTCCATCATTGACCTTGCTGCTTGTAGCATTGTGTCTCTGTCCACAGCATTCATCTTTCTGACTATGATATGCCTTGGAGTGTTTTAATTAGGGTCTCTTTTATCTGGCACCCTTCTGGCTCCTTGGATCTGGATGTCTGCATTCTTTAACTCTGGGAACGTTTCAGCAATGATTTCTTTGACCATGGCTTTTTCACTGGGGTTGCCTCCCTGTCCTTCTGTTACTCTGATGATTCTTATGTTGTTCCTCTTGGCATCATCTCCTAGGTCTCTGATTCTCCTTAGAGCTATTTTGAGGTCTTTTTCCGTTGCTTGTTGTTCCCTATGCGATTTCTGTTGCTCATCTTCAAGTTTACTGATCCTGTCTTCAGCTGTATTCATCCTACTGCTAAGAGCACCTACTGACTTTTTAATTTCGGCTACCGAATCCTTTATTTGTTACACTGCATTTTGTAGCTTTTTTATTTCTGCTCTCATTTCTTTTGTATTATCTAGACTATCCGTTCTATTGTTTCACTGTTTCTTTCATTTCTTCCTTTAGTTTTATGGATATCTCCTCCATTGATTCTTTGAGTAGATCCTTGAACATCCTCTGCATTTCATTTTGGAATTCTTTATCAGAGAGAGCATATTTGTGGATAACCCCAGTTGAGGATTCGGGACTCTTTTCTTAGTCCTCTCCTTGTAGTGGAGATTTGCGCTGTTTCTTCATGTTGTTTTGGTTGTCTAGAGGTAGAACCCTGTAATTCACTATCACTGTTCCCTCTTATTGTGGGAAAGGATTCTGGATAAGTCAGTCGATGGTGGTCTCCCTTCTCCCTTTCTAGTGTCTGATCTTCCTCTCACGCATTATTCTTTGGCTTATGGAGGGCATCTCGTGAAGCTTTGAAGGAGGTGCTCTTTAATATTGGACTTGTACAGAGTCTTGTCTACTGGTCTTTTTTTAGAATTAGAGTAGGCCAGTTGACTATTGTTGTATTGTAGTTGAGGTGGCCAGAATTTTTCCACAGAATTTGGTGATAAAGGCTGAGATGAAAGTCCAGAGTGCTGGGAATGGGAAGTATAATTGTGGCCAGGAGAAGGCCACTCCCACTTTGAGGAAGCCATGTCCCCCAAAGTGGTGGTCATGCCCCCAGCCAGTCCAGATGCTAGTCCACAGACCTGCTGGGGCAGCGACTAGTTGGGCTGGCACTCTCTGCAGAAGTGGAGGCAGGTGCCTCTTTCAGTATCTAGAGTTTGCGGGGGTTGGGGGGAGTAGAGGGAGGCAGAACAGCTCTTGGCTTTGAGCTCCAGTGTTCCTCACTTCCTGTCCTCCACAGACCAAGAATGAAAACCGGCTGTTCTCAGGGGAGCTAGTTAGATGCATGGCCCCGGGAAGGGGTTCTGCCCCCGGGCGGGTACCTGGATGAGTGGGTAGAGGGAGAGGCACTGTTTTTAAAAGGAGTACTTGCCCTAAGGTTTACAGTAATGTTGATGATAGGGTTTGTCTTTTTTTCCTTTTAGCACTTCTTTCCCCTCCTTTTTGAACATTTCCCTGCACCAGAGGGAGATGCCTCCGGCCTCTCCAGTCCCCCAGAAACTATGGATAAAATTAAAAAAAACAGCCAAACTGTAGTACATATATACAATGGGATATTTCTCATTCACAAAGTCCTGAAATTTTCTGCTACACTGAGGGACCTCGAGAGGATCATGCTCAGTTAGAGGGAAAGAGAGACTAACAGAGAATGGCATCACTTATATTCAGGATATAAAGAAACATAATATTGTAATAGCAAAACCGTTTTCTTTTGAAACAATTTTAGCTTTACTTTCACAAGGGACAATATATAGCAAAACCATAGAACACATTCTAAATCAGAAAAATTACATTGGTGTAGCACAATTAATCTAGAGTCTATTTATATTACATCAGTGGTTATATGAAGTGTTGCCTAATGATTCTACTTTCACAAGTATATATCATGTAGAAATCTGTTCACTCACCACCACAGTTAGGATAGAGCACTGTTCCATCATTTTAAAAATGCCATGCTGTCATTTTATAGTCACACAATCCTGCAGTCTGAATTCCGAACTAATACCAATCTGCTATGTATAACTATAATTTTATTGTTTATGTAGTTTCATGCAAATGAAATTATAATGTAATTTTTAGAAATTGGTTCTTAAAGATACAGCAAAATGCTACAAATATACATAATTATTATTGCACATATCAGTATTGTTTCTTTTTATTTTTGAGATATATGACTTGGTAATATAGTCACACATGGAGGACATGTGTAATTATTATAGGAAATGTTACTAAAAATTTTTCCTATTAAGGATTTTGTGTGAAGAGGTGAAAGCACCTTGCTTTTGAATTTATGACTCATCTGGTAAATATGTAATTAACCATATAAAAACTGCCAAACAATTATTCAAAGTAACTGCTATTTTATATTCTCACCAAGAAAGTATGAGTGTCTTTTCTTTGCAAGTGCTTGTCAGTATTTTGTGGTGTTATTAACTTCTTTTTAGTTTGGTTTATTGTTCTCGGGCACAGAAACGAACATGGGATCTTATAGAGGCCCCTAATTAGCAAACATTTAAATGGAAAATACTACATGACTGTGGCTTTAAATTGAATTTCCTTGAAGGTTAACAAATGCGTGCATCCTTTGATAAACTTAAGTGTCACAAATATATTTTCATTGCTGACATGTCTAGTGGAAATGACAATTACTTCAACCTTCCTAGAAAATAATATGCACATAAAAATTTAGAAATTGAACTTCAATTCAACTCAGCAATACTGCTCCTGGTAATGTATTCTAGTGGCCAAAAAACACAAATGGTGAAAAGTCACCTGCAAGTCTATGTTTATAGCAGCACTATTTACAATATTTAATAGGGAAACAAACCAAGTGTCCAAGAACAGTCTCTGTGGCATGAGAGGATATCTCATTTTTGTTTTGCTTTGCATTTCACTTATAGTTAGTAATGTATAACATTTTTTCATGTGTGTATTGGTCATTTGCATTTTTTTCTTTGAGGAAGTTTCTATTCATTCCATCTCCCCATTTTTTGATAGGGGTGTTTGTTTTTTTTTAACTTGTAAAGTTCCCCCAGTGCCTTATGTATCTTGGGTATTAACCCATTATCAAACAAGGACTGGAAAAATAATTTTTCCATTGTGTGGCCTGTCTTAGTATTATGGTCATATTTTCCTTTGAAGTGCAGAAGTTTCTTAGTTTAATGTTTCCCATTTGTTTGTATTTGGTTCCACTTGCTTGAGCAGTGATGTTTCATCCTTAAAGATGGAAGGGCATAGGATTTAAGCTGAGCTTCTCCCTCTTTTCTACTGTTCTGTATCCCTTGCTTTCTTCCTTTCTCTCTGGCTTTATTCCTTCCTTCCTCTCTCTCCTTTCCCCCCTTATTCTCTCTCCTTACCTCCCTTCCTCTCTCTTTCTCTCTTTCTTTTTCTTTCTTTCTCTCTTTCTATATCTCTTTTCCTTCCATCTTTCTTTCTTTCTCTTTTGAATTTTCATACGATAGTACTATGTCATATGCAAATAGTGAGAGCTTGACTTTTAAAGTTTTCCCAGTGTCTTATACATCTTCACTTTCTTTTCTTTCTTTTTATTTTTGTTTTTGCTTTTGGGTCACACCCGGCATGGCACAGAAGTTAGTCCTGGCTCTATACTCAGGATTTATTCCTGGCAGTGCTCGTCACAAAATTCCTACCATATGGGTGCTGGGAATCAAACCCGGGTCAGCCACATGCAAGGCAAACACCTTAACGTCTGTACTATCACTCCAGCCTCTATATTTTCCTTTTCTATCTGGATGCCCTTAACATGTTTTTCTTTTCAAATTGCTGTGGAAATGAAATCCGGTACTATATTCAAAAGGAGTGATAAAAGTTGGCAAACTTGTCTTATCCCGCTCTTAGAAGGAAGGCATTAAAATTTCCCCACTGAAAATAATGTTTCTGCGAGCTTGTTTTTGGCTCTGTTGAGGAGCATTTCTTCAATTATCATTCTGTTGAGAGTTTTTTTTATTATGAATGGTGATGTAACTTGCCCAACTCTTTGACCACATCTATTGATATGAGCATATGGTTTATATTTTTCATAGGTATACTAAGTTGGTTGACTTGCATATATTAAATTGTTCCTGTATTTGCAGGAAAAATATGAATTTGTATGTTGTCAGAGCTTTTTAATAAATTATTACAACCTATTTGATAGCATTCTGTTGAGAATATTTGTATATGTGTTCATGTAGGTTATTGGCTGGTAATTTCCTTTTTTTGGTGTCTCTGTAGATATTTTTTCCTAAAATTTTAATTAGTGAAACAGCATAGATGTTGCATTCGGAGATGATCATTCCGTTGAGAGCGAATGGGGCATCAGGAACGAGGCTGTTTCTCATAAACATTGTCTTCGTAAGAATCAGCTGTAGTCCAACCTTTCCACACTCACAGTCGAAGTCGGCCAGCATTTGTGCCGCTTGGCTGATGTTTGGTGTTATTAAAACAATGTCATCAGCAAAGCGGAGGTGGTATAGTTGCCGACCATCTATCTTCACTCCCATTCCTTCCCATTCCAGTCGTCGCATGGTGTTCTCAAGGGTGGCACTGAAGAGATTCGGTGAAATGGTATCACCCTGCTGAACCCCTCTCTTGACATCAATGATTACTTCTTTGTAGAATGGTGAGATCCTGGTAGTGAATCCGTAATACGGTTCACAGAGGATGTTGATATATTGAGCTTGAATGCCCTGATTGGCTAGGGCTTCAATGACTGCTTCCATCTCATCAGAATTAAAGACCTTCTTTAAATCAATGAATGTTAGACAGAGAGGCATCTTGAATTCCCGAGAAACCTCAATGAGCTTGGTTATCATGTGGATATGGTCGATGGTGCTGAATCCTTTGAGAAACCTGGCTTGCTCGCATGGTTGTCCTTCATCTAGTGTTCTGCCAATACTCTTTAGGATGACTCCAGTGAACAACTTGTAGATGACAGACAATAGGCGGATCGGGCGATAGTTGCCAATGTCATGGATGTCTCCCTTCTTGAACAGTAGTACAGTCCTGCTGGTTTTCCATTGGAACGGAACCTTGCATTTAGACAGGTAGCATGTAAAGAGTCGAGCCAGCATATTGATGAGTACTGACGGCAGGTACTTCAGGTGTTGAGGTCTGACCTTGTCTGGGCCGGGGCCTGTTCGTTTCTTTACTGACAAAATGGCGTGTCGGATTTTGGAAGGGAGAACATTGGGAATGACATATCCATCCTGTGGAATTTGGTATGTCGGCAAGTGGACATGGCTATTGAAGAGATTTGAGTAGAAGTCATGGATAATCTTCCCCATTGCCATTCTGGAGGATGTGATAGATCCATCAGGACGTCGGAGGGCAGTCATCTTGGTCTTGTAGTTGGAGAAGGACAGGTGGGCATTACGAATACTTTTTCCCGGCTTCTGCTGCATCTACCAGCACTTTTGCTTCTCTCTTTAAGGTCTTCCTTGATCCCATTTCTGCACTGCTTTGTGAGCTCGGACATTAGCTTGCGGTTGCGTGAGGCATGAGCCAAACCACGTTGGTGAATAAGCTCAAGAGTTTTCGAAGACAGGCATTTTTTTTGTGGCTATCTCTCTCTTGGCGTTCCTCGAACAATCATGGAGGTACTGAACCAGTCGATCGTATTCCTCGTCAATGTTGTCAACAATGGCATCTTCCCATGTTGCTGCAGTAGTGCCAAAGAGTTCCCACTTGGTGGTCATTCTGGGGGTTCTCTTTTTAAACTTTGCAGCCCTTTCTCCCTGCTCTGTGAAGTAGAATTTTGCACAAAGGAGACAGTGGTTCGATCCAGTTTGGAATTTTGGGACAACAGCAACATCGCTCAGACAAAACCATCAATTGAATATGATGTGGTCTATTTTGTTGTGGAATCGTCCACCAGGAGACTCACATGTCCAACGTTTAGATTCGGCCTTCTGGAACTGTGAGTTACCATGGATGGTCTTGGTCGACATGATGAACTCAGAGAGACTCTCACGCTGTTCGTTCCATTCTAGGCCATGGGTCTCGATGTGAATTTCTTCAGATGATCTCCTCGGTCCTATCTTGGCATTAAAATCACCCACAATGATCTTGTAGAAGGTGTGGTCTTCTTTATAGAACTTCTCCAGCTCCATGTAGAACTTCTCAATTTCTCTTTCATCATAATGAGGTGTTGGTTCGTAGACAACAAAGATAGAAACTGCAGGCAGTGAGCCACATCTATTCAAATGGAAACATCCAATTTGGGTTGTTAGGCATTCGAATGAATCAATGCTCATAGCCAAGCTTGTGTTGACAAGGACACCAACGCCTCAGACACCTCTTTTATCGCATGTTCCGAGGAACAATTCTTCTTCAGTGTCGAAAATGGCATGAGATTGGTGCCTTCTTGTCTCGGTCAGACCAATCATGTCATACTTGATCTTTCACGCTTGTACCATCATGTCCTGGATGGATGCATCTGATGCTAGCATATGTGCATTGAAAGGACAGATGATCATTTTTGTCTTCCTTTGTTGTGGCAGCCTAGTTCGGCCTTGAGATTTTATCGGCCACTCCTTTCTCATCCTTCTCAATGCTGCCATATTGTTGAAGCCTTCAGGGTCAGGTGAATGAGACCTATTGTAATTACTGGTTTTGGCATATCGAGTACACAGTGGGTAGCTTGTGAGGCTCTGCCGTGTGGGCGGAATACTCTCTGTAGCTTGCCAGGCTTTCCGAGAGGGATAGAGGCTTTTGGGGTGACCTCTAATCGCTCTCATAGGTGTTACCATATTTGAACCCAATCAAATATGGGATGGCAATTTCGAAAGATGGGTATTTAGTATCTTATAATGTGTGTGGGTCCAGAAAGTGTCCTGGAGTGTGGCGGTGGCTGGGTAGTGGAGGTATCTATGTGTACCTAGGTCGAGAAGTCATCATGACAAATGACATGGCACCTGAGCTGCGCAGGAGGAAGAGAGCGGCTTGGAACGACTTCAAGAGCGTCGAAGAAATAGCTAAGAGGATGAAGAACCTCCGGCTCTGGGCACATCTCTTTGATTCCACTGTTCTTCCTGCATTAACATACACCTCAGAGACCTGGGTCCTACGAAAACAGGATGAGAACGCTATTCGGGTCTCCCAAAGAGGAATTGAAAGAGCTATGCTTGGAATATCACGTTTCACTCAAATGAGAGAAAGAATCCGGAGTTCTGACATCTGCGATGATCAAGAATCAGGGATGCTGTCTCGTTTGCCAAGGTGTCAAAAATCAGATAGGCTGGTCATGTAATGAGATTTAAAGATGACCACTGTACGAGAGCTGTTACCGACTGGATTCCATGGGATGTCAAAAGACTGCGTGGCTGCCCACCTACCAGATGGTCAGACTTCTTCATCAAGATCATGAACGATCAGTTTGAGGCTCTTTGTGTTCCTAGAGCGAACAGATGCCATTGGGCTACACTAGCATGCGACAGGGACAAATGGAGATGTTTCTGGCGCCCTCTCGAGCAAATCGACGATTAATGGGAAGTCAAGCGATCAAGTGATCAAGTGAAACACCATGAGGTATAGTTGTAAACTTACAATTTTTTGTCCTTGGGATTCAGTTATACAATGATCGAATACCCATCCCTCCACCAGTGCCCATTCTCCACCAACACTGATCCGAGTATCCCTCCCACCCCCTATACCCCCATCCCACCTTATTTCTGTGGCAGGGCATTCCCTTTTGTTATCTTTTTACTTTTGAGTGCTGTGGTTTGTAAAAGAGACATTGAGTAGCAATCATGTTCGGTCTACAGTCTACTGTCATCACACATCTCCCATCCTGAGGGGAACCTCCCAACACCCTTTATTTGGTGCTCCCTTTTCTATCTGAGCTGCCTTTTCCCCTAGCGTGTGCGGCTGGCCTCAAAGCCATGGAGTAATCCTCCCGGTACTTATCAGGGCTATTCTTGGGTGTTAGTCTCCTATTTTGTTATTTTATGTTCCCCAGATGAATGCAATTTTTCTATGTCTTTCCCCCTATTTCTGACTCATTTTGCTTAGCATGATACTTTCCATGTAGCACCATTTGTATATGAATTTCATGATTTCATCTTTTCTAACAGCTAGATAGTGCTCCATTGTGAAGAGCTACCAAATTTTCTTTAACCAGTCATCTGTTCTTGGGCACTCAGGTTTTTTCCAGATTCTAGCTATTGTAAACAGTACTGCAATGAACAAACAAGTGCAGAAGTCACTTCGACTAAACTCTTTTCCCTCTCTGGGATATATTCCTATTCCCAGGAGTGGTATTGCTGGGTCAAAGGAGATCTCAATTTCTAATTTTTTGAGGATCATCCATAGTGTTTTCCAAAAGGGCTGAATAAGTCGGCATTCCCATGAGCAGTGAAGGAGGGTCCCTTTCTTTTTTTTTTAATGCCCCAAGACCACAGGCCAGCCTGTTTTTTTTTTTTATTTTTTTTTTTATTAGTGAAACACCATGAGGTACAGTTGTAGATTTACAATTTTTTGTGCTTGGGTTTGATTATACAATGATGAGATACCCATCCCTCCACCAGTGCCCATTTTCCACCACCATGGATAATATCCCCCCCACCCCCATCCCTCCATCCCCCCTGCCTCTGTGGCAGGGCAATCCCCTGTGTTCTCTCTCTCCTTTTGGGTGTTGTGGTCTGCAAAAGAGGCATTGAGTGGCAAACATGTTCAGTCCATAGTCCACTTTCGACATGCATCTCCCCTCCTGGGAGGGTCCTCCAAACACCCTTTATTTGGTGTTCCCTTCTCTGTCTGAGCTGCCCTTTCCTCTAGAATGCCCGACTGGCCACTAAGCTATGGAGTAATCCTCCTGGTGCTGATCTCAGCTATCCTTGGGTATTAATCTCATATTTTGTTACTTTATATCCCCCAGATGAATGCAATCTTTCTATGTCTATCCCTCTCTTTCTGACTCATTTCGCTTAGCATGATACTTTCCATGTTGTACCACTTGTATGTAAATTTCATGACTTCATCTTTTCTAACAGCTACATAGTACTCCATTGTGTAGATGTACCAAAGTTTCTTTAACCAGTCATCTGTTCTTGGGCATTCAGGTTTCTTCCAGTTTCTGGTTATTGTAAAGAGTGCTGCAATGAACAAACAAGTGCAGATGTCACTTCGACTATACATTTTTGCCTCTCTGGGATATATTCCCAGGAGTGGTATTGCTGGGTCAAATGGGAGCTCAATTTCTAATTTTTTGAGAATCGTCCATACTGTTTTCCAGAAGGGCTGAACCAGTCGACATTCCCACGAACAGTGAAGGAGTGTCCCTTTCTCGCCACATCCGCGCCAGCATCGGTTGCTTTTGTAATTTTGAATGTGGGCCAGTCTCTGAGGTGTGAGATGGTATCACATTGTGGTTTTGATCTGCATCTCCCTGATGATTAATGATGTAGAGCATTTTCTCATGTGCTTTTTTGCCATTCAGATTTCTTCTTTGACAAAGTTTCTGTTCATTTCATTGCCCCATTTTTTGATGGGGTTGGATGTTTTCTTCTTATGGAGTTCAACCAGTACTTTGTATATTCTTGATATCAACCCCTTGTCTGATGTGTATTCGGCGAATATCCTTTCCCATTCTGTAGACTGTCTTTGTATTTTGGTCACTGTTTCTTTGGAGGTGCAGAAGCTTCTTAGTTTAAGATAGTCCCATTTATCTACTCTGTTTTCACTTGCTCGGCCAGTGGCGTGGCATCTTTGAAGATACCATTAGCTTCAATGTCATGGAGGGTTTTGCCAACTTTATCTTCAATGTACCTTATGGTTTCTGGTCTGATGTTGAGGTCTTTAATCCATTTTGATCTTACTTTTGTACGTGGTGTTAGGCAGAGTTCTGAGCCCATTTTTTTGCATGTAGCCGTCCAGTGATGCCAGCACAATTTGTTAAAGAGGCTTTCCTTACTCCACTTCACATTACTTGCACCTTCATCAAAGATTAGATGATCATATGATTGAGGGGAGATGTCATTGTATTCAACCCTGTTCCATTGGTCTGCAGTTCTGCCTTTGTTCCAGTACCATGCTGTTTTAATTATTACTGCTTTGTAGTACAGTTTGAAGTTAGGGAGGTTGATTCCTCCCATTTTCTTTTTCCCAAGAATTGCTTTAGCTATTCGTGGGGGCTTATTGTTCCATATAAATTTCAGGAGTGTTTGCTCCATTTCTTTGAAGAATGTCGTGGGTATCCTTATAGGGATTGCATTGAATTTATACAATGCTTTCGGTAGTGTTCCCATTTTGACAATGTTAAGTCTCCCGACCCATGAGCAGGGGATATCTTTCCATTTCCTCATGTCCTCTTTTATTTCCTGAAGTAGCGTTTTGTAGTTTTCTTTGTACAGGTCCTTTACTTCCTTAGTTAAGCTGATTCCTAGATACTTGATTTTCTGGGGCACAATTGTGAACGGGATTGTTTTTTTCATGTTGCTTTCTTCTCTCTCACTGTTTGCATATAGGAATGCCATTGACATTTGGGTATTGATTTTATAGCCTGCAACTTTACTATACGAGTCTATTGTTTCTAGGAGTTTTTTGGTGGAGGTTATTGGGTTCTCTAAGTATAGTATCATATCATCTGCAAATAGTGAGAGCTTGATTTCTTCCTTTCCTACCTGAATGCCCTTAATATCTTTTTCTTGCCTAATCGCTATTGCAAGTACTTCCAGTACTATTTTGAACAGCAGTGGAGAGAGTGGGTATCCTTGTCTCGTCCCTGATCTTAGAGGGAAGGCTCTCAGTTTTTCCCCATTGAGGATGATGCTTGCTGTAGGCTTGTGGTAGATGGCTTTAATTATGTTGAGGAAGGTCCCCTCTATACCCATTTTGGCTAGGGTTTTCATCATAAAGGGGTGCTGGATCTTGTCAAATGCTTTCTCTGCATCTATTGATATAATCATATGCTTTTATCTTTTCTTTTGTTGATATGATGGATTATGTTGATTGATTTCCGAATGTTGAACCATCCTTGCATCCCTGGGATGAATCCTACTTGGTCATGGTCTATGATCTTTTTGATAAGTAGTTGGATTCTATTTGCTAGTAGTTTGTTGAGGATCTTTGCATCTGTGTTCATCAGGGATATAGGTCTGTAATTCTCTTTCTTTGTGGTATCTCTGTCTGCTTTTGGTATCAGTGTGATATTTGCTTCGTAGAAACTGTTTGGAAGTGTTTTTGATATTTCAATTTCGTGGAAAAGCTTAAAGAGTTTTGGGAGTAAGTCCTCTTTAATGATTTGGAAGAATTCACTAGTGAATCCATCCGGACCAGGACTTTTGTGCTTGGGGAGTCTTTTTATTACCATTTCAATTTCCTTGATGGTGATAGGTCTGTTCAGGTATTCCAGGTCTTCTTGGTTCAGCCTTGGGAGTCTGTAGGAGTCTAGGAATTTATCTATTTCCTCGAGGTTTTGATGTTCCGTGGCATACAGTTTCTCAAAGTACTCCCTGAGGATCCTTTGAATTTCTGTAGTTTCTGTTGTAATGACCCCCTTTTCATTTCTGATTCGGTTTATTATGGTTTTCTCTCTCGGAGGGTCCCTTTCTTGCCACATCTGTGCCAACACCAGTTGCTTTTGTTCTTTTGGATGTGGGCCAGTCTCTGTGGTGTGAGATGATATCTAATTGTTGTTAAGATCTGCACCTCCCTTATGATTAATGATGTAGAGCATTTTCTCATGAACCTTTTAGCAATTCGGATTTCTTCATTGGGAAAGTTTCTGTTCTTTTTGTTGCCCCACTTTTTGATGGGGTTAAATGTTTTCTTCTTGTGGAGTTCCACCAGTACTTTGTATATCCTTGATATTAACCCCTTGTTGGATGTGTCTTCGGCAAATATCCTTTCCCGTTATGTAGACTGTCTTTGTATTTCAAGCGCTGTTTCTTTTGAGGTGCAGAGTCTTCTTAGTTTAAGATAGTCCCATTTGTCTATCTCTGTTTTCACTTTCTTGGCCAGTGGCGTGACATCTTTGAAGATTCCATTAGCTTCAATGTCAAGGAGGTGTTCTACAAGGTGTTAGGAAAAGATCTGAGCCCACTGTTTTGCATGTAGCTGTCCAATTTGGCAACACAATTTGTTAAAGAGGTTTTCCTTGTTCCACTTCACATTTCTTGCCCCCTTATCAAAGATTAGATGATCATATGCTTGGGGGGAGATGTCAGTATATTCAACCCTGTTCCATGTGTCTGAGCTATTTTGAGGTCTCTTGCCATTATTTGTTGTTGCCTGTTGGCTTGGTGCAGCTGATCTTCCAGCTCACTGATTCTGTCTTCAGCTGTGGTCATTCTACTTTTGAGGGCACAGACTGAGTTTTTCATTTCATCTATGGAATCTTTCATTCGTGACATTTCTCTGCGTAGCTTTCCAAGTTCTGTTCTCATTTCTTCCTGTATTTTCTCGATTGTGCGATCCATTGTTTCTCTCATGTCCTGTTTCAATTTACTGGATATCTGTCTGACTGTTTCATTGAGTTCACTGAACGTCTTCATGACTTCATATCTGAATTCTTTCTCAGAGTGGTCCCTTTGGTTAGTAGCACTTACTGAGGCTTCTGAACTCCTTTCATTGTCCTCTCCACGTGATGAGGATTTACCTTCTTTCTTCATGTTGGTGTGTAGTTATAGGAACTGTGATGTCACACTATATTTCTTGGTATACTAAACTACCTGTGTCTGCCTAAAATTAAGCCACGCCCACTTCTACCAAAGCCATTCCCACTTCTGAAGAGGTAACGCCCCCACGGGAACCTGGTGGTGGGGAGGGTGAAGGCTGGTTGAGGAGGGAGCCTGCGGAGCAGCGTTGGGGGCGAAGAGGAAGAGGCTCAGGTCCGCTTTCGTTCCATATTCAGAGAGGACGCCTGGGGCTTTGTAAGGCGAAATCCAAGTCCTGGATTTGAATTCTGGCGGGCAGACTGACCTGGGTTGGGGAGGAGACCGGCGGAGTTGCGTTGGGGGTGAAGAGGAAGAGGTTCAGGTCCGCTTTTGTCACAGGGTTCGAGAGGACGCCTGGGGCATTGCAGGGCGAAAGCTGTAGTTTTTTTTTTTTTGAATCAGAGTGATGTTTTATTCATAGGAACTGTCTGGGAGGGTTTGGGTTCTTAAAATCTCTGGAGTCATCTACAATGAAATGGTTGTAGGTCGACTTTAAACATTTGAACAAATTCACTGGTGAATTCATCTTGGCCTGAACTTTTTTTGGAGAAGACTTTTGATGACTCTTCCAATTTCCTAGATATTAACAGTTCTGTTCAGTAATCTAGATCTTGGTTTAGCATTAAGAGGTATTAGGAGTCCAGGAATTTATCCACTTTTTCTTCTCTTTGCTTCTGGAATAAAGATTCTCAAATTAATCTCTGATGATGCTTTGAATTTTTTGTTTTCTATTGTGATGTCCCCTCTTTCATTTCTGATTTGATTTATTAGGGTTGTTCCTCTTTCTTTGTGATTCTTGCTAGTAGATTATTGACGTTGTCTACATTTTCAAAGAACCAGCTCTTGATTTTATTGATATTTTGGGTTTTTTTCAATTCCTGTTCATTCATATTGATTTAACTTTTATCATTTTCCTTCCTCCTGTCTGTTTTGGGCTCCTTTTGTTGTCATTTTATAGTTTATTAAGTTATTATTTTAAGTTACTTATGTGGGTGCTTTCTTCCTTTGTGATAAACACTTTCATGGCAATGAATTTTCCTATGAATACTACTTTTGCTGTATCCCCAATTTCTGGTAGGTAATCTCATCATTCCCATTTGTGCCATGAGACTTTATATTTTCTCTTGAATTCTTCTCTTACCCATTGATTGTTCAGTAATGTGGTATTTAATTTCCAGTTGTTTGTGTAGTTTCTCAATTTCTATTTTTGATTAACTTCCACTTCTACTGAATCATGGTCTAAGAATATAGTTGATATGATTTTTATGCTCTTGACCTTGTGGAGATTTGTTTTGTGTCCAAGCATGTGGCCTATCTTGGATAATTTCTCATGTGCACAGATCCCGTGTGAAACTCCCACAAAGTACCAGGAATAAAGGCAATCTCATCCAAATTCAATAATCTGGTGCTTCTGTTTACAATATAACTCTAGTTACTTCAGTCTACATGTATTTGACAGCCACAGTTGCTTTATAAGGATTTATTAAATCCTTTAAAGAATAATAGTGCCTGTGGTTCTGATTTGTGTGCATCTATATGAAAACAGGGCAATTATGGAGCAAGTACCCTACAGATGCTTTAATACGAAGGTCTAGGTTCCATGAAATCTGGCCCAGGGTTGACAGTTGCTGAAACATTGAAGTTGAGATGGTATTATTGTTCAACTATTTTGAATGGTGACTGGAAATTATGGTCATGTGCAACCAATAAAAGCTGTCCAGTAAGTCAATATTCATAGCTATTAGGAGATTTCTGTGTATGCCACTACCAGTTTGGGGATGACTATTCTGAATCAGGCGTGAGGAATTGGATTAAAATCTTTGATATCAGCTACCTTGTGCCAAGTATGAAGTGGCAGCTCCTACTTATTTTTTCAGGAAGGGATTTTCCCAGCTCTAGTCCAGGGAAGTCTGTATCCTATCTGTAATTTCCCCTTCTCTTTCTGATGCTGTGGGAACGGACACAAAACCAAGCTTTTTTGAATACATTGTTTTCATTGTCCTCCGAATTAGGTTTGATACTATGTTTATTGCACCTAGTTTCAGGGAGCTTCCTTTGGTTCTGAGGCATCTATGGCTGGCTATAAAACTGACTGGTTGCATGGCCACTCTTACTTAAAATGTTGGACAAAAAGGCCATGATCAGGCCATGTCTGTATTCACAGCTGAGTGAAGCTGAAGCCAAGACTGTTATCCTGCTGAGGGATCCTTACCACAAGATTAGCTGCTTTGTGAATATAAATATTGAGTTTAACAAATCTTGAAACTATACAACTCCTGAGAACATATATATGTATATATACATACATATATATCAATTATTTGAGAAAGGTAACACTTATAAACTCAAAAAAATTTGTTGGGTGAGGAGGAGCACATCAACTTAGGTGGAAATTCTATAAGGCTGGCTGGAAAAGAGAGTGACCACATTTGGTATGGTTTATTCCCTCATTGTAACTGCCTACCATGTTGAAACTAACAAGCTCTGAGTTTGGTTGGCTGGAAAAGAGCCTGGCCATATTTGGTATGGCTTATTCCCTCATTGAAACTGCCTACCATATTGAAACTAACAAGATCTGAGTTTGGTTAGTTTTGATTTTTTTGCTACCTGGCTATACACAGTGTTTACTCCTGTCACTAAACTCAGGGATCACTCCTGGCACCTTTCAAAAGACAATATGTTGACACAGCTAATCCAGGTCAGCTGTATGCAAATCAAGCACTTTAAGCACTCTACTATTTCTCTTCCTCATGAATCCTTTTAGAACAAGCAGGTGTTGGTCGAAAACTATGTTTTGTAACTTCCTTGCATTCAACACCCTCTTAGTCTAGGTTGACATTTTTTAAAAGTTTGCTTTCTGGGTCACACCCGGCGATGCATTCCTGGATCTGCACTCAGGAATTACTCTTGGAAGTGCTCAGGGGACCATGTGGAATTCTGGGAATTGAACCTGGGTCGGCCGTGTGCAAGGCAAATGCTCTACGCACTGTGCTATCACTCCATCCCCTAGGTTGACATTTTCTGTCCAGTATAAGTGTGCTGGACTTGCCAGACTTTTTCCTCATTTAACCTCTGCTTCTTCACTCCCTCAGCTCAGTGAAGCACTCCCTCTGTCCCTGTTCACAGTTCTTCCTTAAACAGAGCTGAATAACCCTGACGTAATGGCTATTTTTTCCAGTGAAGTTTTTTCAAAGTGACTGATTATAGGGTGCTCTACTCTGTTTATTTTTATGTATTCTTTGTGTTAATACCACAGGAGCTTTCATGGACTGTTTCTAACCCTGTTTCTATCTTGATGATAAAAGTTTGTTAAGCTATCTTACCTATAAACATTATAGAGTTATTTTATGTTTACAAGATGTCATAGGAGGATTTATTTGGGGAAGCAGTTATCTTATTCATAAGGTAAACACTGATAAGGCAGTGCAGGAAAATTACGTTCCTAGAATTAAAGATAAGACTTATTATATGGTCATGGAAATATGTCAATACCTCATTTTCTGGCTGACTTCTATTTAAACTGCTGGTTACACATTTACAATGAAGGTCAAGATTGTTATTTGCCTCTTTAAAATGTTAACATCTTGAGATAAATTCCTAGGCATATTTAAAAGTTTTTGAAATTTATTTTCATATTCTAAATATCAATATTTTCTGAATATAGATTTAAAACCAAAACTCACTAACCAATATTCTCAAATTACATAATATCTGTAGTACACCAAATCAAAGATCATAGATGTAAGTTTTAAAAGGCAAAAAAAACAATGACTAAGGTATTTCAATCTATTGTTAACTTACATCGTCAAAAATGCCTAACTCTATTATCTCTATCTCTATATCTATCTATCTTTATATCTATCTATCTATCTATCTATCTACCTATCTATCTATCTACCCAGCACTGTAGCACTGTCCTCCCTCTGTTCATCGATTTGCTCAAGTGGGCACCATTGTGAGATTTGTTGCTGTTTTTGGTATAATGAGTAAGTGACAGGGAACTTGCCAGGCTCTGCTGTGCAGTCTGGATACTCTCGGTAGCTTGCTGGGCTCTCTGAGAGGGAGGGAGGAATTGAACCCGAATTGGCTGCATGCAAGGCAAACGCCCTATCCACTGTGTTATTGCTCCAGTGCATGGCCTGTTAATCTCCCTTAATTACAGTCAGGCAACTTAAAGTAGAAAAATTCCACATATATTGGGTAAAAAAGAGATATAGAGTTAGAAAATATTAAGATAAGGGGATGACGTGATATTTTAATGCATATGAAACATGTCTTTAATATAGGAGACACAGATTTAGTACCCAGCACTCCAGATAATCCCCCAAGCCCCACCAGGTGTGGTCCCTGAGTGCAGAGCCAAGAATAAACCCTGAGTACTGCTGGGTGTGGCCAAATAAAAAGGAAAATATAGGTGAGAAAGTTGTTTGTGAGGCAGGTATATATTTGAAATTATGTACATTTTTTATAATTTCACTTTGTAATCAGTACTATCCTAAAATAGTGAAATAAAAATCGTACCATTAGTCTTCACCTATCCTAAATTAAAATAAACAGAATCCACCTCCCCCAAGTGTTCACGAGCTAAAATAAGTTAAATATGGGTTTTCTTCTTTCTCATTTTCAGTCAAATTGATAAATTACCAGGCTTTGATGCTTTAGGTGTAAGTTTTATATCAATTGAGGCTGATAGAAAATACCACTGAAGACACATGAAGCTGTATCACATTTGGCAGTGATAAACACACTCAACGGGCAGTAATAGAGACTCATCAACTCTTGGATATTGAGTTTGATTCAGCCAACACTCATACGAAGAATAAGTTTTCAAACATTTTTTCCATGCGCTTAGGTTTCTCTGACAGTAAACAAAAACTGTATTTTTTTTCTATTTCGGACTACCTCTATAAAAGCACAGACATATATCCTATTGTTCAAATTTGAACTTAGTTTCAGATGTCACAAATCTGATACATTCTTGGTGTTCTTATAGCAAATTATACTTTGTTCCTTGTCATTGCTCCTTTTGTATTCTGGAAAGAAACTCCACATAAGCAGCTCAGATAGAGGGGAGCACCAAGTAAAGGGTGTTTGGAGGATCCTCGCAGGATGAGAGATGCATGCTGAAAGTAGACTATAGACCAAACATGAAGGCCACTCAATGCCTCTTTTGTAAACCACAGCACCCAAAAGGAGAAAGAGAACAAAAGGGAATGCCCTGCCACAGAGGCAGGGTGGGACGGGGGTTTGGGGGGTGGGAGGGGTACTGGGACCCGTGGTGGTGGAAAATGGGCACTGGTGGAGGGATAGGTGTTTGATCATTGTATAACTGAAACCCAAGCACAAAATTTTGTAAGTCTACAACTGCACCTCATGGTGTTTCACTAATAAAAATTTAAAAAAAGAAACTCCACATAAAAAAGTATATTAGTTCATATCAACATAAGCTTTCAAACTTGTATGTTTTGGGAAAAAATTAAAAGATACAAAAAATAAGATTCATGGGGCAAATCAAGTAAAATAATTCCTATTTATGTATTTGTGGAAACATACACTTTAAAAATTTTTATTTCTGTTTTACTTAAGATACCATGATTTAAAAAGTAACTCATAATAGTTATTTCACTCGTTCAATGTTCCATCACTAATCCCATGACCAAGATCCCCTTCCCTAAGTTTCGCTGCCCCCTCCTAGCCAGCCCCCGTTTCAGACATATAAAATTTTTACTTATATGACTTGTTCCAACAAAACGTAATGGAATAGCAAATTGCACTATCGGAAAATAAATCAATAAAATCAATTTCTGATGATTTATAGCTAATAATCTTTACCTATGTAAATAAAGAAATTGAAATCACTTAATAGCATCTGCCTATTCTCTTTAAATGAAGCTTTCAATTTTGGCCTAAAATATATGCATTAGATTTTATTTTGCACTAGGGTCTTATTTTGGTAACTATCATGTTCTCCCTCTCATAAATGGAACATACTAAAATTCTTTGCTAATAAATTTTATACTTTCCATGAAATAGGCAAAACTTAAAAAGAAAAATTTAGTAAGAATGAAGATAATTAAGAAAATTTAAATGGAAACTTTTGAATAGACATATAAAATTATAGTGTATAATATCCTAATAAATGGAATATCGGTTTGATAACAGAAAATATTATATTATAGACAATGCTCAATTGTCTAAAATAACAAATAAAAGATTGCAATAAAAATCACTGAATGAGGGGCTGGAGCGATAGCACAGTGGGTAGGGCATTTGCCCTGCACGCAGCCAGCCTGGGTTTGATTTCCGGGGTCCCGTATGGTCCCCTGAGCACTGCCAGGAGTGATTCCTGAGTGCAGAGCCAGGAGTAAACCCTGAGCATCAACCGGTGTGACCCAAAATTGTGAAAAAAAATCACTGAATGTAAAAGAGCTGATCAGAAATAGAACAATCTAAGATGAGGATTTATTGAGATATTAATTTAGTACTGAAACTTTAAAAATCTATTAGCAACCTTGGAAATTCTTAGTGAGTGCTATTTTCAATGCCATTTGTTCGTAAGTTAGTGAAATTCTTTAATAATTCCTTTTAATGTTTCTTGCAAAACTGATTTTAAGGCAATGACTTCCGTTAGCTGTTGCCTGTCTATGAAGCTCTGTATAATTCCTTCAAATCTGAATGATAATCTAGCTGAATAGAGTATTGTTAGTGAGGTGTTCAATTCTTTGATTTTTTTTGTGCTATATTATTCCATTTCCTTCTGGCTCAAGAATCTCATTTGATGAGTCAGAAAGAGAAGGATAGACATAGAAAGATTGCATTCATCTGGGGAACATAACGTAACAAAATTGGAGACTAACACACAAGAGTGACTGAGATTAGTACCAGGAGTTTTGCTCAATGGCTTGGAGGCCAGCCGCACATGCTAGGGGAAAAGGCAGCTCAGATAGAGAAGGGAGCACCAAATAAAAGGTGTTGGGAGGATCCTCCCAGGATGGGAGAAGCATGCTGAAAGTAGACTATAGACAAAACATGATTGCAAACCACAGCACCCCAAAGGAGAGAGAGAACAAAAGTGAATCCCCTGCCACAGAGGCAGGGTGGGGTGGGGGATGGGGGGTGAGAGAGATACCGGCACCCGTGGTGATGGAAAATGGTCACTGGTAGATGGATGGGTATTTGATCATTGTATAATTGAAACCCAAGCACAAAAATTTGTAAGTCTACAACTGTATACCTCGTAGTGTTTCACTAATAAAAGTTAAATTAAAAAAATCTTATTTGATAGGTCTGCTGTAAATCTTAGAATGTTCCTTTATATGTAAATTACTTTTGTGATAGTCCTGCTTATGTTACTCTGTCTCTGTCTTTGTCTTTTGTTATTTTGAGTACAATGTATCTTATAGTTTTCCTAGGTTAGTCTATTTTCACTGGGACCGTGCAGGCCTTTGGGATCTAAGTGCCCATATTCATCAACTCTAGGGAATTCTTATTGATGATATCTTTTTTTGTCATATTCTCAACAAATTTTCTTTCCTGTTTTTCAGGAACTCTGATTCTTATATTTTTCCTTTTGACCTCATCCATAATTTTCTGGTATGCTGTTCATTTCTTTTTAGATTATTTTCCACCTTTTATTGTCTCCCAATTTTCTCATTTTTACTTATATTTTCTGGTGCTTCACTGACTACGTGTGCCATAATTTTACAAGTTTGTTAAAAATCCACATATTGGTGTCACTAAAATCATTATCGAATTGAGTTACTGAGGTTGTTTTTGTTGTTTGTGTCTTTGGTGATAGTTTTCACTCATAGATCTTGGAGGGTTTATTACTTGATTTCCCCCGTTAGTTTGATATTATTATTGCTGTATTAGTTGTGATTCTTTTAGTTCTTCTCTCCTGGATGATGCTGAGGTTTTAGACAGAGAGTTCCTGTCTTCCTTTCTTCCTGTCTTCACCAAATGACATAAAGTATAATTTGCTTTGTAGATCTGTTGCTTCAGGAACTGTAGCATGTCCACTTAATATAAGGCAGATTAGTTCAAAGGCTGCTGGGATCATGGTAGAAGGGAAGTTCCAAACTGCTTCTCATTCTGCAGTAGACCCAGTGACAGTCACCAGACTAGCCTCACCTGGAATTACAGAGAGGCACAAGCAGAAGGTTAGGAGCTGAGGTGTGGGCCAAGTTAGTAAAGCACTTTATCTTTTATGTATAATGTAGACTATAGTCCTCTAGGGAAATTTCTTAATATAAAAAGTGATCTATGTTTTACTGTCACTATCACTGTCCTCACATTGTTCATCGATTTGCTTGAGCGGGCCCAGTAACATCTCCATTGTGACACTTGCTACTGTGTTTGCCATATCGAATATGCCAGGGGTAGCTTGCCAGGCTTTGCCTGGCGTTGCCGTGCAGTGAGATACTCTTGGTAGCTTGCTGGGCTCTCCGAGAAGGGCAGAGGAATCGAACTTGGGTCGGCCATGTTGGCTGCGTGCAAGGCAAACGCCCTACCCGCTGTGCTATAGCTCTAGCCCATATAAACTATGTTTTACATCAATGAAATATTCCTGTGACAGTTTTATGAGTGCTGGTCACGAGGACAATTCTTGTAAAAAATAAATTTTTAATCATAGAGGTAGGCCAATTTCATGAGAGTAATATAATAAAATATTTGACACTCTTCAAAGCAATGCATTAGACCAAATGAATAGCCTAGATTTACAAAACCAAGTGGATTGTACAGTGAAGAAAATCAGGAATTCTTTTGTTTTCAGAAAGCTTTTGAATATGTAGTAAATTTATAAAGGAATACAACAAAATATGTGCAGATTTTTCTCCACTCATTAATATAAATAGAAACAAATTTCAACAATTAAAGTCTACGTGTATTCACCATAGTTCTGCAAAACCATTTCAAACTATTTTATTTATATGTGGTACAGAATTGTTGAGAAAATTTAACTGACATCCTCTGAAAGTGGCTTAGGCAGTATTTTGCAAAAGTGACATATTCCATGGCATTTCTTTTTCCCCTT
The DNA here is from genome assembly GCF_029834395.1 of Sorex fumeus. NCBI lineage: Eukaryota > Metazoa > Chordata > Mammalia > Eulipotyphla > Soricidae > Sorex > Sorex fumeus. Next base: position 9,721,190 of record NW_026606115.1, read on the forward strand.
TTTTAAAAATTAATTAATTAATTAATTTTTTTTTTTTAGTGAAACACCGGGCAGCAAAGCCTGGCAAGCTACCCGTAACGTATTCGATATGCCAAACACAGTAACAACTGTCACAATGGAGACGTTACTGGGCCCGCTTGAGCAAATCAATGAACAACGGGAGGACAGTGACAGTGAAACACCATGCGGTACAGTTGTAGACTTCCCACGGCATTTCTATTCTTATAGAGGTATTTTATTTGCTTTCAAGTGCCACTTTTTAACCAGAATATTTTTATAATTATAAATGAATTACTCAAAACAGCCCCATCTTTTAAGGCAGTAATAATTTTAATCATATACATAAATAGATCATGGTCCTCCCATTGTTCATCGATTTGCTCAAGCGGGCCCAGTAACGTCTCCATCATGAGACTTGTTGTTACTGTGTTTGGCATATCAAATACGTCACGGGTAGCTTGCCAGGCTCTGCCGTGCGGGGCGAGATACGCTCGGTAGCTTGCCAGGCTCTTTGAGAGGGGTGGAGGAATCGAACTCGGGTCGGCCATGTTGGCCGCTTGTAAGGCAAACGCCCTACCTCTGTGCTATTGCTCCAGCCCATATAAATAGATATAAACACAGAAATATACATAAAATGAATGCATATATGAAGATAAAAATAGCCTTTTCCTGAGAACTTGAACTTTTGTAAGAAAATTATTAGGCAGAAATCTTAATTATACCTACTTCTATTCCTTTAAATGAGAAAAATAATAATATGAAAGTTATTTTGCCTAACTTTTGCTGAATTGCCACTATAGTACTAATTAACATAGACAGTCATATTTTAAAATATGCTAAGAAATTAGAAAAATGTCTATTTCCCAGTTGAGTTGTTTTAATGGAGATTGGCTAATATTAGTCACTGTCACTGTCCTCCCATTGTTTATCAATTTTCTCGAGCGGGCCCAGTAACGTCTCTATTGTGAGATTTTGTTGTTACTGTGTTTGGCATATCGAATACATCATGGGTAGCTTGCCAGGCTTTGCCATGCAGGTAAGATACTCTCGGTAGCTCGCTGGGCTCTCTGAGAGGGCAGAGGAATCAAACGGGTCGGCCATGTTGGCTGCATACAAGGCAAATGCCCTACCCACTGTGCTATTGCTCCAGCCCAATATTAGTCATATGATAAATTTTATATAAAATGATAAAAATAATTCTCAGCTAAGTAAATGAGATATGGAGTCAAGATTGTTAGAATGTCTGTGTCTATAGAAAATGTTTACAGTTAGATATATTTTATGTGGATCATGATAGAGAGAGGGAGTGAGAGAAAAAGAATAGAGAGGTAGAAATGTGGGCTGCATTTTACACAAAGAATAATATTGCATAAATTTTGAGTCTCTAAGATAGAAGCATGCTTTAAGTCTCTATACCTCTGAAATTAATAGGAATTCAGGTCAATTACCATTTTTTTTTCTTTTTGGATCACACCTGGCAATGCACAGGGGTTACTCCTGGCTCTGCACTCAGGAATTACCCTGGTGGTGCTCAGGGAACCATATGGGATGCTGGGAATCAAACCCGGGTGGGCCGCATGCAAGGCAAATACCCTACCCACTGTGGTATTGCTCCAGCCCTTCAAGTACTCTTTTTAATTAGGGAGTAACATAATATTATGTACTCAGAGACTTGCCCTTCATACTCTTTCTCAAAGACAAGAGATCTCTTGAATTTCAAGAAAGTATTATTATCCAGGGAAAGAAATATATCCTTGAACCAGTGATAAAAAATAGTGTATTTTGTATTATTAGCTTAGCTAAAGCTGTGAGAAATTTTGAAGTCAGACTAAAGGTGATGTATTTTAATAGACATATTGTCTCTATCCTTGTTCTATAATAGGAATGAATATGAACTTTAATTGTATGATGAAATAAAAAAATGAATTCCCCTCAACATAGTTTTTTGTTTAACCAAGGGGGCTATTACAGAAATAATAAAGAACTAAGTAACATACAATCATGCAGTTTTGTTACTTTAGGAGTCAAGGAACATTAATGCAAAAGATGCTTATCTAGCACCAATTGTGTCACAAATCATTTTTTTCTCTATGGTTGTGAACCACTATCTCTGAACAAGCACAAGCTCAGATATGATTAGTTTCACTCTTCTGTTGGCTACAAATGTAGCCAAAATTATTAGCTCAGAATATCTGTATGAGGAAAGCACTACATTGTGTGCTTATATATTCTCTGAGTGTGCCAAAATCAATAATAAAGCAACTTCAAAATATTAACATATTTATGTCATAAAAATATTATGTATTAAAACTTAAAGAAATATTATAGATCACAGTCTTTTCACTGATTTCTAGTAAGTAGAGAAATTAAGAACAAAGGAGTGATTCTAAAAGATATATATACTAGTTAGGGATTGAACCTCGAGTAGCTACAATCTCCAAATTTTTTGGTCTGGTAAAATAAATTACAAAACAATGACATAGCTTCATTTAGACTAGTATACATTTTTGTATTTCAACTTTTTTTTTGCTTTTTGGGTTACACCTGGCAATGCACTGGGGTTACTCCTGGTTCATGCACTCAGGTATTACTCCTGGCGGTGCTTGGGGGACCATATGGGATGCTGGGAATCGAACCTGGGTTGGTCGATTGCAAGGCAAATGCCTTACCCGCTGTGCATTCGCTCCAGTCCCTCAAAATTTTGTTTTATTAAAACACCGTGAATTACAAAATTATTTATAATTGGGTTTTTACATACAGTGTTCCACAACCAATCCCATTACCAATGTTAACTTCCCTCCAACAGTGTTCCAAGATTTCCTCTCATACATCCCCATCCTAGCCCCAGTCTGCAATCTTGACAGACACGTTGATTTGGTTACTAAACTTTCAGTCTCATGATTTCAGTGTTGTTGACTCCATGGTTTGACTATGTAGCTCCACCATTTCTTAGCACTACTGACAAACCCGGGTCAGCTACGTGCAAGGCAAACACCCTACCTGCTGTGCAATTGCTCCAGCACCACTAACGTCCTCTTTACCCCTCTTTCATTGGTTCTTACTTATTTCTTTCCCCCTTCACCTTCAGTCTATTTCTCTCCTTCTACATGTACTCTGGGGTTAAGGGACCCCTTCTTTAAATTATCGCATTTCCTCACCCAGTTACTCTAAATACCACATATAAGTGACATCAACCTGTTTGTCCTTCAGGCTTGCTTCATTAAACATATTTTCCAGTTTTATCCATGTTATAACAAATTTCATGATTTCACCATTCCTTACAAATGTGTAGTATTACACTGTGTGTATATATCTATGTGTATAATATCTCCAATGAAAAATGATAGCAACTCCACTTTTGTGTATCTACCCTCTGGAGAGAAAAATAATCATTCAAAAGAACATATGCACACCACTATTCATTGCAGCACTAATTACATTAGCTATGATTTAGAATTAACCTATATGTCCAACAGCAGATCAGTAGATCATGAGAATAGTATACGTCGTAAAAACTCAACTATCAATAACTTTGTAAATCACAGGTAAATAAAATAAAAACATATCAAAATCAAATTAAAATAATGAAAAAAACTACCCTTAACTTCCAACAAACAAAAACGACAGTTTGAGCTTATGGGATATGTATTCTTTCTCTTCACTATAAAAGATCATGTACGGAAAGTATCATGTTAAGCAAAATGAGTCAGAAACAGCAGGATAGACACAGAAAGACTGCATTCATCTGGGGAACATAAAGCAACAAAAAGGGAGACTAACACCCAGGAATGGCTGAGATTAGTACCAGGAATTTTGCTCCATGACTGGAAGGCCAGCCACACGTGCTAGGTGAAAAGGAAGCTCAGATAGAGAAGAGAGCACCAAATAAAGGGTGTTGTGAGGACCCTCCCAGGGTGGGAGAAGCATGCTAAAAGTAGTCGATAGACCAAACATGATTGCCACTCAATGCCTCTCTTGCAAAACACAGTACCCAAAAGAAGAGAGAGAGAACAAGGGGTAATACCCTGCCACAGAGGCAGGATGGGACGGGGGGGATGGGGGGTGGGGGGGATGCTGGGACCTGTGGTGATGGATGACGGGCACTGGTGGAGGGATGGGGACTTGATAATTGTATAACTGAAACCCAAGCACAAAATTTGTAAGTCTATAACTGTACCTCATGGTGTTTCACTAATAAAAAAAGAAAAAAAAAGATCATGTATTTAAAGAACAAGAAAGGCTGACCCACCACAGCCACCATCCCTATTGACTCATCCACTGGCCCTGTTATACTAATTGATGACAATATCTCTGAGAGATGCAAACAGAGCAGCTAAAGTTCATGCATACTGGTTCCCCACATTTAAGAACTCTGGGGAGGCCTTGAAAGGTGGGTGGACAGTGTTTCCACCCTGCCTAAGCTCTGGCAGCAGAACCCACACCCTGCCACCACAGCCAGGCCAAGAATTCAATTCCATAACTTTACTATTTTTTTCTGTAGATGTTTCAAACTACAAAAAGTTTCAGGTATCCTGATGTTGAGGCTGAGAACTTTGGGGTCTTCTCAGAGTGGTGGCAGGAAGCTTACCCCTCTAATCCTCATTAAGACTTTAGATACCCAGTAACCATACCAGATCCCACAGTTGTTGCATGTCATCTCATTGGTCCAGAGCACCCAAATTATAGATCTGAAATTTCTGAACTATTTGATATCTCCAAATTCCATAATAGTGACATTATAGAAGTAGCATAACAAATTATTTGAGAATGTTAACTATGAGTGCTGAAAGTAGACTGTAGACCAAACATGATGGTTGCTTATTACCTGCATTGCAAACTATAATGCCCAAAAGGAGAGAGAGAGAGAGAGACAGAGGGGTGGGGGAAGGGAATATGATTCCCACAGAGGCATGTGGGAAAGTGGTAGGGGAATACTGGGAATATTAGTGGTGGAGAATAGGTACTGGTGGAGGAACTGATACTCGATAATTTTATGACTGAAACACAATCACCAAAGTTTGTAAATCTATAACTGTACTTCATGGTGATTCATTAAATTTTTTTTGTAAAAGAAAATAAAATTTTAAAAAAGGGAATGTTAACTTTGAAACCAACTAAATGCAATAAACAAAAACAATAATGCTGAAGGATCAACTAACAACAAAGCTCTTAGTAAATCTTAGACAAGGACTTAATAGCTTTGTGGTGAGATATGACAATTTTCAATAAAAATTGAGTTTTTAACCTTATTTTTAAACTTATTTTATTTTATCTTTGCTTTTTCTGGGTCACTTGGCGATGCACAGGGGTCACTCCTAACTCTGCACTCAGAAATTACTCCTGGCAGTGCTAGGGGGACCATATGGGATGCTGGGAATCAAACCCGGGTCAGCCACGTGCAAGACAAACACCCTACCCGCTGTGCAATTGCTCCAGCACCAGACTTATTTATTTTATCTGGACCCTCGTTATCTAATCAATTTCAACTCTACAAGTGTATCAATAATTATGGCTATTATCTACATTAAAAATAAATAAATCTTAAAAATAAATAACAAAAAGTCACATTTTCCCTATTAGTTTTCTTTGACATTATTTTGATATTCTAGATTTTATATGAACAAATTTTCAGATTATTAAATAATTTCCCATTATATACTTATAGGCTCAATATTTATTAATATCATAACTTATTTTCTTTCTAAGAACCCTGAACATGAACTCATAGGAAGAATAATGTTAAATATTAAAAAAAAAAAAAGGCCCTCCCGTTGATCGTCGATTTGCTCGAGCGGGCCTAGTAACGTCTCCATTGGAGACTTTGTTGTTACTGTGTCTGGCATATCGAATACTCTCAGTAGCTTGCCGGGCTCTCCGAGAGGGGTGGAGGAATCGAACTCGGGTCGGCCATGTTGGCCGCTTGTAAGGCGAACGCCCTACCCGCTGTGCTATCGCTCCAGGAAAATTATTGTGTAGTTTTTCAAATTTCAATTTCAGATAAATTACTGATTTTGAGTGCTTGTATACATAATATTTTTATATGTACTCTTTGTGAAGGTTAGATCTATTTCAGTGTTACTTACATTTTAATAAGTACCTGTATTAAATCTTAAAACTTGTTAGTCTAAAGGTTGCATTTTCATATCACGTGTTACTGTGTATGTTCCTTCTCTTCTCAGATGGATTCTCTAAGTGTAGAAATCACTACATAAAATATGTTTTCTATACTTCTCCCTCTACCCAAACTGGAGTTGTCACAGTCAGTGTTCCATATAAAGTTATTGAATTAAAGGATTATCTCCAAGATAGTAGATAGGGTTTTTGACAGTATTTGAGAGAAAAATACACATTCACCAGCTATATGATCCTGCATACTTGACAAAGTTGCCATTCAGTTTCTCACCTGTAACACTGAGAAAAAATCAATTATTATAATTACATCAGAAGTATAACATTTATAAAAACACTTAGCACATTTTCTTCTTAACACAAAGGACAAAAGCAATATATTTTAATTCCCTTTTTGTTCTTTCTCTGTTTTAATTAGAATCAAGTAATTACAGAACTGAGCCAGGAAAACCACAACAGCAGAACAAAAAATATTATCAGATAAAATCACCCAGAAAAAGATACTTTACTTCAGTTAATTATTTATCAAGTTAAGATATTATCCTCACAAAGCTAATTGGAAGATTAAATGAAAATAATGTATGTGATGCAATTATTACAGAGCCACCTCAGAGGAAAGTTCAATATGTCATATTTATTGTTACAATATTTTATTAAGCCAAAGTTCTTTATCACCATTAATAAAATGTTAATATAGTCATCAGTTATATTATACTTAAGAGATTAAAATAAATAAATACATTTGTGATATTCATATGTATTAGAACTGGACACGTGTCCATAATGTATTTGTAGGGAGTTAAACATTTTTCCTTCAGTCTCTAGCTGGGTCCTCAGAGACTTCTGGTCAATAGAGACAAAAGCCCAAAACAAACATACTGCTGAGGGAGAAATAAAAATGCAGTGCAGAGACTACTAGAGGGGATAAGGGAAACAATAGTGATAAGAAAACTTATTTTTTGGTGATGAGAAAACTTATAAGAAAACAATCATTCCACACCCTAGATAGATGCAGACAGAATCCTGTCATGAATCCTGTGACCATATTTACCTTATTTAAATAACCATTAAGATGTTGCCTTTGTTTCCTCTATCATTTTCCAGCTCTGTATGTGTGTATGTTTATATGTTTAAATACTAGAGATCATTAGTTTCATTCACAAGCAAGAACATATGATATACATATTTTACTAAGTCAAACACTATGCAATTATCACAGTCATAAAATTTATAATTCCTATCATTTAAATATATTTTATTTAATCAAATAACTGTGATTTACAAAGTTGTATTGGTAGTTCAGATTTAAGCATATAATATTTTTACACATATCCCACCACTAGTATCAATTTCCCTCCATCAGTGTTCCCATATTTCTATCATATATACACTCAGTCCGCATTTCAATTTATCACATTATCTCAAAACATGTTTAAAATGGATTTGGATCTGGATACCAATATAGTCTATATAATGCATTGTTTATTTTCGTCTCTTTTAGCCTGACTCATTTCATTTATCTTGACACTCCATGTCAGATACAAGTTAATTAAATATGTGACTTTCATTCAGAGCATTTCTCTAAAACTGGAAAGAGAAAGAACATATAAAACTAAGTTATTTGGAGCAAGAAAACCCTGCACCACATAACTGACACAGGTTTAATCCCTGACTCCCCTGAATATGTCCCTGAAAGTGCGGTCAGCAGTGAACCTGAACACAAAGCCAAATATATCCTCTTAGAACCGTGGATCTTGTCTAGATAAAAATAAAATAAAATGGGTCACTGTAAATGTACAGATGTATTGTCCATTATTAGTTATGTTGATTAGTGAACAATTCAAGATACTGTAAGTTAATTGGATTGCATTTACTGAGTAAATATGCTCATTTTTAAACAAAAGAACGGGGTCTGTCTGGGAATATGATTAAGGGGCAAATCACATGTCTTGCATGTATGAAACCTGGGTTCCTTAGTAGAAAGAAAGAAAGAAAGAAAGAAAGAAAGAAAGAAAGAAAGGAAGGAAGGAAGGAAGGAAGGAAGGAAGGAAGGAAGGAAGGAGAGAGAATGAGAGAAAGAAAGAGAGAAAGAGAGAAAAGAGAGGAAAGAGAAAAAGAGAGAGAGGAAGGGAGAGAAAGAGAGAGAAAGAAAACTAAAAAATATTTTTATTCTGAATTTACTTCTGTATTGCATCAGTTAATTTTTAGTGTCACTTTTCAGAAAGTAAATGAGATTCTCCATAGTTCTACAAGGTTCGCCACTGACAAGGTTAATGTACAAGTGATAAAAATACATGTTTCATTTTAATGCTTTCTTCCAAAACTACCCTCTGGAGAAACTTTGCTCTAAGCATTTACTTAATAGTATGATCCAAAGTTTAGCCTTCTGTGAACAATTTAGCTGCAAGGTAAGTTCTCTGATAAACTCTAAAATGATATGCATTATACACTTTTTAACACAATAGAACAATTTCTTCTAAGAATTTTTATGATTCATAAATTTCACAGGCTGGACAATGTCTTAGAATGTATTAATCTGAATAATGAATTATTAATCAAAATGAAACAATAAGCATAGTGTTTACAGGTACTCAACATTAGGGAAAGATTTTAAAACATGATTATAAGCAGCCAATTACGTCTAATGAATAAATGAATATTAACCATTTCCTTATCAAGCGTTTTGCTTTTTTTTATCATTTCATGATATTGTATTAATGAGAGAAAATTTGTAAAGATGGCGGCTCTCTGGCACATCCATGTCACCAGAGGCACATGGACCTAATCCAGAGCCTGGCAGCTTGTGGCAGAAATGTGAATGGACTATGTGTTAAAATATGGCGCCATGGCCCCCCTGTGAGGGAAAGGGTATCTGTCTCTTTTGTCTCCCCCCCCCCCCCCCCCCCCCCCCCGCCAGCAGCCTGGTTGCCGCCTCCTCAGAGGTTATTGGAAAGTCAGGTTTGAGTGGGTGGTGATGGGGCAACTGCAGCTTCATGGGATGGGGGGTGAAACTGTCTCGTACTTCACGCCCTACCGAGGCCACAAGTTGCCCCCCATGAGTGGCTCTCCGGCATGGCCATGGCATCAGATGCACAGAAACCAATCTCATAATTATACGGCTCTTGGCAGAAATCTCTCCAGACTTAATTAATAAAATATCAGAAATCCAAAATCATGCAACCGCAATAACCTTATGAATGACATCATATGATTTGCATAACCAGCAATAGAAAACAAATTATTTCACAATGCTTTTCAGCAGTTCTGATTGTTGGGGGGGGGGGGAAATTCCAAACAATAATGGTGCATCTTTTGTCTAAATAATGAATGTAATCAAACTAAAGAGAGTTAAGTAGAAATCATCTGCCTCACAGGCATCGAGACGGGTGGAAGGGGGGTATATTGGCGTTCTTGGTGGTGAAAAATAATTACTGGTGAAGGGAAGGGTGTTTGATCACTGTTTAACTGAAACTTAAACCTGAATGCTTTGTAACTTTTCTCATGGTGATTCAATAAATAAATTTAACAACAACAACAAAAGGATATTTTGTAAGGACACACATAGTTTGTACCAAGGAGATCAGCTGGCCGTGAGCCATTAACATATTTTAATGCATAAGTTTATTCTAAAGTTTTATTAAAATAATACTAATGCTTTACATTTCTTCAATTTATGTCTTCAAGTAAAATATCTTACTTCTCCATTCAAAATATATTTTGCAGTTACTGTCCTAAATTTGGGAAATCTTAAAAATGTCACCCAAATTTCTTTAAAGCTAGTAAAACTCCAATCTCATGTACCTTACTTAGATGGGACCTCTTCAAGTACCTGATAGGACCTTGGCAATGAACCATACATTTCTGAAAACTTTTCAAAAGTATCATGTTTTAATATTATTGTTTTGAGAGTCATTCCAGTGTGATTTTCACATTGTCAGACAGCACTGAAGAAGTGATAAAGTCTTCACATTCTGACTAAATGAAAAAAGACACACATATAACACAAAAATAAAATAAAATTCACAGTATATCATTGTAATGTGAACATCAGTGAAAGATTTTTCTTAGAGTGGACATCATTCAAGAATCACTGAAGTGTAAGAAATAAATGTGGTAAGTTAAACGAAATTGAAATAATCCTAAAATTATACATAGCATAATGTATAATGAGCTGCAAGCAGAAAGTATAAGATAGTTTATTAACTATTAATATTTATCTGTTCATTAATTTTGCTTTTAATTTAATATTTATGGGATAAATTTATTTTATCGGAATATATGTTACAGGAATATAACTTTTAATATCTGTTATCACACTGTAGTCTCTAACAAATTATAGATATCCAACTACTACAATCCATTGGAATATCTCCCTCTTCAACAGAACCCCACCCCATAATCTCAGATTTGTTGTCAGACCAAAAACTTATTTTGTAATTAACTGATCTTAGAGAAAATGCTTCACTTTCTTCTCCATTTTCTATGTTGGCTATTTCTTTCATATAACTTATAGTTTGAAGTGGTATTTATCTACTATCTTCATTTTCAAAAATATTTTATCATAAGTAAATTGTAAATCTTGTCAAAAGCATTCTTTTCATTTGTACAGTGATAATATAAGATACACTTTCCTTTTTATGTTGAATATAAAGTGATTAAATTGCATTTGTTGAACCATTTTTACTGGGTTGGAATAAATGGAACAATTTATTAATGGAAAAAAACTGGAATAAATGGACTACACTCTTGTATTGCTAATTTCTATTCACTGAGATTTTCTTGAGGATTTTTTAATCTAAGTTTATTGATGGCATTGATATATAGTTTAGTATTTTGTTATGTCTCTGTCTTCTTTAGATATCAGAGTAATTTTGACCTCACTAAATGTGTTTAGAAAAATTTTCTTTTCTAAAATTTCATGGAAGAATTAGAGAAGGATAGAAAATAAGTAACCGCAGAAGGACTGATACAGTTATAAAGTGATCTAAAAATGGGCATTTGTTTTGGGGAACAGTTGCTCAGTGTCTCAGTTTTACTGTTGATAGTTGGTTTATTTGTGTATTCTATTACCTCTTATTCAATATACGAAGACTGTCAGATTATAAAAATTGGCCAGTTTTTCTGAGTCTCAATTTTGGTACAAAATGATGCATAAATGAAGTAATCATTAAGCATATTTCAGAACGCATCATATAAATAAAGATTTTTAAAAAATATGTCGTATATGTAGCTTGCTCGAGCGGGCCCAGTAACGTCTCCATTGGAGACTTTGTTGTTACTGTGTTTGGCATATCGAATATCGAATACATCACGGGGAGCTTGCCAGGCTCTGCCGTGCAGGCGAGATATATGATCCCTCTCATTTTTGTGATGTTGGTTAAAACTTTGCACATTTCATTTATAATTCTAGTTGGTAAGGTTTCTTTTCCTTTATCCTTCAGTAACTCAGTTGAGTGATTGTTAATTTGAGAAAGAAATAAACCCATGTGGAGAAAAATGCTAAAATTGAAAAGAGATTTAATTAGGAGGCAACAGAATTTGGGCCCAAACCTGCCAGTGCTCAAGGCTTACTCCTGCATCTGCTTAGGGATCACTCCTGATGATCCCCAAGGAATCATATGCAGAGCCGGAAATCAAAGCAGTGTCTGCAACATGCAAGGGAATTACCACAGACTCTGTACAACATTCGCAGCCTCTCCAAAGAAATTTCTATTGTGGAAGTTTAGACTCGGAAGTAAGTTGAGAGTCTACCAAAAAACACCTGGTACTCTATATATGCAGGAGTAGAATGCAAAGCAGAACAAGAACTATAGTGTATAAAGTGGTTTCCTAATGTCTAACAAGTATCGTCTTTGTGCAGCTTTCCTTATGTGTTACATGTTGGGTTTCGGTCTCAATTTTTATATTATGTGAAATAAAAACAAATTCATGGTCACGGTCCTCCCGTTGTACATCGATTTGCTCGAGTGGGTCCAGTAACGTCTCCATCGTGAGACTTGTTGCTACTGTTAGCCCATAAAAATTTCGAATAAATAGGTAAAATGGGAAATAATTTAATAAAAGAACTGAAAATCTGCTTAAATAACTACAGAATATAAAATATAATGATTGGGACAAAATTTTGAAAAGTATGTGATTATTTTTAGTTTTTAAATATGTCCAGTTTCATGTTAAAAAGGAAGAATACACACCCCATAAAATAAAAGTTTCTATTACAGATTATATCATTGGCTACATTGAAGGGGAAAACTAATAATTTTTTTCCATTTTTTTTATTATTAGTGAACACCATGAGGTACAGTTGTAGACTTACAATTCTTTTGTGATTGGGTTTCGATTATAAAATGATCAAATACTCATCCCTCCACCAGTGCCCATTTTCCATCACCATGGATAATATCCCTCCCACCCCCATCCCCCCCATCCCACCCTTTCTCTGTGGCAGGGCAATCCCTTGTGTTCTCTCTCTCGTTTTGGGTGTTGTGGTCTGCAAAAGAGGCATTGAGTGGCAAACATGTTCAGTCCATAGTCTACTTTCGACATGCATCTCCCCTCCTGGAAGGATCCTCCAAACACCCTTTATTTGGTGACCCCTTCTCTATCTGAGCTGCCCTTTCCCCTAGAATACCCGGCTGGCCTCTAAGCTATGGAGTAATCCTCCTGGTGCTGATCTCAGCTATTCTTGGGTATTAATCTCATATTTTGTTACTTTATATTCCCCAGATGAATGCAATCTTTCTATGTCTTTCCCTCTCTTTCTAACTCATTTCGCTTAGCATGATACTTTCCATGTTGTATCACTTCTATGTAAATTTCATGACTTCATCTTTTCTAACAGCTACATAGTACTCCATTGTGTAGATGTACCAAAGTTTCTTTAACCAGTCATCTGTTCTTGGGCATTCAGGTTTCTTCCAGTTTCTGGTTATTGTAAAGAGTACTGCAATGAACAAACAAGTGCAGATGTCACTTCGACTATACATTTTTGCCTCTCTGGGATATATTCCCAGGAGTGGTATTGCTGGGTCAAATGGGAGCTCAATTTCTAATTTTTTGAGAATCGTCCATACTGTTTTCCAGAAGGGCTGAACCAGTCGATATTCCCACCAACAGTGAAGGAGTGTCCCTTTCTCGCCACATCCGAGCCAGCATCGGTTGCTTTTGTTCTTTTGATTGTTGGCCAGTCTCTGAAGTGTGAGATGGTATCTCATTGTGGTTTTGATCTGCATCTCCCTGATGATAAATGATGTAGAGCATTTTCTCATGTGCTTTTTTGCCATTCCGATTTCATCTTTGAGAAAGTTTCTGTTCATTTCATTGCCCCATTTTTTGAAGGGGTTGGATGTTTTCTTCTTGTGGAGTTCAACCAGTATTTTGTATATCCTTGATATAAACCCCTTGTCAGATGTGTATTCGGTGAATATCCTTTCCCATTCTGTAGACTGTCTTTGTATTTTGGTCACTGTTTCTTTTGAGGTGCAGAAGCTTCTTAGTTTAAGAAGGCCCGATTTGCTCGAGCGGGCCCAGTAACATCTCCATTGGAGACTTTGTTGTTACTGTGTTTGGCATATCGAATACTCTCGGTAGCTTGCCAGGCTCTCCGAGAGGGGCGGAGGAATCGAACTCGGGTTGGCCATGTTGGCCGCTTGTAAGGCGAAAGCCCTACCGCTGTGCTATCGCTCCAGCCTAGTCCCATTTATCTATCTCTGTTTTCACTTGCTCGGCCAGTGGCGTGGCATCTTTGAAGATACCATTAGCTTCAATGTCATGGAGGGTTTTTCCAGTCTTGTCTTCAATGTACCTCATGGTTTCTGGTCTGATGTTGAGGTCTTTAATCCATTTTGATCTTACTTTTGTACATAGTGTTAGGCAGAGTTCTGACCCCATTTTTTTTGCATGTAGCCGTCCAGTGATGCCAGCATAATGTGTTAAAGAGGCTTTCTTTACTCCACATTTCTTGCACCTTTATCAAAGATTAGATGATCATATGATTGAGGGGAGTTGTCAGTGTATTCAACCCTGTTCCATTGATCTGCAGTTCTGCCTTTGTTCCAGTACCATGCTGTTTTAATTATTACTGCTTTGTAGTACAAAAACTAATAAATTTGATATGTGGTCACCTACTCTATCTAGTAATCACGAGAAAAGATCCAGTCTTTGTTGTTATGCAATCCTCTTAATCACAGATCTTTGCCGTTTGTTCAACTATGTCTGCATTAGTACTGTTTGCAATAGTCTAAATTTGCAAACAGCCTGAGATTAATGATGCATGAGTGATAACGGTGATTTGAATAAAGAATGCAATAGTATAAAGAATGCAATACTATACAAATACTATATGAATACTATATAAATAAATACTATAAAGAATGCAATACTATAAAGAATCAGAACATATGAAGCTCTTCAAATTATGTTTCATGTATAACATACAAAATACAATAAATTACTGCTATTTTGCTGCACTGGTTTATTGCTGCTAAAAATTTGATCGGCAGCAACATTCAATTTTTCTATTAAAAAGATGAAATTTGACATTTATGCAACTGTATTCTGCTAAGCAAAAGAAGTCAGAAGTAAAAAGTCAAATATAAGATGATATTGCACATATGTGATTATGAAAATATAAAGCAGGGGGTATCAGAGACATCCAATAAAAACAAATATTTAGACTCCACAAAAATTAGTTTATAAAAAGAATGACTGAACTGAAAGGATGGAAGGGATTCAAATAAAATATAGTGTAGAGCTATTGGTAAAGTAAGTAAAGTAGTAAAGGCCCTCTCGTTGTCCATCGATTTGCTCGAGCGGGCCCAGTAACGCCTCCATTGGAGATTTTGTTGTTACTGTGTTTGGCATATTGAATACATCACAGGTGGCTTGCCAGGCTCTGCTGTGTGGGCGAGATACACTCGGTAGCTTGCCAGGCTCTCCGAGAGGGGCAGAGGAATCGAACTCGGGTCGACCATGTTGGCTGCGTGCAAGGCAAATGCCCTACCCGCTGTGCTATCGCTCCAGCCAGAGCTATTGTTATGGTAAGTAAAATAGTACCCCTAAAACATATAAGCATTTAAAAATGTAAACCAAAAAGCTATCAAAAAGTAATTAAAAATATATCCATTTATCCATTCATTCATATTATGTATGTATGTTTTTCTCATTCTATATGCCTAAGTACTCAAGTTTTATTGGGACAATGTGGGAAAACTTTAAGCAATACAAAAAAATACACATAGTAATCTGAGGTAGAACAAATTGAAGAAAATAGCATGACATAATATGGAAAAAGTGACTGGGATCAAAATGAATTTTTTGTACTTTTTTATTTGTATCAAGTTATCATAATTCACAAAGTTGTTCTTAGTAGCATTTTATGCATAAAATGGTAAAACATCACTCACACCATTAGCGTCACCTGCCCTCATCACATATCCACAGGTTCTCTCTCAA
Organism: Sorex fumeus; assembly: GCF_029834395.1. NCBI lineage: Eukaryota > Metazoa > Chordata > Mammalia > Eulipotyphla > Soricidae > Sorex > Sorex fumeus. The sequence goes on from NW_026606115.1 coordinate 9,736,769, forward strand.
CCTATAACCTTCTTTTTTGGAGGCACATTTTTAAGTTTAATCATTGTAGTTTGATTCTCCTTCTTGAAGAATTGTATCTATGGTTTATATTAGGCAATAAGAAAGATATAATTTTAGGAAATTTTTTTTGCTCGGATATTATTAATGGTAGAACAATTAATGTAGTAATAGCACAGCGGGTAGGGTGTTTGCCTTGCACGTGGCTGATCTGGTTTCGATTCCTTCATCCCTCTCAGAAAGCCCAGCAATCTACCAAGAGCAACCCTAGCACATGGCAGAGCCTGGGAAGTGCTCTGTGGCATATTCAATATGCCAAAAACAGTAGTAACAATTCTCACAATGGAGATGTTACTGGTGCCTGCTCGAGCAAATCAATGAGCAACGGGAAGACAGTTCTACAGTGCTATTATTAATGGCTTTATTTGTAAGGTATTATAAACTACAGATCTAGGCAGATAGTTGACCATAAATGTACTTTTGAGTGCTTGGATCTGGCAAAAATTCTTACCTTTGTCACTTAATAGCTGGTAAATCTTTTTTTTTTTTGGTCACACCCGGCAATGCACAGGGATTACTCCTGGCTCTTCACTCAGGAATTACTCCTGGCAGTGCTCAGGGGACCATATGGGATGCTGGGAATCAAACCTTGGTCTGCCGCATGCAAGGCAAACACCCTACCTGCTGTGCGATCGCTCCAGACCTAATAGCTGGTAAATCTTTAGCTTTGTTTTGATTTTTTGTTTGTTTTTTATTTTTTTTGTTTGGTGACTACATTCAGTGATACTCAGCAGTTACTCCTGACTCTGCACTCAGAATTTACTTCTGTCAGTCCTTGGGAGACATTATGGGATTCCATGGATCAAACCTGGGTTACTTGTGTGTAAGAACTCAAACTACCTGGCTGTACTGTCACTCTGGCACCTATCAGCTGATAGTACCTACAATCTGGAACTATAAGATTATTTAACTAGCTGATACATCATCACCAAGTTCCTTAATCTCTCTAAGCCTGTTTTCTCTGTGAAGTTGAGTGATACAGAATCAAAGGTACTGTGCACAGAGCTGCATAATTTATTTGGCCTGTCAGGTTCTTGTACCAGTTCTTTTTAACATTGCTAATGAAATATATTTGAAACAGTCCTTATTCTGCTTACAAATGTTCTGGTATAGATTTTGATAATAGTATTTAAAAATATTGAGGGTCCACATCAGAGTTCCTTCCTATCCTGCTTGCTGCTCCACCAGCTCAAGTGAGGATTATTTCCAGTTGATATCTCTGTATATATTCTAAATGGGAAGTAGAGGTCAAACAGAAAAAGATAGGTCTCCCATCCTGCTTGGTTCCAGTAGCCTCCACACCTGACCTGTTCATGTTAAAGGCCCACACCTTAATATGAAGTGACATATATACTCATCAAATTACATGCTTCTCACAGTTAGTCTCTCTGTCATTCTTTGAGTAGGGTCAGAGGAAACAGTAACCCTTAATTTAACCCGTCAGCCTCTTCCAAGGAAGTTAACTACAAAATCTCACCCCTAGCACAGCAAGAACAAAAAAAATTAAAAACAATAAGGAATACACATAAAAACCCACCAAGTTCAATGAGTGAAGACAGTATCACTAAAAATGTAAACAATGCCAGTAAATCTTCAGTGTTTTTAGTGACACTATGATAAGGATGTTCAACAACTTCAAAAAAAACACATTATTATGGGTGTCAGCAAATATCACAAAATTATGAGTTGAAATTTAACAAAATCTACAGTCAGAAAGTACAAAATTTGAGAACATGGTAGATGATATTTAAAAAGTCAATAGAATCTCTGAACAGCAGAACAACAGGAGTTGAGCAAAAGATTTAGAAGCTCCAAGATGAGAAGGAGGAAACTGTCAGGAAACAGCAGAAGGTGGAAAATGGTCTGAAAAGAAACGAACAGCACATCAAGAACTATGAGGTGAGTTCAAGAGAAGCAATATAAGAATCATCAGAGTCCCTGAAGAACAGGAAGACAAATGTGTTGAAAGAAACAATAGTTAAGGAAATCATCAATAATAACTTCCCAGAGTTAATCATTACAGGTACTCAGATCCAAGAGTCTTGGAAAGTCCCAGTAAAAATAGACCCAATTATATAAACTTAAAGTAACATTATATTCAAAATGACAATATCTGAAAAGAGAATAAGAGTATTGAAAGCACCAATATCAAAAGTAACTTACATACAAACGAAATTCTATTAAGATGTACACCAGATCTATCAAACGAGACTCTACAAGTCAGAGAAGAATCACTTATCACTTAATCACGTAGCTTCCCGTTAGTCGTCGATTTGCTCGAGCGGGCGCCAGTAACGTCTCCATTTGTCCCTGTCGCGTGCTAGTGTAGCCCAATGGTGTCTGTTCACTCTGGGAACATGAAGAGCCTCAAACCGATCATTCATGATCTTGATGAAGAAGTCTGATCATCTGGTAGGTGGGCGGCCACACGGTCTTTTGACATCCCGTGGAATCCAGTCAGTAACAGCTCTAGTCCAGCGGTGGTCTTTAAATCTCATTACGTGACCAGCCCATCTGATTTTTGACACCTTGGCAAATGAGACAGCATCCCTGATTCTTGATCGTCGACGGATGTCGGAACTCGGGATTCTCTCTCTCTCATTTGAGTGAAACGTGATATTCCAAGCATAGCTCTTTCTATTATTCTTTGGGAGACCTGAATAGAGTTCTCATCCTGTAACTCAATGAAATGAACACCTCAACAACAATGCTCTATCTACTTAGATTTTCATTCAGATTTGAAGGAACTATACAGAACTTCCTGGACAGGAAAGCTTAGGGATTTTGTAGCCTTAAAACCAGTATTGCAAAGAACATTAAAAGAGCTCTTTTAAAGGACAGGGAAAATTTTACATCAGGTGACACCGAGTATGGTAGTCACTAAAGATGCATATGGTTGCCCTCTAGTAGATTTAGAAAAGATAAAAACAAATAGCAAATAATCACCACAAAATGACATTTACTATTTTAATATCTGATAATTCTATTTGCCATTATTTTAATGTGTTTTGGAATAATTAAACAATCAGAGATATCTTTCCATTTTCTGGTATACTCTTTTATTTCCTGAAATAGAGTTTTTTAGTTTCCTTTGTACAGGTTTTTACTTCCTTAGTTGAACTGATTCCTAGGTACTTGATTTTCTGGGGCAAAATTGTGAACGGGATTGCTTTTTTTCATGTCACTTTCTTCTTTCCCACTATTTGCAAATAGGAAAGCCATGGAAACCCAAGCACAAAAATTTATTAAGTCTACAACTGTATCTCATGGTGCTTCACGAATACAAATTTTTTTAAAAATTAAATAAATAAATAAAAAACAATAGGAAATAAATTTGTTGCAGCCTTGCCAAAGGGATAAAAATGTTTCATTTATTGGCAATATTTCACAAAGCATTGTACAAATTCAATGTGATCCCTACAAGGATACCCATGACATTCTTCAAAGAAATGGATCAAACAGTCCTAAAATTCATATGGAAAAATAAGCCCTCACGAATAGCTGAAGCAATTCTTGGGAGAAAGAAAATGGGAGGAATCAACCTCCCTAACTTCAAACTCTAATACAAAACAGTAATAATCAAAACAGCATGGTACTGGAACAAAGGCAGAGCTGCAGACTAAGGGAAGAGGGTTGAATATACTGATATCTCCCCTCAAATATATGATCATCTAATATTTGATAAAGGAGCAAGAAATGTGAAGTGGAGTAAGGAAATCCTCTTTAACAAATTGTGCTGGCAAAATTGGACAGCTACATGCAAAAAATCGGCTCAGATCGGAATTCAAAAGGGACATTGTAGAAAAGGCTAGCAAAACACTCCATGATATTGAAGCTAATGGTATCTTCAGAGATGTCACGCCACTGGCCAAGCAAGTGAAAACAGAGATAGACAAATGGGGCTATCTTAAACTACGAAGCTTCTGCACCCCAAAAGTTACAGTGACCAAAATACAAAGACAGTCTACAGAATGGGAAAGGATATTCGCCGAATACACATCTGACAATGGGTTGATATCAAGGATATACAAAATACTGGTTGAACTCCACAAGAAGAAAACATCCATCCCCATAAAAAAAATAGGGCAATGAAATGAACAGAAACTTTCTCAAAGAAGAAATCCGAATGGCAAAGAGGCTCATGAGAAAATGCTCTACATCTTTTATCATCAGGGAGATGCAGATCAAAACCACAATGAGATATCATCTCACACAACAGAGACTGACCCACATCCAAATGAACAAAAGCAATGTGTGTTGGCACCTATGTGGCGAGAAAGGAACCCTCCTTCACTGCTGGTGGGAATGCCGACTGTTTCAGCCCTTTTGGAAAACAGTATGGACTATTTTCCAAGAATTAGAAATTGAGCTCTCATTTGACCCAGCAATACCACTCCTGGGAACTTAGAGAGGCAAAAGAGTATAGTCGAAGTGACATCTGCACTTGTTTGTTCATTGCAGCACTCTTTACAATAGCCAGAATCTGGAAAAAACCTGACTGCCCGAGAACAAATGTCTGGTTAAAGAAACTTTGTTACATCTACACAATGGAGTACTATGTAGTTGTTAGAAAAGATGAAGTCATGAAATTTACATACAAGTGATACTATATGGAAATTATCATGCTAAGCAAATTGAGTCAGAAACATAGAGACAGACATAGAAAGACTGCATTAACTTGGGGAACATAAAGTAACAAAAAGGAGACTAATACCTAAGAATAGCTGAGATTAGTACCAGGAGGTGTACTCCATGGCTTGGAGGCCAGTCACACATGCTAGGGGAAAAGGCAACTCAGATAGAGAAGGAAGCATCATATAAAGGGTGTTGGGAGGATCCTCCCAGGATGGGAGAAGCATCCTGAAAGTAGACTATAGACCAAACATGACTGCCACTCAATGCCTCTTTTGCAAACCACAGTACCCGAAAGGAGAGAGAGAACAAAAGGTAATGCCTGCCACAGACGCAGGTTTGGATGGGGGTTTGGGGGTTGCAAAAATACTGGGATCCGTGGTGGTGGAAAATGGGCACTGGTGGAGGGATGGGTATTTGATCATTGTATTATTGAAACCCAAGCACAAAAATTTGTAAATCTACAACTGTACCTCATGGTATTTCACTTATAAAGTTTTTTTTAAAAAAGTATATTCTAGAAAATTGTTTCATTTATGACTGAGAAGATATGGTGATTACCACAATAAGAATCAAGTACAAAATAAAATATAATGCAATATATTTTAGATGTCAGAGTTGAAAAACTTAGTTTTGTAAATGAGAATAGTCTTTATACATTATTTTATGATATAATTTGAATTTCTTTATTTACATGGGCTAACTTATATGGCAATCATTCACTATGAATTACTAGATTTACTTTCTGATAATTACATTTGAAATTTCTATAAGTTTTGTTGAAGCAAATAATATTAAATTAATTTTTTGTCTGACTGTCAGGTTGGGTAGACTGGGGTGTGGCAGGGAACCTGCAGACAGGAAAAGAGACATTGGTAGTGGGATTGGTGTTGCAACTCTATTATGAACAACTTTTTTTTTTATCTAGTGAGGTACAGTTGTAGATTTGTAAATTTTTGTGCCTGGGTTTCGATTATACAATGATCAAATGCCCATCCCTCCACCAGTGCTTATTTTCCACCACCACGGATAATATCCCTCCCACCCCCATCCTCCCCATCCCACCCTGCCTCTGTGGCAGGGCAGCTCAAATAGAGAAGGGGGCACCAAATAAAGGGTGTTTGGAGGATCCTCCCAGAAGGGGAGATGCATGTTGAAAGTAGACTATGGACTGAACATGTTTGCCACTCAATGCCTCTTTTGCAGACCAGAACACCCAAAAGGAGAGAGTGAACAACTTTTAAATCTTAATTTAAAAATAGTACCTTATACAATTGTAAGTACTACTAATAATTGGATAACAGTTTCCTAAAGGTGACAGAAATTGAGAACTGGCATTTAGTAGGAACTTTACCATGACAAGGGAGTGGGTAGCAGAGAGGTAAGATTTGAGGACACTGGAACAATGGTGGAGGTAAGTGGATACTCAGGTGTTGAGTGTACTGCTGGAACCGTTTAATGCATGAAACCGTACCATTAAAATTATTGAGAATTATGGTACCTAAAATAAAATATGAAAATGAACAAAGTTAATTGAAATATTTAGAAATCTTAAAATTAGGAATACCCACATAAAATTTCAGATAATCAGTTGTTCTTTTTTTTCCCCAAAATTGTTTGAGCTGCTAACACACAATGAAACAATGAGATATAACTGTTCACTTGAGTAGTTATATATTGTTTATTATGAATGCAGAAACAGCTATATATAAATATATAAAATGTGATTCCATATTCAAAAGCATCTATCTGACAGATCTGAGTAGAGAGAATCTAATCCTTCAGGAGAGGTATACACTCTTGACTCAGTCTACCTTGTTTTTTTTAATTGCTCTTTTTGACAATATTTGAATTTTAGTACCTGCTAGAACATATAGTAAGCCCTTTGTCTCTGATCAGAAATTTTATCGAAGATGGGAAGGAAATCTCCCTCCTTCCATCAGCTGCCTTGCACATGGCTTCCAGCTTGGATATTCCAAGGCTTCTGTGGGTAGAAGAGGTGAGTAAAGTAAGAGGTAGGCTGTAAAGTTTGGACCCTTCTGTGGCAGTTCTGGGCCCTGAGTTTCACCTCCCCAAACTGAAAAATGCTTGGTGAGCTGAGCATACCCCCACCCTACCCCTATCTCATCTCTAGGCGCTAAATCCCTTCCACAAATAGTTTTTAGCCAAAAACTAGCATGCAAACATCTTTCTTAATGTATCTAAAGCATTTTAAGTTGAAAGATAGTAATCTTGTGCCAAAGAGACAGTATAGCAGCTAGGGTACTTACCTTGTACACAACCTACCTGGGTTAAATGCACACACTCCTTTAGATACTTTGAGTTCTATTAGGTTTGATTCCTGAGCACAGACCCAGGAGTAAGCTCTGTGTACTGACAATTGCAGCCCTAAAACAAACAAAAATCCTAGAAATCTGCTTTTTTAAACCCAGGTAATGCTAGCATGGTATTAAACTGCATCTTTTATCTAGACCAGGAATACATCTTGTCATTTTCTATACCCTGACAAATAAAATCCACTCTATAAACATAATGGAGATTATTATTTTGCTAATTTGTTAAGGAGGTGGTGTAATTTACAGCAAACTTTCCAAACAATATTTATTATAATAAAATAGTTTCCTTTTAAAAATTACTCTCAATTATCAATAATCTTATCCCATAGATCCATATATTTATTGTTCTAGCTAGTCTGCCTTTGACTAGCTTCCCTGATAGAATACAACTCACCATAAAAATGCTGTCTTTGGTGCATATTCTGCCTGAACCCATGTGCTGCTTGCACCCACGTGGCCGAACACATGTCTTGCCTGAGCCAAGTGTCGCCCGTATCTCCCCTCTTGGTATGTGTACTTTCATGCTTTCATATCTAATGCTAGGATGTGCGTAGGGTCTCTCTCTACCCTTGGAGAAGCTGGGCTTATCTCTTGAGCACATTACTCTCCACTCTCTCCCACTTTATCTTCCTCCTTCCCTTCAAAACCTTCAAATAAAATGTATTTTACTTTAAAAAAATAAAGCTGTTTTTGTATTTATGTAGAGCAATTTGGTTGTTTCATATTATTTTGCTCGAGCGGGCCCAGTAACGTCTCCATTGGAGACTTTGTTGTTACAGTGTTTGGCATATCGAATACATCACGGGTAGCTTGCCAGGCTCTGCCGTGAAGGCGAGATACTCTTGGTAGCTTGCCGGGCTCTCCGAGAGGGGCAGAGGAATCGAACTCGTGTCGGCCATGTTGGCTGCTTGTAAGGCAGACGCCCTACCACTGTGCTATCGCTCCAGCCCTAGAATTATGATATTATCTTAGTATCATAATAATAATGCAATTATGTTCATAAAATGTTTACCTTAGTTTAAAACTTAGAAAAGTTTAGGCTAAATATAAATAACAAAGGCTTTTGTGGGAAGAAAAAGATTTAGAACCTTTTTTTATACTTTTAGTTTTGAATTCAGGTTTTAATTTTGGTTGGGCTGGTATTGTTCTTCTGATATAACCATATTATCATCAGTATTTTAACCGGGATATGACTTGAGAGAATTTTGAAATTATTTAATGAGAAAAAAAGATTTTTTAAAAAATTTTTATGTGTACAGCATCAGTGTTAAAAACAATAATCAGCCTTTTGCTTTTATGTCAAGAATTTAATGGTTTAGTACAATACCTAGTAGAAGAATGATAATCTAAAGAAGGATGATTTTATCTACACTTCTGGGTTATTTCAGTTGGAAATAAACAAATTTAATGTCTGACAGATGAATAGGATCCAAGGAATTTGGTTACACAGATGGATTGTATACAGGCTGAAAGATCCCAAATAAATTATAGCAAAATGGAATATATATATATACACATAAGTATATGTATTCATGTATGTATAAATGTGTATATATACATATCGAATCTAATGCCAGACACAGTAACAACAAAGTCTCCAATGGAGACGTTACTGGGCCTGCTCGAGCAAATCGATGATCAATGGGAGGGCCTTTACTTTACTTTACTTTACTATACATATAAATGCCATACATTAGTAACAATATGTAAGTAATGACTTGAAACTCAAAAAAAGATAGGGAAATCATACAAAGATAAAATCAAAGTTTAGTAAGCAAACATTTGCCATGTTGAGCTAATACACTAGTACTCAGTAATAAATTGGAGCAGATTTTGCCAAATAGTCCCAGTCAATCACATTTATCTCTTAGGTAGAAAAAGAAAAAGTCCCCTACGCTTACATGTTCTTTCAGGCTAGTTAATCAACAATATTAATATCTAATAGATTAGTACAATATAAAAATCAATTATATAGGCATTAGTAAGATGTGGAGAGAGTATCTCGCCCACACGGCAAAGCCTGGCAAGCACCCCGTGATGTATTCGATATGCCAAACACAGTAACAACAAAGTCTCACGATGGAGACGTTACTGGGCCTGCTCGAGAAAATCGATGAACAATGGGAGGAAGGTGACAGTGACACGAGAGGATTCAAATATAACTAGTTAAAAGGGGGGTATGTATCTCAAACTAAGTAATGAGCTAAAACCTGAGACTCCAAGGACCAGGAACCTCACATTATGAGAACAGGATGACTCATTACTTAGACCAGATGTCCTATAGTTACATATATGTTCTGCCATAAAAATAGAATTTCATTATACAAAGACTTTATTTCCTGTATAAACCTTACCTGCAAATAATATTTAAAGTTTTTTTTTAAATAGTTATGTGAAGGCCAAAAGTTTTTCATGAAGATGAAGAACATTAATTCACCTCATTTTGAAATAATCTACCAGCCAAAGTAACACATCTTAATAATGCCTGCTCTGAACATTTTGGAGACATTCAAGGTCAAATTAAATTCAATAATATTCCAGTTCCTGAAAAATATTTTATTCCTCTCTAAATTACTTTAGATAGTTGAGAGACAATATAAAGAGCTGTTCATGAACACTTTTTGTTCTAATTTTCTCTAGCTTAAAACAGTCGTGAACTGATGGAAGCTGAAATAAAAACTACTTGAGGTATTTAGAAATTTATATAATCTATAAACATTCGACAGCTACCAATAATAGACTTCATGGAGTGGGAATAATATCCCCAATTAAATATACTGAAATAATACATTTTGAACAAAATAAAAATGATATTAGTAGATGTGGTGGCAGTAGAAACAATTGGAGTGTTCTAAATGTAACTAACACAGTTATGAAATCTTGAAAATTTTATTTGGTTTTCTTCTACTTATCACTTGATCACGTGACATCCTGTTACTCACCAAATTGCTTGGGTGGGCACCAGTAACATCTGCATTCGTCCCTGTAGCATGCTAGTGTAGCACAATGGCATCTGCTCGATCTAGGAACACAAAGAACCTCAAACAGATCGGTCAGGGTCTTGACAAAGAAGTCTCATCATCTCGTAGGTGGACGGCTATGTGATCTTCTGATGTCACATGGAATCCAGTCGGTAATGGCTCTAGTCCAGCGGTCGTCTACAAATCGCATTACCTGTCCAGCCCATCTGATCTTCGATGCCTTGGCAAATGAGACAGCATCCCTGATTCTCGACCATCGACGGAGGTCAGAACTCCAGATGCTTTCTGTCATTTGAGTAAAGTGTGATACTCCAAGGGGTCCCGGCGAGGGACACCCAGGCGCGGGGGCAAAAGACTGCACTGTTCTCATCCGGGATCTGGATTTTATAGTCTCTGAGTCTTGGCTGCTGATGGGATTACACGGCGCCAGGGGGCCAGGTGGTGGGTGTGACCCCCGCCTACTGGAATTTGGAGGATCTGGGTGGAAGATGCTCGACTCCAATTCGAGTAGGCTTGGAGGTCTCGGCCTCGGAGGGGAGCGGGTCGAGCTTTCCTCCCCGCCCCAACCGGGGCTCCGGCAGCTGAAGACCTCCAAGACCAGCCACCACCATGCTGAGACCACTCTCCGCACACATGAAGGTACTGGCAGAGGGACAAAGCCACGCGGGTTCCGGGGCCGAGACCTCCAAGCCTACTCGAATTGGAGTCGAGCATCTTCCACCCAGATCCTCCAAATTACAGTAGGCGGGGGTCACACCCACCACCTGGCCCCCTGGCGCCGTGTAATCCCATCAGCGGCCAAGACTCAGAGACTATAAAATCCAGATCCCGGAACCGCGCGGCCGCATTCCCGGCCGCGCATCATCTTTTCAGAACTTTTCTTTATGACATCTTATTATCTCATTCCTACTTTGGGCAAACTTGCAGGCTATCAAATGTAGCCTGCCCACAGGGTATAGTCTGGCAAACTCCCTGTGGCGTACCAAATATGCCAAATACCAGTAACAATTATGGGTCTCATTCTCCTAAAGAGCCATGAATATAATCTCAGGGCTAGGATGAAAGAGACGTTACTGGGGCCTGCTCGAGGCAATCGACGATTAACAGGATGATGAAATGAAAATGAAATGTGATACTCCAAGCACAGCTCTTTCTATTCCTCTTTGGGAGACCCAAATAGTATTCTCATCCTGTTTTCATAGGGCCCACGTCTCTGCGGAGTATGTTAATGCAGGAAGAACAGTGGAATCGAAGAGTTGTGCTTGGAGCCGGAAGTTCTTCATCCTCTTAGCTATTTCTTCGATGCTCTTGAAGGCGCTCCAAGCTGCTCTATTCCTCCTGCACAACTCAGGTGCCAGTTCATTCTTCATGTTGACTTCTCAACCTAGGTACACATAAGTGTTGTATTCGGAGATGTTCATTCCATTGAGAGCGAATGGAACATCAGGAATGAAACCATTTCTCATAAACATTGTCTTCTTGAGATTCAGCTGTAGTTCAACTTTCCACACTCATGGTCAAAGTTGGCCAGCATTTGTGTTCCTTGGCTAATGTTTGGTGTTATGAGAACAATGTCATCAGCAAAGCTAAGGTGGTGTCATTGCCAACTAACTTGTATCCCATTCCTTCCCATTCCATTTGTCGCATAATGTTCTCAAGGGTGGGACTGAAGAGTGAAATGGTATCACCCTGCTGCACCTCTTGACATGGATGATCACTTCTTTATAGAATGGTGAGATCCTGGTAGTGAATCCGTAATACAGCTCATGGAGGATCCTGATGTATGGAGTTTGAATGCCCTGTTTGGCTAGGGCTACGATGACCACTTCAGTCTCAACAGAATCAAAGGCCTTCTTTAAATCAATGAATGTTAGACAGAGTGGCATCTTGAACTCCCTAGAAACTTCAATGAGCTTGTCTATTGTGTGGATATGATCTATGGTACTGAATCCTTTGCAGAACCCGGCTTGCTCACATGGTTGTCCTTTATCTAGTGTTCTGCCAATCCTATTCAGGACGAGTGAGCAGCTTGTAGATGACAGACAACAGGCAGATCGGGCAATAGTTGCCAATGTCGTGGATGTCTCCCCTCTTGTACAGTAGTACAGTCCTGCTGGTTTTCCATTGGGACGTAAACTTGCATTCAGACAGATAGTGTGTGAAGAGCCAAGCCAGTGTACTGATGAGTACTGATGGCAGGTTCTTCAGGTGTTTGGGTCTGACCTTGACTGGGCCAGGTGCTGTTCCCTTCTTTACTGATGAAATGGCCTGTCAGATTTCCGAATGGAGAATATTTGGAATGACATATCCATCTTTCGGAATTTGGTATGTGAGCAGGGAGACGTGGCTATTTGACGGATCTGAGTAGAACTCATGAATAATCTCCTCTATTTCCCTCCTGGAAATTGTGATAGACCCATCAGGATGTCGGAGGGTAGTCATCTTGGTCTTGTAGTTGGCGAAGGACAGACGGGCATTGCGAATTCTTTTCCCGGCCTCTGCCGCATCGGCCAACACTGCTGCTCTTCTCTCTTTGAGGTCTTCTTTTTATAAGGAATAAGATATGGAGAAGCATGCTGAAAGTAGACTATAGACCAATAAAGATTGCCACTCAGTGCCTCTTTTGCAAACCACAGCACTCAAAAGGAGAGAGAGAATAAAATGGAATACTCTGCTACAGAAGCAGGGTGGCATGGGGTTATGGGGGGTGGGAGGGATACTGGGATCCGTGGTGGTGGAAAATGGGCACTGGTGAAGGGATGGGTACTTGATCATTGTATAATTGAAACCCAAGCACAAAAATTTGTAAATCTACAACTGTACATCATGGTGTTTCACTAATAAAAATTTAAAAAAAAAGATATGAGTGATATGAAAAGACGGTTTTACATTCTATTCTACTCTCTTTATCTGTGAATAGGATCTTTGAAATATACTTTGAGGGTGATAATTAGGGTAGAAGAGAATGACAACAATAAGAACTGATGAGGCTTTCTTGAGTTATGTCTAATACTACAAAGGAGAGATTTTGTAAGAGGGATGGTACAGTGAGTAAGGAGCTTGATTTGCACATGGTTAACCAAGGTTAGATCCCTCGAACCATATATGTTGGCCTAAGCACTGATCATTGTCAAAGCCTTGTGCACCTCTGGATATGAACCCAAATACCCCTCCCAAATTAACAAAGAAAAAAGAGAAGATATATTTATAAACAAAGTTAATGCTTATTTCTATTCAGTATGCAAGAACTGAGCTTCCAATGTGATTGGTGAAGTTGTGATATTGAATAAATTTGTATGTTAAAAAGAAGTTTCATAATTAATTCTCCTAATATTATTTGTAAGCTTCTCAATTTTATTTTATCTGAAAATGATAACAAAAATCAAATAATACTTTGATTTTTAATGGTCATATGTTTTCTAAAGTATTCACCAATTTGGTAAATATAAACCCTTTAAATCTCAAGAGATGGGAAAAAGATATTATTTTTGATATGTCTGCCTGTGTTGTGAATTTGTGATTAGTAGCCGTCCATCCAAGATGAATTTGAGAAAATGCAAAATTTTTTGCTTATTCAATATTTGATATCACAGAGTGTCTGAATAGTCAGAGAAATTTGTGAGTTTTCCAAATATAAAGATGGTAAAGACAGACCTAGATAGTTTCTTCTAACCTGTAAATAATCAGTCATCCCTTTTCTACCTCTCTAGGGTTTGAAATTAGTATAGTTAGAGAAAGAAACAAACAATAGTGACTTTAACATGCTGAAAACAAGACATGTGGAAGTGAACACAAGGGACCACAGCACACATGGCTAGAACTTCTTGGAAGGAAAGTATCTAATATGCTGAAAATAAGAAGAGCAAAGCTCAGGGTGGGAGGGATACTGGGACCTGTAGTGGTGGAAAATGGGCACTGGTGGAGGGATGAGTATTTGATCATTGTATAATTGAAACCCAAGCACAAAAATTTGTAAGTCTACAACTGTACCTCATGGTGTTTCACTAATAAAAATAAATAAAGAAAGAAAGTATAAAGTGCTCCAGCCCTGATTGAGATAATAAACAACGAAACCTTCAAAAAAATAAAATAAATAGTTAAAAGATTTTGGAGTTTTTATTTTTTCTAAATTAAAGGTACTTAAAATATATTTTTGCAGGGATAATGATGACTTAAAGCTATGTAAATTTACATATCCAAGTGAAATCAGATTGTCTATTTGCTAAAAAAAAGATATTTGATTTTTGCTGATGGTTTGATGTCAAAGATTTTTATTCTGTCAAATAATATATGTGCACCAAGACATTTTGTCTGATATTTGTAAGTTTATTTGAATAACAGCTGTACAGTTCTGATTAACAACTACCATTTTAAAATAAGAAAAGCAAGGAATTATATCCTATAGTGCCATTCAATTAACTCCAAATGGAAATACCATATTTGCGTGGTCATAATGTCATTGTTTTTAAGGACATTTTACACATGTTAATGCAAAGTATGACTAAAATTAACAAGGCTAATGTTTAACAATACACACTTTGTTATATTTGAGTGAATTGTATTATAAGTAATTATCTTGTCTGTAAAATGGCAAATATTTGTTCCAAATTATATAATACAGGAAATTCAAATGTTCTGTATTTTCGTCAGTCTCACTAAAGGTGATCTGTTAAAGACATAAAGTGGTATCACAATCTCAATGATTTTGATATGATTATGATATGATATGATTATGGGTATTATAAATCAAATAAAGAGCACCTTCAAATCATTTATTGTGATTTAGAGTTCAGTACTATGGTTATGGAACCTATGTAGCTGTTCTAGAAATATGTGAAATTCTCTGACAGTTTTCATTAAAATGAGCTTTTGAGTTACACAAGGAAATGCTGTTATGCTTTATCTCAGTTTGAAAGATGTTTCTGTAGCTGAGCATAAAAGCATCACAGCATTCCATTTTCTCTGCATAGGGTTCCTAATCTTACTTCTGAGGATAGTGCTCCCATAGTAGACTAATATATAAAAAAAATTTCAAAGAACACAGTTGCCATTCTTAGAGTTTATTACCGGAATGTTGAATTCTGCGGATTGTACCCTTGTGCCCCTTATGCCGGCTAGCACATTACATTACAGGCAATAGAAGCTTTTCATATTAGGAATTTAAAATACCATATCACTTTCATATTTGCATTTTCTATAAATTCGCCCATTAACCTCCAACTATTAATGTATGATTTATTTGTGACTAGTGCTGTGGAACCAGTTTGTATTGACAGTACTTTTTATTTATTTATTTATTTATTTATTTTTTCTTTTTTTATTAGTGAAACACCATGAGGTACAGTTATAGGCTTACAAATTTTGTGCTTGGGTTTCAGTTATACAATGATCAAGTGCCCATCCCTCCACCAGTGCCCGTCATCCATCACCATGGGTCCCAGCATCCCCTCCCACTCCTCATCCCCCCTCCCCGTCCCATCCTGCCTCTGTGGCAGGGTATTCCCCCTTGTTCTCTCTCTCTTCTTTTGGGTACTGTGTTTTGCAAGAGAGGCTTTGAGTGGCAATCATGTTTGGTCTATCGACTACTTTTAGCATGCTTCTCCCACCCTGGGAGGGTCCTCACAACACCCTTCATTTGGTACTCTCTTCTCTATCTGAGCTTCCTTTTCACCTAGAGCGTGTGGCTGGCCTTCCATTCATGGAGCAAAATTCCTGGTACTAATCTCAGCCATTCCTGGGTGTTAGTCTCCCTTTTTGTTGCTTTATGTTCCCCAGATGAATGCAGTCTTTCTGTGTCTATCCTGCTGTTTCTGACTCATTTCGCTTAACATGATACTTTCCATGTAGTACCACTTGTATGTAAATTTCATAACTTCATCTTTTCTAACAGCTACATAGTACTCCATTGTGTAAATGTACCAAAGTTTCTTTAACCAGTCATCTGTTCTTGGGCACTCAGGTTTTTTCCAGATTCTGGCTATTGTAAAGAGTGCTGCAATGAACAAACAATCGCAGATGTCACTTCGACTATACCTTTTTGCCTCTCTGGGATATATTCCCAGGAGTGCTATAGCTGGGTCAAATGGCAGATCAAATTCTAATTTTTTGAGAGTCGTCCATACTGTTTTCCGAAAGGGTTGGACCAGCCGGCATTCCCACCAGCAGTGAAGGAGGGTCCCTTTCTCACCACATCTGCGCCAGCACCGGTTGCTTTTGTTCTTGTGGAGGTGGGCCAGTCTCTGTGGTGTGAAATGATATCTCATTGTGGTTTTGATCTGCTTCTCTCTGATGATTAGTGATGTAGAGCATTTTCTCATGTGCCTTTTTGCCATTCGAATTTCTTCTTTGTGAAAGTTTCTGTTCATTTTATCACCCCATTTTTTGATGGGGTTGGGTGATTTCTTCTTGTGGAGTTTAACCAGTACCTTGTATATCCTTGTCGGATGTGTACTTGGTGAATATCCTTTCCCATTCTGTAACCTGTCTTTGTATTTTGGTCACTGTTTCTTTTGAGGTGTAGAAGCTTCTTAGTTTAAGATAGTCCCATTTGTCTATCTCTGTTTTCACTTGCTCGGCCAGTGGCGTGACATCTTTGAAGATACCATTAGCTTCAATATCATGGAGAGTTTTGCCGACTTTGTCTTCAATAAACATTATGGATTCTGGTCTGATGTTGAGGTCATAAATCCATTTTGATCTTACTTTTGTGCATGGTGTTAGGAAGAGATCTGAGGCCACTTTTTTGAATGTAGACGTCCAATTTTGCCAGCACAGTTTATTGAAGAGGCTTTCCCTGCTCCATTTCACTTTTCTTGCCCCCTTATCAAAAATTAGATGATTATATGTTTGGGAGGAAATGTCAGTATATTCAACTCTGTTCCATTGGTCTGCAGCTCTGCTTTTGTTCCAGTACCATGCTGTTTTAATTATTACTGCCTTGTAGTAGAGTTTGAAGTTAGGGAGGTTGATTCCTCCCATTTTCTTTTTCCCAAGAATTGCTTTAGCTATTCGTGGGGGCTTATTGTTCCATATAAATTTCAGGAGTGTTTGCTCCATTTCTTTGAAGAATGTCATGGGTATCCTTATAGGGATTGCATTGAATTTGTACAGTGCTTTGGGAAGTATTGCCATTTTGATGATGTTGATTCTCCCCATCCAAAAACAAAAGCCCAGGCCCAGACAGATTTACTAGCGAATTTTTCCAAACATTTAAAGAGGACCTATTGCCAATTCTTCTCAAGCTTTTCCAGGAAATTCAAAAAACAGAAACTCTCCCAAACAGCTTCTATGAAGCCCATATCTCTCTAATACCAAAAGGAAACAAAGACACCACAAGAAAAGAAAACTACAGGCCAATATCCCTGATGAACACGGATGCGAAGATTCTCAACAAATACTAGCCAATAGAATACAACAACTCACCAAAAAGATCATACATCATGACCAAGTGGGATTCATCCCAGGGATGCAAGGATGGTTCAACATTCGGAAATCAATCAACATAATCCATCATATCAACAAAAGAAAAGATAGAAATCATATGATCATATTAATAGACGCAGAGAAAGCTTTTGACAAGATCCAGCACCCATTCATGATGAAAACCCTTGCCAAAATGGGGATAGAGGGGACTTTCCTCAATATAGTTAAAGCCATCTACCACAAACCTACAGCAAACATCATCCTCAATGGGGAAAAACTGAGAGCCTTCACCCTAAGGTCAGGGATGAGACAAGGATGCCCACTCTCTCCACTACTGTTCAATATAGTACTGGAAGTACTTGCAATAGCGATTAGGCAAGAAAAAGATATTAAGGGCATCCAGATAGGGAAAGAAGAAATTAAGCTCTCACTATTCGCAGATGACATGATACTATACTTAGAGAACCCTAAAACCTCTACCAAGAAACTCCTAGAAACAATAGGCTTGTATAGTAAAGTGGCAGGCTATAAAATCAATACCCAAAAATTCATGGCATTCCTATACACAAATAGTGAAAGAGAAGAAAGTGACATCAAGAAACAATCCCATTCACAATTGTGCCCCAGAAAATCAAGTATCTAGGAATCAGCTTAACTAAGGAAGTAAAGGACCTGTACAAAGAAAACTACAAAACGCTACTTCAGGAAATAAAAGAGGACACGAGGAAATTTACAGTACTTTTTAAATGCAGTTTTAGCAATAAGAAGTAGATGGACTTGGAGTCTTGAATGACAGTTCAGTAGGTCAATGGCTTATCTTACATGTGGCTGAACCAGGTTTGATCTGTGACACCCTAGAGAGTTCCCTCAGATCCCCTAGGAGTGACCCTGACCACAGAACCAGTATTAAGCCCAGAGCGCTACAGACAAAAAAGAAAAGTAACAAAAATGGAACAACTAAAGCATTAGACTATTACCTTCTTCTCATAGTGACAAACTGGTGATCTCAACAAAGATTTTATAGAAAAGGGAACTTGGAAGCACATTTTTCCAGACATTTATTGATCTGGTGGTAGTCAGGGTAATCAATAAGTTCCCTAGTGGGTTTTAGGATGATTAATAAATTTCCTAATAAATTAGCCTGATACCCTGAGGCACACTTCTACTGTATTTGCAAATAAATTTTTCTGTTAAGCTTTCTGCTTTTTTGTCCTTTAGGGCAAGATATGGGTGACATTCTTCGCAAAATCTGCAACCAGCTCATTCCTAATCAGTTTCCTGATATTGAATTCAGTTCTTAATTTCCTTGGGTTGGTTTCAACATCATGTTGTTTATTTTAAGTATATCCTATCAAGTAACACTTTCAATAGTTTTCTGAGATGTACACTACTATCATTTCTTTACTATACATAAGGCAATTCAAACTCGGGGATTCAAGGAATATGACCTTGACTATGCTTACATTATTATTAGAACAAAAACTCCCAGTTGGATTTCTCTCACTATTTGTTCCTTATAACACCCCTGTTAAAAATACGAGTTAAAAATCAAGAGTGCTGATATACTGGGACAGATTTCTACAGACTAAGATATCTTACAATGGATATTTATCTCTTGATTTGCATTTACTCACAACTAGTCAGTTTCCTATCTCAGGTTACAGATCTCAAAGTCCATATGCATGCATTTTGTTGTTGTTATTCAACTTGGAATGACCACAGACAATTAAAAAGGCAAATGTTTATCTCCTTTAAACTATTACTTCAAGGATACAGATCACAGTGGAAGGAAAAGGAAATGAGATGGCAAGTGAGACAAAGGGCAGAGGTATGTGGTGACACTGGTGAAGGGTGTCCAGCTGGAATTTAGTCAGGCTTAAAGCCATATCATTACCAATCATATTATCAGTCACAATGCCTTAAAAAAAAGTTCTAGTTACAGACACGGGGTGGATGTGTGAAGGAAAACTGGGGATTTTGGTGAAAGGAAGTTGATATTGGTTATGAAATTAGTGTTGGAACATTCTATGTCTGAAACTCAAGCACAATGGGTACTTGATCATTGTATAACTGAAACCCAAGCACAAAAATTTGTAAGTCTACAACTGTACCTCATGGTGTTTCACTAATAAAAATTTTTTAAAAAATCCCTTGTAGATCATGGTGTCTTAAACAGTAAAAGTATAAATCTAAAATAAACTATTGCTACAATTGCACATTTTTGTTTCGCTGAGAATGGGCCACTTGATAATATAACATAGACTCCATAGTTTGCATTGGGGGTGGATAAGGAAACATCTTAACTTCTTGACCTGTATATTTCTAAACTTTACGCTGAAAAGTAAAGTTCTCTTTTTATCCACACAGCTGTAAAATTTTATCTTAGCTAGCAGTTATGGCAACTGTGAAGTGACACAGTCAAACTCACCAGACTGCCTAGAGCCATAAAAAGACTTAGAGTCAGGTACCAGCCATAACTGACTGTACTCAGGGTTATTTCTGCGTCTGTGCTCAGGGATCATCCCTGGTTTCACCCAGAGGTTCATATGCAACACCATTGATAGAACCAGGGTCAACTAGATACAAAGCAAATAACTTAATCCCCATACAACCTCTGTGGCCTATGGACAAGATAAATTTAAATTTCAGTTACTCACTCTTTTTGAGTTTCTCCCCTGCTAATGGGAAAAATAATTTTCAACATTAATTTCTCTTTTTGTCATTTTATTAACACACAGGGTAACAGTTACTCCATCTAATTTCCAAAGAGCAGGAGAAAATATATTTCCTTGCAACCATAGAAAAAGGGGGACAATAGAAAAGGCTGAAATATATCTCAGGGGTCTGTATGGGATTGAGTTCTATCCCTAGCACAGCATAGACAGCCACCTCCCCCACACAGCACCACTAAGTATAACACTAAGTATAACCCTGTAAAGTCCACAAACAGTACCAGGTGTGTCCCAGGTGACTCATAGAACCCTAGGGCCCAAGAAGCACCATATCCATCACTGAGCCAGGACAGTGAAACACCTGGCCTACTTGGGGCATTATTAGAAATGGATCCCCAGTGATTCTGAAAACTGCTTGAGAGGCCTTTCACCACCCCAAATCTTTTCATGGGTTTTAGTATGCTTTTAATAATATTTTACAAATGACATATATCATATTTTTAGGAACAGAAAAGCAAACATAGCCCTCAAAAGTTCCAAGCCATGTAAACAGAAATTGGCAAAAATTTCAGCAAGATAGACACCTGCTTCCTTCAGGAAACTTCTCAAGGCATCTAAGGAAACTTCCCACTGTGTCTTAATTCTACTCATTTGGAACACGTGCCCATTTTTCTTGATTGCCTTACGCATGATTTCACCATCCCAAATCTTATGAACACATTTTATAAAATGGGATAAGAGGAAAATTCTCCATTAACCATGATGGGACAGAAGCAAAAGTTTTGTTTTGAATTTTTTCCAAACATTTTCTCCTTAGATTTTTACTGAGTGATGAAGAAGATGGACAAATTCTGGTAAGACCAATGAAGTAAGACTAAGACTAAGAGGATTAGCTTTCCTAATGTGAAAAGATGATATCCTTGCCTGGAAAAGAAAAAGTAGTATGAGATTATATCCAGTTATGAGAGTGGGATTATTTTTTCCTTGGTTAAAAAAGATCTGGGAAATGTTTACCTTGGTTATGGTGAACTTGGAATATATTTCCTAGCTTGAAAGAGACTGAGAATTTGAGGGGTCTACGAGTTGAATAGGTCTGTTGCTGGAGGAGGTTCCTTGGTGGTTTATGTGAATTGGTGAAGAGAGAGGCAGTATCCTTGAGAAGGAAATCTACTACTTTTCTCTGCCCACCCAAGAAGCACCTGGGAGATTCAGGACTAATAAAACTCTGCTTACGAGCCCCTATAGGGCACAGATAATAATTATCTGCCAGCCGCAAAAGGCAGTCATCAAGCTGTGTCTGAAGTCTACTTGTTCTTCAAGAGAAGTAATCCCTGCAGCATGATTTCTCGGGGAGACATGGACTCAAGCTGGAGCAAGGAATTGCTCTTTGAAATAAACAAATGTCAGTTCTAATCTTACCTAGGCCTTTTCTTGTTTGTAGCTTTTCCCTCAGAAAAAAAAATTTAGGAAGAGGCACTAATAATGGGGTTACTGAGAAATGAAGGGAGAGGAGTGGAGAATAGGTTAAGATGTGTGTTCAAGAGATAACACAGGTTTCTTTAGAGCAGAAGAACACAAAACACTACATTTCAAGAGAGAAAATGCAAGCAGCATGTGTATGAGCGACATTTGCACAGGTACTTGGGTTGTTTGGGCACTATGGGTACACGGGCACCATAAACATCAGCAGTATGAACAAGATTTTATCTCTGCGAAGTTAGTTTATGCACAATTCTTCCAAACTGCCACCCTAGATGAGAGTTTGATGATCTCGTTTCAATATACTTTGCATCACATTTGATCCAGTGGTGGAGCCTCTCTGCCCAGTTATTCAGTCTCCTCTTATCTCAGAAAACATTTTTGCATTTGTCCTATAATTTAGCATCTCAATGATTCTCCTGGCTCCTGAGAAGGGCTTTTGTTTTCTTTGTTTTTTGGGCCACACTCAGCTATGCTCAGGGCTTACTCCTTGTTCTGTGCTCAAGGATCACTCCTGGCAGGGCTTGGGGACCATATTGGTTGCCAGGAATCTATTCCAGGTCGGCCACATGAAAGCCAAGCAGTCAACCCACTATACTATAGCTTTGGCCCTGACATGGGTCATTTGTGTTTTGTCTTTTAGGTTTCAGTCAGTTTTCCCCAACATACATTACCAGGTCTCTTATTTTCTAACCTACAACAGCTTTAATGCATTCTCTTACATAAATTATCAAATATTTGTAAAAATAAACATTTTTTTAAAATTAGGATTTCACAAACCTAAGTCAGATATGGAGAAAGGAGAGAGCTCCTTCTCTTCAACTCTCTTGACACTGTTAGGTGACTGAGGCCAAGCACTGACATTAAGAGCTAAGATTTAGACATGGGTGGTTTGACTTAATATCAGATCATAAGGGGGTACATGTAGGTTTCATCATCATGGTTTTAAGCTATATTGTTACTCAAGGAAGGAATAGAAACTGAGACTACAAGAGGTGATAGCTGAGCATAATCAGCAGTTCAAGTAACACATTTTGATGCAAAATAACTAGTCTCTTTGCCTTGTTGCAGCCAATGAAAATGTTAAGTAAAACATGCAAGGCTGGGGCAAGAAAATGCCCATAAATGTATACTGATAAATTTTATATGTAATCCATAAAGAGTTCTCAATGTGAAATTTCTTTCTAACTGGGAGAATTTTTAAAATATTTTAAAATGTTTTAATTTTTAATTGTTAAAAAGTCATGATTGAGTCTGAAAAATTACTTTAAAAATTTTGTTCTAAGCATGAAGCCGCCAACTTCAGTTTCTTCACTGGCAATAGAAAATACAAAGTACTCCTGAAAGATCTTAGAGGAATCCACCTCCTTATTGAGTAGTCTATTGTTTAATGTTTCTTTTTTTTACCTACCTTCCATAGTAGTAGAAGGCAAACAGATTTCCTCTCATAGTGACTAAAATGAAACATTTACTTCTCTTGAAAACCTTCTTCAATTTACCACAATGTTTACTTTCTCAGCTCTATGAGAGGTAAAAAGGCTGTCTTACTGTCTGAGGCATACATCTATTTGATCACAATTTTACTTGCTAGCTTTGGGATACCAAAATAGTTCTTTCTGATCAGCTTCCATTAAGAATCACCAAAAGCAAAACATGGGTGGAAAAGTGGTGATTGGTCTCAGTTGGCCAACAGGATAGATTTGCACTGGAGAGTTTGCTATTTTACTCTACCAAGCAGGGCAGTTGCCTTTCTTCTTTAATTCATTTTTATTTTTTATTATTGAATCACCATGAGAT
This sequence comes from Sorex fumeus, assembly GCF_029834395.1. Classification (NCBI taxonomy): domain Eukaryota; kingdom Metazoa; phylum Chordata; class Mammalia; order Eulipotyphla; family Soricidae; genus Sorex; species Sorex fumeus. The sequence continues at coordinate 9,760,145 of NW_026606115.1, forward strand.
AGTTACAAAGCCTTCCTGTTCCGGTTTTTGTCATAGAGTGTTCCAATAGCCATCCCACCACCAGTATTTTCCACCACCAATATCTCACATCTCCCTCCTGCTCCCTCCCCCCTCACCAATCTCCTGTCTCCATGGCAGGCATCTCTCTCTCTTTCTCTCTCACTCTTTCTGTATGTGTGTTTCTGTCTTCCCCTCATTTTAGCACTCAATTCTTATCTAGAGTGATCATATCAAATATCATTCTAATGTGGTCCCTTCTCTATCCTCCTCCCCCTCTAGTACTGGCAGGCTTCCAACTGTGGACCAGTCCTCCAGGCCCTTGTTTATACTGTTCTTGGGTATTAAATCCCATATTATGTTTTATTTTATATCACACAAACTACTGCGAAAATATCTGTCCCACCCTTTTTGACTCATTTCACTCAGCATGTTCATCCATTTATAAGCAAATTTCATGACTTAATTTTTCCTATTGCCTGCATAATATTCCACTGTATAGATGCACCATAGCTTCTTTATCCAGTCATATATTTTGGGCTCTCAGGTTGTTTACAGAATCTGGCTATTGTGAATCATGCTGCAATGAACATAAAAGTGCAGATAGGAATTAGTGCTCTGTGATTTTTTGCCTTCCTGGTATATTCCCAGAAGTGGTATTGATGGGTTGTATAGCAACTCAATTTATAGTTTTTTGAGGAATGCCCATATTTTTTTCCCAATAAGACTAGACCAAATAGAATTCCCACAAACAATAAATGAGTGTCCCTTTATCCCTGCATCTGCTCTGGCACCAATTGTTCTTTTTCTTTAGGTATGCAAGTCTCTATGATGTGAGATTATATCTCATTGTTGTTTTCATCTCCTTGATAATTAGTGATGCAGAGTCTTTATTATGTTCCTTTTGGCCATTTGTATTTCTTCTTTGAGTAAGTTTCTGTTAATTTATACTTCCCAATTTTTAACGGGGTTAGATTTTATTCTTTTATAGTATATCATTCATTTATATATCTTTAACCCCTTATCAGATGGATATTGTGTAAATATTTTTTCCCATTCTGTGAGTTGTCTTTTTATTTTGTTCACTATTTTGTTGGATGTGCAGAAGCTTCTTAGTTTACGGTATTCCTATTTGTTTATCTTTGCTTCAAATTTCTTGGTCAATAGTATTTCATCTTTGAAAATGCTTTCAGTTTCAATGTCATGGAGATTTCTACCTTTGTTTTACTCCATATACCCTATGGACTCAGGTCTGATATTGAAGTTTTTAACATATTTTGTTCTGAATATTTTTGTATCACATTAGAAAGAGGTTTGGATTCATTTTTTTCAACTACAATGTAACTACCTAGTTGTCACAGCACCACTTACTGAAGAACCTTTCCCTCCTCTATTCATAATTCTTGATCCTTTATAAAAGATTAAATGATTATATATTTGAGGTTCTGTGTCGGGATATTCAATTCTATTCCAGTGATCTGCAGGTATTTATTCTGGTACCATGCTGTTTTAATTACTTCCATTTGGATTACAGTTTGAGGTTGAGGAAGGTGATGCCTGACATCTTCCTTTTCCCAAGGACATATTTAACTATTCATGGGAATTTATTGTTTCATATGAATTTCAGGAGTGTTTGATCTGTTTATTTGGAAAAAAATAGTTATGGGTAAACTTATAGGGAATTCATTGAATCCCTTTGGGGAATAGTGCCATTTGACATTGTTAATCTTCCCAGTTGATGGGCAAGGAATTTGTATACATTTTCTTGTGTGCCTTTTTATTTCTTAAAGAAGTGTTCTGTAGGTTTTTTCCATTGTATAGGCTCTTTAATTTTTTATTTAAGTTGATTCCCAGATACTTGATTTTGTGAGGCACAATTGTGAATAGGAATTTTTTTAAAATATCTCTTTCATCTCTTTTATTATTTATGTATAGGAAAGCCATGCACTTTTGAGAAATGATTGATTTGTAAACTGCCACTTGAGTATACAAACCTGTGTTTGTCTAGGAACTTTTTTGTAGAGTCTTTAGGATTTTCTAAATATAGTATCATGTTATCTGAAAATAGTGAACACTAGACCTCTTCCTTTCTTATCTGGATACCCATGATATATTTTTCTTGTCTAAATTCTATGACAAACAGAGGCGGGGTGGGGAGGGGGAGGGGTGGAGGGTGGGTGGGATACTGAGATCATTGGTGGTGGAGAGTGGGCACTGTTGGAGGGATGGATAACCTATCATTGTATAACTGAAACACAAACATGAATGTTTGTAGGTATGTAAGAGTACCTCACAGTGATTCACTAATAATTTTTTAAAAAATGTTATGACAAGTATTTACAGCATTGTATTGAAATTGTATTGAATGCGAGTGGCAAGATTAGGCAACCTTGTCTTGTGCCTAATTGCTTTTTATTTGTACTTATTTTTATTATTTTTATTGAATCATTGTAGGATTCACTATTACGAAGTTTTCAAGGTAGAGTTTCAGTGCTACAATATAACATCCATACCTACACCAATGTACAATTCCCACCATCATTGTTCTCAGTATCCCTCCTGCCACACCAACCCCAAGTCTACTTCTAATGCAGGCTCTGTTCTTCTCTCTCTCTCTCTCTCTCTCTCTCTCTCTCTCACTCTATATATATATATATATATATATATATATATAAAATATACATATATTCATTATGGTTTGCAATACAGATACTGAGAGGCCATCATGTTTGCTACTTTATTCACTGTTATCAAACATCTCCCATCCAGAGTGATCCTTCCCAAACATCATTGTCACAAAATCTTACAGAGAAGGATTCTATTGATTCTATTTTTCTCCCATTGAGAAAAATACTTGCTATAAGCTTGTGGTAGATCACTTAATCACTTAATCACTTAATCCCCGTTATTCATCGATTTACTCGAGCGGGTGCCAGTAACGTCTCCATTCATCCCGGTTGCGTGCTAGCATAGCCCAATGGTATCTGTTCGTTCTAGGAACATGCAGAGCCTCAAACCGATCATTCAGGGTTTTGACGAAGAAGTCCGACCATCTTGTAGGTGGGCGTCCACGTGATCTTTTGATGTCCCGTGGAATCCAATCAGTAATGGCTCTAGTCCAGCGGTTGTCTGTAAACCTCATTACGTGTCCAGCCCATCTGATTTTTGATGCCTTGGCAAATGAGACAGCGTCCCTGATTCTTGAGCGTTGACAAAGATCAGAACTCTGGATTCTATCTCTTATTTGAGTGAATGGTGATGTTCCAAGCATAGCTCTTTCGATTCCTCTTTGAGAGACCTGAATAGCGTTCTCATCCTGTTTTCGTAGGGTCCAGGTCTCTGAGGCATATGTTAATGCAGGAAGAACAGTGGAATCAAAGAGATGTGCTCGTAGCTGGAGGTTCTTTGTCCTTTCAGTTATTTCTTCAACGCTCTTGAAGGCATTCCAAGATGCTTTCTTCCTCCTGCACAACTCAGGTGCCAGGTCATTCATCATGTTGTTTTCCCGACCTAGGTATATATAACTGTTGCATTCGGAGATGGTGGTTCCATTGAGAGCGAATGGAGCGTCAGGAACAAGGCTGTTTCTCATAAACATTGTCTTAGTAAGATTCAGCTGTAGTCCGTCCGACCTTTCCACATTCACGGTCAAAGTCATTCAGCATTTGTGCCGCTTGGCTGATGTTTGGTGTTATTAGAACGATGTCATCAGCAAAGCGGAGGTGGTGTAGTTGCCGACCATCTATCTTCACTCCCATGCTTTCCCATTCCAGTCATCGCATGATGTTCTCGAGGGTGGCACTGAAGAGTTTTGGTGAAATGGTATCACCTTGCCGAACCCCTCTCTTGATATGGATGATTACTTCTTTGTAGAACGGTGAGATCCTGGTAGTGATTTTGCAATAGAGCTCATGAAGGATCCTAATGTATTGAGTTTGTACGCCCTGATTGGCTAGGGCTTCCATGACTGCTTCCGTCTCAACAGAATCAAAAGCCTTCTTTAAATCAATGAACGTTAGACAGAGCAGCATCTTGAACTCCTGAGAAACCTCAATGAGCTTAGTAATCGTGTGGATATGGTCGATCGTACTGAATCCTTTTCGGAATCTGGCTTGTTCACATGGTTGTCCTTCATCTAGTGTTCTGCCAGTCCTATTCAGAATGACTCGAGTGAACAGTTTGTAGATGACAGACAATAGGCAGATTGGACGATAGTTGCCAATGTCGTTTATGTCTCCCTTCTTGTATAGTAGTACAGTCCTGCTGGTTTTCCATTGGGATGGAACCTTGCATTTAGACAGGTAGCGTGTGAAGAGCTGAGCCAGTGTATTGATGAGTACTGCTGGTAAGTTCTTCAGGTGTTCAGGTCTGATCTTGTCTGGGCCAGGTGCTCTTTTACAATATTGATGAACATTTCTTCAACTTCAATTTTGTTGAGTTTTTATATCATGCATGGGTGATGAATCTTGTGAAAAGCTTTCTTTTCATCTATTGTTTTGCTTATATGGATTTTATTTTTTCTTTTATTGATATTATGTTGATTGACTTGCAACTGTTAAACCATCCTTACCTCCCCAGGATGGAAGCCACTTGTTTATGGTGTATGAGATTTTGTTATGTTGGATTTTGTTTGATAGAATTTTGTTTAGAATATTTGCATCTGTGTTCATCAAGGATCTTGTCCTGTAATTCTTTTCTGGAGGGTGATTCCATCTAATTTTGGTATTAAGGTGATAATTATCACATAGAAACTGTTTTAGAGTTTTTCTGTTTCTTCAATTTTTTGGAAGGGCATGAAAAGGACGGGCAGTAGATCTCTTTAAAAGTTTGAAAAATTCACTAGTGAATCTATCTGGACTTTTGTTTTTGGAAATATTTTGACTACCATTTCAATTTCCTTAATAGTTATAGGTTTGTTCAGTTATTCCAAATCTTCTGTACTCAGTATTAGAAGGTTACAGCAACCTAAGAATTTATCCATTTTTCTAAGTTCTCTTAGTTCATGATATAAAGATTCTCAAAGTAATCTCTGATTATCATTTGAATTTCTGTAGTTTCTGTTGTAATTACTCCCATTTCATTTCTGATTTGATTTATTAGGGCTCTAAATCTCTCTTTCTTTCTAAGTCTTGCTAGTGGTTTATTGATCTAGTTCATGTTTCAAATAATGCAGCTCTAGGTTTCATTGATCTTTTAGATATGTTTTTGGGATACCAGCTTGTTAATTTCGACTGTATTTTATTATTTCCTTCCACCTGCCTGGTTAGACTCCTTTCATTGGACATTTTCCAAGATCTTAAGCTGTGAAGTTGTTATTTATGTGGATCCTTTATTTCTTCCTGATGAATACTTTCAGATCTATAAACTTTCCTCTTACCACTGCTTTTCTTGTGTCCAACTAATTCTGGTAGTTCTTGTTCTTATTCTCATTTGTTTTCAGGAATTTTAAAAAGTTTACTCTTTGATTTCCTCTTAACACACTGGTTGTTCAGTAGCAAGTGATTCAGTTTCTAGGTGTTTGTTTTGATTCTCTGTTTCTCTGTGTTACTAAGTTCTATTTTCAGTGCATCATGGTGTGAAAAGACAGTTGATATCATTTCCTTCCTCTTAATATTTAAGAGGTAAGTTATATGGCCCAGTATGTGATCTATCTTGGAGAATGTCCAATATGCACTAAAGAAGAATGTGTATTTTGCTTTTGATGGATTAAAATCCCAGTATTTATCTACTAGCCTGCTCTCTTCCATTTTATCCTTCAAAGCCAGTATTACCTTTTAATTTTTATTCTTAGTGATCTATCAAGAGGTGAGAGAGCAGTATTGAAGTCTGCAACTACTATTGTATTGCTATCAATGCCCTCCCTGAAGTCTATTAGCAGTTGTTTGAAGTTTTTTTCTGGTTCCTTTTTGGGTGCATATATGATCTGGAGTATAATTTCTTCCTAAAGCACAGATTCCTTTATTAATAAATGACCTTCATTGTCCTAATATTTTCCGTCTGAAATCTATGTTATTTGATATTAGTATGGTGACCCCAGCCTTTATGAAGTAGTTGTTTGCTTGAAGAATTGTTTTCCAGTCTTTGACTTTGAGTATGTGTTTTATCTTACTAGTCATGCATGTTTATTTTATGCAGCAGAATTTTGGATTCAATTTTTAATCTAAATCTGTCACTATGTTTCTCTTAATTGGTGTATTTAGATCATAAACATTGAGGGAGAATATTGTTATGGGGTTTTGTGCCATCCTTTTTTAGAAGTCTGTTGTTTGTGTGTTTTGCCTTGCCGTATAATTGCCTCTTCCATTGTTCTTTCATTTTTTTTTCAGTCTATGAACTTACTGAGCTATAGTTTTTTCATGAAAATGAAGTTGTGTGTCATTCCTTCATATCCAAATGAGAATCTAGCTGGACAAAATGTTCTTGTGAAGACATTCATTTCATTAAGTCTTGTTTTAGTATCTTTCACCATTGACCATGGGCCTAGAAGGTTTCATTTGATAGGTCTGTAATAAATCTAAGGGATGCTCCTTTGTATGTAATTTCCTTCTTTGAGCCTCCTTCTTTCAATATTGTTTCTATATCTAGGATTTTCCTTATTCTGAGTAGTATATGAATATAGTCTTTTTATTAGGGTCTCTTTTAATTGGTATCCTTTAGGCTTTGTGGATCTGGATACCTGCATTCTCCAGCTATGAGAACTTTTAGCAATGTGATTTCCCCACGAGGATTGCCTTTTTCTCTCTCTGGAATGCCAATTGTTCTTCAGTTGTTCTTCTTATTTCACCCCCAAGACTCTTGTCTGCTCCTGGATTATTTTGAGATCTTATTCCCACCTGCTGATTTTCCCTGGAGGTTTTCTGCAACTCATCTACAAGCTCACTGATTTTATCTCCAGCTGCTGTTAACCTACTGTTAACAATGTCCATTGAGTTTTTCATTTCATCTACTGAATTTTTAAAAGATGTTTCTGCTTATAGTTTTCTGTTTCTGCTCTCATACCCTCCTGTATTTTATTGGCTGCCTGTGCTGTTCCACTCTTTCTTTGAGGTCATTATACACTATGAACATGTGATCTCTGAATTCTGTATCAGGGAGATTACATTTAGACCATACTCCTTATTGAAGTTTAAGGCGTCTCTGTATCCATTCTTCCTGGTGGGGTTCTGCAATATTTCCCCCAAGGTCCTGTGGTAGTCTGAAGGTGGTTCTTTCCAATACATTCTCAGTGTCCCCTTGCTCACTGCCAGGGAATGCTCTGGGGGAACTCGGTGGATGGTGGTCTCTTATTTCCCCGTCAAAGATATTCCCAACCAAGCAGGGTTCCTATGTATTTGTGTGGAGCCTCTTGCAGTGATTCGGAGAATGTGTTCTTTGTATATAACTTAATCACTTATCACTTAATCCCCGTTATTCATTGATTTATTCGAGCGGGTGCGAGTAACGTCTCCATTCATCCCGGTTGCGTGCTAGCATAGCCCAATGGTATCTGTTCGTTTTAGGAACATGTAGAGCCTCAAACCGATCATTTAGGGTCTTGACGAAGAAGTCTGACCATCTTATAGGTGGGCGTCCACGTGATCTTTTGATGTCTCGTGGAATCCAATCAGTAATGGCTCTAGTCCAGGGGTTGTCTGTAAACCTCATTACGTGTCCAGCCCATCTGATTTTTGATGTCTTGGCAAATGAGACAGCGTCCCTGATTCTTGAGCGTTGACGAAGATCAGAACTCCGGATTCTATCTCTCATTTGAGTGAATCGTGATATTCCAAGCATAGTTCTTTCGATTCCTCTTTGAGAGACCCGAATAGCGTTCTCATCCTGTTTTCGTAGGGTCCAGGTCTCTGAGGCATATGTTAATGCAGGAAGAACAGTGGAATCAAAGAGATGTGCTCGTAGCTGGAGGTTCTTTGTCCTTTTAGTTATTTCTTCAATGCTCTTGAAGGCATTCCAAGCCGCTCTCTTCCTCCTGCGCAACTCAGGTGCCAGGTCATTCATCATGTTGATTTCTCGACCTAGGTATATATAACTGTTGCATTCGGAGATGGTGGTTCCGTTGAGAGCAAATGGAGCGTCAGGAACAAGGCTGTTTCTCATAAACATTGTCTTAGTAAGATTCAGCTGTAGTCCGACCATTCCACATTCACGGTCAAAGTCGTTCAGCATTTGTGCCGCTAGGCTGATGTTTGGTGTTATTAGAACGATGTCATCAGCAAAGCGGAGGTGGTGTAGTTGCCGACCATCTATCTTCACTCCCATGTTTTCCCATTCCAGTCGTCGCATGATGTTCTCGAGAGTTTTGGTGAAATGGTATCACCCTGCCGAACCCCTCTCTTGATATGGATGATTACTTCTTTGTAGAATGGTGAGATCTTGGTAGTGAATCCGCAATAGAGCTCACGAAGGATCCTGATGTATTGAGTTTGTACGCCCTGATTGGCTAGGGCTTCCATGACCGCTTCTGTCTCAACAGAATCAAAGGCCTTCTTTAAATCAATGAACGTTAGACAGAGCGGCATCTTGAACTCCCGAGATACCTCAATGAGCTTGGTTATTGTGTGGATATGGTCGATGGTACTGAATCCTTTTCGGAATCTGGCTTGTTCACATGGTTGTCCTTCATCTAGTGTTCTGTTAATCCTATTCAGGATGACTCGAGTGAATAGTTTGTAGATGACAGACAATAGGCAGATTGGGCAATAGTTGCCAATGTCGTGGATGTCTCCTTTCTTGTATAGTAGTACAGTCCTGCTGGTTTTTCATTGGGATGGAACCTTGCATTCAGACAGGTAGCGTGTGAAGAGTCGAGCCAATGTACTGATGAGTACTGATGGTAAGTTCTTCAGGTGTTCAGGTCTGATCTTGTCTGGGCCAGGTGCTCTTTGTTTCTTTACCGACGAGATGGCATGTTGGATTTCGGAAGGGAGAACATTGGGAACGACATATCCATCAAGTGGTATGTGGTATGTGGGCAAGTGGATGTGGCTATTAAAGAGATCTGAGTAGAAGTCATGAATAATCTTCTCCATTGCCCTTCTGGAAGATGTGATAGATCCATCATGATGTCGGAGGGCAGTCATCTTGGTTTTGTAGTTGGTGAAGGACAGGCGGGCATTACGAATGTTTTTCCCAGCTTCTGCTGCATCTACCAGTACTGCTGCTCTCCTGTTTTTGAGGTCATCCTTGATGGCTTCTCTGCACTGTTTTGCCAGTTCGGACATTCGCTTGTGGTTGCCTGAGGCATGTGCCAAGCCACGTTGGCGAATAAGTTCAAGAGTGTTCGAAGAAAGACGGTCTTTTGTGGTTATTTCTCTCTTGGCATTCCTTTCACAATCATGGAGGTGCTGAATCATTCGATCGTATTCCTCATCAATGTTGTCAATGACGGCATCTTCCCATGTTGCCGCAATAGAGCCAAAGAGCTCCCAGTTGGTGGTTGTTCTGGGAGTCCTCTTCTTAAACCTTGCATTCTTTTCTCCTCGTTCTGTGAGGTAGAATTTTGCACGAAGAAGACGGTGGTCTGATCCCGTTTGGAATTTTGGGACAACAGCAACATCGGTTAGGCAAAACCGCGGATTGAATATGATGTGGTCTATTTCATTGTGGAACCGTCCATCGGGAGACTCCCATGTCCAACGTTTAGATTCAGCCTTTTGGAATTGTGAGTTACCATGGAAGGTTTTGGTTGACATGATGAACTCAGACAGTCTGTCACCCTGTTCGTTCCATTCCAGGCCATGGGTTCCGATGTGGAGTTCATCAACTGATCTTCTTGGTCCTATCTTGGCATTAAAATCACCGACAATGATCTTGTAGAAGGTGTGATCTTCTTTATAGAACTTCTCCAGCTGCATGTAGAATTTCTCTGTTTCTCTTTTACCATAACTTGATGTTGGTGCATAGACAACAAAGATAGAAACTGCCGGTAGTGAGCCACATTTATTCAAGTGTAATCGTCCGATTCGGGTTGTTAGGCATTCAAATGAATCAATGCTCGTGACTAAGTTTGTGTTGACGAGGATACCGACACCACCGACGCCTCTTTTATCACATGTTCCAAGGAACAGTTCTTCTCCAGTGTCGAAAACAGCATGATGGGATTGATGTCTTCTCGTTTCGGTCAGACCAATGATGTCGTACTTGATCTTTTGTGCTTGTATCATAAGGTCTTCAATGGATCCAGCAGATGCCAGCGTACGAACATTAAAAGTACAGACAATCATTTTTGTTTTTCTGTGTTTTGGCAGCCTATGTCTGCCTTGGTGTTCTATCAGCCTCTCCTTCCATATCCTTCTCAACTCTGCATATTCAGGGTTAGGGAAATGAGATCCATTTATTACTGGATTTGGCATATCAATTTGGTCTATTTGGTATAGACTACGGATAGCTTGCCAGGCTCTGCCGTGCGGGTTGGATATTTAAGGATATTTAAGGTACCCTGAAAACATAGAGAAAAGTAAATAAATAGTCGCGCGGCCGCAAATGCGGCTGCGCGCTCCCGGGAGCTTGTTGTGATAATCTCTGGATCCTGGCCGTTGTTGGGGTTACTTATATAACTTAATGTTATTTTAATTAGGGTTGTATTGTTTCTTGTGCTCACCATTACTTTTGTGGATTTGGGGAAAATTTGCTTGAAGTAAGGGCTAATGAACTATAGACTTAATGTGGTTAGTGTAGCCAGGTTGCCTCAGTGAATGTTCCATATTAAGAGGCCAATTTGTGGATCTTATTTAATATGGTAGGTTATGACAGGGGAGATAAACTGGATCCTTGCTATCGCTAGGAAAACTACACCCATCACTGGTCAACCTGTGGGAGATGTGAAGCATTAGGGCTTTGCAGGGTCCATTACAGCATGTGATTTGAAACTTCTGCCATATTTTGGGCCACATGAAAAGTCTTCCCACAAAGTTGTGTCTTTCCATTATAGGAATTCTTATATTAACCATAGTAGGGTTAAATTTAACAAAAAAATATTAGGGTCTATAATCATTTCAATACTGAGATACTATAATTATAAAATAGTGAATTATTGTGGAGAAAATTTGAAATGTATTTTAAATCATGGAAAGATTTGAGTATTGAAAAAACATTGAAGTATCTTTCAGGGGAGTTTTTATTTTTTATTTTTAAATTTTATTCAATCACCGTAAGATAGTTACAAGCTTTCATGTTTGGGTTACAATCACACAACAATCAAACACCGATCCCTCCACCAGTGCACACTCCCCACAATCCATTTTCCCCGGTATACCCCCTCTTTCCCACCTCCCCCTGCCTCCATGGCAGACAGATTCACCATAACCTCTCTATACTTTTGGGCATTATGGTTTGCAATACAGACCCTGAGAGGTTATCACGTTTGGCCGTTTATCTACTTTCTGCACACATCTCCCATCCTGATCAATTCCTCCAGCCATCTTTTACTTAGTGATCCCTTCTCTATTCCAGCTGCCTTCTCCCCTTTGCTCATGAGGCAGGCTTCCAGCTATGAAGCATTCTATCTGTCCCATGTATCTTTAATTATCAGCTTCATGTTATGTTCTTTTATACTCCACAAATGAGTGCAGTCCTTCTATGTCTGTCCCTCTCTGACTCATTTCACTTAGCATGATACTCTCCATGTCTATCCATTTATAAGAAAAGTTCATGATTTCATCTCTCATGACAGCTGCATAGTATTCCACTGTGTAGATGTAACAAAGTTTCTTTAACCAGTCATCTGTTCTAGGGCACTTGGGTTGTTTCCAGATTTTGTTTATTGTGAAAAGTGCTGCAATGAATCTATAAGTACAGATGTCATTTCTACTGTGCTTTTTTGCATCCTCAGGATATATTTCGAGAACTGGAATTGCGGGGTCATGTGGAAGCTCATTTTCTACTTTTTGAAGGACTGTCCATATTGTTTTCCAGAAAGGCTGGACTAATGGGCATCCTCACCAACAGTGAAAGAGCATCCCTTTTTTCCCACATCCACATCAGGGCAGATTTTAACCTTGAATCAATTCCTATAGTGTGCTCAATTTATTAGCTTTTCAAAACTTCATGTATTTTCCTTAAAATAACAATAATATCTTCTAGTATTGCAGTGAATAAAATTAGAACAATGTTTGATCATGCAAACCTATTACATAGAATTATGAAAATACTAATCCCCAAATTTTAATCATGGCTTAAAATAATGGGAGAAATTACAAAATGGTTTTAAAAGGATGTTTTAACTTAAAATATACAGTTTTATACAATCAAACATTTGGATACAAAGGTTTTGTATTATCAGTGCTTAATTATCAGAACTAGCTACTTTTATCTTAGGAAATTGACCTGATCTTAAGGATTTTTGACTAATGTAAAGATAGAATACTTATTTGGATTAATAATTTCCAAATAAGTAAGTTTTTCAAGATTTTGATGTAAATGGAATTAGAATAAAGTGACTTGTATTAATTATTTTCAAGTCTGGCTAACCTTATTGTGAGACAAAGGAGTATAACAAAGTGTTTTTATATCTAGTAATATGTGATCTCTGAGATATTTGGTAATTTAAATTATAGAGCTATTTAGCAAAATTATAGGTTATTTCAAACATTGCCTTGGTAAACTGAAGTTATAGCATTGTATCTTGGTAAACATGTACAGGCTTATTATAAGGAGATGTTCTGTCTTTAGTAAAAAGGATAATAAATGTCAAACTTTATTAGCAAGTTAATATCATACTTTAGTATTTCTAAGAAGAGTCTGGAGTTTTTTTCACACCACAGAAAAACCTCCAGTCAAAGGACCTATGCATTTTTTATTTTATATTTTTGTTTATTTTGTCCTTTATTGGGGCATATGGGATGTCAGAGATGTCACTAGATCAGTTCTGTTCTGTGCAAGTCAAGCACTTTACCCACTGTATTCTCTCCATCCTGCACCTAGGCAATTGTTAACAAATCTGCCAAACATACTGAAAGGGAAATAATTATTGAACACTTTAAAATACAAGTTTCTCAAGTCCTCTTTTTTAGCATTCAGTGAGGAACAATTGAGTGACCAGCTTTGTCAAACTAAATTGTCAGTTTGTCTGATAAAATAACTGTGTCATGACATGTTTTTCTCGGGGGCTGGAGAGAAAACACATTGAGTAGGATGTTTACCATGTATAAAGCCAACCCATATTTGATCCCTGCACCACTTATGGTCCTCAGAGCACACCAGAAGTGATACCTGAGCAAAGACTCAGAGGCAAACCCCTTAAACAGGCAGGTGAAGCTCCTAAACAAAACAAATAAACAAAAATCATGTGTATCTTACTTTAGATCCTATGTCCAGCCTATTTGTGACTTATATCACTTTAATATATGTGTGTGAATTTTGCTCTAGCATAGTATTAGATTATGTTGCCAGAAATCAGACTGTTCAAAATTACAGTTGGCACAAATATTTAGCTAACCTATTTAGCATTACGCAGTATCATGGGAACCATTTTCACTTAAAAGTGTTTTACATAGTTAATATCATTAGAGATATATGTTTCCGGAAGTTGATATGGAACCTCAAAAATTCATATATTGGTAATTTCTAAATGTTTTTTAAATTATATGTAAAAAGCTACTTTATACTTTTGTTATAGGGAGTTTTGGGAAAAGGGGTCTTAGATACTCCAGATGCCTCATAAAACTAATGACAACAACTTGTCATACTCTGTTAATTTCACAATTTCATATTCTGCTCAACACCTTGAATTAGAAATATAACTAATTAAATTTCCTAAAAACTTATTAAGTGTTCCAATAGTGGAGCTAAATTTGTTATTGTGTTAACTTCTCTGCCACAAACTTTGCAGGTTTATAAATATCCCTTTCATACTTCTTTTTAAAAGTTATTCTAAATTTCCCAGAGAGACAATCAAGGGCACTGCTAAAGAAGAGCAAATTCGAGCGTTTTATGCCTTATTTCAACTTTAAAAATCAGTGGCATAAGATTTGAAACACTCTTTATAATACATTTGATATTACCCAGTCAGATAAAAAGAAATGGTCAGAGCTTCCCCAGATTACCGAATTAAGTTTATTTTTCACACTTATATTTATTTTTATTTAACTATAATTGATAATTTTAAGTACATTTTCCTTTTATCTATTTTTTCATGTTGCTATGGGTATTGTGTTTTTTGCATTTTTCTAGCTGGAGAATAATTATTCTTACTTTGAACTGAAACTGGTTAGAATCTTTACAGTAGAAAATGTTATGAAACTATGATTTAAGGATATAATAAACTAAAAACTTAATAAATCAATATATTAAAATTTCAGCTTTAGTAAAGATAATGCAAAAATTTGTGCTTTGGTAATGGTTTATTTGTAAATTATATATAACAATATGGATATGGGCTGGAGCAATAGCACAGTGGGTAGGGCGTTTGCCTTGCACGCAGCCAACATGGCTGACCGAGTTTGATTCCTCCGCCCCTCTTGGAGAGCCTGGCAAGCTACCGAGAGTATCTCGCCCGCACGGCAAAGCCTGGCAAGCTCCCCGTGACGTATTCGATATGCCAAACACAGTAACAAGTCTCACAATGTTACTGGGCCCGCCTGAGCAAATCGATGAACAACGGGAGGACCGTGACCGTGGCCGTGAATATGGATATATGAAAATTATATGCAAATTGTCTGAAAATAATAGGGTACTACAGAAATTAATAATCTTAACTATTTGTACAACCTCCTCCACATGCTAAGACATGCCTCATGCATGAAAGAACCGGCAGAGAAACCCAGGTGTGCGGGACTTGGGGCTGAAATCTCTAAGCCTGCTCGAATCGGGACTGGGCCTCCTCCACCCAGATCCCCCATATTCCAGTAACTAGACAGTTACACCCACCAACTGCCACCGGCACTGTGTAATGCCATCAATGGCCAAGATCCAGAGACTATAAAACCAAGCTTCTGGAAGCACATGGCCACATTTGTGGCCGCTTGGCCTCTTATAGTCTAGTTCTCGCTCTCATAGAACCTGACAGGCTACCAAAAGTTTCTTTCCCTCACGGCAGCTTCTTGCAAGCTCCCCGAGGCATATTCGATGGGCCAAAACCCAGTAACAATGATGGGTATCATTCTCCTGACCGTGAAAGAGCCTCCAATGCAGCAATTGCTAAAACTCTCAGAGCTAGGATGAATGAAGATGTTACTGGTGACTGCTCGAGGAAATCGATGAGCAATGGGATGACAGTGACACTTTTCACACAATCAAGGAACTAACTCAAGATGTGTAGAGAGAAATGATGAATGTTACTCATCATCAATATATTCACCCATATCAATATATTCATTTATGTATAGATACCTGTTCTAATGTCATTGCTGCTGTGGCTGGAGCAATAGCACAGCAGTTAAGGTGTTTCATTTGCACGTGGCCGACCTGGCTGACCCTAGTTTGATTCCTTCTTCCCTCTTGGAGAGCCCGGTAAGCTATCAAGAGTATCTCACCCACATGGCAAAGCCTGGCAATCTACGCATGCGTTATTTGATATGCCAAACCCAGTAACAAAAAGTCTCACAATGGAGAAGTTACTGGACCCACTCAAGCAAATCGATGAACAATGGGAGGACAGTGGATAGTGCTACAGTGCCTTTGGCAAAGTTTACCAAGAAAGTAAATGGCCAAAAATAAGGTATATTGGAGAAACACCCACAAACCGCCTCCTGCTTAGCTGTAAAATTTGAGGAAGGCCTCTCTAGTTCCTGATTGAACTTCTTAACAGCCATGATCCCAGAGACTCAGAGACAAATCTGGGAACCCAGCAGGATTTGGGCAGAAGTGTGTCGAGTCCCTGCAATGGGTTACTGGAACAGGACCACCCAAGGAGGAAAGGCTGTTGTCCCTCTTCCTGCTCCCCCTTGGCAGCTTGCTGGCCGCCATCTTCCAGAGGTGACAGGACAGTCAGGTTTAGGCCCACAGTGTTGAGACATGTGGGCCCTCATGGGAGAGGGTGGAACCGGATCTTCACTCCATGCCCCAACGATACTCCCAAGTTACTAACCACGAAAACCCCAAGTTACTGACCATGAACAGCCTCTCTGGCTCCTGATCAAGCTACTTAACGGCCATGATCCAAGAGACTCAGAAACAAATATCAGAACCCAGTGGCTCTTGGCAAGAATGCTTCTGGTCCCCGCAGTAGGTTACTGGCACTGGGCAACCCCAGTGGGGAAAGGGTTCTGTACCTCCGCCTGCTCCTCCTTGGTGGCCCCATGGCTGCCATTCTCCAGAAGTCATTGGACAGTCAAGATTGGGCCCGCAATGATGAAACATGCAGGGCCTCATGAGATGGTGGTGGAGCCAGCCCTTTTCTCCCATCCCAACGAGACCCCGAGTTGCTGCTCACGAATGGCCCATGAACGGCCTCTCTGCCTCCTGATCAAGGTGCTTAACGGCCATATCCCAGAGACTCAGGAACAAATCTCGGAACCCAGCCGGTTTTGCCAGAAATCCCTCCAGATTTAATTGTTAAATTTTGGAATTCCAAAATCGTGCGGCCAATACTGCAGCCATGCAACATCATATGTTATTCCTAACCAGCAATAGAAAACAAATTGTCTTTGGTTGCCTTTTCAACAGATCTGAGTGTTGGGGTAAAATCCCAAATAATAATGGTGGGTCTGGTGTCGAAATACTGAATGTAATGAAAGTAGAGAGAGAGTAATATGGAGATCATCTGCCCCACAGGTAGGGGGATTGTGTGGGAGGAATGGTATACTGGGGTTTTTGATAGTGGAAAATGGACACTGGTGAAGGGACGGGTGTTTCATAGTATGACTGAGCCTTAAAACCGAAAGCTTTGTAACTGCTCTCATGGTGATTCAATAAATAAAATTATAAAAAGGTGGGGGGAAAGCAAGGTGAAGTTTATGCCCAATTCAATCAGCTTAATCAATGGCTGAATAAATAGCAATAATCCTACATAAAAAAAAACATGACTGTTATAATACATGCCTATCAGCACTTGCTGCACAGGAAAAATTTTAAAGTTTCAAATTGATCATGGGCTCTTCCTCTTCATCCCCATTGCTGTGCCTGTCTTCTCCCCCCCCCCCACCCCAGGTACATAAATCTGCCAGTATTCGAGCCTGGGACATGACTTTCTCCATGAAAGTGCCCTGGGCACCTCCAGGACCCTTGGAAAACAGCATCCCTGAGCCTCTTCTGCTTTATCCCCAACGCTGTGCTGGTTTTCTTCTTCTCCCAGCTAGTATCCCCGCCACACCAGGTTCCCCGTGGGAGTGTGGCCTCTTCAGAAGTGGGTGTGGCTTCTGCAGAAGTTGGTGTGGCCTAATTTTAGGTGGGCAGCCGCTCAAGTGACATGAAAAAAACAATCCCGTTACAATGGTGCCCTTGAAAATAAAGTACCTAGAACTAAGATTAACTAAGGGAGCAAACGACCTGTACAAATAAAACTACAAAACGCTACCACAGGAAATAAAAGAGGACACAAGAAAATAGAAAGATATCCCCTGCTCATGGATCAGAAGAATTAACATCATCAAAATGAAATACTTTCCAAAGCATTGTACAAATTCAACGTGATCCCTATAACTATACCCATTACATTCTTCAAAGAAATGGAAAAAACACTCCTGAAATTCATGTGAAACAATAAGCTCCCAGAATAGCTAAAGCAATTCTTGGGGAAAAGAAAATGGGAAGAATCAACTTCCCTAACATCACACTAAACTACAAAGCATTAATAATTTAAACAGTATAGCACTGAAACAAAGGCAGAGCTGCAGACCGATGGAACAGGGTTGAATATACTGACATCTGCCCCCAAAACATATGATCATCTAATTTTTGATAAGGGGGCAAGAAATGTGACATGGAGCAAGAAAAGCCTCTTTAACAATTCTTTGTTGCAAAACTGGAAGCTACATGCAAAATAATGGGCTCAGATCTCTACCAGGTAAAAAAGTAAGATCAAAATGGATTAAAGACCTAAACATCAGACCGGATTTCAAAAGGGACATTGTAGAAAAGGCTAGCAAAACACTCCATGACATTGAAGCTAATGGTATCTTCAGAGATGTCACGCCACTGGCCAAGCAAGTGAAAACAGAGATAGACAAATGGGGCTATCTTAAACTAAGAAGCTTCTGAACCTCAAAAGAAACAGTGACCAAAATACAAAGGCAGTCTACAGAATGGAAAAGGATATTCGCCGAATGCACATCTGAAAATGGGTTGATATCAAGGATATACAAAATACTGGTTGAACTCCACAAGAAGAAAACATTCATCCCCATAAAAAATGGGGCAATGAAATGAACAGAAACTTTCTCAAAGAAGAAATCCGAATGGCAAAAGGCACATGAGAAAACGCTCTACATCTTTTATCATCAGGGAGATGCAGATCAAAACCACAATGAGATATCATCTCACACCACAGAGACTGGTCCACATCCAAAAGTACAAAAGCAACTGTGTTGGTGCAGATGTGGCTAGAAAGGGACCCTCCTTTACTGCTGTTGGGAATGCCTACTGGTTCAGGCCTTTTGGTAAACAGTATGGACAATTATCAAAAAATTAGAAATTGAGCTCTCATTTGACCCAGCAATACCACTCCTGGGATTATATCCCAGAGAGGCAAAAAGGGATAATTGAAGTGACACCTGCACTTGTTTGTTCATTGCAGCACTGTTTATAATACCCAGAACCTGGAAAAAAACAGTGCCTGAGAACAGATGACTGGTTAAAGAAACTTTGGTACATCTACACAATGGAGTACTATGTAGCTGTTAGAAAAGATGAAGTCATGAAATTTGCATACAAGTGGTACTACATGAAAATTATCATGCAAAGCGAAATTAGTCAGAAAGAGAGGGACAGACATAGAAAGTTTTCATTGATCTGAGTAACATAAAGTAACAATATAGGAGACTAACACCCAAGAATAGCCGAGATAAGTACCAGGAGGTTCACTCCATGGCTTGGAGGCCAGCCGCACGTGCTAGGGGAAAAGAGAGCTCATATAGAGAAGGGAGCACCAAATAAAGTGTGTTGGGAACATCCGCCCAGGATGGGAGATGCATGCTGAAAGTAGACTATAGACCGAACATGATTGCCACTCTATGCCTCTTTTGCAAAAGACAGCACCCAAATGAAGAGGGAAAACAAAAGGGAACGCCCAGCCCCAGAGGCAGGAAGGGATGGGAGGTATGGGGGGTGGGAGGGATACTGGGATCAGTGGTGTTCGAGAATGGGCACTGGTGGTGGGACGGGTATTTGATCATTGTATAATTGAAATCCAAGCACAAAAAATTGTAAGTCTACAATTGTACCTCATGGTATTTCACTAATAAAAATTTAAAAAATGATAATGGGCTAATTCATACTTCAAAATAATTTTTCCAATTTTGTATTCATTGAGGCATTAACTTGTCCCATGGAAAAACCTATACAACCCGCAGGATCAAGCTCTATTAGAAAGAGCCTGTTAGACTATAAACTCTTTTATAAAATATGAAGGGGTCCATTGGAGAGAGCCAGAATCCCACCGGCCAAAATATAACTATGCTTTAAATGCTGCATCATTTATTTTTTTAAAATGTGGACTCTCAATGACTCAAAAATATGAACAAAAACATGCACAACACAAGAATTTATAAAGGCACTATGTTCTTTGGAAAAGATACCTTAAAATTGCCAAGATAATTATCATGGAATAACATAGAAATATCCACACAAAAAAGGAAGAAAAAGTTTCGGAAATGCTATCTAACATAATATATATATTTTTTGCATTTGAATAGCTATAGAATATAATTGACTTTTAGAAATAGAATTCTAAAAGAATTCGCAAAGGATTCAGCACCATCGACCATATCCACAAGATAACCAAAATCATTGAGGTTTCTCGGGAGTTCAAGATGCCGCTCTGTCTAACGTTCATTGACTTAAAGAAGGTCCTTAATTCCGTTGAGATGGAAGTGGTCATTGAAGCCCTAGCCAATCAGGGCATTCAAGCCCAATACATCAAGATCCTCCGTGAGCTGTATTGTGGATTCACTACCAGGATCTCACCATTCTACAAAGAAGTAATCATTGATGTCAAGAGAGGGGTTCGGCAGAGTGATACCATTTCACCGAAACTCTTCAGTGCCACCCTCGAGAACATCATGCGACGACTGGAATGGGAAAACATGGGAGTGAAGATAGATGGTCGGCAACTACACCACCTCCGCTTTGCTGATGACATTGTTTTAATAACACCAAACATCAGCCAAGCGGCACAAATGCTGGCCGACTTTGACCGTGAGTGTGGAAAGGTAGGACTACAGCTGAATCTTATGAAGACAATGTTTATGACAAACAGCCTCGTTCCTGACGCCCCATTCACTCTCAACGGAACGCCCATCTTCTAATGCAACAGCTATGTGTACCTATGTCGAGAAATCAACATGACAAATGACCTGGCACCCGAGCTGCGCAGGAGGAAGAGAGTGGCTTGGAACGCCTTCAGGAGCTTCGAAGAAATAGCTAAGAGGAAAAGGAACCTCCGGCTCCAGGCACATCTCTTTGATTCCACTGTTCTTCCTGCATTAACATATGCCTCAGAGACCTGGGCCCTACGCAAACAAGATGAGAATGCTATTCAGGTCTCCCAAAGAAGAATAGAAAGAGCTATGTTTGGAATATCACGTTTCACTCAAATGAGAGAAAGAATCCGGAGTTCTGACATCCGTCGACGTTCAAGAATCAGGGATGCTGTCTCATTTTCCAAGGTGTCAAAAATCAGATGGGCTGGTCACATAATGAGATTTAAAGATGACTGCTGGACTAGAGTTGTTACCGACTGGATTCCACGGGATGTCAAAAGACCGCGTGGCCGTCCACCTACCAAATGGTCAGACTTCTTCATTAAGATCATGAACGATCAGTTTGAGGCTCTTCATGGTCCTAGAGCGAACAGATGCCATTGGGCTACACTAGCATGCGACAGGGACAAATGGAGATGTTACTGGCGCCCGCTTGAGCAAATTAACTACTAACGGGAAGTTAAGTGATTAAGTGATTAAGAGACCAATCTGATAAAAACACATCACTTTGATAAGCAAAGATAATCTTAAAGATTATTCAAAGTAAACTAGATGAAAAATGAAGTATTGTCTCCCTGTGGCAATTACACTTTTTTGTATAAGTCTAGTTTTAAAAAAATTTAATAAGCTTCACTAGTTTTATGTTCAAATATACTCATTAAAATTTGGATATGTATGTATCTCATTTACCATCACTATTATAATGAATCTCTATGAGAATCATCTTATCACAATTGGGAGTTCTGTTTTTTGGGCTGGAGAGAAACGGCGGTGTGAACATGTTTATCTTGCATGGAGCCTACCCTGGTTCAATTTTGGAAACTGCATATAAGTACATTTAGCAAGAGACAAAACATAAGTAATGAGCACTCATGTGTTACCCTACTCCCCCACCTCCCCAAAAAGTATTTTCATTTTTGTTTTGTTATTGCTTTGATGTTGCCAAGTCCATACCCAACAGTACGCAGGGACCAAAGCCACTCCTGGCAATGACTGTGGACTACATAGGACAAGGAATCAATTCAGAATCCCAAACATTCACGGCATGTTGTCTTACACTTATGCCACATCTATGAAATATTAAACCTAATATGATACTGTTCTGATAATAATTATGCATTTTATGTTTACAAAGTCTAAAAGCCTTCTCTGAAAATGCTTACTAGGGCAGACCTCTGGTTTCCCTCAGTTTTCTATGGAAATTTATTTTTATTCATTTATAATTAGTTGACAATATCATGCCATTTCAATAATACAGGCTTTAAACATCTCTATGTCTATAGGACTTAACACCACACCCACAACTAAAGGTATAGTGGCACCAGTCCCCCAATTGCCCTCTCCTTAGTCCTCTCATCCCTTTCCTCTCCTTTGTTTAACTGTGGAAGGCAACTGCTTATGTCTCCAAAGAATACTGTTCTGAAAATTATTTTTAATATGAACCCTTAAACAATCATAATTTGGAACACCAAGTGCAAAATATTAACCTAAGTTAGAACCATATTTTTAAAATTAGGGGTTAAATAACTTGCTCAAAGTCAAAGCTAGTAGCTGAAACTTATAGTTTCTAATTTTAAAACATTATGCTGAAATTTAAAAAAAGGACCTGGAAATACTAATTTAAGAACTAAGAGGGGAAAAGCAAAAAATATTTTCTTTAAAAATCTTTAGTGTAACAAATTACTCTCATTATATAGAAATAGAACATTCCGTTTTGGAAAACAGATTTTGATAAGGTTGAGAAATTCTGCTAGTCCACATACAATTCTTCAAGTAGAAAAATCTATTTTCAGCCTGACACAAGATGATTAAATAATAAAATTTGGTTACAACTGGTAATATCAAAGATCCAGCCAAGGTTTTTGTTTTACCAAGATTAGGGTGTCAAAATGGAAGGAGCCCATAAAACTGTATGTAATTTACATTGTTATTTTCCTTTCTAATGAAGAAAAGTACATCACTGATATAGGAATATGGAATTAATTGGACCTATATTTCATTTCAATTCTGTCTTTACTGATAAAGAAGTCTTTAATCTGCAGTGTAGGAGAACTTTCTATCACATACACAATTGAAATTATCCAACAAAACTCGCTTTTTGAAAACTGTAGCCTCTGTAACCTTCTTAGTGTTCAGGGGAATCATTTCTTCCAACCTGCATTATCAGCTCTATCCCTTTTATTAGAGAATCTGTCAAAGATATAGTTCTGCAAATTGGTTATCTCTCTGGTTATTGAAAAAAGGATCAGAAATGATTTTATTTTATTTCAGGAAGGAATGTGTGCTAAAAAGTCATGACTGGTTTTGCTCCTAATTATCGTAGGCAAAATAGTAACATTCATGAAAAAACTCTAAGGTTTAACATATATGTAATATCACATTAGTGTTTTAAATAATGAATATTATCTGAAAAAATCCCATTCTAATTGCTATGAAAATTCATAAAGATCAAATCATCTTTTCCTTTAAAAGGCATATTAACTCCCAACCAAAATTTAAATCTATTTAGACATGTATATATAGAACATATGCTATGTATACTATAGAATATACATGAATGTATACTAAATTTAGTATATTTCTGAATTTTCCCATCTCTAGAAAAAATATGAGAGGAAAGCTTCCGTGATGCTAAAGACATCATGGCTGATACAAAAAAATACATCAATGCACACCACGGTACATGACAAATTGCTATGCATAAGTAAACTGAACATTATTCACAGAGGCACATTTTCTGTTATAATGTTTTTGTTTCCTTGTTGTTCCTAAAAGATAAAATATAAGATGATTTAAGAATGATGGTACAGATTAGATAATTTTTTCAGGCCTTAGATTAGTTCCAATGTGAATATACACAATACTTTCAGGTTAGACCTCTCTGAGATGTTTAAAAATGAGTCCCCACTTATTAATGCATTTAAACTGTGCTTAATCAAGACTTTGCAAGGTACATATAAAAATGGAAATAAGGAGTATTACCCAGAGTTTATACAAATTAACTTTATTTTAAATCAAAGAGTCCTATCCATAGGGTCTGGGATATCAGCCCTTTACTGTACTAGTAACCCATTCCTAGTACCGTGAGTTTTAGACTTCTCTCTTCAAGGCCACAAACACTGGTACTGTGAATTGTTGATTTTTCTCTTTGAGTCCCCTATTCTACTCCTCGGCTCAGCATATATAGATTCGCTCTCTCTCTCTCTCTCTCTCTCTCTCTCTCTATATATATATATATATATATATATATATATCTAAGTATATATATATATCATTTGTATATATTCTCCATACATGTGTAATTTAAAAACTCATATTTTTATAATTTTTCTATTAGTAATTTATTGGGCATGGGGGAATTCCTCTCTTTATTACAGTTCTCATAGAAGCCTTCTTCAAGTTACTTGGATTCATTTACCATTTAAAAAGCAAAAGGTGGAGAAATAGGGAAGTATAAAATAAAACACATTGATAAGAAAGAGCTATTTGGAAGCAGTAAAATCCTATGGCTTTCTTATAGAAACTAGTATAAACAATATTTTCCCTAGGATAATATCAGACCATTCTAGATGCTAAGAAACTCATTTTTAGTGAATTTAATTAACACACTCACCATGTACATTTAGACATATGAAATGGGTTCTTCATCAGTATTACATTTTAAGTGCATCTTTACAATAATATATATTATTTTTAAATTTTATTTTATTTGTATAAAGCTGTTCATGATGATTTATTACATTCAATATTCCAACACTAATTCCATCACCGTTACACCTTCCCACCACATTATTTCTGATTTTCCCAACTGCAACCTAAGCTTACCTCAATAGCAGACCCAAATAGTTTATTTTGTACTCATTGTCATGAATAATTCACTAAAAATGATTTAAAAAGATTTCCTTAAAAGAAAGTGTGTGGAGATTGTTGTATCTCACCATGGAACAATTAAGCCCTTGTATAAGATATTACTAACATATTGTCACAGATTAAGTCTTATATGCTAATATTTTCTTAATTGAATATGGTTACTATATATCCCATCCCATCCAATGCGGTGTGCTAATCCTGGTATAGCAGTGGTGTAGAGTATTAGATGTCACTCCAGGAATTCTAAAATTTTAAATGGGGTAATAAAGCTGGAGTCAAATATTTAACTGGATGGTGGCTTTAGGGTCCAAAGACATCTTTGCAAGTTGTTGATATCTTTCAATATTTATTTATGTGTCTCTGGGTCATGGCCACTGCAGGATAACATTGATTTGTAGATTTTACCTGGACTCAGGGAGCTTAGGCTTGTTGGGTTACATCCATCACAGTGCTCCCGAGGCATTCCCATTCCTCTGTGTTTATCTTTGACCTCTTCTCTGTGCTATGCTTCTCCAACTACTTAATCACCGTTATCTCCAAATCAGACTCTGTTGATTTGTATTTGTAAGTGAAATATTGCTTTTCTCATTTCCTTATATCCTTTTGCATAGTTTACTTCAGAGCAATGATTTTTTTGTATAGACACAGAAAGACAGTTAACGCTATGCTTTTCTAACTTGGATGTTAATTGACTTTCAATAATATTCACTCCTGGACATCTTTTTTCTCTACTTAAGCCTCAGTTGCCCTTAGTTCATAGCACTCCAAAATCAGGGTCCCAACGAGGGACTGGATGGACCCAGGGCAAGCTGTGAGCTACACTGGTATTGAAACGGGCCAGGTCAAGGGCCATAATACTTAACTAAAAGTTAAGAGCATGGTCATGGACAAATTCATGATCCAAAGAGTAACTACTGGATTAGGACCTTGCTATGTTTAGGAAAGACTGAGCACTGTAGTCTGGGTTCTGTAGCCAGATGTTCCCAGGAGAGCCATGCTACACCCTTAATGTATCTTTTACTGTGTCCATACAAAATAACTAGAAAGATTATTTTGAGTGTAGTTACTACCTAAAATGCTTAAAGGTCGGGGGAGATCAAGACTGTGAGATGGAGCGCAGAGAGACTAGCATGGGATAGAGGAGGAGATGGGAATGAGGGGCAGCGTGAGACTGGAATGGGAAGTTTAGTGAGACTGGAACAGATGCATGTGGAGAATGGAATAAATGGCAACTGATCACCAACCAGCCTGGATACTCTGTTCCCTCCTTCCTGTTTTTGCTGCCAGCGGTCGCAGGCCAAGGTGGGGAAGTGGTTCATGGCTACCAAAAACATGTGGAGGGCGAGAGAGAACACAGCCACCAACCCACTCACTTACTTAATTTGTGATTACACAGCTGGTTAATAAGCTTATATGGAACCAAAAGCAGTTCATTGGCATGACTGCCAGGGTCTCAGAAGAACTAGGGATATGGGAAGAGGTAGACCAACCCAGAATCTATGATAGTCTGGAAATTTCAGTCACAAAACCAGCAAGTGCCTTTGGTATCATATAATCTCATTAATTGGTCATGATCCTGAGACTTATAGATACATCTCATAGGAGATCAACAGGCTTCAGAGATGCCTGCAGAGCTTGTGCCAGCTGAATATCATCCAGGACACAACAGAATGGAGGCAGGTGAGCGCACCACCTGCCCAAACAGAGCCCCTGCAGCGGAAAACCTCCATTACCCAATTACCACCATGCCCATGGCTGGACTTTACAGATCAGTATGAGCCTCATCCAGGAAAGAATCTGTTTGAAAACTTAATACTACATTTTTATGCTTTCAAGTTTTAGGAATTATTTCTGCACATTACCATTTCTAGGTGATTCTTCATTTAAAAGTTTTTTCTCTTGATTCATGTTTTATTTTGGTTGATTTTTGATACTTAACTACTTTTCTTGAAAACATTTGTTTTCACCTGTCCCCTGAAAAACGTATTTTTTATTTATTCTGTTAATTACTTTTTCTTTATATAGGGGCACTCTCATTGATGCTCTTCTTGGAGGTGCAGGTCTGATATTTCCTTGTTTTTACCAGGTGATATAGAAAATGTATGTGAGCCTCCAGGACACTTGCACAAATAACCTTCCCTCAACTCTAGTGCCTGGTTCCAAATAAGGATTTTATGGAGAGCAAGAAATATGTTAAGCAAGTATTTATATGAAAATGTATAAGAACTGAGTTTCCTGTTAGGGTTAAAGTGTTTCTTTAAGGAAAAGAGAAGGTAGAAAAGACACTCCTATGAGCAATGTACTTGAGGTTTGTAGGGAAGCATCACCATTATCTTTATTTCACATTTTTACGGTTTAATATTTCCTGCTTCCTTATTCACTACCACTCTCTTCCTGATATAAACAACCAGATAAAATTGGAGGGAATACTTGGGTTATCAGGTTCTCACTCTATTTAGCCACTTTCATGAATTGCATATTGTGATGGTGCTAGGAATTTATCTCTCAGTCTCATCAGACTGATAATTGCAAACTAGAAATTATTACATTATTTAACTCTGATATATAATAATTAGTTTACTTATATTTACCTAACCAAAACTATATCCCCAAGTGACTATAAAATTGCTTTTTCATACTTTTTAATCTTTAAAACTTTCAGTCCTAGATGTATACTCCAATAATTCTTCTTATACAGTTACAGACAAAAACCATAGGAATCCTCCATGAATTTTCGAATTATCAGTAAACTGATAACATTTGTTCTTATTTTTTAAGGGTAAGGTAATAGTCTGTTAAGAAGTCAAAGGACTTAGGATAATAGGCCATAACCTATTTAAAAAAACTATGTAATTTTCTTACAGCCACCACACTCAGCATGTTGTCACCCCACAACCCTACACAGACACAAAAGAAAAACTGAGGGCTGGAGATTTAGTCCAGCCATAAGGAGCTTGCCTTGCTTGTGGCCAACATGGGTTCAATCCCTAGTACCCCATTGGCCCCCTAAGCACACGGGCAATTTTTTAGTAGAGATAAAGGAGTAGCCCCCTGAGCAACGCCAAATATGACACTCCAAATATAAATAAAATAAAATAAATAAAAACTGTGGACTGGTGATGTGGCTTAATGATTAAAGTCTTAAATATTTGAGAACATCAGTTCAATCTTCCATAGCTAAACCAACTAATCAAGAAAACAAATAAACAAAAACAAAGAGGTGGGAAGAAAGTTTCTGCACTGTCAGAAGTTCCAGTGCTCCATCCATACCTGACTTCTTCTGTAATATAAATGCTCCTGTTCCACAACTAATCTCAGAGAGACATAAAGCTCCTGGAGCATGCAGCCACAGACGCTGCCACTTGACAACTCCAAATTTCATGGTACTTTATAGCCCAGTACTTATAGCATAGCTAATTAGATAAGCAAATTGAATAGAAGCCCACAATGCTCAGTGAGTAAAAATTACACAGAAAGCTCACCTGGCACCTTACAATTAAGTAAATCCTCAACGACAATGTGACATATATGTATTCCATGAGATATATGCATTTCATGGGATATGTTTATGTTATGATATATATGCTATAACAATCAATATAAAGTAAATTATCTTATGCCTGATAAGCAGAAATATTTGAGGGGTTGGGTGGGAAATTGCGAACATGGGAAAGAAAGTCATATTGGTGGTAAAATTGGTGTTGGAACATTGAATACCTGAAACAACTATATTATGAGCAACTTTGCAAATCATAGTGTTAAAGTTATTTTTTGTTTGGGTGCCAAATTCAGTGATGCTCATGGGTTACTATTGACTTTGCACTCTGGAGTCACTCCTGGTAGTACAAGAGATACCATATGGGATTCCAGGAATTGAATCTAAGTCAGTCTCTTGCAAGGCATGAAAGTTACCCTCTGTCTATCCCTCTGTTTCTTAAGTAAAGTTTTTTAAAAAAAAGGAACAAAAATAAGTAAGAGGAAAGAACATATATTGTTGGGGTTGTATGACTTTAATAGAGCATAAGGGGAGAAAATAAAGGAATTTAAAAGGGAGAAGTATTGGAACTTAAGAAAATGGGCATTTAGAGGAAAACCTCAGAAAAGCGATTATATATAGTCATTTTCAATAAACATTATTAAAATTTCTTTTGTGTTTAATTAAAATTTAATATTCAGAACTGTAGGTATCCTATTCCCAAAATTTTAACTCCTGTATAAAAAACAACAAAATATAATATATTAAAATGATATCAGTTTTTCTTGAACCAGAAATTCTGGTAAATCAAAATGTAAGCAAAAATAGTGGTAATTTGAGAGGATAGAAGCAAAGCTGAGCTTGATAACAAGGTAATATGTGGTGATAGCAATTCAAAAAAAGAGATTGCAATTAGATTTCAAATAAGGCATAAGAATATGTAGCTAGGGGTTATGTTGCTGCCAGCAGGTCAATCTCTACCTGTGAGGCGAGTGCATCAGCAGCCTGATGGTGCCTTCAGACTTCCAGATACCGCAAAATTGCTACTGTGCCTTTGGCTAGACCCCAAAACCTTGGAGCAAAGTTTACCAAGAAAGTAAACGGCCAAAAGTTAGGTATGTGGGAGACATACCCACAAACCACTTCTGGCTCAGCTATATAATTGGAGGTATGGCCTCTCTGGTTCCTGATTGAACTGCTTAACTGCCATGATCCCAGAGACTCAGAAACAAATCTTGAAACCCAGCAGCTTTTGGCAGAAATGCGTCTGGTCCCTGAAGTAGGTTCTGGTGCTGGGCCAACCCAGGTGGGAATAGGTTTAGTGCCTTGGCCTGCTCCCCCCGGAGGCCCAGTGGCCACCATCCTTCAAAGGCCACTGATCAGTTAGGTTTGGGGCCCCAGTGACGAGACATGCAGGGCCTCACGGGATGGGGGTGGAGCCGTTCCTGTCCTCCCCACCCCAACGAGACCCCAAGTCATGGCCCACAAACGGCCTCTCTGACTCCTGATCAAGCTGCTTAATGGCCACAATCCCAGAGACTCAGAAACAAATCTCGTAACCCAGCGGCTTTTGGCAGAAATGCGTCTGGACCCCACAGTACGTTACTGTCGCCAGGCTACCCCAGGGAGGAAAGGGTGTTATCACTCTGTCTGCTCCCCCTTGGCGGCTCAGTGTCCGTCATCCTCCAGAGGCCATTGGACAGTCAGGCTTGGGCCTGCAGTGACAAAAATTGTTGGGCTCACGAGATGGGGGGGAGGCGGGCCTGTCCTCCCCACCCCAACCAGACCCCAAGTCATCGCTCACAAACGGCCTCTCTGGCTCCTGATCAAGCTGCTTAACGGCCATGATCCCAGAGACTCAGAAACAAATCTGAAAACCCAGTGGCTTTTGGCAGAAATGCGTCTGGACCAGGCAGTAGGTTACTGTCGCCAGGCCACCCCAGGAGGGAAAGGGTGTTGTTCTTCCTCCTGCTTCTCCCTGGCGGCTTGGTGGCTGTCATTCTGCAGAGGCCATTGGACAGTCAGGCTTGGGCCCCCGGTGACGGAATTTGTTGGGCCTCACAGGATGGGGGTGGAGCCGGTCCTGGTCTCCCCATCCCAACGAGACCCCAAGTCATCACCCACGAACAGCCTCTCTGGCTCCTGATCAAGCCGCTCAACGGCCATGACCGCAGAGACTCAGGAGCAAATATCGAAACCCAGGGGCTTTTGGCAGAAATCCCTTCAGATTTAAGTGTTAAAATTTCAGATTTTCAAAATCACATGGCCCTTCTGCAGCCACACGACATCATATGTTATTCATAACCAGCAATATAACACAAATTGTCTACTGTTGCCTCTTCAACAGATCTTAGTTAGGGTAAAATCTCAAATATTAATGGTGGGTCTGGTGTCGAAATATTGAATGTGATCAAAGTAGAGAAAGAGCAATGTAGAAATCATCTACATTAGATGATTTCTATTGTAGGTAGGTGGAGGGTAGATAGGTAGGGGGAGGGTGTGGGATGGGCGTATACTGGGGGTTTTCGTGGTGGAGAATGGACACTGGTGAAGGTATGGGTGTTTCGAGACTTAGACCCGAAAGCTTTGTAACTGCACTCACGGTGATTCAATAAATAAAATTATAAAACGTGCAAAAAAAGTAAGGTGGACTTCATACACAATTCAGTCAGCTAATCAGTGGCTGAATAAATAGCAGTACTCCTACATAAAAAAAGAATATGTAGCTAGTGAGCATATTGGAGAGTTGTCAGTAGACTGGAAAGTCATAGTACAGAAAATAGCATATATAAACAAATGCTATGGAAGAATTCTGTGAATTATATTCCTGGAAGACAAAATGGAGCCACAAAAAAAAGAAAATGACAGAACAATCAGATACAGTTTCATATACATGTGCTGCACTTGGTTCTGTGCGAAATGTTAGGAATACAAAGATGACTGATTTAATTTTGTTGTAACCCAATGAAACATATTCAAGCATCCAGTTGCAATAAAGATTATAACAGAAGTTTTGTTAGAAGAGTAGACACACTGGAAGAATCAATAAATTAAATTGGGTTAAAGAATAACAAAATAGATATCCATACAGCACTTTGCACTTAGCAATAGATAACGTTTTACATAATTACTTAGTAAATCAGAGTAATATATTTATAAAGTAGATCCTGCAATCATGTTTTATGTACACACAAGGAACTGGTGCTATAGATTGCTTAACTGACTTATCCAAGGACTCATGTTTTTAAAACAGTAGAAGTGTAAAGCACTCTGGTTCAGAAGTTTCAGGCATTTATATCACACTTTGAAAACAGAGCATGAGTTGTTTGCCTTGGTGTTGAAGTATGTGTTAGGAATTCATCCAGTAATCTGTTAATTCATTTAGATTGAGTCAGTGTTTTGTCTATTGTGAATGGTACTGCTCTGAACACAGGGGTGCAATTTTTTTTTAAATCCTGTTTTTCAAATAGATATCCAATAGTATTACTAGATAATATGAAATTTCAGACCATTTTCACTTTATTGCTTTATTATTAAGGTAACTTTGCTTTATATGAGTGTGGATATTTATGTGTTATGGGGTATATTATGACAGCCCACAATCAAAGTAGCATTATCATAGATGCTCCTATATTCCTGTCCTTCTTGTTAACATCTTTTCTGTCGTCTGAGTGTTTGATTCTTTTGTTTCTGTCATTATGCAGCTTTGACTTTTATATAATACATTGTAGATCTATAGTTTTTTTTGTCTCATTGTAATTAGTTATAAGTGGATGGAAAGACAAGACAACATTTAGGCAGCATTTATTGCTTGTAAGCTTCTACATAATAGTAACAACAGATGAAAGGCACACCTTTATTCTTAAGCATCAAATGAGCAGAAGATCTTAGATTCTGAAACGATTTCCTCAAGTGGGGCCACATATTTTCTACGTGTTCCAGATGTAGAAACTCTTGCTGTTCCTACCATTTCACACCAGTGATGATGAGACACATCAAAAACAATAACAATCTTAGTTGGCATGGATGTGGTAAAAAAGGAACTCTAATCCACCCATTGTGGGAATGTTGTCTGGTATAACCTCTGTGAGAGTTCTCCATAAACTTATAATTGAACTGATATATGACCCAGAAATAGCACTTTGGGACATCTAAGCCTCAGCCATAAAAACACTCTCTAAAGCACATTCATTGCTGCACTCAGTAAAATAGCTAAGATAAGGGAGCAACCTTGGTATCTATGAGATGGGTTGATTATGAAGATGTAGTATATATACAAGATATAATATTATGCAGCAGCGAGGAAATATGAAATCAAGAAATTTGCTGCACCATGGTTGAAACTGTAAGATATGTTAAATGAAGTTAGCCAGAAGAAATACAAACACAAGTGGATCTCACTTATCTATGGTATATAGAATATTATATGAGGAAATCAGACGAGATCGGGCGCGTTCAGGGTGGTATGGCTGGAGCGATAGCAAAGTGGTAGGGCTTTTGCCTTGCACGCAGCCAACATGACCGACCCGAGTTCAATTCCTCTGCCACTCTAGGAGAGCCCGACAACCTACCGAGAGTATCTTGCCCACACGGCAGAGCCTGGCAAGCTACCCGTGACGTATTCGATATGCCAAACACAGTAACAACAAAGTCTCCAATAGAGACGTTACTGGGCCCGCTCAGGAAAATTGATGAACAACATGAGGACAGTGATACAGTGATTCTTAATCACATTAATCACTTAACTTCCCGTTAATCGTCGATTTGCTCGAGTGGGCGCCAGTAACGTCTCCATTTGTCCCTGTCGCATGCTAGTGTAGTCCAATGGCATCCGTTCACTCTGGGAACACGAAGAGCCTCAAACTGATCGTTCATGATCTTGATGAAGAAGTCTGACCATCTGGTAGGTGGGCGGCCACGCGGTTTTTTGACATCCACTGGGATACAGTCGGTGACAGTTGTAGTACAGTGGTCGTCTTTAAATCTCATTACATGACCAGCCCATCTGATTTTTGACACCTTGGCAAACGAGACAGCATCCCTGATTCTTGATCATCGACGGATGTCGGAACTCCGGATTTTTCTCTCATTTGAGAGAAACGTGAAAATCCAAGCATAGCTCTTTCAATTCTTCTTCGGGAGACCCGAATAGCATTCTCATCCTATTTACGTAGGGCCCTGGTCTCTGAGGCATAGGTTAATGCAGGAAGAACAGTGGAATCAAAGAGATATGCCTGGAGCAGGAGGTTCTTCGTCCTCTTAGCTATTTCTTCAACGTTCTTGAAGGCGTTCCAAGCCGCTGTCTTCCTCCTGTGCAGATCGGGTGCCAGGTCATTTGTCATGTTGACTTCTCAACCTAGGTACACATAGCTGTTGCATTTGGAGATGGTCGTTCCATTGAGAGTGAATGGGGAGTCAGGAACGAGGCTGTTTCTCATAAACATTGTCTTCGTAAGATTCAGCTGTAGTTCTACCTTTCCACACTCACGGTCAAAGTCGGCCAGCATTTGTGCCGCTTGGCTGATGTTTGGTGTTATTAAAACAATGTCATCAGCAAAGCAGAGGTAGTGTAGTTGCCGACCATCTATCTTCACTCCCATTCCTTCCCATTCCAGTCGTTGCATGGTGTTCTCAAGGGTGGCACTGAAGAGTTCCGGTGAAATGGTATCCCCCTGCCGAACCCCTCTCTTGACATCAATGATTACTTCTTTGTAGAACGGTGAGATCCTGATAGTGAATCCGCAATACAGCTCACAGAGGATCTTGATGTATTAGGCTTGAATGAACTGATTGGCTAGGCCTTCAATGACCGCTTCTGTATCAACAGAATCAAAGGCCTTCTTTAAATCAATGAACGTTAAACAGAGCAGCATCTTGAACTCGCGAGAAACCTCAATGAACTTGGTTATCGTGTGGATATGGTCGATGGTGCTGAATCCTTTGCGGAACCCGGCTTGCTCGCATGGTTGTCCTTCATCTAGTGTTCTGCCAATCCTATTTAGTATGACTCGAGTGAACAACTTGTAGATGACAGACAATAGGCAGAACAGGCGAGAGTTGCCAATGTCATGGATTTATCCCTTCTTGAACAGTATTACGGTCCTGCTGGTTTTCCACTGGGACGGAACCTTGCATTCAGGCAGGTAACGTGTGAAGAGCCGAGCCAGCATATTGATGAGTACTGACGGCAGGTTCTTCACGTGTTCAGGTCTGACCTTGTCTGGGCCGGGTGCTGTTTGTTTCTTTACTGACAAAATGGCGTGTCGGATTTCGGAAGGGAGAACGTTGGGAACGACATATCCATCCTGTGGAATTTGGTATGTCGGCAAGTGGACATGGCTATCGAAGAGATTTGAGTAGAAGTCATGGATAATCTTCTCCATTGCCGTTCTGGAGGATGTGATGGATCCATCAGCACATCGGAGGGCAGTCATCTTGGTCTTGTAGTTGGCGAAGGACAGGCGAGCGTTACGAATACTTTTCCTGCCTTCTGCCGCATCTACCAGCACTTCTGCTCTTCTCTCTTTGAGGTCTCCTTGATCGCATCTCTCCATGCTTCACGAGCTTGGACGTTAGCTTGGGGTTGCCTAAGGCATGCGCCAAACCACGTTGGCGAATAAGCTCAAGAGTTTTCGAAGAGAGGAGTTTTTTTGTGGCTATCTCTCTCTTGGCATTCCTCGCACAATCATGGAGGTGCTGAACCAGTCGATCGTATTCCTTGTCAATGTTGTCAACAATGGCATCTTCCCATGTTGCCGCAATAGTGCCAAAGAGCTCCCAGTTTGTGGTCGTTCTGCGAGTTCTCTTTTTAACCTTTGCAGCCCTTTCTCCCCGCTCTGTGGAGTAGAATTTTGCACGAAGGAGACGGTGGTCCGATCCCGTTCGGAATTTTGGGACAACAGCGACATCATTTAGGCAAAACCGTCGATTGAATATGATGTGGTCTATTTCATTGTGGAATCGTCCACCGGGAGACTCCCATGTCCAACGTTTAGATTCTGCCTTCTGGAACTGTGAGTTACCATGAATGGTCTTGGTCGACATGATGAACTCAGACAGTCTCTCACCCTGTTCGTTCCATTCTAGGCCATGGGTCCCGATGTGAAGTTCTTTAGCTGATCTTCTCGGTCCTATCTTGGCATTAAAATCACCCACAATGATCTTGTAGAAGGTGTGGTCTTCTTTATAGAACTTCTCCAGCTCCATGTAGAACTTCTCGATTTCTCTTTCATCATATTGAGATGTTGGTGTGTAGACCACGAAGATAGAAACTGCCGGCAGTGAGCCACATCTATTCAAATGTAAACGTCTGATTCCGGTTGTTAGGCATTCGAATGAATCAATGCTCATGGTCAAGCTTGTGTTGACAAGGACACCGATGCCTCTGACACCTCTTTTATCGCATGTTCCGAGGAACAATTCTTCTCCATTGTTGAAAACGGCATGGTGAGATTCGTGCCTTCTTGTCTCGGTTAGACCAATGATGTCATACATGATCATTCGCGCTTGTACCATCAGGTCCTTGATGGATGCATCTGATGCTAGCGTACGTGCATTGAAAGTACTGACTATCATTTTTGTCTTCCTTCGTTGTGACTGCGTAGTTCGACCTTGAGATTTTATCGGCCTCTTCTTTCTCATCCTTCTCAGTGCTGCCATGTCGGTGAAGCCTTCAGGGTCAGGTGAATGAGACCAGTTCTAATTACTGGTTTTGGCATATTGAATACACAACGGATAGGTTGCCAGGCTCTTCCGTGCGGGTGGAATACTCTTGGTAGCTTGCCAGTCTTTCCGAGAGGGATGGAGGCTTTTGGAGCGACCTCTAATCGCCCTCGAAGGTATTACCATATTTGAACCCTATCAAATATGGTACGGCAATTCCGGAAGATGGGTATTTAGTGTCTTATGATGTGTTCGGAAAGCGTCCTGGAGTGTGCTGGTGGCTGGGTAGTGGAGGTAGTGTCGGTAGTGGAGGTCTGCCAGTGAGGTATTTATCTGGTCCCAGTAGGGGGAGGGTGGGTCTTCTGTGTACAATCCGATCCCTGGGTCTCTAGTGGTTGGTAGTAGCTGACAGGGCCGTTTAGGGTGGGGATCCTGATTAGAATCGCTTTGTCACCTGTGGTTGGTGGGAGCAAGCAGAGAATCTCTGTCCCTGGGTCCGTTGAGCCTGGAGTCCGAGGTCTCAGAG
The DNA here is from genome assembly GCF_029834395.1 of Sorex fumeus. Taxonomy (NCBI): domain Eukaryota; kingdom Metazoa; phylum Chordata; class Mammalia; order Eulipotyphla; family Soricidae; genus Sorex; species Sorex fumeus. Next base: position 9,796,245 of record NW_026606115.1, read on the forward strand.
AGTTCCGCTTATCTTGTTCTGTGGGTCTCCAGTCGTGTGTGAGTCTCGGCCGGGGCTGCCACGTGGGTCCGGAAAGCGTCCTTGAGTGTGGTGGTGGCTGGGTAGTGGAGGTAGTGACACAGTGATACAGTGATGAGGAAATGTACTGTAGTAAAACAATGATACCTAGATCAGCTTTGAGCTCAGTGTTCAGTGAAGAGAGTGAGAGATAAGGAAAGAAATCAAGGGGGAGAAGAGTTTGGGAAGTAATGTAAAAACAAACACCAGGGCTTCAGTTCCACTGGTGATATGGGCCTTATATCCAAAATGCTGACTCAACAAAACTGAAAACCTGAGATCTAAGCTGCAATCACTGAAACTCTGTAATGTGCCTGACAAGTTGACAGGCAGGGCTGGGGTGGTGGCTGGGGTACGGAAGAAATATGGGAACACTGGTGAAGGGATGTTGACACTGGTAGTTAGATTGGTGTTGAAATATAGTATGCTTAAAATGCAACTATCGATAACTTTGTAAATCACTGTTATTTAATTAAAAATGAAAATAAACTTCTCTCTGCTCCAAAATCTTTAGAGATCCAGATTGTTCTTTAGCAGGATTTGTAATAATCTTTGAGCAGTAATTAATCCAACATGAAATTTATGTATAAAAAGTAGACAAATATCCTCTAAATGCTAAAAGACAGGAGTCAAAGAGTAACAAAATGTAAAATGGCGGGGATATGGTGCCGTCTGCAGGTCAATCTGTACCTGTGAGGCGAGTGCATCAGCAGCCTGATGGCATCGTCAGATTTTCAGATACCCCAAAATTGCTGCCGTGCCTTTGGCCAGACCACAAAAACTTAGGGCAAAGCTTACCAAGAAAGTAAACGGCCAAAAGTTAGGTATGTGGGAGACACACCCATAAACCACCTCCGGCTCAGCCATATAATTGGAGGCATGGCCTCTCTGGTTCCTGATCGAACTGCTAAACAGCCATGATCCCAGAGACTCAGAAACGAATCTCGGAACCCAAAGGCTTTTGGCAGAAATACATCCTATTCCTGCAGTAGGTTACTGGTGCTGGGCCACTCCAGGTGGGAATAGGTTTCATGCCTTGGCCTGTTCCTCTTGGCAGCCCAGTGACCACCAACCTCCAGAGGACACTGGACAGTCAGGTCTGGGCCTGCAGTTATGAGACACGTGGGGCCTCACCAGATGGGGGTGGAACCGGCCCTTTCCTCCCCATTCCAGCGAGACCCTGAGTCGCTGCTTACAAATGGTCTCTCTGGCTCCTGATCAAGCTGATTAATGGCCATGATCCCAGAGACTCAGAAAAAAATCTCGAAACACAGCAGCTTTTGGCAGAAATGCATCTGGACCATATACAAGGTGGCCACCGCCTCAGAGCTTATAGGAAAGCCAGGTATGAGCCAGCGGTGATGGGACAACTGCAGTTTCATGGGAAGGGGGTCGGTACTGGCTCATCCTTCACACCCTACTGAGGTCACAAGTCGGCCCCCATGAGCGGTTTTTCAGCACAACCATAACATCAGATGCACAGAAACCAATCTCGTAATTATCCGGCTCTTTGCAGAAATCCAAAATCACGAGGTCACTATTGCGGCCGTACAAGATTATATGGTTCTCATAACCAGCTATAGAAAACAAAGTATTTCACAATGCCTTTTCAGCAATTCTGATTGTTGTGGGGGGAATTCTAAACAATAGTGGTGCATCTTTTATCAAAATTCATTTCATTTCATTTCATCTTCCTGTTAATCGTCGATTGCCTCGAGCAGGCCCCAGTAATGTCTCTTTCATCCTAGCCCTGAGATTATATTCAGGGCTCTTTAGGAGAATGAGACCCATCATTGTTACTGGTATTTGGCATATTTGGTAGGCCACGGGGAGTTTACCAGACTCTGCCCTGTGGGCAGGCTACATTCGACAGCCTGCAAGTTTGTCCTAAGTAGAAATGAGATAATAAGATGTCGCGCGGCCGCGAATGCGGCCGCGCGGTTCCGGGATCTGGATTTTATAGTCTCTGAGTCTTGGCCGCTGATGGGATTACACGGCGCCAGGGGGCCAGGTGGTGGGTGTGACCCCGCCTACTGGAATTTGGAGGATCTGGGTGGAAGATGCTCGACTCCAATTCGAGTAGGCTTGGAGATCAAAATAATGAATGGAATCAATATAGAGAAGAGTTAAGTGGAAATCATCTGCCTCACAGGCATTGGGAGGGATGGGAGGTAGGTATATTGGCGTTCTTGATGGTGAAAAATGAGTACTGGTGAAGGGAGAGTTGTTTTGTCATTGTATGACCCAAACTTAAACATAAAAGCTTAGTAACTTTTCCCACAGTGATTCAATAAATAAATATAAGAATAAAAAAATAAATAAATAAAATTATGGAAAAAAGTAAAATGGCTATTAGAGAACAAAAAGGTGAAATTGTTTCAGGTATAATGTGCTATATAGAGGAGATTTGATTGATTCCTATGGAGGGAAAACTGAATAGCTCATTGAACAAAGTAATGTAGTAATTCATCCTGTTTGTAAAAAGTTGGAGTATATATTTTTCATCTGTTTGGTGTTATTAATTCAGATACAATATGGGGTATTAATTATTGTGCAATTTTTCTATTTTGCTACAAGATAGTTATTTGTCAAATAGCTGCCACTGTCACTGTCCTACCATTGTTCATCGATTTGCTCGAGCGGGCCCAGTAATGTCTCCATTGGAGACTTTGTTGTTACTGTGTTTGGCATATTGAACACATCACGGGTAACTTGCCAGGCTCTGCCGTGCGGGCGGGATACTCTCGGTAGCTTGCTGGGCTCTCCGAGAGGGGTGGAGGAATCGAACTCGGGTCGGCCATGTTGGCTGCGTGCAAGGCAAACGCCCTACCACTGTGCTGTCGCTCCAGCCCTTTATCAAGTTGTAAATTTCCACTGACATCTGGCTATCTTTGCCAGAAGAGTAAAGAAGAGTGTAAGAATTGAATATAAGCATGGGGGTGAAAATTAAAGGGCTGGAGCACATGTTTGGTATGCACAGAGTTCTGGTTTTGATCCTTGGTATCACCTGGCTGTTAGATGACTCCTTGTAATATCCTTGATGGGCTACAATTACTATGGATATTCTAAAGTCAAAACAGCAGAAAAGAACTTGGTACTTGGCCAGAGATATAGTCAGTGGGTAGAGCAGTTGTCTTGCATACAACTGACATGGGTTTGCTCTCTGACATCCCATTTATTCCTCAAAGTATGCCAGGAACGATTCCTGAGTACTAATCCATGATTATCCTCTGAGAAACACCAGGTGTGGCCCAGAGAATAAACAAAAAATTAACTGTATTAAACATTGGGGAATGAAATTTCAACCTGGCAAGGATGTAAATGCTGCCTTGTGCTAGAAGAATCAGTAAAGAGATAGACAAACAATAACATTTCAAGTGCTGCAAAGGAAACTACCAAGTCCATTCACCATATTATGTATCAGTTGCATATTTTTAAAATATTTGAAATACTAAAAAACTTCATAGGTATTATTTACTATAGCTACATCTGGAAATTTTCAAGAGATAGAATTTTTTTCCTCAGTGAGGTGTATCTAGTTGGCAACCCCTTGAATCATTTAAAAATAAAAAAAGAAAAAAAAACCTTTTGTTTGTTTTTTTCACCCCTTACATCTTGACAGTTAGTGAAGCAATCAAGGTATACGTTTCGACAGAGGTTGTACCAAACAACATTCCCTCAATGGGTAGATAGATGTTCCTTTTTTACTACATCCATGCCAACTAAGATTGTTATTATTTTTGATGTGTGTCATTATTGCTGGTGTGAAATGGTAGGAACAGCAAGTGTTTCTACATCTAGGACATGTAGAAAATCTGTGGCCCCTCTTGAGGAAATAGTTTCAGAATCTAACATCTTCTGCTCATTTGGTCCTTAAGAATAAAGGTGTGCCTTTCCCCTGTTGTTACTATTTTGTAGAAGCATACAAGCAATAAATGCTGCATAAATATTGCCCTGTCTTTCTATCCACAATTTTCAGTTTGGGTGACAGTTGGCTCTCTGGGTAACCCTAATTGCATGGTGGTTTTTTTTGTTTTGTTTTTGTTTTCCTTTTTTGGGTCACACCCAGAAATGCTCAGGGTTTACTCCTGGGTTTGCACTCAGGAATTATTCCTGGCAGTCCTCAGGCTACCATATGGGATGCCTGGGATTGAACCCGGGTCAGCCACGTGCAAGGCAAATGCCCTACCCGCTGTGCTATTGCTCCAGCCTAATTGCACGTTTTAAGAGCTGACTGGACTGACTTGTCAATAATGTCATCTTTGGGCATCTTGCGGAGCCGGAAAACTTTATTACCATATTCTATAATGACCCTAAATTGATCATGTTATCCCGCTTAAATTTATTCCCATATTTAGCAGACTAGCAGTGGTAATAATCCATTTCAAAAGAATAAATGCTGTGGATTGTTCTGTGGTGCTGTCCAGATTTTAAGAAGGGCAACAGGGTGCTTTTATACAAGGCTCCTGAGTTTCCAGGCAAATATTTGTTATTGTCTTTTGAATAGTCTTATTCATGTTCTCAATCTTTCATTTCAACCAAATTTATAATTTTCCCAAAGTTACTGAAACTTCCTGAATAATTATCACCGCAAAGGAGGACTCAGTGATACTGTGTAGAGAAGGCATGTGAGTTCAAATCAGGAGCATAAAAAATTTGCAGACCTTCATGTTTTTCTCAAATTAAGTATATAAGGGTTCAAGTACCCAATAACGGTGTCTACAAATTCTAGGAGATATTTCTCCCCTCTATAGCATGGCATCAGGGGAAATTTGTCCTTCATGCCATAACCAGATATAATTCTCAATGGTAAACTAGTGTGTTTAAGGGAAGAGAAGTTAGGTGGTTTTGAGGATTATTACTCTCAAAAGCCTTATTTATTAATGGAAACTGTTTTGCTATTTTTCTTATTTCTTTCCTAGAAAAGATAATGAATAATGATTCTGCAAGTTATCTTTCCCATAGTGGTTGATCTCATAAAAGTGTCTGAGAGGTTTCCGATGGTCAACCAATCACTGATATTAGATTCAGCCTTTTGCTGAATTACCTGATATTGTTTTACTTTTTATATGACTATCTCTCTCCTTCCTTCTGTTCTTGAAGGGAATACTGGGGTTTGTTAGGGAACTACACAGAAGCTTATGAATAAGTTGTCTATCTGGGCATTAAGATGCATGATTGACTGCTCTATAAGTATTTTGCTCTTTTCTAGTAAGGCAATCACATTGTCTGGTAAGGAAGCAATATTTCTGGTGTCCTTTGCAATAAATTAGTACCATGTGATGGATCTGTTGTACTGCCTGTAAGAGAAGTAAGATCAGGTTTTTCTATTTTGTGAAAATATTTAGTTGACAGCACTCATTCCTTGTTTCGTATAATAATGGAAATGGAATATATTACAAGTAATCCATACTTGGAAACTGTGTTTATATATATATAATATATATGTACATTATATAACTGTATATATCTCTATATATGTATGTAGAGAGAGTTTTGACTATTTTGCCATTTGTAAGGATCTAATTAAGGTTATCAACTCTGCTTTCTGGAAAAAAGGTCAAGAGTTTTATCTTCACAGCACTACAAAGATAATGCATTGGTTGAGGCACTTGTCTTGCATACTGCCAACACCCATTTGAATACTTGGCACCACATGTGGACTCCTAGGGTTACTTCTGAGGACAGATCCAAGAATAGCAAAAGGCCATTGTGTGGGTGTGGCCTCAAAAAAATTTTCATTGCTATCTTTTTCCCTTTAAGACTGTCTTTCCTCAGTCTGATAAAAAAAATTCTTGCAGGCCACATTTATCATAGCTGACAGTGGAATTTAGGGACTACTGCATCGTTTTAGCAATTTCTTAAAAATATCGGTGGCACAAGGGCAATAAAATGCAGAGTTGTTTAAGACATATTTCCACTCGATTCTGAATCTCAGTTTGTGTAATGTGGAAGGCCTCTTAACCCTGGTTAAAACATCAGAATTTTCATCCTTATTCTGTGTTATTTGCCTATTTTTGTCAAAATTAACGAATTTTGTTAGTCACATTTTGATACCTTTATGAAGACAATAATGAAGTGTCTCATAGTGTTCATGTGAACTCCATCCCCATAATGCCACTGGGAGTCCTGGTAAGGAACAGCATTTCCTACTATCTAAAGTATTCCATCACCTGTGTTGGTAGCTATCAGACTGCCAGGATATTCCCTGGTATTTATAAGAATTCTATGTTTTTAATCTCAGGTGCAAGAGTAAGTCAAGACCATGATAAAGGTCATGAGAGAGGAAGCTATATTTGGTTTAATAAATTTATTTAAAATAATTGTGGCAATTTGCCATGCGAAAGTCAATTGGAATGACATCTTTTACCTCCATCCAGGTGGTGTCAGTCACAGAGAATAAGACAAAAAACATAGGAGACAAATATACAAGGACTGTTTAAGGCTTAGTGTCCCCTGGGGTGAGCTCAGAGTCTGACACTTATTAAATACACTATGATTTCCCAACCCTACCTCACAACATATGAGCCATTGTTTAAGTTGACAGAGACGTTTAAGGACAATTAGTGAGCACATAAATATTCAATGGGCACATTTATATCAGAGGTTTAGATATCTCACTTAGCCAATCAGAAGACACCCTTAAAATATAAAATCATGACAATTTCCTATTATATATTTTGCCTATGTTGTCCTCTGCATCTGCAAGGGACAGGACTAGTGACAATGTGCATGAGTTAAAGGAGAGTTCTGGAGATGACCTTACCCATCTACTTGAACTGTGCAATAAGCTCTATGCTCAGGGAACACTTCTATCAGGCTCAAGGAACCTTACGGGCTTCCAATAATTCTAGCTTAGGTGGCCTCATGCAAAGCAAGTTTCTTGGCCACTTTTCTAGGGATCTGGTTCCTACACTAACTTCTTAATCTTCTTAGTTTTCTATGAAAATCTTTAACACAATTCTCAAGTGCCCACAAGTACAGGAAAAATCAATTTTCACATTAGCACTAGCAGATATTTTATAGGACAAGAAGGGAAAAGACAGGTAGTTAAGATCAAGGTGACATTGGAAGTACTAAGTAATATGCAAGCTTTCACATTTTTCATTTTTTTCATTTCATCATCCTGTTAATCGTCGATTGCCTCGAGCAGGCCCCAGTAACGTCTCTTTCATCCTAGCCCTGAGATTATATTCACGGCTCTTTAGGAGAATGAGACCCATCATTGTTACTGGTATCTGGCATATTTGGTATGCCACGGGGAGTTTGCCAGACTCTGCCCTGTGGGCAGGCTACATTCGATAGCCTGCAAGTTTGTCCAAAGTAGGAATGAGATAATAAGATGTCATAAAGAAAAGTTCTGATAAGATGATGCGCGGCCGCAAATGCGGCCGCGCGGTTCCGGGATCTGGATTTTATAGTCTCTGAGTCTTGGCCGCTGATGGGATTACATGGTGCCAGGGGGCCAGGTGGTGGGTGTGACCCCCGCCTACTGGAATTTGGAGGATCTGGGTGGAAGATGCTCGACTCCAATTCGAGTAGGCTTGGAGGTCTCGGCCCCGGAACCCGCATGGCTTTGTCCCTCTGCCAGTACCTTCATGTGTGCGGAGAGTGGTCTCAGCATGGTGGTGGCTGGTCCTGGAGGTCTTCGGCTGCCGGAGCCCCGGTCGGGGTGGGGAGGAAAGCTCGACCCACTCCCCTCCAAGGGGTCCCGGCGAGGGACACCCAGGCGCGGGGGCAGGAGACAGCACTGGTCTCGTCCGGGATCTGGATTTTATAGTCTCTGAGTCTTGGCCGCTGATGGGATTACACGGCGCCAGGGGGCCAGGTGGTGGGTGTGACCCCCGCCTACTGGAATTTGGAGGATCTGGGTGGAAGATGCTCGACTCCAATTCGAGTAGGCTTGGAGTTCTCGGCCCCGGAACCCGCGTGGCTTTGTCCCTCTGCCAGTACCTTCATGTGTGCTGAGAGTGGTCTCAGCATGGTGGTGGCTGGTCCTGGAGGTCTTCGGCTGCCGGAGCCCCGGTCGGGGTGGGGAGGAAAGCTCGACCCGCTCCCCTCCAAGGGGTCCCGGCGAGGGACACCCAGGCGCGGGGGCAGGAGACTGCACTGGTCTCGTCCGGGATCTGGATTTTATAGTCTCTGAGTCTTGGCCGCTGATGAGATTACACGGCGCCAGGGGGCCAGGTGGTGGGTGTGACCCCCGCCTACTGGAATTTGGAGGATCTGGGTGGAAGATGCTCGACTCCAATTCGAGTAGGCTTGGAGGTCTCGGCCCCGGAACCCGCGTGGCTTTGTCCCTCTGCCAGTACCTTCATGTGTGCGGAGAGTGGTCTCAGCATGGTGGTGGCTGGTCCTGGAGGTCTTCGGCTGCCGGAGCCCCGGTCGGGGTGGGGAGGAAAGCTCGACCCGCTCCCCTCCAAGGGGTCCCGGCGAGGGACACCCAGGCGCGGGGGCAGGAGACTGCACTGGTCTCGTCCGGGATCTGGATTTTCACAGAGACAATAAAAAAATTCTTAGAGCTATAGCTCTTATTACAGAGAAGACAAGACAAGAAACACAGATCTGAATTCCAAAGAAAATAACAGAGTTTGAAAATAAACTTACAAAACAAAGATAACAACATAAGAGCCAGGAGACAGGCAAATAAAAATTGTAGAGAACAGTCTACTGGCATTGAATTACCAGAGAGTCTCTAAAGCACTAGTTATTGATACTAGTACTGGTTGATTACAGGGTCTCAGAAGATAAAACACAGGAACACTGAACCTCAAGAGCAAAACCTTCCTCTTTCCTGATATATTAATATCAAAGTGACAGAGAGAGAGAGAACAAAAGAAAGAAGAGGGAGGGAAGGAAAGAGGAAAGTGGATAGAGAGAGGGAGAGAGAGAAAGAGAGTGTAGCAATAAGTTTATTCTGAGATGAGCAGCTGAGTCTTCATAAGGTCAGTTGGAGAAAATAGTTTTCTCTGAAGGAGTAAAATAAATTCCGTAGCCTCTTGTCAGCATATGAAATAAATTTCATACTGCTATTGCAGGTTATAGATGCTCAGGGAATCTATAGCCCCACCTTCATGTATCCTATTGAGTCACCAAATAGGTTGAAAAACCGAAGATATCTTTTGTTCTTAGTATAAATAGAAATGGAAGAGCGGCCTAAGGGAGAATCAGCTTGCATTTATTTTCGTGAGCTTGTGCACAAAGGAGACACAGCACAGGACAGGTCTGTTATCAGATTATCCAAGTAAAGTCAAGAAAATGTTTTGAAAAGGGAGAGGTTTACAAAGGAGTGAGGTTTATGCATTTTAAAAAAAGATACAGGGAGTTGAAAGGCTTATTCATGGGGCTCTTGTCTATACAACATGCTAAGTTGGATATAATTTTTATTATTAAAATGATGGGCAATGTTTCAGATATTGGTTAGCACTGGGATCTATCTTAGTATATGTTAGTTCAAACTAAGTTAGGCTGAGTCATATAAACTTACCCTGCATTCCTATGTACATTCAAGGACTTCTAGTTTAGTCTTTGTCTATTGTGGTGATAAAAGAGCATGCTTAGTTGTTTCAAAAGTGGGATGGCACTTTTCTCTCTATCTCTCTCTTTCTCTCTCTTCCTCCCCTTCTGGGCATTATGGTTTAATGCAGGTTCTTAAAGGTAAATGTAATTATCTATCTATCTATCTATCTATCTATCTATCTATCTAGATATATATCACTGTCACTGTCCTCCCGTTGTTCATCAATTTGCTCGAGCGGGCCCAGTGATGTCTCCATTGTGACAATTGTTACTGTGTGGCATATCGAATACGTCATAGGTAGCTTGCCAGGCCTTGCCGTGCGGGTGAGATACTCTCGGTAGCTTGCCTGGCTCTCCAAGAGGGGCGGAGGAATCAAACTCGGATTGGCCATGTTGGCCGCTTGCAAGGCAAACACATTTCCTGCTGTGCTATCGTTCCAGCCCATATCACGATCATCCTGTTGTTCGTCGATTGCCTCGAGCAGGCACCAGTAACGTCTCCTTTGTCCTAGCCCTAAGATTTTAAAAAGTGCCATATTCAAGGCTCTTTCAGGTTTAGGAGAATAAGACCCATCATTGTTTACTGGTATTTGGCATATAGGGTACACCACAGGGAGTTTGCCAGACTCTGCCGTGTGAGCAGGTTACATTTGGTAGCCTGCCAGGTTGTCCAAAGTAAGAATGAGATTATAAGATATAAATGTGGCTGTGTGCTGGATTTTATAGTCTCTGGGTCTTGCCATTGATGGGATTACACGGTGCTGGGGGTCAGTTGGTGGGTGTGACCCCTGCCTATTGGAAGATGGGTAGAGGATGCTCAGTCTCAATATGAGCAGGCTTGGAGATCTCGGATCCGGGACCCGCATGCCTTTGTTCCTCTGCTGCTACCTTCATGCTTGTGGAAAGTGGTCTCAGCATGGTTATGGCTGGTTCTGGAGGTCTTTTGCTGCCGGAGCTCTGCTCTGGGCAGGGAGGGAAACTCAACCCGCCCCCCTCCAAGGGGCCCCAGCGAGGACAGCCAGACGTGGAGTCAGGAGACTCTGTGCTGTTTCTTCCGGGAGCTGGGTTTTATATTTTTATATAAATATAAATATACATATATTTATAAAGCAATACATAAAGCAATACGTATATATTGCTTTACCTCTTTACCTGTTTCAGCACTGTTGTTATTTTTTTTATTGATTCACAGTGAGATACAGTTACAAAGCTTTCATGATCAGATTTCTGCCATACAAGGCTCAAACATTCACCCTTTCACCAGCATACTTTTAACACCACTAATATACTGAGTATCCCTCCCTTCTATCACCCGGAACCCACCCCCATGTCCCAGCCTGCCTTCATGACAGGCACTTCTTTCTCTCACTTTGAGAAATAATGGTTTGCAGTAGAGGTACTGAGACGCTAGAATGTTTGATCCTTTACCGACTCAACTTCAGCACACATATCCCATATAGAGAGATCCCTCCAACCATCATTATCATAGCTGTCCCTTCTCTATTCTAAATGCCCTCTCTCCCAACACTTGAGATAGACGTCCAACCATGAAAAATAATCCTCCTGGCCCTTGTTTCTAATTTCCTTGAGTTTTAGTTTCACACTATTTTTTTCTTATCTCCCACAGATGAGTGCAGTTATTCTATGTCTGTCCCTTTCCTTCTAACTCACTTCACTCAACATTTTACTCTCCATGTCCCTCCATTTCTAAATAAATTCCACTACTTCATTTTTTCTAATAGCTGCATACTGCTCCACTGCATAGATGCACCATGTTTTTTAACCAGTCTCTGTTCTTCTTCACTTGGGTTGTTTCCAGATTCTGGCTATTCTTAACAGTAGTGCAATGGAAAAACAAATGCAGGTGCCATTTTTTACACCCAAGTGATATATTCCCTGAAGTAGTATTACAGGGTCATACGAAAGCTAAATTTCTAGCTTTATGAGGAATGTCCATATTGTTTTTCAAAAATTCTGAATCAGTTGGCATTCCCACCAACAATGAAAGAGGGTCCCTTTGTCCTGGCATCCCTGCCAGAACTGGTTACTCTTGTTCTTTTGGATGTGTACCACTCTCTGGTAGAAGATGAGATCACATCGCTGTTCTAATTTGTGTTTCCCTTAGTAGTGCATTTTATCATGTGCCTTTTGTATATCTTTTTTTTAGGGAGTTTCTGTTCATTTATTTTCCTTGTTTTTGATGACTTTTTTCTTGTAAAGTTCTACCAGTGAAGGTTAATATTTCGTGGATATTAACCCTTAATCAGATGGGTATTTCATAAATATTTTTTTCTAAAATATAGTCTTTGTATATTTTGATTATCATTTCTTTTGAGGTTCAGGAGCTTCTTGATTTAATGTAGTCCCGTTTGTTTATCTTTGCTTCCATTTGCTGGGTCAGCGGCTTTTCATCCCTGAAAATTCCTTTATCTTCAATGTCATGGACGGTTCTGTACACATTTTCCTCCATATGTTTTGTGGAATCAGGTCTGATTTTGAGGTCTTTAATCCATTCTGATTTGACATTTACACCTGGTGTTAGAAGTCTGAGCTAATTTCTTTTGCATGTAGTTGTTCAATTTTCCCACCACCACTTGTTGAAGAGGATTTCCTCGTTCTAATTTGCATTTTTGCTACTTTATTAAAGAATAAGCGATGATATATTTGAGGGTATATGTCAGGATATTCAAATCTATTCCACTGGTGTGTGGGTCTATCTTTATTCCCATACCATGTTAAACACTCAATTCTTGTCTAGAGTTGTCACTGTCACTGTCACTGTCCTCCCGTTGTTCATCTATTTGCTCGAGTGGGCCCAATAACGTCTCCATTGTGAGACTTGTTGTTACTGTGTTTGGCATATCGAATATGTCATGGGTAGCTTGCCAGGCTTTGCCGTGTGGTCGAGATACTCTCAGTAGCTTGCCGAGCTCTCCTAGAGGGATGGAGGAATCGAACTTACGTCGGTCGTGTCGGCCACATGCAAGGCAAATGCCCTACCTGCTGAGCTATCGCTCCAGCCTTGGCTGGGGCATTGAGGCCCGCAGGATGCAGAGGCCTGCGCTCCAAGATGCTGCTGCGTTGGAGGTCCCAGAAGCCAGCGCTGTGATGCTGTTCCACTTCTGGAATTGCTTCGCTCTGGCCTACTTCCCCTACTTCATCACCTACAAGTGCAGCAGCCTGTTCGAGTACAAGCGCCTTCTGGAAATGTGTCCAGGCCAGGGTCACCTACCTCTTCGTGCAGCTGTGCAAGATGTTGTCACTGGCCACTTTCTTTTCCACCTGGGAAGGCGGCATTTATGACTTTATTGGGGAGTTTATGAAGGCCAGTGTGGATGTGGCAGACCTGATAGGCCTCAACCTTGTCATGTCCCAGAATGCTGGCAAGGAGGAGTACAAGATCATGGTTGCTGCTCTGGGCTGTGCCACTGCTGATATCATTATGTCCCACTGCATCTCCCTCTAGGTTGGCGCCTGGCGCATTTAGTTTGACTGGAGGTATATCCAAATGAGCATTGACTCCAACATCAGTCTGGTTCATTACATTGTGGCAACAGCCCAGGTGTGGATGATCACCCGTTGTGACCTGTAGCACACTTTCCGGCCAGCAGTCATTGTCCTCATGTTACTCAGTGTCTACAAGGCCTTTGTCATGGAGACTTTTGTCCACATCTTTTCCCTGGGCAGCTGGACGGTTCTTCTTGCCCAAGCAGTGGTGACAGGGCTGCTGGCCCATAGCACTCTGGCCCTATATGTCGCCATCAAGAATGTGCACTCCTAGACATGATTTCCCAGGTAGTCACATCTGCAGGTTTCTGTGAAGTAAACAGTATTTGTCTAGAGTTACCATTTTCAAATATTGTCTTAGTGGTTCCTTCTACATCCTCACTGCCTTCCCCTATCTCACTTATGGCAAGCTTCCAACACTGCACCAATCCTCCCAGCCCTTATTTCTTCTGTCCTTGAGTATCATTTTCTTAATATGTTTCTTTTTATTCCACAAATGTGTGGAATAACTCTGACTCACTCAATCCACAAATGTGTCCCTCTCCTGAATCACTTCACTCAGCATGATACTCTTCCTGTCCATACATGTAAAGGCAAATTTCATGACTTCATTTTACCTGGTGACTGCATAGTATTCCATTATATATGTGTACCATAGTCTCTTTATCTAGTCATCTATTCTTGGGCACTCGGTAGTTTCCATATTCTGGGTATTGTGAATAGTGCTGCAATCAACATAGAAATTCAGGTGGTATTGCTGTATTGCTGCTGTGTGGTTTTGGTCCTCCCAGGTATATTCTCAGATGGGGTATTGCTGGGTCATACTGAAGTTGCTCAATTTCTAGTTTATTTGAGGAATGCCCATACTGTTTTCCAAAATGGATCAACATTTCCACCAACAAAGAATGAGAGTTCCTTTCTTCCAGTATCTTCACCAGCACGGATTGTTCTTGTTCTTTTTGATGTGGTATGAGATGGTATTTTAATTGTTTTGATTGCATCTCCCTGATGATTAATCTGAGTAGTATCCATGGTTGATGTATATATATATATATATATATATATATATATATATAGTTTATTTTAAAACGTTTTATTTAACTTTTGTTAGTCTTTAACTTTACTTGGGAACCATGGTTTATAAAGTTGTTCATAATACAGTTGTTTCAGACATTCTTTATTGAGCACCAATCCTACCACCAATGTGATCAGTTTCCCACCCATCCCTCAAGCATTCCCTCTTGGCATACACAAAATAATTTATTTTTATATTATTTGTTACAACATAATTAGTGGACTTATCAAAAAATAAAATCATGTTTTAAGTAAAAGAAAATTTGTGAAAAATTTTGTATTTCACAGTGATGTTATTAAAGTCATTATCTAAGATTTACTGAGCTGTTTGTTGCTAATTAAGTCTTCGGAGTTACTGTTTTCACAAACTGAACTTAATGGGCTTCTATACTACATTCCCATCTAATTTGTTGTGCTCCAACTAGACTGTCTTTTTTTGTGGAATTTGGAGGTGTTGTGTGGCTGCATACATATCTGTGCATTACAGGAGCACCAGGAGCTCAAGGAGCTGTAGAACAGGGATGATTCTCAGTCCAACACTCTCCAAAAGGCCTTAGAGTTTTAAGACCAAAAACCGTTGTGCCTGGGAATTTCTTCTGCTTGGCATCTCTTCCTAGAATAGTTGTGAAGCTGCGAGGTTTACATGGTGAGGTTGTGGGATGTATGCCACAATTTCTTTAACCTCTATTCAAAAAACTGTGTGTTTCCCATACCTTGTTTATTGAAAGTAGTTCTACAATAAACATGCATATGCATATATATACATATATATGTATATGTATGATTGTTGTGTGTATGTATCAAATGAGTGTTTCAATGTTATTAAGTTAGATATAAAGTAGTGCATTACATGCAGTTTTATTTCTTTAATTATGTGAACTCCCATACTATTTTATACAGAATACAAATGACTTGATATCCCGCCAACAGTGAATGAGAGTTACTCTTTTTTTGCACAATCGTACAATCACCTAATATTTATGGGGGTTGGGGACAAAGTTTATTCTCACAGGATTACAGCATTGATTTGTCATTCCCTAATATTTAGTGAAGATGGGAATGTTTTCATGTGACTATTGGCCATCTGTGCTTCATTGGAGAAGTCGTCATACAAAACTTCTCCCATTTTATGGGGTTAGTTTTTTATTATTTATTTTTATGAGTTTCATACATCATTTGGTTCTTAGCTCTGTCACTGTCCTCCCATTGTTCATTGCTTTGCTCGAGCAGGTCAAGTAATGTCTCCATTGTGAGACTTGTTGTTACTGTGTTTGGCATATCAAATACGTCAAGGGTGGCTTGCCAGGCTTTGCCGTGTGTGCAAGATACTCTCAGTGGCTTTCCGGGCTCTCCAAGAGGGGCAGAGGAACTGAACCCGAGTCGGTCAGGTTGGCCGTGTGCAAGGCAAACGCCCTACCACTGTGCTATCGCTCCAGCCCCTTAGCTCTATGTTATGTGTATAATGTGTGAAGATTTTCTCCTATTCAGTGAGTGTCATTTTTTCAGCAAAACTTTCTTTCATAGTACAGAAGGTGTTTAAGTTGATGTAGTTCTTTTTGTTACTTGCTTTCGTGTTCCTTGTCAAGAGGGTCAAATGACTGAAAATACATATGAAGCCAATATTGTGGATGGAGTACTTTGCCTATTTTTAAATGTATTTTATGGAGTCAGGTCTACTACTTAAACCTTTCAGGAATTAAATAATTTTTGTACATACTGAAGGGTATTAATTCAACTTGCTACTTGCATGTAACAAATCAAATTTTCCAGCATTATTTGTGTTCTCTATACTTTCAGCTCTCTATCATAAATTGGCTGTTTAATATCTGAAGATTTTAGTATGAGCTCTCAGTTATTTTTATTCATGTTTATACTCAATGTTCAAAACTTTTTGATTAATATTGCATGTTGTTATAATTTAAGTTGGGAAAATAAATGCCTCATATCTTCTTTTTCTCAGAATGGCACTGACAATTTTGCAGCCCTTTCTACCCGCTCTGTGAAGTAGAATTTTGCATGAAGGAGATGGTGGTCAGATCCCATTCGGAATTTTGGGAAAACAGAAACATTGGTCAGGCAAAATGTCAACTGAATATGTGGTGGTCAATTTTGTTGTGGAACCATCCACCGGGAGATTCCCATGATCAAAGTTTAGATTAGTCCTTCTGGAACTGTGAATATCCATGGATGGTCTTGGTTGACATGATGAACTCAGACAGTCTCTCACACTGTCTGTTCCATTCTAGGCCATGGGTCCCGATGTGGAGTTCTTTGGCTGATATTTTTGGTCCTATCTTGGAATGAAAATCACTGACAGTGATCTTGTAGAAGGTGTGTTCTTCTTTATAGAACTTCTCCAGCTCCATATAGAATATCTTAATTTTTTTATCGTAATTGGATTCGTAATTGTCATTCGAATGCCTAACAACCCAAATCAGACGTTTACATTTGAATAGATGTGGCTCACTGCCTGCAGTTTCTATCTTCGTTGTCTACGCACCAACATCTCATTATGATGAAAGAGAAATCGAGAAGTTCTACACGGAGCTGGAGAAGTTCTATAAAGAAGACCACACCTTCTACAAGATCATTGTGGGTGATTTTAATGCCAAGATAGGACCGAGAAGATCAGCTGAAGAACTTCACATTGGGACCCATGGCCTAGAATGGAACGAAGAGGGTGAGCTCTTTGGCACTATTGCGGCAACATGGGAAGATGCCATTGTTGACAACATTGACAAGGAATACGATCGACTGGTTCAGCACCTCCATGATTGTGCGAGGAATGCCAAGAGAGAGATAGCCACAAAAAAACTCCTCTCTTCGAAAACTCTTGAGCTTATTCGCCAACGTGGTTTGGCGCATGCCTTAGGCAAACGCAAGCTAACATCCAAGCTCGTGAAGCATGGAGAGATGCGATCAAGGAAGACCTCAAAGAGAGAAGAGCAGAAGTGCTGGTAGATGCGGCAGAAGCCAGGAAAAGTATTCGTAACGCCCGCCTGTCCTTCACCAACTACAAGACCAAGATGACTGCCCTCCGATGTCCTGATGGATCCATCACATCCTCCAGAAGGGCAATGGAGAAGATTATCCATGACTTCTACTCAAATCTCTTCAATAGCCATGTCCACTTGCTGACATACCAAATTCCACAGGATGGATATGTCATTCCCAATGTTCTCCCTTCCAAAATCCGACACGCCATTTCATTAGTAAAGAAACGAACAGCCCTCGGCCCAGACAAGATCAGACCTGAACACGTGAAGAACCTGCTGTCAGTACTCATCAATATGCTGGCTCGGCTCCTCACATGCTACCTGTCTGAATGCAAGGTTCCGTCCCAGTGGAAAAGCAGCAGGACCATACTACTGTTCAAGAAGGGAGACATCCATGACATTGGCAACTATCGCTCGATCTGCCTATTGTCTGTCATCTACAAGTTGTTCACTCGAGCCATCCTGAATGGGATTTGCAGAACACTAGATGAAGGACAACCATGCAAGCAAGCCAGGTTCCGCAAAGGATTCAGCACCATCGACCATATCCACACGATAACCAAGCTCATTGAGGTTTCTCGGGAGTTCAAGATGCCGCTCTGTTTAACGTTCATTGATTTAAAGAAGGCCTTTGATTCTGTTGAGACAGAAGCTGTCATTGAATGCCTAGCCAATCAGTTCATTCAAGCCCAGTACATCAAGATCCTCCGTGAGCTGTATTGCGGATTCACTATCAGGATCTCACCGTTCTACAAAGAAGTAATCATTGATGTCAAGAGAGGGGTTCGGCAGGGGGATACCATTTCATCGGAACTCTTCAGTGCCACCCTTGAGAACACCATACGACGACTGGAATGGGAAGGAATGGGAGTGAAGATAGATAGTCGGCAACTACACCACCTCTGCTTTGCTGATGACATTGTTTTAATAACACCAAACATCAGCCAAGCGGCACAAATGCTGGCCGACTTTGACCGTGAGTGTGGAAAGGTAGGACTACAGCTGAATCTTACGAAGACAATGTTTATGAGAAACAGCCTCGTTCCTGATGCCCCATTTGCTCTCAATGGAACGACCATCTCCGAATGCAACAGCTATGTGTACCTAGGTCGAGAAGTCAACATGACAAATGACCTGGCACCCATGCTGCGCAGGAGGAAGAGAGTGGCTTGGAACGCCTTCAAGAACGTCGATGAAATAGCTATGAGGATGAAGAACCTCCTGCTCTGGGCACATCTCTTTGATTCCACTGTTCTTCCTTCATTAACCTGTGCCTCAGAGACCTGGGCCCTACGTAAACAGGATGAGAATGCTATTCGGGTCTCCCACAGAGGAATTGAAAGAGCTATGCTTGGAATTTCACGTTTCACTCAAATGAGAGAAAGAATCCGGAGTTCCGACATCCATTGATGATCAAGAATCAGGGACGCTGTCTTGTTTGCCAAGGTGTCAAAAATCAGATGGGCTGGTCACGTAATGAGATTTAAAGATGACCACTGGACTAGAGCTGTTACCGACTGTATCCCACGGGATGTCAAAAAACCGCGTGGCTGCCCACCTACCAGATGGTCAGACTACTTCATTGAGATCATGAACGATCGGTTTGAGGCTCTTTATGTTCCCAGAGCGAACAGATGCCATTGGGCTACACTTGCACGTGACAGGGACAAATGGAGACATTACTGGAGCCCGCTCGAGCAAATCGATGACTAACGGGAAGTTAAGTGATTAAGTGATTAAGTGATCATAATTGGATGTTGGTGCATAGACAACGAAGGAAGAAACTGCTGGCAGTGAGCCACATCTACTCAACTCTAATCATCTGATTCGGGTTGTTAGGCATTTGAATGAATCAATTCTTATGGTCAAGTTCGTGTTGACAAGGACACATAAACCACCAATGCCTCTTTTGTCGCATGTTCCGAGGGAAAATCCTTCTCCAGTGTTGAAAACGGTGTGATGTAATTGATGCCTTCTCGTCTCAGTCAGACCAATGATTTTGTACTAGATCTTTGGTGCTTGTAAAATCGGCAACTCAATGGATGCATCTAGTGCCAGCATATGTGCATTGAAAGTACAGACAGTCATTTTTGTTCTTCTTTGTTTTGGCAGCGTAGGTAAGCCTAGAGGTTTTATCAGCCTTTCCTCCCTTCTTAACACTGCCATATTGGTGGCTCTTTCAGGGTTAGGGGAATGAGACCCATTGTTTTTACTGGTTTTGGCATATTGAATAAGCCAGAAATAGCTTGCCAGGCTCTACCGTGAGGGCTGGATATTCTCGGTAGCTTGCCGGGCACTCTGAGAGGGATAGAGGCTTTTAGGGTGAACTCTAATCGCCCTTGCAGGTGTTCCCCTGGTTTAAACCATATTTGAACCCTATCAAATATGGTGTGGTAATCTTGGAGATGGGTATTAAGTGTCTTCTGATGTGTTCACAAAGCGTCCTGGAGCCTAGCGGCGGCAGGGTGCTAGAGGTAATGAAGGTAGTGGAGGTCAGCCTATGAGGTATTTATCTGGTACTGGTGGGTGGTTCTTCTGTGTGTAATCCCTGGGTTGCAGGATTTTGGTGGAAGCACACAGGACAGGGTAGGGTTGGTCTTCTGATTTTAATCCCTTGGGTCTCCTGGATTTAAACCCTTGGTCATCGTAGATTGGTGGGAGCAGGAAGAGGATCTCTGTTCCTGTTCCATTGAGCCTGAAGTCCAAGGTCACAGAGTTCCATTTACCTGATTCTGTGGGGCTTCACTCATGCATAAGTCTTGGCCAGAGCATCCGGAAAGCGTCCTGGAGCATGGTGGCTGCTGGATAGTGGAGGATCTCTTTGATATCCACATCCACCTGCCCACATACCAAATTTGGCAGGATGGATATATCATTCAAAAGGTTCTCCCTTCCAAAATATGACAGGCCATTTTATCGGTAAAGAAGCAAACAGCACCTGGCCCAGATAAGGTCAGACCCAAACACCTGAAGAACCTGCCATCAGTACTCATCAATACACTGATGTGGCTCTCCACATACTACCTGCCTAAATGCACGTTTCCATCCCAATGGAAAACCAGCAGGACTGTACTACTGTACAAGAAGGGAAACATCCACAATGTTGGCTACTATCGCCCAATCTGCCTGTTGTCTGTCGTCTACAAGCTGTTCACTCGAGTCATCCTGAATAAGATTGGCAGTACACTAGATGAAGGACAACCATGTGAGCAAGCCAGTTTCCGAAAAGGATTCAGCACAATCAACCATATCAACAAGATAACCAAGCTCATTGAGGTTTCTTGGGAATTTAAGATGCCACTCTGTCTAACTTTCATTGATTTAAAGAAGGTCTTTGATTCTGACTGAAGTGGTCATCAAAGCCATAGTCAAACAGGGCATTCAAACTCAATACATCAGGATCCTTCGTGAGCTGAATCTCACGAAGACAATGTTTATGAGAAACAGTCTTGTTCCTGATGTTCCATTCGCTCTCAACAGAACAAACATCTCCTAGGTACACTTATATGTACCTAGGTCGAGAATTCACCATGACAAATGACCTGGCACCTGAGTTGTGCAGGAGGAAGAGATCAGCTTGGATAGCCTTCAAGAACATTGAAGAAATAGCTAAGAGGACGAAGAACCTCCGGCTCTGGGCACATCTCTTCGATTCCACTGTTCTTCCTGCATTAACATATACCTCGGAGACCTGGGCCCTACAGAAACAGGAGGAGAACATTATTTGGGTCTCCCAAAGTGGAATTCAAAGAGCTATGGTTGGAGTATCATGCTTCACTGAAATGAGAGAAAGAAACCGGAGTTCCGACCTCCGTCGACGATCAAGAATCAGGGAAGCTGTCTCGTTTGCCAAGGCGTCAAAAATCAGATGGGCTGGACACATAATGAGATTTGGAGATGACCGCTGGACCAGAGCCATTACTGACTAGATTCCATGGGATGTCAAAAGATTGTGTGGCTGTCCACCTACGAGATGGTCAGACTTCTTCGTCAAGACCCTGAATGATCACTTTGAGGCTCTTCGTGTTCCTTGAACGAGCAGACACTATTGGGCTACACTAGCACGTGACATGGATGAATGGAGACGTTACTGGCGCCCTCTCGACCAAATTGGTGAGTAGCAGGATGTCAAGTGATCAAGTGATCATGAGACACTTGCAATTCAGCAAATTTGCGCATTTATGAAAATTTTAATAATGTTACTTATATTTTCTCAAATAATGCCACTGGAATTTGATATGGGTTACATTAAATCTGTATAAGGTTTTGTATTCAATGGTTATTTTATCAGTGCTAATTCTTCAGATCTCATAATAAAAAATATTTTTCCATTTCTGTGTCTTAGTTCTTATACTAGCAACTTATATTTTTCAGAATGTCTTTTATAAACTTTAATTTTTAAGTAATAATTTATTTAATAACTGTGAGATGCACAGTTAAAAAGTTGCTCATTATTGGATTTCAGTTATGCATTATTCCAAAACCTATTCCTTCACCAGTGTACATTTCCCAACTCCAATGTCCTCAGTTTCACACCAGTCACCACAGCTTCAGCCTGATTCTAGGGCAGACATTTTTCTTCTCTCTCTCTCTCTCTCTCTCTCTCTCTCTCTCATTCTCTCTCTGTCTGTCTCCCTCTCTCTTACCAACGTTTACAAAGTAGATAACTAACTATTTGATTGGGGACAAGCAGGCAAGTGATTATAATATAAATTTATTCTGCTTTATTGTGGGCATAAAGAAAAAGTTTTGATTTCTGTGTATTGATTCTAGTGTCTGCTACTTTAGTATTGGTGCTGGTTTCTAATAGTTTTATGTTGGAGTGGATAGGGTATCATTTATTTGTTTTTATTTTTCTCCAGGAATATTCTACTCCTCTTGTAGTTTCTTTGTTGGCCCAGGAGTTATTCAGAAACATGTCATCTGCTGCAGTGATGACTCAAATGGCTAGTGTGGATCTGGTGCCCACTGGATTCAGTACCTCACAAAGCATGGGCCCCTGAGAACCTCCAAGTGTGGCACCAAAACCAACAGAGAAAAAAACAGAATCACAAATATGTTTTGCCTGTAAATTTATGAGGGTTTTCTTATTTTCTTTATATGATTTCTATTCTTATACCATTGTGGTCAGGAAAGGTATTTAATATGACATCAGTTAATTGATTTACTTTCTGACCCGACATCTAATCTACTCTCTATTTGAATATATTACATGAGCACTTGAGGAAATTTCTATTCACTTTTGTGGGATAAAATTTTCTATATATTTTGATTAAGGATAGTTGGGATTATTTTATTTAATGGAATTGTTTTCTTATTGATTTTTTTCTGGATGATCTATTCAATTCTGTAATTAATGTTGTAATATCCCTAGAAATATTATTATAAATGACTCTTTAGGTCTATAATTTATTCTTTAATATTCGGTTCCCTCCAGATTAGATGCATATCTATTAAAGAAGTTAAGCTTACTGTATAATTCACCATTAAATTTAAAATATGTGAACAAAATGGAACACCTGACATTTTGTTTATGATTGCTAAATTTTTATTTTGGCTTTTTGAGTCACACCCCGAGATGTTCAGGGAACACTTCTGGCACTGCACTCAGGAATTAATCCTGACAGTGCCTGGGGGACCAGATGACATGGAAGGGTTGATCTCTGGTAGGCCATGTGCAAGGTAAACATCCAACCCCCATCGCTCTGCTCTGGCCCCAATTGTTAATAAAAAACTGCTTAATACTCATGACATTAGAGCCCATATAGCTCCTCAGGTTATATATTCATGTTTTTCTTTTCTTTACCACACCTGGCAGTGTTCTGTGCTGACTCCTGGATCTGTTATCAAGGATAACTTATGGGACAACTCAGGAGACCATATGTGATGCCAGGGATTGAACTGTGGGCCACATGCAAGGCACACATCTTACTCACTGCACTATCTCTCCAGCCCTTCAAGTTAAATTTCAGAAAGGTTTTTTTTTAAATAAAT
This sequence comes from Sorex fumeus, assembly GCF_029834395.1. Taxonomy (NCBI): domain Eukaryota; kingdom Metazoa; phylum Chordata; class Mammalia; order Eulipotyphla; family Soricidae; genus Sorex; species Sorex fumeus. Next base: position 9,819,392 of record NW_026606115.1, read on the forward strand.
GGATTACTAAAACATATAAAGAGTTATGATTTAAACCTTAAATTGTCACTGTCACTGTCATCCCATTAATCATCAATTACTCAAGTGGGTGCCAGTAGCGTCTCCATTTGTCCCAGCCCTGAGATTTTATCATCACAAATTTTATGCTCTCTCTCTCTCTTTGAGGATGCAGCATGACAGCTGGATGTCCTTGGGCATAATGGTGATGCGCTTGGCAGGGAATGCACAGAGGTTAGTGTCCTCAAGGGGCCCCACCAGGTAGGCCTCACACACCTCCTACAGTGCCATGATGGTAGAGCTCTGGGAGTGCAAGTCATTCTTGAAGTCCTACGCGATCTCGCACACCAGCCATGGGAAGGCAGCTTGTGGATGAGCAGCTCGGTGGACTTCTGATAGCGTTGGATCTCGCGTAGCACCACCGTGTTGGGCAGGTAGTTGTGTGGCTTCTTCACATCACTGTAGCTGGTGCACTCTTACAGGCACCTTAGCGGTCAGCTGCCTGTGGGACGCCTTACTGCCCATTGACTTGGGAGTTACCTGCTTAGTAGAGCCCTCTTGTTCTTCCCAATTTAGCCGGAGACTCCTTCAAAGTTAGGGAAATGAGACCCATTTTAGATACTGTTGTTGGAATATTTAAGTGGTAGCTCAATTATATTTTCTTTCCTTCAGCTTTTTATTTTGAAGCAATGTCAAATTTTAGAAGTATTATAAAAATGTCATAGATACTGTTCACTAAAACCACCCAAATGTTAAATTTTAAATTGTTACACTTTAATTGAATTACCATGAGATACATAGTTACAAAGATATTCATGATTTTCAGTCATATAGCGTTCCAACATCCATCTCTCCACCTGTGTAGTTTACCTCCACCAATGTCACCAGTTCCCTCCTGCAACCCCCCTCAGTCTCTATGGCAGGCACTTCTCTCTCTTTGTCTCTCTCTGTGTGTGTATATGTCTGTGTCTGTCTCTCTCTCTCTCTATTTCTATCTCTATATAGCTCTCTTTTTTACCCTCTCTCCTTTTGAGCATTATGGTTTGAAATACAGATACTAAGATTTATCATGTTGGTTCTTTTCACTGCATTAAACACACAGTTTCTATCCAGAGTGATCATTTCCAAATATCATTGCCATAGTCGTTCCATCTCTATCCCAACTGCCTTCTCCCCCAGTACATAAGGCAATCTTCTGACCGTGGACTAATCCTCCTGGCCCTTGTTTCTACTGTGCCTAGGTATTAGTTTCTTACTATGCTTTTTATGTCCCACTAGTGGACTTAATCATTCTAAATTTGTCCCTTTCCTTCTGACTCGTTCACTAAGCATGATACTTGGTGAACATGACATAGTTCACTAACCATGTCCATTCATTTATAAGCGAATTTTATGACTTCATTTTTCCTAACACTGTGTGGTATTCTATTGTGTAGATGCACCATAGTTTCTTTATCCAGTCGTCTTTTCTCACATACTCCATTTTTTAAAGTTTATTTTTAGATTCTGGTTATTGTGAATAGTTCTACAATAAACAGAAGTGCACATGTTATTTCTGCAGTGTGTTTTTGTGCCTCCAGGGTATATTCCCAGAAGTGGTATTGCTAGGTCTTAATAGAAGCTCAATTTCTACTTTTTTGAGGAATGACAATATTGTTTTCCAAAATGGATGAACAAGTCACCATTCCCAACAACAATGATGGATGGAGAGTCCCTTTCTTCTAGTATCTGCGCCAGCATTGTTCTTGCCTTTTTTGATGAGTGCCAGTTTCCGTGGTTTAAAGTGATATCTCATTGTTTTGATTTGTGTCTTCCTGGTGACTAGTGATGTAGAGCATTTTTTTATATAAGACCTGGAGCAATAGCACAGCAGTAGGGTGTTTTCTTTGCATGCAGCCAGCCAGGCCAAGCCGGGTTTGATTCCTCCACCCCTCTCGAAGAGCCCGGTAAACTACCGAGAGTATCTCACCCACACAGCAAAGCCTGGCAAGCTCCCCGTGATGTATTCAATATGCCAAACACAGTAACAACAAGTCTCAAAATGGAGATGTTACTGGGCCCGCTCGAGCAAATAGATGAACAACGGGAGGACAGACAGACAAACAAACCTGAATCTATAATGTACTTGGAGGAAAATATAGATAGGCAAAACCATCCGTGACATTGAAGCTGAAGGTAACTTCTTTTCTTTCTTTCTTTTTTTGCTTTTGGGGTCACGTCCAGCAATACTGAGGGGTTGCTTCTGGCTCTTCACTCAGGGAGTGCTCCTAGCATTCCATAGGAAACCATATTGGAGTCCAGAAATCAAAGCTGGGTGGACCATGTGCAAGGCAAACTGCTTACTCTCTGTACTAGCGCTCTGGCCCTGAAGTTAAAGGTATCTTTCAAGATGAAACATCACTGACCAAGCAAATGGAAACAACAATAAACAAATGGGACTACATTAAACTAAGAAGCTTCTGCACCTCAAAAGAAGCAGTAAACAAAATACAGAGAGATTCCAGAGAATGGAAAAAAATATTTACCCAATACCCATCAGGTAAGGGGCTAATGGCCAAGATACTAAAGGCACTGGTAGAAATCTACACAAAAAAGCATTCAAACCTATTCAGAAAATGGGGAGAAGTAATGAACAGAAACTTCCTCAAAGAAGAAATACCAATGGCCTAAATTATGACATTTGATGATTGTCTCTCTTCGTATCTTTTTGTGTTTGCCTGTTTTCCTTTTTATCTCATATACATTTATATAGTCATAGTAAATATTCACATTTAATTGTTGTTTGAGAAAGATTTAGATATGAAATTTTCTCTATCTCTAGATACTCTATGTTTAGCTCCTTAAAACTTATGTTTTCTTGGAGTTATGGAGATAGTACAGAAGTGAAGTTGTTTGTCTTGATAAACATAATTCAGTTCAATACCTAACACTACTGAGCGTCATTCCTAAACACATTTGGGCATGGCTTAAAATACAAACAAATACATGTTATTCTTTTACACAGTATATTTATGAACATAGGAAATTTAAAAGAAAAATAATGATGTTAAGTTACTGTTCTATTAAGTTTTACCAATTATCACATTAATGTCCTTCAAAGGAAGGGAAAAATCTGGTCCAGTATCTATTTCTAAAATCACATTTATCATTTTGTTTTCACATCTGTTTTATCTTATTTAATGTGAGACATTTTCAAAAATCTTTCTTTACTTCTCATCATTTTTCAATATAACAAGAAAATTATTTAGTCATATCCTTCAAATTATATTTTCTTGATGCTTCCTTACGATTACATCTAATTTGCACATTTTTGACACATTTTGACAGGAATATTACATAAGTAATATTTGTACTTCTCAAACTATTTGAACTGATATGATAAAGTTCATAGTTACAATTTGTTCAATTACTAATTATTTTAATTTTGATAATTGGTTAAGAGAATGCCTGCAAAGCTCTCCGCTATTTAGTTACTGGATTCCCCTTGTATTTAATAAGTTGGATTTTGTGGGCAGCTTGTTTGTTTTTAGGCACCGTCTAGCAGTGCACAGGACTTATTCCTTACTCTATGCTCAGAACTCACTCCTAGAAGTGCTTGGGGGACCTTAATTGGTATGGAGGATCAAAACAGGGCCACCTGCATACACAGTAAGTGCTTTAGCAAAATGATATACTGTCTCTCTGAATCCACTAACAAGTTAATTTTGAAGAGATCATTTGAAATTAATTGAATACCTTATTTATCATCAGTTGAAGATTTGATGACCACTAATTATCCTTGCTTAAGGCAATTATGGCAGTTACCAAATAGAGATATATTTTGATTTATGGTTTAATAAATTAGGATTTTATTTTAGGGGTATTTTCTAAATATGTATTATTAAAGTCCATATCTTTCCTTGAACATGTATCTCGCTTGCTTGCATGTTTCTATTCTGGAACACATACTTCTCTCTTCCTCTCCTCTCATATATTTTAAAATAAGTTGTAATAAAACTATCTTGATTCACCAAAAATAAATAAAAATAAAGAATAATTAACTGCTGGAGCGATAGCACAGCGGTAGGGCGTTCGCCTTACAAGCGGCCAACATGGCCGACCTGAGTTCGATTCCTCCGCCCCTCTCGGAGAGCCTGGCAAGCTACCGAGAGTATTCGATATGCTAAACACAGTAACAACAAAGTCTCCAATGGAGACGTTACTGGGCCTGCTCGAGCAAATCGACGATCAACGGGTGGGCCTTTACCTTTACCTTTACCTAACTTGTTCGTAAGTTACCAACATGATAGTTGTATTTGACAATTCTTTCATTTCCTTTTTTTGACCAATACCATATATGTATTGGTGAGGTCATAATATGCCTCATCAAGTTTATATTCATGGTTTTTTGGAATGTAATTTATAATCACAACAGAACCACTGAACTGACTTAGTCAAGGGATATACTTCTGTTCACTTCTTATGAAACCCATTTGCTGACATATTTCAAACCTCTAAGCTTGTCTAGACTGCTTCTGATCAATTAGACATCCCACCTTCTGGATATTTTCCATCTCAGTGTTCCCATGAGTACCATCAAATCACATTTTCTGTCTGATAAAAAAGAGAAGGTATCACAACAGTACCCTAATTTAAATATTCCTGTGTTATTTAGGTCATGTTTATTTTTTCAAGCATACTTAGAAAATTTTAAGCATACTGTCCAAAGAGTAATCCATAAAAATTACTATTTAGCATATTATCAGGAATTGATATTGTGATATATTTTAACATGTTTTAATTAGAAAAAGAAATGAAAAAGATGGCTTTCATACATGTTTTTCTGTAAGAAATTAAAAGAATGATCAGCTCTTATTTTTGCCCATTTTGTCTCTTGTCTTAGTGGTAGGTATTTATGTTTATTAAGTTATTCCAATTCTGTCTTTGAAGCCAAAGTTTTTCTCCACGTATGACATATGGTTCGGATTAAGTGATTTGATCTAATGTGTTACTTCAACCCCTGCCGTTTTGTTGGAGAATGTAATCAATTGATTCTTAATGTAATTACCGAAGAGAGAATTTATGATTGACCTTTTGTGATTTGTTTTCTGTTTGCCTAATAGCCTTTTAACTTTCCTGTTATGTCACTACTGAATTTTTTAAATTATTTTTCTTTTTATTATTTAAAGATTTCCCATATTTTTTAAATTATTTGGTGATTGAATAGTTGTTCTTGGAATTACAATAAGCATCTTATCCCAAAACAATGCAGTTCTAATGTCCTGACTTAATTTTAATTAAAGCTTTTGTTCTAATATATTTCTGTTTCTTTCTCCTCCTGTATGTTATTATGTCACGCACAGAACATCTTAATAGAGAATCATAAGCAGAACTTAATTGCTGATTTATTCAATTGTATATTATGTTAGAAAGAGCAACATTTTTTTCACCATGTTCTTTTTATTTATGTAGGAATAATAAATTTATATTTTGCATCTTATGCTTGACGTCCTTCTGCTTTTTTTTATTGCCATTGCTTTGTTTCTGATGGTACATCTTTATGATATCTTAATTTTTTATTCTTGAGTTATATTCTTTGAAACTTCATGTGTAAGAATTCGATGAAACCTGGGTGGAATGTGATATTTATTTATTTATTTATTTATTTATTTCTATTAGTGAAACACCATGAGGTACAGTTGTAGATTTACAAATTTTTGTGCTTGGGTTTCGATTATACAATGATCAAATACCCATACCTCTACCAGTGCCCATTTTCCACCACCATGGATAATATCCCTCCCACCCCTATCCCCCCCATCCCACCCTGCCTCTGTGGCAGGGCATTCCCTTTTGTTCTCTCTCTCCATTTGGGTGTTTTGGTCTGCAAAGGAAGCATTGAGTGGCAAACATATTCAATCCATAGTCTACTTTCAACATGCATCTCCCTTCCTGGGAGGATCCTCCAAACACCCTTTATTTGGTGCTCCCTTCTCTATCTGAACTGCCCTTTCCCCTAGAATACCTGGCTGGCCTCTAAGCTATGGAGTAATCCTCCTGGTGCTGATCTCAGCTATTCTTGGGTATTAATCTCATATTTTGTTACTTTATATCCCCCAGATGAATGCAATCTTTCTATGTCTATCCCTCTCTTTCTGACTCATTTTGCTTAGCATGATACTTTCCATGTTGTACCACTTGTATGTGAATTTCATGACTTCATCTTTTCTAAAAGCTATATAGTACTCCATTGTGTAGATGTACCAAAATTTCTTTAACCAGTCATCTGTTCTTGGGCACTCAGGTTTCTTCCAGTTTCTGGCTATTGTAAAGAGTGCTGCAATGAACAAACAAGTGCAGATGTCACTTCGACTATACATTTTTGACTCTCTGGATTATATTCCCAGAAGTGGTATCGCTGGGTCAAATGGGAGCTCAATTTCTAATTTTTTGAGAAACGTCCATACTGTTTTCCAAAAGGGCTGAACCAGTTGGCATTCCCACCAATAGTGAAGGAGTGTCCCTTTCTCGCCACATCCGTGCCAGCACCAGTTGCTTTTGTTCTTTTGGATGTGGGCCAGTCTCTGAGGTGTGAGATGGTATCTCATTGTGGTTTTGATCTGCATCTCCCTGATGATTAATGATGTAGAGCATTTTCTCATGTGCTTTTTTGCCATTCGGATTTCTTCTTTGACAAAGTTTCTGTTCATTTCATTGCCCCATTTTTTGATGGGGTTGGATGTTTTCTTCTTATGGAGTTCAACCAGTACTTTGTATATTCTTGATATCAACCCCTTGTCTGATGTGTATTCGGTGAATATCCTTTCCCATTCTGTAGACTGTCTTTGTATTTTGGTCACTGTTTCTTTGGAGGTGCAGAAGCTTCTTAGTTTAAGGTAGTCCCATTTATCTATCTGTTTTCACTTGCTCAGCCAGTGGCGTGGCATCTTTGAAAATACCATTAGCTTCAATGTCATGAAGGGTTTTGCCAACATTGTCTTCAATGTACCTTATGGTTTCTGGTCTGATGTTGAGGTCTTTAATCTATTTTTGATTTTACTTTTGTACATGGTGTTAAGCAGAGCTCTGAGCCCATTTATTTGCATGTAGCCATCCAGTGATGACAGCATAATTTGTGAAAGAGACTTTCCTTACTCCACTTCACATTTCTTGCACCCTTATCAAAGATTAGATGATCATATGATTGAGGGGAGATGTCAGTGTATTCAACCCTGTTCCATTGGTCTGCAGTTCTTTCAGAAAGAGCAACATTAAAAAAAAAGTTTCATATTGTCTTTTGTATTTTCTCATATTCACCACTAGTCCTTATTACTTCATGTTCTTATATAGTGATTTTTCATCTCAACCCACAGGCTTCTTTTTAGTATTTCTTCAATAACAGATATTACATGTAATGCATTTCTCAGTTTTTGTTTATCTGAGAATGTCTTAATTCTCCTTTAATTTTAAAGAATTTGGGAGAGGAGTAAAGATGTTTTTTGTTAACAGACTTTCTTTCAGCACCTTGTAGATATCTTTTTAGTAAATTCTGATCCAAGAAGTCAGTTATACAGTTATGTATTTATCTTATCAAATATTTCTTGAACACGATGAGTGAATATTCCTTAGTATTTTCATAATCCATTTTATGTATTATATTTCAATTTTGAGAATTATATCATGATTCATTTACATGTGAGCTTCTTTGAGTTCATCTTAAAATTAATTAAATTTTGTGAATGTATAGAATAAATTTTATATCATAAGTTAGAAACATATAATCAATTATTTCTTGAAATCTTTTTCTGTTCCTCTTTCTAACTTTCAAATTGTCCTTATATTAATGGGTTTCAACATACCCACAGGTTTCTAAAAGTTTACTCATTTTTTTAGTTTTTTTTTGTTGCTAAACTAAATAATTTCAATTGACTTCTCTCAAGATTTTTGCTTCTGTGTGTTCAGTTTCTATCGACTGTTCTTTTCCCACTGCTGTTTGAGCTGTACCTTATCATTTCTTTGTACATTTCATGTTATATGTTATTTTTGTTATTGAAATCAAGCATTTTAGGCAATGTAATGTGATGACTGTGGAAATCACATTCTCTCTCCTTTGGGTTTATTTTAGTGGATTTTTGGATTCTTGATGCTGTTTGTTTAGTGACTCATTTTGGATTAATTTGGTTAATGTGTTTTTTGTTTCTATTTTCACCATGCATATTTGTCTACATAGCTCAATAATCAGTAGAGAATTTGGCAAAGAACTTCAAATGACTGAAAGACTTCACTTTTTACTCAGTGACTATGTTTGTACACAAGGGTATATTGCCAAAGGCTCAGTGCTCAACCCACTCACACACATACAGTTCTACATTGCTTCCAGGAAAATGGCTGAGATTCAAGAACATTCTCTGAGAAAACGTCAGCTGATCTTCCCAGCTCTAAAACTCCTGAGCCTTTGGGCTGCATATGTGACCTCATAACACCTCCAAACTTCATGAACTGACACCTCAGTAAGAAGCACAGAAAATTAGATGGGAAGTTAGCCTACAAATATAAATGAGTAAAAAAAACCAGAATGCTTAGTTAGCACCTAACATCTCAGTAAATACTCATAAAATGACTTTGGTAACACCATTATGAGGTATATGTTGTAACAAGCAATATGAAGTGAATTATTTTGTGCCTACTAAAGGAGTAGGCATAGGGGTGATTGGTAAACTGGAGACATTGGTGAGGGAAGGTCACACTGATGGTGGCATGGAGTTGGAACATTGATTACCTAAAACAATTGTATTGTGAGAAACTTTGTAAATTTTGGTGTTTATATATATTTTCATGCAGATGGGGTACAATTTCAATGATCATATATTTTTAGTTTACCTTTAACCTCTTAGTTGTTAGATTTAGAGGTCTTCCAAAGATAAGAGATTGGGGACTTCTTACTTTTTGAATGGACTTACAACCCTGAAATGTATGTAATATTCTAAATTCACGGTAGTATTTTAAAGCTTTGCAAAGCCTCCTGTAAATATATCATACCCCAAACCTTCCTTCACGAGGAACTTTTTAGATCAGACTTAAGTTTAAAAGATTTTTCTGCGTGGTATTTCTCACTTTCTGGTAATTATTTTATAGACATTTTCTTAGATGTACATTTGGGCTGGAGCGATAGCACAGCGGTAGGGCGTTTGCCTTACAAGCGGCCAACATGGCCGACAATGTGCCTTTGGACCCCATTTTAGTGCACCAACAACCCTGGTCCAGAGATACCCAATTGAAGCCCCAAATAGATTAGTGCCCTACAGAAATGTCTCTGGAACCCAACCATTTACAATCTAGGATTCCAGATGCGCACAGCCATGGTACCCATGATATTCAAAATAAGCAATGGACAATAAATTATCTAACATCTGCCCCTGGCAGTCAGGCTTGAGTGGTGGTGGAAAAATTCAAGCAAAACATAATGTCCAAAAGCAGAGAGAGAGAATTAGGTAAATTTCCTGCCATGGAGGCAGGGTGAGGTCTGTGATGGGGCAGGGGGGGGGGATATACTGGGAACACTGGTTTTGGAAATTGTTCACTGGTGACGGGATGGGTGTTTGATCATTGTATAGCTGAATCTCGAAACATGAAAGCTTTGTACCTGTATCTAATGGTGATTCAATTAAAAAAAAAGAAAGTGCTAAACTAAAAAAGTCAATATTCAGTAGTCCATATACAAACAGTGAAATAAAATGAAACAAATATAAAGGATAAATTCTCATTAACAGCTGATCCTCCAAAATCAAAATCAAGTACTTGAGAATCAATTCAACAAAGGAGGTGAAAGATGTATGCAAAGGCATCTGTATATAGCTGTTAAAGTAAACAAAAGAACAGACTAGGAAATGAAAACTCATCCTTTCTACATGATCAGAAAAATTAACATCGCTAGGGCTGGAGCGATAGCACAGCGGGTAGGGCGTTTGCCTTGCATGCGACTGACCTGGGTTTGATTCCAAGCATCTCATATGGTCCCCCGAGCACCACAAGGCCAAATTACTGAGTGCAGAGCCAGGAGTAACCCCTGAGCATTGCTGGGTGTGACCCAAAAAGCAAAAAAAAATCTCTTTTTTAAGGAGTGGACCAAGACTTATCTGATATAGTAGATTTTCTCTCAAAGTGCACAGTATATTCTGAGTGGTATTCCTGATTAAGTCATAAAGCTAGAGGCTTAGTAATCTTTTTCTTAGAGTGATACTTCAAGAAAATTTATAGATTGAAATGCAAGCACTAGGTACAGCAGGTCCTCAAATAATGCCATTTCATTTGATGCCATTTCGATATACTGGTTGAAGGAAAATAAATTCTGACTCGTGTAGAATGAAATTTTGTTATATGAAGACCCAATTACACTACAGAGAAATTTTCTCAAAATTGCAGTTTCCAAGAATCTAGCAATACTAAGAGCTTGCTGAAATTCCAGACATTCTGTTCGGAAATGGAGAGACGATCATGGCATGAAACCTAAAATTATTATATAGATTAAGGAACAAAGAAAGGGTTATTTATTCTGAAATAAAATTGTATAAGTCGGATTTATGGGATTTTCCCCTTACTTCATTTGGCTCCTTAGCTGGCATAGTAATACATTTACATGACAGAGATTGGCAAAAGACAAGTTAAATTTTATGGCATAGAGGTTCATTAAATATGAAAATGACTTGCTTAAACCGCCAGTATATATTTTAGAGAAAGATTCACTAGATCTCTGAAGAATGGACAAGACGGACATTCTTTAAAATTTTTGTCTAGACAACTAATTTAAGGAGACATGCAGAAATTGTTTACACAGATTTCCGTTCCTGACTGCAAGGAAGTTTATCTCTCTGTAGGGAGAGTACCTTTTACATAAAGGTTTATTTTCCTATTTCAAGGGGAAAAAGAAGGAAGAGTCATGAAATATTCTTGATTCTAGGTGAAAAGGAAATTGATTGTTATAAAGGAAGTTTAATGTTCACAGTTTCTTTAATTTGAAATAACCAGTGATACTCTGACACATCTTGGGGCAGACTGATCTGAGAACAACTGTTCATTCTTTTGTTGTTTGAAAAGCTTGGTTTAGGTTAAAATGATCTTGTTTGAAAAGTGTTATTGAAGAACTTGTTCTTTGCTGGAGTTTTGCTGTTCTCAGTACGTGATTAAACTAATGACTCAAATTATATCTTGCAAAGTATCCAGTGTACTTTCCCATTTCTTTTCTTCCTCATACTATTTACCCTGATAGCATATACCTCCTCTATTTTTGCTGTATTTAAAGCCTGCCTTTATTTAAAAACCTAGCTCAAACATTATCGATTTAAAACATTGTAAAGCACTGTAAAGCAATGTAAAACATATACTTCCATTTCCTTCTCCAAGCACTGAATTTTCATTTTATATCTCACATGAGTAACAAATTACAAAAAAGTTTCTTATTTTATATTTACAAATTTTATTTCTCTAATTTCATTAAAGTTTCCATAAGAATTGCAGGAGTACAGTGACAGTTTCTCCATACTCCTCTGGACTCCTCGAACACTGGTGGACTAAACAAATTAACATAGATAGAAAAGTTAGTAGGAAAAAATAATTTAAATTGCATAATTGTAAAAAATCGATATAGATATGAATTCTAAAGCGAATGGAGAAAAATTAGATCTTTTATTCTGATCTAAGGCATAAGATATTGGGCTGAGAGTCAAAGAGATGAGAAAGACTCATAATGAGTAAAGGGTAAATAACATAGTAAAGATGTAGTGGTTCTGTATTAGATTTTTACTCACCATAGCATTAAGTTTTTCAATAGTTTTTTTTTCTCTCAAAAATTATAACCATGCGAATAGTTCCAAACTTTATTCTTCTAGGTAATTAAGAAAGTTCTCAGGGACCGACCTTGGTTCATTATAATTTTCTAGCCGAGGGGTCACAACTATTGTCTTTTGTTGGGAACTGGCCCTTGTGCCCCCTGCCTCAATTCTCTGTAAAGAGAACTGGCAGGGGAGAACTTGGAGTGAGGGAGCATCATGTTCTGGGGGGTAACCACGTTAGGGGGGTGAAGGGAAGGCTGCGCCTGACCAACTTGGCCTCATTCCGTCCTGTTGTGCTAGATTCCTGTCTTGATTTGCTAGAAAGAAGAAAACACTGCTTGTGTTAGCACCTGCATAATAGAACAAGAAATAGAAAAAAGCTTGATCAATCTGTAACTTTTGATTGTTTGATGAATTGTTTACTGCGTACTATATTAACCAATTAGCTTTGCAATAAAGTTACTGTACGTTTCAAACATTCCTCCCTACCCCATCTTTGCAGTTCTCATTCCCTTTCTGTTAGACTAGCTGCGCTGGTCATGGCAGTCTTTAGCGTATGTGATAGTCTTCCAGTGTCTAAACACTGGGGTTTAGTGCACAATGTTTTAACTGTGTCACAAGAGCCAATTAGTCACATGGCTTTGGCTAAAGATTTTGCTCTCTGTGCCTCAGTTTATTCAACTAAAACTTAAGGTGATAATGAAAATAATACATATAAAAACTTTAAAATACTGTCAGGTGTATAATTCGTATTTAGTGGATTAGGCATTGTTATAAAATGAAGTAGGGAAGCTTTAACCATCCCCCTACTTTCATTATATTCTCTTTGTAGTTCATACCCACCAGTGTTCAGAGCTACTACTTGCTCAATGCTCAAAGGTCACACTCAGTGGTGCACAGAGAAACATGTAGTACCAGGAATTGAACCCAAGGATCCAATTTGAAATGCATGAGCTCACCCCAATTTCAAAAAAAATAATTAGAGACTTTAATGGGATGAAATAAGGAAATCACGCAAGCTGTTTAAAGTGAAAAGTTTTGAATTTGTGTGAATAAACAAACTACAATTTGAAATAATACCTTCTAATTGTATTCTCTGGCATAATGGCCATAATAATAGCCTCTCATGATATACATGATTGAATCTTTTTTTCCTTTTTCTTGAAACTATAACTTTTGGCCCAACTCTAAAATCTTTATCCCAGTTCAAATAAGATAGACAATAAAGTTTTTCTCTAATGCCTGACCTGACTCCACTTTAAACTGGTTCTACTAATCTACTTTCAAAAGAAAAAATAAAAACTTATCTAAGATAAGTTTTGTATTCATACTATATCCTTCTAAAATATCATAAAATACTGCATAATAACCAAAAACCACATTCCCATCTTAGTTCTGTTACTATGCATATAATTAATGTAAGTACAATTCAAAGTTCTATTAACAACTCAAATTTGCAATTAAATTAAATTAAATATTATAATCTTAGGCTCAGTGAGAGAGTACAGAGGTTTTAGTAATTGCCTTGCAAAGTGCCCAGCCTTATTTCCATTCCTGGTACCACGTATTTCCCCTCTACCACAAAGCATGGCTCTCTCCTCAGGCCAGAGGCAATAATATTCCTTGAGAATTACCAGGTATGGCTCAACTCCCGCGCCCCCAAATTTATATACATCAAAAATAATACCACAATACCTGGTTGGCTATAATTTAAAATCTGGTATAAGGAGGAAATGGTATTATTCACCTGCACAAAGCAATGGAGGCAAAAGCATAGGAAAAGCCTCAAGTGCATCAGAAATTTGAGAACTCCCAGATGAAAATACTAAAACAATAATCAGTGTCAGAAGAAGAAGAAGTAAATTTCTCAAAATTTTTTTAAAAAGTGAAAGGAATTAGAAGGAGAGAGTCAGACATCATATGACCACATTCTTTTGCAGGACATAAAGAAAGTCATAGTATAAGAATAACACCCAAAGACAATAGAAACAAGGGCCAGGAGAACTGGTCCATGGAAGGAAGCTTGCCACAAAGGGGGAGGTGAAGTGAAGTTAGAGCAGAGAAGTGCCCACTATGACAATGAGTTGAAAATGATCACTCTGGACAAGAACTGCATGCTGAAAGAAGTTAAAAAATTTAATCCTCTTTAATAATCTTTATGAGTTTTTGAAATAATACTGGATTCACTGAAGGTAGTTTTGTAAAGGTCATAGCTGGTCCCTTTTAGGCTGTGAAAAAAATTAAGAAACCAGCCCATCTACATTCTCGCTTCATGCAGAGAACTCTAATGTATTTTTCTTGCTCATCTAGGATGCTGGGAAATGCCATACACTCATTAAAAACAAATGTTTTTTTCCCTTTAGCTATCAATCTAATGTAAAACTTTCTTATATTGAAAATAGTTTGCCAGTCACAATAGTATATAGTCTGTATTGGAGTGTGATGTATTCTCTAAACAATTTCTATTGCTTCTTCATCTAGGAAGATCTATCATAAAGATTTGTTGATTTATTTCTGTTTAATCCAAGTAACAGTAATCATTTATTTTAAAAAGTACAGTTAAAATTCTGAATGCAAATAAATCCTTTCATTAAAGCTGGAAATATGCTTCCTTACTATATTATATAGTAAATTGTGAAAACAAGTGTTCTTTATATTTACATGGGAAATAACTTTCACTTAAAATATCAGCAGTTTTATTTCATTTAGCACAATGTTATGTATTTATTACTGTCTGTCCTCCCGTTGTTCATCGATTTGCTCGAGCGGGCCCAGTAACATATCTCCATTGGAGACTTTGTTGTTACTGTGTTTGGCATATCGAATACATCACAGGTAGCTTGCCAGGCTCTGCCATGTGGGCGAGATACTCTCGGTAGCTTGCCGTGCTCTCTGAGAGGGGCAGAGGAATCAAACTCGTGTCAGCCATGTTGGCTGCGTGCAAGGCAAACGCCCTACCACTGTGTTATCGCTCCAGCCCATGTATTTATCTTTAGCAACTTCTAAAGACCTATTGATATTATCATGTATTAATAATTGAAATATTCTAAATAACTTAAGACAGTAAATAAGTGATTGCCTTAAATAGTCAATCTCCTATAGTTAGGCTGATTACAGTATAAAATATGTATCCCATTTCATTAATAATCATTTTTAGATTGATATTTTATATTTTACTTTCTGCAATAAAGAACTAAGCTGCTGTATGTCATAAAATGATAAAAAATTATTTTTCAATTGCAAATATTTTTTATATGTGATCCAATTCAGTCTTCCATCTTTGGTTATATATTGCTTGAAATTATGCCTAAGAAATCACCTACTTAGAAATCTCCAGTTTTTACATCATATTTTACATAATTTTTATTAGGTTATGCTTTCTAAGGGCAGATATTGCTCCAGATAGCACAGTAGGTAGGGTGTTTGCCTTGCACGCAGTCAACCTGGATGACCCAAGTTCGATTCCTCCACACCTCTAGGAGAGCCCGGCAAGCTACCGAGAGTATCTCGCCTGCACAGCAAAGCCTGGCAAGCTACCCGTGACGTATTCAATAAGCCAAACACCGTAACCACAAGTCTTACAATGGAGACATTACTGGGCTCACTCGAACAAATCGATGAACAACAGGAGGACAGTGCTACAGTGGCAGTGCTACAGTGCTTTCTAAGAGAGTTTGGTCATTGTTGACAAATTCTGAGATGCTGCAGGGTCAGTTATACCACCTCTTTTTCTTTAGTTGGTTAGGCTTTCCTTGGTCAGCTCTTACATTTTTTCTTAGACCTTAGAACAACTTAATTTTCAGAAAGTATTGAAGTTTATGGGCTCCACAGGTGACTTACATGAGGCAGAAAAGAGAGAGACCATCACTTTCTCCAGATCCTCCTCTGCCACCCCTGGACAAACTTAGAAGACTGGGACTAATAAAGTCTGCAATGAGCCCTTGAGTAGCATAGGCCAGAGTCTCTCCAGCCCCATCAGGTAGCCATCAAGCCACACCTGATGTCTACCTTTTCTTCTCAGCAAGGGTGTTGATCTCCACAACCAGGTATCTCAGGGAGCTGCAGACTCTCAGGCTGGAGCAAGGAATTGCTCTTTGCAGGAAAGAAAACCTAGACATTGGCCTTACCCAGTGTTTTCAGGTCTTTGTCCTGTCTTACAGAATGGAATTACAGGAGTAGGCAAGCAGTGCAGTAAAAACATATTTTATCAGAATGGTTTGAGTAAGGTGAAGGATGGAGAGAAAAGTGGGAGTAATGCGTTCAAGAGAGAACACAGGTTTCTCCAGAGATGGAGAGAGCCCCAATAGACATCTCAAGAGGGTAGATGTGGGCAATACATGTGCTCAGACACCACATGTGTTTTGCCACCTAGGCACAAGCAGTACATGGGTTTGGGAAGCATATATGTACCATTCCTTTGTTCAAGGTGGCTTTTATAGGGTTTTCCCAAGACACCCACGTGGGCTTCTACTTAAAGTTCATCAGTAGGGTGGTTGCCAAGGGGGTAGAATTGGGAGTAGTAGATGGTCTTCTTTGAAATTCCTTTCCTGGCCTTTGTTCCTGCTGGAGCTTCTTTCATGTGCGGTCAGGGACAAGGAGCCTTCCCGAGGTCTCTTGGTGCCAAGTGAAAGTCTAATCAGGTCTGAGCTCTTTAAAGCCTTAGGATTTTGGTTTTATTTCATCCTAGGAATTCCACAGTCATGAAGGCCCTTTCCTGTCTACCTGCCTACATCAGTTTAGAGATTAAAATTTGTTCTATACCATAAATGCAACATTAGAACAATCTCTCTTATCCTTATACATGGAATTTCAAAGTAAAGACATTTAAAAAGCAATTTCTATATTTCTCTGAATGTATCAAAGTTATTTTTCTCTGCTAAGCAATGAAAATGGCAGATATTTCAAAAATAAATTGTAGCAACCAAATAAATGTGTTCTCAATTCACGGTGTATTTCTCTTTCCCTGACAAAGTGTTTTCATGTGAAGACTAATAAAGCCCTAATTTTATTTGTTTACTTCTTTGATTTACACATCAAAAATTCATTAGATTTTGTAAAATATGACTGAAGAAAAAGTCTTAAAGATATAGAAATTTTGTGCTTTGTTCACATTCTTTATTTAGTTGTAAAAAAGTGGATTTTACTCTAGTTGGACATGCAAAACTTGATCACCAGGTCAGTTCCCAGGATGATTTTGTACTTTTCACTTTTCCTGGTAATATTCAAGTATCCTTTATTGAAGACTGAGAATTGCCTCCACAAATAGATATTTCATTAGAGAAAAAAATTGTATAGAAAATCTTTTGAAGGACTTTTGTTCTTTACTTTGAATGGCTTATCAGAAACTATTCAGAAAACACATTCCCTCAGGCAATTACAGTCTATTCAAATTACCAATGAACTTGAAATATGCTCATTTTTAAACCGTGTTTCTGTATAAATCTGCTCAGATGGCCATGGAGGAAAGAAATTTTGAAAAGAAGAAAGTAGATGAGTTCATGATCTCCGTCCCACCAGGCCCACCACTAACATAAAAATAATCCATCTGAAAAATGAACTTTTATCTACTAAGTTTTAGATTTCTTAAACATATATATGAGAAATTTTCTCTTCTGTACATAAACTTGTTCAGTAAATAGGAACTAAATATTTTCAAGCAGAACCTTCAAAAATCATCAGAACTTCAATGACAAGGGTACAATCTCTCAATTTATGCACCATCCCCTATTCTATCCAATTCCACTTTAATAGGATAATAACCACAGTCGTAAAGTTTTTCTCAACCTTCAACTAGGATTGATATTATATTGAAGTAGACAACACAGATTAAGTTTAATTGATTTTCTTTATTAAATGGTACAATTTGGAAAATATTCCATGTAATGTAGATAATCTTTAAGCTTCTCATCTGTGGCAGAGTAATGAATCAAAAATCATGATCATGTTAGGTTTTAAAATGTTTCCCTCAAATTTTATTTTATTAAACACCATGATTTGCAACGTTATTCATAGTGGGGTTTTATATAGACAATGTTCTGTCAGCAACCCCATCACCAGTTTTTTCTTCTCTCCACCAGTGTTTCCAAAGGTCCTCTCCAAACCCACCCACACCCCAGCCTGCCATCTATACAAGCACCTTTTTAACTTTGTTTATTTACGTTTGAGTCTCTTGATATCAGTGTTGCTGAATCTGATGTTTGGATACTTAGCTCTAATGTTGCTTAACACTCCAACACACTGTGAGCCCCTCTTGCTTCTCATATGTCTCTTTTCCCAACACCCTTCACAAACTAGCACCTCCATATTAAATCATTGTATTTCCTCATTGTTACTCTAGACACCACATATAAAAGATGCTATCCTTTTTTATACTTCTGTCTTACTTCAGCTAACATGATATTTTTTCATTAAATTCATATTGTAGCAAATTACATGATTTCAGTTTCTAACTTCTGCATAACATTCCATTGTGTATATATGGATATATATTTGTGTAAATATATGTATATATATCACATTTTCTTATTTTGTTTTTTAAATCTGAACTAGTTTTTATTTTTTTAATTTTTATTAGGGAAAAACCATGAGGTACAGTTGTAGACTTACAAATTTTTGTGCTTGGGTTTCAATTATACAATGATCGAGTACCCATCTCTCCGCCAGTGCCCATTTTCCACCACCACAGATCTCAGTATTCCTCCCACTCCCCATTCATCTGTCCCAATCTGGCTCTGTGGCAGGGCATTCCCTTTTGTTGTCTCTCTACCTTTGGGTTCTGTGATTTGCAAAAGAGGCATTGAGTGGCAATCATGTTCGGTCCATAGTCTATTTTAAGCATGCTTCTCCAATCCTGGGAAGATACTCCAAACATCCTTTACTTGGTGCTCCCTTCTCTATCTGAGTTACCTTTTCCCCTAGCATATGTGGCTGGCCTCCAAGTCATAGAGTAAATTTCCTGGTACTTATATCGGCTATTCTTGGGTGTTAGTCTCCTATTTTGTTACTTTATGTTCCCCAGATGAATGTAATCTTTCTATGTCTGTCCCTCTCTTTCTGACTTATTTCGTTTAGCATGATACTTTACATGTAGTACCACTTCTATGTAAATTTCATGACTTCATCTTTTCTAACAGCTGCATAGTACAACATTGTGTAGATGTACCAAAGTTTCCTTAACCAATCATCTTTTCTCAGGCAATCAGATTTTTTTCCAGATTCTGGCTATTGTAAAGAGTGCTGCAATGAACAAACAAGTGCAGATGTCACTTCGACAATACTTTTTTGCCTCTTTGGGATATATTCCCAGGAGTGGTATTCCTGGGACAAATGGGAGCTCAATTTCTAATTTTTGGAGTATCTTCCATAGTGTTTTCGAGAAGGGCTGAACCAGTCAGCATTCCCACCAGCAGTGAAGGAGGGACCCTTTCTCGCCACATCTGTGCCAGCACTGGTTGCTTTTGTTCTTTTGGATGTGAGCCAGTCTCTGAGGTGTGAGATGATATCTCATTGTGGTTTAGATCTGCATCTCCCTGACGATTAATGATGTAGAGCATTTTCTCGTGTGCCTTTTTTCCATTCGTATTTCTTCTTTGAGAAAGTTTCTGTTCATTTCGTCTCCCCATTTTTTGATGGGGTTGGATGTTTTATTTCTGTGGAGTTCAACCAGTATTTTGTATATCCTTGATATCAACCCATTGTCGGATGTGTATTTGGAGAATATCCTTTCCCATTCTGTAGACTGTCTTTGTACTTTGGTCACTCTTTTGTTTGAGGTGCAGAAGCTTCTTAGTTTAAGATAATCTCATTTGTCTCTATCTGTTTTCACTTGCTCAGCCAGTGGTGTGACATCTTTGAAGATACCATTAGCTTCAATGTCATGGAGGGTTTTGCCAACTTTGTCTTCAATGTACCTTATGGATTCCGGTATGATGTTGAGGTCTTTAATCCACTTTGATCTTACTTTTGTACACCGTATTAGGCAGAGATCTGAGCCAATTTTTTTTGTATGTAGCCACCCAGTGATACCAGCAGAATTTGATAAAGAGGCTTTTCTTACTACACTTCATATTTCTTACTCCTTTATCAAAAATTAGATGATCATATTTTTGAGGGGAGATGTCAGTATATTGAACCCTGTTCCTTTGGTGTGCAGCTCTGCCTTTGTTCCAGTACCATGCTATTTCAATTATTTCTGCTTTGTAGTAGAGTTTGAAGTTAGGGAGGTTGATTCCTCCCATTTTCTTTTTCTCAAGAATTGCTTTAGCTATTCATGGGGGCTTATTGTTCCATATGAATTTCAGGAGAGTTTCCTCCATTTTTTTAAATAATGTCATGGGTGTCATTATAGGTATCACATTGAATTTGTACAATGCTTTGGGAAGTATTGCCATTTTGAGAAATTTAATTCTTCTGATCCATGAACAGGGGAAAGCTTTCATATTCTCTTGTCCTCTTTTATTTCCTGAAGTAGCGTTTTGTATTTTTCTTTGTAATGTCGTTTACTTCCTTAGTTACACTTATTCCTAGGTACTTGATTTTTGGGGGCACAATTTTGTGTTTTGTTTTTGTTTTTTAATTTTTATTAGTGAGACACCATAAGGTACAGTTGTAGACTTACAATTTTGTGTTTGGGTTTCAATTATACAATGATCAAATACCCATCCCTCCACCAGTGCCCATTTCCCACCACCACGAATCCCAGTATCCCTCCCACCCTCCATCCTCCCATCCCACCCTGACTCTGTGGCAGGTCATTCCCCTCTGTTCTCCCTATCCTTTTGGGTGATGTGGTTTGCAAAAGAGGCATTGAGTGTCAATCATGTTTGGTCTATAGTCTATTTTCAACATGCTTCTCCCATCCTGGGAAGATCCTCCGAACACACTTTATTTGGTGCACCCTTCTCTATCTGAGCTTCCTTTCCCCCTAGCATGTGTGGCTGGCCTCCAAGCTATGGAGCAAAATTCCTTGTACTAATCTTGATAGGGCACAATTTTGAACGGGATTGTTTTTTATGTCACTTTCTTCTCTCTCACTGTGTATAGGAAAGCCATGGACTTTTGGGTATTGATTTTATAGCCTGCAACTTTACTATACAAGCCTATTGTTTCTAGAATTTTCTTAATAGATGTTATAGAATGCTCTAAGTATATTATCATATCATCTGTGAATAGTGAGATCTTGATTTCTTCCTTTCCTACCTTGATGCCCTTAATATCTTTTTCTTGCCTAACCATTATTGCAAGTACTTCCAGTACTACATTGAACAGCAGTGGAGAGAGTGGGCATCCTTGTCTAGCCCCTGATCTTAGAGGGAAGGCTCTTAGTTTTTCCTCATTGAGGATGATACTTGCTGTAGGCTTGTGGTAGATGACTTTCACTATATTAAGGAAAGTCCCCTCTATACCCATTTTAGTGAGAGTTTTTGATTATAAACGGGTGCTGCATCTTGTCAAATGGTTTCTTTGCATCTATTGATATGATCATGTGCTTTTTGTCTTTTCTTCTGATAATATGATGGACTATGTTTATCGATTTGTGAATGTTAAACCATCCTTGCATCCCTGGGATGAATCCTACTTGTTCATGGTGCATGATCTTTTTGATGAGTCATTGGATTCTATTTGCTAATAGTTTGTTGAGGATCTTTGTGTCTGTGTTCATCAGGGATATCGGCCTGTAATTATCTTTCTTTCTGGTATCTCTGTCTACTTTCAGCATCAGGGTGATATTTGTTTTATAGAAACTGTTCGGACATGTTTTTGCTATTTCCATTTCATGAAAAAGCTTCAAGAGTATTGGGAGTAAGTCCGCTTTAAATATTTGGAAGATTTCACTTGTGGATATATCTGGGCCAGGACTTTTGTGCTTGGGGAGACTTTTTATCACCATTTCAATTTTCTTGATGATGATAGGTCTGTTCAGGTATTCCAAGTCTTCTTGGTTCAGCCTTGGGAGTCTATAGGTATCTAGGAATTTATCCATTTCCTAGAGGTTTTCATGTTCTGTGGCATAAAACTTCTCAAAGTACTCTCTGAGAATCCTTTGAATTTCTGTAGTTCCTGTTGTAATGAATCCCTTTTCATTTCTGATTTAGTTTATTAGGGTTTCTCTCTTCCTTTGTTTATGAATTTTTCTAGAGGCTTATCAATCTTGTTTATTTTCTCCATGAATTATCTCTTGGTTTCATTGATCTTTCAGATTGTTTTTTGAGTTTCTGTCTCGTTAATCTGTGCTCCGAGTTTTATTATTTCCTTTTGCCTGTTCGGATTGGGCTCCTTTTCTAGGTCCTTCTCCAAGCTCTTAAGCTTTAAGGTTAGGTTACTTATGTGGTCTTGCTCCTCCTTCCTGAGGAATTCTTGTAGAGCTATAAACTTTCCTCTTAACACAGCTTTTGCTGTGTCCCATAAGTTTTGGTAACTCGTGTCCTTATTTTCATTCGTTTCCAGGAATCTTTTGATTTCCTCTTTACTTTCCTTTCTAAGCCACTCGTTTTCCATTAGTAACCTGTTTAATAAAGCTTTTTAATAAAGCTTTTTAATTTCCAGGTGTTTGATTTAGTTTTTTTTTTTGTGGGTGATTTCCTTCTTATTTCAACGCATTGTGGTTGAGAAGATTGTTGATACAATCTCTATTGTCTTAATTTTATGGAGGGATGTTTTGTGGCTCAGCATGTGGTCTATCTTGGAGAATGTTCCACGCACGCCTGAGAAGAATGTGTATTCAGCTTTTTGAGGATGAAGTGTCCTGTATATATCTACTAATTCGCTTTCTTCCATTTTTCCCTCAAATGAAGTATGTCCTTGCTAAGCTTGAGTCTGGTTGATCTATCAAGAGGTGATAAAGCGGTAATGAAGTGTTCCACTAGTATTCTGTTGCTATCAATGTCTTTCTCGAAGTCTATGAGTAGTTGTTTTAAGTACTTTGCTGGTCCCTCATTAGGTGCACATGCGTTTAGTATTGTATGTTCTTTCTGTTGGACAGATCCCTTGATCAATAAGAAATGGCCTTCACTGTATCTTGTGACCTTCTTCACTCTGAAATCAATGTGGTCTGATACTAGGATGGTTATTTCAGCTTTTTTATGGGAGCTGTTTGCTTGTAGGATTGTTTTCCAGCCTTTGACTCTGAGCCTATGTTTGCGTTGACTATTGAGATATGTTTCTAGCAGGCAGCAGAATCTTGGTTTCAATTTTCTAATCCATCCTGCCACTCTGTGCCTTTTAATTGGTGCGTTTAGCCCATTGATGTTGAGAGAGATTATTGTTATGGGATTTTGTCCCATTGTTCTGTTGAAATTTGGTGTATTTGAGGGGCCTGTCTTGTCTTAAAGTATCCCATTTAGTTGTTCTTGTAACCATGGTTTTGAGCCTATGAAGTTCCTGAACTGTTGTTTGTCTGTGAAACTGTGTGTTGTTCCTTCTGTTATGAATGAGAGTATTTTTGGTGAGGCATTTATTTCATTGAGTTTTTTCACTATATCCCACCAGTGTTTTTGGGCCATGAGGGTTTCATCAGACAAATCAGGTGTGAATCTTAAGGATCCTCCTTGTAGGAAATATCTTTCTTTGATCTTGCTGCTTTCAGAATGTTGTCTCTATCTAAGGTTTTGGTCATTTTGATCAGGATGTGTCTTGGGGTACTTTTATTTGGATTTCTTCTAGCTGGTACCCTTCGGGCCTCTTGAATGTGGTCACATGTTCTCTTCAGCTCTGGAAACGTTGTAGCAATGATGTCTTTGACAGTTTCTTCTTCATCAGGGTTTTCTTCCTGTCCCTCTAGGACTACAATAATTCTTATGTTACCCCTTTTGGCTTCATCAGGATCTTCTCTTGCCACCTGTTCCCGAATTGTGAGTCTCTTTTTCATTTTGTGCTCTTTTCTAGAGAGTCTCTGGAATTTATCTTCAAGCTCACTGATTCTGTCCTCAGCAGCTGTTTCTCTGTTGCTGAGGCCTTCCACAGAGTTTTTCAATTCGCCTACCACGTTTTTCAGGTCTGACATTTCCGTTTGAAATTTCCTCATTTCTACCTTCAAATCCTCTTCTCTTTTATTGGCATTGCTTTCCATTGTTTCATTAGCTCCCTAAGCATCCTTATTAGCTCCCTTCTAAATTTCTTGTCAGAGAGGTTGACTAGCACTTCATTACTGTTGGTGTCTTCTGGGCTAGCCTCTTCAATAAAAAAGCTTGGTGGGCTTTTGTGTTGCTTTACTATTGTGACCAGTGTGGTTTCGACCTTCACCCTCACTGTTACTATTCTGTTGAGATGCAGAATGAATTGAGATGAGCTTAATGAATTATTAGCTAATGTTTTTTCTGGTGGTTAAGCTAACCTAGTGAAAGTTCCATCTAAGAGGGTAACTTACGTTTCCTATGGGATATGCAGTGGGAGAATAACTCGTGGCCACTAACGTGGCTGCAGCTCTGAAAGGGGCCCTGGCTCAAGGCATGTACCTGGTGAATGAGGAGAGAGTGCCCGCAGTGGCTCAGCTATGTTTTCGCGTGGTGTGCATCAATTACCATCCCCCGCAGACCAAGGATGAAAACCAGCTGTTCTCAGGGAATCTAGTTGTCATATTTTCATGACCCACTTATCTACTGTTGAACATCTAGGTCGATTCTGTATTTTAGCTTTTCTACTGAGTACTGCTATGAATAATAGTATGAATATTTCCCTTTTTATGAATGGTTCTCTGTCCTGGGGGTAAATGTCCCAAAATGGATTTCCTTTCTCATATATCAGCTCAATTTTAAGTCTTCTTGGAAGCCTCTCTTCTATTTTCCATAGAGGTTGAGAGAGACAGCATGAGCAATATATGAGAGCTCCTTTTCATCACACCCCCTCCAACAATGGTTTCTCACATTATTTTTAATGCATGCCATTATCACTGTTGTAAAATGGCATCACATTGTTCTTTGGATTTGGATTTCCATGATGATAGCTGATGATGATTATTTTTTCATATACTATTGCCCATCTGTTTGTCTTACTTGAAGTGCATGTCCATTTTTTCTCCCACTGTTTGGTGGTGTTTTTGTATTTTTGAATAGTTTATATATACTGAGTATCAACACTTTATCTGACATGTTGACTGCAAATATTTCTTCTATCAGTTAAATACCCTTCAGTTTTAGCCTGTATTTAATTTTACATGCAGAACCTCTTTAATTTGATACAGTAACACTTGTTTATTTTTTATTCTGATGCATTTGCCAAAGTGGCATTGTTTCATTGGTGACAGCACTGAGATCCAGATCTTGGAATGTTTTGTCAATATTTTCTGCAATGTATTTTATAGACTTTGGTCTGATCCCAAGGCCTTTTTTTATCAATTCAGAATTGACTTTTGTGTAATATGTGAGATATGGATTCAGTTTCATTGTTTTACATAATTATTTTAAATGAGCCTATAATCTTATAAATATTCTTTGTTATTCTTCTTTGCAATTTCCAAGTGTTTCTGTGGGGTAGATATGAAGATTTGTATTAAATTGTTATTGGTAAATTACTAACATTCACAATAACACTTCCATCACATTTGCACTCAAGAAATTTTATTTCCTGTCTAGAGCATTAGCTATGAGTTGGGCATTTGACTTTTATACAGCCACCTATATTCAATCCAAGCATCCCCTGTGGTCCCCTAAGATTCACCAGAAGTGATTCCCAAGTGCAAATGCAGGTGTGGATAAAAGATAAGATGAGGAGGATGATGATGAAGGAGAAGAACCAACTATCTTTAGTAGTGAATTTAAGCTAGCTTGTGACTCCTAGAAGGGAAGAACTAATTGGAAAGAAATAATTAATTAGAAAGAACCAATTAATTCACTACGAACAAAGTCATATTAAAACTATGAATAAGAAAGACTACTAGAGGGCTTGAATATTAGTACAATGGGTAGGGTGCCTGTCTTGCAAGTCAACCAACTTGAGTTTATTCCCAAGCATCCCATATGGACCTCTAAGTACCTACAAGAGTGAGCTCTAAGTTCAGAACCAGGAGTAAGTCCTGAGAACCTCTTAGGAGACCCCAAAATTTTTAAAAAAGTCAAGAAAAATACACCAGAGTTCAAAGTCTATTTTCTTGGCAATACCCTAGTAATGAATATTATTAACAGAATTTGAAGCTGTAGCATTTTTGGGAGACCTTTATATAATCAGTTGTGTGAAGCAATTCAGGAAAATATATTCTTGAATTGCCCACACTCCTGTACTCTATGTGTGCAATTTCCTCCTTTTACTTTATTACACTGTATACTGTAGATGTGCAAAAATTTTGTTAAGGTTACAACATTTTCCTTTACATTGTGGAAATCTCTCTTTCCTCTCCAATATTTTGTTAATAAATTATTCTGCTTATGCTCTCAATATTCATTTTCCTTGAAAGACCATTTTGTGAGAAAATGAACCTTGAAAATCAGAATCGAGTTTTGAATTGAATTTTCTTTTTTATAAGAACGTAATCTCACCTGAGGATGCTTTGGTAAAAGCTCCCAATCCACACTGTATAGTTCAACTGAGTCTCAATTATAGTTTAACGGCTCTCTTAGTGATGCTGTCATGATTATAATGTACACACTATGCAAGATATTCTGGACAATTTCACAAGTTCACTCTAATCAGGCACTCACTTAACTGGCAGCATCATATCTGGGCCAGACAAGATTAAGATAGTAAGGTATATTGTGGCTGCTTTCTTCCACACTGTGATTCCTCACTAGCAACCATTTTAACTGGACTTTGATTATATGAAAACATATGATCATTACAATAGATGCAGAGAAAGCATTTGAGAAGATCCAGCACCCGTTTATGATGAAAACTGTTGCCAAAATGGGTATAGAGGGGACTTTCCTCAATATAGTTAAAACCATCTACCACAAGCATACAGCAAGCATCATCCTCAATGGGCAAAAACTGAGAGCCTTCCCTCTAAGATCGGGGAAAAACTGAGAGCCTTCCCTCTAAGATCAGGGATGAGACAAGGTTGCCCACTCTCTCGACTGCTGTTCATTACACTACTGGAAGTACTTGCACAATTTGTTAAAGATGCTTTCCCTGCACTACTTCATATTTCTTGCTCCATTATCAAAGATTAGATGATCATATGTTTGGGGGAGATGTCAGTATATTCAATCCTGTTCCATTACTCTGGAGCTCTGCCCCTGTTCCAGTACCATGCTGTTTTAATTATCATTGCTTTGTAGTATAGTTTGAAGTTGAGTAGATTTATTCCTCCCATTTTCTTTTTCCCAATAATTGCTTTAGCTAATCATGGGAGCTTATTTTTCCATATGAATTTCGGGAATGTTTGCTCCATTTCTTTGAAGAATGTCATGGATATCTTTATAGGGATGGTATTGAATTTGTACAATTCTTGTGGGAGTATTGCCATTTTGACAATGTTAATGCTCCGATCCATGAGCAGGAGATATCTTTCCATTTCCTCTTCTCTTCTTTCAGTTCCTGAAGTAGCGTTTTGTAGTTTTCTTTGTACAGGTCCTTTACTTCCTTAGTTAAGCTGATTCCTAGGTACTTGATCTTTCGGAGCACAATTGTGAACAGGATTGTTTCTTTTCATGTCACTTACTTCTCTCTCATTATTTGCTTATAGGAAAGCCATGGACGTTGGTTATTGATTTTATAAATTGCAACTTTACTATACAAGTCTATTGTTTCTAGGACTTCCTTGGTAGAGGTTTTAGTGTTCTCTATGTATAGTATCATTATCATCTGCGAATAGTGAGAGCTTGATTTCTTCCTTTCCTACCTGGATGCTCTTAATATCTTTTTCTTGCCTAACCGCTATTGCAAGTACTTCCAGTAGTATCATGAACAGCAGTGGAGAGAGTCGGCAACCTTGTCTCGTCCCTGATATTAGAGGGAAGGCTCTCTGTTTTTCCCTATTGAGGATGATGCTTTCTGTATGCTTGTGGTAGATGGTTTTAACTATATTGAGGATAGTCCCCTCTATACCCAGTTTGGCAAGGGTTTTCATCATAAACGGGTGCTGGATCTACTCAAATGCTTTCTCTGCATCTATTGATATGATCATGTTTTTTATCCTTTCTTTTGTTGATATGATATATTATGTTGATTCATTTTCGAATATTAAACCATCCTTGCATCCCTGGGATGAATCACACTTGGCCATGGTGTATGATCTTTGAGATGAGTTGTTGAATTCTATTTTCTAGTATTTTGTTGAGAATCTTTGCATCCATGTTCATCAGGGATATCAGCCTGTAGTTTTTTTCTTGTGGTATCTTTGTTTACTTTTGGTATTAGAGAGATATTGGCTTCATAGAAACTGTTCGGGAGAGTTTCAGTTTTCTCACTTTCCTAGAAAAGCTTGAGAAGCACTGGAAATAGGTTCTATTTATAAGTTCGGAAAAATTCGGTAGTGAATCATCTGGACATGGGCTTTTGTTTTGGGAAGACTTTTGATTACAGTTTCAATTTCCTTGATGTTAATAGTACTATTCAGTTTCTCTAGATCTTCTTGATTCATCCTTGGGTTATTATCGGAATCCAGGAATTTATCCATTTCTTCTATGTTATCTTGTTTCGTGGCATACACACTTTCAAAGAAGTCTCTGGTGATACTTTGAATTTCTTTGGTTTCCATTCTGTTACCCTGTGTAAACTCAAAAATGGACATAGCACAGCTGTGGCGGTGGCTCTGTTTCTCCCGCCGCCAGCATTCGGTAGTCTCGGGCCGCTTTCCCCACCCCAGGGAGGTCGATGGCGATGGGCAGACAAGGGAAGGAACGAGGGCCAAGCTGGTTGGTCTTAGTTGCAGTTTATTTCATTCCCATCTCCATTCTCCTCTGATTCTCCTCCTGCTTCTTCCTCCCCCATGTTACTTCATTCTCCTTCTGTATCCCCTTTCATCCTCCTTCTCTGGAGTCTGGATTCTGATCCTGATCTCTCAGCCCACTCTTACAGTTTAGTTAAATCCCAAAGCATGAGGGGTTGGAGTAACAGTTACACATAGATGTGGTCACAATCAATAGGGGTAGAATTCTTTCCCTTGGGCAAAGTTGCTTCTAGGACAGGTTGTCATTATTAGATCAACCCACCCTAGAGCGGAATCCCCTTGGTGTGTTTCTCCTCTCCTTGTCCAACAAATATATAAGCATATATAATATAAAACATTTTGTATGGATACAGTAAGAATTGTCCTCGTAGGGCCATCTCGATCTCAGACCACAGTGCTCATGCCAGATATTCTTCCCTACCCCTAGCAGGATCCTAGTCTTGTCGTTACTTTTGGATCACGACAGCATTTGTCTATGATCAAGCTCTTAACTTATAGTTAAGAATTGTGGCACTTTGGCCTGGCCCATTTCGATACCAGGGTAGCTCACCGCTTGCCCTGGGTCCAATCAGTCCATCGTTGGGACCCTGCTTTTGGGGTGTTAGGAACTAAGGGCAACTGAGGCTTAAGTTGAGAAAGCAGATGCCTGGGAGTGAATAATATTCAAGGCCAATTAAATCCTAAATTACAAAACATAATGTTAATGGTCTTCCTGTATCTATACAAAAAGGGCATTGCTTTAAACTGTTCATAAGGCATACGGAGAGGAGAAAGGCAATATTACACTCACATATATAAAATCATAGATTTCTGAGGAATCTAACCTACAATTTAGCAGGGTCTGGTTAGGGGAAAAGCTGTTTAACTGGTTTTGGGGGAGAGCATAGGGAAGAATTTACAGATAAACACAATGGAATGGAAGTGCCTCAGGTGCACTGTGATAAACCTGAGTTCCTCCGGGAGAAAAGGGAGAAAGGACAAAGCAATGTCACCCTACAATTACCCCCTTCTCATTTCTGATTTGGTTTATTAGGGTTCTCTCTATCTCTCTTGCGTTGTGAGTCTTGCTAGTGGTTTATCTATCTTGTTTATTTTCTCGAAGAACTAGGTCTTTGTTTCTTTAATGTTTTGGATTATTTTTTGAGTTTCCATGTCGTTGATTTATGCTCTACGTTTTATGATCTCTTTCCTTCTGCCCGGTTTGGGCTTCTTTTGTTGGTCCTTTTCTAAGTTCTTGAGCTATGCAGTCAAGTTTTTTATGTGGGCCCTTTCTTCCTTCCTGAGAAATGCTTGCAGAGCTAAAAATTTTTCCCTTAACATGCCTTTAGCTGTGTCCCATATGTTTTGGTAGCTCATGATTTCATTCTCATTTGTTTCCAGGAATCTTTACTTTTTGTATTTGTTTTTGTCCTTTACTTCCTTCCTGACCCACCCATTGCTCAACATTGAGTTGTGTAATTTCCAGGTGTTTGATTTGGTTCTCCGTGTCTGTGTGTGATTTGCTTCTATCTCCAGTGCATTGTGGTCTGAAAAAATTGTTGATACTATTTCTATCTTCCCGATTCTACTGAGATATGTTTTGTGGCCTAGCACGTGGTCTATTTTGTAAAATGTTCTGTGTGCACTGGAGAAGAATGTGTATTCTTTTTTTTTTGGGGGGGGGGGCTGTGTAAAGCCCTGTATAGGTCTATAAGCCCTCTCTCTTCTATTTCTTCTTTCAAAGCCAAAGTTTCCTTGCTGAGTTTTGTTCTTGTTGATCTATCCAGAGTTGATAAGGCGATGTTGAAGTCTCTGACTACTATTGTGTTGCTAGCAGTTTCCTCCTTAAAATCTGTTAGCAGTTGTTTTAAATATTGAGCTGTTTTCTCATTAGGTGCGTATACATTTAAGAGTTGATTTCATATTATCCTCTCTTCAGAGGAATGTTTGGAGATGCAAGACTCAGGAGGACCCCATGTTGTTATCCAGATATGAACAATTTCACATTTGTTAACTGGGAACTTTGCCCATATTAAACTAATTTAAACCCAGCCTACACTGTTTTATTGTTATTTTTTTAAACACTGATTTCAAGTCATTTCTTCATAGTCTCTATAAAGGCTGTGCTCAGTCTGTTCATATGCATGGAATCTGATTTCAAATACACTAACCGTGGGGTGTAGGAACTAAAAGCCTGCTGTGTGAAGCTACTTATGGTTCGCTGGTTTTTGTACCAATATTTTTATACACTTCAGGGCAAGTCTTGTCAGTTAACCTTACATTTTGAGTTAGCTGAGTAACTCAATATTACATTTCTTGAAATCTGTTTTACTACTTTGACACTTTGATAAAATGGTCAGTATCAACATCTTTTCTGGCAAAAATGTGCTGGAGCATCTACTTTAAATATGGATATCTGAATGATACTTTTTTATCTTTGGCATTTTGATAAAATGGTCAGTACCAACATCTTTTCTGTCAAAAATGTGCTGGAGCATCTACTTTAAATGTGGATATCTGAATGATAATTTTTTCTTCATGTAAGTGCCTGTGCAGAGTTTCAAAATTTAAAACTGCCAAATATTTTCATGATCACTTGCATGTAATAATCTAGAAAAGACTTAAGAAATTTTGAAAACCAATTGTATTTAACCAGCCTCCAATTGTGCAACCATAATGTATAATTAATAATTTGAAACAAAAAATGTGCGATTTCTTCCTGTTGTATGTATCCCTTGATGAAAAGAAAATAGCCTTTGTTGTCCCTTCTAATATTTTTCAACCTGAAATTTATGCTGTCAGAGACTAGTTTGGCCACCCCAGCTTTTTTGTAAGAGCTGTTTGCTTGCAGGATTGTTTTCCATTCTTTAACTTTGTGTCTCTGTTTTCTCTGACTGTTCAGATGAGTTTCTCGTAGGCAGCAGAATGTTTGGTTCTGTCTCTGAATCCATTTTGCCACTTGTGTCTCTTAATTGGTGAATTTAGGCCGTTACCTTTGAGAGAGATTATTGTTATGGGGTTTTGTGTCATCTTTCTGTAAGGGTCTATTGTGCCTATAGGGTATGTCTTGTCTTGTAGTAGCCCCTTAAGTCCTTATTTTAGGTTTGGTTTTGAGTCTGTGAAGTTCCTGAGCTGTTGTTTACCCAAAAAATAGTGTATCATTCCTTCAAGTTTGAATGATAGTTTAGCTGGATAGAATATTCTTGGTGAAGCTTTCATTTCAGTGAGTTCTTTCCACTATATCCCACCATTGCCTTCGGGCTTGGAGGTCTGCTGTGATAGGTCTGCTGTGAATCTAAGGGGTGCTCTTTTTATTTGATTTCCTTCTTTGACCTTGCTGCTTGCAGTATTGTGTCTCTGTCCAGAGCATTCATCATTCTAACTATGATATGTCTTGGAGTGTTTTTGTTAGGGTCTTTTTTAGCTGACACCCTTTGGGCTCCTTGAATCTGAATGGCTGCATTGTCGAGCTCTGGGAATTTTTCAGCAATGATTTGTTTAACTGTGGCTTTTTCATTGGGATTGTTTCCCTGACCTTCTGGTACTCCAATGATTCTTATGTTGTTCATCTTGGAATCACCTCCTAGGAATCTGATTCACTCTCGAGCTATTTTGAGGTCTCTTTCCATTGTTTCTTGTTGCCTGTAGGCTTCCTGCAGCTAATATTTCAGCTCACTGATTCTGTCTTCAGCTGTAAGCATTCTACTGTTGAGGGCACACTGAGTTTTTTATTTCATCTACCGAATCCTTTATTCGTGACACTTCTGTACATAGCTTTTCAATTTTTTTATTCTTAAATTTAGTTTTATTTTAATAACATTATTCACAGTAATTTATTTCATTCACTATTCCAACACAAATCCCACCACCATTACACCTTCCCAACACCATTATTTTTTTCAATTTTTTAAAAAAAATTTTATTAGTGAAACACCATGAGGTACAGTTATAGACTTATAATTTTTTGTGCTTGGGTTTCAGTTATACAATGATCAAGTACCCATCCCTCCACCAGTGCCCATCCTCCACCACCACAGGTCCCAGGATCCCTCCCACCCCCATCCCCCCATCCCACCCTGCCTCTGTGGCAGGGCATTCCCCCTTGTTCTCTCTTCTTTTGGGTACTGTGTTTTGAAAGAGAGGCATTGAGTGGCGGCAATCATGTTTGGTCTATAGTCTACTTTCAGCATGCTTCTCCCACCCTGGGTGGATCCTCTCAACACCCTTTATTTGGTGCTCTCTTCTCTATCTGAGCTTCCTTTTCCCCTAGCACGTGTGGCTGGCCTCCAAGTCATGGAGCAAAATTCCTGGTACTAATCTCAGCCATTTCTGGGTGTTAGTCTCCCATTTTGTTGCTTTATGATCCCCAGATGAATGTAATCTTTCTGTTTGCATAGCTTTTCAATTTCTGCTCTCATTTCTTCCTGTAATTTCTTGATTGTCCAATCCAATTTTTCTTTCGTGTCCTCCTTCAATTTTTTGGATAACTGTGTAACTGTTTCTTTGAGTTCATTGAACATTTTCATTACTTCATAACTGAATTTTTTATCAGAGAGGTCTCTTAGGTGAGTAACACCTAATGAGGCTTCTGGACTCTTTTCATCGTTCTCTCCTCATGGTGGGGATTTGCGTTGTTTCTTCATGTTGGTATGGTGGTATGAAGACTGAGATGTTACATGAGATTGCTGGGTGGGTATGAGTAATTACCTGTGGCTGCGTGAAGGGACACTGGCCAAAAAATTAGGCCATGCCCACTTTGAAGAGGCCACGCCCCTTCCCGACGAGGCCACGCCCCCTACGAGTACCTGGGGTGTGTGTGTGGGGGTAAACCTGAGGGATGGAGAAGACCAGGCACAATGTTGGGGATGAACAGGAAGAGGCTCAGGGATGGTAGGTGGCCCAATGTCCTAGAGGACATCTGGGACGTGTATATGCAGGGAAGGCAAAGTCCCGGGTTTGAATAATGACTGACCGAGGGATGGAGAAGACCAGACGCAGCATTGGGGACAAACAGGAAGAGGCTCTGGGTATGTGGGTGGCCCAGGGTCCTAGAGGATGCCTGGAGCACGTACACGAGGAAGGCAAAGTCCCGGGTTGAAATAATGACTGACCTGAGGTGTGGAGAAGACCAGGCACAGCATAACTTTTTAAATGAATCACCCTAAGATATAGTTACTGACTTAGAAACTTTTGTGATTAAATGTTTTAGTCTTATTTTCCATTTAAGGGACATGGATAAGAGCACCTAGTAAGCTTTTCAAAAAGGGCACAATGGACCAGATAAATGTGAAGCCTGTAATCTAGAATTTAAAATTACTACTATTTTACTGCAAAAGTTGATAATGCAGTAAAATTGAACATATGATAACATTAAACCTATGATAATATTATTGTAAATCATTTACTAATACATCACTTTAAGAATTTTAAATGGTTGAGAATTTTTTAAAGAATTTTTTAAAGAGTATACTATCATCACTACTATTGAAAATATAAACTTTGTGACTTAAAAAATGAACCATCAAACCATCATTATAATCTAACCATGAAAACTCAAATATGAAGGATTAATTTATCCATTATTTTTCATGAAAGTAAAAAATAATGCATTAAATTTTGTAAATTATTAAATGCAGTCAGATTTAGTTTCTAAGACAAGAGCAAAACAACAACATGCAGTGATATTTCAATCACTAGGTTCCCACCCAAAGTGCTTAGATATTTATCTGAAAATATTAGGAATATTTTGACAAACTTCTTTGGGCATGGTTGGACCACCTCTGCTAGTGTTCAGGGTTTCTTATTTACTCTGTTATGCCCTGGAGTTTCTTGGGGACCATGTTTGAAGCCAAAAAATGAGCCAGGAATTGTCTTAGGCAAGTTCCTTGCCCACTCAACTTACTCTACATCCCATAGCTCTTTAAAAAAAGAAAGGAAAGATTAAATTTAATTAGAATAGCTACTTCTCCTCAATTCAATTTGCAGGCTAATGATTTATTTGATTAAAATGGATAAATAAAAGATGTGTCACCAGGAAATTAGTGGCACTAAAGTTTTGACTCAGTGATGGGTTGCTTAACTATGAAAATACAATCTGAAAAATATTTGTTAGATAAGTTTATCATTGTACAATTGTCATAGTATGTTATTATACAAACATATATGGTATGGTGCCTAAACTACATATAGAGATTGCATTGCTGTGTGCACTATGCCATTGATTATCATGTGGGATTTAACTATTTTTCTTGGCTTTCAGCCCCCAAAATCCAGTAAAATATTTTAATGTATTTTCAGACTGGAGAGATAGTACAGTTCTTAAGGTGTTTGTCTTGCATGTGGCAACGCTGGCTTTTCTCCTTGACACTCGTGTTGCTTATGTTCCCCTGAATATGACCAGTAAACAGCTATGAGTAAGCCCTGAGAACTGTAGTCAGTAGCCCACACTCCCAAAATATTATATGAGATTTTAAATGAAGAAAATTGTTTTCTGGAGTGGAAAAATTAGATACATGCATAGTTTCAGGCTTTTATGTATTGAACTAACAATTTATCTATAATTAAAGGGCAAAGTAAAAATCCTGTTATGATACGACCAAAATGAATTTAGAAACTCTGAGTGGAGAGATAGTACAGTTGGTAATGCTGTTGCCTTGCACATGATGAGTCTGAGTTTGATTTCTGGCATCACATTTCTGAGTGCAAACCCAGGAGTAACCCCTGAGCATCACATGGTAATTAAATGAGAATAATCATAGCTAGGAGTGAACCCTAAGTAAAAAGCCAGGAGGAAGTGTGATCACCACCAAGTGTGATCCAAAACAAAAGCAAATGTGCAAAATACCTATAGTTAGACCTAAGGGAAATATTGTCAGAAAAACAACTTAGTGGAGTTTATTTATTTATCTTTAAAATTTTTATTTAATTAAAGAACTGTAATTTACAAATTGGGCTGGAGTGATAGCACAGCGGTAGGGCATTTGCCTTGCATGCAGCCAACATGGAGGACCCGAGTTCGATTCCTCCGCCCCTCTCGAAGAGCCCAGCAAGCTACCGAGAGTATCTCGCCTGCACGGCAGAGCCTGGAAAGCTACACGTGATGTACTCAATATGCCAAACACAGTAACAACAAGTCTCATGATGGAGATGTTACTGGGCCCGCTCAAACAAATCGATGAACAATGGGAGGACCGTGTGTGTGAATTTACAAAATTATTCATAGTTGAGTATGTTTAAGACATGATATATTCCAGTCCCAATCCCATCACCATTGCCAAAGCTTCTCCACTAGTATTTCTCAATTTCCCTCTTGCACAGATTTCCAGATTTCTACCTTGATAGACACATTTTTTATTAGATTGTTGAAGTTTGAATCTCATTAGTTCAGTGTTATTGACTCAATGGCTTGGAAATTTAGCTATATGACTCCTCTCTACAAATGAAGTACTGAGTCCCCTTGAGCTTAATTTATTATTGCTTCCCTTCATTCATATATTATTTCCTCCTGTGAATTCTTTCCTTCTGTATCATTCTCATTCTGATATTCTAGGGCTAAGGATGATCTATGTATCCTCCGCTTCCTATTTAGCATTGCGTGGTTCAGTCATTATATATAATACACATAAATGAGATCATCTTGTAATTGTCCTTATTCTGGTTTACTTCATATAACATGATATCTCCCATTTTCATCCTTATTGGAGAAAATGACGTTATACTTTTTCCTTACAGTTGTGAAGGATTACATTATGTATATATACCACAAGCTATGATGAGCTATCATTGGATTCTTTTTTAAAAAAATTTTATAAGTGAAACACCATGAGGTAGAGTTGTACACTTACAAATTTTTGTGCTTGGGTTTCGATTATACAATGACCAAATAACCATCCCTCCACCAATGCCCATTTTCCACCACCATGTATCCCAGTAACCCTCCCACCCACATCCCCCCCATCAACTCTGACTATATGGCAGGCCATTCCCTTTTGTTCTCTCTCTCCTTTTGGATCTTGTGGTCTGCAAAAGAGGCATTGAGTGGCAAACAAATGCACTCCATAGTCTACTTTCAACATGCATCACCCCTCCTGGGAGGATCCTGCCAAAAACCCTTTATTTGGTGCTCCCTTTTCTATCTGAGCTGCCCTTTCTCCTAGAATACCCGGCTGGCCTCTAAGTCATGGACTAATCCTCCTGGTACTGATCTCGGCTATTCTTGGGTATTAATCTCCTATTTTGTTACTTTATGTCCCCAAGATGAATGCAATCTTTTTATGTCTGTCCCTCTCTTTCTGACTAATTTCACTTAGCATGATACTTTCCATGTAGTAGCACTTGTATATAAATCTCATGGCTTCATCTTTTCTAACAGCTACATAGTACTTCATTATGTAGATATACCAAAGTTTCTATAACCAGTCATCTGCTCTTGGGCACTCAGGATTTTTCCAGATTCTGGCTATTGTAAAGAGTGCTGCAATGAACAAACAAGTGCAGATGTCACTTCGACTATACTTCTTTGCCTCTCTGGGATATATTCCCAGGAGTTGCATTGCTGGGACAAATGGGAGCTCAATTTCTAATTTTTTGAAAATCATCCATACTGTTTTCCAAAAGGCTGAACCAGTCAGCATTCCCACCAGTAGTGAAGGAGGGTCCCTTTCTCACCACATCCGGACCAACATCGGTTGCTTTTGTTCTTTTGGATGTGGACCAGTCTCTGTGGTGTGAAATGGTATCTCATTGTGGTTTTGATCTGCATCTGCCTGATGATTAAAGGCGTAGAGCATTTTCTAATGTGCACTTTTGCCATTCGATTTCTTCTTTGAGAAAGTTTCTGTTCAATTCATTGCCCCTTTTTTATAGGGTTGGATGTTTTCTTCTTGTGGAGTTCAACCAGTCATTTATATATCCTTGATATCAACCCCTTGTCAGATGTGTATGAGATGAATATCCTTTCCCATTCTGTAGACTGTCTTTGTATTTTGGTCACTGTTTCTTTGGAGGTGCAGAAGCTTCTTAGTTTAAGATAGTCCCATTTATCTATCTCTGTTTTCACTTGCTCGGACAGTGGCGTGACATCTTTGAAGATACCATTAGCTTCAATGTCATGGAGGGTTTTGCCAACTTTATCTTCAATGTGCCTTATGGATTCTGGTCTGATGTTGAGGTCTTTAATCCATTTTGATCTTACTTTTGTACATGGATTTAGGCATAGTTCTGAGCCAATTATTTTGCATGTAGCCATCCAGTTTTGCCAGCACAATTTGATAAAGAGGCTTTCCTTACACTACTTCTCATTTCCTGCCCCCTTATCAAAAATTTGATAATCATATGATTGAGGGGATATATCAGTGTATTCAACCCTGATCCATTGGTCTGCAGCTCTTCCTTTGTTCCAGTACCATGCTGTTTTAATTATTACTGCTTTGTAGTAGAGTGTGAAGATAAGGAGGTTGATTCCTCCCATTTTCTTTTTCCCAAAAATTGTTTTAGCTATTCACGGGGGCTTATTATTCCATATGAATTTCAGGAGTGTTTGCTCCATTTTTTGAAGAATGTCATGGGTATTCTTATAGGAATTGCATTAAACTTGTACAATGCTTTGATAAGTATTTCCATTTTGACAATGTTAATTCTCCCGAAGCATGAGCAGGGGGTATCTTTCCATTTTCTCGTGTTCTCTTTTTTTTCCTGAAGCAGTATTTTGTAGTTTTCTTTGTACAGTTCCTTTACTTCCTTAGTTAAGCTGATTCCAAGGTACTTGATTTTCTGGGGCAAAATTGTGAACGGGATTGTTTTTTTGATGTCACTTTCTTCTCTCACTGTTTGCATATAGGAAAGCCATGGACTTTTGGGTATTTATTTTATAGCCTGCAACTTACTATACAAGTCTATTGTTTCTAGGAGTTTCTTGGTGGAGATGATAGGGTTCTGTAAGTATAGTATCATATCATCTGCGAATAGTGAGAGCTTGATTTCTTCCTTTCCTATCTGAATGCCCTTAATATATTTTTCTTGCCTAACCGCCATTTCAAGTCCTTCCTGTACTATATTGAACAGCAGTGGAGAGAGTGGGCATTCTTGTCTTGTCCCTGATCTTAGAGGGAAGGCTCTCAGTTTTTCCCCATTGATTATGATGCTTTCTGTAAGCTTGTGGTAGATGGCTTTAACTATATTGAGGAAAGTCCCCTCTATTCCAATTTTGGCTAGGGTTTTCATCATAAATGGGTGCAGGATTTTTTATATGCTTTCTCTGCATCTATTGATATGATAATATGCTTTATATATTTTCTTTTATTGATATAATGGATTATGTTGATCCATTTCCAAACGTTAAACCATCCTTGTATCCCTGGGATGAATCCTACTTGGTCATGGTGTATGATCTTTTTGATGAGTAGTTGGATTCTATTTGCTAGTAGTTTGTTGAGGATCTTTGCATTTGTGTTCATCAGGGATATCGGCCTGTAATTCTCTTTCTTTGTGGTATCTCTGTCTGCTTTTGGTATGAGTGTGATATTTGCTTCGTAGAAACTGTTCAGAAGCGTTTTTGATATTTCAATTTCGTGGAGAAGCTTAAAGAGGATTGGGAGTAAGTCCTCTTTAAAGATTTGGAAGAATTCACTAGTGAATCTATCTGGGCTGGGACTTTTGTGTTTGGGAGACTTTGTATTACCATTTCAATTTCCTTGATGATGATAGGTCTGTTCAGGTATTTTAGGTCTTCTTGGTTCAGCCTTGGGAGTATTTAGGAGTCTAGGAATTTATCCATTTCCTCGAGGTTTTCATGTTCCGTGGCATAATGCTTCTCAAAGTACTCCCTGAGGATCCTTGAATTTCTGTAGTTGTTGTTGTTATGACCCACTTTTCAGTTTATTACGGTTTTCTCTCTCCCTTTCTTTGTGAATTTTGGTAGAGGCTTATCGATCTTGTTAATTTTCTCTAAGAACCAACTCTTGGTTATATTGATCTTTCGGATTGTTTTTTGGTTTTCCATCTCGTTAATATCTGTTCTGAGTTTTATTATTTCCTTCCTCCTGTTCGGGTTGTGCTCCTTTTTATTGGTCCTACTCTAAGCTCTTAAGGTGTGCGATTAGGTTATTTATGTGGGCTCACTCCTCCTTCCTGAGGAATGCTTGTAGAGCTATAAACTTTCCTCTTAACACAGCTTTTTGCTGTGTCTCATAAGTTTTGGTAACTATTGTCCTTATTTTAATTCGTTTCTAGGAATGTTTTGATTTCTGCTTTGATTTCCTTTCTAGGTCACAGGTTGTTCAATAGCACAGTGTTTATTTTCCAGCTGTTTCATTTAGTTTTCTATTTTTTGTGTGATTTACTTCTAATTTTAGCACATTGTGTTCTGAGGAGATTGTTAATACAATCTTTATCTTCTTAATTTTATGGAGGTATGTTTTGTGGCTCAGCATGTGGTCTATCTTGGGGAATATTCCATGCACGCATGAGAAGATTATCATTAGATTTTTATATTAATTCCAAATCTTAGCTATTGCAATCAGTGCTTCATTGAATGCTTGTGTGATATTATCCTTTGAACGAATGTTTTTGCGTCCTTGGGTGTGTATAAATAGTATATTTTAATACTATACTTTCATCATCAGACAGATCAAATATAATATATATGCATATATATATATATATGCCTATGTATACACACAGCAAGTTTTCATAAATTCAGGAAAAGTGAAATAATACCAAGTAGCCCCTCTTATTATAATAGCATCAATTTGTAAATAAACCAAAATTAGATAGCTGGGGGCAAAATCAAACATTTGTATTTTGAACAAGATACTTATGTACAACCATTGGGTCAAAGCGGAAGTTAAAATTATTTTAAAATATTACTCTCAGAGAATATTTTATCAGTAGGATGCTTGCCTTTCTACTTACTGACTTGGAATCTATGACCTTCTGTAACCCATATGGTTCCCTAAACCTACTAGAATTGATCCCTGAGTGCAGATCCCAAAGTAAGCACTGAGCAGCCCTCGGTGTAGCTCATCTCCACCAAAAGAGATTTCTCAATGATAAAGAGAATGAAAATACTAGCTATCAAAAATACAGCCGTAGCTGTACTCAGAGGGAAATTGATAGAACTAGAGACATCAAAGTAGTTGCTGAAATTACTAGTAGTGTAACAAAGGATGCTCAAAATAAGTTGAGGATAGAAATTTGAAAATCAGAAAATCAGTGGTATGGAAACAAAGATCCAGTACAAAAGAGCAAAGAAAGGAAGAGTGGAATTTTTAAAGTCGTTAAGATAGACAATAAATCCAAAACATAAGATACAATATGCTGATTAAATGTATCATAAATTGAAGAGGAAAAGTTATTATAAACAGCTCAGAAATATGAAATGTCATAAAAATTACTCTGTTCCAGCTTTATGTCAAATTTTAAATTCATTTTATTATTATCACTTCAATTCTTTATCAATTCTAGATAAACCTATTTTTAATCAATTAACTGAATGGTTTAGAGCAACTGGGGAAGTCATACATTATTCATAAATGGCATCCTTTAAATTTACTGCTTTATGTCAATTCAAATTGCACCCGGTACAGTGCTCACGGAGCTGGGTGATGTAAAGCATAGGACTTAGGGCTCAGCAGATAATGCAGGCATTCCAATATTCTGAGTTAACTCTCTGACCTCATGTCAACTTTATTTTTTAAAATTTATTTATTTTTGTGTCACACCCGGCGATGCACAGGTGTTACTCCTGACTCTGCACTCAGGAATTAATCCTGGCAGAGCTCAGGGCACCATATGGCGTGCTGGGAATCGAACCTGAGTTGGCCGCGTGCAAGGCATATGCCCTATCCGCTGTGCTATCACTCCAGCCCCCCTCATGTCCATTTTAAAGCAAATCCTTATAGAACCAACAAAAACACAAAAGTAAATTCGTTAAATTAAAATGAAATATTAATTTTATAACAAAAAACACTTTTTTTCTTTGCTTTTGACCACACCTAGAAGTACTTAGGGCTTACTCCAAGCTCTGTGCTGAGGAATCATAGCAAGTGGTGCTCAGGGGACCATACATAGTGCTGAATATTGAACTTGGATAAATCACATGCAAGACTGCAAAGCAAACTCCTTATCCACTGCACCTTCTTTTCCTCCCTCAAACATTTTTTTTACTTTTAGGCCACACTGAGCTTTTTCAGGGCCTACTCCTGGTTATGTACCTAGGGATAAATCCTGGAGGGACTCAGGGGACCACAGATGCTGCCCAGGATCAAAACCAGGTAGGTCACATGCAAGAAAAATACCCTACCTGTTCTACTGTTGCTATGCTTCAAACATTATCTTTAAGATACAATTAATTCCAACAACAGTGTATTGCATATGCCGCAACTAAATTCCCACCTCCCACCAATACTATATGTATATACATATATATATGGAAAAATACTCTGCATACTTTAAGTTGATAGTATAATTATAAAAACAAGTTGAAAATAGAACAAAATTGAACAGTAGATTATAAACTTGGATAAATATAGTATTGAAACTTACCCAAAAGAAACTGGTGGTGGAATTGGTGATGCAATATTATATGCCTGAAACTCAAATATCAAAAACTTTGTATATGACAGTCTTTAGTAATAAAAGAAAATGAATTAATC
Organism: Sorex fumeus; assembly: GCF_029834395.1. NCBI lineage: Eukaryota > Metazoa > Chordata > Mammalia > Eulipotyphla > Soricidae > Sorex > Sorex fumeus. The sequence goes on from NW_026606115.1 coordinate 9,861,646, forward strand.
AATAAAAGTGCAAAAATTGAGAGCAGAATTTAAATTAAAAAACAGCAAATTTTAATGACCAGGCTTTTGAAAATAGATAAAATATTTCTCTTATTTTGTCCTTCCCTCTATAGCCTGTTACAAAGGGTGGGGAGATAGTGCAGGGGCTATCCCTGGCACCACATAACCTCTTGTGTATCATCCTATGTAGCACTACTCGTATCCACTACTACAGAACACAAGGAGAACTGGATCAATATTACCTAGCACTCAACCACTGATCAGTCTTCTATAGTGTCAATAGGAAGGCCTCTGGTACTGTGAGCATTTTTTGAAAGTTTTCTAAAACATACATACACACAAACTTATGCAAAATCCTATTAAAAGGAAAATAATATGCAGGTTGAACCTTTAGTCAGAAATAGTTTTTAGATTTGTATGTACAAAGCAATGTATATCAGAGGAGCTTTGCCATAAGGTAATTTGATCACCTTGATTCCCACAAGCCTTCAGGCCTTTCCAAAAAAAAAAAGCCTGGCCTTCAGGCCTTTCCAAAAAAAAAAAAAGCCTGGCCTTTCCAAAAATAAAATCAATTGCTATATTTTCTGCTTAAACTTCTTTCTATGACTATGCAGACATTGAGGATATAAAGAAGTCTTCTATATTCTAACCTAGTACTTTAGTTAATAAAACTCTTGTTATGTTACCTTCTAGGCACAAGTAACGTCTCCTATAATTCTAGCCTTGAGATTTTAGCAAGTGCCATATTGAAGGCTCTTACAGGGTCAGAGGAATGAGACCATTCATTGTTACTGGATTTTGGCATATTGAAAACACCATATCCATGGTAACTCACAGTTCCAGAAGGCTAAATATAAACGTTGGACATGGGAGACCTTCTGCGGACGGTCCCAAATGAAAGTGACTCTTCGTCCCCCAAACTGTGCTGGTATTCTCTCCAACCCAGGTCCGTTTATCCGCCAGTATTCGAACTTGGGACTTGGATTTCTTCTTGCAAGCCCCCCAGGCGTCTTCTTGGACCCAGGGAGAAAAGCAGCCCTGAGCCTGTGACGCTTCCTATTAATCCCCCAAGCTTTGCTGGTCTTCACCCCCACCCAGGTCAGTTTATCCACCAGTATTCAAAATCGGGACTTGTATTTCTACCTGCAAGCCCCCCAGGCATCCTCATGGACCCTGGTAGAAAAGTAGCCCTGACACTCTGCCTCTTCTCTTTGTACCCCAAGCTGTGCTTCCCCATCCAGGCTTTACTCCCCCCACACACACCAGGTACCCGTGGGGACGTGGCCTTTTAAGAAGTGGGTGTGGCTTAATTTTAAGCAGGCGGACGCTCACGTGGCCGCAGATAGTTTAGCCTTACCAAGAAACCCAGTCCCCACACCTACACACCAACACGAAGAAACAACGCAAATCCCCACCACATGGGGAGGATGATGAAAAGAGTCCAGAAGCCTCTGTAGGTGCTGCTCACCTAAGAGACCTCTCTGACAAAAAAATTCAGATATGAAGTCATAAAGATGTTCAATGAAGTCAAGGAAACAGTCAGACAGATATCCAGTAACATGACAGAAAAAATCGACAAATTACGGGAAGAAATGAGAGCAGAAATGTCATGAATAAAAGATTCCGTAGATGAACTAAAAAAATCAGTCTGTGGCCTCAACAGTAGAATTACAGTTAGCTGGAAGATCAGATGCACCAAGCCAACAGGCAAAAACAAACAATGGCAAGAGACCTCAAAATAGCTCTAGAGTGAATCAGAGTCCTAGGAGGTGATTACAAGATGAACAATATTAGAATCACTGGAGTACCAGAAGCTCGGGGAAAGAATCCCAATGAAAAAACCACAGTTAAACAAATCATTGCTAAAAAATTCCCAGAGCTCGAAATACAGCCATTCAAGTTCAAGGAGCCCAGAGGGTGCCAGCTAAAAGAGACCCTAGCAAAAACACTCCAAGACATATCATAGTTAGAATGATCGATGCTGCCTATAGAGACACAATACTGCAAACAACAAGATCAAAGAAGGAAAACACATACAAAGGAGCACCCATTAGATTCAAAGCAGACCTATCAGAGAAAACCATCTAAGCCAGAAGGCAATGGAAGGATATAGTGAAAAAACTCACCGACATGAATGCTTCACAAAATATATTCTATCCAGCTAAACTCTCACTCAAAAGGAAAGGATCAGTACAATATTTTCTAGATAAAAAGCTGCTCAGGAACTTCATAGACTCAAAACCAAACCTAAAACAAGGGCTAAAGGAGCTACTACAAGTCAAGAAAAAGCCTACAATTACAACAGACCCTTGCAGAAAAATGACACAAAGCCCCATAACAATAATCTTTCTCAACGTTCACCAATTAAGAGATACGGAGTGGCAAAATGGATTCAGGGACAGAACCCAACATTCTGTTGCCTACAAGAAATTAATCTCAACAGTCAGAGCAAACATAGGCTCAAAGTTAAAGGATGGAAAAAATCCTGCAAGCAAACAGATTCGTCAAAAAAGCTGAGGTGGCCATACTAGTATCCGACAACATTAATTTCAGGTTGAAAAAGATTAGAAGGGACAGCGAGGGCTATTTTCTCTTCATCAAGGGATACGTACAACAGGAAGAAATCACACTCTTATATACGCACCTAAGGAGAGAACTGCTAAATACATAAAACAACAGCTAACAGATTTTAAGGAGGACATTGATAGCAACACAATAGTAGCTGTAGACATAAACATCGCCTTATCACCTCTGGATAGATCAACAAAAACAAAACTCAGCAAGGACTTCTGAGGGAAACAATGGAAGAAAGGGAGTTAGTAGATATATACAGGACAATTCATCCTCAAAAAGCTGAATACACATTCTTCTCAAGCATACATGGAAAATTCTTCAAGATAGACCACATGCTGAGCCACAAAGCATACCTCCATAAAATTAAGAAGATAGAGATTGTATCAGCAATCTTAGACCATAATGCGCTTAAATTAGAAGTAAATCACACACAAAAACAGAAAACTAAATCAAACACCTGGAAAATAAACAGTGCTTTATCAACCAACCAGTGGGTTAGAAAGGAAATCAAAGAGGAAATTAAAAGATTCCTAGAAACGGATAAAAATGAGGACCTGATTAACCAAAACTTATGGGACACAGCAAAAACTGTGTTAAGAGGAAAGTTTATGCTCTACAAGCATTCCTCAGGAAGGAGGAGTAAGCACACATAAATAACCTAACCTCACAGCTTAAGAGTTTGGAGAAGGACCAACAGAAGGAGCACAACCCGAACAGGAGAAAGGAAATAATAAAACTCTGAGCAGATATTAATGAGATGGAAACCCAAAAAATAATCCGAAAGATCAATGAAACCAAGAGCTGGTTCTTAGAGAAAATTAACAAGATCGATAAGCCTCTAGCAAAACTCACAAAGAAAGGGAGAGAGAAAACACTAATAAACCTACTCAGAAATGAAAAGGGGGTCATTACAACGGAAACTACAGAAATTCAAAGGATCCTCAGGGAGTACATTGAGAAGCTTTATGCCACGGAACATGAAAAGCTCGAGGAAATGGATAAATTCCTAGACTCCTACAGACTCTCAAAGCTGAACCAAGAAGACCTGGAATACCTGAACAGACCTATCACCATCAAGGAAATTGAAATGGTAATAAAAAAGTCTCCCCAAGCACAAAAGTCCGGGCCCTGATGGATTCATTAGTGAATTCTTCCAAATCTTTATAGAGGACTTACTCCCAATCCTCTTTAAGCCTTTCCACGAAATTGAAATATCAAAAATGCTTCTGAACAGTTTCTACGAAGCAAATATCACACTCATAACAAAAGCAGGCAGAGATATCACAAAGAAAGAGAATTACAGGCCTATATCGTGATGAACACAGATGCAAAGACACTCAACAAACTACTAGCAAATAGAATCCCACTACTCTAAAAAAGATCATACACCATGACCAGGTAGGATTCATCCCAGGGATGCAAGGATGGTTTAACGTTCGGAAATCAATCAACATAATCCATCATATCAACAAAAGAAAAGATAAAAAGCATATGATCATATCAATAGATGCAGAGAAAGCATTTGACAAGATCCAGCACCCCTTTATGATGAAAACCCTAGCGAAAATGGGTATAGAGGGGACTTTCCTCAACATAGTTAAATCCATCTACCACAAGCCTACAGCAAGCATCATCCTCAATGGGGAAAAACTGAGAGCCTTCCCTCTAAGATCAGGGATAATACAAGGATGCCCAATCTATCTACTGCTGTTGAATATAGTACTGGAAGCACTTTCAATAGCGATTAGGCAAGAAAAAGATATGAAGGGCATTCAGGTAAGAAAGGAAGAAATCAAGCTCTCACTATTCGCAGATGATATGATACTATACTTAGAGAACCCAATAACCTCAACCAAAAAACTCCTAGAAACAATAGACTTGTATAGTAATGTTGCAGGCTATAAAATCAATACCCAAATGTCCATGGCTTTCCTATACACAAACAGTGAGAGAGAAGAAAGCTACATGAAAAAAAAAATCCCGTTCACAATTGTGCTCTCAGAAAATCAAGTAGCTAGGAATCAGCTTAACTAATGTAGTAAAGGACCTGTACCAAAAAAAAACTATAAAACGCTACTTCAGGAAATAAAAGAGGACATGAAGAAATGGAAAGATATGCCCTGTCATGGTTAGGGAGACTTAACATTGTTAAAATGGCAATACTACCGAAAGCATTGTATAAATTCAATGCAATCCCTATAAGGATACCTATGACATTCTTTAAAGAAATGGAGCAAACACTGCTGAAATTTATATGGAACAATAAGCCCCCATGAATAGCTAAAGCAATTCTTGGGAAAAAGAAAATGGGAGGAATCAACCTCCCGAACTTCAAACTCTACTACAAAGCAGTAATAATTAAAACAGCATGATACTGGAACAAAGGAAGAACTGCAGACCAATGGAACAGGGTTGAATACACTGAAATCTCCCCTCAATCATATGATCATCTAATCTTTGATAAAGGTGCAAGAAATGTGAAGTGGAGTAAGGAAAGCCTCTTTATCAAATTCTGCTGGAATCACTGGACGGCTACATGTAAAAAATGGGTTCAGATCTCTGCCTAAAACCATGTACAAAAGTAAGATCAAAATGGATTAAAGACTTCAACATCAGACCAGAAACCATAAGGTACTTTGAAGACAAAGTTGGCAAAACCCTCCATGACATTGAAGCTAATGGTATTTTCAAAGATGCCACGCCACTGTCCGAGCAAGTGAAAACAGAGTAGATAAATGGGACTATCTTAAACTAAGAAGCTTCTGCACGTCAAAAGAAAAAGTAACCAAAATACAAAGACAGTCTACAGAATGGGAAAGGTTATTCGCTGAATACACATCTGACAAGGGGTTGATATCAAGGATATGCAAAGTACTGGTTCAACTCCACAAGAAAAAAACATAAAACCCCATAAAAAAATGGGGCAATGCAATGAACAGAAATTTTCTCAAAGAATAAATCCGAATGGCAAAAAAGCACATGAGAAAATGCTCTACATCATTAATCATCAGGGAGATGCAGATCAAAACCACAATGAGAAACCATCTCACACCTCAGAGACTGGCCCACATTCAAAAGAACAAAAGCAACCTGTGCTGGCGCGGATGTGGCGAGAAAGGAACACTCCTTCACTGTTAGTGGGAATTCCGACTGTTTCAGCCCTTTTGGAAAACAGTATGGACGTTTCTCAAAAAATTAGAAAGTGAGCTCCCATTTGACCCAGCAATACCACTCCTGGGAATATATCCCAGAAAGGCAAAAATGTATAGTCGAAGTGACATCTGCACTTGTTTGTTCATTGCAGCACTCTTTACAATAGCCAGAAACTGGAAGAAACCTGAGTGCCCAAGAACAGATGACTGGTTAAAGAAATTTTGGTACATCTACACAATGGAGTACTATGTAAATGTTAGAAAAGATGAAGTCATGAAATTTACATACAAGTGGTACAACATGGAAAGTATCATGCTAAGCGAAATGAGTCAGAAAGAGAGGGATAGACACAGAAAGATTGCATTAATCTGGGGGATATAAAGTAACAAAATATGAGATTAATACCGAAGAATAGCTGAGATCAGCACCAGGAGGATTACTCCATAGCTTAGAGGCCTGCCCGGCATTCTTGGGGAAAGGGCAGCTCAGATAGAGAAGGGAGCACCAAATAAAGGGTGTTTGGAGGATCCTCCCAGGAGGGGAGATCCATGTTGAAAGTAGACTATGAATTGAATATGTTTGCCACTCAATGCCTCTTTTGCAGACCACAAGACCCAAAAGAAGAGAGAGAACAAAAGGGAATACCCTGCCATATAGGCAGAGTTGATGGGGGGATGTGGGTGGGATGGTTACTGGGATACATGGTGGTGGAAAATGGGCACTGGTGGAGGGATGGGTATTTGATCATTGTATAATCGATACCCAAGCACAAAATATTGTAAATCTATAACTGTAGCTCATGGTGTTTCACTGATAAAAATTTTAAAAATGTCAGCTAGGAAATACTGGCTTTGAAAGAAGAAATAGAAGATAAAGGGCTTATAGACCTAAACATTTTTTTACACCCCAGAAAGAAAGAATACACATTCTTCTCCAGTGTGCATGAAACATTATTCAAAATAGACCATGTCCTAGGTCAGAAAACATACCTCAATAGAATCATGAAGATAGAAATACTATCAACAAACTTTTCAGGCCGTGGTGCACTGAGAATAGAAGTGAAACACACATAGAGATGCAGAACCAAATCAAACACCTGGAAATTAAACAACTCAATGCTGAACAACGAATGGATCAGGGAAGAAGTCAAGGACAAAATCAAATGATACTTGGAAACAAATGAGAAAGAAGACACAAGCTACCAGAATTCATGGGATGCAACTAAAGCCATATTAAGGGGAAATTTTCTAGCTCTGCAAGCATTTCTAAGGAAGGAAGAAACATTATCAACTTGACTTCAAATCTCAATAACTTAGAAAAGGATCAACAGAAGAGTCCAAATCAGGCAGAAGAAAAGAGAGCATAAAATTTAGAGCAGAAATCAAAGACATGGAAACCAAAGAAACAATCTGAAAGATCATTGAAACCAAGAGCTGGTTCTTCGAGAAAAAGAGCAAGATAGATAAACCATTAGCAACACTCACAAAGAAACAGAGACAGAGAACGCTAATAAACCAAATCAGAAATAAGAATGGGGATATAACAAAAGAAACCAAAGAAATGCAAAAGATCATCAGAGACTACTTTGAAAGTCTGTATGCCACAAAACAAGAGAACCTATAAGAAATGGATAAATTCCTGGATTCCTATATTCTCCCAAAGCTGAATCAAGAAGACCTAGGGTACCTGAATAGACCTATTAACATCACGGAAATTGAAACTGTAATCAAAAGTCTTCCCAAAAACAAAAGCCCATGTCCAGATGGAATCACTAGCAAATTCTTCCAAACATTTAAAGAGGAAGTAATGCTAGTTCTTCTCAAGCTTTTCCTGGAAATTGAAGAAACAGAAACTCTCCCAAACAGTTTCTAATAAGCCCATACCTCGCTAACACCAAAAGTATACAAAGACAACAAAAGAAAAGAAAACGACAGGCCAATATCTCTGATGAACAGGGATGTGAAGATTCTCAACAAAATACTAGCAAATAAAATTCAACAATACATCAAAATTATCATACACCATGATCATGTGGGATCCATCCCAGGGATGCAAGGATGGTTTAACATTTGAAAATCAATCAATATAATCCATCGTATCAACAAAAGAAAAGATAAAAAGGATATGATCATAACAACAAATGCAGAGAAAGCATTTGACAAGATCCAGCACCCGTTTATGAAGAAAACCCTCGCCAAAATGGGGATAGAGGGGACTTTCCTCAATATAGTTAAAGTCATATGCCACAGGCCTACAGGAAGTATCATCCTCAATGGGGAAAAACTGAGAGCCTTAACCCTAAGATCAGGGAAGAGACAAGGATCCCAACTCTCCACTACTGTTTAATATAGCACTGGAAATACTTGCAATAAGTTAGGCAAGAAAAAGATATTAGGACATCCAGGTAGGAAAGAAAGAAATCAAGCTCTAACTATTCGCAGATGATATGATAAAATACTTAGAGAACTCTAAAACCTGTACCAAGAAATTCCTAGAAACAATAGACTTGTATAGTAAAGTGGCAGGCCATAAAATCAATATCCAAAAGTCCATGGCTTTCCAATACGCATAGTGAATGAGGAAAAAAGTAACATGAAGAAAACAATTCAGTTCACAATTGTGTCTCAGAAAATCAAGTATCTAAGAATTAGTTTAACTAAGGAAGTAAAGGACCTGTACAAAGAAAACTACAAAAATCTACTTCAGGAAATAAAAGAGGACACGAGAAAATGGAAAAATATCCCCTGTTAATGGATCGGGAGAATTAACACTGTCAGAATGGCAATACTTCCCAAAGCACTGTACAAATTTAATCTGATCCCTATTACGATACCCATGACATTCTTCAAAGAATTGGAGCAAACACTCCTAAAATTTTTATGGAACAATAAGCCCCCACGAATAGATAAAGCAATTCTTGGGAAAAAGAAAATGAGAGGAATCAACCTCCCTAAATTCAAACCCTATTACAAAGCAGTAATAATTAAAACAGCATGGTACTGGAACAAAGGCAGAACTGTAAACCAATGCAACAGGGCTGAATATACTGAAATCTCCCCCCCCCCCCATCATATGATCATCTAATCTTTGATAAGGGGGCAAGAAAAGTGATGTGGGTCAAGGAAAGCCTCTTTAACAAATTGTGCTGGTAAAACTGGACAGCTACATGCAAAAAGTGGGCTCATATCTCTGCCTAATGACATGTATAAAAGATCAAAATGCATTAAGGACCTCAACATCAAACCAGAATCCATAAGGTACATTGGAGACAAAGTTGGCAAAACCCCACCATGATATTGAAGCTAATGGTATCTTCAAAGATGTCACGCCAATGGCCAAGCAAGTGAAAACAGAGATAGATGAATGGGACTATCTTCAACTAAAATGCTTCTGCACCTCAGAAGAAGCAGGGACCCAAATACAAAGACAGTCTACAGAATGGGAAAGGATATTCGCCGGATACACATCGGACAAGGGGTTGATATCAAGGATATACAAAGTACTGGTTGAACTCCACAAGAAGAAAACGTCCAACCCCATCAAAAAATGGGGAGACTAAATGAACAGACACTTTCTCAAAGAAGAAATCCAAATGTCTAAAAGGCACATGAGAAAATGCTCTACATCATTAATCATCAGGGTGATGCAGATCAAAACAGCAATGAGATATCATTTCACAACACAGAGACCGGCCCACATCCAAAAGAACAAAAGCAATCTGTGCTGGCAAGAAAGTGGCGAGAAAGGGTCCCTCCTTCACGCTGCTTGGAATGTCAACTGGTTTAGCCCTTTTGGAAAACAGTATGGACGATTCTCCAAAAATTATAAATTGAGCTCTCTTTTGAACCAGCAATACCGCTCCTGGAAATATGTCCCAGAGAGGCAAAACAGTATAGGTGAAGTGACATCTGCACTTGTTTGTTCATTGCAGCACACTTTACAATAGCCAGAATCTGGAAAAAACTGAGTGCCCAAGAACAGATGACTGCCTAAGGAAACTTTGGTACATCTACGCAATGGAGTACTATGTAGCTGTTTGAAAAGATGAAGTCATGAAATACTTACAAGTGGTACTACATGGAAAGAATCAAATTAAGCGAAATAAGTCAGAAAGAGAGGGATAGACATAGAAATATTGCATTCATCTGGGGAACATAAAGTAACAAAATAGGAAACTAACAACCAAGAGTGGCCGAGATTAGTAACAGGAGGTTTGCTCTTTGGCTTGGAGGCCAGCCACACATGCTAGGGGAAAGGGAGCTCAGATAGAGAAGGGAGCACCAAATAAAGGGTGTTTGGAGGATCCTCTCAGGATGGGAGAAGCATGCTTAAAGTAGACTATAGACCAAACATGATTGCCACTCAATGCCTCCTTTGCAAATCACAACAGCTATAAGAAGAGAGAGAGCAAAAGGGAATGCCCTGCCACAGAGGTTGTTGGGACTGGTGCGATGGGGGGGGGGAGGGATACTGGGATCTGTGGTGGTGGAAAATGGGCACTGATGGACGGATAGGTATTTGATCATTGTATAATTGAAATTCTAGCACAGAAATTTGTAAGTCTACAACTGTACCTCATGGTGTTTCACTAATATAAATTTAAAAAAAATTGAACACATCGTGTTCAATCAACAATTTTGCCTGACCGATGCCGATGTTTTCCCAAAATTACAAAAGAAAACGGACCACCATCTTCTTCGTGCAAAATTCTACTTCACAGAGCTTGAAGAATGGGCTTCAAAGTTTAAGAAGAGAAGTTCCTGAATGACCATCAACTGGGAGCACTTGTAGCACTATTGCAGCAACATGGGAAGATGCTGTCATTGATAACATTGACAAGGAATACGATCGAATGGTTCATCACCTCCATGATTGTGCGAAGAACTCCAAGAGAGATAGCCACAAAAAGACGCCTGTCTTCGAAAACTCTTAAGCTCATTTGCCAATGTGACTTGGCACAAGCCTCAGGCAACCGCAAGCGAACATCTGAGCTCTCAAGCAGTGCTGAGAAGCAATCAAGGAAGACCTCAAAGAGAAAAGCAGCAGTGCTAGCAGATGTGGCAGAAGCTGGGAAAAGCTTTCGCAACACCTGCCTGTCCTTCACCAACTATAAGTCCAAGATGACTGCCCTCCGACCTCCTGATGGATCTATCACATCTTCCAGAAGTGCAATGAAGAAAATTATCCATGACTTCTTCTCGTATCTCTTTGATAGGCTTGTTCACCTGCCCACATACCAAATTCCACAGGATGGATATATCATTCCTAACTTTTTCCCTTCTGAAATTCTACACGCCATTTCATTGGTAAAGAAATGAACAGCACCTGGCCCAGACAAGGTCAGACCCGAACACCTGAAGAACCTGCCATCAGTACTCATCAATACCCTGGCTTGGCTCTTTACCCTCTATCTGTCTGAATGCAAGGTTCCGTTCCAGTGGAATACCAGTAGGGCTGTTCTGTCGTACAAGAAGGGAGACATCCACGACATTGGCAACTATCGCCTGATCTTCCTGTTGTCTACAAGCTGTTCACTCGAGTCATCCTGAATAGGATTGGCAGAACACTAGATGTAAAACAACCATGCAAGCAAGCCGGGTTCTGAAAAGGATTTAGCTTGATCAACCATATCCAAATGGTAACCAAGCTCATTGAAGTTTCTCAGGATTTCATGATGCCACACTGTGTAATGTTCATTGATTTAAAGAAGGCCTTTGATTCTGTTGAGACTGAAGTGATAATCAAAGCCGTAGCCAAACAGGGCATTCAAACTCAATACATCAGGATTCTCCCTGACCTGTATTACGAATTTACTATTAGGATCTCACCACTCTACAAGGAAATGATTATCCATGTCAAAAGAAGATTCAGCAGGGTTGTACCATTTCACCAAAACTGTTCATTGTCACTCTTGAGAATGTAATGAGATGACTGGAATTGTAAGGGATGGGAGTGAAGATAGACGATCGGCAACTATACCACCTCTGCTTCGCTAACAACATCGTTCTAATAATACCAAACATTAGCCAAGCGGCACAAATGCTGGTCAAGTTTGACCATGAAAGTGGAAAGGTCGGACTACAACTGAATCTCACGAAGACAATGTTTATGAGAAACAGACTCGTTTCTGACGTTGCATTTGCTCTCAATGGAAGGAATATCTCTGCATTCAACACTTATTTGTACCTAGGTCAAGAACTCAACATGATGAATAACCTGGCATCTGATTTGTTCAGGTGGAAGAGAGAGGCTTGGAACACCTTCAAGAGCGTTGAAGAAATAGCTAAGAGGACGAGACGAAGAAACTCCAGCTCCAGGCACATCTCTTCGATTCCACTGTTCTTCCTGCATTAACATATGCCTCAAAGACCTGGGCCCTACGAAAACAGGATGAGAGCGCTATTTGGTTTTCCCAAAGAGGAATCGAAAGAGCTATGCTTGGAGTATCATGCTTCACTCAAGTGAGAGAAAGAATCTGGAGTTCCGACCTCTATCCACAATCAAGAATCAGGGATGCTGTCTTGTTTGCCAAGGTTTTGAAAATCAGCTGGGCTGGACACATAATGCGATTTGGAGGCGTCTGCTGGACTAGAGTCATTACTGACTGGATTTCACAGGATGTAAAAATATTGCCTGGCCACCCAGCTATGAGATGGTTAGACTTCTTCATTAAGACCCTGTTTGAGGCTCTTCGTGTTCCTGGAGTGAGCTGACACCACTGGGCTACACTACCACGTGACAGGGACGAATAGAAACATTGGTGAACCCCCTCAAGCAAATTGATGAGTAAGGGTATATCAAGTGATCAAGTGATCAAGTGAATATGCCATGGGGAGCTTGCCAGACTCTGCCATGTGGGCAGGATACTCTTGGTAGATTTCCGGGTTCTCCGAGAGTGAGAACTAGACAATAACTGGTCTCGAGTCTCATGGACAGGATATATATATATATATGCTGGAGCGATAGCACAGCGTTAGGGCATTTGCCTTACAAGCGGCCAACATGGCCGACCAGAGTTCGATTCCTCCACCCCTCTTGGAGAGCCTGGCAAGCTACCAAGAGTATCATGATGGAGACGTTACTGGGCCCACTCAAGCAAATCGATGAACAACAGGAGGACTGTGATGAGATATATATATATATGTATATATATATATATATAGCTTCGTAAATTATATATAGATATATATATATCTATATATAATTTACGAAGCTAAAACCTTGCATTTGGTAGACTGGGAACACCGTAAGGGAGAATAGCGGCTGGTCTAAAACCTCTATCTCTCTCATAGCCTGGCAAGCTACCGAGGGTAACCCACCCGCATGGCAGAGCCTGGCAAGCTACCCGTGTCATATTCAATTTGCCAATAACAGTAACAATAATGGGCCTAATTCCCCTGACCCTGAAAGAGACCCCAATACGGCAGTGTTGGGAAGGATGAAGAAGGATAGGCTAAAAAAATCTCAGGGCTGAGCTAAGCTGCCAAAAAGAATGACTAAAATGACTTTCTGTTCTTTTAATGCATGTATGCTGGCATCAGAAGCATCCATCAAGGACGTGATGGTGCATGCACAGAAGATTAAGTACGACGTCATTGGACTGACTGAGATGAGAAGGCATCAATCACATCATGCTGTTTTTGACACTGAAGAAGAACTGTTTCTCAGAACATGTGACCCCAGAGGCATCGGTGGTCTCAGTGTCCTCGTCAACACAAACTTGGCCATAAGCATTGATTTTTTCGAATGCCTAACAACCTGAATCAGACGCTTACGTTAGAATAGATGTGATTCATTGCTGGCAGTTTCTATCTTTGTCATGTACACACTAACATCCAACTATGACAAAGAAGAAATTGAGAAGTTCTTCATGGAACTAGAGAAGTTCTATAAAGAAGGTCACACCTTCTAAACAGTCATTGTCCATGATTTTAATGCCAAGATAGGACCGAGAAGGTAGCTGGAAGAACTCCACATCAGGACCCATGGCTTAGAATGGAACGAACAGGGTGAGAGACTGTCTTAGTTCATCATATCTACCAAGACCATCCACGGTAATTTGAAGTTCCAGAAGGTTGAATCTAAAGGTTGGCATGGGAGTCTCCTGGTGGACAATTCCACAACGAAATTGAGCATATCATATTCAATCGACTATTTTGCCTGATTGATGTCACTGTTGTCCCAAAATTCCAAACAGGATCAGACCACCATCTCCTTCATGTGAAATTCTACTACACGGAGCAGGGAGAAAATGTTGCAAAATTCAAGAAGAGAACTTCCAGAATGACCACAAACTGGAGCTCTTTGACACTATTGAGGCAATATGGGAAACTGCTGTCATTGACAACATGGACAAGAAATACGATCGTCTGGTTCAGCACCTCCATAATTGTGCAAGGAATGCCTAGAGAGAGAAAGTCACAATAAAGCACCTCTCTTTGGAAAATCTCGAGCTATTCGAACACTTGGTTTGGCGTGAGCCTCATACAATGAAAAGCTAACATCTGAGCTCTCAAATCTATGCAGAGAAGCAATTAGGGAAGACCTCAAAGAGAGAAGAACAGCAGTGTTGGCCGATTTGGCAGAAACGGAAAAGTATTCACAACACCCACATAGCCTTTGCCAACTATAAGACCAAGATGACTGCCCTCTGAGGTCCTGATGGATCTATCAGATATTGAAGAAGGGCAATGGGAAAGATTATCCATGACTTCTGCTCATATCTCTTCAATAACCCCGTCCACCTGCCCATATACCTAATTCCGCAGGACGGATATGTCATTCCCAGTGTTCTCCCTTCCAAAATCCAACATGCCATTTCATCAGTAAAGAAGTGTACAGCACCTGGTCCTGACAAGGTCAGGCCCGAACACCTGAAAAATCTGCCACCAGTAATATTTTCAATACACTGACTCAGCTCTTCACATGCTACCTATCTGAATGCAAGGTTCTGCCACAATGGAATACAAGCAGGACCATTCTGTTGTCCATGACATTGGCAAATATTGCCCAATCTTCCTGTTGTTCATCATCTACAAATTGCTCACTTGAGTCATCCTGAATAGAATAGGCAGAACACTTGATGAAGGACAACCATGCGAGCAATCCGGGTTTCAAATAGCATTCAGCATGATTGACCATATCCACACAGTGAACAACCTCATTGAGGTTTTGCAAGAATCACGATGCCGCTCTGTCCAATGTTCATTGTTTTAAAGTAGGCCTTTGATTCTGTTGGGATTGAAGCAGTCATCAAGCCCTACCCAAACAGGGTGTTCAAACTAAGATCATCAGGTTCCTTCGCGAGCTATATTATGTATTCACCACCAGGATCACACCATTCTACAAGGAAATGATCACCAACGTAAAGAGAGGGGTTCGGCAGGGTGATACCATTTCGTTGAAACTCTTCAGTGCCACTCTCAAGAACGTCATGCTATAACTGGAGTGGGAAGGAATTAGAGTGAAGATAGACAGTCGGCAAGTACACCACCTCTGTTTTGCGGATAACATCATTCTTATAACACCAAACATTAGCCAAGCGGCACAAACGCTGTCCGACTTTGACAGTGAATGTGGATAGATCAGACTGCAGCTGAATCTCACAAAGACAATGTTCATGAGAAAGGGACTAGTCACTGATGTTCCACTCACTCTCAACAAAACAAAAATCTCTGAATGCAGCAGTTATGTGTACCTGGGTCAAGAACTCAACATGATGAACAAATTGGCACCAGAGCTGCGCAGGAGGAAGAGTGTGGCATGGAACACCTTCAAGAGCGTGGAAGAAGTGGTTAAGTGGACGAAGAAACTTTGGCTCTGGGAACACCTTTTATTTTTTTTCTTAAATATTTATTAGTGAAACACCATGAGGTACAGTTGTAGACCTACAAATTTTTGTGCTTGGGTTTCAGTTATACAATGATAGATTACCCATACCTCCACCAGTGTCCATTATCCACCACCACTGATCCCAGTATTCCTCCCACCCCCATCCCCCCATGCCACTCTACCTCTGTGGCAGGGCATTCCCTTTTGTTATCTCTCTACTTTTGAGTGCTGTGGTTTGCAAAAGAGACATGGAATGGCAATAGACTCCACCATTCTTTCTACACTAACATATGCCTCAGATACCTGGGTCCTATGAAAACGGGATGAGAATGCATTAGGTCTCCCAAAGAGGAATAGAACGAGTTATGAGTTATGCGTGGAATATCACACTTCACTGAAGTGATAGAAGGAATCCAGAGTTCTGACCTCTGTCGATGATTGAGTATCAGGGACGCTGCCTCATTTGCCAAGGTATCAAAAATCAGATGGGCTGTACATGTAATGTAAGTTGGAGACATCAACTGGTCTACAGTCTTTACTGACTGGATTCTAAGGGCCCTCAAAAGAACGCCCAGCCAACTACGTATGAGATGGTCGGACTTCTTTGTCAAGATCGTCAATGAATGAATAGTTTGATACTCTCCATGTTCCTGGAGTGAGCATATATCATTGAGTTACAGTAGCACGCAACAGGGACGAATGGAGATGTTACTGGTACCCACTCAAGAAAATCGATGAACAACGGAATGGCAAGTGATACAAGTGATTCATAAAGCTGTTCATGATTGGGTTTTAGTCATACAGTGTTCCTACATCCATCCCTCCACCAGTGTAACTTCTCAGCACCTGTTAATACACTTAATCATGGCTGCTGAGGATGCTGACTGGTCCAATCATTTTTGGCAAACAACATGGATATTCCTTAAAAATAGAATATTCCATTGCGCAAATAGAATCCAATGACTATCAAAAGTATAATGACCGGGGCTGGAGTGATAGTACAGCAGGTAGGGCGTTTGTCTTGCACGCGGCCGACCTGGGTTCGATTCCCAGCATCCCATATGGTCACCTGAGCACCACCAGACGTAATCCCTGAGTGAAAAGCCAGGAGTAACCCCTGTGCATTGCAGGGTGTGACCCAAAAAGCCAAAAAAAATATATCATGACCAAGTAGGATTCATCCTGATGATGAATTGTAAATCAGTCAACATAATACATAATATCAATAAAAGAAAAAATAAAAACTATATGATCATATCAATAGATGCAGAGAAAGCATTTGACAAAATCCAGAACCCATTCATGTAAAAGAATCTCAACAAAATGCAAGTTGAATAAACTTTCCTCAATTTGGTCAAAGCCATTAACCCAAGCCCACAGCAAGCATTATTTTCAATGGGAAAAAGTTATAACTTTCCCTCTAAGATCTGAAAAAGACATGGGTGTCCACTCTCACCACTTCTCTTAAATGTAGTCCTGTGATTAGTTTCCATAGCAGTTAGGGAAGGAAAAGATATTAAGAGCATTCATATAGCAAAGGAAGTATTAAAGTTCTCACTATTCACAGATGACATTAAACTATACTTAGGGAACTCTAAAGTCACTACCTAAACTCTCCTAGAAATAATAGATTTGTATAGTAGAGTGGCATAGCTTACAAAATCAATGGCCAAAAGTCCATGGCTTTTCTATATGCAAATAATGAAAGAGAAGAAAGTGATATTTAAAAAAAAAACTGTTCACAATTGCGTCTTAGAAAATCAAGTACGTCAGAATCAGCTTAACTAAGGAAGTAAAGGAACTGTACAAAGAAAACTACAAAATGATACTTTAAGGGAAAAAAGATGGCATGAGGAAATGGAGACACATCTAGTCATGAAGTGGGCGAATTAACGTTGTCAAAATGACAATATTTCCCAAAGCATTATACAGATTCGATGCAGTCCCTAAATGGATACTTAGGTCATTTTTCAAAGAAATAGATTAACTAGTCTTGAAATTCATATGGAGCAATAACCTCTCAAGAATAGCTAAAACAATCCTTGTGAAAAAATAAGATGGGTGGATGGAGAGATAACACAGAGGGTAGGGCGTTTGCCTTGCATGCAGCCGACCAGTGTTCAATTCCCAGCATCCCATATGGTTCCCTGAGCACCACCAGGAATGACTCCTGAGTGCAGATCCAGGAGTAATCTCTGTTCATCACCTGGTGTGACCCAAAAAGAAAAAAATAACATAATAAGATGGGAGGCATCACCTTCCTGAATTTCAAACTTTACTGCAAAGCAGTAGTAATTAAAACACCATGGTATTAGAATAAAGACAGATCTGCCCACCAATGGAATGTCCTGACACACCATCAAATACATGATTATTTATTTATTTATTTATTTATTGCATTTTTGGGTCACACCCGGTGATGCACAGGGGTTACTCCTGGCTTTGCACTCAGGAATTACTTCTGATGGTGCTCAGAGAACTATATGGGATGCTGGGAATCAAACCCAGGTAGGCCACATACAAGGCAAATGCCCTACCCACTATACTATAACTCCAGCCCTGATCTTTAATTTTTGATAAGGGAGCAAGCAATATGAAGTGGAGCAAGGAAAGCCTCTTTAAAAAGCGATGTTGGGAAAACTGGACATCTACATGAAATAGCGAACTTAGATCTTTATCTAATTCCACCCACAAAATCCAGGTTAAACTGGATTTAAGACCTCAACATCAGACCTCAATCCATGAAGTACATAGAAAATAATATAGGCAAAACCTTCACAACATTGAAGCTAAAGGTATCTTCAAATGTGTAACAGCACTGCTTAAGTAAGTGGAAGCAAAGATAAACAAATAGGACTACATTAGTCTATGAAGCTTCTACACCTGAAAAGAAGCAGTAACCAAAGTACAATGACAGCCCATGGAGTGGGAATTCACCCAAAACCCATCTGATAAGGGTTAATAACAAAGATATACAAGCCACTTGTAAAATTTTACAAGAAAATGTCATTCAACCTCATCAATAAATAAGGTAAAGATAAAGGTAAAGGCCCTCCCGTTGTTCATCGATTTGCTTGAGCGGGCCCAGTAACATCTCCATTGGAGACTTTGTTGTTACTGTGTCTGGCATATCAAATACGTCACGGGGAGCTTGCCAGGCTCTGCCGTGCGGGCGAGATACTCTCGGTAGCTTGCTGGGCTCTCCGAGAAGGGCGGAGGAATCGAACTCGGGTCAGCCATGTTGGCTGCGTGCAAGGCAAATGCCCTACCGCTGTGCTATCGCTCTCGCCCATCAATAAATAGGAAGAAGAAATTAACAGAAACTTCTTTGGAAAAGAATTCCAAATAACCAAAGGTACATGAAAAAGTACTCTTCATCACTAAGCATCGGAGAGATGGAACTCAGAACAAGAATATCATCCCACACCAGAGAGACTAGCACACAAGAAAAAAAAAAACAATAACGAAAATTGCTGGTATGTATCCACGGAGAAAGGGACTCATCCATTGCTATTGGGAATTCTGGCTGGTCTAATCCTTATTTTTGGAAACAATATGCACATTTCTCAAAAAAACTAGAAATTGGGCTCGCATTTTACACCGTAAAACCACTATTGGGAATATTTCCTAGGTGACCAAAAACACACAGCAAAAACACTGTCTGTACTTCTATGTTCATTGTAGCACTATTCACTACAGCCAGAATCTGGAAATAACCAAGTGCCCAAGAACAAACAATAGGATAAAGGGAATATGGTGCACTTACACAATGGAATATATGCAGCTATTACAAAATATGAAGTAATGAAATTTGCTTATAAATGGATGGACATGGAGTGTATTATGCTGAGTAAACTGAGTCAAAAGAGGGACATATATAGAATGACTGTATTCATTTTTGGTATATAAAAACTTTATAAGACTAATATCCAAGGCAAAAGAAAAAAGGGGCCAGGAGAACTGGTCAATGGTTGAAATCTACACAAGCATGAGGGCAGCAGAGGGTAGGTATGACAGAGCAGGGACTGTATGACAATAGTTGAAAAAGATCACCCTGGTTAAGAATTGAGTATTGTAAGTAGGTAAAGGGATATATACAATAACCTTTCAGTATCTGTATTTCAAATCAAATGCTGAAAAGGTGAGAGAGGAAGAGAGAGAGAGATGGAAGGAGACAGAGAGGGAGAGAGAGGGGATGCGAGAGAGCGAGATAGAGGACAAGAGAGAGAGAAAGAGGGAGGGAGGGGGAGAGAAAGGGAGAGAAGAAAAGTGCCTGCCATAGATGGAGGTTTGAGGGGAGAAATGATGGTGATGGTAGGAATGCTGGGAAATGAACACTGGCGGTGGTGGAAGGATGGATGCTGGAACACTGCATGGTTGAAATCCAACATGAACAGCTTTGTAATGGACTAGCTCATGGTGATTCAATAAAAAAATTAAAAACTGAAATTCAGTTACTTTTTCTTAAAAATTTAGTAACAAATTAATTTTATCTAAATGTTTATGGGCTGGAGCGATAGCACAGAGGGTAGGGAGTTTGCCTTGTATGCAGTCGACCCGGGTTTGATTCCTCTGCCCCTCTCAGAGAGCCTGGCAAGCTACCTGTGACATATTCGATATGCCCAAAAACAGTAACAACAAGTCTCACAATCTTTTGTGAGATGATACTAGTGCCCATTCAAGAAAATTGATGAACAATGGGAGGACACTGCTACAATGCTACAGTTTATTTTAGAGACTGTGGTTTACGGTACTCTTAATATTAGGATTTTACGCAAAACTCATTCCAGCACAATATCTTTCACAAGAGTGTCCAATTCCACTCAGCATTTTTTCAGTGTCTCAGCCTGCTTCATTATCACTTTCAGTGCTTACCACTGTATGATGTTATGTAATTTTGTCTATTCTCTTACCATGCACACTTCAAAATCAGGTTCATGAAGGTAAAAGAATTTTTCAATACTACAATATAATCAGAGCACAAAACAACACTATGCATAGTAAGTAAACATTGTTGAGCAAATCAACTTAATGCATCATACGGACCTTTTAAAAAATAGTTTCATTTAAAATATTTTATTGAAGTAAAAGTGACGTGTTAACAAGATAGCTTTAATGGTTATTTCTTTGTGTAAAATTGCTGGAATTCACTACCACCAAAGTTGCCAGTACCCTTCAACAGTTTTCCTTAAGTTACTACTAGTCTAACTCACCATTCTGCACTTCAAATCCACCCCCACCTTCCCCTCCCCCTCTTCATAATCTCAGTTTTCTAGTCCATGATAAAGGGTTTGCCATGGTTTGTTACTTTTTTTTTCTTTTTGGGTCACACCCGGCAATGCACAGAAGTTACGCCTGGCTCTGAGCTCAGGAATTACTCCTGGCGGTGCTCAGGGGACCATATGGGATGCTGGGAATCAAACCTGGGTCAGCTGCGTGCAAGGCAAACGCTCTACCTGCTGTGCTATTGCTCCAGCCCCGGTTTGTTACTTTTTATCCTCTTATTTTGTTACTCTAAAATCCACCTGTTAGTGAGATGTCTGGTACTTTTTTTCTATTTATGACATATGTATTTTGTACCTTATTGTCTATTTCACAAAGTTCCCTGATGATCAGAAATATAATATGTTCCTTAGAGGAGAATCCCTTCCCACGTTTTATATTGTTTTCACAATAATCATACACCATATATTTGTTATTTTACTTTCACACCCTTAGAAATTATATCAGTAATCAACTGTCAAAAGTGGAATGATGTGGTTATCAGATATATCCTTAAAATATGTTCAAAAGAGACTTTGTTAGCAAAAGGTATTTTACAAATCTATCTAGCATTAATGATTTTCAAGTGGGTAGACTATTATGCATTATCTGTGTAGATCAATATAATTTTTTTTCAAATATCTTTCAGATCAAATGCTTCTTTTTTCCCCTTTATTTTATTTAGATCAATATAATTTAAAGAATAATTAAAAATGGAAGAGTATTGTAAGTTTTAGAAAACCAAAGACAGTAATAAGTAACAAACTAAATCTATCAATGCTGACTTTGAAGGTGGAGGAAAAAAGCCATAGATCGAGGGACATGAACAACTTCAAAGTCCAAAAAAGGAAGATATAAAAGATATTGTTCTCTAGAGCTGTGGTTCTATAAAGAAACAAAAACAACAAAAGAAACAAAACTAAATAGGAAAATTTTGCCAACCATAGTGGCATCTATGTTGAATTAGTTACCTACAGAGACATATTACAATATCCTTTAGTTGTGATTTCCTGTTATGTAACAATCAAATAAAATGAACATCAGAAAAACAACAAAAGAGACATTCAATGCCTTTCTATATCAATTCAATATATTTCTTCTTCCTGTATGAGAAATGAAGCCAACATCTGTAGGGCTGATGTTCTATGTATGTGCAACATGAGAGTTGTATATATACAGAATATTTCTATTTTATATATAAGAGAATCCCATGTTCAACATTGGACATGGGAGTCTCCCGGTGGACAGTTGCACAACGAAACTGACCATATGATATTCAGTCCATGGTTTTGCCTGGCAATGTCACTGTTGTCCCAAAAATCCAAACGGTATCGGACCACCATCTCCTTCGTGCAAATTCTTCTTCAAGGAGCAGGGAGAAAGGTCTGCAAAGTTTAAGAAGAGAACTCCCAGAACAACAATCAACTGGGAGCTCTTTAGCACTATGAGGCAACATGGGAAAATGCCATCATTGACAACATTGTAAAAGAATACAATCGACTGATTCAGCAACTCCATGATTGTGCAAGGAACACCGAGAGAGGGATAGCCACACAAAGATGCCTTTCTTTGAAAACTCTTGAACTCATTCACCAACGTGGATTGGCAAAAGCCTCAGGAAACCACAAGCCAGTGTCTGAGCTCTCAAAGCAATGCAGAGAAGCCATCAAGGAAGATCTCAAAGAGAGAAGAGCAGCAGTGCTGGCTGATGTTGCAGAAGCCAGGAAAATCACTTGCAACACCCACCTGTCCTTCGCCAACTACAAGACCAAGATGACTGCCCTCCAACCTCCTGATGGATCTATCACACGTTCCAGAAGGGCAATGGAGACGATTATTCATGACTTCTACTTGGATCTATCTCTTTGATACCCACGTCCACCTGCCCACTTACCAAATTCTGCAGGATGGATATGTCATTCCCAACCTTCTCTCTTCCAAAATTGACTTGCCATTTCATTGGTAAAGAAGTGTACAGCACCTGGTCAGACCTGAATACCTGAAGAACCTACCGTCAATACTCATCAATGCACGGGCTTGTCTCTTCACACCTGTCTGTCTCTATGGACAACCAGAAGGACTGTTCTGTTGTATAAGAAGGGAGACATCCACGACATGGCAACTATCACCCGATCTGCCTGTTGTCTGTCGTCTATAAGATATTCACTCGAGTCATCCTGAATAGGATTGGCAGAACTCTAGATGAAGGACAACCATGGAAGCAAGTTGTGTTCGGAAAAGGATTCAACATTATTGACCATATCTACACGATAACCAAGCTCATTGAGGTTTCTTGGGAATTCAAAATGCCGCTATGTTTAGCCTTCATTGATTTAAAGAAGGCCTTTGATTCTGTTGAGACTGAAGTGCTCATCGAAGCTGTAGCCAAACAGTGTGTTAAAACTCAATACATCAGGATCCTCCGTGAGCTATATTACGGATTCCCTACCAGGATCTCACCATTATACAAGGTAGTGATCATGTCAAGAGAGGGGTTCGGCAGGGTGATAACATTGCACCAAACTCTTCAGTGCCACCCTCGAGAATGTCATGCAACAACTGAAATGGGAAGGAGTAGGAGTGAATATAGATGGTTGGCAACAACATCACCTCTGCTTCTCTGAAGACATCATTCTAATAACACCAAACATTAACTAAGCAGCACAAATGGTGGCCGACTTCAATCGTCAGTGTGGAAATGTCAGACTACAGAGGAATCTCACGAAAACAATGTTTATGAGAAATGAACTCATTCCTGATGTTCCATTTGCTCTCAATGAAACCAACTCTCCGAATGCAACAGTTATATGGACCTAGGTCGAGACATCAAGATGAGGAATGACCTGGCACCTGATTTCTGCAGGAGGAATAGAGTGGCTTGGAAGAAATAGCTAAGAGAACAAAGAACCTCTGACTCCTGGCACATCTCTTCGATTCCATTGTTCTTCCTGCATTAACATATACCTCAAGACATGGGGCCTACGAAAACAGAATGAGAATGTTATTGGAGTCTCCCAAAGAGGAATAGAAAGAGCTATGCTTGGAGTATCAGGCTTCACTCAAATGAGAGAAAGAACATGGAGTTCCAACCTCCATCGCTGATCAAGAATCAGGGATGCTCTCTCATTTGCCAAGGCGTCAAAAATCAGATGGGCTGGACACATAATGAGATTTGGAGATGACCGCTGGACTAGAGTCATTACCAACTGGATTCCACAGGACATCAAAAGATCACGTGGCCGCCCACCTACCAGTTGGTCAGAATTTTTATCAAGACCCAGAATGATCACTTTGAGGCTCTTCATGTTCCTAGAACGAGCAGATGCCATTGGGCTACACTAGCATGCGACAGGGATGAATAGAGATGTTACTGGTGCCCGCTCAAGAAAATCGATGATTAAAGGAATGTCAAGTGATCAAGTGATATGTAAGAGAATTTAAGAATATCTATTGTATTAATTTTATTGTCATTTTAGTTATTCTTTTTACAGGACACTCTCATGTTTTTTATGAACAAAGTTCATCAAAAGTTACAAAATTCAGTGCTCGCTTCGGCAGCACATATACTAAAATTGGAACGATACAGAGAAGATTAGCATGGCCCCTGCGCAAGGATGACACACAAATTCGTGAAGCGTTCCATATTTTTCCGACTAGTTCAGCCCTTTTGGAAAACAGTATGGACATTTCTCAAAAAATTAGAAATTGAGCTCCCATTTGACCCAGCGATACCACTCCTGGGAGTATACCCCAGAGAGGCAAAAATGTGTACTCGAAGTGACATCTGCACTTGTTTGTTCATTGCAGCACTCTTTACAATAGCCAGAAACTGGAAGAAACCTGAGTGCCCAAGAACAGATGACTGGTTAGAGAAACTTTGGTACATCTACACAATGGAGTATTATGTAGCTCTTAGAAAAGATGAAGTCATAAAATTTACATACAAGTGGTACAATATGGAAAGCATCATGCTAAGCGAAATGAGTCAGAAAGAGAGGGATAGACATAGAAAGATTGCATTCATCTGGGGGATATAAAGCAACAAAATATGAGATTAATACCTAAGAATAGCTGAGATCAACACCAGGAGGATTACTCCGTAGCTTAGAGGCCAGCCGGGTATTCTAGGGGAAAGGGCAGTTCAGATAGAGAAGGGAGCACCAAATAAAGGGTGTTTGGAGGATCCTCCGAGGAGGGGAAATGCATGTTGAAAGTAGACTATGGACTGAAAATGTTTGCCACTCAATGCCTCTTTTGCAGACCACAACACCCAAAAGGAGAGAGAGAACAAAGGGGAATGCCCTGCCACAGAGGCAGGGTGGGAGGGGGGGGGGGTGGGGGGGATATTATCCATGGTGGTGGAAAATGGGCACTGGTGGAGGGATGGGTATTTGATCATTGTATAATCGAAACCCAAGCACAAAGATTTGTAAATCTACAACTGTACCTCATGGTGCTTCACTAATAAAAAAAAAGTTACAAAATTCATCAAAGTTCAGCAAATTCACCAATACTTACATATCCAGATGCTCTATTTTCTCCGTATGTTACATTTAGCCCACATTTTCCTTCCATATCTCTTTCCATTTCTTGGGAATTTCTGTTTTATTCAGTTGAATGCCAGGATATGTCCTAGTCTTCCAGTCTAGTCTTGTTTCTTTTTTGTTTCTTTATAGAACCACAGAAAATTTAGATAATCTGGTATTTTATCACCCTAAGACCTATTTTACTTAATATGATGGACTCTATCCAAATTCCAACAAACTTCAAAATTTCATAAACCTTTATAGCTTCATTGCTTTCCTATACATAAGTACATATAACAATCTCTATATCTAATCATCCGTTATTGTACATATGTCTTGTTTTCACATCCTGGTTATTTTACTTAGGTCTTTGATTAACATAGTTGTGTGTACATTCCTTTGAGTGACTATTTTTGTGTTGTATTTATAATTTTGTAAAGGTAGAAGGGTCTTGAGTGAAATCTATTGGTTTCCAGACTCTATTCCAGACTCCATATCTGGGGTCACTTGCTAGGGTGATATAGTGCCAGGTACTAAATCAGGGCTGACCATTTGTAAAATAAGCACATTAATCCCTGTACTATACCTTATGAACTATATTATTAATTTTTAAATGTAGGAGTACTGCTATTTATTCAGCCACTGATTAGCTGATTGAATTGGGCATAAACTCCACCTTACTTTTATTTTCATTTTTTAAAAATAATTTTATTTATTTAATCACTGTGAGAGCAGTTACAAAGCTTTCGGGTCTAAGTCTCGGTCATACAATGAAACACAAGTACCTTCACCAGTGCCCATTCTCCACCACCAAAAACCCCAGTATACCCCCATCCCACACCTTCCCTCTACCTGTGGGGCAGATGGTTTTCACATTACTCTCTCTCTACTTTGATCACATTCAATATTTTGACACCAGAGCCACCATTATTATTTGGGATTTTACCCCAACACTAAGATCTGCTATAAAGGCAACAGTAGATAATTTGTTTTCCATTGCTGGTTAAGAATAACATATGATGTCATGTGGCTGCAATAGTGGCCATGCGATTTTGAAATTCAGAAATTTTAACACTTAAATCTGGAGGGATTTCTGCCAAAACCTGCTGGGTTCCGATATTTGTTCCTGAGTCTCTGGGATCGTGGCCGTTAAGCAGCTTGATCAGGAACCAGAGAGGCCGTTCATGGGCGGCGACTCAGGGTCTCTTTGGGACGTGGAGGAAAGGGCCGGTTCCACCCCATTCCATGAGGTCCCATGTGTCTCATCACTGAGGTTCCAAACCTGATTGCCCAATGGCCTCTGAAGGACGGTGGCCACAGAGCCACCTAGAGGGAGCAGGTGGAAGGACAACACACTTTCCCCCTTGGGGTTGCCCGGTGACAGTAACCTACTGCGGGTTCCGGACACATTTCTGCCAAAAGCTACTGGGTTCTGAGATTTGTTTCTGAGACTCTGGGATCAAGGCCATTAAGCAGCTTGATCAGGAGCCAGAGACGCCGTTTGTGGGCCATTCATGGGCGGCAACTCGGGGTCTCTTTGGGACGTGGAGGAAAGGGCCAGATCCACTCCCATCCAGTGAGGGCCCACGTGTCTCGTCACTGAGGGCCCAAACCTGATTGTCCAATGACCTCTGGAGGATGGCAGCCACCGAACCGCCAAGGGGGAATAGGCGGAAGGACAGCACCCTTTCCCCCCTGGGGTGGCCCAGTGACAGTAACCTACTGCGGGTCTGGATGCATTTCTGCCAAAAACCACTGGGTTCTGAGATTTGTTTCTAACTATCTGGGATCATGGCTGTTAAGCAGCTTGATGAGGAGCCAGAGAGGCTGTTCGTGGGGCATTCATGGGCGGCAACTCGGGGTCTCATTGAGAGGGGCGGAAAGGGCTGGCTCCACCCCCATCCTGTGATGTCCCGCATGTCTTATCACTGTGGGCCCAAACCTGACTGTCCAGTGGCCTCTGGAGGATGGCGGTCACCGGGCCTCCAGGGGGAACTGGTCAAGGCACAAAACCTACTCCTACCTGGAGTGGCCCAGCACCAGTAACCTACTGCAGTAACAGGATGCATTTCTGCCAAAAGCCTTGCACGCAGCCAACAATGGCCGACCTGAGTTTGATTCCTCCACCCCTCTCGGAGAGCCCGGCAAGCCACTGAGAGTATCTCACCCACATGGCAGAGCCTGGCAAGCTACCCGTGACGTGTTCAGTATGCCAAACACAGTAACACGTCTCACAATGTTACTGGGCCCGCTCAAGCAAATCAATGAACAATGGGTGGGATGTGACCGTGACTTTCTTGCTGATCTTTGCCCCAAGTTTTGGGGGTCTGGCCAAAGGCGCAGCAGCAATTTTGGGGTATCTGAAAGTCTGATGGCACCATCAGGCTGCTGATGCACTCGTCTCACAGGTACAGATTGACCTGCTGGCGGCACCATAACCCCTATTATTAATTTTTAAAGAAATATTTATATCTTTTCTGTAGAGACTAAACCAGAAAATATTCCATCCAATAGTGATTGAGAGTTCCTTTCAGACTCACCTAGATGATGAAAGAGGTGTGTGTCGGTATTTCAGGTTCATAAGGGCAGGTTTGTGTTTAAGATTCTGTATCAGGACCTTTAGGGCTTCACAAGACTTAGAACATGTTCATTGTCCATATATACCTCAGTTTCTTAATCAACTCATCCTTTGGTGGACAAGTCAATTTCATGTTTAAGGAATTGTAAATGATTCTAAGATGGACATAGAAGAGCAAATATCCATTAAATTAGTTTTTCATATATTTTGTATAAGTATGTAGGAGTTGTATTGATAAGTAATATGTAATTTCCATTTTTATTTTAAAAGAAATATTCATAAAATTTTCTTTAATAATATGCCAATTTATATTCCCACCAGCAGTGCACCAAAGTTTTTCTATATATACTAACCAGTACTGGTTGCATCCATCCATTCATTTTGCTATACGTCAGTGTTCAGGAATAAAGTGTCATTTCATTGTAGTATTTATTTACATTTCTTTAGTAATTAGTCATAATTATTTATTTCTGTAGTCATCTTGTCATCTTGTAAGATTTCTTAGAAGGTGTGTCTATGTTTTTTCAATTTATTATTGAAATTATTGGTTTGTTAATATTGTGGAGTTGTATATTTTCTTATATATACATATACATTTGCTATATGTATATGTATCATACATACAAAATCATATATAGATATATGTATGATTTTCCCATTCACAAAATTGACTTTTTATTTTGTAGTTAAATCTTTCAACTCAGTAAATTTTAAATTTGAAAAGACAAAGTCATGAAATTTACATACAAGTGGTACTACATGGAAAGTATGTTAAGTGAAATGACTCAGAAAGAAAGGGATAGACATAGAAAGATTGCATTAATCTGGGGAACATAAAGTAACAAAATAGGAGACTAACACCCAAGAATGGCCTAGATTAGTACCAGAAATTTTACTCCATGACTTGGAGGACAGCCAAACATGATAGGGGAAAAGGGAGCTCAGATAGAGAAGGGAACACCAAATAAAGGGTGTTGGGAGGATCCTTCCAGGATGGGAGAAGCATGCTGAAAGTAGACTATAGACCAAACATGATTGTCACCCATTGCCTCTTTTGCAAACACAACACCCAATAAGAGATAGAGAACAAAAGGGAATGCCCTGCCACAGAGGTAGGGTGGGATGGGGGGATGGGGGGTGGGAGGGATACTGGGATCTGTGGTGGTGGGAAATGGGCACTGGTGGAGGGATGGGTATTTGATCATTGTATAATTGAAACCCAAGCACAAAAATTTGTAAGTCTACAACTGTACCTCTTGATGTCTCACTAATAAAAATTAAAATTTTTTAATTTATTGTGCTAGATTTGAACCCAAACCAGAAATACTCAGAGGCTACTCCAAACCTCTCTGCTCAGAGGTCAATCCTAGTGTATCTGAGGGATCATAATGTGGTACCAGTGGTTGAACCTGGGCCTCTTGCTTGCAAACCATACATTATATACTATTGAACTATATCTTCTTTCAAATAATTTTAATTTGACACAGTCATATAATTTTATTTTTTTCTGTTTCCCATGCCATTAGAGCTGGATCCCCAACTAGCCCTCTAATGTGCATAAGCCCTGGTTTACATTACTTATGTTTTTCTTTATGTAATTGATCTGATATCTAAGTACTAATTAATTTTGAGGCAATTTCTCCGTATATTGTTATTAGTGTGGCAGGTTTTGTTTTCCATGTTCCAAAACAACATTTTATAAATCATGGAATATTTGTAATGAATTTTAAGTTAGGGATTTTTAAGTCAGGGTTTTTAAGGTGGGGTTTTAAGTTAAGGGTTTGTAAAGAGTTTTATGTTTTCATCTCCCAATAAAACACTATTTCAATTATGACATATTTGTAATGAGTTTTAAGTTAGGGATTTTCAGTTAAGGATTTTAAGGCAGGGAGTTTTAAGTTAGGGATTTCTAATGAATTTTAATTTCGGGAATAACTTTATCTTTTTGGCTATTTTGTGGTTTCAAGAAATTTTTAGATTTTCTTGTTAGATTTAAAGATATCATAGGAGGGGCTGGAGTGATAGCACAGCTGATAGGGCATTTCTCTTCCATTTTGTGGACCCGGGTTTGATTCCCAGCATCCCATACGGTTCCCCAAGCACTGTCAGGAGTATTTCCTGAGTGCATGAGCCAGGAGTAACCTTTGTGCATCACTGGGTGTGACCAAAAAGAGAAAAGAAAAGAAAAGAAAAGAAAAGAAAAGAAAAGAAAAGAAAAGAAAAGAAAAGAAAAGGAAAATATCATAGGAAGTTTTAGAAGAAATAAGTTGAACATGTAGATTACTTTAAGTGAGTAATTAATTCAAGAAAATGGGGTATCTTTCAATGTTTTAAAGTCTTCTATTTATTTATATAATGTCTAAGTTTTCAATATAGGGCTTTCACCTCCTTTCATGTCTTGATTCACACATATTTTATCTCTTATGAAGCAATTGAAATAGGACTTTAATTTATAGAACAACTGTCACGGTCATGGTCCTCCCGTTATTCATCAATTTGCTCGAGCGGGCCCAGTAACATCTCCATTGTGAGACTTGTTGTTACTGTGTTTGGCATATTGAATACTTCACTGGTAGCTTGCCAGGCTTTGCCGTGAGGGCGAGATACTCTCGGTAACTTGCCGGGCTCTCCGAGAGGGGTGGAGGAATCGAACTCGGGTTGGCCATATTGGCCACTTGCAAAGCAAACGCCTTACCCACTGTGCAATCGCTCCAGTCCAGAACAAATGTAAGTTGTCTTAATTTCTATTTTCTTCAAATGATGCATACAGAAAACCAACACATATATTTGTAATAAATTCACATCATAACACTTTACTGAACTAGTTGCTTCTAGTAATGTTTTGTTAGAATATTTAAAGTTTTATCTATAGGTAGTTCTAACATTTACCAACAGCAAGTTTTACTTCTTTTCTGATTTAAATTCCTTTATATATATTTTTGCATCATTAAACTGTTCATTATGTCCAAAATGACGTTTAGAAGTTATAATATCATTGGAAATTCTCATTTAGTTTCAAATCTCCGGCACTGAATTTTATTTTTCACTATTCGTTATGGAATTATCTGTGGGTTTCTAATGTGTGAACTTTATTATATGGAGGTATGTTCTTCTATTACCAACTATCTGGAATTTATTAAAAATAGTCAATCATGTTAAAGGTACGTTCATTATATATTGATATATTTATTTCCAATAGATTTAAGAATATCCCCCCTTTTTATATAGTACATCAATAGATTTTTTCATGTTGAACAAAATTGGGATCCTAAGGTAAATCACACTGAGTCAGGATTGATTCTCCTGATGCACTACTCCATTAATTTTACCAGATAGTGATGAAAAGTTTTGCTTTTATATTCTTCATATGCACGGGCTGGAACGATAGCCCAGCAGGTAGGGTGTTTGCCTTGCACGTGACCGACCCAGGTTTGATTCTTCCGCCCCTCTCGGAGAGACTGGCAAGCTACAGAGAGTATCTCGCCCGCACAGCAAAGCCTTGCAAGCTACCTGTGATGTATTCAATATGCCAAACACAGTAACAACAAGTCTCACAATGGAGAAGTTACTGGGTCTGCTCAAGCAAATCTATAAACAATGGGAAGACAGTGGGCAGTGGATTATTCATAGGTAGCGCTTTGCAGTTTGTTTGTCAGCTTAATTCTCTCCTTCCAGGACTTGTGGATTTCAATCTTAAAGTGTCTGGGAGTGTTCCCCATATTGAACATTTTTGTGAAAGTTTGATCATAATTTTAAGTATGGAAAGTTCTTTAGAGTTCACTTAAGATACCATATGTTACTGCACTTCTGTTCTTAGGGAGACTTTTTGATTGATTTTCTTTAATTACTATATTTGTGATTTGCTTGTTCAATATTTATATTTATTCCATGTTCAGGTTAAGAAGGTAGTTATTGATTCCCTAAGATATATTCCTAGAAGTGGTATTGCTGGGTCATATGGAAGCTCAGTTTCTAGCTTTTTGAAGAATGCTTATCTTGTTTTCCAAAAACGTTGGACTAGTTGGCATTCCCAGCAATAAAGAAGAGTCCATTTCTCCTTCCAGCATCCATGCCAGCATTGGTCGCTCTTGTTCTTTTTGATATGTGACAGTTTCTGTGGTGTGAGATGATTACTCATTGTTTTCTGATTTGCATATCTCTAGTGATTAGCGATTTAGAATGGTTTATTGTGTGCCTTTTGATCATTTGTATTTCTTCTTTGAGGAAGTTCCAATTCTCCCTATTTTCTGATGGGGTTGTGGGAAATTTTTTCTTTAAAATTCTACCAGTGATTTATATATCTTGGATATTAATCCCTTATCAGATGTGTATTGGGTAAATATTTTTCCCAATCTGTGGAATGTCTTTGTATCTCAGTCACGGTTTCTTATGAGGTGCAGAAGCTTCTTAATTTAATGTAGTCCCATTTATCTTTTGTTCTACTTTCTTGGTCAGTGGTATTTCATCTTTGAAGATACCTTTAGCTTCAATGTCATGGAGGGTTCTGCCAACATTTTCCTCCATATCGCGGTATGGATTCATGTCTGATATCAGTTTTTTAATATACTTTCATCTAACTTTTGTGCCTGGCTTTAGAAGTAGGTCTTAGTTTATTTTTACATGTATCACAGGCACCACTTGTTGAAGAGATTTTCTTTGTTCCACTTTATATTGTTTGCTCCTTTATCAAAGATTAAATGATCATATATCTAAAGGTTGGTGTCCACATATTTAACTCTATTCTATTATTCTAAATGTCTCTATATATTCCAATACAATGATGTTTTGATTATTACCATGTTATAGAAGAGTTTGAAATTGGGAAAGGTGATGTCTCCCATCCTATTTTTCCCAAGGATTGGTTTAGCTATTTAAAATAAACCTCATATGGAGGTTTATTTTTCCATGAGTTTCAATAAGAGTTGATCTCTAAGTCTTTGAAAAATGTCATGGGTATCCTAATAGGGAAGACACTGAATCTGTTTACTGCTTCAGGGAGTATTGCCATTTTGACGTAGTTAATTCTCCCAACCCATAAGCAGGGGCTGTGTTTCCTTTTCCTCGTGTACTCTTTTATTTTTTGAAGAAGTGTATTTTAGGTTTCTTTGTATAGGTTCTTCACTTCATTAGTTAAACTGATTTACTTGATTTTTTTTTACGTAGGAGTACTGCTATTTATTCAGCCATTGATTAGCTGATTAAATTTGGCATGAACTCCACCTTACTTTTTTCATAATTTTATTTATTTATTTTTCTTCTAATATTTATTTATTGAATCACTGTGGGAAAAGTTACTACGCTTTCAGGATGAAGTCTTGGTCATGCAATGATCAAACACCTTTCCCTTCACCAGTACTCATTTTTCACCACCAAGAACCCCAATATATCCCCCTCCCACCCCTCCCAATGCCTGTGAGGCAGATGATTTCTACTTAACTCTTCTCTACATTGATTCCATTCATTATTTTGACAAAAGATGCACCATTATTGTTTAGAATTTCCCCCGCAACAATCAGAATTGCAGAAAAGGCTTTGTGAAATACTTTGTTCTCTATAGCTGGTTATGAGAATCATATAATCTTGTGTGGCTGAAATAGCAGCCTTGCGATTTTGGATTTCTGCAAAGAGCCAGATAATTACGAGATTGGTTTCTGTGCATCTGGTATGGCTGTGCCAGAGAGCCGCTCCTGGGAGGCAATCCGTGACCTCGGTAGGGCGGGAAGGATGAGACTGTACCGCCCCCCTTCCTATGAGACTGTAGTTGCCCCGTCACCGCCGGCTCATACCTGGCTTTTCAATAATCTCTGAGGCAGTGGCCACCTTGCTCACGGGTGGGAAAAAGGCGGAAGGGAGCAACATCCTTTCCCTCCCGGGGAAGCATGGAGCCGTAGTTTAATGCGTGGTCCATTCACTTTTCTGCTGCAAGCTGCCGGGCTCTGGATTATATCCTTTTGTCTCTGCAGCCATGGCCGTGCTGGAGAGTCGCTCATGGGGGACTACTCATGAACTCAGTAGGGCGTGAAGGACGTGCCGATACCGCCCCCCCTTCCCAAGAGACTGCAGTTGCTTCATCAATGCCTACTCATACCTGGCTTTCCAAGTAGCTCTGAGGCACTGGGCCACCTTGTATGCAGTCCAGATGCATTTCTGCCAAAAGTTGCTGGGTTTTGAAATTTGTTTCTGAGTCTCTGATATCATGTCCGCTAATTAGTTTGATCAGGAACCAGAGAGGCCGTTTGTAGGCGGCCACTCGGGGTCTCGCTGGGATGGGGAGAAAAGGGCTGGTTCCACCCCCATCTGGTGAGGCCCCACATGTCTCGTAACTGCAGGCCCAAACCTGACTGTCCAGTGGCCTCTGGAGGATGGTGGTCACCGGGCTGCCAAGGTTAACCGCTCAAGGCACAAAACCAGTTCCCACATGGATTGGGCCAGAGCCAGTAACCTACTGCAGGAACAGGACGCATTTCTGCCAAAAGCTTTTGGGTTCCAAGATTCGTTTCTGAGTCTCTCGGATCATGGCTGTTAAGCAGTTCGATCAGGAATGAGAGGCCATGCCTCAAATTATATAGCTGAGCCAGAGATGGTTTGTGGGTGTGTCTCCCACATACCTAACTTTGGCCAATAACTTTCTTTTTTTATATTTTTATTAGTGAAACACCATGAGGTATAGTTGTAGGCTTACAAATTTTTGTGCTTGGGTTTCAATTATACAATGATCAAATACACATACCTCTACCAGAGCCCATATTCCAACACCATGTATCCCAGTATCCCTCCCACCCCCATACCCCTCATCCCACCCTGCCTCTGTGGCAGGGCATTCCCTTTTGTTTTCTCTCTCCTTTTGGGTCTTGTAATCTTCAAAAGAGGCACTGAGTGGCAATCATGTTCGGTCCATGGTCTACTTTCAACACACATCTCCCATCCCGGGAGTATCCTCCAAACACCCTTTATTTGGTGCTCCCTTCTCTATCTGAGCTGCCCTTTCACCTAGAATGCCCAGCTGCCTCTAAGCCATGGAGTAATCCTCCTGGTACTGATCTCGGCTGTTCTTGGGTATTAATCTCCTATTTTGTTACTTTATGTCCCCCAGATGAATGCGACCTTTTTATGTCTATCCCTCTCTTTCTGACTCATTTCACTTAGCATGATACTTTCCATGTAGTACCACTTGAACGTAAATTTCATAACTTCATCTTTTCTAACAGCTACATAGTACTCTATTGTGTAGATGTACCAAAGTTTCTTTAACCAGTCATCTATTCTTCGGCACTCAGGATTTTTTCCAGATTCTGGCTTTTGTAAAGAGTGCTGCAATAAAGAAACAAGTGCAGATGTCACTTCGACTATACATTTTTGCCTCTCTGGGATATATTCCCAGGAGTGGTATTGCTGGGTCAAATGGGAGCTCAATTTCTAATTTTTTGAGAATTGTCCATACTGTTTTCCAAAAGGGCTGAACCAGTCAACATTCCCACCAACAGTGAAGGAGTGTCCCTTTCTCGCCACATCTGCGCCAGCATCAGTTGCTTTTGTTCTTTTGGATGTGAGCCAGTCTCTGAGGTGTGAGATGGTATCTCATTGTGGTTTTGATCTGCATCTCCCTGATGATAAGTGACGTAGATAATTTTCTCATGTGCTTTTTTGCCATTCGTATTTCTTCTTTGAGAATGTTTCTGTTCATTTCATTGCCCCATTTTTATGGGGTTGGATGTTTTCTTATTATGGAGGTCCACCAGTATTTTATATATACTTAATATCAACCCCTTGTCAGATGTGTATTCATCAAATATTCTTACCAATTCTATAGACTATCTTTGTATTTTGGTCACTGTTTCTTTTGCGGTTCAGAAGCTTCTTAGTTTAAGATGGTCCCATTTGTCTATCTCTGTTTTCACTTGCTTGGCCAGTGGCGTGACATCTTTGAAGATACCGTTAGCTTCAATGTCATGGAGGGTTTTGCCAACTTTGTCTTCAATGTACCTTATGGTTTCTGGTCTGATGTTGAGGTCTTTAATCCACTTTGATCTTACTTTTGTACATGATGTTAGGCAGAGTTCTGAGCCAATTATTTTGCATGTAGCCATCAAGTTTTGCCAGCACAATTTGATAAAGAGACTTTCCTTACACCACTTCTCATTTCATGCCGCCTAATCAAAAATTTGATGGTTATATGATTGAGGGGAAATATCAGTGTATTCAACCCTGTTCCACTGGTCTGTAGCTCTGCCTTTGTTCCAGTACCATGCTGTTTTAATTATTACTGCTTTGTAGTAGAGTGTGAAGTTAGAGAGGTTAATTCCTCCCATTTTCTTTTTCCCAAGAATTGCTTTAGATATTCGTGGGGGCTTATTGTTCCATATGAATTTCAGGAGTGTTGGCTCCATTTTTTTGAATAATGTGTGTATCCTTATAGGGATTGCATTGAATTTCTACAATGCTTTGGGATATATTGCCATTTTGACAATGTTAACTCTCAGGACCCATTTGCTCGAGCGGGCCCAGTAACGTCTCCATTGGAGACTTTGTTGTTACTGTGTCTGGCATATCGAATACTCTCGGTAGTTTGCCGGGCTCTCCAAGAGGGGCGGAGGAATCGAACTCGGGTCGGCCATGTTGGCCGCTTGTAAGGCGAACGCCCTACCCGCTGTGCTATCTCAAGACCCATGAGCAGGGGATATCTTTCCATTTTCTCATGTCCTCTTTTATTTCCTGGGGTAGCGTTTTGTAGTTTTCTTTGTACAGGTCCTTTACTTCCTTAGTTAAGCTGATTCCTAGGTACTTGATTTTCTGGGGCACAATTGTGAATCGGATTGCTTTTTTCATGTCGCTTTCTTCTCTCTCACTGTTTGCATATAGGAAAGCCATGGACTTTTGGGTATTGATTTTACTGCCTGCAACTTTACTATACAAGTCTATAGTTTCTAGGAATTTCTAGGTGGAGGTTATAGGGTTCTATATGTATAGTATCATTTCATCTGCAAATAGGAGAGCTTGATTTCTTCCTTTCCTACCTGAATGCCCTTAATAACCTTCTCTCCCCTAATCGCTATTGCAAGTACTTCCAGTACTATATTTAACAGCAGTGGAGAGAGTGTGCATCCTTATCTCGTCCCTGATCTTAGAGGGAAGGCTTTCCGTTTTCCCCATTGAGGATGATGCTTGCTGTTGGCTTGTGTTAGATGGCTTTAACTATTTTGAGAAAAGTCTCCCCTATACCCATTTTGGCTAGGGTTTTCATCATGACCGGGTGCTAGATCTTGTCAAATGCTTTATCTGCGTCTATTGATATTATCATATGGTTTTTATCTTTTTATTTGTTGATATGATGCACTATCTTGATCGATTTCCTAACGTTAAACCATCCTTGCATCCCTGGGATCAATCCTACTTGGTCATGTTGTATGATGTTTTTGATGAGTCGTTGGATTCTATATGCTAGTAGTTTGTTTGGGATTTTTCATCTGTGTTCATTAGGGATATCGGCCTGTTATTCTCTTTCTTCTTTGGTATCTCTGTCTGCTTTTGGTATCAGGGTAATATTTCCTTCGTAGAAACTGTTTGGAAGTGTTTTTGATATTTCAATATTGTGGAAAAGCTTAAAGATGATTGGGAGTAAGTCCTCTTTAAAGATTTGGAAGAATTCACTAGTGAATCCATCTGGGCCGGGACTTTTGTACTTGGGGAGACTTTTTATTACCATTTCAATTTCCTTGATGGTGACTGGTCTTTTCAGGTACTCCAGGTCATCTTTGTTCAGCCTTGGGAGTCTTTAGGAGTCTAGGAATTTATCCATTTACTCGAGATATTCATATTTCTTGGCATAAAGTTTCTCAAAGTACTCCCTGAGTATTCTTTGAATTTCTGTAGTTTTTGTTGTAATGACCCCCCTTTCATTTCTTATTTGGTTTTTAAGGGTTTTCTCTCTCCCTTTCTTTGTGAGTTTTGCTAGAAGCTTATCGATCTTGTTAATTTTCTCTAAGAACCAGCTCTTGGTTTCATTGATCTTTTGGATTGTTTTTTGGGTTTCCATCTCGTTAATATCTGTTCTGAGTTTTATTATTCACTTCCTCCTGTTTGGGTCGGGTTCCTTTTTATTGGTTCTTCTCCAAGCTCTTAAGCTTTTAGGTTAGATTATTTATGTGTGCTCACTCCTCCTTCCTGAGGAATGCTTATAGAGATATAAACTTTCCTTTTAACACAGCTTTTGCATTGTCCCATAAGTTTTGGTTACTCGTGTCCTCATTTTCATTCGTTTCTAGGAATCTTTTGATTTCTTCTTTGATTTCCTTTCCTAGCCACTCGTTTTTCAATAGCTCACTGTTTAATGTCCAGGTGTTTGATTTAGTTGTCTGTTTTTGTGTGTGATTTACTTCTAATTTCAGCTCATTATGGTCTGAGAAGATTGTTGATACAATCTCTATCTTCTTAATTTTATGGAAGTATGTTTTGTGGCTCAGCATGTGGTCTATCTTGGAGAATATTCCATGTACGCTTGAGAAGAATGTGTATTCAGCTTTTTGAGGATGAAGTGTCCTGTATATATCTACTACGTTCCTTTCTTCCATTGTTTCCCTCAGATGTAGTATGTCCTTGCTAAGGTTGAGTCTTGTTGATCTACCAAGAGGTGATAAAGCAGTGTTGAAGCCTCCCACTAGTATTGTGTTGCTATTGATGTCTTTATCCAAATCTATGAGTAGTTGTTTTAAGTACCTTGCTCGTCCCTCATTAGGTGCATATACATTTAGTATTATAAGTTCTTCCTCTTGTACAGATCCTTTGATCAATAAGAAATGGCCTTCACAGTCTCCTGTGACCTTCTTCACTCTGAAATCAATTTGGTCTGATATTAGGATGGCTACCCCAGCTTTTCTATGCGAGCTGTTTGCCTGTAGGATTGTTTTCCTACCTTTGACTCTGAGCCTGTTTGCTTTGACTATTGAGATGTGTTTCTTGCAGATAGCAGAATGTCGGGTTCAATTTTCTAATCCAGCCTTCCACTCTGTGTCTTTTAATTGGTGCATTTCGCCCATTGACATTGAGGGAGATTATTGTTATGGGATTTTGTCCCATTGTTCTGTTGAAATTTGGTGTATTTGAGGGGCCTGTCTTGTCTTAAAATATCCCATTTAGTTGTTCTTGTAACCATGATTTTAAGTCTATGAAATTCCTGAGCTGTTGTTTGTCTGTGAAACTGTGTGTTGTTCCTTCTGTTATGAATGAGAGTCTTTCTGGGTAAAGTATTTTGGTGAGGCATTTATTTCATTGAGGTTTTTCACTATATCCCACCACTGTTTTTGGGCCATGAGGGTTTCATCAGAAAAATCAAGTGTGAATCTTAAGGATCCTGCTTTGTAGGAAATTTCTTTCTTTGATCTTGCTGCTTTCAGAATGTTGTCTCTATCTAAGGTTTTGGTCATTTTGATCAGGATGTGTCTTGGGGTATTTTTATTTGAATTTCTTCTAGCTGGTACCCTTCGGGCCTCCTGAATTTGGTCACAAGTTTTCTTCAGCTCTGGAAACGTGGTAGCAATGATGTCTTTGACAGTTTCTTCTTCATCAGGGTTTCCTTCCTGTCCCTCTGGGACTACAATAATTCTTATGTTACTCCTCTTGTATTCATCACGATCTTCTCTTGCCATCTGTTCCTGAATTGTGAATCTCTTTTTGTATTTTCTGCTCTTTTCTGGAGGATCTCTGAACTTCATCTTCAAACTCACTGATTCTGTTCTCTGCAGCTGTTACTCTGCTGCTGAGGCCTTAAACTGAGTTTTTCAATTCGTCTACCAGGTTTTTCAGGTCTCACATTTCCGTTTGCATTTTTCTCATTTCTTTCCTTCAAATCCTCTTGTCTTTTATTGGCATTGCTTTCTATTGTTTCTTTTAGCTCCCTAAGCATCCTACATAGCTCCCTTCTGAATTCCTTGTCAGAGATGTTGTCTAACACTACACTACTGTTGGTGTCTTCTGGGCTAGCCTCTTCAATAAGAAAGTTTGGTGGGCTTTTGCGTTGCTTTACCATTGTGACCAGTGTGGTTTAGACCTTCATGTTCACTGTTACTGTTCTGCTTGATATGCAGAATGAATTGAGATAGGC
This sequence comes from Sorex fumeus, assembly GCF_029834395.1. NCBI lineage: Eukaryota > Metazoa > Chordata > Mammalia > Eulipotyphla > Soricidae > Sorex > Sorex fumeus. The sequence continues at coordinate 9,901,667 of NW_026606115.1, forward strand.
TTAAGGAATTATGGGCTAATGTGTTTCTATTGGTTGAGCTAACCTAGAGAACCATAAGAGGGTAACTTATGTTTCCTATGGGATATTTAGTTCATGGCCACTTACACGGCCATGGCTCCGGAAAGGGTTCCTGGCGCTGGGTTCCCGGCGGCCAGTACCTATTTGAATGAGGAGACAATGCCCGGAGCTGTTCAGCTTTGTTTCTGTGAGATTTGTCTCAGTTCCCGTCCCGTGCAGATCAAGGGGGAAAACTGGCTTTTCTAGGGGATCAAGCTAGCTGCACATGCCCAGAAAGAGTCCCTGGCCCTGGGCGCTGGGCAGGCAGTACCTGTTTGAATGAGGGGACAATGCCCTGAGCCATTCAGCTTTGTTTCCACGAGATGTGTATGGCAATTTACTTTCTTGGTAAACTTTGCCCCACGTTTTTGAGGTCTGGCCAAAGGCACAGCAGTAATTTTGGGGTATCTGAAAGCCTGACGGTGCCATCAGGCTGCTGATGTACTCGCCTAACAGGTACAAATTGACTGGCTGGCGGAATCATACCCCCTAGATTTACTTGATTTTTTGAGGCCACATTTTTGAATGGGACTTTTTAAAAAAATCTCTTTCTTCTCTTTCATTATTTGTATATAGGAAAGCTATGGACTTCTGAGTATTGTTTTACAAACCTATTTTACTAAAGATATCTATTATTTCCAGGAGTTTTTGTAGATTTCTTAGGATTTTCGAAATATAGTATCACATCATCTACAAATAATGAAAACTTGATTTCTTTCTTTCCTATCTGGATGACTTTGATACCTTTATCTTGCCCAATTGCTATGGCAAGTACTTCCCATACCATATTTAATAAAAGTGGCAAGAGTAAGAGAACTTGCCTTGTGTCTCATCTTAGAGGACCGATCTTTAACTTTTCCCCATTGGGGGTACAGCTTGCTGTGTGCTTATTGTAGGTAGCTTGACTATATTGAAAATGTTCCTTCAACTCTCATTTTTTAAAGAGTTTTTATCAGTGACATATACTGGATCATGTCAAATCTTTTTTTTTCACATCTACTGATGTGATCATATGATTATTTATCTATTTTTTATGAATATGCTATATTATATTGATTAGCTTATGAATATTAAAACGCTATCTGCACTTCTATGTTAATCGCAACACTATTCACAATAGAATCTGGAAACAACCCAAGTAACCATGAACAGATTACTAGCTAAAGAATCTATGGTACATCTACACAATGAAATACTATGAAGCTGTTAGGAAAAATGAAATTATGAGCTAGCTATAAATTAATGGACATGGAGAATATCATGCTGCATATCAAACTTGTCATAAGTAAAGGGATTGATATAGAATGATTGGACTCTTTTGTGAGATATAAAAAAGACATGAGACCAATACCCAACGGCAGTATAAACAAAGGTCATGAGGATATATCCATGACTGGATGCTTACCTTAAATGCTGAGGGAAGAAGGCAGTTGGGATAGAAAAGGGATCATTATGACAAAAGGATCACCATGACAGAGGGATCACTATGGTATGGAAATGATCACTCTGAATAAGAACTGCATGCTGAAAACAGGTAAAAAAAGGGAATATTATAACCTCTCATTAACTGTATTGCAAGCCATAATGCTCCAAAGTAGAGAGACAGAGGCAGTCAGAGAGAGAAAGAGAGAGAGAAACGGAAAGTGCCATCAATAGAAATAGGCTGCAGGGAATGGGAATATGGTTCCCATATGGGAATATGGGAATGGGAAACTGGGGATACTGATGGTGGGGAATATACAGTTCTGGAGGGATGATTGTTTGACACTGTATGACTGAATGGCAGAAACCCAACCATGGTCATCTTTGTAACAATATATCTCATAGTGAGTCAATAAAAAATAATTTTAACAAGGAATGTGGCTATCAGGTCAGTGTGAGAGTGCACTGTGTTGGAATGCATGCTTTATATGCACAAGACCAGGTTTAATACCTGGCACCAAATATTTCCTAAGTATGACTGGAGGAAAACCCCCAAAATAAAGTTGTTTGCCTCTTGTAGATCATCTGTTGATCTTTTAGATCATCTTTTATGTTTCTGTTTCATTGTTCTCTACTTTAATGTTTATTTTCTCCTATATATTGTATTTTGATTCTGCTTATTCAAACTTTGTTTGATGTTTGAGTTATGAGGTAGGATTATTCATTTTATTTGAAACTTTACTTATTTATTTATGAAGGGGTGTGCTGGAGCGATAGCACAGCGGTAGGGCTTTTGCCCTGCAGGCAGCCAATATGGCTGACCCGAGTTCGATTCCTCCACCCCTCTCGGAGAGCCCGGCAAGATACCGAGAGTATCTCACCCGCACAGCAAAGCCTGGCAAGCTCCTGGTGATGTATTCGATGTGCCAAACACAGTAACAAGTGTCACAATGGAGACGTTACTGGGCCCGCTCGAGCAAATCGATGAACAACGGGAGGACTGTGACCATTTATGAAGAGGTGTATATAGTCATAATACCTACTTAACATTATTTTTGCTGACTCTTGTAAGAGCTGGTAATTTATAGCTTTGTTTCTGTTAGCCTCAAGTAATGTTTTGACTTTCCTATTTACTAATGTTTGAGGTGTTTCTCATTTTTCTTTAATTTTTAAAATTTTTTAGAGAAATTGTGCCTTTGTTAGCATAAAACTATTTGGATATTTTATGATTTTCATAGTTATCTGGCTGGAGTGATAGCAAAGAGGTAGGGTGTTTGCCTTGCACACAGCCAACTGGCTGCCCGGGTTCAATTCCTCCGCCCCTCTCGGAGAGCCTGGCGAGCTACCGAGAGTATCTCACCTGCATGGCAAAGTCTGGCAAGCTACCAGTGATGAATTCGGTATGCCAAACACAGTAACAACAAGTCTCACAATGGAGACGTTACTGGGCCTGTTCGAGCAAATCGATGAACAAGGAGAGGACTGTGCTACAGTGCTACATAGTTTATCAATTTAGTTTGTGCTGACAAATCTTGTCTCACAGCTATTTTACACATAAAAAAGAACACAATACAGAAGACTACAGTTGTTTAAAACAAATGTCTGTTTTAATTTTTCTTGTATTTTTAAGAAGGGTCTGCATTTGTAAATTCAAGTTTGATTAGCCCTTGATAGTTCTTTGCTCAATATATTGAACACATTCATTTTCTTTGTTTTTAGTGCCTCTAAGCTATTTCTTTCTCTTGTTTTCTTCTATCAAATTCTTGTTACTTAGTAGCATGCTTAAGCTTGTATCCATTCTTATTTTTGCTGTTTATTTTGATATGGTGTTTTCTTTTGCTTCTATTTGGAATAGTAATAGAACTAACTCTCATCAGGTTGTTCTTCAGGTTGAGGCTGGTCAATGCTCTGGTCAATTCTACATTCTTCTTCAGGCAAAGCCTGATTGATTTGTTCGCACAAAAACTGGCTAAGTTTTCTAAATTGCCTTTCTTTTCTAAGTCTTTCCAGCTAAGTAGAGATGTTTCAGAGGATCTGGCTATCTGTCTGTGAATTCGGATTTCTGTGATGTCTGGGCCTTCTTTTTTCACTGTATTAATTTCTTGTAATTTTTCTGAATCTTCAGTTTTCTTGTAAATGCAAAAAGCTCCATCTCCTCATGAGCACTGCGAGTAAAGGTCTGTTCATAGTTGAGTTGTCAGATCCTGTGCTTCACATTCTTTTTCCTGTCTCATTGTACAACAAGTTGCAGAGCTGTTGAGCTTCCTGAGAGAAGTCCTGTCTATTTCCAGAGCACATATGGTGAATTTTTACAATGAATCTTTTTGGAAGCATCAGGTTGATTTGAAGTCTGTTTGGAAACATCATGTCGATCTGCCCACAGACAGTACTGGCTGTGCTGAGGAGGTAACCCTCTAATTTTCTTTAAACTGTTTACTGTCTTTTAACTGTTTATTGTTAATCTCATACAATTCAGTTAGAAAAAATGTTTGATAATATTTCTATCTTAAGATGTAATTGAGACATCTATTTTTTCCCAATGTGTGATTAATCCTTGATATTATCCCAAGAAACACTTATGAAGAATGGACTTTTTTTCATTTTATATATGTATACATCACTGTCATTGTCACTGTCCTCCCATTGTTCATTGATTTGCTTGAGCAGGTCCAGTAACGTCTTCATTGTGAGACTTCTTGTTACTGTTTTTGGCATATCGAATACATCACGAGTAGCTTGCCAGGCTTTGCAAATATGTATACATATACATACATATATGTACATATAATATTTTCATTTACTTTATTAATGCTTAAAAATTATTTTAGGCACCTGGATTACAAAACTTTGAATAGTAGGTTTCATGAATAAAACTTTCAAGCATCACACCCTCAATCAGAGTGTCATTTCCGTACAACATTGCCCCAGTGTTTCCCCAAATTCTTTACCTCCCATGCCTCTCTGTAGTGAACTTCATACTGAAGACAATTTCTAATTTTCATTGACTTGTGCTACAGGAGTTTATCCAGACCCTCAGGCGGAGACTGACTCATGGGTGAAGCCCCACAGAGCAGGGAAAGCGAACACTCTCACCTTGGACTCCAGGCTCAGCGGATCCAGGAGCAGAGATTGTCTGCCTGCTTCCAGCAGCCTGGAAGACCTCCACTACCTCCACTACCTCCACTGCCCAGCCAACCCTACACTCTCGGATGCTTTCTGGACCGCACGGCTGCAACACAGCTGCACGACATCCAACATCATAAAACACTTAATACAAGATTACTGCACCATATTTGATGGGGTTCAAATATGGTTTGAACCATGGGAACACCTGCAAGGATGATTAGAGGCCAACTTAAAAGCCTCTATCCCTCTTGGAGAGCCTGGTAAGCTATTGAGAGTGTTCTGCCTACACAGCAGAGCCTGGAAAGCTATCCATGGTGTATTCGATATGCCAAAACAAATAAAAACAATGGGTCTCATTCCTCTCACCCTGAAAGAGACACCAATATGGTAGCATTATAAAGGATGAGGAAGGAGAAGCTGATTAAATCTCAGGGCCGAACTAGTCTGCCAAAACGAAGAAGGACAAAAATGACTGTCTGTAATTTAAATGCACGTACACTGGCATTGGATGCATCCATCGAGGATCTGATGCTACAAGCTCTAAAGATCAAGTATGAAATCATTGGTCTGACCGAGAGTAGAAGGCATAAATCACATCACACAGTTTTTGACACTGGAGAAGAATTCTTCCTCAGAACATGAGACAAAAGAGGTGTCGGTGGTGTGGGAGTCCTTGTCAACACGAACTTGGCAATAAACACTGATTCATTCGAATGCCTAACAACCCAAATCAGACGATTACACTTGAATAGATGTGGCTCACTGCCGGCAGTTTTTATCTTCGTTGTCTATGCACCAACAACCAATTGTGATGAAGGAGAAATTGAGTTCTACATAGAACTGGAGAAGTTCTATAAAGAAGACCACACCTTCTACAAGATCGTTGTCTGTGATTTTAATGCCAAGATAGGACCGAGAAGATCAGCCGAAGAACACCACATCAGGACCTTACCCATGGCCTAGAATGTAACAAAAAGGGTGAGAAACTGTCAGAGTTCATCATATCAACCAAGACCTTCCATGGTAACTCACAACTCAAGAAGGCCGAATCTAAATGTTGGACATGGGAGTCTCCCGATGGATAGTTCCACAACAAAATTGAAAACATCATACTCAATCTATGGTTTTGCCTGACTGATGTTGCTGTTCTCCCAAAATTCAAACAGGATCAGTCCACCATCTCGTTTGTGCAAAATTCTATTTCACCGAGCAGAGAGAAAGGTTCTGCAAAGTTTAAGAAGAGAACTCCCAGAATGACCACCAACTGGGAGCTCTTTGGCACTATTGCGAAGATGCCATCGTTGACAACATTGACAAGGAATACGATCGAATGGTTCATCACCTCCATGATTGTGCGAAGAATTAGATAGCCCCCAAAAGATGCCTGTCTTCAAAAACTCTTAAGCTCATTTGCCAACGTGGCTTAGCGCAAGCCTCAGGGAACCACAAGTAAATGTCCAAGATCGCAAAGCAGTGCAGAGAAGTGATCAAGGAGGACCTAAAAAAGAGAAGAGCAGCAGTGCTAGCAGATGTGGCAGAAGCTGGTAAAAGCTTTCGCAATACCCACCTGTTCTTCGGCAACTATAAGACCAAGATGACTGCCCTCTGACGTCCTAATAGATCTATCACATTTTCCAGAAGGCAATGGAGAAGATTATGCATGACTTCTACTCAGACCTCTTTGATAGCCATGTACACCTTCCCACACACTAAATTCTGCAGGATGGATATGTCGTTCCCAAAGTTTTCCCTTTCGAAATTCGACACACTATTTCACTGGTAAAGAAGTGAACAGCTCCCGGCCCAGACAAAGTCATACCCAAACACCTGAAAAACTTGCCATCAATACTCATCAATACACTGGCTCAGCTCTTCACACGCTACCTGTCTGAATGCAAAGTCTCGTCCCAATGGAAAACCAGCAGGACTGTACAAGAAGGGAGCCATCCACGATATTGGCAACTATGGTCTGATCTGCCTGTTGTCTGTCTTCTACAAGCTGTTCACTCGAATCATCCTGAACAAGTTTGGCAGAACACTAGATGAAGGACCACCATGTGAGCCAGCAGGTACCGAAAAAGATTCACCACAATTGACCATATCCACACTATAACCAAGCTCATTGAGGTTTCTCGGAAGTTCAAGATGCCAGTCTGTCTAACATTCATTGACTTAAAGATGGCCTTTGATTCTGTTCATACTGAAGTGGTCTTCGAAGCCCTAGCCAAACAGGGCGTTCAAACTCAATACATCAGGATCCTCTATGAGCTGTATTGTGGATTCACTACCAGGATCTCACCATTCTACGGGAGGTGATCATTGACGTCAAGAGAGGGAGTTGGCAGGGTGATACCATTTCACCATTTCAGTGCCACTCTCGAGAACATCATGCGACGACTGGAATGGGAAAGAATGGGAGTGAAGATAGACGGTCGGCAACTACACCACCTCCACTTCGCTGTTGACATCGTTCTAGTACACCAAACATGAGCTAAGTGGCACAAATGCTGCCCAACTTCGACTGTGAGTGTGGAAAGGTCGGACTACAGCAGAATCTCACGAAGACAATGTTTTTAAGAAACAGTGTTGTTCCTGACCTTCTTTTCACTCTCAATGGGACGAACATCTCTGAATGCAACAGATATGTTACCTAGGTCAAGAAGTCAACACGACGAATGACCTGGCACCTGAGTTGTACAGAAGGAAGAGAGAGGCTTGGAATGCCTTCAAGAGTGAGGAAGAAATAGCTAAGAGGACGAAGAACCTCCATCTCTTGGCACATCTCTTCGATTCCACTGTTCTTCCTGTATTAACATACGCCTCAGAGACCTGGGCCCTATGAAAACAGAATGAGAATGCTATTTGGGTCTCTCAAAGAGGAATTGAAAGTACTATGCTTGGAGTATCACACTTCACTCAAATGAGAGAAAGTATCCGGAGTTCTGAACTACATTGACGATCAAGAATCAGGGACGAAGTCTCATTTTCCAAGGCGTCGAAAATCAGATGGGCTGGACATGTAATGACATTTGGACACGACCACTGGACTAGAGCCATTACTGAGTGGATTCCACTGGACATCAAAAGATTGCGTGGCTGCCCACCTATGAGATGGTTTGACATCTTCATCAAGACCTTGAATGATCAGTTTGAGGCTGTTCTTATTCCTAGAACAAGCAGACGCCATTGGGCTACACTAGCACGTGCCAGGGACGAATGGAGATGTTATTGGTGCCCACTCGAGCAAATCAATGAGTAACGGGATGTCAAGTGATCAAGTGATCAAGTGCGGGGAATTTGTTAATATTTTTTGAACCAATCATTTCAGTGTTAGAAAGTTATGTGTTGAGATTGCCTATAATTATTATATTGCTTTCCCTGACAGGACATAGATGCCTTGATGTCTGTTAATATGTGCTTTATACATGTGGATGACATTGTTTCGATGCATATGTCATGATGATCATTGTATGTTCTTGGATTGTCTCCATGGCCTAATTATAATATCCATTTTTATTTTAATAGCATTTTAAATGAAAGGTATATATTGTCAGTTATAAAAACTGCAATTCCTTTCCATCCCTCAAACTGTTATTTTAAAACATCTTAGTCTAGCATTTTACTATAACTTAATGTTAATCTATATATATATAAAATGTAAGATTATTTTTATTGAACCACTGAGAGATAATAGTTATAAAGTTGTTCTTAATTGAGTTACAGTAATACAATATTCCGACAACCATCCCCTTATGAGTGCACTTTTCCGGCCCCCAATGTTCCCTGTTATCCTTCTGTTCACTATCCCCCTTTTCCCTACCACCACTTCTGAGTCTGTACCAGGTACTTTTCCCCTCTCTCTCTATCTCTCTATTTTCTCTTTAATCCATTGTGGTTTGCAATGTTGTTATTGAAAGAATATAGTGCATATCATTTTACTTTATTTCAGCACTCGATTTTTGTCCAGAGTGATCATTGGCAATTATCATAATTGTCCCTTCTATGTCCTAAACTGTGCTCCCAACCCCCCTTTGTGGCAAGCTTCCTATCATGGAGCAGTCATCCTGGCCCTTTTTTTTGTTCACATACTTCAAATATATATATATATATACAAATATATACATATACATACATATATATGTGGATGAAGGTACCGACAGAGGAACAACGGCATGTGGGTCCCGGGGCTGAGATCTCCAAGCCTGCTCGGATCGGGGCTGAGCATCCTCCACCCAGATCCTCCATCTTCCAGTAGGCAGGGGTCACACCCACCAACTGACCCCCCGGCGCCGTGTAATCCCATCAACGGCCAAGACACAGAGACTATAAAACCCAGCTCATGGAAGCGTGGCGCATTAGTGGCCGCTACATCTTATTATCTCATTCTTACTTTGAACAACCTAGCAGGCTACTGAATGTAACCTGCCCACACAGCAGAGTCTGGCAAACTCCCAGTGGCATACCCAATATGCCAAATACCAGTAACAATGATGGGTCTCATTCTCCTTACCCTGAAAGAGCCTTGAATATGGCACTTTAAAATCTCAGGGCTAGGACGAAGGAGACATTACTGGGGCCTGCTCGAGGCAATCGATGAACAACAGAATGATCGTGATTGTGATCGTGATATATATATATATATATATATATATATATATATCACAGAGGAGTGTAATCATTCTATATTTGTCCCTCTCCCTCTGAATCATTTTATTCACCATGATACTTTCCCTGTTCATATGTGTATAAACAAATTTCATGACTTTATTTTTTTCTAACAGATGAGTAGTGTCTCATTGTGTAGACATACCATAATTTGTTTATCCACTCATATATTCTCAGACACTTGGGTTGTTTCCAGATTCTGGCTATTGCAAATAGTACTGCAATGAACATAATGTAAGACTCTTGTATGTGTAGTATAGACAGAGCCTCACTCTTTTTAATTCAATCACACAAGCTAAATATTTGATTGAGTAAAAGCCATTCAATTGAGCTTAATTAAAGAAATATGGGGGTTATTTACAGACTTTTTATCTTTTGTTACATTAATCATAGTTTTGAAAGTTCACATTTTTTCCATCTATATTTTTTCATGTGATATTTTGTTCAATTGGCTCTATTAATTTCTTCATTTTCCCTATAAATGTCTCTTCCTGATTGTTGTTTTATGAATACCATGGAGACTCTTATATTTTGCATATTTTAAAATGCATTTTGTCCTGGTAGTACCTGTTATCATTTCACAATTATGTCCGCCTTTTCTTCTTCAACTTGTACGTTTTCTCTATCCCACCTTCCATCTTTTTAGAAAGTGTAAAAGTTATTGGAAAGTAGAAGACAAAAGAAGAGAAACTCTTTGGGGAAAAACTTGGTGTCAGATTAAGCTGACTTGTTCATTCTCGTATTGATGCCACTTTTTGTTTATGCTGCTATATCATATTTATCCACCTGCTCGATTTTTGATATGTTTTTCTCTTAATACAGAAGATTCTCCTCCCTTCTGGAGAGCCTGGCAAGCTACCGAAAGTATCTTTTTTTTTCTTTTTGGGTCACACCCAGCGATGCTCAGGGGTTACTCCTGGCTCTGCACTCAGGAATTACTCGTGGAGCTGCTTGGGGGACCATACGGAATTCTGGGAATCGAACCTGGGTCAGCGCGTGCAAGGCAAATTCCCTACTCGCTGTGCTATTGCTGTAGCCCCTACCGAGAATATCTTGCCCACATGGCAAAGCCTGGCAATCTACCCATGAAGTGTTCGATATGCCAAACACAGTAACAATGTTACTGGGACTGCTCGAGCAAATCGATGAACAATGGGAGGACAGTGACAGTGACAATTACAGAAGATTCTATCCATATTTCTTATATATCTGGTCTGGTGGTAGTATTCCATCACTTTTATTCATTTTGAAAAGATTTCTTTATCATAACCTAATGATAATTTCATAATACAAAGTATTTTTGGATAACAGTTTTTAACTTTCAGTAATGTGAACATGTCAATCTACTCTATTACTAAACTGTTGGGTTTCTGCTAGTAACCTGATTAAAAATTGATAGATGTGAAGTTATATGATACGTCTTTCTTTCTTCAAGCAGCTGTCAGTCCTTTTGCCTTACTTTGACATTGAATAATTTGACATTGCAGTGTATTGATTTTTATATTCAAAATATGATCTTGTTACAGCTTCCTGGACATCTATGAGTATATTTTTCCTTAGGTTATGGAACATAACAGTGGACTAGGGAGTCAATTGGTTTGACTAATTGTCCATCGTCTCTGAGCTCACTATGCTATTGGACTAGAAATAGCAGATCTCGAATCAAGAATGACAGCCCCCAACCAGAACATCAGAGGCAACAGAAGAAAAACCCAAGGATGGTCCTGATTCAAACTTCATATTTTACTGCTTCCCAATTTAGTGTTTGTGAGAGCAGAGCTGGGTATCTGGAAAACTTGAGTGCTCAGTGTATCTTCCTATCCCCAGAACCTTAAGAAGCTTGAAGCTAAAATCTGTTCCTAGACCATTGAGGTCCTGGCAGCTTTGCATCTGCATCTTCACTGATGAAATTACACATGATTCCACAGCAAGTGTTATTTCCTGAAAGGAACAGTATGAGAAGTTGTTTCACGATTTATGACTTCTGCTAAAACTTAGTTGAAACTCTTTAGTTAATTCAGTTTTTTGTCTAGATACTGGAGACATCAAATCACGTGTGCCTAAGTCAGTAATCTTCTTTCTTTAAAACATTTATTTAAAAGAAGATTTTTTTCAGTTCATGAAGTCCATTCCTGCGCTTTGTTTATATATCACATATGAGTGAGATAATCTGGTCTTTCTTTTTCCTTCCCACATACTGCTATGAACATAACCCCATACAGTACCCTCAATGCTGCAGCAAATGCAACATTTCACCTTTTTTTAGCTGAGTTCCATTTGGTATGTATACACATTATTAGTAAGTCAAATATTGTTAGGTATTTGAATTGAGTCTCCTGCCCCCGTGCCTGGCTGTCCTCACCGGGGCCCCTTGGAGGGGGGAGGGTTGAGTTTCTCTTCCCCTCCCCCACCCCGAGCAGAGCCCCAGCAGCTGAGGACCTCTGGAGCCAGCCACGGCCATGCTGGGACCACTCTCCACACATCCGGACGGGCCTCTTGCATGAAAGAACTGGCAGAGGAACACAGGCATGCGGGTCCTGGGGCTGAGGTCTCCAAGCCTACTCGGATTGGGACTGGGCCTTCTCCAACCAGACCCCCCCATCCTCCAGTAGGTAGGTGTCACACCTACCAGCTGCCGCCAGTGCCAGGTTGGTCCCATCAAGGGCCAAGACGCAGAGACTATAAAACCAAGCTCCAGGAAGTGCGCGGCTGCATTTGTGGCCACGTGACATATTATTTTTTTTTTTTCCTTTGGAGAACCTGGCAGGCTACCAAAAGTATCCTGCAGGCACGGCAGATTCTGGCAAACTTCCCGTGTCGTACTCAATATGCCAAATACCAGTAACAATGATGGGTCTCATTCTCCTAATCCGGAAAGAGCATTGAAATGGCTCTTTTAAAATCTCAGGGCTAGGAATAAGGAGGCGTTACTGGTGCCTGCTCGAGGAAATCGATGAACAACAGGATGATTGTGATCGTGATCGTGATGGAAGGTCTCAGATAATACTTACTTAAAAGAGGTCCCTATCCATCAAGGTAGCTATCTATAATCTATTTTCTTCTGTTACTACTACAATTTTGATGTTTGTTCTTCTCATAGATTTATATTTATAATAGACTTTCTTATTTTTGTTATGTTTAATTCATTTTTGTGATTTGATCTTTAATTGTTAAACATTTTTCCACTACAATATTGAGACTGTCATGATTTTTATGTTAGGTATAATTTTCTTCAATGCATTTTTCATACCCAAAATAACTGTTTGGAACTTTAGTGTCTTTAATCGCCTTGATGGCTACATGTAAAAAACCTATTTCTTCTTCTATAATATTAAACTGGTAAATAAAAGTTCATCCACATACCAATGGGCTGAGTAAAGGGTGAAATATTTGTCTCTGGAATTTATGGGCACCAAACATTTTTAACTCTGTAACTCTATGCTGACTCTAACTCCTTCATAGACTGTGGAATTTGGAGACATCAACCTGTCACATTCCCTGATAAGTGGCAGGAAAGTGTGCCCTGATGCTGAGCATTATAAAAGAAACCATTTTTTCTCTTTCAATTTATAACTGTTGCCATGTATTGTTCCCCTTTTATCTCATCAAAATGTGGAACAATGCTTTGTTTTACCGCAAATTGTAGTTATTCTTGCACACTCTTGACTGTCACACTGAAACACAGTTTTGGTTTATAAATGTAATTGTAATCGTTGAGTCATTTGCTGTGCATTAGAGGTCCTGTTCCACTGCCTTAAAATTTGAATAAACTTCTTGCTCTACTCTCCTATTTTTTGTTCTCAGCAGCCCTCAACTGATTCTTATTCCTAATGGTCAAAATTAATTCAATAACATATCTTTGCATATATTGTTCAAAACTTGTGTAAGTATTTCTAGAGTTAATCCTGAAGGCAGAATTACTATGTAAAAAGAATCATGCATAATACATTTCAAAACTTAATTTCTAAATTGATTTGCAAATATAAATGCATATAAATTTATGTGCCATGAATAATGGCATGAAAATGTGCTTGTTGTTTGTCTGATACTACTGTATAATTGATTTGCAATACATTGGTAGCACTCTGAAATCCGTGACTGTGCTTGCTGTTTGCGGAGACTCCTCTTCTTACTGGTTACTTCCAAACAGTAAATAATTGAGGATAGCATAGGTTTTAACATAGTCCATTTCAAAAACCTGCTGGAAATTGCTTTGTGTGTTTGCTTTCGGGCCACACCTGGTGGTGAACAGGCTCTGTACTCAAGAATCACTCCTGATGGGGTTTGGGGGACCATGCTGGATGCAGGCAAAGGAATCTTGGTTGGACATGTGAAAGGTAAATATCCTTCCCCATTTTGCTGTTTCTCCAGTTCGGTGCAGAACTATTTTGATGGTGGGAATCTTAATTACTGCCCTGAATACTTGCAGAACTCTGTGAGAACTACAGTGTAATCCATAATATATTTAACATATCTTTATTTCTTCCTTATTTACCTATTATATTTCTTAGAGAAAGACAAATATATGTTAAGGCACAATCAGAGGAAATTTCTAAGGAGCACTCTGATTCTGTCTCACTAAGATTAAGGAAGAAGGAAGTAGAAGCTAAGATGGAGTGGTAAACTTATTGCCTAAAGTGTTTAAGAAATTACTATCAGGCAACTTAAACTATAAGAATATATTTTTGAGTGATAGAATGCAGATATACTAATATTGATTCCTGATGTGGAAAAGGGGTTCTCCAACATTTACTGTAGACACAATGGAATGTATAACGTTCTATATCTATGTAATCTAGTGCTCTTAGTTGACAAGAAGATAAACAGGTATATGAATGTGTATTCTGAAACCCTCTGTCTGCTGAATGTCCCACTGTTTAATGTTTGCATTTTTTAAATAAATGCAAAAGTTTACTAAATGTATTGAATCCTATACTGTTACTGCTGGCTGTGTCCTACTTCTCTATAGTTCTTATATTTGAGCAACTAAGAATTTATTTAAAACTATCATTTTAATATAATTTTATCAAAATTTATGTACCCATACTTATTTGTGCATACAAAGTAAAGCTATCAATCAATTATTTTACTTCCTCAAATAAACCCTAAAAAAAGAAAATTAATTTTAATGTTATGTCACTTTTCCCTCTTAGTCTCATAGATAAACTGACTTTCATTTACTCTCAATTTTCACTTTTTTATTCATAGTCATAAAATTGAATTTGATATAGATTCCATATATTTTGTTTGTGAATTTCCAAAAATAAGGGAAACTGACTTATTTTTGTTTTAAAAATAAAATAATGCATTTTTCATAAGGGTGAAGCAATTTTTTCTCTACACAAAATCACCCCTTTCTAATTTACATTCATACGTGTTCTTCACTCAAAGCAGCTTCCTTTTCTCTGAGTTGATAAAGGAAACATATGGTTATATATCTGCCTGAGCTAATTTAAATTATCTTCCTTAAAAAGAGGCTGAGTCAGGGCACTCCCTTTTGTTCTCTCTCTTCTAACCAGAGCACCCAAAAGGAGAGACAGAACAAAAGGGAATGCCCTGACACAGAGACAGGGTGGGATGGGGGAGATGGAGTGTGGGAGGGATACTGGGATCAGTGGTGGTGAAGAATGGGAACTGGTGGAGGGATGGGTATTCAATCATTGTATAACTGAAACCCAAGCACAAAAATTTGTAGGTCTACAACTGTACCTCATGGTGTTTCACTAATAAAAATTTGTAAAGGTAAAGGTAAAGGCCCTCCCGTTGATCGTCGATTTGCTCGAGCGGGCCCAGTAACGTCTCCATTGGAGACTTTGTTGTTACTGTGTCTGGCATATCGAATACTCTCGGTAGCTTGCCGGGCTCTCCGAGAGGGGCGGAGGAATCGAACTCGGGTCGGCCAGGTTGGCCGCTTGTAGGGCGAACGCCCTACCCGCTGTGCTATCGCTCCAGAGAAAATAAATAAATGAGGCTGAGAAAATAATTTAGAAATCCATCTCTTTCACAAAAGCAGACTTATTGTATGTATTTGTAAAAGTATATAATTGCAACAATACAATGTCAAAATACTATGCTTTCTTCTCAAACACTGAAGGGAAATCATTATATAGTAGAAATTACTGGCAAGCAATCATTTTCTGAGTGTACATTTGCCAGAATAAGTGGGGATAGATTCTTGGGTTTGTCTATTTATAAAAGGAAAATGTACTGTGAGGAAAAACTTAGCATAAATCTTATTTTCAGTTTAATTGTTCTTCAGAAGATGGGACATTATAAGAAATCCTGTATTCCACTCTTTTGTTAGAATGTGAGTTCTTTAATCTCTGAGCAAGGAAAAATTTACTGCACTTATTTACTAAAGCCCCTGTTGCAACAGTTTAGGTGAAAAATGTACAATTAGGACCCATTCATCCTTTCTCATGTGTTTGAAACATAAGGTTTTTGTCCTGTTGCTTACAAAATTATAAAGTTCTTTTATTATCATTCATTTTGATTTAGTTCAAATATTGGAAATTTCAGTTATTTATTCTGACATTTTTTAAATTAAATGGTGCCACAATTTAAAGTAGTATTATTAATTACACTGTACAGGAATACAATACACCATAGTCTTTACCAGAATACCAATATCCCTCTGCAACTGTTCCTAGGCTTTATGTTACAGAATATCTATTTTGACATGTTTAAAGACAATAGTAAAATTAAGTTGGACTTTTGTTCAGGATTTGATAAACAGGCAAAGAAATAAGAAATGCAAAGTATTTCAATATCACAATGGTTTGTATTTGCGAGAAATTCATTTGCAAACAAATATTTATATTTTTACATAATATACATAAAATGCTTCGTTGCTGTGTTTAACCTCCTATTTAGTCACCATATAAATATTCTCATAAAAAGACACTGAGGAGGTCTGAGAGACAGTACAATGGGCAGAGCCTGCCGTACATACAATGACCCAGGTTTAATCCTCGACAACCATTATGGTCCCATAAGCACTGTCAGGAGTGATCCTTGAACACAGAGACAAAAGTAATCCCTAAGATCTAGTGGATGCAAACAAAAAATCAAAAACCTAAAAGAACTGCATTTGAATTATTTAGAGAAAATGACAGTGGCATTGTCACTAGGGTACTGTGAGTTATGATGTCAAAATATTGTTAGTCATTTCCCAAATATGCATAGTCCAATAAATTGCGGATATTTTGCCTGAAAATGAATAATCCCTTAAACTCTTAAAAGCTTTGTGATTCTTAATCACACTGAAATTTTTTACTCAGCACTTAAATTGATTGACAGCTTTGTAGATCAAATTTATTATTCTTTTAAACTTATTTTTTTTCCTTCTAAGGTAATTTCAAGCCCCGAGGCTCACTCACATGTGAGAAATTATTACTATAATTATTTAATTTTGAACTTTAATGTTCTTGCCATTACTACACTATGAGTTCAAAATAGACTTGGCCTTGTACTGTAGTGTAATAGACAGTGCGAATGAGAATATTCGTGTCACCAATGTCGCCATTGGTGGTAGGAAATATTTACTCGTGAAGAGACAGGTGTTGCGACATTGTTATACTGAAACTCCAAAAGAACAACTTTGAACAACTTTGTAAGAGTGTAGCTCACTGTGATTCAATAAAAAATAAACACGAAGAAAGAGATTGGGTTCTCCTAATTTTTGCTATACCACTTATTTACTTACTATGCATTACAGTTTATTTCCCATCAAAAAGATATTCCTTTTATGAGCAATTATTTTCAACAACATTGAAAGCACAGGATCCAAACTATGACAACCAAACTTAAAAATGAACCTCTTAGGCTGGTGAAAGTGGGCAACTTGGGTATGCTGGTGGTGGTATTGTTGCTGGAGCACTGTAACTCAACTACTTAATTCTAAACTAAAACTCACCTATGAATAACTTTGTAAATCATGGTTCCTTAATAAAAATAATTAAAAAAAATAAAAACTCCCTTTAAAACTCAAGGATTAGGCATAATGTAATTTATCTACCAGATTTATTTCTTTTGTGATCAGTAAGATCCAGGCTATTAGAGGAAGTACTGGAAACCTGAAGCTGAGGCATTACATGGAGGCAAAAGAGCATTCAAAATGGGTAGCAAAACAGATCCAAAGATCAACATTCCTTCGTTAATAGTTAGTTTTAGAGGTAACTTCTGAAAAAAAAAAGAAACTTTCTAATGAACAGCTGCAACCATAGAGTACACAAGTGATGGACTTTTGTTTCAGACAGGAGAGTATAAAATGAAACAGCTTGCTTGCCTCCCTCTTGCATTTAGATTATAAAATCTTAAATCTAAATTCCATGACAAGGGTTCTGAATGAAATGACATTTCTCTGGCGTCGAGAAGGGAAGATTAGCAGCTGCTATTATTCTCTCTTTTCTCTTTATTTCTTTAATAATCATGAAACTACTTAAAAGAAAATGAATGAAGACCTCCCACCTTGCTCACATTGTAAACACATGGGAAAGAAAAGGAGTGCATGCCTTAGGAGGTCTACATGTGCCTGAAGGCCAATAAAGGATCCTGCACCCCTATCTCCCATCTGGCTTGGCATTCACACCATTCAAATTACTCTATATATATGTTCTAACAAATTAAGGAAACAAATTTGGGGACATAGGGGTCCCCAGGGTCATCCCTTTCCCAGCTGCAAGGTAGCTCTGAAACACTATTGATTTTTTTACTGTTAAGGGTATAACAAAAGTATTTATTGGACTCTCATTATATGTCTAGCACTTTATATGTATCTGATGTAAGTTTGTCAGCAGTTTGGTTGGTATGCTTTCTATCTTTATTTTAGTTCAGAAATAGGCAAGGAAATCTTGTTTGAATATCTTAAAGGAGCAGATGACAAAAGATTTGGAAGCTATCATTGTACTCACAGTCTACACTTTTTACCATTTCATGAATGGGATTCAGTGAAATGGAAGTGGCTAATGATGTAATTAAGCAATTTTCTGAGGATTCAAGCTTCTAACTGGACAAAGCATTCACATTACTATTGCCAAAACACCACAGGGGAAAAAGAAAAATGTCATCGAGAGATAAGGACTTTGCAAACAGTTATACATATATAGCATCATGGAGAGTGACTATCCAGATGGAAGACTAATATTTTATTTTGCATCTGGGATTTCTGGCATTTTAGGAAGAAAGACTATTGACTTCTTTTCAGTTAGTTCCCATTTGCAGTGGTATCAACATACTATAAACAGAAGGAGATAAAAGATGATAACGTTTATACTACATCAATTTTGTGTTGAAATTTGCCTGAAATTTCAATTGCTTTTTTAGTGTATTTTGATAAGATGTCACCAAAAACAGCTTCAACAAAACTGCAGAAGTCAGATTCGGATTTTGGTGCCCTTTTGCAGCTTCAGAGATGTACCACCCTTTCATCTTCAAAAGGTAAAGGGTAAGTTTGTGCTTTATAAATTCACCACTACTTGTATGCTCTTAAAAACAAGTCTTTTATAGCAAAAGAAATTTAAAAGTGGTTGACATTTTCCATGTTACTATGGTACAGATTAATGGGAGAATTTCAGAAACCTGTCATGGGCAGCCAATTTGTGACCATACTGCAGGTCTGAGGCCCTGTAACACATCTAAAAAGCCACTGAATAATTTTATTTCTATGTGAATGATTCTTCAAAGTCTTCTATCATAAAAACTGATATAAAATTAATGACATCAATTAATAATTATTTAACTTAAAAGAATGAACAATGCAAAGGCTATTAATTTAAACTCCAATTATTTACTTGAAATTATGAGCAAGCAAAAATGCTTTTATTGTGTTACAACACTTGAAAGGCAGTAATTAAAGATCTATAATGCCACAAAATTTCCATGTATTATATGATATCAACATACTTCTTTCTACTGTTTTCATTTACTAGATGTGTCTTAGAAATACAGCTACACAGCTCTATCCTTGAATTATTTAAATATTTAAGGATAATATGCACATAGTTGGCCTTTTTCAACAAAATTATTTTCAAAAATAGTTACACAGCCTTAAATTGCTGTCTCCTCTACAAATATCAGTAATCTTTCTTAGTTTTTACACTTAATTTCTGGGTTCATTTTTGCATTTTGGGTTGATTTTTGTAACTTTTGCAAGATGTGGATTAAAACTCATTTTGCATGTCAATATATACTTGCTCAGTAATATTTGCTGAATAAAATATTTTCCCATATGATCTCTTTCTTGTTCTCTGTTAAAATCAAATGTCATATAGTTGTTGGTATCCTTTTTAACTGTATCTTGTCATGAAGATTCATTTGCCAATTTGAAGAGATTACTCACACTAATATGTTTTGTATCAATATGATTAATCTTGAAATCAACTAGTTTTTATCCTTCAAGTTTGCTCATTATTAATTGGTTGCTTTTTAAGATTTTCTCTTTGGTTTTCACATGCCTTATAATTTTTTTGAGATTGTTTTGTATCCTTGAGTTGATATTTTTTGTCATTTGGAAAACTTTTGTCTTTTACTTTGTTAAAAATTGTGTCCTCTTTTCTCTCATCTAAAAATATGACTTGCATATGTATTAGGATGCTTGGAACTATTCCAGAACTCAGTTATAGTATGTTTGTGTTATCTAACCCTGCAATGTTGTTAAGGGCTTTAATTTCTTGAGAGGTGCAGCATAGTTTCTACTGCAATGCTTATTCATTAATCTTTTAGTAGTTTGTTATTAATCTCAAGCACAGAATTTTATCACCAAACTTAAAACTGTAATCCCAAGATGTTTTATTTAATATGATTAAAGATCTTTTGTCTTCACTTACTGTTTTACATGAACTGGAGCGGTACGGCATTTGCTTTGCACACAGTCGACCTGGACAATCTGGGTTTGTTTCCTCCACCCCTCTCAGAGAGCTTGGCCATTTTTTAAAAATTTTTCTCCTTATTATGAGTTGTTTTTGTTTTTTGGGTCACACCCGGCGATGCTCAGGGGTTACTCCTGGCTTTGCACTCAGGAATCACTCCTGGCAGTGCTCAGGAGACCATATGTGATGCTGGGAATCGAACCTGGTTCGGCTGCATGCAAGGCAAATGCCCTACCCGATTAGGATGTCCTATTAGTACATCCCATATGGAAGTGACACTGAATGTTCTTTTTAATTTTTTAATAGTGAGACATCATGAGGTACAATTGCAGACTTACACATTTTTGTGCTTGGGTTTCAATTACACAATGATCAAATACCCATCCCTCCACCAGTGCCCATTTCCCACCACCACAGATCCCAGTATCCCTCCCACCCCCCGTCCCCCCCATCCCACCCTGGCTCTGTGGCAGGGCATTCCCCTCTGTTCTCTATCTCCTTTTGGGTGTTGTGGTTTGCAAAAGAAACATTGAGTGGCAATCATGTTTGGTCTATAGTCTACTTTCAGCATGCTTCTCCCATCCTGGATTTTTTTGTTTTGTTTTTGTTTCTGTTTTTGGGCCACGCCTAGAAGTTGCTCAGGGCTTACTTAAGCTACGTCTGGTGGGGTTAGGGAACATATGGGGTGCTGGGGATTGAACCTGGGTTGTACATGTGCAAAGCAAGGCACCCTACCAGCTGCACTATTGCTCTGGCCCTGGACTTGACAGTTTGCTTAAAATCAGCATTTATGATTTACCTTTCTGGCTTCACTACTGATAGATACCCTCTCTTTGAATTGTATATTATAATAATCTATTCCTTTCCATGTCTTTTTACTACACTATTAACAAATTCTTTCAACTATTTAGAACTATTTATAAGAAATATTATATTTATAGAAATATAAGAATATTTTTCACTGGAGCAATAGCACAGCGGTTGGGCATTTGCCTTGCACGCAGCCAACATGGCCGACCCGAGTTCAATTCCTCCGCCCCTCTCGGAGAGCCCGGCAAGCTACCGAGAGTATCTCGCCCACACGGCAAAGCCTGGCTAGCTCCCCGTGACATATTCGATATGCCAAACACAGTAACAACAAAGTCTCACAATGGAGACGTTACTGGGCCCGCTCGAGAAAATCAATGCGCAATGGGAGGACAGTGACAGTGATTATTAGTTGTGTTTTCTTCTTTCTTTCCAGGACTGGTAACTATTTAGTATATTCCACAATTTGTTATGTGTTATAAGCGTAGGGCTGGAGCAATAGCACAGCGGTAAAGCATTTGTCTTGTGCACAGCCGGCCCAGCCGAGCCAGGTTCGATTCCTCCACCCCTCTCAGAGAGCTCGGCAAGCTACCAAGAGTATCTCGCCGGCATGGCAAAGCCTGGTGAGCTACCTATGACGTATTCAATATGCAAAACACTGTAACAACAAGTCTCATGATGGAGACGTTACTGGGCCCACTCGAGCAAATCAATGAACAATGGGAGGACAGTGCAGTGCAATACAGTGCATTATAAGCATATGACTTTATAGATTAAAATTCCTATCATATTTTAGAGTTTTATTCTGGGATACAATAAAATTATATATATATATATGTGTATATATATATATATGTAGAAAGAGAGAGAGAGAGAGAGAGAGAGAGTACCGGTTGCTGAAGAACTCTTGAACCAGCCACAGCCATGCTTTTCTTTTCTTTTTTCATTTTTTTAAATTTTTATTAGTGAAACACCATGAGGTACAGTTTTAGACTTACAAATTTTAGTCCTTGGGTTTCATTTATACAATGATCGAGTACCCATTCCTCCACCAGTGCCCATTCTCCACCACCAATGATCCCAGTATCCTTCCCCCCCCAATCCCCATCCCACCCCGCCTCTGTGGCAGGGCATTCCCTTTTGATCTCTCTCTCTCCTTTTGGGTGCCGTGGTTTGCAAAAGAGGCATTGAGTGGCAAACATGTTCAGTCTATAGTCTACTGTCAGCACACATCTCACATACTGGGAGGATGCTCCCAACACCATTTATTTGGTGCTCCCTTCTCTATCTGAGCTGCCTTTTCTCCTAGCATATGCGGCTGGCCTCCAAGCCATGGAGTAACCTCCTGGTACTTATCTCAGCTATTCTTGGGCATTAGTCTTCTATCTTGTTACTTTATGTTCCCAAGATGAATGCAGTCTTTTTATGTATGTCCCTCTCTTTCTGGCTAATTTCACTTAGCATGATACTTTCCATGTAGTATCACTTGTATGTAAATTTAATGGCTTCATCTTTTCTAGCAGCTACATAGTACTCCTGTTGTGTAGATGTACCAAAGTTTCTTTAACCAGTCATCTGCTCTCGGGCACTCAGGTTTTTTCCAGATTCTGGCTATTGTAAAGAGTGCTGCAATGAACAAACAAAGGCAGATGTCACTTCGCCTATACCTTTTTGCCTCTCTGAGGTATATTCCCAGGAGTGGTATTGCTGGGTCAAATGAGAGCTCAATTTCTAAGTTTTTTTGTTCTTTTTGGGTCACACCCGGCGATGCACAGGGGTCACTCCTGGCTCTGCACTAAGGAATTACTCCTGGTGGTGCTGGGGTGCTATATGGGATGCTGGAAATAGAACCTGGGTTGGCCACGTGCAAGGCAAATGCCCTACCAGCTGTGCTATCACTCCAGCCCCTCAATTTCTAAGTTTTTGAGAATCGTCCATACTGTTTTCCAAAAGGGCTTAACCAGTCAGCATTCCCACCAGCAGTGAAGGATGGTCCCTTTCTCGCCACATCTGCACCAACACCGGTTACTTTTGTTCTTTTGGATGTGGGCCAGTCTCTGTGGTGTCAGATGATATCTCATTGTTGTTTTGATCTGCATCTCCCTGATGATTAATGATGTAAAGCATTTTCTCATGTGCCTTTTTGCCATTCGGATTTCTTCTTTGAGAAATTTTCTGTTCCTTTCTTCGCCTCAGTTTTTGATGGGGTTAGATGCTTTCTTCTTGTGGAGTTCAACCAGTATTTTGTAGATCCTTGATATCAACACCTTGTCGGATGGGTATTGGGCGAATATCTTTTCCCATTCTGTAGACTATCTTTGTATTTTGGTCAGTTTCTTTTGAGGTTCAGAAGCTTCTTAGTTTAATATAGTCCCATTTTTCTATTTCTGTATTCACTTTCTTCACAGCCATGCTTAAGACTACTCTCTACATGCTCGAATGAGCCTCAGTCATGAAGAAACCAGCAGAGGAACCCAGGAGTGCGGGACCCAGGGCTGAGATCTTCATACCTGCTCAGTTTGGGACTGGGCCTTCTCCACCCAGATCCCCCATCTTCCAGTAGCTAGGTGTTACACCCCCAACTGTCCCCATTGTCGTGAAATCCTATTTATGACGAAGATCCAGAGACTATAAAACCAAGCTCCCGGAAGTGACCTCTTAATGCCTAGTTCTCACTCTTGGAGAACCTGGCAGGTTACTGAGAGTATCCTGCCCACATGGCAGAGTCTGGCAAGCTCCTCGTGGCATATTCAATACGCCAAAACTCAGTAACAGTGATGTATCTCATTCCCTTGACCCTGAAAGAGCCTCCAATATGGCACTAGCTAAAATCTCAGGGCTAAGATGAATGGAGATATTACTGGTGCCTGCTCGAATAGATTGATGAATGGAATAATATATATATAGGAATAATATATATATATATATATATATATATATATATTTGGATTTTGGATCACTTTCAGCAATGCCAGAGCTTACTCATGGATCACTCCTGGAAAGGGTCTAGGGACAATATGAAGTATATGAGATAGAAACTAGTATTACAAGACTAGCATCCTAGCATTATACTATGTTTCCAGCCCTATCTTTTCAGTTCTTGCTTTTAAGAGTTTTCAGGTATGGGTTAGAGAAGTAGCATAGGAATTAAGGAAGTCCCTTTTGTGTAGCTGATCTCTAATTGAGCCACAGCACCACTTGGTTCCCAGAACATCAGAAGGTGCAGCCCCAGAGGCCTCTGAGTAGGCATGGCCTGGGTACATTCTACACCACAGAGCATCACAACTATAGGTCCTACCACAGAACTCTTGGTCTAGCTGGCCTAGAAATAATGGAAGGATACCCTGGGCTTCCTAATCACTGCTCGAAAGCCACTCCCACAACTGCTTGAAATAAAATGACTTAATAGGCAGCACTAGAGCTTTGATGAATTTAGCACGTATCCCCACAATCTTGTGGCTATTGTTTTAATAGTTTGAGTAACAATACATCATTTCTCTGACAGAGTCTTTAGCTATTATCATTAAACTTTCTTCAATATCTGTCCTACATCATGATAAACTAAGAGTTAACACAGTGACCACTCTATCAAAATTGTTCCTTAAGTAAATAATATAAGAAGGCACTCTCTTCTTAACATCTAAACTGAAATGTGGCAATAAATATGTTTTTGTTGTTCAACAGTTAAGATTTTTTGGTTGCTTTTAACAACATAACCTGGAATATGTTTACTGTCTCTGGGAAATAAGATATTTCAATTTTCTGGGAAAGGTCTGGTCATTTTCAAAATATGGAGAATTTGAATTAACTTCATAGCAGAAAAAAATCTTTGCCATATTTAGTGATTGAAAAGTCATACCAATTGTTAAAATTGCAGTTGCCTTATGTAAACCTAAAGAAGAAATTCTGTAAATTAAATAATTTAATGCTTTGATGGCAGTTCTGTGTACTTTAGAATTAGCCACATAATTTTCTTGTTTTGAAACTATTTTTATTAACAGCAAGGACTTAGCAGTTGCCTTTGCCTTATGTTTTCAGCTCTTCAGCTTCACTACTAGATGTGGTAAATATGTTTCCACAAATATAAAACATAGTGCAATAGAACATAATGTAATGCAACAAATGCATATTAATTTACATATATGTGTACTTATAATATTTTATACATATAATCTTGTCTTTAGAAGAAAATGAGAAATCAAATTGCCATAGATTTTTAAAATGCATTTCTCTATCAGAGATGTTGGAATACTTTTTTAAATGTCTATCCTTAATAGAGGAAATATACTGCTTAAATGAATAATCAAATCTCTCAATCATATAACAGGTCTCTAAGGAAATGCACCCATGTAAGGCAAGCTTTGACAGATTAAAATGAAAAATAAGAACAAATATATCGTCAATATGACTAATGAAAATAAGCAGGAGAGTGCTGAAAGCCTGTATCATGAGACACTGAAATGAGGGCTGTCAATGCCAGCATATGCATTTACTGAAATGTGAATGTTCTCCTGCTCATTAAAAACTGTAGTAAATATTCAAGTACTACATTTTCATTAACATACTAAGATTGCTTTTTAAAGGCAGTTATTTATTTTGAATTGCCCTGGGGAAAATGTGCATTTGAGAGTGGTTCAATTAAAACTCAAATAAATCATGTGCCATATTAGATAATGGATAGAAATTTATTTTGCAATCTAAAGTAAAAAACTTGAAAATGCACTTTTCTGAAAATAATTATTTATATTTCACTTCTTTCTCCTTTATATTCATGCTGATTTCTTTAGTCTTAAGACAATAAAAGTATGAGGACAGTGAAAATTAGCAACATTTTACTACTGTTTACTGAAAACCTGCTTTGAAAAAAATAGCAGTATTGAAAAACACAAATATAGATAAACCAGTAAAAATTAATTGGATGGAATGCAATAATGATTAGTGAAAATTCTAGATCATTAGTTCACAAAGAAATCTAAATGGTTTACTTAAAGCATTATGAGAAAGAATTTTAAAAGCCATTTAATCTTTAGTAATTAGTAAGACTTGTTTTAGTAAAAATGTTGCTACAATTAGATATTAAGTGGAGAACAAGAAGTAAAGTAGAAATACAATCAACTGTGGATCAAGATATTTATGCTGCAATTAGATTTAATACAAAAAAGAAGTTTATTTCTAATCTAAAAAAGGGTATTTCAATAGATAATATCTGATATTTCTGAAGCTCTGAGGTTTTAAAAGAAATTTTATTGAAAATTTAGGCATTTTTTCTGTAATGTTTAATGTATTATTATTAAATTTTATCAGTCCTCTTTTCTATATATAGTTTAAATATAAGTCAAACTCTGGAAAACTTCTTTTTCTGCTTTGTGTGTGTGTGTGAGTAAAGTTTTGAGGGTGTCACACCACAGAGAGTGCTCAGGAGGTATTATTTGCTCTGTACTGGGGGAGTCATTGCTTGGGGATTACTTTCATTAGTGTTCAGGGAAGCATGTGGCACCATCAGACCTGAGCAACCTGCTTATAAAGCAATATCCACAACCCATTCTCCTTGAATATCTCTTTGGCCTTTGCTTTCTAATCTGAAAGAATTTTAAGGTATTCTGACAGCTAGATAGATATCAATCTAAACCACTTTTAAAACTAAAATTAATGGGAAATACGACAACTAAAGATGTAGCCATTTCTTTTTTTTTTGAGATAAAATCTTCATTTATTTACATCTTTTTTTTGAATCACCACGAAATACAGTTACAAAGCTGTACATGATCTGATTTCAGCATTAAAATATTCCAACAATCATCCCTCCACTAACGTATATTTTCTCCCAACAATATTCCCAGTCTCCATCCCTCCAAGCCCCTCTACCCCCACCCCTGCCCAGGCTCTCTCTATGGCAGGCCCTTCTCTCTCTCTCTCTCTCTCTCTCTCTCTCTCTCTCTCTCTCTCTCTCTCTCTCTCTCTCTCTCTCTCCTTCTCTCCTATATCTCCCTTTCTCTCTCTCCCTATCCTTCTAAGCATTATAGTTAGCAATACATATACTGAGAGGTAATCATGTTTGTTCCATTGCCAACTTTCAGATGCAGTGAAGTAGTGGGTATTTCATTCTTCTTGCATTCTGTCAAATGATGGAACACAGTCATTTTGCTCCCAGTAACAAACTGATCTTTGATTTAAACTTAACGCCAGCTAGGAAAAGACGGACTGGTATATTATAAAATATTTGTAATAGAAGGACATGGGAATAGAGAAGGAAGGGGAATAAGTTCACAAGATTGAGTTTCATAGTCCTTTTTGTGTGTGTTGTTTTGTTTTGTTTTTGGAATATACAGCATTCTCTTTTACATTTGTGTAGATTCAGAGTTTTCTAAATATCATTTCTTTTCTTTCCAATAAGAGTTCTGTTCCTCTTTCCTCAACTCTTCCAATCTGTCTCACCCTATAGCTTCCCTTTTTTATACACATACACACACAAACACACACCCACAAACACATAGATAACATAAAATAGTGCCTCTTTGGACTAAAACATGCAAAAATACCTATGAGAATGTAAATCCAGGATTAATATCTTATCTCTTACATTTTTAAGGATAAATTTTCATAAAATCAGCTCACAATTTTTAATGGTATTACACTGGGATCTTTATTTATAATGAAGAATTTTATCTGAGTTAAAGGAAAAGCTAAGTTATTAGCATCCAAAAAGAGAAATAATTATCATTGCATATTGACAAATCTTCCTGTACTCAGTGGCCAGAAATCTATTTATTTTGGATGATCCTATGATTCATCCTTGTTATTATCATAAAAAGTGGTATAATATGCGCATAGTACTGACTCAAAAATGGCACTGATTCATAGCATATTTCCTTGCAATATTGTGAATTATAGACTATTATGCATCAGATGTGCTTAGCAGTCATAATTGCCTAAGTGAATCTGGATAAAAAATAATTGTAGAAACTAACATTACTATTCACAAATGGTCATTTAAGTTTCCTTTCATAAAATTTTCTTTTTTAAAATAAAATATTATTCATGGAGTCTGAACAAAACTGTTTATATTTCTTTGACTTTGAGAACAACAAAATGCATGTGGATGCTTTTATTTAAGGAAAACTTAGCTACATGTAGCAAGATTAAAAGTTTGCTGACATCTGAAAAATAAAGGATCACAATTTAGATTAGATGCAGTTCAAATAGAATCAATAAAACACTTTATATCTGCTGTTTCATTTGATATCAATTATATTCTAGCAAGGATTTAAAACCATATTTAGAGATCAGTGGTGTAACACGGGAATGGTACTTGCTTGCATGTGAGAGGATTTGGCTTCAATTACTGGTACTATGAAATAAACATTTTTGGTTTTTGTCTTTGGCCACACCCAGAGCTTCTCAGAGGATAATCTTGGTTCTGCACTCAGGAACTACTCCTGGAGGTGCTTAGGATCCATATAGTATGCAGGGGATCAAACCCTGGTCCACAGCATGCGAAGTGAGTGCCACACCCTCTGTGCTATCTCTACAGACCCTATAAAACAATAAAACGACAACAAGATCCAATATTTTCCTCCTTTATATAAAAGGTTGAGAGTCTCAGACTTAATTTCTCATCTATGGATATTTAGAACATATAGTCTTGTCAGCTAAAATCTGTTTTTCTCAAATGTTGGAAAGATAGAAAATCTATCCTTTGAAAATGAAACCACTTTCTGATGCATCTTTACTGTTTCTTCAATCTGTATCTTTAATTTATTTTGAAAGCACTTGCTGAAGAGGTTTTCTTTATTACACTTCTTATTAATAACAAGTTTAATACTGCCTATTGAATATTCTATTTCTAAACTTGGAGGCTATCATATGCTTGCATTTGGAACACATCTCTTCCATCTGTCCTGTTTCCCAAGAATTATATTGACACCATCTAAAAGTACCTAAATGGGGCTAGGTGGAGCATGCAGGTTTTAAGGATACTGGAGTATCCCCAAACATCCCCCTTTCAAATAAATAAGATTATAAAAAGTAAAAGCAGAAATGACTAGATATTTATAAATAAATGTAACTAGTAACTTGTGAAAAATAGGATAAATGCTCATCTTGAATAAGAGAATGATTTGTCATTTTTAATTACATTGCTAATTTGATTTTAGATAAAATTCCTTTAGAAATGGCTATAATTGCACTTATATATAAGCTAAATGGACCCAGTTACTGTTTAGAGGAAAAGTTGCTTTAGTTTCCACCTCTAGAATGAATTTGTGTAATATTTAAAGCATTTTTACATTAAATACAACTACAGAAATGGAGATATTTAAAATTAGACCTCTATTGCATTAACCACTATTACTGAACATGTCGTTTTATCATATAAATATAGAAAACACAATTTCAAGAATTAACCAACATCTTAGCTAAAACAAAAGATAAGTGACAAAATTACTAATCTCCATTAATTTGTAAGAAATATTTAATGCCCCCAAAAGATTTAAGAATCTTTGAAACCTTGAATCAGTTTTCTGAAAAATTTTCTATAGTCTTACTCTAGTTCTCCAAATTTAGGACATTGACTAGGTAAGATGTTCCCTGATCAATGCCAGAAATTTTATCTAAGATTCATACTGAATTATCTAAAACTCAGAATAAACTCATGTTTAGAGCACAGAAAATTTCAGGTTTGCTGATTTATATGAATTTTGCAATTGTAAACATCTAAGAGAAAATTGTGCACATTTTAGCATGTATTCAACTATTCAATAATTTAAACGTAAAATTTATATATATATATTTATATATATTTGTTGTTGTTGTTGTTTTTGGGTCACAGCCGGTGATGCACAGGGGTTACTCCTGGCTCATACATTCAGGAATCACTTTCGGCGATGCTCAGGGGATCATATGGGATGCTGGGAATTGAACCCGGTTCGGTCGCATGCAAGGCAAACGCCCTACCCGCTGTACTGTCACTCCAGCCCAAAGTTTATATTTTTAATCAAAAAATAATACATGGGACAGACACTTCAGATTTATGATCCTAATCCATTTCTATCAAATTATTTTGGGATGTAGTTCAGAAAACCTTTAAGTAACATTTATTTAACATTACTCAGGGAAGCAAGAGCAAAAAAAGAAAAAAGAAAAAAAAAACAATTGGATCGCATCAAACCATTAATTATCTGCATAGTGAAAGAAACTATAATTAAACAGAAACCATAGATTTTACTGAATGGGAAAATTTAATCACACCACGTATATATGAGGAAAGGACTAACATTTAATACATATAGAACTTCATCAAAATTAACATAAAGTAGACAACCTGATACTTGTTGAATAGAAATTTTGCTAAATTAAAAACACAGATATTCAATAGGAAAAACACAGATATTCAATAGGAACATGGAAAAAGTGTCTTGTAGCCCATAATCAGAACATTTTGCAAATCAAAGAAATGATGATCCACCATCTCTTTTTTCTCTCTTCTTGGGGTGCCTCTATCAAAAAGGCTGAAAATAGTATCTAGCACTATGACTCATATTGTAGAATACATGTTTCGTATGGCCCCAGCTCTTCTGATTGTAATTTTGTAGTCCTGTGCTCCACATGGCCTGTAGACCACAGTACCATCTATAATTCATTGACCATCCCAGAAGGTAACTTTCACAGCAATTTAAAGAAGGTAAAAACAAGTGTTTGAGCAAATGTGGAGAAAATTACATCCCTATTTTTTAATGATGTTGAATATATAAGCAAAGGATTCAGTGATAAGAAAACATGAAATCTTGTCTTTTTCTGCAACATGGATAGAACTGGAAGTTGTCATGCTAAGTGAAAAAGAAGACAAATACCAGATAATCTCACTGGTATATAGTGTACAAAGTATTAAAGCAAGAAATAAGGAAAACGCTTAGAAAGAGAAGAGCACAAAGGTTACCAGAGTGGGTTTGGGTAAAGTGATCAAAGAGAAGAGACTTTTGAAATTGGTGCTGTAACATTTCATTTCATTTTTCATCATTTCATCATCCTGTTAATCGTCGATTGCCTCGAGCAGGCCCCAGTAACGTCTCTTTCATCCTAGCCCTGAGATTATATTCACGGCTCTTTAGGAGAATGAGACCCATCATTGTTACTGGTATTTGGCATATTTGGTAGGCCACGGGGAGTTTGCCAGACTCTGCCCTGTGGGCAGGCTACATTCAAAAGCCTGCAAGTTTGTCCAAAGTAGGAATGAGATAATAAGATGTCATAAAGAAAAGTTCTGATAAGATGTCGCGCGGCCGCGAATGCGGCCGCGCGGTCCCGGGATCTGGATTTTATAGTCTCTGAGTCTTGGCCGCTGATGGGATTACACGGCGCCAGGGGGCCAGGTGGTGGGTGTGACCCCCGCCTACTGGAATTTGGAGGATCTGGGTGGAAGATGCTCGACTCCAATTCGAGTAGGCTTGGAGGTCTCGGCCCCGGAACCCGCGTGGCTTTGTCCCTCTGCCAGTACCTTCAGGTGTGCGGAGGGTGGTCTCAGCATGGTGGTGGCTGGTCCTGGAGGTCTCCGGCTGCCGTGGCCCTGGCCGGGGCGGGGAGGAAAGCTCAACCCGCTCCCCTCCAAGGGACTCCGGGAAGGAACACCGAGGCGCGGGGGCAGAGACTGCACTGCTCTCGTCCGGGATCTGGATTTTATAGTCTCTGAGTCTTGGCCGCTGATGGGATTACACGGCGCCAGGGGGCCAGGTGGTGGGTGTGACCCCCGCCTACTGGAATTTGGAAGATCTGGGTGGAAGATGCTCGACTCCAATTCGAGTAGGCTT
The DNA here is from genome assembly GCF_029834395.1 of Sorex fumeus. Taxonomy (NCBI): domain Eukaryota; kingdom Metazoa; phylum Chordata; class Mammalia; order Eulipotyphla; family Soricidae; genus Sorex; species Sorex fumeus. The sequence continues at coordinate 9,933,414 of NW_026606115.1, forward strand.
GGAGGTCTCGGCCCCGGAACCCGCGTGGCTTTGTCCCTCTGCCAGTACCTTCAGGTGTGCGGAGGGTGGTCTCAGCATGGTGGTGGCTGGTCCTGGAGGTCTCCGGCTGCCGTGGCCCTGGCCGGGGCGGGGAGGAAAGCTCAACCCGCTCCCCTCCAAGGGACTCCGGGAAGGAACACCGAGGCGCGGGGGCAGAGACTGCACTGCTCTCGTCCGGGATCTGGATTTTATAGTCTCTGAGTCTTGGCCGCTGATGGGATTACACGGCGCCAGGGGGCCAGGTGGTGGGTGTGACCCCCGCCTACTGGAATTTGGAGGATCTGGGTGGAAGATGCTCGACTCCAATTCGAGTAGGCTTGGAGGTCTCGGCCCCGGAACCCGCGTGGCTTTGTCCCTCTGCCAGTACCTTCAGGTGTGCGGAGGGTGGTCTCAGCATGGTGGTGGCTGGTCCTGGAGGTCTCCGGCTGCCGTGGCCCTGGCCGGGGCGGGGAGGAAAGCTCAACCCGCTCCCCTCCAAGGGACTCCGGGAAGGAACACCGAGGCGCGGGGGCAGAGACTGCACTGCTCTCGTCCGGGATCTGGATTTTATAGTCTCTGAGTCTTGGCCGCTGATGGGATTACACGGCGCCAGGGGGCCAGGTGGTGGGTGTGACCCCCGCCTACTGGAATTTGGAGGATCTGGGTGGAAGATGCTCGACTCCAATTCGAGTAGGCTTGGAGGTCTCGGCCCCGGAACCCGCGTGGCTTTGTCCCTCTGCCAGTACCTTCAGGTGTGCGGAGGGTGGTCTCAGCATGGTGGTGGCTGGTCCTGGAGGTCTCCGGCTGCCGTGGCCCTGGCCGGGGCGGGGAGGAAAGCTCAACCCGCTCCCCTCCAAGGGACTCCGGGAAGGAACACCGAGGCGCGGGGGCAGAGACTGCACTGCTCTCGTCCGGGATCTGGATTTTATAGTCTCTGAGTCTTGGCCGCTGATGGGATTACACGGCGCCAGGGGGCCAGGTGGTGGGTGTGACCCCCGCCTACTGGAATTTGGAAGATCTGGGTGGAAGATGCTCGACTCCAATTCGAGTAGGCTTGGAGGTCTCGGCCCCGGAACCCGCGTGGCTTTGTCCCTCTGCCAGTACCTTCAGGTGTGCGGAGGGTGGTCTCAGCATGGTGGTGGCTGGTCCTGGAGGTCTCCGGCTGCCGTGGCCCTGGCCGGGGCGGGGAGGAAAGCTCAACCCGCTCCCCTCCAAGGGACTCCGGGAAGGAACACCGAGGCGCGGGGGCAGAGACTGCACTGCTCTCGTCCGGGATCTGGATTTTATAGTCTCTGAGTCTTGGCCGCTGATGGGATTACACGGCGCCAGGGGGCCAGGTGGTGGGTGTGACCCCCGCCTACTGGAATTTGGAGGATCTGGGTGGAAGATGCTCGACTCCAATTCGAGTAGGCTTGGAGGTCTCGGCCCCGGAACCCGCGTGGCTTTGTCCCTCTGCCAGTACCTTCAGGTGTGCGGAGGGTGGTCTCAGCATGGTGGTGGCTGGTCCTGGAGGTCTCCGGCTGCCGTGGCCCTGGCCGGGGCGGGGAGGAAAGCTCAACCCGCTCCCCTCCAAGGGACTCCGGGAAGGAACACCGAGGCGCGGGGGCAGAGACTGCACTGCTCTCGTCCGGGATCTGGATTTTATAGTCTCTGAGTCTTGGCCGCTGATGGGATTACACGGCGCCAGGGGGCCAGGTGGTGGGTGTGACCCCCGCCTACTGGAATTTGGAGGATCTGGGTGGAAGATGCTCGACTCCAATTCGAGTAGGCTTGGAGGTCTCGGCCCCGGAACCCGCGTGGCTTTGTCCCTCTGCCAGTACCTTCAGGTGTGCGGAGGGTGGTCTCAGCATGGTGGTGGCTGGTCCTGGAGGTCTCCGGCTGCCGTGGCCCTGGCCGGGGCGGGGAGGAAAGCTCAACCCGCTCCCCTCCAAGGGACTCCGGGAAGGAACACCGAGGCGCGGGGGCAGAGACTGCACTGCTCTCGTCCGGGATCTGGATTTTATAGTCTCTGAGTCTTGGCCGCTGATGGGATTACACGGCGCCAGGGGGCCAGGTGGTGGGTGTGACCCCCGCCTACTGGAATTTGGAGGATCTGGGTGGAAGATGCTCGACTCCAATTCGAGTAGGCTTGGAGGTCTCGGCCCCGGAACCCGCGTGGCTTTGTCCCTCTGCCAGTACCTTCAGGTGTGCGGAGGGTGGTCTCAGCATGGTGGTGGCTGGTCCTGGAGGTCTCCGGCTGCCGTGGCCCTGGCCGGGGCGGGGAGGAAAGCTCAACCCGCTCCCCTCCAAGGGACTCCGGGAAGGAACACCGAGGCGCGGGGGCAGAGACTGCACTGCTCTCGTCCGGGATCTGGATTTTATAGTCTCTGAGTCTTGGCCGCTGATGGGATTACACGGCGCCAGGGGGCCAGGTGGTGGGTGTGACCCCCGCCTACTGGAATTTGGAGGATCTGGGTGGAAGATGCTCGACTCCAATTCGAGTAGGCTTGGAGGTCTCGGCCCCGGAACCCGCGTGGCTTTGTCCCTCTGCCAGTACCTTCAGGTGTGCGGAGGGTGGTCTCAGCATGGTGGTGGCTGGTCCTGGAGGTCTCCGGCTGCCGTGGCCCTGGCCGGGGCGGGGAGGAAAGCTCAACCCGCTCCCCTCCAAGGGACTCCGGGAAGGAACACCGAGGCGCGGGGGCAGAGACTGCACTGCTCTCGTCCGGGATCTGGATTTTATAGTCTCTGAGTCTTGGCCGCTGATGGGATTACACGGCGCCAGGGGGCCAGGTGGTGGGTGTGACCCCCGCCTACTGGAATTTGGAGGATCTGGGTGGAAGATGCTCGACTCCAATTCGAGTAGGCTTGGAGGTCTCGGCCCCGGAACCCGCGTGGCTTTGTCCCTCTGCCAGTACCTTCAGGTGTGCGGAGGGTGGTCTCAGCATGGTGGTGGCTGGTCCTGGAGGTCTCCGGCTGCCGTGGCCCTGGCCGGGGCGGGGAGGAAAGCTCAACCCGCTCCCCTCCAAGGGACTCCGGGAAGGAACACCGAGGCGCGGGGGCAGAGACTGCACTGCTCTCGTCCGGGATCTGGATTTTATAGTCTCTGAGTCTTGGCCGCTGATGGGATTACACGGCGCCAGGGGGCCAGGTGGTGGGTGTGACCCCCGCCTACTGGAATTTGGAGGATCTGGGTGGAAGATGCTCGACTCCAATTCGAGTAGGCTTGGAGGTCTCGGCCCCGGAACCCGCGTGGCTTTGTCCCTCTGCCAGTACCTTCAGGTGTGCGGAGGGTGGTCTCAGCATGGTGGTGGCTGGTCCTGGAGGTCTCCGGCTGCCGTGGCCCTGGCCGGGGCGGGGAGGAAAGCTCAACCCGCTCCCCTCCAAGGGACTCCGGGAAGGAACACCGAGGCGCGGGGGCAGAGACTGCACTGCTCTCGTCCGGGATCTGGATTTTATAGTCTCTGAGTCTTGGCCGCTGATGGGATTACACGGCGCCAGGGGGCCAGGTGGTGGGTGTGACCCCCGCCTACTGGAATTTGGAGGATCTGGGTGGAAGATGCTCGACTCCAATTCGAGTAGGCTTGGAGGTCTCGGCCCCGGAACCCGCGTGGCTTTGTCCCTCTGCCAGTACCTTCAGGTGTGCGGAGGGTGGTCTCAGCATGGTGGTGGCTGGTCCTGGAGGTCTCCGGCTGCCGTGGCCCTGGCCGGGGCGGGGAGGAAAGCTCAACCCGCTCCCCTCCAAGGGACTCCGGGAAGGAACACCGAGGCGCGGGGGCAGAGACTGCACTGCTCTCGTCCGGGATCTGGATTTTATAGTCTCTGAGTCTTGGCCGCTGATGGGATTACACGGCGCCAGGGGGCCAGGTGGTGGGTGTGACCCCCGCCTACTGGAATTTGGAGGATCTGGGTGGAAGATGCTCGACTCCAATTCGAGTAGGCTTGGAGGTCTCGGCCCCGGAACCCGCGTGGCTTTGTCCCTCTGCCAGTACCTTCAGGTGTGCGGAGGGTGGTCTCAGCATGGTGGTGGCTGGTCCTGGAGGTCTCCGGCTGCCGTGGCCCTGGCCGGGGCGGGGAGGAAAGCTCAACCCGCTCCCCTCCAAGGGACTCCGGGAAGGAACACCGAGGCGCGGGGGCAGAGACTGCACTGCTCTCGTCCGGGATCTGGATTTTATAGTCTCTGAGTCTTGGCCGCTGATGGGATTACACGGCGCCAGGGGGCCAGGTGGTGGGTGTGACCCCCGCCTACTGGAATTTGGAGGATCTGGGTGGAAGATGCTCGACTCCAATTCGAGTAGGCTTGGAGGTCTCGGCCCCGGAACCCGCGTGGCTTTGTCCCTCTGCCAGTACCTTCAGGTGTGCGGAGGGTGGTCTCAGCATGGTGGTGGCTGGTCCTGGAGGTCTCCGGCTGCCGTGGCCCTGGCCGGGGCGGGGAGGAAAGCTCAACCCGCTCCCCTCCAAGGGACTCCGGGAAGGAACACCGAGGCGCGGGGGCAGAGACTGCACTGCTCTCGTCCGGGATCTGGATTTTATAGTCTCTGAGTCTTGGCCGCTGATGGGATTACACGGCGCCAGGGGGCCAGGTGGTGGGTGTGACCCCCGCCTACTGGAATTTGGAGGATCTGGGTGGAAGATGCTCGACTCCAATTCGAGTAGGCTTGGAGGTCTCGGCCCCGGAACCCGCGTGGCTTTGTCCCTCTGCCAGTACCTTCAGGTGTGCGGAGGGTGGTCTCAGCATGGTGGTGGCTGGTCCTGGAGGTCTCCGGCTGCCGTGGCCCTGGCCGGGGCGGGGAGGAAAGCTCAACCCGCTCCCCTCCAAGGGACTCCGGGAAGGAACACCGAGGCGCGGGGGCAGAGACTGCACTGCTCTCGTCCGGGATCTGGATTTTATAGTCTCTGAGTCTTGGCCGCTGATGGGATTACACGGCGCCAGGGGGCCAGGTGGTGGGTGTGACCCCCGCCTACTGGAATTTGGAGGATCTGGGTGGAAGATGCTCGACTCCAATTCGAGTAGGCTTGGAGGTCTCGGCCCCGGAACCCGCGTGGCTTTGTCCCTCTGCCAGTACCTTCAGGTGTGCGGAGGGTGGTCTCAGCATGGTGGTGGCTGGTCCTGGAGGTCTCCGGCTGCCGTGGCCCTGGCCGGGGCGGGGAGGAAAGCTCAACCCGCTCCCCTCCAAGGGACTCCGGGAAGGAACACCGAGGCGCGGGGGCAGAGACTGCACTGCTCTCGTCCGGGATCTGGATTTTATAGTCTCTGAGTCTTGGCCGCTGATGGGATTACACGGCGCCAGGGGGCCAGGTGGTGGGTGTGACCCCCGCCTACTGGAATTTGGAGGATCTGGGTGGAAGATGCTCGACTCCAATTCGAGTAGGCTTGGAGGTCTCGGCCCCGGAACCCGCGTGGCTTTGTCCCTCTGCCAGTACCTTCAGGTGTGCGGAGGGTGGTCTCAGCATGGTGGTGGCTGGTCCTGGAGGTCTCCGGCTGCCGTGGCCCTGGCCGGGGCGGGGAGGAAAGCTCAACCCGCTCCCCTCCAAGGGACTCCGGGAAGGAACACCGAGGCGCGGGGGCAGAGACTGCACTGCTCTCGTCCGGGATCTGGATTTTATAGTCTCTGAGTCTTGGCCGCTGATGGGATTACACGGCGCCAGGGGGCCAGGTGGTGGGTGTGACCCCCGCCTACTGGAATTTGGAGGATCTGGGTGGAAGATGCTCGACTCCAATTCGAGTAGGCTTGGAGGTCTCGGCCCCGGAACCCGCGTGGCTTTGTCCCTCTGCCAGTACCTTCAGGTGTGCGGAGGGTGGTCTCAGCATGGTGGTGGCTGGTCCTGGAGGTCTCCGGCTGCCGTGGCCCTGGCCGGGGCGGGGAGGAAAGCTCAACCCGCTCCCCTCCAAGGGACTCCGGGAAGGAACACCGAGGCGCGGGGGCAGAGACTGCACTGCTCTCGTCCGGGATCTGGATTTTATAGTCTCTGAGTCTTGGCCGCTGATGGGATTACACGGCGCCAGGGGGCCAGGTGGTGGGTGTGACCCCCGCCTACTGGAATTTGGAGGATCTGGGTGGAAGATGCTCGACTCCAATTCGAGTAGGCTTGGAGGTCTCGGCCCCGGAACCCGCGTGGCTTTGTCCCTCTGCCAGTACCTTCAGGTGTGCGGAGGGTGGTCTCAGCATGGTGGTGGCTGGTCCTGGAGGTCTCCGGCTGCCGTGGCCCTGGCCGGGGCGGGGAGGAAAGCTCAACCCGCTCCCCTCCAAGGGACTCCGGGAAGGAACACCGAGGCGCGGGGGCAGAGACTGCACTGCTCTCGTCCGGGATCTGGATTTTATAGTCTCTGAGTCTTGGCCGCTGATGGGATTACACGGCGCCAGGGGGCCAGGTGGTGGGTGTGACCCCCGCCTACTGGAATTTGGAGGATCTGGGTGGAAGATGCTCGACTCCAATTCGAGTAGGCTTGGAGGTCTCGGCCCCGGAACCCGCGTGGCTTTGTCCCTCTGCCAGTACCTTCAGGTGTGCGGAGGGTGGTCTCAGCATGGTGGTGGCTGGTCCTGGAGGTCTCCGGCTGCCGTGGCCCTGGCCGGGGCGGGGAGGAAAGCTCAACCCGCTCCCCTCCAAGGGACTCCGGGAAGGAACACCGAGGCGCGGGGGCAGAGACTGCACTGCTCTCGTCCGGGATCTGGATTTTATAGTCTCTGAGTCTTGGCCGCTGATGGGATTACACGGCGCCAGGGGGCCAGGTGGTGGGTGTGACCCCCGCCTACTGGAATTTGGAGGATCTGGGTGGAAGATGCTCGACTCCAATTCGAGTAGGCTTGGAGGTCTCGGCCCCGGAACCCGCGTGGCTTTGTCCCTCTGCCAGTACCTTCAGGTGTGCGGAGGGTGGTCTCAGCATGGTGGTGGCTGGTCCTGGAGGTCTCCGGCTGCCGTGGCCCTGGCCGGGGCGGGGAGGAAAGCTCAACCCGCTCCCCTCCAAGGGACTCCGGGAAGGAACACCGAGGCGCGGGGGCAGAGACTGCACTGCTCTCGTCCGGGATCTGGATTTTATAGTCTCTGAGTCTTGGCCGCTGATGGGATTACACGGCGCCAGGGGGCCAGGTGGTGGGTGTGACCCCCGCCTACTGGAATTTGGAGGATCTGGGTGGAAGATGCTCGACTCCAATTCGAGTAGGCTTGGAGGTCTCGGCCCCGGAACCCGCGTGGCTTTGTCCCTCTGCCAGTACCTTCAGGTGTGCGGAGGGTGGTCTCAGCATGGTGGTGGCTGGTCCTGGAGGTCTCCGGCTGCCGTGGCCCTGGCCGGGGCGGGGAGGAAAGCTCAACCCGCTCCCCTCCAAGGGACTCCGGGAAGGAACACCGAGGCGCGGGGGCAGAGACTGCACTGCTCTCGTCCGGGATCTGGATTTTATAGTCTCTGAGTCTTGGCCGCTGATGGGATTACACGGCGCCAGGGGGCCAGGTGGTGGGTGTGACCCCCGCCTACTGGAATTTGGAGGATCTGGGTGGAAGATGCTCGACTCCAATTCGAGTAGGCTTGGAGGTCTCGGCCCCGGAACCCGCGTGGCTTTGTCCCTCTGCCAGTACCTTCAGGTGTGCGGAGGGTGGTCTCAGCATGGTGGTGGCTGGTCCTGGAGGTCTCCGGCTGCCGTGGCCCTGGCCGGGGCGGGGAGGAAAGCTCAACCCGCTCCCCTCCAAGGGACTCCGGGAAGGAACACCGAGGCGCGGGGGCAGAGACTGCACTGCTCTCGTCCGGGATCTGGATTTTATAGTCTCTGAGTCTTGGCCGCTGATGGGATTACACGGCGCCAGGGGGCCAGGTGGTGGGTGTGACCCCCGCCTACTGGAATTTGGAGGATCTGGGTGGAAGATGCTCGACTCCAATTCGAGTAGGCTTGGAGGTCTCGGCCCCGGAACCCGCGTGGCTTTGTCCCTCTGCCAGTACCTTCAGGTGTGCGGAGGGTGGTCTCAGCATGGTGGTGGCTGGTCCTGGAGGTCTCCGGCTGCCGTGGCCCTGGCCGGGGCGGGGAGGAAAGCTCAACCCGCTCCCCTCCAAGGGACTCCGGGAAGGAACACCGAGGCGCGGGGGCAGAGACTGCACTGCTCTCGTCCGGGATCTGGATTTTATAGTCTCTGAGTCTTGGCCGCTGATGGGATTACACGGCGCCAGGGGGCCAGGTGGTGGGTGTGACCCCCGCCTACTGGAATTTGGAGGATCTGGGTGGAAGATGCTCGACTCCAATTCGAGTAGGCTTGGAGGTCTCGGCCCCGGAACCCGCGTGGCTTTGTCCCTCTGCCAGTACCTTCAGGTGTGCGGAGGGTGGTCTCAGCATGGTGGTGGCTGGTCCTGGAGGTCTCCGGCTGCCGTGGCCCTGGCCGGGGCGGGGAGGAAAGCTCAACCCGCTCCCCTCCAAGGGACTCCGGGAAGGAACACCGAGGCGCGGGGGCAGAGACTGCACTGCTCTCGTCCGGGATCTGGATTTTATAGTCTCTGAGTCTTGGCCGCTGATGGGATTACACGGCGCCAGGGGGCCAGGTGGTGGGTGTGACCCCCGCCTACTGGAATTTGGAGGATCTGGGTGGAAGATGCTCGACTCCAATTCGAGTAGGCTTGGAGGTCTCGGCCCCGGAACCCGCGTGGCTTTGTCCCTCTGCCAGTACCTTCAGGTGTGCGGAGGGTGGTCTCAGCATGGTGGTGGCTGGTCCTGGAGGTCTCCGGCTGCCGTGGCCCTGGCCGGGGCGGGGAGGAAAGCTCAACCCGCTCCCCTCCAAGGGACTCCGGGAAGGAACACCGAGGCGCGGGGGCAGAGACTGCACTGCTCTCGTCCGGGATCTGGATTTTATAGTCTCTGAGTCTTGGCCGCTGATGGGATTACACGGCGCCAGGGGGCCAGGTGGTGGGTGTGACCCCCGCCTACTGGAATTTGGAGGATCTGGGTGGAAGATGCTCGACTCCAATTCGAGTAGGCTTGGAGGTCTCGGCCCCGGAACCCGCGTGGCTTTGTCCCTCTGCCAGTACCTTCAGGTGTGCGGAGGGTGGTCTCAGCATGGTGGTGGCTGGTCCTGGAGGTCTCCGGCTGCCGTGGCCCTGGCCGGGGCGGGGAGGAAAGCTCAACCCGCTCCCCTCCAAGGGACTCCGGGAAGGAACACCGAGGCGCGGGGGCAGAGACTGCACTGCTCTCGTCCGGGATCTGGATTTTATAGTCTCTGAGTCTTGGCCGCTGATGGGATTACACGGCGCCAGGGGGCCAGGTGGTGGGTGTGACCCCCGCCTACTGGAATTTGGAGGATCTGGGTGGAAGATGCTCGACTCCAATTCGAGTAGGCTTGGAGGTCTCGGCCCCGGAACCCGCGTGGCTTTGTCCCTCTGCCAGTACCTTCAGGTGTGCGGAGGGTGGTCTCAGCATGGTGGTGGCTGGTCCTGGAGGTCTCCGGCTGCCGTGGCCCTGGCCGGGGCGGGGAGGAAAGCTCAACCCGCTCCCCTCCAAGGGACTCCGGGAAGGAACACCGAGGCGCGGGGGCAGAGACTGCACTGCTCTCGTCCGGGATCTGGATTTTATAGTCTCTGAGTCTTGGCCGCTGATGGGATTACACGGCGCCAGGGGGCCAGGTGGTGGGTGTGACCCCCGCCTACTGGAATTTGGAGGATCTGGGTGGAAGATGCTCGACTCCAATTCGAGTAGGCTTGGAGGTCTCGGCCCCGGAACCCGCGTGGCTTTGTCCCTCTGCCAGTACCTTCAGGTGTGCGGAGGGTGGTCTCAGCATGGTGGTGGCTGGTCCTGGAGGTCTCCGGCTGCCGTGGCCCTGGCCGGGGCGGGGAGGAAAGCTCAACCCGCTCCCCTCCAAGGGACTCCGGGAAGGAACACCGAGGCGCGGGGGCAGAGACTGCACTGCTCTCGTCCGGGATCTGGATTTTATAGTCTCTGAGTCTTGGCCGCTGATGGGATTACACGGCGCCAGGGGGCCAGGTGGTGGGTGTGACCCCCGCCTACTGGAATTTGGAGGATCTGGGTGGAAGATGCTCGACTCCAATTCGAGTAGGCTTGGAGGTCTCGGCCCCGGAACCCGCGTGGCTTTGTCCCTCTGCCAGTACCTTCAGGTGTGCGGAGGGTGGTCTCAGCATGGTGGTGGCTGGTCCTGGAGGTCTCCGGCTGCCGTGGCCCTGGCCGGGGCGGGGAGGAAAGCTCAACCCGCTCCCCTCCAAGGGACTCCGGGAAGGAACACCGAGGCGCGGGGGCAGAGACTGCACTGCTCTCGTCCGGGATCTGGATTTTATAGTCTCTGAGTCTTGGCCGCTGATGGGATTACACGGCGCCAGGGGGCCAGGTGGTGGGTGTGACCCCCGCCTACTGGAATTTGGAGGATCTGGGTGGAAGATGCTCGACTCCAATTCGAGTAGGCTTGGAGGTCTCGGCCCCGGAACCCGCGTGGCTTTGTCCCTCTGCCAGTACCTTCAGGTGTGCGGAGGGTGGTCTCAGCATGGTGGTGGCTGGTCCTGGAGGTCTCCGGCTGCCGTGGCCCTGGCCGGGGCGGGGAGGAAAGCTCAACCCGCTCCCCTCCAAGGGACTCCGGGAAGGAACACCGAGGCGCGGGGGCAGAGACTGCACTGCTCTCGTCCGGGATCTGGATTTTATAGTCTCTGAGTCTTGGCCGCTGATGGGATTACACGGCGCCAGGGGGCCAGGTGGTGGGTGTGACCCCCGCCTACTGGAATTTGGAGGATCTGGGTGGAAGATGCTCGACTCCAATTCGAGTAGGCTTGGAGGTCTCGGCCCCGGAACCCGCGTGGCTTTGTCCCTCTGCCAGTACCTTCAGGTGTGCGGAGGGTGGTCTCAGCATGGTGGTGGCTGGTCCTGGAGGTCTCCGGCTGCCGTGGCCCTGGCCGGGGCGGGGAGGAAAGCTCAACCCGCTCCCCTCCAAGGGACTCCGGGAAGGAACACCGAGGCGCGGGGGCAGAGACTGCACTGCTCTCGTCCGGGATCTGGATTTTATAGTCTCTGAGTCTTGGCCGCTGATGGGATTACACGGCGCCAGGGGGCCAGGTGGTGGGTGTGACCCCCGCCTACTGGAATTTGGAGGATCTGGGTGGAAGATGCTCGACTCCAATTCGAGTAGGCTTGGAGGTCTCGGCCCCGGAACCCGCGTGGCTTTGTCCCTCTGCCAGTACCTTCAGGTGTGCGGAGGGTGGTCTCAGCATGGTGGTGGCTGGTCCTGGAGGTCTCCGGCTGCCGTGGCCCTGGCCGGGGCGGGGAGGAAAGCTCAACCCGCTCCCCTCCAAGGGACTCCGGGAAGGAACACCGAGGCGCGGGGGCAGAGACTGCACTGCTCTCGTCCGGGATCTGGATTTTATAGTCTCTGAGTCTTGGCCGCTGATGGGATTACACGGCGCCAGGGGGCCAGGTGGTGGGTGTGACCCCCGCCTACTGGAATTTGGAGGATCTGGGTGGAAGATGCTCGACTCCAATTCGAGTAGGCTTGGAGGTCTCGGCCCCGGAACCCGCGTGGCTTTGTCCCTCTGCCAGTACCTTCAGGTGTGCGGAGGGTGGTCTCAGCATGGTGGTGGCTGGTCCTGGAGGTCTCCGGCTGCCGTGGCCCTGGCCGGGGCGGGGAGGAAAGCTCAACCCGCTCCCCTCCAAGGGACTCCGGGAAGGAACACCGAGGCGCGGGGGCAGAGACTGCACTGCTCTCGTCCGGGATCTGGATTTTATAGTCTCTGAGTCTTGGCCGCTGATGGGATTACACGGCGCCAGGGGGCCAGGTGGTGGGTGTGACCCCCGCCTACTGGAATTTGGAGGATCTGGGTGGAAGATGCTCGACTCCAATTCGAGTAGGCTTGGAGGTCTCGGCCCCGGAACCCGCGTGGCTTTGTCCCTCTGCCAGTACCTTCAGGTGTGCGGAGGGTGGTCTCAGCATGGTGGTGGCTGGTCCTGGAGGTCTCCGGCTGCCGTGGCCCTGGCCGGGGCGGGGAGGAAAGCTCAACCCGCTCCCCTCCAAGGGACTCCGGGAAGGAACACCGAGGCGCGGGGGCAGAGACTGCACTGCTCTCGTCCGGGATCTGGATTTTATAGTCTCTGAGTCTTGGCCGCTGATGGGATTACACGGCGCCAGGGGGCCAGGTGGTGGGTGTGACCCCCGCCTACTGGAATTTGGAGGATCTGGGTGGAAGATGCTCGACTCCAATTCGAGTAGGCTTGGAGGTCTCGGCCCCGGAACCCGCGTGGCTTTGTCCCTCTGCCAGTACCTTCAGGTGTGCGGAGGGTGGTCTCAGCATGGTGGTGGCTGGTCCTGGAGGTCTCCGGCTGCCGTGGCCCTGGCCGGGGCGGGGAGGAAAGCTCAACCCGCTCCCCTCCAAGGGACTCCGGGAAGGAACACCGAGGCGCGGGGGCAGAGACTGCACTGCTCTCGTCCGGGATCTGGATTTTATAGTCTCTGAGTCTTGGCCGCTGATGGGATTACACGGCGCCAGGGGGCCAGGTGGTGGGTGTGACCCCCGCCTACTGGAATTTGGAGGATCTGGGTGGAAGATGCTCGACTCCAATTCGAGTAGGCTTGGAGGTCTCGGCCCCGGAACCCGCGTGGCTTTGTCCCTCTGCCAGTACCTTCAGGTGTGCGGAGGGTGGTCTCAGCATGGTGGTGGCTGGTCCTGGAGGTCTCCGGCTGCCGTGGCCCTGGCCGGGGCGGGGAGGAAAGCTCAACCCGCTCCCCTCCAAGGGACTCCGGGAAGGAACACCGAGGCGCGGGGGCAGAGACTGCACTGCTCTCGTCCGGGATCTGGATTTTATAGTCTCTGAGTCTTGGCCGCTGATGGGATTACACGGCGCCAGGGGGCCAGGTGGTGGGTGTGACCCCCGCCTACTGGAATTTGGAGGATCTGGGTGGAAGATGCTCGACTCCAATTCGAGTAGGCTTGGAGGTCTCGGCCCCGGAACCCGCGTGGCTTTGTCCCTCTGCCAGTACCTTCAGGTGTGCGGAGGGTGGTCTCAGCATGGTGGTGGCTGGTCCTGGAGGTCTCCGGCTGCCGTGGCCCTGGCCGGGGCGGGGAGGAAAGCTCAACCCGCTCCCCTCCAAGGGACTCCGGGAAGGAACACCGAGGCGCGGGGGCAGAGACTGCACTGCTCTCGTCCGGGATCTGGATTTTATAGTCTCTGAGTCTTGGCCGCTGATGGGATTACACGGCGCCAGGGGGCCAGGTGGTGGGTGTGACCCCCGCCTACTGGAATTTGGAGGATCTGGGTGGAAGATGCTCGACTCCAATTCGAGTAGGCTTGGAGGTCTCGGCCCCGGAACCCGCGTGGCTTTGTCCCTCTGCCAGTACCTTCAGGTGTGCGGAGGGTGGTCTCAGCATGGTGGTGGCTGGTCCTGGAGGTCTCCGGCTGCCGTGGCCCTGGCCGGGGCGGGGAGGAAAGCTCAACCCGCTCCCCTCCAAGGGACTCCGGGAAGGAACACCGAGGCGCGGGGGCAGAGACTGCACTGCTCTCGTCCGGGATCTGGATTTTATAGTCTCTGAGTCTTGGCCGCTGATGGGATTACACGGCGCCAGGGGGCCAGGTGGTGGGTGTGACCCCCGCCTACTGGAATTTGGAGGATCTGGGTGGAAGATGCTCGACTCCAATTCGAGTAGGCTTGGAGGTCTCGGCCCCGGAACCCGCGTGGCTTTGTCCCTCTGCCAGTACCTTCAGGTGTGCGGAGGGTGGTCTCAGCATGGTGGTGGCTGGTCCTGGAGGTCTCCGGCTGCCGTGGCCCTGGCCGGGGCGGGGAGGAAAGCTCAACCCGCTCCCCTCCAAGGGACTCCGGGAAGGAACACCGAGGCGCGGGGGCAGAGACTGCACTGCTCTCGTCCGGGATCTGGATTTTATAGTCTCTGAGTCTTGGCCGCTGATGGGATTACACGGCGCCAGGGGGCCAGGTGGTGGGTGTGACCCCCGCCTACTGGAATTTGGAGGATCTGGGTGGAAGATGCTCGACTCCAATTCGAGTAGGCTTGGAGGTCTCGGCCCCGGAACCCGCGTGGCTTTGTCCCTCTGCCAGTACCTTCAGGTGTGCGGAGGGTGGTCTCAGCATGGTGGTGGCTGGTCCTGGAGGTCTCCGGCTGCCGTGGCCCTGGCCGGGGCGGGGAGGAAAGCTCAACCCGCTCCCCTCCAAGGGACTCCGGGAAGGAACACCGAGGCGCGGGGGCAGAGACTGCACTGCTCTCGTCCGGGATCTGGATTTTATAGTCTCTGAGTCTTGGCCGCTGATGGGATTACACGGCGCCAGGGGGCCAGGTGGTGGGTGTGACCCCCGCCTACTGGAATTTGGAGGATCTGGGTGGAAGATGCTCGACTCCAATTCGAGTAGGCTTGGAGGTCTCGGCCCCGGAACCCGCGTGGCTTTGTCCCTCTGCCAGTACCTTCAGGTGTGCGGAGGGTGGTCTCAGCATGGTGGTGGCTGGTCCTGGAGGTCTCCGGCTGCCGTGGCCCTGGCCGGGGCGGGGAGGAAAGCTCAACCCGCTCCCCTCCAAGGGACTCCGGGAAGGAACACCGAGGCGCGGGGGCAGAGACTGCACTGCTCTCGTCCGGGATCTGGATTTTATAGTCTCTGAGTCTTGGCCGCTGATGGGATTACACGGCGCCAGGGGGCCAGGTGGTGGGTGTGACCCCCGCCTACTGGAATTTGGAGGATCTGGGTGGAAGATGCTCGACTCCAATTCGAGTAGGCTTGGAGGTCTCGGCCCCGGAACCCGCGTGGCTTTGTCCCTCTGCCAGTACCTTCAGGTGTGCGGAGGGTGGTCTCAGCATGGTGGTGGCTGGTCCTGGAGGTCTCCGGCTGCCGTGGCCCTGGCCGGGGCGGGGAGGAAAGCTCAACCCGCTCCCCTCCAAGGGACTCCGGGAAGGAACACCGAGGCGCGGGGGCAGAGACTGCACTGCTCTCGTCCGGGATCTGGATTTTATAGTCTCTGAGTCTTGGCCGCTGATGGGATTACACGGCGCCAGGGGGCCAGGTGGTGGGTGTGACCCCCGCCTACTGGAATTTGGAGGATCTGGGTGGAAGATGCTCGACTCCAATTCGAGTAGGCTTGGAGGTCTCGGCCCCGGAACCCGCGTGGCTTTGTCCCTCTGCCAGTACCTTCAGGTGTGCGGAGGGTGGTCTCAGCATGGTGGTGGCTGGTCCTGGAGGTCTCCGGCTGCCGTGGCCCTGGCCGGGGCGGGGAGGAAAGCTCAACCCGCTCCCCTCCAAGGGACTCCGGGAAGGAACACCGAGGCGCGGGGGCAGAGACTGCACTGCTCTCGTCCGGGATCTGGATTTTATAGTTTCTGAGTCTTGGCCGCTGATGGGATTACACGGCGCCAGGGGGCCAGGTGGTGGGTGTGACCCCCGCCTACTGGAATTTGGAGGATCTGGGTGGAAGATGCAGTCTCTGCCCCCGCGCCTCAGTGTTCCTTCCCGGAGTCCCTTGGAGGGGAGCGGGTTGAGCTTTCCTCCCCGCCCCGGCCAGGGCCACGGCAGCCGGAGACCTCCAGGACCAGCCACCACCATGCTGAGACCACCCTCCGCACACCTGAAGGTACTGGCAGAGGGACAAAGCCACGCGGGTTCCGGGGCCGAGACCTCCAAGCCTACTCGAATTGGAGTCGAGGTGCTGTAACATAAATTTAGAAAATGTGTAAAATCGTATTCCTTTAACATATAAAATGTACAACTTAATGATACTTGGGCTAACAACAAAAAGAGAAATAGATGCAATTTAATTTATTGGTAACACCATCGGGTTTTGTGTGGTTAATCACTGAAAGAATGTGTTTAAGGACAGTGTCTTTGGAATAAAGGTGATGTGAATTAGGACGGGCCATTTTCATGTGATCTTGAAAAATTTGAACTTTTAGCTAGTATAAAAACTATTCAACTTCTAAATTCTTGCTTGTTTTTAAACTGTGAGAGCATGAGACAGAATAATAGCTTTGGGGAAAAAAAGGCTAGTTGGTTAATTATTGATTGTTGCACAAGGACCTATTTTGAAGAGCTTTAAGAAAAGTTGCCTTGCTTCTAACCCTGTGCTATTACTATAACATAGTCACCTGACAGATTTCCTTGCTAAGGCTGCCTAGTCATTCCTCAGGAAATGAAGCCCGTTCAAGAATCCTTAAAAGGACTTTCTTTTTGGATGGAGCATCTTGTAAACCCACAGGATTTTATGTCTCCTTGGATGTTAATTGGTTTTTAAGCCTGATGGATTTACAACACTTAACAAAAATTCCAAGTTAACTTTGAAATGTTCAAGTGCACACATGAATGAGCAGCTGTAGTTAATTTTCTTTATTAGCTTATGGGCCTTTGCTATGTAACCCCACTTTCATATTCTAATTTGAGACTGAATATAGCCATTTTTTAAATGAACATTAATGTATTTTAAAGAATTTCCATCACTGGGGTTAAACATTGTATTCTTTTAAACTGAATCATCATGAGATACACAGTTACATAGTTGTTTATGATTGGAATTCAGTCAGACACTGTTTCAACACCAGCCCTTCCATCAGTGTTTATTTCACACAACTGTCCCCATTTTCTCTCCCACCAACTCCCGATCCCCCAGCCTGACTAAATGACAGGCCTTTTTCCCCTTCTTCTTCCTCTCCCTCACACCCTCCTTTTCCCTTTCCCTCCTCCTCCTCTCTCTCTCTCTCCCTCATTTTCCCACCCTCTCCTTCTCACCACTCCCCCCTCTTCTGAACATTATGGTTTTCAATACATGTAATGAAAAATTAACATATATATATTCATGTATACCATTTTACATACTTTTAGCCTCAATTTATATCAAGAACGATCATTTCTAACTATCATAATCATAGTACACCTTCTATATCCTATCTGCCACCCCCCACTTATGGCAGGCTTCCAACAGTGGGCCAGACTTTCCTTGTTTTTACTGTCTTTAGGTATTAGCTTCATAGTATGCTTCTATTTATATTCCACAAATGAATGCAGTCATTCTATGTTTATCTTTCTCCTTCTGAATCATTCACTCAGCATGATACTCTCCATGTCCTGTCATTTATAAGTGAATTTTATGACTTCTTTTTTCCTGGTGGTTTTGTAATAGTCCATTGTGTGGATATATCATAGTTTCTTATGATATATAAGTCTGTGTTCTCGAGCGCTTGGGTTGTTTCTGGATTCTGGCTATTGTGAACAGTGATACAATGAAAACACAAGTGCAGATGCCATTTCTGCTGTGGTTTTTGTATCCCCTGGATATATTCCTAGAAGTGGTATTGTTGAAAGCTCAATTTCTATCTTTTTGAGGAATGTCCATATTGTTTTCCATAAAGGCCAGACCAGTCAGCATTCCCACCAATAATGAATGAGAGCCCGTTGGTCCCTGCATCTGTGCCGGCAATCATTGCTCTTGTTCTTTTGTATATGTGCCAGTCTCTGGGTGTAAAAGGTAAAGGTAAAGGCCCTCCCGTTGATCATCGATTTGCTCGAGCAGGCCCAGTAACGTCTCCATTGGAGACTTTGTTGTTACCGTGTTTGGCATATCGAATACGTCACGGGGAGCTTGCCAGGCTCTGCCGTGCGGGCGAGATACTCTCGGTAGCTTGCTGGGCTCTCCGAGGGGGCGGAGAAATCGAACTCGAGTCTCTGGGTGTAAAATGATATATTTCTGTTGTTTTGATTTTCATTTCATTGATGATTAGTGATATAGAGCATTTTTAATGTAACTGTTGTATTTAAGTGTTTCTCTTTTCATGTCAGAAAATAATTTAATCTTAAAAATAATAATAGCAGAATTTTTAAGTTTTCATTATGCCTATTAATTGTAAACTCCTGTATATACTTGTAGGCATAGGCCTTACAGGATAATGTAAAATATATAGACAACTACACAAAATATTGACTGTGAAGTTAGAGCATCTCAATGGGAATTTATATCTCAGTTCTAACAAAATGTGGCATGTATAAAGCAGTATACATAAATACATATATGGTAAAGGTAAAGGTAAAAGGTAAAGGCCCTCCCGTTGATCGTCGATTTGCTCGAGCGGGCCCAGTAACGTCTCCATTGGAGACTTTGTTGTTACTGTGTCTGGCATATCCAATACTCTCGGTAGCTTGCCGGGCTCTCTGAGGATACATATATGAATACATATATGAATACCCACAAATATTAATAAGTCCCTAAATAAATAATTTTTTACCTTGTTGGTCAGGTTCAAAGAAATGCAACCCATGCTTTCCATATAATAGTCTTTCTGAGTTTGGTTTCTGGATCCAGCACTATGATCTTTTCCAGGATGCTGATAGCCTAGTGATTTTCAGTTTGAGCATAGCCAAATTTGGTTGTAAACCTTGATTTGCAAGAAAAATCAGTACAATTGTACTTATGCTTACTTTTATCTCAGTCTAGATT
This sequence comes from Sorex fumeus, assembly GCF_029834395.1. Classification (NCBI taxonomy): domain Eukaryota; kingdom Metazoa; phylum Chordata; class Mammalia; order Eulipotyphla; family Soricidae; genus Sorex; species Sorex fumeus. The sequence goes on from NW_026606115.1 coordinate 9,951,787, forward strand.
TATATGAAAAACAATTTCAAGAATTATTTAGGGGAATTGATACACAATAAAGTTGCTTTAACTCTCTAAGAATCTGTTGAAAAATACAATGTGTCTTATAGATGACAGTATTTAAAATTCTCAAGTTATTATAAGTTCTTCTATAGAGTAAGATTCCAAAATATTCCTGTTAATGTATTATTTTTAGTCCATTCCATAATAATAGTACAAATGAAAACGCAAATTTATAAGAGTAAATAAAAGAATAAGTTAAAAACAAAGTAAACTTTTCTTAAGATAATTATTTTTCTAGTAATGTGAATACTTGTCATAAGAATCATTTATATTTATAGTGTATTGTACATGGTTTTATTTAGCAACCATGTTTATTAATCTTAGCTATTAATAACTAATAATAAGTGTACAGAATTCTTTTTTTTTAATGAATCACCATGAGATACAGTGAGATAAAGACTTTCAAACTTTAGTGATTACATTTCAGTCATACAATGATCAAGTACCTATCCCTCCACCAGTGCCTATCCTTCACTACCAATGTTCTTAGTATCCCTCCCACCACCCCTACCCCTTCCCCCCCCACCTCTGTGACAGGCTCATTCCCTTTTACTTTCTCTACTTCTTGGTCTTATGTTTGGTCCATAGTCTCTTTCAGCATGCATCTACCATCCAAAGTGAGCCCTCCAACCATCATTTACCTAGTAGTCCCTTCTCTATCCCAGCTGCCCTTTTCCCCAACACATGCTGTCGGCTTCCAAGCCGTGTACGATCCTCCGGGCCCTTATCTCTACTATCCTTAGGTGTTAGTCTCCTATTATGTTACTTTATATTCCACATATGCGTGCAGTCATTCTATGTCTGTCCCCCTCTTTCTGGCTCATTTCACTTAGCATGATACTCTCTATGTCTATCCACTTGTATGTAAATTTCATGATTTCATCTTTTCTAACAGCTGCATAGTATTCCACTGTGTAGATATACCAAAGTTTTTTATTCAGTCATCTGTATAGATTTTTTAAGCCCTTAGAAGTTAAATTTTAAAAACTGAATCCTCTTTATGCAAATTATAAAACACATGGAAATAGTCAGGTGATAATTCATCAAAAGGTACAGTTCTGAAGGCTAGAGAAGTAGTCCATCCTCTTTACATGTTACACTTAATGAAAAATATTTGAATGACAAAACTGCAGCATCTTGATTTCTTGTCAGTAAGTCACACTTCAAAACCTTATGAATATATTCATAATGGTACCTAGAAAAAAAGTCTAGCTTCAACTGTTTTTGTCCCAGAGCATTAGTCTTACTGAACTAGAAAATATTTTCATTTTGTTTCCCAGATTTTGACTTACTTACCTATTTTTCAAAATATTGCATCTGGGAAACAATATTTTTGAGAAAGAATTGAGGCTTGAGGGATAGATAACCATTATATAATATTATTTATGATATAGCTTATTTATGGATGGAGAATGGCTATCAAAAAAGCAAAGAGGTGGGAGCTATTCATGAGTTATTTAAATCCAATGGTAGAGTTCTAAGATTAGGTATATTTGGATATATACATTTAAAACTTTATTGAAAATTTCTTAAAATTAAATTTTCTAGTATCAATACAATTATTAAATAATTGTCTTTATGTTAAGCAACAAACATTCCTATTCCAAAGGTGTGACTTTCAGTTTCTTTTAATGTATGAGAATATTTTACATAGTGAGCATATAAAACAAATCTATTTCAGAAGTTTTTTAGACGTATTTTAGCCATAGTTTATAGAATTTTTCTTCACATTTTAATGAGACTGATTCTGAGATTAGCAGTGGAATTCTCAGATAAAATCACTGTCTAAGAGTTTTAAACACCATCTTTTGCCTTTTGTGTTATTGAAAAGTTTGAATCTAGTCTGATTCTTGGTCCTATAACTATAACCTACTTATTTAACCTACTTATTTTCTTCTTCGGGAGCATTATTTTGTCACCATAGTAGATATTATGATTGTTTGTCTTAGTATGGGTTTAAAAATTATACATATATGCCTGAATATTGTTCTAAAAATAGTTCCATTCAATAAACGATTCAGTAAACATTTATTATAAGGGTTACTTTTTAATTGTTTCTCTATTTCTTAATCTATGTTGCATGTCCTTTTCTTTATTGAGTTGAACATTTTTAGTGGTGACACATACTACCAAGTATGAATAGCTTTCAAGAGCTTATTGTAGATAATTTTTGAGAGCCTAATACAGGTCCTAGAACAAATTTTTAAAAGAAAATAAATCTTCTGAATAAATGATATCTACAACCACGAAATGGACAGTATTACATAATTTTTGCTTATGTTTAGTAATTTTCATAAACATTTTTCCGCTTGGCCTGAAACCAACATTTTGGGAAGATATGAGAAGAAAATTCAGATAATGAAATTTTAAAATGTCTTCCAAATGTCCCCATTTACTCTAAAATTGTTAGCTGGAATTTATAACACTAAATCATCAGGTGTTTCTCTGTTGCTCCTTTAAATATAAACCTTAGTGGGTCATATATTTTGGAAGGCATTAACTAGATTGCCTTGAAAGAATTCTTAAAGGCTGATTTTGAGCTGCAACTCTGCTAAGATCCTTTCTGCCCCATATCTCATCTGGGCATGAAAGTTTGATTAAACTAAATTTTATAAAAGTCAGTTTATTTTCCAAGTTTTGTTGCTTTAAAAATAATAAACACCTAGTAACAGCACATAAAGTATAAAACATTCATAAATTCTATGAATTATGGGAATACTTAAATGTTTCTGAGAGGAGCGATAGCACAGCGGGTAGGGCGTTCGCCTTACACGTGGCCAACATGGCTGACCCAAGTTCGATTCCTCTGCCCCTCTCGGAGAGCCCGGCAAGCTACCGAGAGTATTCGATATGCCAGACACAGTAACAACAAAGTCTCCAATGGAGACGTTACTGGGCCCGCTCGAGCAAATCGACGATCAACGGGAGGGCCTTTACCTTTACCTTTACCTTTAGAAAAATAGGTGTATTCTAAATCAAAACAGATAAATTCGTGTATCAAGAATTTATGATTTAGCTTACTTATGGATGGAGAAGGGCTGTCAAAAGTAAACAAAAAGGTGTAAGCTATTAATTAGTTAATTAGATCCAGATGTTTGAGTTCAAAGATTTGGGTGTAATTGGATATCAAGAATTTTTAGTCTTATGATCACTTTCCTTCTCAAGCAAGCAATGAAGTTCTCTACAATAAGATCATTTTCTATAGAGTGGAAAAGCTGCTAAGATGCCAAATGATACCACCTACATCAATCTCAGGTGGAAAAGTTAGAGGCCTTCTTGGGATGGAGGTGGGAAGATTCCCTTCCCTTCTAGAAGCTGCTACCTTTTCCGACATACAAATGATCCAGCTCCTCAGCTCCTGGTGAGCGTATGCAGCCACATGACACTGCTGTCATATTTCTCACTCAGCATTCAACCATAGGGTTTCCCTGCTTAGGCTTAAAGACAACCCCCTTCACACATCACTTTCTTATTTACCAAAATTTGTCAGTATGCAAAGAACTTAAGCAAGTCCTGACTTAATTCATATTAGCATATAATGTTTATCACTTAAGTCACTTAGTCACTTAACTTCCCGTTAGTCGTCGATTTGCTCGAGCGGGCGCCAGTAACGTCTCCATTTGTCCCTGTCACGTGCTAGTGTAGCCCAATGGCATCTGTTCGCTCTGGGAACATGAAGGGCCTCAAACCGATCGTTCATGATCTTGACGAAGAAGTCTGACCATCTGGTAGGTGGGCGGCCACGCGGTCTTTTGACATCCCGTGGAATCCAATCAGTAACAGCTCTAGTCCAACGGTCGTCTTTAAATCTCATTACGTGACCAGCCCATCTGATTTTCGACACCTTGGCAAATGAGACAGCGCCCCTGATCCTTGATCGTCGACGGATGTCAGAACTCCGGATTCGTTCTCTCATTTGAGTGAAACGTGATATTCCAAGCATAGCTCTTTCTATTCTTCTTTGGGAGACCTGAATAGCGTTCTCATCTTGTTTGCGTAGGGCCCAGGTCTCTGAGGCATATGTTAATGTAGGAAGAACAGTGGAATCAAAGAGATGTGCCCAGAGCCGGAGGTTCTTCGTCCTCTTAGCTATTTTTTCGACGTTCTTGAAGGCGTTCCAAGCCGCTCTCTTCCTCCTGCGCAGCTCGGGTGCCAGGTCATTTGTCATGTTGACCTCTCGACCTAGGTAGACATAGCTGTTGCATTCGGAGATGGTCGTTCCATTGAGAGCGAATGGGGTGTCAGGAACAAGGCTGTTTCTCATAAACATTGTCTTCGTAAGATTCAGCTGTAGTCCTACCTTTCCACACTCACGGTCAAAGTCGGCCAGCATTTGTGCCGCTTGGCTGATGTTTGGTGTTATTAAAACAATGTCATCAGCAAAGCGGAGGTGGTGTAGTTGCCGACCATCTATCTTCACTCCCATTCCTTCCCATTCCAGTCGTCGCATGATGTTCTCGAGGGTGGCACTGAAGAGTTTCGGTGAAATGGTATCACCCTGCCGCACCCCTCTCTTGACATCAACGATCACTTCTTTGTAGAATGGTGAGATCCTGGTAGTGAATCCGCAATATTGCTCACGGAGGATCCTGATGTATTGGGCTTGAATGCCCTGATTGGCTAGGGCTTCAATGACCGCTTCCGTCTCAACAGAATCAAAGGCCTTCTTTAAATCAATGAACGTTAAGCAGAGCGGCATCTTGAACTCCCGAGAAACCTCAATGATTTGTATTATATTTTAGTTTTATTGCTTTTGGTCACACCTAGCAATGCTCAGGGGTTGCTCCTTTACTCGTGGCTCTGCACTCAGGAATCACTCTTGGCGGTACTGGGGGGACCATATGGGATGATGGGAATCAAACCTGGGTCAGCCACGAGCAAGGCAAACGTCCTTCCTGCTGTGGTATTGTCCCAGCCCCTATATTATTTTTTAATGATTAACAAGGATAGATCTTTGAGAAATGGTGGTGAATATTTTCATTGATTATATTTGATAATAAATAATACTATTTTATTTCCCCCTGACTTGTTTCAATTTTATGCACAATCTTTAATTTTTCTCATATTATAGGGGCAATGGAAAAATGCGGTTTCTTGCAAACAGTGCACTAACACCCTCCTTTCCACCATAGTGTCACGTTCCAACAATTCCTCCCTATCTTTATTCAGTGGGGACAATTTGGTGGAGGATTTGGTATGGAACAGTGTTTTCATGAATTCCTATCATTAATAATATTATAAATCATGAAGACTAAAGTAAAAAATTAAGTGTTTTTAGAAGCAACGAAATTTTTTATTACTGAAATAAATGGTAAGATGGTTGAGAAGGTGACAAAGTAACAGCGAACCTCTACACCAAATAATTGATCACCCTACTTATAATTAAAAGTAGTGACCTCATCATTATTATCTCATGCAAGACAGGGGGTTAGACAACAGATAGAAAACAGAGGAAATGGAAGAAAGGGTATCAATAGGTCAGTGCCAAACAAAGGTGCAGGAAATTTCTGCAAATATGATAGTAGATTGTGGGTGGATCACTCTCCTCCACCCACTTTTATTATTTAGTCTGGGTTCAATACATTTGGATCCATGTTGTGGAGCATCCTTGAAGCGCAATGTTCATTGCTTCTTAAACGGAAGAAAAATCTGACATCAAAACTAAGCAGCAGGCTGTGACAATTTCCCAAGTAAGGATTAAATTTTATAGAGTATAGAATAATAGTTTATTATTCCAAGGTCAACAAAAGTCACTGTATGCTGCAGAGGAAAAAAAAACTCCAATGAACAGAAGCAATGTTTTCTCCTATATCCATACACTTTTACATGTACAAACTAATGTCAAGATACAACATCTCCATGCACTTATGTCTTAAAGCAGAAAAGAAAATAGCAAATAGAAACAATTCTATTTTTCAAAACCTTTGGAAAAGATACTGTCAAAACATCTACCAGGAGATGAAAAAGTAGGCCTCAATGTGAGCAGGGTTATGAGGCAATATTTCACTGAAAGTTAGTCTACTGTACTCAAGAATTTAGTTAATGTTGTAATTTTATTCTTCCTCAGAAAACTCATTTATCTTAAAAGACTTTTTGGAAACATTTCTCAGGAATTCTTAAAATCAAACGAACAAAGACACATAATATATATATATGTATCTTGTTTACATATACTATATATTATATATATAGTTTATTCTAATAAACATATGGGCTGGAGCGATAGCACAGCGGTAGGGCGTTCGCCTTACAAGCGACCAACATGGCCGACCCGAGTTCAATTCCTCCGCCCCTCTCGGAGAGCCCGGCAAGCTACAGAGAGTATTCGATATGCCAAACACAGTAACAACAAAGTCTCCAATGGAGACGTTATTGGGCCCGCTCGAGCAAATCGATGATCAACGGGAGGGCCTTTACCATTAAAAGGCCTTTACCTTTTAATAAACATATGGCCTGGTATCTGTGTATGTGTCTACAGATTATCTCTAACCATTTGTTTATTTCAAGAACCACATTTTCATTAAATATTAAAAGGATATTTAAAAAATCACCCCAACTACTTCTTCTGGCCCCTCCGTTCCATGTTAGTAGGGGGAGCCAGGAGCACTCCTCTTTCCCACGCCCCACATGCCTCTTCTTCCCGCTGCCCCAGATCCCCTTCAGACCTCCACTGCCGGGGGAACCAGAGGACACTTTGGGGGACACCTGCCCGAGTGCAGCCAGACTCCCCAGCAACTCTTCGGGCCCCTCTATTCCAGGTTCGTAGGGGGAGCCGGGATCACTCCTCTTTCCTGAGCCCCACGCCTCTTCTTCCCTTGAACGGATCCCCTCTGACCCCCGCTGGGCAAACAGAGGACACTTTGGGGGAAACCTGCCCAAGCTCCACTGGACTCCCCATCCACCTCTTTGGGTTCCTCCATTATAGGTTCCTGGGTGGGAGTGTCCCTGGGACTGGCTGGGGGCCTGGCCACTACATAGGGGGTGTGGCCTCTCCACAAGTGGGCATAGCTTTCTCCGGGGCAGCAGCAGTTGTATCTCCCACACTCCCAGTACTCTGGACTTTCATCCAACCCTATATATCCTAATACTGACGAAAAATTTCTGAGAACCTCAACTACAATACAACAATATTCCTCTCACCTACTCTAATTCTAACAAAAGACCAATACAAAAGAAGCCAAATATTAAAGAGCACTTCCTCCAAAGCTTCACTCATTGCCCGTTATAAGCCAAAGAATAATGCCTGACTGAGAGGAAGGTCAGACTCAAGAAAGGGAGAAGGGTAACTACCATTGATCAACCTTATTCAGAATCCTTTCCAATGATAAGAGGGAACAGTGATAGTGAATTCCACAGTTCTACCTCTAGACAACCAAAACAACATGAAGAAACAGCGAAAATCTCCACTACAAGTAGAATACGAAGAAAAGAATCCCGAATACTCAACCAGGGTTATCCACAAATATGCTCTCTCCGATAAAGATTTCTGAGACAAAATGCAAAGGATGTTCAAGGATCTACTCAAAGAATCAATGGAGGAGATATCCTAAAAACTAAAAAAAAAAGAAATGAAAGAAACAATAGAGCCAATAGTCGAGAAAATGAAGAAATGAGAGCAGAAATTAAAAAAAAAGCTATAAAAAGAAGTGTCACAAATAAAGGATTCAGTAGACGAAATAAAAAACTCAGTATGTGCCCTTAGCCATAGGATGAATACAGCTGAATAGAGGATTAGTGAGCTTGAAGGTGAGCAGCAGAAACCCCAGAGGGAACAACGATCAATGGGAAAAGACCTCAAGATGGCTCTAAGGAGAATCAGAGACCTAGGCGATGGCACCAAGAGGAACAACATTAGAATCATTGGGGTATCAGAAGGACAGGGAGGTAACCCCAATGAAAAAGCCACAGTCAAAGAAATAATTGCTGAAAAGTTCCCAGAGTTAAAGAATGAAGATATCCAGATCCAAGGGTGCCAGCTAAAAGAGACCCTAATAAAAACACTCCAAGGCATATCATACTCAGAACAATGGATGCTATGGACAGAGACACAATACTACAAGGAGCAAGGTCAAAGAATGAAATCACATCCAAAGGAACACCCATTAGAGTCACAGCAGACCTATCAGAGGAAACCCTCCAAGCCCGAAGGCAATAGTGGGATATAGTGAAAAAACTCAATGAAATGAACGCCTCACCAAGAATACTTTATCCAGCTAAACTCTCACTCAAACTCAATGGAACTATACACCATTTTGTAAATAAACAACAGCTCAGGAACTTCATAGACTCAAAACCAAATCTAAAAGGACTAAAGGGGCTCCTGTAAGATAAAAAGGAAAACACGTATAAACACAACCAAGTCCTACAGAAAGATGGCACAAAACCCCATGACAATAAACTCCCTTAATGTCAATGGTCTAAATGCACCAATCAAGAGACACAGAGTGGCAAAATGGATCCAGAAACTGAAAGCAACATTCTGTTGTCTACAAGAAACTCATCTGAACAATCAGAACAAACACAGACTCAATGTTAAAGGATGGAAAACAATCCTGCAAGCAAACAGCTCCCTCAAAAAAGCTGGGGTGACCATACTAGTATTCTACAATATAAATTTCAGGTTGCAAAATATTATAAGGGAGAGCCAAGGTCATTTTCTACTTATAAAGGGATATGAACAACAGGAAGAAATCACACTCTTAAATGTATACGCACCAAATGAGAGACCAGCTAAGTACATAAAACAACTGCTAACAGATTTTAAGGAGGACATTACTAGCAACACAATAGTAGTTGGAGACTTCAACATCACCTTATCACCTCTGGATAGACCAACAAGAACAAAACTCAATAAGGAATCATTGGCTCTGAAGGAAAAACTAGAAGAGAGAGGGCTAATATACCTATACAGGGCTTTATACCCCCAAAAGAAAGAATACACATTCTTTTCCAGTGCACATGGAACATTCTCCAAAATAGACCATGTGCTAGGCCACAAACCATACTTCAGTAGAATCAGGAAGATAGAAATAGTATCAACAATCTGTCCAGGCCACAATGCACTCAAGATAAAAGCGAATCACACAAAGAAATCGAAAAACAAATCGAACACCTGGAAATTAAACAACTCAATGTTGAACAACGAGTGGGTCAGGAAGGAAGTCAAAGACAAAATCAAAAGATACCTGGAAACAAAGGAGAATGAAGACACGAGCTACCAAAACCTATGGGACGCAGCTAAAGCCGTGGTAAGAGGAAAATTTATAGTGTTGCAAGCATTCCTAAGGAAAGAATAAAGGGCCTACATAGATAAACTCACCACACAGCTCAAGATTTAGAAAAATACCAACAAATGGAAACCATTATTGGCCTAAGGAAAAAAAAGTAATAAAACTTAGAGCAGAAATTAATGACATAGAAACCAAAGAAACAATCTGAAAGGTCAATGAAACCAAGAGTTGGTTCTTTGAGAAAATAAAAAGATTGATAAACCACTAGCAAGACTCACAAAGAAAGAGATAACTCTAATATATCTAATCAGAAATGAAAAAGGGGACATTACAATAGAAACCAATGAAATCCAAAAGATCCTCAGAGACTACTTTGAGAATCTATATGCCATGAAACAAGAGAACCTAGAAGAAATGGATAAATTCCTGGGTTCCTATAATCTCCCAAGACTGAACCAGGAAGACTTGGGATACCTGAACAGACCCATTGATTTCAAGGAAATTGAAGCAGTAATCAAAAGTCTTCCCAAAAACAAAAGCCCAGGCCCAGACATGTTCGCTAGTGAATTCTTCCAAACATTCAAAGACCTTTTGCCAGTCCTCCTCAAGCTTTTTCAGGAATTTGAAAAAATAGGAACCCTCCCAAACAACTTATATGAGGCACATATCTCCCTAATAACTAAAGCTAACAAAGACACCACCAACAAAGAAAACTATAGGCCAATATCCCTGATGAACACAGATGCGAACATCCTCAACAAAATATTAGCAAATAAAACCCAACAACTCATCAAAAAGATCATACACCATGACCAAGTGGGATTCATCACGGGGATGCAAGAATGGTTTAACATTCGGAAATCAATCAACATAATCCATTAAAAAAGTAAAGAAAAAAAACTATATGATCATAATAATAGGTGGAGAGAAAGCTTTTGACAAGACCCAGCACCGTTTATGATGAAAACTCTCACCAAACAGGTTTTTTTTTAATTTTTTTTATTAGTGAAACACCATGAGGTACAGTTATAGACTTACAAATGTTTGTGCTTGGGTTTCAGTTATACAATGATCAAGTACCCATCCCTCCACCAGTGCCCATCCTCCACCACCACAGGTCCTAGTGTCCCTCCCACCCCCATTCCCCCCATCCGACCCTGCCTCTTTGGCAGGGCATTCCCCCTTGTTCTCTCTCTCTTCTTTTGGGTACTGTGTTTTGAAAGAGAGGCATTGAGTGGTGGCAATCATGTTTGGTCTATAGTCTACTTTCAGTATGCTTCTCCCACCCTGGGAGGATCCTCACAACACCCTTTATTTGGTGCTCTCTTCTCTATCTGAGCTTCCTTTTCCCCTAGCACATGTGGTTGGCCACCAAATCATGGAGCAAAATTCCTGGTACTAATCTCAGCCATTCCTGGGTGTTAATCTCCCATTTTGCTGCTTTATGTTCCCCAGATGAATGCAAATTTTCTGTGCCTATCCTGCTCTTCCCGGCTCATTTCGCTTAATATGATATTTTCCATGTAATATGACGTGTATGTAAATTTCATAACTTCATCTTTTCTAACAGCTACATAGTACTCCATTGTGTAAATGTACCAAAGTTTCTTTAACCAGTCATCTGTTCTCAGGCACTCAGCTTTTTTCCAGATTCTGGCTATTGCAAAGAGTGCTGCAATGAACAAACAATTGCAGATGTAACTTTGACTATACATTTTTTGCCTCTCTGGGATGTATTCCAAGAGTGCTATTGCTGGGTCAAATGGGAGATCAAATTCTAATTTTTTGAGAATCGTCCACACTGTTTTCCAACAGGGTTGGAACAGCCGGCATTCCCACCAGCAGTGAAGGAGGGTCCCTTTCTCACCATATCCGTACCAGCACTGGTTGCTTTTGTTCTTGTGGATGTGGACCAGTCTCTGTGGTGTGAAATGATATCTTATTGTTGTTTTGACCAAATGGGTTTTAAAGGAACTTTCCTAAGACAGTCAAAGCCATCTACTATTCACCCATGGCAACCGTTATCCTCATGGGGAAAAACTAGGCCTTTCCTCTAAGATCAGGGACAAGACAAGGGTACCCACTATCAACACTTCTATTTTTAACATAGTACTGGAAGTACTTGCAATAGCAATTAGGTAAAAAAGACATTAAAGGTATCCAGACAGGAAAGGAAGAAATCAAGCTCTCACTATTCTCAGATGATATGATACAATATCTCGAGAATCCTAAAGCCTCTACTAAGAAACTCCTAGAAACAATAGCCTTGTACAGTAAAGTCACAGGCTATAATATCAATGCCCCAAAATCCATGGCTTTCCTATATGCAGATAATGAGAAAGAGGAAAGTGACATTAAAAAAAAGCGCACAAGGATAGCTAAAGCAAGTCTTGGGAGAAAGACTTGGGGAGGCGTTATCCTCCACAAACTCAAACTCTATTATAAAGCGGTAATAATTAAAACAGCAAGTTACTGGAACAAAGTCAGGGCTGCAGACCAATGGAACAGGTTGGATTACCCATACACACAACCCCAAATGTATGAACATCTAATCTTTGATAAGGGAGCAAGAAATGTGAAGTGGAACAAGGAAAGCCTCTTCAACAGATGGTGCTGGCATAACTGGAAAACCACATGCAAATAATGGGCTTAGACCTCGACCTAACATCATGCACAAAAGTCATATCAAAATTTATTAAAGATCTCAACATCAGGCCAAAATCTATAATATACATTGAAGACAACTTTGGCAAAACCCTCCAGGATATTGAGGCTAATGGTATCTTCAAAGATGGCACTCCATTGACCAACCAAGTGGAAACAGAGGTAAACAAATTGAACTCTCTTAAATTAAGAAGCTTCTGCACCTCAAAAGATACAATATCCAGAAAACAAAGACAATCTACAGAATGGGAACGGATATTTACCCAATACCCATCTGATAAAGCGGTTGATATCAAGGACATACAAAGAACTGGTTGAACTTGACAAGAAGAAAACATCTAACTCCATCAAAAATTGGTGATGAAATGAACAGAAATTTTCCCAAAGAAGAAATCAGAATGGCTAAAAGGCACATAAGAAAATGCTCTACATCACTAATCATCAGGGAGATGCAGATCAAAACAACAATGAGATATCATCTCACACCAGAGACTGACCTACATCCAAAAGAACAAAAGCAACTGGTGTTGGCGCCTATGTGGTGAGAAAGGAACCCTCCTTCACTGCTGGTGGGAATGCCGACTGGTTCAGACCTTTTGGAAAACAGTATAGACGATTCTCAAAAAATTAGAAATTGAGCTCCCATTTGACCCAGGAATACCACTCCTGGGAATATATCCCAGAGAGGCAAAAAAGTACAGTCGAAATGAAATTTGCACTTCTATATTCATTGCTGCACTATTCACAATAGCCAAAATCTGGAAAAGCCCGAGTGCCCCAGAACAAATGACTGGTTAAAGAAACTTTGGTACATCTACACAATGCAGCTGTTAGAAAAAATGAAGTCATGAAATTTACATACAAGTGATACTACATGGAAAGTATCATGCTAAGCAAAATGAGTCAGAAAGGGAGGAGAGGCATAGAAAGATTGCATTCATGTGGGGAATATAAAATAACATATTGGGAGACTAACACACAAGAATAGCCGAAATAAGTTCCAGGAGGTTCACTCCATGGCTTGGAGGTCAGCTGCACATGCTGAGGGAGAAGGCAGCTCAGATAGAGAGGGGAGCACCAAGTAAAGGGCTTTGGGAGGACCCTCTCGGGATGAGAGATGCCTGCTGAAATAGACTATAGACCGAACATTATAGCCATTCAATGCCTCTTTTGCAAACCCACAAAACAGCACCCAAAAGGAGAGAAAGAACAAAAGGGAATGCCCTGCAAGAGGGGCGGGGTGTGATGGGGAGTTGGGGGGTGGGAGGGATGGGGGGTGGGAGGGGGGTGAGAGTATTGGAGGTAGGGAATGGGCACTGTTGGAGGGATGGGTACTCAATCATTGTATAACTGAAATTCAAGCACAACAATTTCTAAGGTCAACAACTGTACCACATGAAGTTTCACTAATAAACAATTTTAAAAATCACCATCACACAAATAAATAAAATGCAATTTAGATCTAACATTTTTGTGAAATTGCCTTTGTTCTTTATTTTCCATTAACTTTTCAAATGACCTTTTAAATTAATTGATTCATTCTTATTTAATCAAAAGGCTATTTTTTACAAAGTTTTTGATAAATGAGTCTTAGGTTTACAGTATTCCAGCTCCACTCCCCACCACCAATATGAACTTTCCTCCACCAGTTTTCCCATGCTTTCTCCCACTAATGTCCCTCTATCACCCCCTCTTCGCCTTGACAGGAGCATTTCATAGTTTAGTTGTTATAGTTTAGATATTATTTTTATCATTTTTCTTGAGTCTGTTCTTTGTTTATATAGCTATATCCCTCTTCCACATCGAGGGTATACTCAAGACCCCACTCTGCTTCCCTATTGCTTACCATTATCATCTTCCTTCTCCTCTTGATTTATGTCTTTCTCTGTCCTACTCCTTATATTTTTGGGCCAAGGATGATACAGGCATTTTACCTTTAAATCACTGCATTCCTACATCTGGCTATTATATGTACCACTGATAAGTGATACCATGCTGTGTTTGTCCTTATTTTTCTGGCTTACTAAATTCAACATGATATTTTCTAGTTCCAACCAGATTGCAACAAATTGTGTGATTACATCATTCCTTTTATCTGCATTGTGTAAATATGCTGCATGTTCACTTTCTTGAATATTAAATAAATAATATCTTCAGGCCCAGAGGGTACAGTGCTTATTATGTTCGCCATGCACATGGGTGTCTGGGGTTGGATTCCCAGCTCTGTATATGGTTACCCAAGCAGCATCAGGATCTGAGAGTAAGTCCTAATTAGTGCCAATATGACACAATAAGAACCATGTTCATGAGTAAATGTGTGTAATGCACAATGCATAAGTGGTGATGGTGGCATTGTCTCTCTCACCCGCCATGTGCATTGGTAGGCCATGAACCACCTCCCTACCTCGGCCTGCAGCCACTACCAAAGGACACAGGAAGGAGGGAACAGGGACACCAGGCTGGTTGATCAGTTGCAATTTATTCCATTCTCCCCATGCACCTATTCCAGTCTCACTAAGCGCTCCATTCCAGTCTCACACTGCCCATCATTCCCATCTACTCCTGCCATCCATGCTATTCTCTCAGCGCTCCATCTTGTCCCCTTGGTCTCTCACCAATCTCCAAACATTGGGGGTAGCAACCACACCTAGGTCCTGTAGCACAACAAACATATGAAAGCTCTTCCTGATCTCCTGGCTGCAGGAATTCTGCTCAAGGGCAAAATATCACTGAGGGATGTGTTTCTCCTTTCATTAGTCCAATAACCATTGAAACATTCATCTTAATTTTACTTTTTAATATTGGTCATTTTGTATGGACATAGTAAGAGATACATTAAGCTTATAGGGTGGCTCTCCTGGGGACATCTTGCTATAGATCCCAGACTACAGTGCTCAGGCCATATTAGTCTTTCCTAACCCTAGCAGATTCCTAATCCAGATGTTACGCTTTGGATCGTGACAGAATTTGGCCATGACTATGCTCTTAACTTTTAGTTAAGTATTATGATGCTTGTCCTGGCCCGTTTCAATGCCAGGGTAGCTCATAGATTGCCCTGGGTCCATCCAGTCCCTTATTGGGATCCTACTTTTGGGGTGTTAGGAATTAAGGGAAACCGAGGCTTAAGTCAAGAAAAAAGTTGCACAGGAGTGAATATTACTTAGAGTCAATTAACTCTCAAGGTAAAAAAGCATAGCATTAACTGTCTTCCTGTGCCTGTACAGAAAGGACATTGCTCTGAAGTAAAGTATGGAGAAGGACATAAGGGAAGGAGAAAAGCAGTATGTCACTTACAAATACAAATCAACAGAGGCTGGTTTGGGAATAAAGGTGATTGACCAGTTGGGGAAGCAGAGCACAGAGAAGAGATTAAAGATAGACACAGAGTAATGGGAGTTCCTCAGGAGCACTGTGATGGGTGTAACCCAATAAACCTAAGCTCCCTGTGGCCAGGGAGAAAGGACAAGCCAACGTTACCCTATACAAATGAAATAATGTATTAATAACCTGTAATGTAATATTTTCCAAAGTCACATATTAACAAATTCTTTTTGACTTGTAATAACTCTGCATCACAATATATAGTTTTAAATGATTGTTTAAAACGCTGAACAGACAAATTGAAGGGCATGGAGGGGAATACAGTGCTTTTTTTTTTAGATGGGAAAATTCCCAAAGTCAGACCTAGTTTTCAAACTATTTATGATGGGAAAAACATTTATTTTTTCTAAAGTATGGTAGTCCACAGAAAGATTTATTCTAATTGTTTTCTTTGAACTT
The DNA here is from genome assembly GCF_029834395.1 of Sorex fumeus. NCBI lineage: Eukaryota > Metazoa > Chordata > Mammalia > Eulipotyphla > Soricidae > Sorex > Sorex fumeus. Next base: position 9,967,515 of record NW_026606115.1, read on the forward strand.
TGTCAAAAATCTAGGATCAAAGACATGCTGATTGTGTATGTGTGATAATACACATGGACTTATTCATTTATAGTGGGGCCCATATATTCATAAACATTTATATATAAATAAAAGTAAAAAATAGTACTTTTAATGCATGCTACATTAAACTTTGCAATTTTCAAATTGAAATTAAATACAAGTGAAACTAATATTAGATTCATGTTGAAAAAATAAACTTGTATTTCTCCAATTACCTTAAAAAGGCAGATACCAATAACATTTTGCAATCTTTTTTCCAATATATATTTTATTATAGCACATATATAACATTTTAATTTGCCATTTTGAAATAGACACTACACACACACCTAAAATTAATCAAAAACAAATAGCAATTTTTACAAAAATACTCTCAATGAAAGATTAAATTCAACTTGGAAGTCAAATCACTGTGCAGTCTAATGTAAGGAGAACACAATTAGAAGTATATCTAATGTGGAAAATGACTTGCTATTAACTTTTGATATCCGCAGGCATTTTTACATAAATTCTCACTAGTATTACAGAGCATTTTACATAAATCCTCAATAGTATTACTGAGCCTTCAATTAATAGACTGCCAAAACAAATATTCTCTACTGTTTTGGCAAATGTGTAATGATAAAACTTCCAATTCATAATCCCCATTCATTGCAAATACGGTTCAGATGATTTTATTTTTTTTGTTGTTGTTGTTTGTTTGGGGGTCACACCCCACAGAGTTCAGAGCTTATTTGTGGCTCTGCACACCGGGATCACTCATGGCAGTGCTGGGGGAATTATATAGGGTGCCGGATATTGAACCCGAGTAGAATGTGTGCAAAGCAAGTGTCCTACCTTCTGTAATATCTCACCAGTCTCTTCATAATGTTTCTGTAGTACAGCCTTATATACAAAATACTTAAAGATTATTTATTAAGCAAATTAACTGATGTTACAATGATACACATTTTGGAAAAACTCCTTGTATCCATATCTTCCCAAAATTCAGGTCATCAAGTCAGAAAGGAAAACAGGAATTAACAATTCAATATAAAAAGACAATGTCAACTGTTCATTTTCGTGCCCTAGCTCAATTAGTTTCTATATTCTTGGGCCTGGTGTGATCAAAGGATCTCAGGTTTACATTTTAATATATTTTTAAAATTTTAATAGAATTACCATGAAATACAAAGGCCCAACTGCACAGAGGTAAGGCATTCACCTTACAAGCGGCCAACATGGCCGACACGAGTTCGATTCCTCTGCCCCTCTCGGAGAGCCCGGCAAGCTACCGAGAGTACTCGATATGCCAAACACAGTAACAACAAAGTCTCCAATGGAGACGTTACTGGGCCCGCTCGAGCAAATCATGAAATACAAAGTTCAATATTATTCCTGACTGAATTCCAGGCATGAATTCAGTGCCAATCCTTTCAGTGGTGTACACTTACCTCCACCAATGTTACCAGTTTCTTCCTGTGCCCCAATCTGCCTTCATGGCAGGCACTTTTTTTCTTTTCTCTTTTTATTCCCCTGTGGTTTACAATACTGTTACTGGTAGTGAAACATTGATATCCCTTTACTACTTTTCAGCACCTAGTCCTGGTTGAGAATGACCATTTTCCACTACTTTGTAGAAACAAAATGATTATATGCTTTGATTGTCTTCATGTATCACTTTTTCTTATAATTCCATACATCTAGTGTCTTTTCATCAGCACAGCTCAATATGAAAGTCTCTAGAGAATGGAATAAGACCCCACATACCCAGTTATAACCCACAAGGGTCATTAGGCTTATGCCAGTGATGACATCCCACACCTTAATAGTTCTATACCTGAATCCAGATAGTAAAACTGTCCCAATTTTTCCAGTATCAGAAACTTTTACTTCAACAAGGGGAGAATATGTACATTCTGGAATCTACTAAATGCATTCTACAACATGCCCATGTTCCCAAAGCTTGTTTTTGCACTGCAAAGTTGTTACAAACAAGATACACACGGTATGGTTATTAGAACACTCAAGCTAAGAGGGTGCTATCCTGATTTTGTTGCACCTTATGTACCCACTTTGTGTGGCCTGTGAATGTTTTCACACAGTAGCCACTGCGTTTATCCTACATCCGTAAGGTTTTACTGTGAGGCAGACACTATATAATATCCACTGGGTGTGAAAGCCACAGAAGAAACACTGTGATCATGGGAATAGATGGTTTTAATGCAGTAATAATTCTAAAACCTCCACAGTTTAATGGCTGTATCTGCAGAACAATTTTCTACTGTGGTCAAATGAAACATCCTGAACTGAGTCTGTATGACATTTAAGAGTTAGTTCATAGACTCCAGTCTCATAATCCAAAGTCTTAACTCTTGCATCTTCTGAAGAAGAAACCATAATAGTAAATATGAGGTGGAAAATCTCTCTAGTAACTTGTCTCTTGTGGCCACTCAATGCACGGTTTCATGGAGTGAAGAAGAACCCAGTCCTTTTGTTCTTGTTTCTGTCCAAGGAGTACATTTGCTTTCAGTTATACTTTTGGTTTAGATTTAATTTTAAATCCATAACTTTCTCTTCTTTTACTTGAATCACCGTGAAATAGTTACAAAGCTTTCATGTTCGAGTCTCAGTCATGAAATGATCAAACACCCATCACTCCACCAGTACACATTTTTTCACCACCAATGTCCCCAGTATCCTGTCCCATCCCACCCCCTCACCACCTCCATGGAAGACAATCTCCACCCTACTTTCTCTCTACTTTTGGGCATTATGGTTTGTAATACAGATACTGAGATACTATCACTTTTGGTCCTTTCTCTACATTCCACAGAAATCTCCTATATCAAACTATCCCTCATTGACTTAGTGATCCCTTCTCTATTTCAGCTGCCTTCTCCCCCAGCTCATGAGGCAGGCTACCAACCATGTAGCAATATTCATTGCCCTATCTCTAATATCCTTCGGTGTCAGTCTCCTATTATGTTATATTATGTTCCACAAATGAGTGCAGTTTTTCTATATCTGTATCTCTCTTTCTGACTCATTTAACTTAGCATGATATTCTCCATGACCATCCACTTTATTTTGCTTTTTTTGGTCATATCCAGCGATGCTCAAGGGTTACTCCTGGCTCTAGACTCAGGAATTACTCCTGGTGGTGCTCGGGGGACCATATGGGATGCTGGATATTGAACTCAGGTCGGCTGTATGCAAGGCAAATGACCTACCGACGGTGCTATAGCTCCAGACCCCGACCATTCACTTTAAAGAAAATTTCATGACTTCATCTTTCTTAACAGCTTCATAGTATTCCATTGTGTAGATGTACCAAATTTTCTTTAACCGTGATGATCACAGACACAATAATACTCAACAAAATCCTAGCAAACAGAATCCAACAACTCATCAAAAAGATCATACAAAATAACCAAGTGGGACTCATCCTGAGGATGCAAGGATGGCTTAACATTTGCAAGTCAATAAACATAATCCATCATATCAATAAAAGAAATTATAAAAACCATACAATCATATCAATAGATACAGAGAAAGCATTTTACAAGATCGAGCACCCGTTATTTTTTATTAGTGAAGCACCATGGGGTACAGTTGTAGATTTACAAATCTTTGTGCTTGGGTTTCGGTCATACAATGATCAAATACCCATCACACCACCAGTGCCCATTTTCCACCATCATGGATAATATCCCCCCCACGCCCCCGTCCCACCCTGCCTCTGTGGCAGGGCATTCCCTTTTGTTCTCTCACCCCTTTGGGTGTTGTGGTCTGCAAAAGAGGCATTGAGTGGCAAAGATGTTCAGTCCATAGTCTACTTTCAACATGCATCTCCCCTCCTGGGAGGATCCTCCAAACACCCTTTATTTGGTGCTCCCTTCTCTATCTGAACTGCCCTTTCCCCTAGAATACCCGGCTGGCCTCTAAGCTATGGAGAAATCCTCCTGGTGTTGATCTCAGCTATTCTTGGGTATTAATCTCATACTTTATATCCCCCAGATAAATGCAATATTTCTATGTCTATCCTTCTCTTTCTGACTCATTTCGCTTAGCATGATACTTTCCATATTGTACCACTTGTATGTAAATTTCATGACTTCATCTTTTCTAAGAGCTACATAGTACTCCATTGTGTAGATGTACCAAAGTTTCTTTAACCAGTCATCTGTTCTTGGGCACTCAGGTTTCTTCCAGTTTCTGGCTATTGTAAAGAGTGCTGCAATGAAGAAACAAGTGCAGATGTCTCTTCAACTACATATTTTTGCCTCTCTGGGATATATTCCCAGGAGTGGTATTGCTGGGTCAAATGGGAGCTCAATTTCTAATTTTTTGAGAAACGTCCATACTGTTTTCCAAAAGGGCTGAACCAGTCGGCATTCCCACCAACAGTGAAGGAGTGTCCCTTTCTCACCACATCCGCGCCAGGACCGGTTGCTTTTGTTCTTTTGAATGTGGGCCAGTCTCTGAGGTGTGAGATGGTATCTCATTGTGGTTTTGATCTGCATCTCCCTGATGATTAATGATGTAGAGCATTTTCTCATATGCTTTTTTGCCATTCGGTTTTCTTCTTTGAGAAATTTTCTGTTCATTTCATTGCCCCATTTTTGGATGGGGTTGGATGTTTTCTTCTTGTGGAGTTCAACCAGTATTTTGTATATCTTTGATATCAACCCCTTATCAGATGTGTATTCGGCGAATATCCTTTCCCATTCTGTAGACTGTCTTTGTATTTTGGTCACTGTTTCTTTGGAGGTGCAGAAGCTTCTTAGTTTAAGATAGTCCCATTTATCTATCTCTGTTTTCATTTGCTTGGCCAGTGGCGTGGCATCTTTGAAAATACCATTAGCCTCAATGTCATGGAGTGTTTTGCCAACTTTGTCTTCAATGTACCTTATTGTGTCTGGTCTGATGTTGAGGTCTTTAATCCATTTTGATCTTACTTTTGTACATGGTGTTAGGCAGAGTTCTAAGCCCATTTTATTCATGTAGCCATCCAGTGATGCCAGCACAATTTGTTAAAGAGGCTTTCCTTACTCCACTTCACATTTCTTGCACCTTTATCAAAGATTAGATGATCATATGATTGAGGGGAGATGTAGTGTATTCAACCCTATTCCATTGGTCTGCAGTTCTGCCTTTATTCCAGTACCATGCTGTTTTAATTATTACTGCTTTCTAGTAGAGTTTGAAGTTAGGGAGGTTGATTCCTCCCATTTTCTTTTTCCCAAGAATTGCTTTAGCTATTTACGGGTGCTTATTGTTCCATATAAATTTCAGGAGTGTTTGCTCCATTTTTTTGAAGAATGTCATGGGTATGCTTATAGGAATTGCATTGAATTCATACAATGCTTTCGGTAGTATTGCCATTTTGACAATGTTAAGTCTCCCGACCCATAAGCAGGGGATATCTTTCCATTTCCTCATCTCCTCTTTTATTTCCTAAAGTAGCGTTTTGTAGTTTTCTTTGTACAGGTCCTTTACTTCCTTAGTTAAGCTGATTCCTAGGTACTTGATTTTCTGGGGCACAATTGTGAACAGGATTGTTTTTTTTCATGTAGCTTTCCTCTCTCTCACTGTTTCCGTATAGGAAAACCATGGACTTTTGGGTATTCATTTTATAGCCTGCAACTTTACTATACAAGTCTATTGTTTCTAAGAGTTTTTTGGTGAAGGTTATTGGGTTCTCTAATTATAGTATCATGTCATCTGCGAATAGTGAGAGCTTGATTTCTTCCTTTCCTACCTGAATGCCCTTAATATCTTTTTCTTGCCTAATCGCTACTGCAGGTACTTCCAGTACTATATTGAACAGCAGTGGAGAGAGTGGGCATCCTTGTCCCGTCCGTGATCTTAAAGGGAAGACTCTAAGTTTTTCCCCATTGAGGATGATGCTTTCTGGAGGCTTGTGGTAGATGGCTTTAACTATGTTGAGGAAAGTCCCCTTTATACCCATTTTGGCTAAGGTTTTCATCATAAAGGGGTGCTGGATCTTGTCAAATGCTTTCTCTGCATCTATTGATATGATCATATGCTTTTAATCTTTTCTTTTGTTGATATGGTGGATTATGTTGATTGATTTCCGAACGTTGAACCATCCTTGCATCCCTGGGATGAATCCTACTTGGCCATGGTGTATGATCTTTTTGATGAGTAGTTGGATTCTATTTGCTAGTAGTTTGTTGAGGATCTTTGCATCTGTGTTCATCAGGGATATCAGCCTGTAATTCTCTTTCTTTGTGGTATCTCTGTCTGCTTTTGGTATCAGTGTGATATTCACTTCAGAGAAACTGTTCGAGAGTGTTTTTGATATTTCAATTTCGTGGAAAAGCTTAAAGAGGATTGGGACTAAGTCTTCCTTAAAGGTTTGGAAGAATTCACTAGTGAATCCATCTGGGCCAGGGATTTTGTGCTTGGGGAGACTTTTTATTACCATTTCAATTTCCTTGGTGGTGATAGGTCTGTTCAGGTATTCCAGGTCTTCTGGGTTCAGCCTTGGGAGTCTGTAGGAGTCTAGGAATTTATCCATTTCCTCGATGTTTTGATGTTCAGCCAGCACCCGTTTTTTATGATGAAAATGCTCAGCAAAATTGGCATTGAAGGAACTTTCTTCAGTATAGTCAATGCCATCTACCATAAGCCCATGTCAAGCATCATTCTCAATGGGGAGAAACTAAAATCCTTCCCTCTAAGATTGGGGACAAGACAAGGTTGCCCACTCTTGCCACTCCTTTTCACTATAGTACTGGAAGTTCTTGCCATAGCTGTTAGGCAAGAAAAAGATATCAAGGTCATACATATAGGAAAGAAAGATATCAAGCTATCACTATTTGTGGACGATATGATACTATATTGAGAAAATCCTAAAGACTCTATAAAAATCTCCTAGAAACAATAGGTTTGCATAATAACGTGACAGGCTACAAATTCAAGACTCCAAAGTTCATGACTTTCCTATATATAAATAATGAAAGAGAAGAAAGAGACGTTTTAAAAAATCCCATTCGCAAGAGAGCCTCAGAAAAACAAGTACCTCGGAATCAGATTAGCATCTCTTTCTTTTTCAATCTAATAACTGTTGTCCATTTTCTTTCTTAAAGGTAAGCATATTTATTATCTAATTCTTGAGTCATCTATAATTTGGTTTCCATTTTAAAAACTGAATATGCTTGTTCAAAGCCATTTGAATGAAGATAATCAGTTGTAGCTTTATAGGTATCCTCATATCTCTGGGACAGTGCCATTTTGCAGCAACATTATGCTTATTTAATATAGAACTGTTGCTTATTTGGGAAAGCAAAATGCCTTTCAATTCTTGGATTTATAATTTAGTAAACCTCTGATTGCATTCCAAGTGGGATTTTTTTGCATTCACAAATGAGTGAATATGTAATAAGGAGATATCCAGCAATTAAGTTTATTCCAGGAGAGGTATGTGTCCAAAGCCTCTTCACATATTTCCTCCCATACAAAAATGGGAGACTTATGAAGCTAGAGAGAACTGAGAAAAGAGGGAGGGAAAGAGGATTAGGGAAAATGAATTGCTTGTCCCAGTCCCTTAAAATGGATCATTGTATAACTGAAACCCAAGCACAAAAATTTGTAAGTCTACAACTTTAGCTCATGGTGTTTCACTAATAAAAAATTTTAAAAACTGGAAGAGGCTGTAGGGCACAGACTGCCCTAACTTTATAGGCCTTCAGTTTAAAGCCATCCCTGGTTCCTCTCCTTACACCAGACCAATCTTGCCCTTCTCTAACTAGATCAAAGGGTCTCTGATTCTCTGCTACCTCTGTATCCTGACTCCACAGCTACCCACACTCTAGAACTACCTCTCCTTGCTCTTCTTATAACCTGCTCTGAACAGTTCAACAAGAGACCACAGTAGACATTGGTACCTTTGTGTTCAAAGTTGTTTGAAAGCCCGTGTCTTTATATCAGGATATATTGATTCCCTTTGAGAGTACTGAGGATACGGCCCCATCCAGGAAGCATCTCTGGCTTTTGAGACTCAAGCTTACAAGTCACCCTCCTAACCATGGCACCCAAAGTCATGTGACTATTTCATCTATGACATCACTGAACGTATTATCATGACCCAGCTGCTATGGTTGCATATGGGTACAAAAATGTAAAGCTTAAAGGGGACTCTCCTCTTCCCACCAGGAGGATTTTCTTCTCTATAAGGCAAGAAGATCTAAAGTCATGGAGATATGGTCAAGTTTCAAATGCAACCATAAAGGTCCTTAGTTTTGAAAGGACTTCAATATGAAAGTTGGACAAAAGATTCAGTTGACTTTCTTGAAGCCAATGAGGGACTGGTGTGACTATTGCCTGAAACACAATATTTTTGTCACGAAACTAGTGTCAACTAGGGAACTGTAGGAATTGTTGCATATCAGGTGGTCACTGTCCTGCCAATGAATTTCCAACTAGTATAATATAACAATTTTAGACACTATTGGGCCCTGATGTCTTTTTGAGGCGGGCTATCTGGTTGAAGAATTGTCTTCCAACCTTCAACTTTGAGTCTGCGTTTTCTCTTATAGTTCATATGTGTTTCTTGCAGACAGCAGAACATTGTGTTCAATTTTCTCATCCATCCTATCACACTGTTTCTATGAACTGATGCATTTAGCCCATTGATTTTGAGAGAGACTACTCTTATGAACCTATGTGCCATCTTTTTGCAGGGATCTGGTATGTTTGTGGATCTTGTATTATATAAAATAGCCCATTCTGTTCTTTATGTATAAATGGTTTTGAATTTGTGAAGTTGTTGTTTACCTGTGAAGTTATGTATTGTTCCTTCAAATATGAATAGTAATTTTACTGGGTAAATAATTATTGGTTAGGCATTAATTTCACTTAGTTTTTTTCATTAAATCTCACCAATTTCTTTGGAGGGTTTCATCTGGTAAGTCTGTCTTAGATCTTGAGGATGCACCGTTGTATGTTGTTTCCTTCTTTGATCTTTAGGCTTTCAGTATTAACCTCTGTCCTATATCTGTGCTTTTTAATTCTGATTAAAATGTGTCTTGGAGTATTTTTGTTTGAATTCCTTTTAACTGGTACCTTTTAGATCTCCTAGATCTGGATGCATTCACTCTTCAGCTCTTGGAACTTCTCAGCAAGGATGTTTTTGATTGTTGCCTCTTTATCAAGGTTTCCTTCCTGCCCCTCTGGGACTCCAATGATTCTTACATTGTTCCTCTTAAATTCATTCCAGAGATCTCTTGTCATATTCCTTCTGTTAAGGCTTCTTTTCATGTTCTGCTGGTGTCTGGAGGGCTTTTGTACCTTATCTTGGAGCTCATGGATTCTATCCTCAACAGCTGTCACTTTGTTGCTCACCCCTTTCAATGAGTTTTTCATTTCACCTACCAAATTATTTAGATCTGTCATTTCTATTTGTTGTTTTCTCACTTCAATTTTTATTTTATTTGGACAGTGTGTTACATTATTACTTTGAGTTCCTTACACATTTTCTACAATTTCTCTCAAAATTTCTTATTAGAGAAGTTATTTAGCTCATTATAACTGGTTAAGACTTTATTAATGAAGCCTGCTTGGATTCTGTGTTACTTTACCATTGTGACTTTTGCAGTTTGAGTTATTTCTTATGTGTTGTCCTGTGGTTAGGTTCCAACAATTTTCTTTGTATGTTATGGAGAATCATGGAGAAGTGAAAAAATGTGTGGCCATGGTGTGGAGCAGAGCTGCCTTTCTTTTCATGGGAATGATACAATCCTGACCTGTGACTCAAAATGGTTATCCTGAGTAAAATGCAAGCCCCGCAAACGTATGATCTTCCTCATTTTTAGGGACCAGGACTGGCAGAGTCAAGCTGGGGCGACTAAGCAGCCCTCTCCTTCTTTATCCACTTTGTTGGGTTGGAACCTATTCTACTCTTTTTTTCAAGCATATGCTAATTAATTTTCATATATATTTCCTAATTTTTGTTCTTCATTGTTTTCTTTTTTTAAAATTTATTTATTTATTTATTTATTTTTTAATAGTGAGGCACCATGAGGTACAGTTGTAGACTTACACATTTTTGTGCTTGGGTTTCGATTATACAATGATCAAACACCCATCCCTCCACCAGTGCGCATTTCCCACCACCTCGGATCCCAGCATCCCCTCCCCCCCCCAGCCCCTATCCCACCCTGCCTCTGTGGCAGGACATTTCCCTCTCTCTCCTTTTGAGTGCCATGGTCAGCAAAAGAGGCATTGAGTGGCAATCATGCTTGGTCGTCAGTCTACCCTCAGCATGCTCTCCCATCATGGGCAGATCATCCCAACACCCTTTATTTGGTGTTCCCTTCTCTTTCTGAGCTCCCCCTTCCCCTAACATGTGTGGTTGTCCTCCGGGTCATTGAGTAAAATTCCTGGTACTAATCTCTGCCATACTTGGGTGTTAGTTTCCTATTTTGTTACTTTATGTTCCCCAGATGAATGCAATCTTTCTATGTCTATCCCTTTCTTTCTGAGTCATTTCGCTTAACATGATACTTTCCATGTAGTACCACTTGTATGTAAACTTCATGACTTTGTCTTTCCTAACAGCTACATAGTACTCCATTGTGTAAATGTGCCAGAGTTTCTTCAACCAGTCATCTGTTCTCGGGCACTCAGGTTTTTTCCAGATTCTGGCTATTGTAAAGAGTGCTGCAATAAACAGACAATTGCAGATGTCACTTCGGCTATACTTTTTTTGCCTCTCTGGGATATATTCCCAGGAGTGGTATTGCTGGGTCAAATGGGAGCTCAATTTCTAGTTTTTTGAGAATCATCCATACTGCTTTCCAAAAGGGCTGAACCAGTCGGCATTCCCACCAACAGTGAAGGAGTGTCCCTTTCTCACCACATCCGCACCAGCACCGGTTGCTTTTGTTCTTGTGGATATGGGCCAGTCTCTGTGGTGTGAGGTGATACCTCATTGTGGTTTTGATCTGCATCTCCCTGATGATTAAAGATGTGGAACATTTTCTCATGTGTCTTTTAGCCATTCGGATTTCTTCGTCAAAGTTTCTATTCATTTCATCTCCCCATTTTTGATGGGGTTGAATGTTTTCTTTTTGTGGAGTTGAACCAGTATTTTGTATATCCTTGAAATTAACCCCTTATCAGATGTGTAGTTGGCGAATATCCTTTCCCATTCAGTTGACTGTCTTTGTATTTTGGTCACTGTTTCTTTTGAGGTGCAGAAGCTTCTTAGTTTAAGATAGTCCCATTTATCTATCTCTGTTTTCACTTGCTTGGCCAGTGGTGTGACATCTTTGAAGACACTATTAGCTTCTATGTCATGAAGGGTTTTGCCAACATTTTCCTCAATGTATCTTATAGATTCCGGTCTGATGTTGAGGTCTTTAATCCACTTAGATCTTACTTTTGTACATGGAGTTAGGCAGAGATCTGAGCCCATTTTTTTTGCATATAGCCGTCCAGTTTTGCCAGCATAATTTGTTAAAGAGGCTTTCCCTGCTCCACTTCACTTTTCTTGCCCCCTTATCGAAGATTAGATGCTCGTATACTTGGGGGGGGGGGCATCAGTATATTCAACCCTGTTCCATTGGTCTACAGCTCTGCCTTTGTTCCAGTACCATGCTGTTTTAATTATTACTGCCTTGTAGTAGAGTTTGAAGTTAGGGAGGTTGATTCCTCCCATTTTCTTTTTCCCTAGAATTGCTTTAGCTATTCGTGGGGGCTTATTGTTCCATATGAAATTCAGGAGTGTTTGTTCCAATTCTTTAAAGAATGTCATGGGTATCCTAATAGGGATTGCGTTGAATTTATACAGTGCTTTGGGAAGTATTGCTATTTTGACAATGTTAATTCTCCGGATCCATGAACAGGGGATATTTTTCCATTTCCTCGTATCCTCTTTTATTTCCTGAAGTAGAGTTTTGTAGTTTTCTTTGTACAGGTCCTTTACTTCCTTAGTTAAGCTGATTCCTAGGTACTTGATTTTCTGGGGCACAATTGTGAAAGGGATTGTTTTCTTCATGTCTTTTTCTTCTCTTTCACTATTTGCATATAGGAAAGCCATGGACTTTTGGGCATTGATTTTATAACCTGCCACTTTACCATACAAGCCTATTGTTTCTAGAAGTTTCTTGATAGAGGTTTTAGGGTTTTCTAAGTATAGTTTCATATCGTCTGCGAATAGTGAGAGCTTGATTTCTTCCTTTCCTACCTGGATGCCCCTAATATCCTTTTCTTGCCTAATCGCTATTGCAAGTACTATATTGAACAGCAGTGGAGAGAGTGGGCATCCTTGTCTCGTCCCTGATCTTAGAGGGAAGGCTCTCAGTTTTTCGCCATTGAGGACGATGCTTGCTGTAGGCTTGTAGTAGATGGCTTTAACTATATTGAGAAAAGTCCCCTCTATCCCCATTTTGACTAGGGTTTTCATCATAAATGGGTGCTGGATCTTGTCAAATGCTTTCTCTGCATCTATTGATATGATCATATGAATTTTATCTTTTCTTTTGTTGATGTGGTGGATTATGCTGATTGATTTCCTAGTGTTAAACCGGCCTTGTATCCCCGGGATGAATCCTACTTGGTCATGGTGTATGATCTTTTTGATGAGTAGTTGAATTCTATTTGCTAGTATTTTGTTGAGAATCTTCGCATCCGTGTTCATCAGGGATATCGGCCTGTAGTTTTCTTTTCTCGTGATATCTTTGTTTCCTTTTGGTATTAGAGAGATATGGGCTTCATAGAAACTGTTTGGGAGAGTTTCTGTTTTTTCAATTTCCTGAAAGAGCTTGAGAAGGACTGGCAGCAGGTCCTCTTTAAATGTTTGGAAAAATTCGCTAGTGAATCCATCTGGGCCCGGGCTTTTGTTTTTGGGAAGACTTTTGATTGCAGTTTCTATTTCGTTGATGTTAATAGGTCTATTCAGATACTCCAGGTCTTCTTGATTCAGCTTTGGGAGATTATAGGAGTCCAGGAATTTGTCCATTTCTTCTAGGTTCTCTTGTTTCGTGGCATACAGACTTTCAAAGTAGTCTCTATTGATCTTTTGGATTTCTTTGGTTTCTGTTGTGATATCCCCCTTCTCATTTCTGATTCGGTTTATTAGGGTTCTTTTTCTCTGTTTCTTTGTGAGTGTTGCGAGTGGTTTATCTATCTTGTTTATTCTCTCGAAGTACCAGCTCTTGGTTTCATTGATCTTTAGGATTGTTTCTTTGGTTTCCATGTCATTGATTTCTGCTCTAAGTTTTATGATCTCTTTCCTTCTGCTTGATTTAGGTTCTTTCTGTTTATCTTTTTCTAAGGACTTGAGCTGTAAGGTCAAGTTGTTTATGTGCACCATTTCTACAGACCTAAGATATGCTTGCAGAGCTATAAATTTTCCCCTTAATACAACTTTCTCTGCATCCCATACGTTCTGGTAGCTCGTGTCTTCATTCTCATTTGTTTCCAGGTATCTTTTGATTTCGTCCTTGACTTCGTTCCTGATCCATTCATTGTTCAGCATCGAGTTGTTTAATTTCCAGGTGCTTGATTTGGTTCTCCGTGTCTGTGTGTGATTCACTTCTATCCTCAGTGCATCATGGTCTGAAAAGATGGCTGATACTATTTCTATCTTCCTTATTTTGTTGAGGTATGTTTTGTGTCCTAGCACATGGTCTGTTTTGGAAAATGTTCTGTGTGCACTGGAGAAGAATGTGTATTCTTTCTTTTTGGGGTGTAAAGCCCTGTATAAGTCTATAAGCCCTCTCTCTTCTATTTCTTCTTTCAAAGCCAATGATTCCTTGCTGGGTTTTGTTCTTGTTGATCTGTCCAGAGGTGATAGGGCAATGTTGAAGTCTCCAAGTACTATTGTGCTGTTTGCAATGTCCTCCTTAAAGTCTGTTAGCAGTTGTTTTAAATATTTGGCTGTTCCCTCATTAGGTGCATATACATTTAAGAGTGTGATCTCTTCCTGTTGTACGTATCCCTTGATGAATAGAAAATGGCCTTCATTGTCCCTTCTAGCCATTTTCAGGGTGAAATTAATGTTGTCGGATACTAGTATGGCCACCCCAGCTTTTTTTACAGGAGCTGTTTGCTTGCAGGATTGTTTTCCATCCTTTGACTTTGAGTCTGCGTTTGCTCTGAGTGTTGAGATGAGTTTCTTGTAGGCAGCAGAATGTTGGGTTCTGTCTCTGTATCCATTTTGCCACTCTGTGTTTCTTCAATGGTGAATTGAGACCGTTGACATTGAGAGAGAGTATGGTTATGGGGTTTTGTGTCATGTTTCTGTGCGGGTGTGCTGTGGTTGTAGGGTTTGTCTTATCTTATAGTAGCTCCTTTAGTCCTTGTTTTAGGTTTGGTTTTGAGTCTATGAAGTTCCTGATCTGCTGTTTATCTAGAAAATAGTGTAGCTTTCCATCTATTTGGAGTGAGAGTTTAGCCGGATAGAGTATTCTTGGTGAAGCATTCATTTCAGTGAGTTTTTTGACTATATCTCGCCACTGTCTTCTGGCTTGTCGGGTTTCCTCTGAAAGATCTGCTGTGAACCTCAGGGGTACTCCTTTGTATGTGATTTCCTCTTTTGCCCTTGCTGCTTGCAGTATTGTGTCTCTATCGGCAGCATCGATCATTCTGACTATAATATGTCTTGGGGTGTTTCTGTTTGGGTCTCTTTTAGCTGGCACCCTTCGGGCTTCTTGAATCTGGATGGCTGTATCATGGAGCACTGGGAATTTTCGGCAATAATTTGTTTCAGCAGGTTTTTTTCATTGGGATTGTTTCCTTGAGCTGCTGATAGTCCAATGATTCTAATGTTGTTTCTTCTGGAATCATCTTGTAGGACTCTGATTCGTTCTTGAGCTATTTTGAAGTCCCTTGCCATCGTTTGCTGTTGTCTGTTGGCGTGGTGCAGCTGATCTTCCAAGTCACTGATTCTTTCCTCAGCTGTGGTCGTTCTGTTGTTGAGGGCAGTGAGTGAGGTTTTGACTTCGTCTATGGAATCTGTGATGCGTGCCATTTCTGTTCGGAGCTTTCCAATTTCGGCTCTCATTTCTTGCTGTATTTTGTCAATTGTGCGATCGATTGTTTTTTTCATGTCCTCTTTCAGTTTAGCGGATATGTGTGTGACTGTTTCATCGAGTTGATTGAACATCTTGATGACTTCATATCTGAATTCCTTCTCAGAGAGGTCCCTAAGGTGGCTAGCTCCTACTGAGGCTTCTTGAGAGATTTCCTCATAGTTTCCCTGTGGTGGGGATTTGCGTTGTTTCCTCATGTTGTTGTGTATGTGGAGGGGTAATATTTGTTGGTTTGAGTGAACAACCTGCGGCCACGTGAGTGGCTGCCCGCCGAAAAATAAGCCACGACCACTTTTAAAGCCACGCCCACCTCTGAAGTGGCCACGCCTCCGCGGATACCTGCTTTTTGTCCAGGAAGTAAAGACTGGGTGGGGGACAAGGAAGCAGCTCTGATGGGTAGCCGGACCAAAGGGACAGGCAGAGAGGGACGCAGATCCCCTTTTCCCTCTTCATTGTTTTCTAATTTCGCTACCTATACTCAGATAATATACTTTATTTAATTTGGTTTGTTTTATGACCTGGAATATGGTTCATTCTAAAGACTATTCCATGTACCCTTATGAAATATATACCCACGTACTCTCATGTAATTATCATGTGTATGTTAAGTCTGGGCTGGAACAATAGCACAGCAGGTTGGGTTTTTGCCTTGCAAGAGGCCAACATGGCCGACCGGAGTTCAATTCCTCCACCCCTCTCGGAGAGCCCAGCCAGCTACCTAGAGTATCTTGCCCACACAGCAAAGCCTGGAAAGCTACCCGTGATGTATTCTATATGCCAAACATAGTAACAATTGTCACAATTGGGATTTTACTGGGCCCACTCGAGCAAATCGATGAACAATGGGAGAACAGTGAGAGCGATGTTAAGTCTAATTGAGTTGTATTATTTCTCAAGTTTTCCTTCTAGTTAATGTTCTGCCTAGTTGTTCTAGTCAAATTTGGAAGTGGATTATTATTCAAGTCTTAATGCTCTTGTTAACTAACCTTTTATTCTAAAATGGAATTTTCCAATTTAGTAGTGAGGTGGGGCAGTTGGGCCATAGACAACAGTGCACAAGGATTAGCTTTGGTGTAATACATTTGGATTGCTTCTGGATTTACAACAACCAAACCCACACCTACTACTTGCAAAAAAATCACATTAGTGAAATGAGTCAGAGGGAAAGGGACAGTCACAGGATGATTGCACTCAGTTGTGGGGTATACAAAATAAGATATTAGAGTAATTCCCAAAGGAAATAGACAGAAGGCCAGATAGGAATTTTGCCACAATGGGTGGAGAGTACAGTTAAGACAGAGAAGGGACTACCATGACAATGATAGTTGGAAATGATCAGTCTGGACAAGAACTAAGTGCTGAAATGAGGTAAAGTGTTATGTATGACTCACCTTCATTAGTAGTATTGCAAACTACAATGCATAAAATAATAAAAGGAAAAAGGAGAGAAAAGTGTTTATCATAGAGTCAGGCTGGGAAGGTCGATGTAAGGAGTAACAGAATTAGGGACATTGATGAAAGAAAATATACAAAGGAGACTAATTCATATAAAATTTTCTATTTCAATTTCAATTTTTCCCACTTTATTTAAACACCATGATTTACAAAGTTGTTCATTATTTTTATAGGCAATCAATATTCCAACAACAGTCCCACCACCAATGTCACCTTCCCCCTATTGTCTCCATTTTCCAAACCAACCTCAAGCCTGCCCCTATAGCAGGTCCACAACAATTTATTTTGTATCCGTTTGTTACCACTAAATGGCTAGTGGAAGTTCAAAAAATAATTCAGTCAAAGAAACTTTGTGAAAATTGTTGTATTTTACCTTGGATAATAAGTCCTTGTTTGAAGGTTTTCTAAACTGTTGTTGTTGAATTAAGCCTTTTTATGTTACCATCTTTGTTAGTCAAGCTAAGTAGGCGTCTACATTGCATTCCCTCCCATTTGGTGTCCTCCGTCTGGGATGTTAGTATTGTAGAGATTGGCAATGTCACTCCAAAAATGCCAGGAGATTTAACTGGCAGAGAGTTTACATGATGATGGTAGTGAGACATGGGTATGACTGCCAGGACTTCCTGAAAAACAGGGTGGGCGTAGGGAATGAGCACATCCTTCCTTCAAAAAGGCCCTGTGTTTTCAGCCCTCTAAAACTGATGTACCCGAAATTTTTGGCATCTCTGTGTTAGAGTGCAGTTGTGAGACTGTGCTATCCATCCAGAGGCATAATGGTATCTGTTGGGGTGTGAGTGTGGCTGTCAGGGCTTTGGATAGGTGGAAACTTGTCCTATCTCCTCTTCAGAGGGTATTGGAGGTCTCAGGCCAGGACCAGTTTATCCAAGATTTTTTTGCAGCTAGGTGATCTTTTAGATTTTGAAACAGGCTGGTATATGAGCTTAGATGGTGGCTGAGTCAATACATTTCTTAAAAATTCTTAATAATCCTTTGCACTATCTGATTCACATGAATATTTGAGATTGTAATTAATAATGCTTCCCTATTATACTCCTTGGATGTATTGTAACACTTCTGTTTTCCTTCACTTATTCTACGAGTTCAACTAATAGTTCTCAGATCATATAAGGATATTAGAGATTATGGAACAGTGTGTGTAAAGCACTTAACAAAGTCATTCAAAATGATTCCCGCCCCATTTGAGCAAATAACTGTTTTGAGCCGGATTGTTTTATCTTGAGTGATTATCATAGTATGTGGAACATGGCATTTGTGCAACAAAGAAATTGGAATGATGGATGGATGGATGAATTGATGGGTGGATGGATGGATAGATGGTCAGAATAATTGCTCATTTCTAATTATGTACTTACTAAAATTAAAAATTGGAGTGATGTTTAAGAAAACTCCATATTTGTGTATGACAGCAACCAATAAAACTATTCGCAGATGATATGATACTGTACTTAGAGAACCCTAAAACCTCTACCAAGAAACTGCTAGAAACAATAGACTTGTATAGTAAAGTTCCAGGCTATAAAAATCAATGCCCAAAAGTCCATGGCCTTCCTATACGCGAATAGTGAGAGAGAAGAAAATGAAATGAAGAAAAGAACCCCATTCACATTTTTATGCCAGAATATCAAAAACCTGGGAACTAGTTTAACTAAGGAAGTAAAGGACCTGTAGAAAGAAAACTACAAAACGCTGCTTCTTGAAATAAAAGAGGACGTGAGGAAATGGGAAAATATCCCCTGTTCATGAATCGGAAGAATTAATATTGTCAAAACGGCAATACTTCCCAAAGCACTGTACAAATTCAATGCGATCCCTATTAGGATACCCATGAATACCCATGACATTCTTCAAAGAAAACACTCCTGAAATTTATATAGAACAAGAAGCCGCCACGAATAGCTAAAGCAATTCTTGGGAAAAAGAAAATGGGAGGAATTAACCTCCCGAACCTCAAACTCTACTACAAAGCAGTAATAATTAAAACAGCATGGTACTGGAACAAAGGCAGAGCTGCAGACCTATGGAACAGGGTTGAATATCCTGACATCTCCCCTCAAACATATGATCACCTAATCTTTGAAAAAGGAGCAAGAAATGTGAATTGAAGTAAGAAAAGCCTTTTTAACAAATGGTGCTGGCAAAACTGGATGACTACATGCAAAAAACTGGGCTTAGATCTCTGCCTAACACCATGTACAAAAGTAAGATCAAAATGGATCAAAGACCTCAACATCAGACCGGAATCCATAAGGTACATTGAAGACAAAGTTGGCAAAACCCTCCATGACATTGAATCTAATGGTGTCTTCAAAGATGTCATGCCACTGGCCAAGCAAGTGAAAACAGAGATAGACAAATGGGGCTATCTTAAACTAAGAAGCTTCTGCACCTCAAAAGAAACAGTGACCAAAGTACAAAGACAGTCTACAGAATGGAAAAGGACATTCTCCAAATATACATCCATCAAGGGGTTGATATCAAGGATATACAAAGTACTGTTTGAACTTCACAAGAAGGAAACATCCAACCTCATCAAAAAGTGGGGCAACGAAATGAGCAGAGATTTTCTGAGAGAATAAATCCGAATGGCTAAAAGGCACATGAGAAAATGCTCTACATCAATAATCATCAGGGAGATGCAGATCAAAACAACAATGAGATATTTCACACCAGGAGACTGGCCCACATTCAAAAGAACAAAAGCAACCTGTGTTGGCGTGGATGTGGCGAGAAAGGAATCCTCCTTAACTGCCGGTGGGAATGCGGACTGGTTCAACCCTTTTTTGAAAACAGTATGGACGATTCTCAAAAAATTAGAAATTGAGCTCCCATTTGACCCAGCAATACCACTCCTTGAATATACCCCAGAGAGGCAAAAAAGTATAGTGGAAGTGACATCTGCACTTGTTTGTTCATTGCAGCACTCTTTACAATAGCTAGAATATGGAAAAAACCTGAATGCCCGAGAACAGATGACTGGTTAAAGAAACTTTGGTACATCTACACAATGGAGTACTATGGAGCAGTTAGAAAAGATGAAGTCAAAAAATTTACATACAAGTGGTACTACATGGAATATATCATGCTAAGAGAAATGGGTCAGAAAGAGAGGGACAGATATAGAAATATAGCATTCATCTGGATAACATAAAGTAACAAAATAAAAGATTAACACCCAAGAGCAGATGTGGTAAATACCAGGTTGTTCACTCCATGGCTTAGAAGCCAGCCACACACTGTAGGGGCAAAGGCAGCTCAGATAGAGAAGGGAACACCAAATAAAGGGTGCTGGAAATATCCACCCAGGATGGGAGATACATGCTGAAAGTAGCGTATAGACATAACATGATTGCCACCCAATGTCTCTTCTGCAGACCACAGCAGTCAAAAGGAGAGATAGAACAAAAGGGAGTACCCTGCCACAGAGGCAGGGTGGGATAGGGGATGGGAGGGGTGGGAGGGATACTGGGATTGGTTGAGATGGAGAATGGGCACTGGTGGAGGGATGGGTACTCGATCATTGTATAACTGAAACCCAAGCACAGCAACTTGTAAGTCTACAACTGTACCTCATGGTGTTTCACTAATAAAAAATTTTTAAAAAATTTTTAATTTAATACATTTGAGGAAACATAATGAAAGGCTAATGAAACTACAAAGTAAGCAAGCCTGTGTTGCAGGCATCCTTTAACAAGTTAGAAATCTTCAGAGTTTTTGTGAAATTTTCTTGTTATATCCATTTTCTTGGAAAAATTTTTGTAGAGACTTTTAGGTTTATGGCAAGGATTACAAGATACCTTTGTTATATATGGTCTGATTAGCAGAACTGGAAAACTAGACAGATATCCAGACTCATTTAGCATCCAATGGTTAGGTTCATACTATTTCTGTGCATGGCCCAACCATGTCACTTTCTTATTTCCTAAAGAACCAAAGTACACTGAAAATATTTGCTATCGTTGGCTCAGTTCATATTACTATGGGAACTTTAATCATTAGAAACATACGCCTGCTTAAGAAAATGGTGGTGTAGCTTTTAATTGATTATAAATGATAGTAAATGATGATACTCAATTAATTCATGAGCTGTTTTAAATCTTTTAATTTTAGATGCCATGATAGATATCATAATGTTAGTGTATGTTTTTATGCATAGGATGCTCCTACCAAATTCTCTGCAAGAGTGTCACTCCCTAACAATATCTCCAGATCCTCCTTCAATACCACATCAATACCACATCCTCTAGTAGAGGATGAATTATTGTTGAAATATTGTTTGCAAATTGAACCCTATCATTAACAAGTCAGAAATTATAGTAACTAGTTACTGAAGTTAAAAAATCACTGTCACTGCCACTGTCCTCCCATTGTTCATCGATTTGTCAAGCGGGCCCAGTAACATTATGAGACTTGTTACTGTGTTTGGCATATCAAATACGTCACAGGTAGCTTGTCAGGCTTTGCTGTGCAGACAAGATACTCTCAGTAGCTTGCCGGGCTCTCTGAGAGGGGTGGAGGAATAAAACTTGGGTCAGCCATCTGGCTGCGTGCAAGGCAAACACCCTAACCCGCTGTGCTATTGCTCCAGCCCAAGTTAAAAGATAATAGTTTTTATTATATAAGTTAGTTTTTATCTCTGAAATAAATGACCAAATTGGTTGACAATCTGAAAAATCACCAGTGAACTGCTCAAGCAAATAGTAGACTCATCTACTTAAAACTGAAATCATTCACCTCATCAGTGGCATACCAAGGAAGCACATGGTCACACACTAGACAGAAACTAGAGAAAACAGGAAGAAGTGGGACACCAATAAAGCAGTGCCAAACTACCGTGCAGGAAACATCTTCAAATCTAATATCAGAGACCAGACAGAGCACCAGTATCTATTAGTCAATCTGTATTCAATAAATGTGAATCCATACTTCGGACCATCCCTGAGATTCAATTTTTGTGGATTCTAAATGGAGGACAAAACGCACAGCTGAACTAAGGCAGCAGGCTGTGAAAACTACCTGTTTCAGAATAATATTTTACTGTACTCAGATCTCTCCAAGACATTGAAGCTAAAAGCATCTTTAAGAACAAAACAGCACTGACCATGCAAAAGGAAGCAAATATAAACAAAGGGGACTACATCAAACTAAGAAGCTTCTGCTCTTCAAAAGAAACAGTGACCAAAATACAGAAAGAGCCCACAAAATGGAAAGAATATTTACCCAATACCCATTTGATAAGGGATTAATATCCAGGATATACAAGACACTAGTAGAGTTGTACAAGAAAAAAACTCCAACCCCATCAAAAATGGGGAGAAAAAATGAATAGAAGTTTCCTCAAAAAAGAAATAGAAATGGCCAAAAGGCATATGAAAAAATGCCCCACATCACTAGCCATTAAGGAGATGCAAATAAAAACAACAATAAAATATCATCTCACACGACAGAGACTGGCACACATTCAAAAGAACAAAAGCAACCGGTGCTGGCATTGATGTGGGGAAAAAAGTGACACTCACTGTTGGTGGGAATTTCCACTAGTCCAGCCTTTCTGGAAAACTATGTGGAAAGTCCTTCAAAAACTAGCAATTGAGCTTCCATATGACCCTGCAATACCAGTTCTGGGAATATATTCAGAGACTACATACAATAAAGCATTGTAGAAATGACATCTGTACCTACATATTCATTGCAGCACTGTTCACAATAGTCAAAATCTGGAAACAATCCAAGTGCCCTAGGACAGATAACTGGTTAAAGAAACTTTGGTACATATACACAATGGAATACTATGCAGTTGTCAGGAGACATGAAGTCATGAACTTTGATTATATATGGATAGACATGGAAAGTATTATGCTAAGTGAAATGAGTAAGAAAGAGAGGAACAGAAATAGGACTGCACTCATTGGTGGAATATAAAACAACGTAACACGAGGCCGACACCTAAACATAGTAGACACACGGGACAGGAAGATTGCTCCATAGCTGGAAGCCTGCCTCATGAGCAAAGGGGAGAAGGCAGCCTGAACAGAGTAGGGATCACTAAGAAAACGATGGCTTGAGGAATGGGTCGGGATGGGAGATGTGTGCTGAAATTGAATAAAAGACAAAACATGTTAACCTCTCAGTGTCTGTATTGCAAACCATAATGCCCAAAAGCAGAGAGAGAGTATGGGGAATATTATCTGCCATAGAGGCAGGAGGAGGATGGAGAAGGGGGTATACTGGGGAGATTGGTGTTGGGAAAAGTGCACTGGTGGAGGGATGGGTGTTTGATCATTGTGTGATTGTGACCAAAACATGAACGCTTGTAACTATCTCACCGTGATTCAATAAAATTCAAAAAAAAATTTAAAAAGAATAACATTTTACTGAGTTTAGAGCAATAGTTTCTTACCCTTTTGTCAACAAATGTCACTGTATACTGCAGAGGAAATAATCCAATAGACTGCGGTTTGCATTTTCGAAAATTGTTAAAATTTCCTCCCCTCAATGTTTATTCATATCTATCAGTGATTTACAGATTTTAACTTACGCAAACACAATTTTTGTTGTTACATGCTAAAAATAAATTGAAATATGTTATTTGTACATGTTCAAACAAATGTCAAGATTCACTCTTTTGGTGTATTTATGTCTTAAAGCAAAACAAAACATAACAGCAGATAATAATAAATATATTTTTAAAACATTTATAAAACATTTATAAAAATATTCTGTCAAATTTTGGTGACTGGATTGTAGAGCTGGGAATCCCAGCTAAGGGTGAGGCATACAGGGAATAATGAGGTGAACTGGAAATTATACCAGGGGATCTTGGGAACTATAGTGGCAGTAAGGTGAGGTATCTGTGTATTGATAGATATTAAATATCTATCAATATAAAAATATTCTGTCAAAATTATCTAAATGGAAACAACAAAATACTTTTCACTGTGATCAGGGTTATGAGGCGATATTTTCCTGAAAGTTATTCCACTACATTTTAAAAAATTAGCTACAGTCATGATTTTCTTCTGCAAAATGCCCTTAGATCTCAAAAGTTTCCTAATCAGAATTATCCCATAGGAATCATTAAAATCAAACATAAAGGCACAAACTAGACATAAAGTTTGTTCTAACAAATATATGGTCTTATCTGTGTATACGTCTACAAGACATCATTAAAAATTGCCTATTTCTTGTTAGAAAAGACAAAGTCATGAAATTGACATACAAGTGGCACTACATGGAAAGTATCATGTTAAGCGAAATGACTCAGAAAGAAAGGAAGGGATAGACATAGAAAGATTGCATTCATCTGGGGAACAGTAATGTCTCCATTTTGAGACTTGTTGTAACTGTGTTTGGCATATTGAATACATCACGGGTAGCTTGGCAGGCTTTTCTGTGCAGGCAAGATACTCTCGGTAGCTTGCCGGGCTCTCTGACAGGGAGGGACAGAGGAATCGAACCCGGCTCTGCCGGGCTGGCTGCGCGCAAGGCAAATGCCCCACCACTGTGCTCTTGCTCTCATTCAAATGAATTTTTGGTAATAAGAGAAGGATTAACACTATGTTTAGCACCTTTATCTAACATAGTTCTTTGTATCTTCAAACTATTTTTTCCTAAAACCTAGTAGTCAATAGCAAGAGTTGTTCTTTTTGTATACCTTAGCATTTTACAAAAAAACTATGACTCAAAGACATGGCGAGTGTGTGTGTGAGTGCTTGTGTGTGCAAGAGCACATGTGGACTTACAGATAGACCCAAATACAACCATTTTTATAAAAATCAAATAGAATATAGTTCACTTTTATGCATGCTTCATTAACACTTTTTTAACTTGTAAACAGTTGAAACTGCTCTTAGATTCATGTTGAAAAATCACAGTCACATTTTTCCATTTCCTTAAAAATGCCAGATGTAACATTTTCAATATTTGTCATTTTGAAATGTACATTGCACATACTAAATGTCATCAAGGACAAAGAGTGATTTATACCATGACACCCTCAATTCAAGATTAAATTCAACTTAGAAGTCATTTTACTATCAGTGTAATGTAAGGAGAACATAACTAGAAGTATAAATAATGTGTAAAATGATTTTCTACTAGCATCTAGTTTATGCAGTAATTTTCTCACAAAAATATGCAACTGAGCCTTTCCTTAGAAGATTTCCAAAGCAAATGTTTTCTATTAGATTGGCAAATGTGTTATGACAAAAATTCCAAAGTGTAATCCTGAATAGTTATACTGATGGTTCAGAAGATTTTGTTTTGTTTTGTTTTATTGTTTAATTTTTGGTCACACTCAACAGTGCGTACTTACAGTACGTACTTCTGGCTCTTCCCACACTGATCACTCCTCACACTCAACAGTGCCCTCTGTATGTACTCTTTATGTACTTCTGTCTCTTCCTTCAGTGATCACTCCTGGCAGAGCTGGGGAACAATATGAGATGCCAAGGACGAAACCCATGTAGGCCATGTGCAAGGCATGAACCCTACCTGCTGTACTATCTCCACAGTTCCCTAAAAAAGAGGATTTTTAATTGTATACTTACTATCTAACGTCTTTAAAAAATATTTGTAAATATATATATGTGATGTTACAAATTTCAGAAAAAAGTTCTAATCACCCATGTGAGACCATTAGTCAGGCACAGAAAGTTAGCAGAAAGGAAAACAAGAATTAATAATTAAACAAAAAAGATGCTGTCAACTCTTAAGTTTAGTGCTCTAATTTAATAAATTTAACAACCAGACTTGGTATGACCAAAGCAGGCTAGGTATTTTTTTTCAATTTTTTAAAAATGTTCTCATTGAATCGCCCTGAATTACAAAGTTTAAAAGCTTTTCATGGTTGAATTTCAGGCATACAATTTCCAACAATAGTCCAATCACCAGTGTCCATTTCCTCCACAAATATCCACAGTGTCCATCCTGTCCCATAGCCTGACTCTATGGCAGACACTGCTTTCTTTTTCTCCCCCCCCCACCAACCATTTTATGCACTATTTTTTTTTACCAACACTGTTACTGGTGTATCAACATGTGTGTCACTTTACCTCATTTAAGGACTTATGTTACTGTTGCAATGATCCATTCCCAGAACTTTCACACACTCTCTCCACCAGTGGAGAGCTTTCTACTAAAGACCAGTTCTCCTCTGCTCTTTGCTGCCCATGTTGTTAAAGGCTATGGTACATTATGTCGGCTTCCAATCCATGCATAATCTTTCTGGTCCTTATCTCTACTATCCTTAGGTATTAGTCTTCTATTATGTATCTTTATATTCTGCATATGTGTGCAGTAATTCTATGTCTGTCCCTCTCTTTCTGACTCATTTCACTTAGCATGATACTCTCCATGTTATCCACTTGTATGCAAATTTCATGATTTCATCTTTTCTAACAACTGCATAGAATTCAATTGTGCAAATTTATCAAAGTTTCTTTAACCAATCATCTGTTTTCAGGCATTCGGGTTTTTTTCCAGATTCTGGCTATTGTAAATAGTGCTGCAATAACATACAAGTGCAGATATCCTGGAGATGCGAACAAGTACAGTAGAAATGATTTGAGTCTGCCTTCCTGTACTTGACTTGGGGGTAAGATTCTGAATGAAATAGTAAAACTTCAGATGAGTATTTTGGGAATATTCAACCCTCCAGTTTTTCTTCCTCAACTAGTCTGCATTCCTCTATTTCATGATCATGGCTGCTTAATCTATGTCATTTTATTACATTTCGAATTTTCTTTACCAAGTATTGTCTTCACTTCTCTAAAGACTTAGTGTCATATTGTGCCCAAATTGTTTGGACAATTGGTTGTCCTTTCTTTTTACTTTATAGGAATTTTGCTAGCACAACGGGTAGAAAGTTTGCATTGCACGTGGCAGAACCCACCGACCCGAGCTTGATTCCTCTACCTTCGATTCATCTGCCCCTCTCGGAGAGCCTTGCAAGCTACCGAGAGTATCTCGCCCACATGGCAAAGCCTGGCAAGCTACCCATGATGTATTTGATTTGCCAAACACAGTAACAAGTCTCACAATGTTACTGGGCCCGCTCGAGCAAATTGATGAACAACGGGAGGACAGTGACAGTGACAGTGACCAATGTACAAGATGATTTTTAAATATAAATAATGCATTGACAAATTTTGTTTTACATGGTATAAGAGTAATGAATTTTACTAAAACAAAAGCAATATTTTATACATGCCCTTAATGACATAAAACACTATTTTATTTAATATTTATATAACTAGCCACCTTTTTATAATACTGTAAATGATAGGATTTCATACGTACAGCATTGTAACTGTACCCCGTTAACCCTAATATCCTCCATCTTCACTTCCCTCACATAGTAGCCTCAAAATTGTAGAACAGTTATTAGTTTCCATTGCCTTTGGCAATTTGTTATCCCTTTACTATGATTCTTTATATCCCACATATAAATATGATCATTCTGTACCTACCTCTGCCCTTATTAAAAACTTCACTTATCATAATGTTCTGAGATTTGTCAGATAGCAAAAAATTGAATATTTTCATTTTTAATAAATCTCGAGAGTATTTCACTCTATATATGTATGATAGCTTATTTATCCAGTCATCTTTTTTGTACACTTTGCCTGTTTCCAATTTTTGGCTATTCTGGAGCAATAACACAGCAGTAGGGCATGTGACTTGCACGCAGCCAATATGGCCAACCCGAGTTCGATTCCTCCGCCCCTCTTGGAGAGCCCGGCAAGCTACCGAGAGTATCTTTCCCATGTGGCAAAGCCTGGCAAGCTCCCTGTGACGTATTCGATATGCCCAACACAGTAACAAGTGTCACAATGGAGACGTTACTGGGCCCGCCTGAGCAAATCGATGAACAACAGGAGAACCGTGACTGTGACCGTGAATAGTGCTACAATGAACATCACTGTCATTGTCCTCCTGTTGTTCATTGATTTGCTTGAGCGGGCCCAGTAACGTCTCCATTGGAGACTTTGTTGTTACTGTGTTTGGCATATTGAATAAATCACGGGTAGCTTGCCAGGCTCTGCCGTGCGGGCGAGATACTCTCTGAGAGGGGTGGAGGAATCGAACTCGGATCGGCCATGTTGGCTGCGTGCAACGCAAATGCTCTACCGCTGTGCTATCGCTCCAAATGTCTTTTCTAAATAGAGTTTTGGGCCCCTTTTGGGGTAGATGCCAAGAAATCAAATTGGTGGGTTATATGAATCTTAATTATTAGTTTTTCATAAGTATTCTTATTGTTTTCTAAATAGGCTGAACCAGTTGACATACTCAGCAGCAGTGGATGATGACTCCTTTTCAACACATCTGTGAAAGTTATGTAAAATAAAAAGAAAAAAGATTCCCCAATGGTCAAAGCAAAACCAATATTAGCAATAAGATAAATATTGGATTATAATCCAAAATGTCAAATAAGTATACACAAATACACTTATAGGGTTAACTCTCATACAGTAAATAAATGTTGAAGAGACTAAGTTTTCATGTAGAAGAAATCCAAATAAATTATGAAGCTCATTCTGTGCTCAGAAAAGTGAAATATACATAAGCTACACATATTTTTACTTCCTTGCGAAGAATATTATATGGAGTTAGTGTTAAAATAACTTTATAGATCTTTACAGCACACAGCAGCAGAGAAGAAAGGCTGCATGGCGGGGCTCCATAGCTCCCGAAGAAGACACCAGGTCCCAAAAAGAGCCGAGATCACCGGGAAATCCCAGATGGGGTAGGTGCCGCATCCCACCTCCTCCAGATGGAACCCTGGTGACCAGAAGCCTCCACAAGCATAGCTCGAGTATGCGGGAACTAGGACTTTTACTGCAACAAGCGACCGCGCGACATCTCTGTTTATACAAAGTGATCAATGGAAAGTAAATCATCCAACATTTCTCCCTGAAAATCAGGCTTAACTCTTATACAAACCACAACACCCAATAGGAGAGAGAGAACAAAAGGGAATGCCATGCCACAGAGACAGGGTGGGTTGGGGAGGGTGGGGGGTGGGAGGGATACTGAGATCCTCGGTGGTGGGAAATGGTCGCTGGTGGAGGGATGGGTATTCAAAATAAATAAATAAATAATTACAAAAAGAGAGATTCTGCTTGAGGGTGATCACTGTATCACTGTAAAAAAAATAAATAAATAAAATAACCTTATAGTAGAAGAGTCCATAGACACTTGAGGTAGCTAACACTGCCTCAGTCAGGTAGTTAAGGTCAACATCAAGTTATACTAGCAGTGTGTACCCTTGATATGATGTGATAAAATGCACTTTTACATCTGCGTATTTCCTCCCAAAAGATAGCAAACCAATTCAAAGTCTCTTTCTAAGCATTAGGAAAGTATCAGAAAAAATCCAATTAGGGGAAAATCTATAAAGTAGCTCATTTAGCGTGTGGAGAAATAGTGCAGGAGGTAACGGGCTTGCTTTTCATGAAAAAATTCCGAATCACTATTGGCAACCCATGGTCTCCCAACACCAGCAGGTGTCATAACCGAGCACAGAGCCAGAAAGAGTCAGGGACACTGCTGAGTGTGGTCCCAAATCCTAATTTTTTTTTTAAAAAAAATAGCCCATTACTTGTCAGATCGCTTAAAGTCATCAAAAAGAAAATATAGGAATAAAATCTGACAAATTGTCACAGTCAAGAAGAGCTCGGTATGAGTCTCATCCGGGCCACCCTGGAGGGGAGCAGTTGAGTCCCACCGCCCACCCTAGCAGAGCCCCGCCAGCCCAAAACCTCCAGAACCCAATTTCCACCATGCTCAAGGCCAATTTCCACAGGCTCAGGACAAGCCTTATCCATGAGAATGAATCTGCTAAAACACTCAGATAGTGAGTTTGGTGACCAAAATCTCCAGACTCTGAGATGCCTTCTGACTCCAAAGTCATCATGCAGTCAAAAATTTCACTCAGCTCTATCACCTTATTTAAAATTCTAGAATTCCTGGAATGACATCTCATACTCTATCTACCAGTGAGATACCAAGAGTAGTGCACCACATTTGATGGAGTATAAAGCAGAGTAAAGTAGAAGGCAATCAATCTCATCCTGATCACAAAGGCTCAACCTGTAACAACATGTTAGTAATATCATATACAAGTGCTTCATGGCTCCAGGGTGAGATACAACATCCTTCACATACTTTCCTCTAAGGAACTTTTTTGGGATAATTTTTAGTGGATTATTCATAACAACTAATATAAAATAAATTATTTAAGACCTGTTTTGGTGGCAGATTAGTGTGGTTGTGGGTAAATTCAAAATAATGATGCTTGGATTAGTGTTGGAATATTTAATGTAATAAATTATTGTGAACAGATTTAGAAGAATAAAATAAAATTTTAAATAAGAAAGGCCTGAAATCAACACTACATTGACAATAGAAATTAAGCAAGTACTATCCAGTGAATTAAAAATAATTACTAGACAAGAAATTCAACCAAATCAAAGAACTGATTCTGAGGATACCAGATTCCATACAAATGAAATCAAAAGAACTAAAGAACACAATTACACTTCGTAGTAGCAAAATCACACATGTAGAAAACCACATAGGTTAATTGAAGACAGAAATACAAAACAGCATTGATAAGGAATTGTTGAAAGAAAAGAGAAATAAGGGAACAGAATAGAATATAGAATACTATATTCTATTCTGAGTTCGATTCCCAGCATCCCATATGGTCCCCTGAGCGCCGCCAGGAGTAATTTCTGAGTGCAAAGCCAGGAATAACCCCTGTGCATTGCTGAGTGTGACCCAACAAAGCAAAAAAAAAAAGTGAAGAGAAATGTTGAATATAGAAGAAATAGTGTAAGAGTCAAAATTGTTATCACATATGAAATGCTTGCAGAAGAGAAAAGAGTGAAATGACATATTAAAATTACTCACTGAAATGCAGTTTCAATCTAGAGTCCACTTTCCTGAAAAACTCTCCTTTAGATGAGAGGTAGAGATAAAAACATTCTCAGACAAAGAAGAGTTGACATTGGCTATAACTAAACGAGGTCTGAATGAAACACTGAAATATCATTTATATAAAACAAATAACAAATTGTAAAAGCAACAACCCCACATGGTAAATTGACAGCACAACCCGTTATAAAAATAATTTCTATGAATGCCAATAGACTGAATTTTCCCATCAAAAGGCATGTATCTGGCGGGATAGGTTTTGAAACAAAATGAATCCATTTGCTAATGACAGAAAACACATATGAATCACAGGATAGACACAGGCACAGTGAAAGTGGGGAAAACAATCACAAAAGTCAATGAAAAATAAAGCTGGGAGAACAATATTTATATCAGACCAAATATAATTTAATTTATTGTTACTACAGATACAGATAGACACTGATTATTGGTTTAGGAAACAATAGATATAGAAGTGTCAGATTGCGGCAACATGGGAAGATGCCATTGTTGACAACATTGACGATGAATACGATTGACTGGTTCAGCACCTCCATGATTGTGCGAGGAACGCCAAGAGAGAGATAGCCACAAAAAAATCGAGTCATCCTGAATAGGATTGGCAGAACACTAGATGAAGGACAACCATGTGAGCAAGCCGGGTTCTGCAAAGGATTCAGCACCATCAAACATATCCACACGATAACCAAGCTCATTGAGGTTTCTCAGGAGTTCAAGATGCTGCTCTGTCTAACGTTCATTGATTTAAAGAAGGCCTTTGATTCTGTTGAGACGGAAGCAGTCATTGAAACCCTAGCCAATCAGGGCATTTAAGCTCAATATATCAAGATCCTCCGTAAGCTGTATTGCGGATTCACTACCAGGATCTCACCATTCTACAAAGAAGTAATCATTGATGTCAAGAGAGGGGTTTGGCAGGGTGATACCATTTCACCGAAACTCTTCAGTGCCACCCTCGAGAACATCATGTGACGACTGGAATGGGAAGGAATGGGAGTGAAGATAGATGGTAGGCAACTACACCACCTCCGCTTTGCTGATGACATTGTTTTAATAATACCAAACATCAGACAAGCGGCACAAATGCTGGCCAACTTTGACCGTGAGTGTGGAAAGGTCAGACTACAGCTGAATCTTACAAAGACAATGTTTATGAGAAACAGCCTCGTTCCTGATGCCCCATTCACTCTCAACGGAACCACCATCTCTGAATGCAACAGCTATGTGTACCTAGGTCGAGAACTCAACATGACAAATGTCCTGGCAACCGAGCTGCACAGGAGGAAGAGAGCGGCTTGGAACGCCTTCAAGAGCGTCGAAGAAATAGCTAAGAGGACAAAGAACTTCCGGCTCCGGGCACATCTCTTTGATTCCACTGTTCTTCCTGCATTAATATATGCCTCAGAGACCTGGGCCCTATGCAAACAGGATGAGAACGCTATTCGGATCTCCCAAAGAGGAATGGAAAGAGCTATGTTTGGAATATCACGTTTCACTCAAAAGAGAGAAAGAATCCAGAGTTCCGACATACGTTGATGATCAAGAATCAGGGACGCTGTCTCGTTTGCCAAGGTGTCAATAATCAGATGGGCTGCTCACGTAATGAGATTTAAAGATGACCACTGGACTAGAGCTGTTGCCGACTGGATTCCACGGGATGTCAAAAGACTGCGTGGCCACCCACCTACCAGATGGTCAGACTTCTTCATCAAGATCATGAACAATCGGTTTGAGGCTCTTCATGTTCCTAGAGCTAACAGACACCATTGGGCTACACTAGCACGCGACAGGGACAAATGGAGACATTACTGGCACCCGCTTGAGCAAATCGACGATTAACGGGAAGTCAAGTGATAAAGTGATCAAGATATAGAAGTACTGACTTAGCATACACACACCAAATTTAGAGTCAGAAAAATTTATAAGGCTTTTCTGACAAACATAAAGAAAAACATTGATGGAAACACAATAGTTGTGGGAGAATTCAACATTCTTCTATCAATACTAGATAGACAGAATATCAGAAATTTAGACAAAATATCAGAAAAACATGAGAGCAATAAATAAAGAAATAGAAAAGCTGGGACTAATTGATATATAAAAGGTCTTCCATCTCAAAAACACAAAAACATTTTTCTTTTGTGCACAAGAACATACTCTAGGATAAATGACATATGAGGGCATTGAATAAATTTACCTGAATTCTCAATGTTAAAAATAGCACATCATAACAGATCGCAAAGCCATAGAATTAGAAATTAATCATAAAGTGTAGCAACTGTAACACATGGGGAATTAAAGTATACACTACTAGAAACAGCTTGATCAAAGAAGAAATCTAGGACAAAATGAAATATTTCTTGAGATTCGTGATAATAGAGAAACAATTTATAAAAATCTAACAGATATTTCACTGCCACTGTCCTCCTGTTGTTCATCAATTTGCTCGAGCAGGCCCAGTAACGTCTCCATTGGAGACTTTGTTGTTACTGTGTTTGGCATATCGAATACATCACGGGTAGCTTGCCAGGCTCTGCCGTGCGGGCGAGATCCTCTCGGCAGCTTGCCGGGCTCTCCGAGAGGGACAGAGGAATCAAACTCGGGTCGGCCATGTTGGCTGCGTTCAAGGCAAACGCCCACCCGCTGTGCTATCGCTCCAGCCCCTATGAATTTTTGCAAACTTAGTAATTATATAAAACTATTTTCAAACAAGAATGCCATGGATGTATAAATTAACCACAGAAGATGTATAAAATTTACAACATTTGGAAGCTGAACAAAACACTGCTAAACAAGAATTCAAAGAGTAAATCAAGGAACAAATGAAAAGATTTCTTGAAACTAATGAGAATAAACACACAGCTATCAGAATCTATGGGCTATAGCAAAAGTTGTACTAAAGGAGAAATTTATAGCAATGCAGGCCTGAATTAAGAAAAAAAGAAAAAGCCCAATGAACAAACAGAACCAAGAACTCAAAAATCTGAATACTGGAGATGGAACAAAAGTCAAAACCAAAAAAGATTACAAGGAAAAAAAAATAAAAACTAGAGCAGAAATAAGCAACTTAGAATCCAAAAAGCAAATCAAAGAATCAATGAAACCAGGAGCTGATTCTTTGAATACATAAACAAGATAGACAAACCTTTAGACAGACTCATGAATAAAATATAATTATTGTTCAAATGGGCTGGAGCGATAGCACAGTGGTAGGGCGTTTGCCTTGCACGCAGCCAACATGGCCGACCCGAGTTCGATTCCTCCGTCCCTCTTGGAGAGCCCAGCAAGCTGCCGAGAGAATCTCGCCCGCACGGCAGAGCCTGGCAAGCTACCCGTGATGTATTCGATATGCCAAACACAGTAACAACAAAGTCTCCAATGGAGACGTTACTGGGCTCGCTCGAGCAAATCGATGAACAACGGGAAAACAGTGACAGTGAACAGTGACATTGTTCAAATAAATTATATCAAACAAAAGGAGATGCATTACTACAAATCCTTCAAAAATTCAAAATATAATGAGAGATTGCTATGAATAACTTTATGCTCTTAAGCTGGAGAATGTGGAAGAAACAGATAGATTCTTAAAATCATATAATCTCCCAATGCTAAACAAGAAGGAAGTAGAAAGCCAAAAGAGGCTGATCACAAGAAAGGAGATTGAAGCAGTAATTAAAAATCTCAATAAGAACAAAAGTTCCATTTCATATGGGTTCATTGGTGCATTCTATCAAATCGTCAAAGATTTACTGCCTTTACTCCGTAAGCCCTTCCAAAATATCAAAGATACAGGAATCCTTCCTAACACCTTGTAAGAAGTTAATATCACACTAATATTCAAAGCTGAAAGAGATACTTCAAGAAAAGAAAATTTAAGACTAGTCTCTCTCATGAAAATCGATGCAAAATTCCTTAACTAGGTCTCCACTTACCAAGTCAAACATCTCAAATTATCAAACACCTTTGTCAAGAGGGAACCCTAGTAATGTAAGTGTGGTTGAATATATGTAAATCGTTTTCTACAATTCACCAAGTTAGTAAAAGTAAAGATAAAAATCATGGGATCATATCAATTGCTGCATCAAAAGCCTTTGAAAAGATCTAACATACGTTCATTAAAAAATAAAATCTCAACAATACAGGGGAATAAGGAACACTTCTCAAGATAATAGTGTCCATATATAACAAACCCACAGCCAGTATCATTATTAACGGCGAAAAACTTTACATTTTCATCTAAGCTCAGGTACAAGGCAGTATGTATACTCTGTCTACTTTAATTCAACATAATATTAGAAGCCCTTGCTATAGCAACCAGGGAAGAAAAATGAGTCAAAGGGATTTAAATTGGAAAATAACTGAAATTATCACCAGGATAATTTCAAATAAATTTAGAAAGAGATAGATGGCTAGTGTGAACAGTGCTACAATGAACATACAAGTTAGGATAACATTTCTGCTGTGTGATTTTGAACCCTGGGGATATATTCACAGAAGTGGTATTGCAAGGTCATATAAAAGCTCACTTTCTATCTTTTGAGGAATGCCCATGTTGTTTTCCAAAAAGGTTGGACCAATCACCATTCTCACAAGCAATGTATAAGTGTGTTTCTCCACACATCTGTGCCAGCACTGATTATTCTTATTCATTTTTATGTGTGCCAGTCTCTGTGGTGTTAGGTGATATCTCATTGCTGTTTTGATTAGTATCTCCCTGATGATTAACTTTGTAGAGAACCTTTTCAATTGCCTTTTGGCCATTTTTACTTCTTCTTTGAGAAATTTTCTGTTCATTTCTTCTCCCCATTTTTGATGGGGTTGGAGAACTTTTCTAATAAAGTTCTAACAGTACCTTATTTATATTGGATATTAACCCCTTATCTGATGAGTGTTGGGTAAATATGTTTTCTCATTCAATGTGCTGTCTTTGTATCTTGTTCTGGAAACAAGCTGATTGCCTGAGAAGAGATGACAGGTTAAATAAACTATGTTAAAATAGAATACTATACAACAGTTAGAAAAAAATTAAGTCATGGAATTTTCTTATATATTTTATTTTAATCAGAATTTTTTGATTTTTAAAAACTTTTTATTAAATCACTGTGAGATAGACCCTTACAAAGCTGCTCATGATTAGATTCCAGCCATACAGTATTTCAACACCCGTACCTACACCAGTGTATATTTCCCAGTACCAGTGTCTCCAGGTTCCTTCCCATCACTCCCTACCCCCACCACTGCCTGACTCTATGGCAAGTGCTTTTCTTCTCTCTCTCTCTCTCTCTCTCTCTCTCTCTCTCTCTCTTTCTCTCTCTCTCTCTTTCTCTCTCTCTCCCTCTCTCTCTCTCCTTTTGGGCATTTTGGAACCCAATATTGATACTGAAAGTTTATCAAGAATATCCCTTTACCTACCTTTAAAAAAATTTATTAGTGAAACACCATGAAGTACA
Source organism: Sorex fumeus (assembly GCF_029834395.1). NCBI lineage: Eukaryota > Metazoa > Chordata > Mammalia > Eulipotyphla > Soricidae > Sorex > Sorex fumeus. The sequence continues at coordinate 10,003,462 of NW_026606115.1, forward strand.
GTTGTAGAATTACAAATTTTTGTCCTTGGGTTTCAGTTACACAATGATCGAGTACCCATTCCTCCACCAGTGCCCATTCTCCACCACCACTGATCCCAGTATCCCTCCCCCCCCCATCCCACCCTGCCTCTGTGGCAGGGCATTTCCTTTTGTTCTTTTAACACTTAGGTCTTGTCCAGAGTGATCATTTCCTGCTACTATTGTCATCCTGGTCTCTTCTCTATCTTATTTACATTCAGCCTCACACACACTTGTGGTTAGTTCTAACCATTGACCAGTCCTCCTAGCCACTGTGTTCCATGCCCATGGATATGAGTTTTCTACTATATATCATTTTTATATACTACAAATGAATGCACTAATTTTATATCTTATAAACAGATAGAATTGGAGAGGAACATGATAAGTGAAATAAGTCAGGAGTATAAGGACAGGTATAGAATGACTCCACTTATTTGTGGTATACAAAAAAGAAACAAAGCATAGTAAGAAACTAACACTGAAGGACAGCAGAAACAAGCTTCAGGACGAATGGTCCATAGTTAGAAACCTGTCTCAAGTTCTGGGGGAGAGGAAAATTTGGACAAAAAAAAGGACCATTATGACAACAACAGTTGGAGGCGATCATTCCGGATGGGAGACATGTGCTGGTAGTGGACAAATGACCAAATATGATGGTCTCTCTGTAACTGTATTTCAAACGAAAATGCCCAAAATTATGGAGAGAGAGAAATGTACCTTCCATAGAGACAGTTTGAGAAGTGGGACAGGAGGGATATGGAGGATATTGGTGGTGGGAAATATACACTGCCAGAGAAATGTGTGTAGGAATATTGTATGACTGAAACTCAATCATGAAAACTTTGCAACTGTATCTTACAGTGACATGGTGATTCAATATAAAAATAAAATAAATAAATATGATTAAAATAATTGAAAAAGTTATCTTTGTTATAAGTAAACAAAGATTTTGGAATATAGCTCCAAATACTTTAGGCTTAACATTGGTTTGTCCTTTCCCCCTTGACACAAGGAGCTTAGGTTTATTAAATCACACTCTCCACTTTGCCCCCGAGTCACTTCCATTCCTTTCTTTATCTGTAACCACTTCTATGCTCTCCACCCCAACTCGTTAATCAGCTTTTCCCCTAATCAGAATCTGTTAATTTGTAAAGTCAGATACTTCTAGGACACTGAAATTGTATGGTAAGTTAATATTGCCCTTCTCCTCTCCTTATGTCTTTTGAATAGTTTACTTTAAAGCAATGTCCTTTTTGTATAGATACAGGAAGACAGTTAATATTATGCTTTGTAACTTAGGATTTAATTGGCTTTGGATATTATTCACTCCCGGGCATCTTCTTTCTCACCTTAAGCCTCAGTTGCCCTTGGTTCCTAACATCCCAAAAGCAGGGTCCTGATGAGGGACTGAATGGACCCAGGGCAATCTGTAAGCTACCCTGACATCTAAATGGGCCAGGCAAAGTGCCATGTTTCTTAACTATAAGTTAAAAGCTTGATCATGGACAGATTCTGTCATGATCCAAAAGTAACAATGAGACTAGGACCCTGCTAGGTATAGGAAAGACTATCTGGCCTGAGCACTGTAGTCTGAGATTGAGATGGCCCTAGGAGAGCAATTCTATAAGTTTAAGGTATTTCTTAGTGTATCCATGCAAAATGATTTATATTATGAATGTTTATATGTTTGTTGGACAAGGAGAGGAGAATCACACCCATGGGATTCCGTTCTAGGGTGGGTCGACCTGATAATGAGAATCTGTCCTAGAAGCGGCTTTCCCCAAGGTAAAGAACTTTACCCCTATTGATTGTGACCACACCTATGTGTAAGCCCCAATCCCTCATGTTTTGGGATATAACTAGACTGTAAGAGTGGGCTGGGGGATCCGGATCCAGACTCCAGAAGGAGGAGAAAGGGGATCCAGATTCCAGAGCCAGAAGGAGGATGAACGGGGATTGAGAAGGAGAATGAAGTAGCATTGGGGAGGGGAGGCAGAGGACAGACAGGAGTGAATGGAGAGAAGTGGAATAAACTGAAACTAAGACCAACCAGCCTGGCCCTTGTTTCCTTCCTTTGCCTGTCCATCACCATCAACCTCCCCGGGGTGGGGAACCAGCGTGAGACTACTGAATGCGGGAGGTGGGAGAGATGGACTGCTGCGGTCTTTTTGAGTTTACACACAAAGAGATAAACGACCTTAGGGAAAAGGAAAATATCTTATGATCACAGATTGTAAGAACCAATATTATTTAAATGAGTATCCTTCTGAAGTGATGATGTTGATTCAATGCAATGCCTGTCCTAATTCGGACAGAAGTCAATGGTAGAGTTTGTATTGAAGCAGAAAAGTTCATAAATGGACATATTCATACTAAAAATGAGAAATTGAGCGTTATTTATTACCTGACTTGGAGCCTTATTATAAAGCTATAGTGAACAAAACTGCATGGTACTGGAAAAAGATAAGCTCTCTGAAAATTAGTCAGAATCAAATACCCTTTGACAAAACCCCATAGAGAAAGCTAATTTTTATAAGGGAACTGAGAACATGAGATGTAGTAATAATTACTCTCTTCAACACATGGTAGCATTGCACTGTAGCACTGCCCTCCCATTGTTCATCGATTTGCTTGAACAGGCACCAGTAACGTCTCCATTGTAATAATTGCTGTTACTGTTTTTGGCATATTAAATACCCCACGGGTAGCTTGCCAGGCTCTGCTGTGGGGGACGGGATACTCTCGGTAGCTTGCTGGGCTCTCCGAGAGTGATGAAAGAATCAAATCCGGGTTGGCCGCATGCAAGGCAAATGCCCTACCCACTGTGCTGTCGCTTCAGCTCTCAACACATGGTACTTGGGAAAATGCCTAATTACGTGAAAAATTAAATCTGTATATATATATATCTTGCACCTAATACAAAAGTCAATTCAAAACAGATCAAAAACATTGAGATCCAACCAGAAACTATAAAGGACTACTGAGAAAAATAAAGGCAGAATGCCTCAAGATTTGAACCATACGTGCATCTTCACTCATCTAAAGCCACTGGAAAAGGCAAAAAAATAAAAAAACAAATAAAAAATTGGTCTACATAAAATTATAGAGATTCTACATTACAAAAGATACCAGGGTTCAAGCTAAAAAACTGCTAACTGATTACGAAACATTATTTGCATTCAAAACATAATATAAAGGTTTAACATCCAGGATATATGAAGTACTCACAAAGGTCAACAAAAAAATCCAAAAACCCTATAAAAATGTAGAGAAGAAATGAATAGACACTTCTCAGAGGAAGACAGTGGATGGCCAGTAGGCACATGAGAAAGTATTCAGCATCACTTATGATCAGAGAAATCAAATCAAGACGACAATGAGATATCATCTCACACCAGTGAGTATGGCACATTTCAAATATGATAGAAACAATTTCTATTGGTAGATATGTGGTTAAAAAGGAACTCTCATTCAATGTTCATGGAAATGTTGCATAGTACAACCCCTGTGGAAAACACTATGGAGAGTTCTCAGTAAAATTAGCATTGAACTCCTAAATGATGCAGAAATTTCACCTTAGGACACTTACCCCCAGCGCATAAAACAGACTCTCAAAAGGATATATGCACATCATTATTCATTGCACTCAGTATAATAGCTAAGGTATGGAACAAATATCGGGCTTCAACAACAGGTAAATAGATTCTGAACATGTGATATATATATGTATATACATATATATGTATAAAACGAAATACTATGCAGCTGCAAGGAATGATGGAATCATGCAATTCATTGCAACCTGATTGGAACTTGAAGATATGTTGAGTTAGATAATCCAGAAGAAGAAAGGCAAACAGGATGATCTCACTTATCTGTGGTATATACAATATTGGATGAAAAATGTGTTGTAGTAATAGGGTGATGCCTAGATTACCCTTGACACACATGGTTAGAGAGAAGGACCAGGAAGGAAAGAAAAAGTAAAAGAAGAAGAGAAGTGATTGATGAACAGGGGCCAGTGCTTCAGTTATACTCATGATATAAGTAAGCGATATAGACATATATAAAAAATTATATATAAAAAAACACAGACTCAACAGCACTGAAAATATGAAATCTAAGCTGCAACCACTGGAATTTTGTAATGCGCCTGACAACGGTTAGAAGTATGGGGTGTTGGGGAGGGAATTATGGGCACACTGATAGAGGGAAGTTTACACTGGTACTGGAATTGGTGTGAAACATTATATGCCTAAAAGTAAGCTATAAATAACTTTATAAATCACAAGTTTTTAATTAAATTTTTAAAAATTCTTAAAAATAGTTACCATTTATTGTGACTCATGTTTCACCTTTTCTTCATCACAATGCTTTTTATTCTCTACATTCTGACTGAATCACGTTCTGTAGCTTATGGAAAAATTGATATTCTGACCTGTGTTTAAATATTAAATTCAGTATTGACACTTTTCAACATACTACTTTTTGAAATAATTCTTAAATTCAAATATTTAAGTTATATGAAATGTCTCTTTTGATATAAAAACAATATAAATATAGGAATTTAATTGATAATGAAATTACATATTTTTCTAACACATGGTTTCACAAGCTCTCAGGAAATAGAATGGCCTTCTAAACTAAACAGAAGTGTGAACAATAAAAATTTGTCTGTATACATGAGTCTATATTTGCAGACGTGCCAATTTACAAGTAAAATATACAAACTGATTTTTACAATTTAAATAAGTTATAATTCCTACACTATGCAAACCATATCTATGCTCTTTGAGATATTCAAACATACTACCTTTGAAATAATTGCTCTCTAAAGAGATTTAAATTATTTATAGAGCAACAGCAACCTGGAAAAATATAAGTAAAAGTAAGTAAGTAAGTAAAGGCCCTCCCGTTGATCGTCGATTTGCTCGAGCGGGCCCAGTAACGTCTCCATTGGAGACTTTGTTGTTACTGTGTCTGGCATATCGAATACTCTCGGTAGCTTGCCAGGCTCTCCGAATATAAAATACATAATAAATAAAAACAGATTTAATGGGCTGGAGCACAGCGGGTAGGGCATTTGCTTTGCATGCGGACAACCCAGGTTAGATTCCTTCATCCTTCTCGGGATTATTACTACATTTTGTATTACTACATTTTGATATTTGATTAAAGATTTTATAAATGTAAATTCTTTTTAAGAAATAAAAATAATTTAAAATAGGTATATTGGGGTTGGATCAATAGCACAGTGGGTAGGGTGTTTGCCTTGCACACGGTCAACCCGGGTTCAATTCCCAGCATCCCATATAGTCCCTCCGAGCACTGCCGGGAGTAATTCTTGAGTGCAGAGCCAGAAGTAACCCCTGTGCATTGCCGGGTATTACCCAAAAGGAAAAAAAAATAGGTATTTCATAATATGTCTCATCCATTATTTCCAATCCTGCAGGAAGTTCTCTAATAGACTATAATTAGACATTTATGTGGGAAATTCAGTTAAATTAAGCTGCATTTGCTTAGCTAAATACAAATTAATTCATGCCATTTATTGCACTTAGGAGAGTTTTGCAACTATTTATAGGAGCTTTTAAATATGAATACATAAGAGGTATTTAGATTAATAGGAATGAGAGTCAATGCCTATGTTGACTGGACATAATTTTATTTTACTTTGAATGTCAGAAATGAGGCCATAACAATATTAATGATTATTCAATGATATAGTTAAATTTAAGATTCCAATGCTTTAAGCATGGTCATAATATTCTTGATGGATTTAGTTCTCTGTAATGTGTGTAATAGAGATGATAAATTTCTTTGTTCCATATATCTTTCAAAATATACCCAAATTCTACTTACTTTAACTTTTGTGATGTATGATTCATGAAATTATTTATATTTTGATAAGTTCATTTTTGTTCCTGCAACTGTACTTCAGTAACACTTTATTCATCTTTACTAAATTATCTAAAAGATGTAATAGGTTCTAGTTGTTACAGGTTCTTCTTTTACACTAGTTATTGTGTTCCATTCATTCATCCCCTGGCATATAGCAACGATTGTTACAAACCAGGACCACAGACTATATTGTTGAAAATAATAAAGCCAAAGTATACATGAAAAGTATTAAAACTCTAAATCAGAGCAAATTTTTCTTTCATAGTGAATGACTGTCAAGGGATGATATTTTCTGATAATTAGAACTTTGGTTACCCTGAAAAAAAATGTAAGGAATTCTAAGTCCCTGGACATTAAATACATGCAGAAAAACAAATCATAAAATCTATACTAATTTTCTCAGTTGTAAATCATTTAAACTAACCTTGAGGATATGTGCACTGATATTATTAAATTGCTATTCATTCTAATTCATTATTGATTCACACAGTTATGAACACCACCAAGTAAGCAGGATGATATCAAATTGTAATGTGATACTCTACAAATGTAATCAATTATGATACATTCTTTCATCTTAGATTCTACGCATAGAAATTACATTTGCTCTGAGGGATTGTTGATTTATACAAAATAGTTAACTTATTTTGGCAACTTAGATTGATAAGTCATGATTGGAAAAGTGCCATAGAGAATTTCATTTAACACTGGAGGTTATATTTAAATTACTTATAAGGAGTAGTGTTTAACTGTTAATAACTGCAAATTCAGGAAATTTACAGTAATCACACTGTGCAAAACTCAAATATTTATCTGCTGTAGAAAAATTTTTAATGGAATAATTAATTTGAGTTGTCCTGAAATAACTCCTGAAAACACCAAGGCCTACTTATGAAAAGAATAAGAAAGTTAAATTGGCCAAGAATTAGGTTTAGACTACTGAACACATATGATTCATTATAGTTGCTTTGTTTTTATTTGTGGGGATTTTAGGACTATACTTAGCTGTGATCTGGGATTACTCCTGGCTCTGTGCTCAGTGATCACTCCTGAGTGTGCCTACAAGCCCAAATGCAGTACATATGATGAAACCTGCCTCTGTTGCATGAAAAGCAAGTGCCTTACCTGCTCTCATATGGCCAGATTCATGATTTTTAAGGAGAATTTCTGAACTAGACATAACTCTTTGTAAAAAACTAAACACACGGAAGGTTGTGTGTTTCTGGGCTCTCTGGACGGCTCTATGTCATAACCCACGTTCGGTGCCCTTGAGTCACTGTGTGTGGCCTGGATCAGGACAGCTGTTGGCCAAGGCAGACAAAGGAAGAGATGAGGGTCAGGCTGGTTGGTCTTAGTAGCAGTTTATTACAAGGAAGTTTATCCCATAGAAAAAATTTATGTTATGGAGGGCCCAGGTTCTCTCAAGCACGTGTTCGCCCTTGCAAGCCTCCTCTCCACAGTCCATCTTGCCTCCCTGCTCTCTCCTATCTCCAGCTCTCTCGCCTCTAACTCTCTTCTCTCCAACTCCCCTCTAGTCTGGGCTGACACTCCACCCAGTCAGATAGCCAAATCAACATAAGAAAGCCCTTCCTGACTGCCCCAGGCAAAATACCTCCTTAAGGTGTTTTTCTCTTTTCCTCAGTCCAATAAACCATCAATAAACTATCAACTATCAACTATTCCTGAGGCTATGCAGGAAGGACAGAGCAGTGTTATCCTACAACTCTTGACTTATTAACTCTAGTAAAACAATGTAAATAAGTGAGAAAATAATCTAAACAATGTTTTTATTTTAAAATAGAATGCTACAGTAAGCTTTAAAATATTGTCTCATAAATAACAGGTATTTCCTGATTTTTCTCAGTGATCTTCTAATGATACAGGTGTAAGTTAAACTATTCGACAAATAATGCTAGTTAAGAAAGAAACCAAATCTGTTCAATTTTTCATTTTAATTTAAATTATTGCACTGAACTAGATTTGCAGTTTTAGTTCTTGCATTGAGAATAAACATACTGAAAAATGTTAGTTTACTTCTGCGTGTTTGCTTATGTATATATATGAGAGAAATAAATATAGAAAAATGAGGAAATAATGAAAGGTCTGTGACCATCTATTTAGTATATTTTGGTTTTTCTGGGTTAAAATCAAAGTTGTGGGGTCAGAGAAATAGTGCAGTGCAGTGCTAGAGCGATTGCCTTGCATGCAGCCAACCTTGGTTCTACTCCTGCACCCAAAATGGTGTCCTGAGCCTACCTGGAGTGAACCTGAGTGTAGAGCCAAGAGTAAGCCATGAGCATCACAAATGTGGTCCAAAACCAAAATAAAAAAATCAAACTTCTCATCAGTCACAAAATCCGAAGCCCTTCAATGCTTTAAAATATAAGTATCCTGAGGATATTCATATTTAAATGACCCAATGTCACTAGATATACTAAAAAATTTTAAGAAATATATGTTAAATAATGTTACAAAATAAGTACTTTTGAGGGTGGTAGCAGTTTCTTGAAAACCCTAATTCCAAGCATAGTGCATAAATTATCTTAGTTCATATATTTATAAATATGTTCAAATAGTTCATATATTTATAAATAGATCTAATAAAAATTTGGAGGTAGAAATCCATAACTCTCTATGTATGCAAAGATCACAAGCCAATTTCAAAGTGGAGAAAATAGTCATTCTTATGAAAGTAGTCTAAGAAGAATATTTTTGCTTTTGTTTTTCCCAAATAGTACACAACGAATCCTCAGGGCCATTCCTAGCAATATAGGCTAATCTGTAAAGTTGGTTCAGTGATATAGAACACAGCAATGCAACAGAACTGGGATTCACCAGGGATATCCACTTGGTACTTGGTACCTCCAGAATTATACCAGGAGTTTCTTAAGGACTATGTTGTGCTAGGTATTGAACACAGGTGCTTGCATATACAGTGCATATGTAAATGAATGTTGAGCTATCCACAGGCCAAACTAAAATATTTTAAACTGGTAAATGCAGGCAAAAGAATGCAAGTTCATAAAATAAAAATGTTATGTTTAAATAGATGACATTTTTTGTTTTAAACAATAACTTGAATTGCTACTATGTTATAACTAAGCTAAATTCTGTAGCTTAATAGCCAAAAATTTTTGATATCATGACTCCCAAAGTTTATTATATAAATGAAAAACCTGCTGCTTTTGAAGTTAAAACTGTTAAAATTTAAAATTTAATGTAAAGTTAGAAACATGTTAATGACAACCTAAATACTGTTCTGAGGTAAATCTCATCAAGGGAACAGAATGTATCAGTTAATATTCCAGTAAAGTAAAAGTAAAGGCCCTCCCGTTGATCATCGATTTGCTCGAGCGGGCCCAGTAACGTCTCCATTGGAGACTTTGTTGTTACTGTGTCTGGCATATCGAATACCTCACGGGGAGCTTGCCAGGCTCTGCTGTGCGGGCGAGATACTCTCGGTAGCTTGCCGGGCTCTCCGAGAGGGGCGGAGGAATCGAACTCGGGTCGGCCGTGTTGGCTGCGTGCAAGGCAAACGCCCTACCGCTGTGCTATCGCTCCAGCCCCCAATATTCCAGTAAGGAAACAAAAGTTGAATTTTATCAGATGATCACTTGATTACTTGACATCCCGTTACTCATCGATTTGCTTGAGCAGGCGCCAGTAACATCTCCAATAGTCCCTGTTGCATGCTAGTGTAGCCCAATGGTGCATGCTCACTCCAGGAACATAAAGAGCATAAAACCGATTGTTCAGGGTCTTGACGAACAAGTCTGATCATGTCTTAGGTGGGTGGACACGCAATTTTTGATGTCACGTGGAATCCAGTAGGGAATGGTTCTAGTACAGCGGTCATCTCCAAATTGCATCACATGTCCAGCCCATCTGATATCCGACGTCTCAGCAAACGAGACAGCATCCCTGATTCTCAGTCATTGAAAGAGGTTGGAACTCCGGATTCTTTCTCTCACTTGAGTGAAGTGTGATACTCCAAACACAGCTCTATAGATTCCTCTTTGGGAGACTAAATAGCCTTCTCATCCTGTTTTCATAGGGTCCAGATCTCTGAGGTGTATGTTATTGCAGGAAGAACAGTGAAATCGAATAGATGTGCCTGGAAGCAGAGGTTCTTCGTCCTCTTAGCTATTTCTTCAATGATCTTGAAGGCTTCCAAACCACTCCCTTCCTCCTGTGTAACTCAGGTGCCAGGTCATTCATCATATTGACTTGTCGACCTAGGTACACATAACTGTTGCATTTGGAGGTGTTTTTTCCGTTGAGAGCAAATGGAACGCCAGGAATGAGTCCGTTTCTCATAAACATTCTGCGAGAGATTCATCTGCAGTCTGACCTTTCCACACTCACGGTCGAAGTCGACCAGCATTTGTGCTGCTTGTCTAATATTTGGTGTTATTAGAATGATGTCATCAGGGAAGCAGAGGTGGTGTAATTGCCGACCGTCTATCTTCACTCCCATTCCTTCCCATTCCAGTTGACGCATGACGTTTTCGAGGGTGGTACTGAAGAGTTTCGTTGAAATGGTATCAACCTGCTGAACCCCTTGCTTTACATTGATGATCACTTCCTTGTAGAATGGTGAGATTCTGGTAGTGAATTCCTAGGAGAGTTCACAGAGGATCCTGAAGTACTGAGTTTGAATGCCCTGTTTGGCCAGGGCTTTGATGACCGCTTCCATCTCAACAGAATCAAAGGCCTTCTTTCAATCAATGAACGTTAGACAGAGAGGCATCTTGAACTCCCAAGAAACCTCAATGAGCTTGGTTATCGTGTGGATATGGTCAATTGTGCTGAATCCTTTGCAGAACCCAGCTTGCTTGCGTGGTTGTCCTTCATCTAGTGTTCTGCCAATCCTATTTAGGATGACTCGAGTGAACAACTTGTAGATGACAGACAACAGGCAGATCGGGCGATAGTTGCCAATGTCATGGATGTCTCCCTTCATAAACAGTAGTACAGTTCTGCTCGTTTTCCATTGGGATGGAACAATGCATTCAGACAGGTAGCGTGTGAAGAGCCAAGCCAGTGTATTGATGAATAGTACGGCAGGTTCTTCAGGTGTTTGGGTTAGACCTGGTTTGGGCCTGGTGCTCTTTGCTTCTTTACCAATGAAATGGCATGTCAGATTTTGGAAAGGAGAACACTGGGAACAACATATGCATCTTTTGGAATTTGGTATGTGGGCAGGGGAATGTGGCTATTGAAGAGATCTGAGTAGAAGTCATGGGTAATCTTCTCCATTGCCCTTCTGGAAGATGTGATAGATCCATCAGGATGTCGGAGGGCAGTCATCTTGGTCTTGCCGTTAGTGAAGGACAGTCGGGCATTGCGAATGCTTTTCCCAGCTCTGCCGCATCTGCCAGCACTGCTGCTCTTCTCTCTTTGAGGTCTTCATTTATCACTTCTCTGCACTGCTTTCCAAGCTCGGACATTCACTTGAAGTTTTCTGAGGGTCACGCCAAGCCACATAGGCAAATGAGCTCGAGAATTTTTAAAGACAGGCGGCTCTTGGTGGCTATCTCTCGGTGTTCCTCACACTCTCTTGGAGGTGCTGAACCAGTCGATCGTATTCTTCATCAATGTTGTCAAGGACAGCATCTTCCTATGTTGCTGCAATAGTGCCAAAGAGCTCCCAGTTGGTGGTCGTTCTGGGAGTTCTCTTCTTAAAATTTGCAGCCCTTTCTCCCCGCTCTGTGAAGTAGAATTTTGCACGAAGGAGATGGTGGTCCACTCTTCTTTGGAATTTTGGGACAACAGTGACATCGGTCAGGCAAGACCTTTGATTGAATATGATGTGGTCAACTTTGTGTGAAACCGTCCACCGGAAGACACCCATGTCCAATAGTTAGATTTGGTCTTCTGGAACTGTGAGTTACCATGGATGGTCTTGGTTGACATGATGAACTCAGTTTCTCACCCTGTTCTATCCATTCTAGGCCGTGGGTCCTGGTATGGAGTACTTCAGCTGATATTCTTGGTCCTATCTTGGCATTAAGATCACCAACAATGATCTTGTAGAAGGTGTGGTCTTCTTTTTAGAACTTATCCAGCTCCATGTAGAACTTCTCAATTTCTCCTTCATCATAACTGGATGTTGATGCGTAGATAACGAAGATAGAAACTGCCGGCAATCAGCCACATCTATTTAAGTGCAATCGTTCAATTCAGGTTTTTAGGCATTCGAATGAATAATGCTCATGGCCAAGTTTGTGTTGACAAGGACACCAACACCACCAACGCCTCTTTTGTTGCATGTTCCGAGGAATACTTCTTCTCAGTGTCGAAAATGGCATGATGTGATTGATGCCTTCTCATCATGGTCAGACCAATGATGTCGTACTTGATTTTCAAACTTGTTCCTTTGGTTCCTTGATGGATACATCCGATGCCAGCATACATGCATTGAAAGTACAGTCAGTCATTTTTGTCCTTCTTCATTTTGGAAGCCTAGTTCGGCCTTGAGATTTTATCAGCCTCTCCTTCCTCATTCTTCTTAATGCTGCCTTATCGGTGGCACTTTCAGGGTCAGGGGAATGAGACCCATAGTATTTATTGTATTTGGCATATCCTATATGCTAAAGATGAACTTTAGTTAATTTAATACAAAATATAAAATATTATATTGCAAAAATAGAATGAGGTGCGAACACGGTATTAAAGTAAAAAAATGTCCAAAGAAATGTGAACTTTTTTTATATTAGCAACATAACTTTTAAACATACAAGCTACTCCCAAATCCCTATTGCCATCAGAGCCACATTAAAGTAGAGACACTCTATTGTATTTAAGAAGACAAATACTGCTAAGCCTTTTTGATACAGATAACATTTATGTTGGATGATTTTTGAATATTTAGTAGCTTTCTAACTCTCTATTTTCTCAATTTGCATAATAAAATAAAACTATCATTTGTGTAGAGATAAGTTGAGAAATAAATATGAAAATACATCAACGTGCTTATTCATGGTCTAGTTCAGAAAATGACTGAAATAGTCTCTGCTAATCTTTTATGACTGATTACTTGACACCTTAGCTCTTTCTAAAAGCATTTTATTTTATTTAAGTTCATTATTTATTGTAATTTTGGGCTGGAGCGATAGCACAGCGGGTAGGGAGTTTGCCTTGCAAGTGGCCAACATGGCTGACCTGAGTTCGATTCCTCTGCCCCTCTCGGAGAGCCTGGAAAGCTATCAAGAGTATCTCACCCACACAGAAAATCCGGGCAAGCTACCCTTGACATATATGATATGCCAAACACAGTAACAACAAGTCTCACAATGGAGATGTTACTGGGCCCACTCGAGCAAATCAATGAACAACAGAACAGTGACAGATTTATTGTAATTTTATTTGTCTAAAAAACTCTTTAGTGTAAGTTTTCATGCATAAAACATTCCGGCACTATTAGAGATAGTTTGTCTGCTTCCTTTCACCATTGTCCCAATGAACCTTCTCAAGTCCCCATCCACACATAATAAATTTCTTACTGAAAGCCAGTTGTGAGTTTCTGTTGCTTTGGGGAATTTATTATTCTATTACTGTTTCTTTATATCTGCATAAGAGAGATCATTCTGGGGACTGGAGCAATAGCACAGAGGGTAGGCATTTGCGTTGCACACGGCTGACCAGGGTTCAATTCCCAGCATCACATATGGTCCCCCAAACACCAACAGGAGTGATTTATGAGTGCAGAGCCCGGAGTAACCCCAAACATTGGCTGGGTGTGACCCAAAAAGCAATAAAAAAGAGATCATTCTGTGTCCATCCTCTCCTAAATAACTTCTCTCACCACGATCCATCAATGTAGCAGAAAATTGCATGATTTCATCAATTTTTAAATCCACTTATATTTCATCATGTATATGTACCTTAGTTTATTTATCCTCTCTTCTGTTCTTGGACATTTGAGGTGTTTTGGATTTTGGTTATTTTGGTTCTTGTGAATGATGTCACAGTGGAACATAGGAGTGCACACTTATCTTCTCAGAGGGTTTTTGAGTACGTTGGGCATATGGCAAGAAGTGGAACTTCCCTATCATATAGAAAGTCAAATCCTTGGTTTTTTAGTCATATCCATGTTGTTTTCCTTGAAGAATAGACCAGTAAATAGTCCCATCACCAGTGAATGACAGTCCCTTTTTCAAAACGTCCACACAATCATTTTGTTTCTGTTGTTTGTGATGTGTGCCAGTCTCAGTGGTATGAGATGATAGCTTGTTTTGATTTGAATTTTCCTAATGATATGTGAGGCAGAGCATTTCATATAGCATTAGGGCCATCTACATGTCTTCTTTGAAGTAGTTACTTTTCTTCTTTCCACCTTTTTTTTTGGTTTGGGGGTCACACCCAGCGATGCTCAGGGGTTACTCCTGGTTTTGCACTCAGAAATTACACCTGGCCATGCTCGGGGGACCATATAGGATGCTGGGAATTGAACTCAGGTCAGGCCGTGTGCAAAGTAAATGCCCTACCCACTGTGCTATCACTCCAGCCCCTTTCTATCAATTTTTAATGGGGTTTCTTTCATCAAGTTCTTCCAGTGGTTTATATATTTTATATATTTGTTAATCCTTTGTGAGGTGAGTGGTGTAAAAATATTCTTTCCCAGTCTATAGGTTGTTTTTTATTCTAGGAAATGTTTCCTTTGCAGCGTAGAAGTTTTTTTTTTTTCAGTTTGAGGCACTCCCATTAGTTTATCTTTCCTATTTGTTTAGCGAATGGCACACAATCATTGAAGATACATTTAGATTTAATTCTATATACTGTTCTACCTAAATTCTCCTCAATATAATCTATTGATTCAATTTGGATATCATGGTCTCTAATTCGTTTTTATTTGATTTTTGTACATAATGTTATAAATGAGTTAAATTCATTATTTTTCATGATATTGACCAATTTTCTCACCACAATTTGAAGAGGCTTTCTTTGTTTTACTTCATAATTTTTGTTCTATTATGAAATATATATACCTGAGGTTATGTCCCTGGGCCCTCAATTTTTTTTCCAGTGATCAGAGTCTGGTCCAGTACCGGTTTTATTTTTTACATACTTATAGTGTAGTTTGAAGTTGAGGAAAGAGAATTGCCTCATCTGACATTTTCTCAGGATTGCTTTGGTTATTTGGAAGAAGAATTTTATTTTCATATAAATCTCAACAGTGATGATCTATGTATTTAAATGTCATGAGCATTTTTATAATTATTGCATTGAATCATGCTTTGAGAAAGATTGTAATTTTTTTATTAAAATAGTTTTTAATAGTGAGACATCATCAGGTACAGTTGCAGACTTACACATTTTTGTGCTTGGGTTTCAATTATACAATGATCAAATACCCATCCCTCCACCAGTGCCCATTTCCCACCACCACGAATCCCAGTATCCCTCCCACCCCCCAACCCCCCTATCCCACCCTGCCTCTGTGGCAGGGCATTCCCTTTTGTTCTCTCTCTTATTGGGTTTTGTGGTTTGCAAAAGATGCAACGGGTGACAATCATGTTTAGTCTATAATCTACTTTCTGCATGATTCTCTCATCCTGGGAGGATCCTCCCAACACCTTTATTTGGTGTTCCCCTCTTTATCTGAGCTCCCCTTTCCCCAAAGATTGCAATTTTAATAATATTAATGTTTGCAGTTTTAAAGATGGATGTTTTCCTTTCCTAATTTCCTCTTTTATTTTGTAGTATCCATTTCTAGTTTTCTTTGTAAAAGTATTTAACCTATTTTATAATTCTGATTCTCCAGTATTTGATTTTCTGAAGCAAAACTGAATGATACTGATTTTCAGTTTTTATATCTTCTATTTTATTACTTCCATATAAAAAGCCATGATTTCTGTGTGTTAATTTTGTAGGTTTTCACTTTATTATACATTGGATAGATACAGTAGTGCTAAATTTTATGCTATTGATATAAAACATTACTACACCCCACCACAGCCCAATGTCCATGATCCTCTACCACCATCCCTATGTTATTTCTATTCTGGTCTTCTTTTCCTTCTCCCATCCTCATTTTCTGATAATTGGCTTTGTAATCCAAGGTCAAAGTTTGTCTTTGTTCAATGATGTATATTCTCTTGTTTTATCTCTCTATATTCCACAAATCTTTTCCCTCTGCCTTATTTATCTTAACACGATAACCTCTTGTTATATAAATATTGCAATAACTGCGAAATTTCATCTTAGAACTTCATAATATTCCACTATATATATATACACACACATATATATGCGATAACTTTTTTAAAATTTTTTATATGCGATAACTTTGATCCATTAATTTTTTATTATTTCCAAATCCTGGCAACTATACTAAGCATTGCAATGAAAATAGATATACATGTATCTTTTAAAATTAGTGTTTTCTCTTCTTCAGTTTGGGGTAACTTGCCAAAAATTAGAACACTTGGTCATGTGGAACTTCTATTGTTACTATACTGAGAAATTACCATGCTGCATTCCATAGAGTCTGAGACACACAAAAATTCCACATAAGGGAGCTTGAGCAGTAGCACATTGGGATGGGTATTTGCCTTGCGTGCAGCTGACCTGGGTTTGATTCCCAGCATTCCATATGGTCCCCTGAGCACCGCCAGGAGTGATTCCTGAGTTCGAAGCCAGGAGTAGCTCCTATGCATTGCCGGGTGTGACCCAAAAACAAACAAAAAATTCCATCTATACTTAATGAATGTTCCTTTTCCACTACATCCCCACTAGCACCGATGATCATCAATGTTTTATGTAAGCCATCTGCACAAGTATGAGAGACCTAACTCACTGTTCTCCCCATTTATATTTCCCAAATAATAAGTAATTATGAATATGAATACTTTTTAACATAGCTACTAGCCATCTATAGGTCTAACAACTTTTAAGTCTAGCATAGTCCACCACTCCAATTATAAGGAATATAGCATCATTTAGGCTGACCCACACATGTAAATTTGGTCCTTGGCTTGAGATGACTAATTGACAATGAATACATTTACAGATTCCTTGGTAACCATCCCAATTTTTTCTCTTCTCTTTAGGATACCATCACCCAAAACTGTGAGCACAGGTATAATAATATACCACATTATGGGTCTATGCTTCTTCTTCAGGATGCCCAACTTATGGGTCCAATCCAGTGGGACAAAGATTGTATGAACAATGGATTAATTAACAGAATTCAGAGCAAACTGGTCAGATGTTTTCAAGTGTCCCCAAAGGGAAGGGGATCTAGCAGACTATCTGCCACTGGCGTGTAAGTCTATGGTAGCAAGTTTCTTTGCCAATTGGTTCCCACCACCAGGAACAAGCGATATTTGGACACAGCCCCAGCAATCCTGAAATAAAACATTGCTCTCAGTTGGGAAAACACAGGAGAAGCTAGAAACCAGAAAGATATATGGCAGTTGGTTTCTCCTCACATGCATACAGTGGACCAAGTATCATAAAATGAAGGAATTGAACAAGCTACAAGAGCAGGGGCACAAAGAAGAAGCTCTGGAACAGCAAATCTGACTGTAGGTTGAGTTGCAGGAAGGGCTAAATAATGAGCAGTTTACAGCTAATTGGGGGATGCAGTTTGGTGCAGCATTCTCAGTATATCTTGTTGCTCTTTGGTGGCCATGTTTGTATCCTATGCTTGACACTACACCACTGAGGCAATGAGTTTGCAAGCCAGCTTAGACAAAGTGGAGACCCATAGACTTGAGTGGCTGGGCTGGTATATTAGGATAGATAGACACACCAATAAAGTAATGCAGACTTTCTCAGTTTACCCACATACTTGTGTAGGCTGGTCTTCTGATGGTGGACTGGAATAGAAAATAGGTAGAAAACTAAATGCTTATCCATTAAAGTTGTGGCTGGTTAAGACACAACAGTTAATTGCTCTGATGAAAGTTGCAGATTACTTGGCATAACCCTGAGGAAGACATGGACAGGTAGACATAGGAGGTGTAGAGCTCCAGGTTGATCTGGTGGTTGATGGTGGCCTCCGAGTCCTGGTGGTAGCTGTGGCACACCTGCGAGGGGGACGCGGTGGTCATGGTGGCAGCTGAGATGGGACAAGGCGGTGGTGAGCATTGATTCATTTGAATGCCTAACAACCCGAATCAGACGTTTACACTTGAATAGATGTGGCTAACTGCTGACAGTTTCTATCTTTGTTGTCTATGCACCAACATCCAATTATGATGAAGGAGAAATTGAGAAGTTCTACATGGAGCTGGAGAAGTTCTATAAAGAAGACCACACCTTCCACAAGATCACTGTCAGTGATTTTAATGCCAAGACAGGACCAAGAAGATCAGCCAAAGAACTCCACATTGGGACCCATGGCCTAGAATGGAACGAACAGGGTGAGAGACTGAATTCATCATGTTGACAAAGACCATCCATGGTAACTCACAGCTCCAGAAGGCAGAATCTAAACTTTGGACATGGGAGTCTCCCGGTGGATGATTCCACAACAAATTGAACACATCATACTCAATCGACGGTTTTGCCTGACCGATGGCCGCTGTTGTCCCAAAATTCCAATGGGATTGGACCACCGTCTCCTTCATGCAAAATTCTACTTCACAGAGTGGGGAGAAAGGGCTGCAAAGTTTAAAAAGAGAACTCCCAGAACAACCACCAACTGGGAGCTCTTTGGCACTACTGCTGCAACCTGGGAAAATGCCATTGTTGACAATAATGACGAGGAATATGATTGACTGGTTCAGCACCTCCATGACTGTGTGAGGAAAGCCAAGAGAGAGATAGCCACAAAAAATATCTGTCTTTGAAAACTCTTGAACTTATACGCCAACGTGATTTGGTGCATGCCTCAGGCAACTGCAAGCAAATGTCTGCTCGCAAAGCGGTGCAGAGATGAGATTAAGGAAGACCACAAAGAGAGAAGAGCCAAAGTGCTGGTAGATGAGGCAGAAGCTGGGAAAAGCTTTCGTAATTCCCGCCTGTCCTTCATCAACTACAAGACCAAGATGACTGCCCTCCGACGTCCTGATGGATCTATCACATCTTCTAGAAGGGCAATGGAGAAGATTATCCATGACTTCTACTATGATCTCTTCGATAGCCATGTCCACCTGCCCACATACCAAATTCCACAGGATGAATATGTCGTTCCCAATGTTCTCCCTTTCGAAATCCGACATACCATTTCGTCGGTTAAGAAACGAACAGCACCCGGCCCTGACAAGGTCAGACCTGAATACCTGAAGAACCTGCCATCAGCACTCATCAATACGCTGGCTCGGCTCTTCACATGCTACCTGTCTGAATGCAAGTTTCATATTGTCATGTATTCATCCTAATTCAAAAGTTTAAGGGGAGATTCTTCCTTCATATTATATATAAACCAGCAGGACTGTACTACTGTACAGAAGGGATACATCCACAACATTGCCAACTATTGTCAAAGCTGCCTGTTGTCTGTCATATACAAACTATTCACTCGAGTCATCCTAAATAGGATTGGCAGAATACTAGATGTAGGACAACCATGTAGGACAAACCAGTTTTCAAAAAGGATTAAGCACGATTGACCATAACCACATGATAAACAAGATCATTGAGGTTTCTTGGGAGTTTAAGATGCCGCTCTGTCTAATGCTCATTTATTTAAAGAGGGCCTTTGATTCTGTTGAGACTGAGGTGGTCAGTGAAGCCCTAGCCAAACAGGACATTCAAACTCAATACATCAGGATCCTCTGTGAGCTGTATTGTGGATTCACTACCAGGATCTCACTATTCTACAGGGAAATGATCATTGATGTCAAAAGAGGGGTTTGGCAGGTTGATACCATTTTAACAAAATTCTTCAGTGCCACCCTCGAGAACGTCATGCGACAACTTGATGGGAAGGAATGGGAGTGAAGATAGACGGTCGGTAACTACACCACCTCTGCTTCACTGTTGATATCGTTCTAATAACACCGAACATCAGCCAAGCAGCACAAATGCTGGCTGACTTCAACCGGAGTTTGGAAAGTTCGGACTACAGCTAAATCTCATGAAGACAATGTTTATGAGAAACAGTCTCATTCCTGAAGTTCCATTCAATCTCAACAGGACAAACATCTCCGAATGCAACAGTTATGTGTACCTAGGTCGAGAAGTCAACATTTATGAATGACCTGGCACCTGAGTTGTACAGGAGGAAGAGAGTGGCTTGGAACGCCTTCAAGAGCATCAAAGAAATAGCTAAGAGGACGAAGAACCTCTAGCTCTGGGCACATCTCTTCAATTCCACTGTTCTTTCTGCTTAAACATACACCTCAGAGATCTGGGCCTACGAAAACAGGATGAGAACACTATTCGGATCTCCCAAAGAGAAAGCGAAAGAGCTATGCTATGAGAGAAAGATCCAGATTTCCAACCTCCATCGATGATCAAGAATCAGGGACACTGTCTCATTTGCCAAGGTGTCAAAAATCAGATGGGCTGGACACGTAATGTGATTCGGAGATGAAGGTTGGGCTAGTGCCATTACCAACCGGATTCCAAGGGACTTCAAAAGATTGCGTGGCCGCCCATCTATGAGATGGTCAGACTTCTTTGTCAAGACCCTGAATGATTGGTTTGAGTCTGTTGATGCTCCTAGAACGAGTAGACGCCATTGGGCTACACTAGCACGCAACAGGGACAAATGGAGACATTACTGGCACCTGCTCGAGCAAGTCTCTGAGTATTGGGATGTCAAGTGATCAAGAGATTGACTTGTCTAAAGTTTGAAGTCTCATGAACTCCTCCATATACCTTGATTTGGAACTCAGCATGAGTCCACAGAGAAGTTAATTTCTTATTATTTCTCTTGTATTTGAATGCTACATATTTCATATAGAGCTTAGCAGTGTATTTCGGAGTTTATAATACCCAGACAAATGTTATAAGCAAGAGTAAGAGTTCATGATTTTCTTATTCTTAATATATCACTTCAATTTTTTCCAAGTTTTGAAATATTTGAAACCTCCTTTCAGTGTTTCGGTTGAACTACTAACGGCCCCTTAGTGCCTTATCAAATCTTCCCTAGATGAGCCCTTTTTATTCCTGTTTTTTTTAATTTGTCTAGTAATAGATATAAATATAAATATATATTAATTTATTTGACTCTGATATTCAGGCCAATTTTATTTGCATTAAACTGGTATGAAATACATTTTATGTAATGTATCTAAGAAATTTTACTTAGTTTAATATCTTAGTTTAATAATTGAGTTTAATAGCAGAATTATTATTTGACTCAAATAGCAGGATATTGTACTTAGTTATTATGAAATACGATTTATTCAATCAATCTATTTCAAACTACAATTATTACCACTCCTTGTCTTTTTCACTCTGCACTAGACATCAAGTTTGTTCCCTCTACAAAGCATTTATGTTAGCTATTCCTCTTTCCTGAAATGTTATTGCTCTAGATGTTACCGTAACAAATTTAGTTTCTTCAGGTCTCTGAGGAAATTATCTTCTCAGCTAGACCACTGAAACATCATCAACTGCCATAACATTCACTCTCTATATTCTGTTTCATTTTTTAAAAATAGAATTAACTTGGTACTTGAAAATATGCTGCATATTGATGTCTATTGCTATTTTGAACACTGTTAAATGAAATATAAACTTTATATGTGATGGAATTTTACCTGACTTTTTCCACTGTTCCTTTATATAACATCAATGCCTGGCATATTGTAGGTATTCAGTTCAATAAACATTTTTTGAATAAAAGGACAAGGTACTATTGGAGAGCATGCAATAAGATTGACATTGTTACAAATTCTGAGGATTTATCAATAAAAATACCTTTGAAAAAAATGATAATGTGTATTTTTGTATAGTCACAAAATATATGCTTGTATATAGCTTTGTAAATCAGAACTGCTGAGAGATTATGTATTACTTGATTTGAGTAGGAAAATAACAAAAAAAGAGACAATGTTGGAATGTTTTTATTGAACTAATTACTTCCTATTTCTATCCTGCAGTCTCCCTCCTTTCCCAGAGGAACTTAGTACTTGCTGTCTTTCTTCTATGTAGCTGATCTAGTATTGTAATTGTTGCCTCATATTTGCTTTTCTTATACGTTTCAAATATTCCTAATTTTCGCATGCTCACAGTTTAACATTTATATTTCATAGAGTTCCAGAGTTCAGGCAGCCACATTAACATAAACTGTCTATATATTTATCTGAAATTAATGTAGTATATGCCTTTTACCACTGCCATGAAATAAGCACTAAATATATTTAACTAAAGAAGACAGATAAAGGCCATACATTCAAGAAGCTCTCCCATTATGGTTAAGATTTACACCCCCCCAAAAAAAATAGCAAACAGTTGAGTTCTGTGTCTTCCTTTTTATAAAAAGAATTCCACTATTTCTAATATGATTGTATACAGAACACATTAATGTTTAAATTCACCCCACTTCATGTTATGAACTTTATTGATAGACCAGGTACCATCATTCAGTGGTTTTTATTTCTGTATATATTTATTTTCATCATCACCACATTTGAACCAAAGGAGTGAGAAAGATTAACAGCAGAATAAACAATTTAAACAACATTAATAAACAAACCAATTATCATAAAAGTGGGTTTTTCCACTAGTAGCTCTCCTCCCATTATTATTGAAGGCTTGAAACATTAAGCAATACATTGATATTCCAAGGTAACACTCTCATTTATTTCTAAGTCAGGCTTCAATGAATGTCGAGATTGGTTTTATCCCCTCTGCTATTGAGAGATATTTGCAGCTTTTAAAAGTTTAGGAAGCAGTGACTCATATTGACTCATATCTTATTCCTCAAGAAAGTTAGGAAAAGTCAACAGGAAACAAATATATTTTTTCTTTTTAAAAGGTGAAATTATGATTCATGAAAGGTGTATAATGTCTGAATATTCCTTTACTGAGTAAGTACAAACATAATAATAACGGATTATAAGAAAATGTATCTTATGAAAACCTTTTTGTAAAAAAATTTTAATTTTAGAGTTAGAGAAATAATAGTAATAAATAGTAGAATGCCTCTTTTGCAAAGCAAACCCTCTACCTATTGTAACATAACTATAGCCCTTTTCCTATAATTCTTTACAAACAGATTCAGTTTTATAGGCTGACTCTTGAACTACGTTGTATTTATTATCACTTACTCTTTTAATTTGTTTCTTTGTTCCCAGAACATAAGTAGTTTCCTCTTTCTGACTCATTTCATTATGACATACTCCAGTTCCATCTAAGTTTCAGAAGACTCAAGATTTCATCTTTACTTGTATGTAAGTATATCATTCCATTGTGTGTACACATATAAACCACAATTTTTTATCTACTCATATATTGTGGGTCACATGAGTTGTGCCTAGAACTTGGATACTATAAATAGTGCTACATAAGAGTGTAAATGATAGCACCACTGAGATTCTGGATTCTTGAGAATTCTGTGAAAGATTTGTATACAAAACTCAGAAGTTTATGTAGTTAGAGTTTATTTTGAAGTTCATGTAGATGGATCTGGGTTTCTCCAAAACTTCTGGGCCTCTCCTTTAACTAGTGTATGATACCAATTGTTGTATCCCTCAATACCCGGTCCAGTGTTCCATGTCCTAAGTCCTGTCCCAATACTATTCTCTATCTAGCATGATTTCCTAATCTGAAATCTTGTTCCTGTGCATCTCTTAGACTGTCCCCAGCACAGCAACCTGATGTGGCACGTTTTCTTAGCCTCTTGCCATGGCCACATGGGCCTGGGTGAGATCCCTGCTGTCTTGCCATCTACCTGTGTGTGAGAGTTCTGCTTAGTTCTGCAATTTGTCAAGGTGCAAGAGTCCTTCCTGATTTTGCACTCTGTATGTATGTGAGTGTGGAAAGAGATAGATATCCTGACTGGTGGCTTCCAGTTATGTGCTGCTAACCCCACCTCAGCTACCCTATTTGCTATTTTCATCTGGTACCTTTTTCAGTGGGAGTAGATTTAAAGTGACCAAGTAAATTAGTTAGTTCACCTTCAGCAACACGATTCCACTCTTGCTTTATCACAAATATCATTTTGAATTAACATTCTTGTTTTCTTAGGAGGATGCCAAGAACAATTATTCATTTCCTTTGTGTCTGTAGCATGCTTTATTTTACATATATGTAATTATATATTAATATATATTATTATTAATATATTAAAATTAATATATAGATTAATTTTAGGTAAGGAGCTCTGATTTACAAAGACGTTGACAATTATGTTTTAGGCATATAAGATTTCTATTTTTTTCTCTTTCTGTTTAATGTATATAAGATTTCAACACTGATCCCACGAACATTGTAAACTTTCCTCCACCAGTTTTCCCAAACACCATTCCCACCCCAATCTGCACACCATTCCCCTCCCTGTCAACTTTACAGGCACAATACAAAGTTACAGTGGTTTCAGCTTAGATCTCATTTTTTCAGTGTTGTTGAGTTTGTGTTTTGGATATATGGCTACATCACTCACCCATATCACTAGTATAACTAAAATTCTGACCCAGTTTATCCATTACTTAGTATTATCTTCTTCCTCCCTTGATTTGTTTACTTCTCTGTGATTCTCCTCTAAATCCTGGGGTCAATGTGATCTAGGCATCCCCTTTTATTGTAACTATTTATTTGTCCAGTATTCCATATCCCCAAAATAAGTGAAATCATTCTCTTAAAGATTATTAAATTTTTCTTATTAATTTTTTCTTATTAATTTTATTGAATCACTGTGAGATGGTTATAAGCTTTCATTTTTGGGTTACAATCACACAAGGATCAAACACCCATCGCTCCACCAATGCACAATCTCCACCACCAATATCAACAGTATAACCCCTTTTTCCAAGCCTCCCTCTGCCTCCATGGGAGATATAATTCCCCATAATCTCTCTCTACATATGGGCATTATGGTTTACAATACAGACCCTGAGAGGTTATCATGTTTGTTCCATTATCTACTTTCTGCACACTTCTCCCATCCCGACTGGTTCCTCCAGCCATCTTTTACTTAGTGTTACCTTCTCTATTCCAGCTGCCTTCTCCCCTTTGCTCATGAGGCAGGCTTCCAACTATGGAGCAATCTATATGTCCCGTGTATCTACTGTCCTTAGGAGTCCGCCTCATGTTATGTTGTTTTATACTCCACAAATGAGTGCACTCATCTATGTCTGTCCCTCTCTTTCTGACTCATTTCACTCAGCATAATACTCCCCATGTCTATCCATTTATAAGCAAAATTCATGACTTCATCTCTTCTGACAACTGCATAGTATTCCATTGTGTAGATGTACCAAAGTTTCTTTAACCAGTCATCTGTTCTAGGGCACTCGGTTTTTTTTCCAGATTCTGGCTATTGTAAACAGTGCTGCAATGAATATATAGGTACAGATGTCATTTCTACTTTGCTTTTTTGCATCCTTGGAATATATCCCCAGGAGTGGTATTGCTGGATCATATAGGAGCTCAATTTCTAATTTTTTGAGAATCATCCACACTGTTTTCCAAAAGAGCTGAACCAGTCGGCATTCCCACCAGCAGTGAAGGAGAGTCCATTTTTCACCACAACCACGCCAATACCGGTTGCTTTTGTTCTCGTGGATGTGGGTCAGTCACTGTTGAGTGAGATGATGTCTCATTGTTGTTTTGATCTGCATCTCACTGATGATAATGATGTAGATCATTTTCTCATGTGCTTTTTTACCATTCAAATTTCTTCTTTGAGAACGTTTTTGATCATTTTGTTGCCCTATTTTTTGATGGGCATGGATGTTTTCTTTTTGCGGAGTTCAACTAGTACTTTGTATATCCTTGATATCAACCCCTTGTTGGATGTGTATTGGGCGAATATCCTTTCCCATTCTGTAGACTGTCTTTGAATTTTGGTCACTGTTTCTTTTGAGGTGCAGAAGCTTCTTTGTTTAAGATAGTCCCATTTGTTTATCTCTTTTTTTACTTGCTTAGCCAGTGGTGTGACATCTTTGAAGATACCATTAGCTTCAATGTCATGGAAGGTTTTGCCAACTTTGTGTTCAATGTACCTTATGGATTCCAATCTTTAATTCATTTTGATCTTACTTTTGTACGTGGTCTTAGGCAGAGGTCTGAGTCCATTGTTTTTGCATGTAGCTGTCAAATTTTTAAAAAAAATTTTATTAGAGAAACACCATGAGGTACAGTTGTAGACTTACAATTTTTTGTGCTTGAGTTTCAGTTATACAATGATTGAGTACTCAGCCCTCCACCAGTGCCTATTCTCCACCGTCAGTGCTCCCATTATTCCTCCCACTTCCCCATCCTCCCGTCCCCCCCCCCATCCTTGTGTTAGGGCATTCCCTTTTGTTTTCTCTCTCCTTTTGGGTGCTGTGGTTTTCAAAAGAGGCTTTGAGCTGTCTGATTTTGCCAGTACAATTTGTTAAAGAGGCTTTCCTTGCTCCACTTCACATTTCTTGCTCTCTTATCAAAGATTAGATGATCGTATGTTTGTGGGCATTTCTCGTAACCTTTAGAACCTCTTGTTCTTTCTCCTTTGCTGGAGAGTTTACTCTTCTCTGGTTGGCCTTGGTTTCTGCATCTTGGTATTATCTTAGCCTCTCTGGCCCCCAAAAGATCAGTATTTACCTCTCAAAGGGATATTCTTATACTTAAATCTTATTATTTTCTAAAAGCAAATAATCAGGTCCTCCCTCCCTATCTATCTACAAAATGCTAGAAATTTCACCCCCTTAAATATTCAAATGTTACATGAGTGAAGGTCTATTTTATTCAATATCTTCATACTAACTAAAGAATATACACCTGTATGTGTGTGTGTGTGAAATCTCATGCTGACTTAGTTTCTTAGTTTTAATGGGATATATGCAATGGTTTGTTTGGTTTCCTACTTGTATTTATGAAAGACAAATCATATTTGAAAACAATTCTTTCTAATTAAATATTAGGTTCCAGAGGAGTTAAAGCATTCTCATGAGTAGGGAGGGCAAAATCTTTCAGTGACTGAGAAAATTATAAGCCACAGTAATAGCAATTGCTTCTTTCTTTTGCATGGATTTTTTTCTGAGTTAGGGGTTTCTTTATAATTATATAAAATGTTTGTTTACAAAATTCATAATCTCAAAAAGTTAGTGTTTATTGTACTCTTTAAGTAGGATCAGCATCCACCACCAATGTTCAA
Source organism: Sorex fumeus (assembly GCF_029834395.1). NCBI lineage: Eukaryota > Metazoa > Chordata > Mammalia > Eulipotyphla > Soricidae > Sorex > Sorex fumeus. Next base: position 10,030,586 of record NW_026606115.1, read on the forward strand.
CCTCTTTTATCCACATATGACATAAGTCATTTGTCACGATATGTCATGGCCTGTTCTTGTCCCTAGACTTTCTCTATATAATATATGTTTACCTAGCCTGGATTCTTGTTGAACCTCTTTGGTACATACCTCAGGGATTCATTGGTTTTCCTTATTCTCTGGTCATGGGCACATGAATATGTATGAGATTAATATAGTTTATATTTGTCATTGTGTTGCCACAGTAATGAATTTTGCTGCACTGTTGGGTTCTTGAGAAGTGCATGAAAGATTTACATATAAAACTCTGATGGTTAAGAAGCTTGAGCTGAGCAACAAGGAGCTGGAATGGAGCAGGATGATGCAAATCAAAAGAACAATAAGATGTCATTACACACTACAGAGACTAGCACATGCCAACTAATGCTTGAGTGGATGCAGGGACAAATGGATTATTGTGCATTGCTGGTGGGAATTCCAACTGGTTTCTCCTTTTTTGGAAAACAATATGGACATTTCTCAAAAAATCTAGAAATTGACCTTCGATACTACCCAGCAATACCACTACTGGGAATATATCCTGGGAGCCCTAAAACACACAGGAGAAATGTTATCTGCATTTTTACATTCATTGCACCACTATTCACAATAGCCAGATACTGGAAACAACCTGAGGGCCCCAGAACAGAGGACTGGTGCAAGAAACAGTGGTACAACTGCGCAATGAAATACTATGCAGCTGTTAGGAAACAGAAAGCTATGAAATTTGCTTATAAGTGAAAGAACATGCAGAGTATAACGCTGAATGAAATGATTCAGAAGGAGAGGGATAGGCCAAGAAAGATTAGACTAATTTATGAAATGTCACTGTCACTCACGTTGTTCATCGATTTGCTCGAGTGGGCCTAGTAACATTGTGAGACTTGTTACTGTGTTTGGCATATCAAATATGTCACAGGTAGCTATCCAAGCTTTGCCGTGTGGGCCGACTCTCTGAGAGGGGCAGAGGAATCAAACTCAGGTCGGCCATGTTGGTCGAGTGCAAGGCAAACGCCCTACCCGCTGTGCTATTGCTACAGCCTTATGGAATGTAAAATACATGAGACCAACACCCAAGAAGAATAGAAACAAGGGCCAGGATTGGTCCATGGTTGGAAACCTGATTAATGTGCTGGGAGAGAAGACTGTTGGGATAGAGAAGGGACCACGATGACAAAGATATTTGGAAATTGTCACTCTGGATAAGAACTGCATGGTCAAAGTAGGTAAAGGAACAAAGATGATAATCTCTCAGTATCTGTATTGTGCACCATAATGCTCAAATGGAGAAGGAGAGAAAGAAGAATAATGCCTGCCATAGAGACAGGCTGTGAGGTGGTGGGGCATGGTGAGAAGGAAACTGGAGATATTGGTGGTTGGAAATGTACATTGGTGGAGACTTGGGTGTCGGGACATTGTATGACTAAACCCCGATCATGAACATCGTTGTAACTGTGTATCTCATGGTGATTTAATTAAAAATACACTTAATCACTTAATCACTTAACTTCCCATTAGTCATTGATTTGCTCGAGCGGGAGCCAGTAACGTCTCCATTTGTCCCTGTCGCGTGCTAGTGTAGCCTAATGGCATCTGTTCGCTCTAGGAACATGAAGAGCCTCAAACCGATCATTCATGATCTTGATGAAGAAATCTGACCATCTGGTAGGTGGGCGGCCATGCAGTCTTTTGACATACCGTGGAATCCAGTCGGTAACAGCTCTAGTCCAGCGGTCATCTTTAAATCTCATTACATGACCACTACCACTACCTCCACTACCCAGCCGCTGCCACACTCCAGGACGCTTTCCGGACCCGCGTGGTAGCTCCGGCCGAGACTCACGCACGACTAAAGACCCACAGAACAAGATAAGCGGAACTCTGTGAGACCTTGGACTCCAGGCTCAGCGGACGCAGGGACAGAGATTCTCGGCTTGCTCCCACCAACCACAGGTGACAAAGGGATTCTAATCAGGAGCCCCACCCTACCCTGCCCTGTCTGCTCCCACCAACCACCCAGGGATCAGATTGCACACAGAAGACCCACCCTACCACTACCGGATAAAAACCCCACTGGCAGACCTCCACTACCAACACTACCTCCACTACCCAGCCACCGCCACACTCCAGGACGCTTTCCGGACCCGCGTGGCCACGACACATCATAAGACACTAAATACCCATCTTCTGGAATTGCCATACCGTATTTGATAGGGTTCAAATATGGTAACACTTACGAGGGCGATTAGAGGTGGCCCCAAAAGTCTCTATCCCTCTCAGAAAGACTGGCAAGCTACTGAGAGTATTCCGCCCGCATGGAAGAGCCTGGCAAGCTATCCATTGTGTATTCGATATGCCAAAACCAGTAACTACAACTGGTTTATTCACCTGACCCTGACCCTGAAAAATACACTAATAAAGTAAATTTGTGATGATATATTGCTATATGATTTTAAAATATGTGAATACATAAATTAAAATAATTTAATGCAACACAATATAATTTAAATTTACTTTTAATTTTTAATTTAATTTTACTTAAAAATATAAATTATTTTTAATTTACAGTTTTTTCTGTACCATATAAAATATTTTGCATTACATTTTCTTTTTCATTGGACCTTATTATGGTAATCATCATGTCTTCCCTGCATAATTAGAATATTATATATTTTATATATATATATATTTATATATTTTAGAGTTTACATGAATTAGATCAAACCTACAAATGCAAAATTTAGTTGGAGTAAAGATAATTAAGAAAAATCGAAATAAACCTATAAAAGTACAATGTATTTTATGCTACAAAAGGAAATATTTGTTTATATAAGAAAATATTAAATTATATATGCTCTTAAGCATCAAAATTCATAAATAAAATATTTCAAAAATCACTATAGATGTAAAAAACTGAACATAGAAGATTCAATAACAATAAGATATTAACTAATTACTGAAAATGTAAAAAATTATTTAACAAACTAAATGTAAACGTATCTGTCTTAATCTATTGAGGGCAACCATAAGTCCTATGAGTGAGGACTTACTCAGTGATACATTGGCAAGTTCGTCCTTTTCTTTAAATAAGCTTCTTTAATGCTTGTAACACTTGTTTCAAGGATATCAATTTCCTAAGATTTTTTCTGCCCCTGAATCTAGGAATCATTTCTTCAAATCTAAGGATAATAGATAATAGTTGGAAAGAATATTCTTGGTTATATGTTTATTTAATTGTGCTTTATTTACTATGTTCTTTCGTTTTTCTTCTGGTTTAGAGTCTCATTTCATAGGAGTGGTGTGAGTCTTATGGACTTTCCTAAGCATGCAAGTTCTGCTTTTGTTCTTAATGCTTTCAATACTTTCTCAATCTTTTTTTTTCCCATTTGATGTACAATTTTCCTTGACGTTTTTCTAGTTGAGTCTATTTTTTATGGGAACGTTTGAGACTCTTAGTGCCTATGTTACTCAACCCTGGGGAATTCTTATCAATGATTTACTTAACTATGGTTACTTTATCATAGTTGCCTTACTGTTCTTAAATGACTAGAGATTTTTATATCATTCCTTTTGAACTCATCCCGTAGTTCTCTGATATACTATTCATTTCTTTTCAGACTATCTTCCATATATTTAGTATCTTTTAGTTTTACTCATATAGGAGCTCTTTGATATTTTGTTCATCTGCTGTTATTCTGTAATTCAGAGCTGCTACTTTTAAATGTTTAATTATCACCTACTATTTTTGTTTCTGTCATTTGATTGTAGCAGTTTTTTTGTTTCTACTCATATTTTCTGTTGTTTTGGATTTTATTACTTATATTTTCTGTTTCTTTGAGTTTATTGAAATTCCTCTGAATGGAGTTACTAAAGTTTTTGTCTAAGGATTAAACGTCTTCACAATGGAGTTACTTAGCTAATTGGTGCTCTTGATCCTTCTGTGTCATTGTTTTTGCTCACTTGGTTTGGTGGGATTCAACACATTTTCCCGTTGGGTTTACTATGCTCCTACAGAAATGTTAGTTGTGTGGAACTTGGAAGAACTTTTGTGTGACCCTGTATGTGCCTGCACACTTTAGGACCTGTATAGATGGGCATATTGATGTGAGAGAGATGGTTAGATGTGGAAGTCTCTGTGCCTAGCTGGAAAGGAGGGGATTCTACCCACCTAATTCTGAAAAGGAATCAGAATTTTCACCCCAAAGATAACTCACCTAGAAGTGTGTGGCGCTCTTTGAGTCTATCTTGCCTTGCAGAGAATCTTTTTGAAAGCTTCTTAAGAAATTGGTTTTAAGGCCCTGAAGATCCTAAGCTGTTGTTTGTCTACAAAATTTTGTTTTGTCCTTTAAATATAAATAATAGTATAGTGGCATAAAGTGTTTTTGGTGAGATATTCTTTTTATTTAGCATTTTTCTTATATCCTCCATTATTTTCTAGCCCATATTTTCTCATTTGATATGTCTGCTACAAATCTTAAGGGATTTCCTTTGAATGTGCTATTTTTATTTGATCGTGCTGCTTCCAATATTCTGTCTCTCTTTAGTTTTGTCATTTTTATTAAAATATGTCATGGAATTTGTCATTTGACTCCCAGATAGTTTTTGTCTATGTTGATTTTAACACTATAGGTCTTTTGAATATGCATTCATATATCACTTTGCTCTGGGAAATTTTTATCTATTATTTATTGAATTCTTGGTTCATCAAGTTTTCCTTCCTGCTCCATAGGGACTGATAATTTTTATTGTCCAATTCTCTGGTGTGCTATTGATTTTTCCCAGTGTTTCTTCCATGTTATGTTGGTTTTAAAGGTTTTCACATCCCATCGTATATCTTACAGATATTTTTCCTCTGCTGTTCTTAGTCTGTTGTTGAAACAAACCTTTAAGTCCTTTTCTTCATTAACCATACTCTTCAGTTCAGCCACTTTTGGTAGTTTTCTTGTTTTTGTTCTCAGGTTATCTTGTACCTGTACCATTGATTATTTAATATCTCTAAATACTCCATTCATGATGTCCCTAAGGTTTTAATCTGAGAAGTTATAGTGCTGGATGATTTTGGTATAGTCTTCTGGATAATTACTTTGACTTGGTGGGCTTTATGGCAGCTTGCTCAACATATTTTCTGTTCTCTGGGGTGACATTCGATAGCATACTCCTGTAAGAGTTCTCTGAATGATACAATCATTAAAGGCAGTTAGGAATACCTTATGACTATGGATATCCTGGGGATATTGGTATCTTCAGTATGAAGAAGTAGAAGTTTTGCAAAACACACATATATTTCCATGCAGTTCAATATTCATTTAGTAGAAAGTGAAAGTTAAAGGTTTCATTTGGATCCCTTATGGGTCTGTTAATTGAGTTTCAGTCCAGGACCCTGCTCTCATTCCTGGACTCCAAGCTGCTTCTGCCAAGCGCACACCATGTTAGGGTGCTCACCTGTTAACTGGCAAGGTGAAGATTCATCTGGTAAGCTTCAAGCATGATGGCCGAGGATGAGATATTTCCTGGAGCACAAGAGGATATTATATTCTATGTGCTAAACTTGACCTTTAATATGTTAACATCAAAATAGAAATGTGTCTCCATTTTCACTGATGTGAATTGAGAGAATATTATTTTTGCTATTCATAGTGTGCTTTCTATAATTAACATATCATTATCATTAAATGATTAATAATATAATTAACATATCATTATGTTATTATGATTCTATAATTAACATAACATATCATTAAATGATTCCTTAGATGAATATCGACAACTCATTTTAATTATACTTATGGTTACAATAATATAGTAAGAAGATCACTTGATTAATTGACATCCCGTTACTAATCGACTTGCTCAAGCAGGTGCCAGTAATGTCTCCATTCATCCCTGTTGCTTTCTAGTGTAGCCCAATGGCGTCTGCTTGTTCTAGGAAAAAAAAACAGACAAAAACTGATCATTCAGGGTCTTGACGAAGAAGTCTGACCATCTCATAAGTGGGCAGCCATGCAATCATTTGACATCCCATGGGATCCAGTTAGTAATGGTTCTAGTCCAGCAGTAATCTCCAAATCTCATTACATGTCCAGACCATCTGATTTTTGACACCTTGGCAAACGAGACAGCGTACCTGATTCTAGATTGTCGACGGAGGTCGGAACTCTGGATTCATTTTCTCATTTGAGTGAAGCGTGATAATCCAAGCATAGCTCTTTTGATTCCTCTTTGGGAGACCCAAATAGCATTCTCATCCTTTTTTCGTAGAGCCCAGGTCTCTGAGGTGTATGTTAATGCAAGAAGAACAGTGGAATCGAAGAGATGTGCCTGGAGCGAGAGGTTCTTCATCCTCTTAGCTATTTATTCGGTGCTGTGGAAGGCATGCCAAGCCACTCTCTTCTTCCTGAGCAACTCAGATGCCAGGTCATTCATCATGTTGACTTCTCAACCTAGGTACACATAGCTGTTGCATTCAGAGATTCTCATTCCGTAGAGAGAATGGAATGTCAGGAATGAGACTGTTTCTCATAAACATTGTCTTTGTTAGATTCAGCTGTAGTCTGACCTTTCCACACACATGGTCGAAGTCGGCCAGCATTTGTGCTGCTTGGCTGATGTTTATTGTTATTAGAACAGTGTCATCAGTGAAGCGGAAGTGGTGTAGTTGCCAAACATATATCTTCACTCCCATTCTTTCCCAGTCCAGTCATTGCATAACGTTCTTAAGGGTGATCCTGAAGAGTTTCGGTGAAATGGAATCAACCTGCCGAACCCCTCTCTTGATGTCAATGATCACTTCCTTGTAGAACGGTGAGATCATAGTAGTGAATCCACAATACAGCTCATGGAGGATCCTGATGTATTGAGTTTGAACACCCTGTTTGGTTAAGGCTTCGATAACTGATTCAGTCTCAACAGAATCAAAGGCTTTCTTTAAATCAATGAATGTTAGACAGAGCCACATCAGGAACTCCTGAGAAACCTCAATGAGCTTGGTTATTGTGTGGATATGGTCGATTGTGCTGAATCCTTTTCGGAACCTGACTTGCTTGCATGGTTGTTCTTCATCTAGTGTTCTGCCAAGCCTACTCAATATGACTCAAGTGAACAGCTTGTAGAAAACAGACAGCAGGCAGATGGGGCGATAGTTGCAAATGTTGTGGATGTTTCCCTTCTTGTACAGTAGTACAGTCCTGCTGGTATTCCATTGGGACAAAACCTTGCATTCAGACAGGTAGTGTGTGACAAGCCGAGCTACTGTATTGATGAGTAGTATGGCAGGTTCTACAGTGTTTGGGTCTGACCTCATCTGAGCTGGATGCTGTTCTCTTCTTTACCGATTAAATGGCCTGTCATATTTCAGAAGGGAGAACTTTGGGAACGACATATCCATCCTGTGGAATTTGGTATGTGGATAGGTGGACGTGGCTATCGAAGAGATCCAAGTAGAAGTCATGGATAATCTTCTCCATCGCCCGTCTGAAAGATGTGATAGCTCCATCAGGACGTCAGACTGCAGTCATCTTGGTGTTGTAGTTGGCGAAGAACAGGCAGGCATTGCAAATGTTTTTCCCAGCTTCTGCCACATCAGCCAGCACTGCTGCTCTTCTCTCTTTGAGGTCTTCCTTTGTCGCTTCTCTGCATGGCTTTGCAAGCTTGGACCTTCACTTGTGGTTGGCCGAGTCTTGTGCCAAGCCATGTTGGTAAATGAGCTCGAGAGTTTTCAAAGACAGGCGTCTTTTTGTGGCTGTCTCTCAGTGTTCTTCACACAATCATGGAGGTGCTGAACTAGTCGATAGCTTGCCAGTCTCTGCCGTGTGGGCGGGATATTCTTGGTTGCTTGCCAGGTTCTCCTAGATGGATAGAGGCTTTTAGGACGGCCTCTAATCACCCTTGCAGGTGTTCTCATGGTTCAAGCCATATTTGAACCCTATCAAATATGGTGCAGTAATTTTGGAAGATGGGTATTAAGTGTCTTATGATGTGTCGCATGGCCACTTTGCAGCTGCTTCGTCCAGAGAGTGGCCTGGAGCATGGCGGCGGCTTGTTAGTGGAGGTAGTGGAGGTCTGCTGATGAGGTATTTGTCTGGTACTGGTGGGGTGGGTCTTATGTGTGTAATCCCTGGGTGGCCGAAGGTTGGTGGAAGTAGACAGGGCAGGGTAGGGTTGGACTTCTGGTTTTAATCCCTTGGTCTCCAGAGATTGATGGGAATAGGCAGAGGATCTCTGTTCCTGGGTGCTGTTGAGCCTGGAGTTCAAGGTCACAGAGTTCCGCTTACCTGGTTCTGTGGGGTTTCACTCATGCGTGAGTCTCTGCACGAGCGTTCGGAGAGCATAACTGAACTTAATGTTATGTTCTTTATCACTAATAATTTTGGTTTCATATCTAAATTACTATTTATAATCTTCTTAACCTAATTGTCTCAAATTTACATACATTTTTCTTCCATGTATATACTTTTAGTTCTTTACTTAAGCTTTATTTTGAGTTAATTTGTGTGTGATTTGAAGAAAGAGATAAATTTGTTTATTTTGCATCTTACCACCCAGGTTTAGCAAGACCAATAGTTGGAAAAACTGTTCTTTCGATAAGAGAAGGAACACATGGAGGGTGCGGGATCCCGGAGGAAAAAAAAAGAAAAAACAGGTTCCAAAAAGAGCCAAGATCACCGGCAAGTTCCAGATGGAGTAGGCGCTGCATCCCGCCTCCCCCGGATGGAACCCCGGTGACCAGAAGCCTCTACAAACACAGCTCGAGTATGCGGGAACGAGGACTTTTTCTCAAAACCGCGCGGCCGCATAAGCGGCCGCGCGACATCTCTCTATATACAAAGTGATCCGTGGGAAGTAAACCACCCAATCTTTCTCCCTGAAAATCAGAGTTAAGTTTGGAGCACGGCCACAGCCCCAGAAACACAAGGACTTAATGCAGAACCCAGCAGCTTAGAGCAGAAAAGTGAACGGACGATGAGTTAACCCAGGCCATCATCTCTGCCCAGAGGGGAAAGGGTGTCGCCCCATTCACCCTCTCTTCTCTGGAAAGAAGGATGGCGGCTGCATGGGAGCCTTGTGGACAGCAGGTATGAGCCGGGGGTGTGGGGGGCGACTAAAACCTCACGAGAAGGGGGGCATTCCGGTCCGTCCTTCACGCCCTACCGAGGTCAAAAGTTGCCCCCCACGAGCGGCTCCCCAGCACGGCCACAGTCCCAGAAGCACAAGGATTTAATGCAGAACCCAGCAGCTTGGAGCAGAAAAGTTAAAGGACTATGCGTTAATCCAGGCCATCAAGTCTGCCGGAGGGGAAAGGGTGTTGCCCCATTCGCCCTCTCTTCTCTGGAAAGAAGGATGGCGGCCGCGTGGGAGCCTTGTGGACAGCAGGTATGAGCCGGGGGTGTGGGGGCGACTAAAACCTCATGGGAAGGGGGGCATTCCGGTCCGTCCTTCACGGCCTACCGAGGTCACCAGTTGCCCCCCACGAGCGGCTCTCCAGCACAGCCACGGCCCCAGAAGCACAAGGACTTAATGCAGAACCCAGCAGCTTGGAGCAGAAAAGTGAACGGACTATGCATTGATCCAGGCCATCAAGTCTGCCGGAGGGGAAAGGGTGTTGCCCCATTCGCCCTCTCCTCTCTGGAAAGAAAGATGGCGGCCACATGGGAGCCTTGTGGACAGCAGGTATGAGCCGGGAGTGTGGGGGCGACTAAAACCTCATGGGAAGGGGGGCGTTTCGGTCCGCCCTTCACGCCCTACCGAGGCCACCAGTTGCCCCCACGAGCGGCTCTCCAGCACGGCCACAGCCCCAGAAGCACAATGACCTAATGCAGAACCCAGCAGCTTGGAGCAGAAAAGTGAAAGGACTATGCGTTAATCCAGGCAATCATTTCTGCCCAGAGGGGAAAGGGTGTTGCTCCCTTCCGCCCTCCTCCCTCTGGAAAGAAAGATGGCGGCCACATGGGAGCCTTGTGGACAGCAGGTATGAGCCGGGGGAGTGGGGGCGACTAAAACCTCATGGGTCGGGGGGCGTTCCGGTCCGTCCTTCACGCCCTACCGAGGTCACCAGTCACCCCCCGCGAGCGGCTCTCCAGCACGGCTATGGCCTCAGAAGCACAAGGACTTAATGCAGAACCCAGCAGCTTGGAGCAGAAAAGTGAACGGACTATGCGTTGATCCAGCCCATCAAGTCTGCCGGAGGGGAAAGGGTGTTGCCCCATTCGCCCTCTCCTCTCTGGAAAGAAAGATGGCGGCCACATGGGAGCCTTGTGGACAGCAGGTATGAGCCGGGAGTGTGGGGGTGACTAAAACCTCATGGGAAGGGGGGCGTTTCGCTCCGCCCTTCACGCCCTACCGAGGCCACCGGTTGCCCCCCGCGAGCGGCTCTCCAGCACGGCCACGACTCCAGAACACAGAAACCAATTTCTTAACTATCTGACTTTCAGTAGAAATACTTCCAGGGTCAATAGGTAAAATAGCAGAAATCCAAAACCAACATTTAATTCTTGAACCCAGCTGTAGAAAGCAAATCACTTCATAATGCTTTTTCAGCATGCCTGATTTGGGGGGGGGGGGTAAACTCTAAATAATAGTGGTGAATCATATTGAAACAATTAATCTAATCAAAGCAGATAGAGTGTTAACTAGAATTCATCTGCCTCACAGGAACGGGGAGGGGTGGGGGGTGGGGTTTTATTGGGGTTCTTCAGGGTAAAAAATAAGTATTGGTAAAGGGAAATGTGTTTGATATTTGCATGACTGAGACATAAACCTGAAAGCTTTGTAACCTTTCCCACAGTGATTCAATAAATAAATTAAAAAAAATGTTATATCCTAAAAAATAAAATAAAATAAAATAAAATAAAATAAAATAAACTGTTCTTTCTCCCACTGAACTTTTGTTACTTATGACCACATGTAACAGTGGTCATAAATGTAAAGTTTTATTTCTAAACTCTTAATTCTATTCCATTTATCTGAATGCTGCATACATATTTATATGCAATATCATGTTCTGAACTCTTAATTATATTCCATTTTCTTATATGTTATATTATAAATCTATATGTCAATATCATACTACCTTCGTTACTGTAGTTTTATGGATAGTTTTGTAACTGGTAAATACAAACCTACCCCAACTTTATTGTTTGTTTTTCCAATATTGGTTTGATGATTCTAGATCCTATCTATTTTTATCTAAATTTTTGGAAATTATTTTTTAATCTACAAAAGCTACAGCATTAAGTATAATAAGTATTTCAGTCAATGAAAAGGAATGCATTTATATTTTAATAACTTTCTGCAACATTTTATAATTTTCATATTATTAGTTTTGAGCTTTTATTTAATTTATTTATAAGCATTTTATAACTTTGATATCACATAAATCAATTTTATATTTTGTTTTTAGATTGTTCATTATGAGAACATAGAAATGCAATGCAGATGTTTAAGCTACTCTAAAATAAAGTGCATCAAAAGACAAATAAACAGTTCTATTGCCAATGGAACATATTGTGTATATAACAATGTATTTACAACTCCATTTACTTTGTCCTTATATGATGCTAAAGTAATTCTAAAATGGAGTTTCTAAGGAAAATAAACTCAATAACATTAAGGTCAATTATGCTAAATGTCAATCCTGGAAACTTTAAATATGTATTATTTTAGCTCATGAAACATAGAAATGTTCACTAATAACATCTTAATAATTTTTTAAACAGGTCTTGTATTAAAGACCTGTTTAAATATATTAAACATATTTAATATTTATTAAATATAAACATTACATTAATATTTATATTTAAAAAGATGGAATGAGATAAAGGAATCATTTATATTCATTATAAAATGTAAAACTGCAAATAAGAGAGGGGATACAAAAATTCAAAACACTATAGCCTCTCACATTACAAGGTGTTGAAAAAGTCAAGTATTAAGAAGCAGCAAATATAGGGGTAGTTTATTTATAGATATTAAAACACTGTTATTTATATTAAATCTATATTTAAGGCTCCCTTCCCTGGTGAGATGCCTACCCACACACACCCTGTCTGGGGACTTACAAGAATATTTCTGCACAAACCCATGCCTGATAGACCATCAAATATCCATTACCAAGTGGGCGCTAATCCCACACAGCTATTGTACTTTACCTTATACACTCTAAAGGCAGATGGGAAACCACAAGGTCTTATTACTGACATTATAGTACCATAAAACTTCTGACAACTAAAAGGAAACAACCAGATGTACACCTTTGTGTCCCACTGAAATACCTTTGCAGGGTAACGGAAATAGTCCAAATAACAGAGACATAAACTTTATCCTATTAGTGTAACATAGAGCACATCATGTCAGTACTTCAGATAACCAGGAATTTCAAGCTCTACTGTCAATACTGACAAAAATTATCAGCAAAATGGGAAAACCAATGAATTCAGCTATATTGGTAGATAGGAACAGAGACTGAGCTAAATCCAAGTTCCTCAAAATTCTCGAGCCTAAGAGGAGAATCTGAAATCATAACTCCATTCAATGATAATAGAAATTAAGCAAACATTGGGAAGAGAAATTAAAAAATCATTGGAAGAAAAATTTGATCAAGTGAAAGAATAATTGATTTAAAGTATAAAAGAATACATATAGATAGAATTTATGGGGATAAAGAAGACAATAGTAAGTCACAACAACAGAATTTAGAATTCAGAATATAGATAACTTTATCAGCAATCTTCAGGACAAAATACAAGTCATGAATCACAATGAACTGTCAAAAGAAAGAAGTGATAAAAGACTAGGGAGGAATATATCCAAAGTACAAACTAAAAAACACTGAAAATATGAGATTTAAATTACAACTGCAGTTCATTGTAAAGTGCCTGTCAAAGTGGCAGGTGTGGGAAGGAGTGTGGGTGTGAGTATGGAAACACTTGTGAAGGGAAAATGACACTGGTGATGGGATTGGTGTTGAAACATTGTGTGCCTAAAACTCAACTATAATTAGCTTTATGAGTGATGATTCTTAAAATGAAAAGTTTAAAAAGAACGGGATTGATTGGTGAGTTTTATCAGACATTCAAGAAAGCGTTATTTCCTATACTCCTCAATTTCTTCCAAAATATTGAAAAAATAGTTACACTTCCTAACAGGTTATATGAAGTTAACATTACACTAATACAAACAACAAATAGACGTGTCACTAAAAAATTATACCAGTATCATTAATGAACATTAACACAAAAATACAAAATAAAAATAATAACATTCATATAATATTTATTTTGCATTGAAGGAAACTAGGATATTATTACATAATACATCAAAGTCATTTGAATATATCCCAAATCACCCTTTTTATTTCTTACTTTACTAGATAAATCACAGAACAAAAATTAATTATTTATCTAAACTCATATTGATGTTGCTCCTTTGCTATAATCTTGAAGTAGTATTTCTTTGACTCACTAATAAAACAAATTATGGTTGAAGAAGTAGTAGCTAGATGAGTAGTTAAGTACAAGTCAGCATTAGAAAACATAGATTAGGAAACATGTATTAGTAATTTAAAACATGTATTAGTATTTGCCTCCAAAATTTAGTGAACAGGGACGTAATCCTAATATTTATAGAATGTGGAACCTGAGTGTTTGTTAAATAACTATTAAGTTTGTGGTGTAAATCTTAAGATTGGATCTTTATTGTGATACAGGCTGTGTGTTGAGAGAAATCACACAACTATCCCTATTTCCTTTCTTTATATTCTTATTGAGGTGCTGTAACTTAGGAAGTTTTTCATAGCACCCAACTTTACAATCAGCCATGATCAAATTCCATGTGTACAGTTTTTCTGACCTTAGATCTCAAACTCCATCATGCCATTATCAGAGATCACTCCTGCTTGTGCTCTGGGACCAAATGTGGTGCCAGGGACAGAACCCAGATCAGCCACATTGCAAGGCAAATGCCTTAACCACTGTTCTATCACTCTGGCTCCAATTATAAGCCTATTTCTATAAAAAACAAATAGCATTCAAGCTAAACAAAGTATTAAGTGTGAAGGTTGTGCATCACATACTGGTCAAGGTATAAATACATCAATGGTCCTCACTATTATCAACTTATATCCATCTATTAACTGGCTAAGCAGTAAAATTGATAGAGAGATAATAATTGTGTGAGATTATAATGTCCCACTCTGATCATTGGACAAATTAACCATACATAGCATCAGTAAAGAAAAAGAGCCTTACATGACAAAATGTAAAGACTAAAAATCTCAATTAACAACATAAATACAAAACCACCATACCTACTATCCACCTCTAGAGAACTCTTCAATTTTGTTTCTTTTGTTAACTTGTTTCTGCCGTATTATTTTTCCTTATATCCCACATATAAAGGAAGTAATGTCATACCTATCCATCTATTTCAGACTTCACAAATAACTATTTCCCCATAACCTCCCACCAGCCACCTTGGCCAGAAAATGTCAAAGTTTCATGGTTGTAGTTTGACTCTCATGTTTACATTGTTGTTGAGTCTATGCTTTGGATAATAGCTATACCACTCTTCCAATTTTTCTGGATACCTGAGGACCTTGACCAATATTCTCCCATTACTTACCCTTCTAATTTTTTTCTTCCACTAAAATTTCTTTCTTTCTTTCTTTCTCTTTCCGTTACTCTGTGGTAAAGGGTGATATAGGAATCCACCCATAATATATTATGCCTACTTGTCCAGTTATTTTACAAATCAGAGAGAGATGACTATTATTTTGCAATTTGTTCAAGTTACTCTATATTTTGTTCTTTATTTTAAGGCCACACTCTGCGGTTCTCTGGGCTTTCCCTTGGCTCTTTGCTCAAAGTTCACTCGTGGTTGCACTCACAGGATAATATGGAGTGCCAGATAACAAACCGAGGGTAAGGCAAGTGCCCTATGTACTATAGTATCTCTCAACCCTCCTGCTTTACACTCTTGAAACTGCTTCTCTCAGTTTAGTAAGCGTGATTCTGGATTTTATTTTTCAAAAGTATGGTGTGGATTTTATGTTTGTGTGCTTATTTGCTTTTTGTATCTTCTATACCATCAAGTATCATATCAAGCAAAATGCCAGAACATATTTAGTGTACATTAGGGTTAGTAAGAAGAATAATTTCTTCTAAGAACTAGTCTTCCATAAAAAGATCCTAGAAATTGTTGACATATATAAGATTATATGTATATGTATATAATATACATGCATAATATGCAGATTTGAGAGAGACATCTCTTACCAAACATGATGAAATCTTCTCAAAGGAAACATAATAATTGGGATGAATAGATCAGAGAAGTTTGTATTATTAACTGGATCATTTAGCTCTAAATACTGAATTTTGGAATGCTAGAGTGATTAATTATTTGAAACATGATATTAGAGAGTATTAATAAATTGAATCAGCCTAAGGAGGAAAAACTATTAAACACCAAGAACAATTATATATGAGACTTTTTAAAAATTTATTTTAATTTTTATTGTACACCATGAGGTACAGTTATAGACTTACTAATTTTTGTGTGTGGGTGTCAATTATACAATGATCGAGTACCCATCCCTCCACAAGTGCCCATTTTCCACCACCACTGATCCCAGTATCTCTGCCACCCCCATGCCCCCATCCCCCCCCCATCCCCACCCTGCCTTTGTGGAAGGGTATTCCCTTTTGTTCTCTCTCTCCTTTTGGGTGTTGTGGTTTGCAAAAGAGGCATTGAGTGGCAATCATGTTCAGACTATAGTCTACTTTCAGCATGCTTCTCCCATCCTAGGAGGATCCTCCCAACACCCTTTATTTGGTGTCCCCTTCTCTATCTGAGCTGTCTTTTTCCCCAGAGTGTGTGACTGGCTTCCAAGCCATGGAGTGAACCTCCTGGTACTTATCTTGGCTATTCTTGGGTGTTAGTCTCCTATTTTGTTACTTTATGTTCCCCAGATGAATGCAATCTTTCTTTGTTTGTTCCTCTCTTTCAGACTCATTTTGCTTAGCAAGATATTTTCCATGTACTACCACTTTTATGTAAATTTCATCACTACATCTTTTCTAACAGCTACATAGTACTCCATTGTGTAGATGTACCAAAATTTCTTTAACCAGTCATCTGTTCTCGGGCACTCAGGTTTTATCCAGATTCTGGCTGTTGTAAAGAGTGCTGCAATGAACAAACAAGTGCAGATGTCACTTTGACTACACTTTTTTGCCTTTCTGGGATATATTCCCAGGAGTAGTATTGCTGGGACAAATGGGAGCTCAATTTCTAATTTTTTGAGAATCGTCCATACTGTTTTCCAAAAGGGCTGAACCAGTCGGCATTCCCACCAGCAGTGAAGGAGGGTTCCTTTCTCAACACATCTGCACCAACACTGGTTGCTTTTGTTCTTTTGGATGTGCGCCGGTCTCTGTGGTGTGTGATGATATCTCATTGTTGTTTTGACCTGCATCTCACTGATGCAGAGCATTTTCTCATGTGTTTTTTGCCATTCGGATTTCTTCTTTGAGAAAGTTTCTGTTCACTTCATCACCACATTTTCTGATGTGTTGGATGTTTTCTTCTTGTGGAATTCAACCAGTATTTTGTATATCCTTGATATCAACCCCTTGTCGGATGTGTATTGGGCGAATATCCTTTCCCATTCTGTAAACTGTCTTTGTATTTTGGTCACTGTTTCTTTTGAGGTGCAGAAGCTTCTTAGTTTATGATAGTCCCATTTGTCTATCTCTGTTTTCACTTATTTGGCCAGTGGCATAACATCTTTGAAGATACCATTAGCGTCAATGTCATGGAGGGTTTTGCCAGCTTTATGTTCAATGTACCTTATGGTTTCCAATCTGATGTTGAGGTCTTAAATCTATTTTAATCTCACTTTTGTACATGGTGATAGGCAGAGATCTGAGCCCATTTTTTAAATGTAGCTGTCGAGTTTTGCCAACACAATTTGTTAAAGAGGCTTTCCTTGCTCCACTTTGCATTTCTTGCCCCCTTATCAAAGATTAGACGATCATATGCTTGGGTGCGAGATGTCAGTATATTCAGCCTTGTTCCATTGGTCTGCAGCATATTTGCCATTTTGGGTCAGAAAAATAAATAAATACATGTTGTTGTGATCACTTGATCACTTGACATCCTGTTACTCATTGACTTGCTCGAGCGGGTGCTAGTAACGTCTCCATCCATCCATGTCATGTGCTAATGTAGCCCAATGGCACATGCTCATTCTAGGAACACGAAGAGCCTCAAACGAATCGTTCAGGTTCTTGACAAAGTAGTCTGACTATCTCATAGGTTGACGGCCATGCAATTTTTGACTTCTCATGGAATCCAGTTAGTAATGGCTGTAGTCAGTGGTCGTCTCCAAATCTCATTACATGTCCAGCCCATCTCATTTACAACACCTTGGGGAATGAGACAGAGTCCCTGATTCTTTTACAGTCGACGAAGGTCGGAACTCCGGATTCTTTCTCTCATTTGAGTGAAGAGTGATACTCCAAGCATCACTCTTTTGATTCCTCTTTGGGAGACCTAAATAGCGTTCTCATCCGGCTTTCATAGGGCCCACGTCTAAGAGGCATATGTTGATGATGGAAGAACAGTGGAATCAAAGAGATGTGCCAGGAGCTGGAGGTTCTTTGTCATTTTATCTATTTCTTTGACGTTCTTGAAGGCATTCCAAGCCTCTCTCTTCCTCCTGGACAACTCAGGTGCCAGGTCATTTTTCATGTTGAATTCTCGACCTAGTTAACACATAACTGTTGCATTCGGAGATGGTCATTCCGTTGAGAGTGAATGGAACATCAGGAACGAGAGCATTTTTCATAAACATTGTCTTCGTTATATTCAGCTGTAGTCTGACCTTTCCACACTCACGGTCGAAGTCGGCCAGCATTTGTGCCACTTGGCTGATGTTTGGTGTTTTAAGAACGATGTCATCAGCAAAGTGGAGGTGGTGTAGTTGCCGACCATCTATCTTCACTCCCATTCCTTCCCATTCCAGCCATCACCTGATAGTCTCGAGGGTGGCACTTAAGAGTTTCGGTGAAATGGTATCACCCCGTCGAATTAAGTAAGAGTGCTTCTTTTTCATTTTTATTTTCTTTTCAGTCATTCATAACCATATATTTTTGCTTTCATATAATTGTGTTATTTTAGTCAGAAATGATAGATTGGCAGGTTTAAAAAACTCAACCATAACATGTTGTTGTGATCACTTG
Organism: Sorex fumeus; assembly: GCF_029834395.1. Classification (NCBI taxonomy): domain Eukaryota; kingdom Metazoa; phylum Chordata; class Mammalia; order Eulipotyphla; family Soricidae; genus Sorex; species Sorex fumeus. The sequence continues at coordinate 10,048,840 of NW_026606115.1, forward strand.
TTCACTTGACATCCTGTTACTCATCGACTTGCTCGAGCGGGTGCTAGTAATGTCTCTTGACATCAATGATCACCTCCTTGTAGAATAGTGAGATAATGGTAGTGAATCCGCAATACAGCTCACGGAGGATCCTGATGTATTGACTTTGAATGCCCTGTTTGGCAGGGCCTCGATGACCACTTCCATCTCAATAGAATCAAAGGCCTTCTTTAAATCAATGAATGTTAGACAGAGCGGCATCTTTAACTCCCGAGAAACCTCAATGAGCTTGGTTATCGTGTGGATATGGTTGATTGTGCTAAATCCTTTTCGAAAACTGGCTTGCTCTCATGGTTGTCCTTCATCTAATGTTTTGTCAATCCTATTCAGGATGACTCTAGTGAACAGCTTGTAGACGACAGACAAATGGCAGATTGGGTGATAGTTGCCAATGTCGTGGATGTCTCCCTTCCTGTACAGTAGTACAGTCCTGCTGGTTTTCCATTGGGATTGAACTTTGCATTCAGACAGGTAGCGTGTGAAGAGTAGAGCAAGTATATTGATGAGTACTGACGGCAGGTTCTTCAGGTGTTCGGGTCTGACCTTGTCTGGGCCTGGTGCTGTTCGCTTCTTTACCAACAAATTGGCTTGTCAGATTTCGGAAGGGAGAACTTTGGGAACGACATATCCATCCTGTGGAATTTGGTATGTGTGCAGATGGATGTGGCTATCAAAGAGATCTGAGTAGAAGTCATGGGTAATCTTCTCCATTGCCCTTCTGGAAGATGTGATAGATTCATCCGGACGTTGGAGGGCAGTCATCTTTGCCTCATCATGTTGAGATGATTTGTGTCTAATTTCTGGTTTTTGAAAATGTATCGTGTGGATTTGTTAATTTCTTATTATATATTTTCTTTGAGATAAATAGATTAATATCTTGCCATTAATCTTTCATTTTGATCAAGGTAGCTTAGACTACAATGGTTGAGTTTTTTAAACCTGCCAATCTATGATTTCTGACTAAAATAACACAATTATATGAAAGCAAAAATATATGGTTATGAATGACTGAAAAGAAAATAAAAATGAAAAAGAAGCACTCTTACTTAAATCAGTCTACTGATTCAATCCAACCCCTTTAAATTTCCCTGTGGCATCATTAATTAAATAGAATAAACTTTTTTATAATTTGTACAGGACTGTACAATATTTCAAAGAGCCAAAGGATATCTGAAAGAAAATAAGAAAAATGAGTTACCTTACTTGCTTCAAATTATATTATAAAATTACAATTAAAGTAGTTTGGTATTGGAAATGATCAGAGAAATCAGAATGTGACAATAAACTCATATATATTATTATATATTATTATATATGAATGAACATAAAAAAGAAAAAGAAAACCTTTTCAAATAACTAGTACTTGGAAGACAGGATTATCCTATAAACAGTCAACTAAATTACTATTAAACATATACATATGCAGAAATTGACTCAAAAGAAATTAATGGCACAGATACTTGGTGGGAAATAAAAATGCAATAAAGAAACCGAAGCCCTAAGCCTCAATATCAGGTATTAGATATTTAATATCAATAGCAAAAACAAAAAATAGAATTTTAAATAGAATAGTAGTAGAACTATTGCAACTCAACAACAAAAGGGAGGAAACAAATCAAAAAACGAAAAGTTGCCAGAGCAAAAATGAAGAGAATGGGAGGAATTAGCAAATGGGTCCTTTTGATTCTGGAGCTTTGGTAGTGGGTGCAATATGCTCTATACACATACTAAGATAAAAGCCATAACACTGAAATTCTATAGTATTATCTGTAATAAGTTAAATTTTTAAACATAGAGAAGGTCTTAGAGAAGTGAAATAATAACTGGTTCAAATCAAGGGTCTTAGGGATTGAAGGTAAGACCAAAGAAATGGAATTCAGCACTTGGGAAGGACTTATCAAGTGCTAGTGTCTTTGCTAGGTCCTTTACATACTCATGGATATCTATTTTACATAGTCAAGTTCAGAAGGAGAGAGGTGAAATAACTTGCCAAAGCTACTGCATAATCTGACTGATCAGGACTCAAATTGATGAAAATAACATGTTCTACATATTTCTATATTTAAACATAGAAGTAGGTCCTCACATTTTTTATCTTGCATCTAATAATCTTGGTTATGGAAAGTTTTAGTTGCATTTATCTTGAGTGCAAGTTAGTCAATCTGAAATAATAGAGTCGTAACTTTCACCAGTGATAGTATGTTATAAGTTTCCATGAGTTAATAAGGAAGAAAGAAGATGGACTAGCTGTTGAAATAGTATTAGTGACTTAAATACAGAGGACAGATGCATCTCAATAGTGAATATCTGCTATTTATACTAGCATTGCAATAAAATTATTACCTGATTATGTCTCTGTTTTCACTGATAATGCAGTTCTTTTCTAGCTTTTATTTTGTTTTTTTATTTATTCATCCATTTGATGATTTTATTGATTTAAACAACCATTACACAGTATAGGAAAATATTTGTTTCTGTCATCTAAGTGAACTTTGTGGACTGTTATCAATATTTCATATTATTTCCTTTAATTCAGATATCATATCAAGTCAATCTTAGCTGCGGCTTAGTATTGTTAAATAACAAAATATAAAACTTGAAATGATTTCTAATTTAAAATGTTTTTTGCATGACTTTAATTTTTTTCTATTTTTGTTGATATAATTGTTTTATGGAATTTTGAGAATTCAGCTTCATATGTGTGCAATTGTCACTACTCTAAACCCCAACATTAAAGTGCTATACTACCAACAAAAACACATCCCTATTTTTACTCCCTTTACACTCCAATTTTCCTACACTAATCCCTGCAGTTTACATCTGTCCTAGGAGTTAGTTTTGTCATTTATTAATAGTGGTTTTGGAAAAATAATTTAAATTATTGAATCACCATGAGATACAAAATTATAATGATAAGTATGATGGTGTTTTAGGCATACATTGTTCCAACACCAATCTCTTCATCAGTACCCACCACCTTCCACCAGTTTCCTCAGTTTCCATTCTGCACTCCAGCCTGCCTCTGCTGCAGGCACTTGCAGGCACTTTTATGCATTGTCCTAGTGTTTCCTTCCCGAACTAATCCTTCCTACCCCTGGTCTAGTGGCAAGTTTCCAACTGAAGACAAGTTCCCTGTACTTCAATTCTATTATCACTGTTACCAATATTTTTGATTAGATATTTATATCAAACATATGAGTAAAATCATTTAATAATTTATTTCACTTTCTTATTTAGCTTGGTATAATCACCTTGAAGTTCATACCCTAATGAACAGAATTCATATTTTAATACGAATTTTTATCCCATGAGTATATATACCACATCTTCTTTTATAGTCATCAACAATGGGATTTCCTAATGGAAAACCAGCAGGACTGTACTATTATACAAGAAGGGAGACATCCATGACATTGGCAAGTATCGCCCAATCTGCCTATTATCTGTCATCTACAAGCTGTTCACTCGAGCCATCCTGAATAAGATTGGCAGAACACTAGATGAAGGACAACCATGCGAGCAAGTCAGGTTCTGAAAAGGATTCAGCATCATCAAACATATCCACACAATAACCAAGCTCATTGAAGCTTCTTTGGGGTTCAAGATGCTGCTCTGTGTAAGGTTCATTGATTTAAAGAAGGCCTTTGATTCTGTTGAGACTGAAGCAGTCATTGAAGCCCTAGCCAATCAGGGCATTCAAACTCAATACATCAGGATCCTCAGTCAGCTGTATTACGGATTCACTACCAGGATATCACCATTCTACAAAGAAGTGATCATCGATGCCAAGAGAGGGGTTCGGCAGGGTGATACCATTTCACCAAAACTCTTCAGTGCCACCCTCGAGACCATCAGGCGATGACTGGAATGGAAAGGAATGGGAGTGAAGATAGATGGTAGGCAGCTACAACACCTCCACTTTGCTGATGACATCGTTCTTAAAACACCAAACATCAGCTAAGTGGCACAAATGCTGGCTGACCGTGAGTGTGGAAAGGTCGGACTATAGCTGAATCTCACGAAGACAAAGTTTATGAGAAACAGCCACGTTTCTGACGTTCCATTCGCTCTCAACAGAATGACCATCTCCGATTGCAACAGTTACGTGTACCTAGGTCGAGAAGTCAACACGACAAATGACCTGGCACCCGAGCTGCACAGGAGGAAAAGCAGCTTGGAACGCCTTCAAGAGCATCGAAGAAATTGCTTAGAGGGCGAAGAACGTCTGGCTCCAGGCACATCTCTTCGATTCCACTGTTCTTCCTGCATTAACATACGCCTCAGAGACCTGGGCCATACGAAACAGGAAGAGAAAGCTATTCGGGTCTCCCAAAGAGAAATCGAAAGAGCTATGCTTGTAGTATCACATTTCACTCAAATGAGAGAAACAATCCAGAGTTCTGACCTCTTTTGACGATCAAGAATCAGGGATGCTGTCTCATTCTCCAAGGTGTCAAAAATGAGATGGACTGGACACGTAATGAGATTTGGAGATGACCACTGGACTAGAGCCCAAGACTGGATTCCACGGGACGTCAAAAGACCGCGTAGCCGCCCACCTACCAGATGGTCAGACTTCTTCGTCAAGACCCTGAACGACCAGTGTGAGGCTCTTTGTGCTCCTAGAACGAACAGACACCGTTAGGCTACACTAGCATGCAACAGGGACAAATGGAGACATTACTGTTGCCTGCTTGAGCAAATCGATGATTAACAGTTAGTCAAGTGATCAACTGAATGGGATTTTAGTTGATTTCATTTTTTTATTGTGAGTAATGCTGCTGTGCATTATTCTGTTGAACTAGAGCTTTCAAAACCTTAGATGTACAAGAAGGAGTGACATTGCTGAATCTATGGAATTTTTATGCTTGCTTATTTAGGGAATCTTCCATAATAGTCATGTCAAATTATATTGAAAAAAAGCGTACTAAATTTCCATTTTCTCTACAAATACTAGTTTTCAATACTTTGTATATAGACCATTGTCATGGAAACTGGATAATCCAATAGTGGCTTTCATTTTCATCTACTTTATAGTTAGTGTTGTTGAACATTTTATCGTGTACTTGTGGACGGTGAATTGCATGTCTTTTTTGTTGAAGTGATATTTTTGTCCATTTTATATTGAATTCCGTTTTCTATTTTCTTACTTAATTTTTGGTTATCTATATATGTGGATCTTAATGGCTTGTCATTTCTAAGATATGCAAATAATATCTTCTGAGACTTTCTTAAATATGATAGTGATTCTAGTTCTAATCTAGACCACTAAAACATACAAGTGAACTCTATAGCACGAAAATACACTATAGTATTTTTAAGGTTATGTTTCTATTATTCTTTAAAAGTTTGAAGACCATTTTAAATGTTGAAATAAAAGAAACATTCCCAAGCCATTCTCTTGTGGAAGAGAAACACCATATCACAAAAAGAATATTATCTTCTTTTCCTACTTTTCAAGATGCCATGAGACTTAAGAACTAACATAGTAAACTTCTGAGTGTTTCCTTTTATGAGTTCTGTTTTATTGGGGGGGTATACCCAGTGATGTTCAGGGCTTATTCCTCATTCTCTCCTCAGGGCTCACTCCTACACCCTACTGCTGAGAAGATCATGGACAATATGTGATGCTGCCAGGGATAGAACCCAGGTTGACATGTGCAAGACAAATTGCTACCAGCTGAGCTATTGATCCTGTCCCAGTATCTTTTTAAACTCTTATTTTAGGCACCATGGTTCATAATATTGTCAATGATAGAGTTACATGAATAACACAATCTCTTCCCCCATTCCCTCCCAGAGTGACGATTTCTCACCATCGTTGCCCCAATGCTCCCCAAACTTATCCCCCATTACTTTCTCTCTGGTGGCTTCATCCTCGTTCTCTTGACATTGAGAATTAATTATACCCCTACTATGTTTTTTATATCCTACATAAAAGAGTCATTCTGTGTCTGTCCATCTCCTTCTAACTAGATTCATTCAGCTTGATACCATTAAAATCCATCCATGTTACAGCAAATTTCATGATTTCATATTTTTATACCTGTGTATTATTACAGTGAGTAAATAAAATAGCTTATTTATCCAGTTATCTGTTCTTTGACACACTTGGATTGTTACCATATTTAGGCTACTGTTTTGCAATGAATGTAGGGTTTCAAAAATCTTTCCTGAATTGACCTTTTTATGTTGGGGTAGATACCAAGAAATGCAGATACAGGTTTATATAGCAGCTCAATTCCTAGGCTTTTTTTTTTTTGATGAGTATATGTACTGTTTTTCAAAAAGCTTGAACTGGTCAAATTCCCCACAAGCAGTAAATGAGTGTTCCACCTATGCCAGCACTGGTTGTTTTGTTCTTTGTGATATGCCAGACTGATTGTTGTTTTGATTCGCAATTACCTCATCTTGAGTGATAAAGAGAACATTGTTATAACTTTAAAATATCTGTAGGTCTTCTTTGAGGAAAATTCTGATAATCCTCATCTCCATTTTCTTATGGGATTTCTTTCTTGTTTTTTTTTTCTCCTTACATTAGCTCTATCTCATAAGTATGTTGGATATATATGTTGAAGATTAAAAACTTTGCCAGATTAATTGTGGAAAAATGTTCTTTCCAAGTCTTCAATTTGGTCATTGTTTCTTTTGTAGTGCAGAAGCTTCTAAGTTTTATATAATCAAGTTTGTAAATCTTTGCTTCCATTTGTTTGACCACAGGTTTTAGCCATTGGAATTACCACTTTCATTCATGTCATGGATGTTCAACTTATATTTTTCTGAATGAAATTTATTGATTCAGGTCTAATATCAATGTATTTAATCCATTTTGATTTGAATTCTGTTCAGGGTATTAGGTAAGGGTCTGCCTGCATTTTAATATGACTCACCAGTTATCTAAACACCAGTGTTGAAGATGCTTTCATTGTTTCACTTAATATTTTCGCTATATTATCAAATATTAAATGTCCATATATATAATGGAATGCCTTAAATATACTCACTGGTCAAAAAGTTCATCTAATTCCTACAATGTTTTATAACTATAACTTTACAAAAAATTTATTTTTTATCTATTCACATTCATGCTACTCAATATTTTTTTTTAAATTTATTTATTGAATCACTGTGGGAAAGGTTACAAAGCTTTCAGGTTTATGTCTCAGTCATGCAAATATCAAACACATTTCCCTTTACCAATACTTATTTTTTACCATGAAGAACCCCAATAAAACCCCACCCCCACCCCTCCCCGTCCCTGTGAAGCAGATGAATTCTAGTTAACACTCTATCTGCTTTGATTAGATTCATTGTTTCAATAAAAGATTCACCACTATTATTTAGAGTTTACCCCCCCCCCAAATCAGACATGCTGAAAAAGCATTGTGAAGTGATTTGCTTTCTACGGCTGGGTTCAAGAATTAAATGTTGGTTTTGGATTTCTGCTCTTTTACCTATTGACCCTGGAAGTATTTCTACTGAAAGTCAGATAGTTAAGAAATTGGTTTCTGTGTTCTGGAGTCCTGGCCGTGCTGGAGAGCCGCTCGCGGGGGGCAACCGGTGGCCTCGGTAGGGCGTGAAGGGCGGACCGAAACGCCCCCCTTCCCATGAGGTTTTAGTCGCCCCCACACTCCCGGCTCATACCTGCTATCCACAAGGCTCCCATGTGGCCGCCATCTTTCTTTCCAGAGAGGAGAGGGCGAATGGGGCAACACCCTTTCCCCTCCGGCAGACTTGATGGCCTGGATCAATGCAGAGTCTGTTCACTTTTCTGCTCCAAGCTGCTGGGTTCTGCATTAAGTCCTTGTGCTTCTGGGGCCGTGGCCGTGCTGGAGAGCCACTCGTGGGGGGCAACTGGTGACCTCGGTAGGGCGTGAAGGACGGACCGGAACGCCCCCCTTCCCATGAGGTTTTAGTCGCCCCCACACCCCCGGCTCATACCTGCTGTCCACAAGGCTCCCATGTGGCCGCCATCTTTCTTTCCAGAGGGAGGAGGGCAGAAGGGAGCAACACCCTTTCCCCTCTGGGCAGAAATGATTGCCTGGATTAACGCATAGTCCTTTCACTTTTCTGCTCCAAGCTGCTGGGTTCTGCATTAGGTCATTGTGCTTCTGGGGCTGTGGCCGTGCTGGAGAGCCGCTCGTGGGGGCAACTGGTGGCCTCGGTAGGGCGTGAAGGGCGGACCGAAACGCCCCCCTTCCCATGGCTACTCAATATTTTTAATCTAAAATGTATTTTTTAATTTTTATTAGTGAAACACCATGAGGTACAGATGATGACTTACAAATTTTTGTGCTTGGGTTTCAGATGTACAATGATCAAATACCCACCCCTCCACCAGTGCCCATTTTCTACCACCACTGGTCCCAGTATCCCTCCACACCCATCCCTCCCATCCCACCCTGACTCTGTGGCAGGGCATTCCCTTTTGTTCTCTCTCTCCTTTTGGGTGTTGTGGTTTGCAAAAGAGGCATTGAGTGGCAATCATGTTCAGACTATAGTCTACTTTCAGCATGCTTCTCCCATCCTAGGAGGATCCTCCCAACACCCTTTATTTGGTGTTCCCTTCTCTATCTGAGCTGTCTTTTTCCCCAGAGTGTGTGACTGGCTTCCAAGCCATGGAGTGAACCTCCTGGTACTTATCTTGGCTATTCTTGGGTGTTAGTCTTCTATTTTGTTACTTTATGTTCCCCAGATGAATGCAATATTTCTTTGTCTATCCTTCTCTTTCTGACTCATTTCACCTAGCATGATACTTTCCATGTAGTACCACTTAAATGTAAATTTCATTACTTCATCTTTTCTAACAGCTACATAGTACTCCAATGTGTAGATGTACCAAAGTTTCTTTAACCAGTCATCTGTTCTCAGGCACTCAGGTTTTTTCCAGATTCTGGCTGTTGTAAAGTGTGCTGCAACTAACAAACAAGTGAAGATGTCACTTCAACTATACTTTTTTGCTTCTTTGGGATATATTCCCAGGAGTGTTATTGCTGGGAAAAATTGGAGCTCAATTTCTAATTTTTGGAGAAGTGTCCAAACAGTTTTCCAAAAAAGCTCAACCAGACGACATTCCCACCAGCAGTGAAGAGGGTCCCTTTCTCAACACATCTGCACCAATACCGGTTGCTCATGTCCTTTTGGATGTGGGCCAATCTCTGTGGTGTGAGACGATATCTCATTGTTGTTTTGATCTGCATCTCACTGACAAGTAATGATGTAGAGCATTTTCTCATGTGCCTTTTTACCATTCGAATTTCTTTGAGAAATTTTCTGTTCATTTCGTCGCCTCATTTCTTGATGGGGTTGGATGTTTTCTTCTTGTGGAGTTCAACCAGTACTTTGTATAACCTTGATATCAACCCCTTGTCAGATGTGTATTGTGCAAGTATCTTTTCCCAATCTGTAGACTGTCTTTGTATTTTGGTCACTGTTTCTTTTGACGTGCAGAAGCTTCTTAGTTTAAGATAGTCCCATTTATCTATCTCTGTTTTCACCTGCTTAGTCAGTGGCGTGACATCTTTGAAAATACCATTAGATTAAATATCATGTAGTGTTTTGCCAACTTTGTCTTCAATGAACCTTAAGAATTCCGGTCTGATGTTGAGGTCTTTAATCTATTTTGATCTTACTTTTGTACATGGCATTACACAGAGATCTAAGCCCACTATTTTGCATGTAGCTGTCCAATATTGGCAGCACAATTTGTTAAAGCGGCTTTCCCTGCTCCACTTCACTTTTCTTGCTCCCTTATCGAAGATTAGATGATCATATGCTTGGGGGGAGATGTCAGTATATTCAACCATGTTCCATTGGTCTACAGCTCTGCCTTTGTTCCAGTACCATGCTGTTTTAATTACTACTGCTTTGTAGTAGAGTTTGAAGTTAGGGAGGTTGATTCCTCCCATTTTATTTTTCCCAATAATTGCTTTAGCTATTCATGGGGAATTATTGTTCCATATAAATTTCAGGAGCGTTTGCTCATGTCAGTGATTTTTTTTTTCACTATATCCCGCCATTGCCTTCGGGCTTGCAGGGTTTCCTCTGATAGGTCTGCTGTGAATCTAAGGGGTGCTCCTTTGTATGTGATTTCCTTCTTTGACCGTCTGCTTACAGTATTGTATCTCTATAGGCAGCATCGATGATTCTAACTATGATATGTCTTGGTGTGTTTTTGTTGGGGATCTCTTTTAGCTGTCTCCTCTGGCTCCTTGAACCTGAATGGTTGCATTTTGAGCTCTGGGAATTTTTCAGCAATGAGTTGTTTAATCGTGGTTTTTTCATTGGGATTGTTTCCCTGACCTTCTCGTACTCCGATGATTCTACTGTCGTTCCTCTTGGAATCATCTCCTAGGACTCTGATTCTCTCTAGAGCTATTTTGATGTCACTTGCCGCTGTTTGTTGTTGCCTGTTGGCTTGGTGCAGCTGATCCTCCAGCTCACTGATTCTCTCTTCAGCTGCGGTCATTCTACTGTTGAGGGCAGAGACTGAGTTTTTCATTTCGTCTACGGAATCTTTTATTCGTGACATTTCTGCTCTTATTTCTTCCCGTAATTTGTCGATTTTTTTCTGTTGTGTTACTGGATATCTGTCTGACTGTTTTATTGAGTTGATTGAACATCTTTATGACTTCGTATCTGAATTCTTTGTCAAAGAGGTCCCTTAGGTGAGCAGTATCGATAGCAGCTTCTGGAATCTTTTTGTTGTCTTCCCCATGTGATCGTGATTTGTAAGATAACATGTAAGATAACAGCATGGTGTTTCTTTATGCTGCTGTGTTGGTATGGGGACTAGGTTCCTTGGTATGGCTAAACTATCTGCAGCCATTTGAGCACTGGCCCGCTGAAAATTAGGCCACGCCCACTTCTACAGAAGTCACTTCCACTTCTGAAAAGATCACACCCCCACGGGTACCTGGTGTATCTGGGAGGAGTAAAGACTGGGTAGGGTAGAAGACCAGCACAGCTTGGTGGACGAAGAGGAAGAAGCTCAGGGCTGCTTTTCTTCCAGTGTCCGAGAGGATGCCTGGGAGGCTTACACGGAGAAATCCAAGTCCCAGGTTTGAGTTCCGGTGGATGAAATGACCTGGGTTTGGGAGAAGACCAGCACAGCTTGAGGGAATAAGAGTATAATAAATTTCAAACTAGGGGAAAGAGAAACATCCCACCTTCTTTTCCCCCTGGGGATTGCTTTGGTTATTTGTGGGGGTGGAGGGGGGAAGTGTAATACTCCAAATTATTTTTAGTGTGTTTGATCCACGTCTTTTAAAATGATTTTGGAATTTAATTTTTCACACTTATTTTATTAAAGCACTGTGATTTACAAAGTTATTCATAGTTGAGTTACAGACATACAATGTTCCAGCACCAATCCCAAACACAATTGTCAACTTCACTCCACCCGTGTTCCCAGATTCCCTCTCCTGCCCACTTACTCCAGCCTCAGCATGCTATCTTTACAGGAACTTTATAAATATGGTTATTAAAGATTTGGTCCTGCAATTTCAGTGTTGTTGACTCTCACTTGGATATTTAGCTCTACCATTCATTAACACCACCATTGTAACTGAATTCCCTTGACCTCTGTCCCCATTGATCTTTTTTTATTTACCCATTCTCCCCTTCCCCCCACAGTTTGTTTCTCCTCCCTATTATCTAGGGCAAAGGGTAATATAGGTATCCCCCTTTAAATCATTTCATTGAATCATCGTTATAATAAATACCTCATATAAGTGATATAATGCTGTTTATCCTTCTTCAGCTTACTTCATTTAACAAAGGAATCTTCCAGTACCATCCATGTTGCAGCAAATTGTATTATTTCATCATTCTTTTCTACTGCATAGTGTTCCTTTGTGTATATATATGTATATATATACATATATATATATATACCCATATATAGCTGGAGCTGGAGCGATAGCACAGCGGGTAGGGCGTTCGCCTTACAAGCGGCCAACATGGCCGACCCGAGTTCGATTCCTCCACCCCTCTCGGAGAGCCCGGCAAGCTACTGAGAGTATTCAATATGCCAAACACAGTAACAACAAAGTCTCCTGTGGAGACGTTACTGGGCCCGTTCGAGCAAATCGACGATCAACGGGAGGGCCTTTACCTTTACCCAGCAAAAACCCGATCATTTATTTTTATGGGCTGGAGCAATAGCACAGCGGTAGGGCATTCGCCTTACAAGCGGCCAAGATGGCCGACCCGAGTTCGATTCCTCCGCCCCTCTCAGAGAGCCCGGCAAGCTACCGAGAGTATTCGATATGCCAGACACAGTAACAACAAAGTCTCCAATGGAGACGTTACTGGGCCCACTCAAGCAAATCGACGATCAATGGGAGGGCCTTTTAAATTTTTTTTAAATTAAAATATATACCCATACTCCTGATCCACTTAATTGTTGTTGGCATCTAGTTTTATTCAAAATCTTAGCTATTGTACTAAGTGCTTCAATGTACAACAGTGAGCATATGTTCTTTTAAAATTATTTTATTTAATTATTTTAATTGAATCACAGAGAAATACATTTATAAAACAGTTTATGATTGGGTTTCAGCCATATAAAGTTCTAACACTCAGCCCTTCACCAGTGTACATTTCCAACTACCAGAAATGCCATCTGCACCTTTATGTTTATTGCAGCACTAATTATATTAGAATCTGGAAACAACCCTAGATCCCATGAATAGACGACTGGGTAAAGAAACCATAGTGCATCTACACAATGGAATACTATACAGCTGTTGTAGAAGTTAAGTTGTGGGATTTGCTTATAAGTGGATGGACATGGAGACATGCATATGTACCTTTGAATGAATTTTTTGTGTGTCTTGGGGATAGGTAACCAAAAGCAGAATTGATGCACCATACAGCAGCTCAATTCTGACTTTCTCATGAAACATTCCTACTGTTTTCCATAGGCATTGGACCAGAAAATATACCTACTTGCAGTGGATGAGCATTCATTTTTTATCATATCCCTGAGAACAGATTATTCTCAATATTTTGATGTGTCATTCTCTCTGGTGTAAGATAACATATCATTATCGTCTGATTTTGATTTCCCTAAAAAGTAATGTTGAGCATTTTAATGACTTTATTGGCTAGTTATTGGTCTGTCTTAGAGGAGTTCATGTTCATTTCCCCTGCCCATTTTGGATAGGTATTTTTATATAAAAAAAAAGATATGGGTTTCTGTGCATTGATTTTGTAACCTACTACTTTACTCTATAAATATACTGTTTCTAGAACCTTATTTGTAGAAGTGTTAGGGTATTCTAAGGATAATATCATGTCATCTGCTAATGAGTTTGACTTCTATTCTATGTGGATGACCATAATATTTGTTTTGTGTCTAATTATTATGGTAAGCAGTTCCAATACTATATGGACTAGTAGTTGTGAGAGGCAGTAAACTTGTCTTACTCCTAATTTAAAAGGAAGATTTCCTGATTTTCACCATTGAGAACAATATTTAATGTGGTCTAGTGGAAATTAGCTTTAACTGTGTTCAGTAAAGTTTATTCCACTCCCACTTTGTATTGAGTTTTTAATCATGCATAAATGCTCCTTTGTCAAAATTTCTGAATTTGTTGATATGACTTTTTAAACTTCCTTTAATATATAGGGTGGATTACATTGACTGGCATACATATATTAAACCATACTCCCATCCCTGGTATGAACCCTACTTATTCACTGTGAATGTTCTTTTCTCATTAATTTATTATTTTATTTATTTATCGAATCACTGTAAGATAGAGAGATAGAGTAACAAAGCTCTTCATGGTAGGTTTCAGTAATACATTGTTCCAACACCCATCCCTCCACCAGGATATATTTCACACAATTTCCCACTCACTACACTTCCACTAGACTGTCTTTATGGCAGGCATTTTCCTTCTCTCTCTCTCTCTCTCTCTCTCTCTCTCTCTCTCTCTCTCTCTCTCTCTCTCTCTCTCTCTTCCTCCTCCACCCCCGTGCCCTCTTTTGGGCATTATGATCTAGAGTACAGATACTAAGAGGTTACCATGCTTGCTCTCTCAAAATCTTTTCAGCTCACAGTTATCAAAAGCAATCATTTCCAACTTTAATTGTCATAGTGTCCCCATCTCTATCACAACTGATTTCTCCCCTAGCACTTGAAATAGGCTTCTAACTGTAGACCAATCCTCCTGGTCCTTGTTTCTACTATCTTGGGTATTAGTATCATATTTTTATATACAATAAATGAGTCCAAAATTTCTATATTTTTCCATCTCCTTCTGAATAATTTCACACAGCATGATACTCTTCATGTCCATCCTTTCATAAGCGAATATCATAGCTTGATTTTTCCTAAAAGTTGCATAGTATTCCATTGTGTACATACACCGTAGTTTCTTGAACCAGTCATCTGTTCTCAGGAGGTCACTCTGGTTGTTTCCAGAGTCTCTCTATTGTGAATAGTGGTGCAATGAACACAGAAGTGCAGAAAACATTTCTGCTATGTGATTTTTAGCCCCTGGGTCATATTCAGAAATAGTATTGATGGGTTGTATGGAAGCTTAATTTCTATCATGTTTAGGAATGCCCATATTGTTTTCCAAAAAGGAAGAATCAGTCAGCATTCTCACCAACAATCAAGAAGAGTCTCTTTCTTCCCTTATCCATGCTAGCACTAGTTGCTCTTGTTCTTTTTGATGTTTTCTAGTTTCTGTGGAGCGAGACGATATTCATTGTTGTTTTGATTTGTATCTTCCTGATGATCAGCAATGTAGAGAAATTTTTCAAAAGATAAAAGTGTCTTTTGTCCTCTTCTATTTCTTTTTTTAGCCTCTTGTATTTCTTCTTTGAGGAAGTTTCTGTTCACTCCTTCTCCTCAGTTTTTGATGGTTTTAGTTGTTTTTTTTTTTTTTCATGTAATGTTCTACCAGTGTCTTACATTATCTTGGATATCAAGTCTTATTAAGAGCAGGATATGTGTTTCAATTTCCTGGAGTCTTCTATTTTTTTTTCTTTTGGGTCACATCCAGCGATACACAGGGGTTATTCCTGGCTCTTCTCTCAGAAATTACTCCCGACGGTGCTCAGGTTGGCCACATGCAAGGCAAATGCCCTACTGGCTCTGCTATTGCTCCAACCTCTCTTCTATTTTTTGAAGTAGTGTATTGTACGTTTCTTTATATAACTCCTTCACCTTTTTTAGTTTAGCTGATTCAGATGTACTTGATTTTCTGAGGTATATTTGTGAATGGAATTGTTTAGCTAATATCTCTCTTCTTTTTCATTATTTGTATATAGGAAAGTCATAGATTTCTGGGTATTGGTTTATAACATGCTAATTTAACATGCTAATTTGCTAACTTACAGACCTACTATTTCCAGGAGCATATTTTAGATTTCTTAGAATTTTCTTATTCTATTATGTCATCTGCAAATAGTGAAAGTTTGACTTTTTCCTTTCTTATCGGGAAGTCCTTGATATCTTTTATTGGCTTAACTATTGTATCAAGTACTTCCCTTATTATTTTCAATAGAAGTGGTGAGAGTGAGCCAATTTGTCTTCTGCCTGATTTGGGGGAAAACTGTTTCGTTTTTCCACATTGAGAATAGTGCTTATTGTGAGCTTGTGGTAAATGGCTTTAACTATATTGAGGAAAGTTCCTTCAACTTTGATTTTGTTGAGACTTTTTATCATGAATGGACGATTGATCTTGTTAAATGCTTTCTATTTTTCTGTTGGTATGACCATATTATTTTTATATTTTACTTTATTGACATATTGCGTTATGTAAATTGACATGCAAAAGGCAAACCATATTTGCATCCCCGAGATAAATCCTACTTGGTCATGGTATATGATCCTTTTGATGAGTTGTTGGATTTTATTTGTTAGTATTCTGTTGAAGATATTTGCATCTGTGTTCATCAGAGACATCTGTCTATAAATTCCCTTTTTGTAGTATCTTTGTTTGCTTTGGATATCAGGGTTATACTTGCATCACAGAAACTGTTTGGGGATGTTTCTTTTTCCTCAATATTCTGGAAAAGCTTGAAAAGTATTGGCAATAGTTCCTCTTTAAATGCTTGAAGGAATTCACTTAATGAATCCATTTAGACTTAGCTTTCGTTTGGGGGAAGACTTTCTATTACCATTTCAATTTACTTGATGATAATAGGTCTATTCAGGTATTCCAAATTTTCTTGGTTTAACCTTTAGAGGTTATAAGAATCCAGGAATTTATTCATTTCTTTAAGGTTCTCTTATTTCATGGAATAAAGTTTTCAAAATAATCTCTGATGATCCTATGGATTTTTGTAGTTTCTGTTGTGATGTCCCCCTTTGCACTTCTGATTCAATTTTCAGGTTCTCTCTGTGTTTCCTTTAGAGTCTTCCTATTTTTTTATCAATATTATTTATTTTCTAAAGGAACAAGCTCTTTGTTTCATAGATCTTTTTTTTTTTATTTCTTTATTGAATCACCGTGGGAAAGGTTACAAAGCTTTCAGGTTTAGGTCTCAGTCATGCAAATATCAAACACATTTCCCTTTACCAAAACTTATTTTTTACCATGAAGAACCCCAATAAAACCCCACCCCCACCCCTCCCAGTCCCTGTGGGGCAGATGAATTCTAGTTAACACTCTATCTGCTTTGATTAGATTCATTGTTTCAATAAAAGATTCACCACTATTATTTAGAGTTTACCCCCCCCCCCAAATCAGACATGCTGAAAAAGCATTGTGAAGTGATTTGCTTTCTACAGCTGGGTTCAAGAATTAAATGTTGGTTTTGGATTTCTGCTATTTTACTTATTGACACTGGAAGTATTTCTACTGAAAGTCAGATAGCTAAGAAATTGGTTTCTGTGCACTGGAGACGTGGCCGTGCTGGAGAGCCACTAGTGGGGGGCAACTGGTGGCCTCGGTAGGGCGTGAAGGGCGGACCGAAACGCCCCCCTTCCCATGAGGTTTTAGTCGCCCCACATCCCCGGCTCATACCTGCTGCCCACAAGGCTCCCATGTGGCCGCCATCTTTCTTTCCAGAGGAAGGAGGGCGGAAGGGACCAACACCCTTTCCCTTCTGGGCAGACATGATGGCCTGGATTAACGCATAGTCCTTTCACTTTTCTGCTCCAAGCTGCTGGGTTCTGCATTAAGTCCTTGTGCTTCTGGGGCTGTGGCCGTGCTAGAGAGCCGCTCATGGGGGGGGCAACTGGTGACCTCGGTAGGGCGTGAAGGGCAGACCGAAACGCCCCCCTTCCCATGAGGTTTTAGTCGCCCCCACACCCCTGGTTCATACCTGCTGTCCACAAGGCTCCCATGTGGCCGCCATCTTTCTTTCCAGAGAGGAGAAGGCGACTGGGGCAACACCCTTTCCCCTCCAGACAGACCTGATGGCCTGGATCAACGCATAGTCCGTTCACTTTTCTGCTCCAAGCTGCCGGGTTCTGCATTAAGTCCTTGTGCTTCTGGGGCTGTGGCCATGCTGGAGAGCTGCTCGCGGGGGGCAACTGGTGACCTCAGTAGGACGTGAAGGACGGACCGGAACGTCCCCCTTCCCTGTTTCATAGATCTTTTGCATTGTTTTTTGAGATTCCAGCTCGTTAACTTTAGCTCTACATGATATTATTCCCTTCTTCTTGTCTGGTTTGGACTCCTTTTTTGGTTATTTTCCAGTATCTTAAGTTGTGAAATTAGGTTATTTTTTATGTGAGTTCTTTCTTCTTTCCTGATAAGTGTTTACAGAAATATAAACTTTCTTCTTAACACTGCTTGTGCTGTGCTCCACAGGTTTTGATGGCTTGTTTCTTCACTCTCGTTTGTTTCCAGGAAGAGTTTGATTTCCTTTTTGATTTCCTCTCTAAGCCACTGGTTGTTCAGTAGTGAGCTTTTTTATTTCCAAGTGTTTGATTTGATTGTATGGCTTTGTGCTTCATTTAAGCCTATTTTCAGTTCATCATGGTCTGAAAATATAAATGATATGATTTCTATTCACTTAATGTATGGAGGTATGCTTTGTGGGATAACATGTGGTCTGTCTTGGAGAATATCCCATGTGTGCTAGAGACGAACGTGTATTCAGCTTGGGGAGGATGCAAAGTCTCATATATATAGTCCCTTTCTTCCATTTTTTCCTCAAATAAAATATTTCCTCACAGAGTTTTAGTCTAGTTCATCTTTCTAGATGTTACAAAGTGGTGTTGAAATCTCCAATTACTATACTTTTGCTATCGATGTTTTTATTTATCTATTAGTGGTTATTTTAAGTAGTTTTTCTGGTCCTTCATTTGGTGCATATCCGTTTAAGTGTGTGAGAACTTCCTGATATACAGATCCCTTGATCATTAAGAAACGACCGTCATTGTCTCATAAAGATATTCAGTTTGGGGTCTATGTCATCTGATATTAATATACCCACCCATGCTTTTTTGTGGGTGTTTTTGTTTAAAGAATTGTTTTGGGGGGCTGAAGCAATAGCACAACGGGTAGGGCGTTTGCCTTGCATGCTGCTGACCCGGGTTCGATTCCCAGCATCCCATATGGTCCCCGAGCACCGCCAGGAGTAATTCTTGAGTGAAGAGCCAGGAGTAATCCCTGTGCATCGCCGAGTGTGACCCAAAAAGAAAAAAAAAGAATTGTTTTTGATCCTTTGCATTTCTATCTGTTTGCTCTAGGTGTTCAGATGTTTCTTGTAGGCAGCAGAGTGCTGGGTTCATTTTTCTAATCCATCCTGCCACTCCGTATCTCTTAATTCGTACATTTAGCACATTGAAATGAGAGAGAATATTGTTATATGGTTTTTGTGACACGTTACAAAAGAATTGGGTATATTTGTGGGGCTTGCTTATTTTAATGTAACCCATTTAGTTCCTCCTGTAACAATGCTTTTGAGTCTAGGAAGTGCCTGCGTTGTCATTTACCTGTGAAACTGTGCATTGAACCTCATTCCAAATCTGAATGAGAGTTTGGCTGGGTCAACTATTCTTGGTGAGGCCTTCATTTCACCGAGTTTTTCACTATACCCCATCACTGTCTTTGCACCAAAGACTTTCATCCGATAATTCTGTTGTAAATCTTAAGGATGCTCCTTTGTAAGTAATTTCCTTCTTCGATCTTGCTGCTTTCACTATTATATTTCTATCTATGGTTTCTGTCATTCTGATTAGGATGTGTGGTGGAGTACTTTATTTGAATTTTTTTTAGCTGGTACCCTTCTTGACTCCTGAATGTACTGAGATGCTTGCACTCTTCAGCTTTGGAAACTTCTCAGTAATGATGGTTTTGACAATTGTTTCTTCATCAGGGTTTTCTTCCTGACCCTTGGGGACCCTGATGAATCTTATGTTATTTCTATTAACTTCATCATGATGTTCTCTTGTTTTCTATTGTATTATTTTGAGGCTCCGTTCCATCTTTTGCTGTTGTCTGAAGATTCTCAGTACCTCATTTTGGAGCTCACTGATTCTGTCTTCAGAAGCTGTTACCCTGCTGCTGAGACCTTTCACTGAGTTTTTCATTTCACCTATGAAGTTTGTCAGATCTTTCATTTCTGCTTATATTTTCCTTTATATTTTCCTCATTTCTGCTGTCATATCCTCTTGTATTTTATTGGCAGTGCATTCCATTCTTTGTTTGAGTTCCTTTTTATATTTAACGGTTCCATTATAAATCCCTTATCCTAGGGGTTATATAGTTCATTATTACTGTTTGGGTCATCTGGGCTAGTGACTTCAACACTGAAATATTCATCTGTATAATCCATTATGCTTTTAATCACTATAAGCAACTAATCATTACTGATATACATTATAATAAGTAAACATTATTAAGCTTTGCAGAAATTTAACAGAACATTGCCCATTACATAGAACAATTATTGTTTGAGATAAAGCTGAAATCACAATAAAATATGTTTTATGGAAAGAGGAGTATTTGTTGTCTTCTTTTCTTCTTTCTATGTGCTGTCTTCTCTGTACCAGTAGATATTTGGTTTTAATTTTATTAGGTATTTAGACAGTGGGCCGGAGCAATAGTACAGCGGGTAGAGCATTTGCCTTGCACACGGCCAACTGGTGTTGATTCCTCCGCCCCTCTCGGAGAGCCCAGCAAGCTACCGAGAGTATTCCACCCTCACGGCAAACCCTGGCAAGCTACCCGTAACGTATTCGATATGCCAAAAACAGTAACAACAAGTCTCACAATTTGTTGTGAGACGTTACTGGTGCCCACTTGAGAAAATCAATAAACAATGGTAGGACAGTGTTACAGTGCTATTCAGACAGTAATAATTAACACATCAGTTATAAATATGAACAACTCTCTTGTAAGTGCTATCAACTTCATCTCATTTTCTTTTTAACTTATTTTATTTACATTTAAATCATTTCAGTATTAAGGCACCATGATTTACATAGTTATTTAGTCATGTTTTAGAAGTATAATATTTCTACAATTCTACCACTAGTGTCAATTTCTTTCCACTAATGACCTAGGTTCCCTCCCACATCCAGTTTGCCTCCTTAATAGGCACACAGTTTGTAGTTTAGTTGTGGTGATTTGAATCTCATACTTACAGTGTTGGTGACTCTGTAATTTTGATATACACATATATAACACCTCAATACCATCAACGTGCACAAGGCCCCTGGCCAACTATACTTTTCACCTTATATCCATTTCTTCTTGCCCTGCCCTCAGTTTCTTCTTTTTCATTTTTCTCATTTTTATAGTCTAGTATCAAGGTTAATCTGAATATTTCCCCTTTGATACAATGTATTTGTTTTTTTAATCTGTTTCGTAAACCAAAATGAAGAATTTGTCATGGTTTATTATTGTATATTCTTTTGTTTTGTTACTCTATATACTACAGTTTTGTGATGTTATGTGGTATCTTTCCCCTTCCTCTAACTAATTTTATATAACATGTGAAACTCCAGTTCCACCCAAAATGCAGTAAACTGAAATAATTCATCTTATCATATCTGCATGGTATTCCATTTTGTATATGTACCAAAATTGCTTCTTTAGCAATTCATATGTTCCTGGGTTTTTGCATTTTTTCATATCCTGGTTATTGTACTAAATTTCCATCCAAGTACTAACAAGGCCTGACCCTACTTAGCTTCAGAGATTAGACGAGATTGGGCGCATTCAAGGTGCCAGTAGGGCATCTGACCAAATTTTAATTAATATAGGTGTGTATATATTTCATTTATTTATTTATTTATTTAGATCTGGGGTACCCAAGACTTATTCCTAATTCTGTGCTCAAAGTACATGACTGAGAGTGTTCAGGGAAGTATACATAAAGCCAGGAATTGAACTGGTGTTGGCCCCATGCAAGACAGGTAGCTTAACCCCTATGATAATACCACAATACCCTATTGTGGTAGCACTGTAGCACTGTCCTCCCAGTGTTCATCAGCTTGATCGAGCAGGCTCAGTAATATCTCCATTGTGAGACTTTGTTGTTACTGTGTTTGGCATATCGAATACATCAGGGGTAGCTTGCCAGGTTTTGTCGTGTGGGCGAGATACTCTTGGTAGCTTGCTGGGCTCTCTGAGAGGGGCAGAGGAATTGAACTCAGGTCGGCCGGGTCAGCAACATGCAAGGCAAATGCCCTACCCGCTGTGCTATTGCTCCAGCCCAAAAAGCTTTGTGGTAATATTTTTAAATTATTGTTATTATTATTATTATTATTATCATCATCATCTGGAGCGATAGCACAGCGCGTAGGGCGTTCGCCTTACACGCGGCCAACATGGCCGACCCGAGTTCGATTCCTCCGCCCCTCTTGGAGAGCCCGGCAAGCTACCGAGAGTATTCGATATGCCAGACACAGTAACAACAAAGTCTCCAATGGAGACGTTACTGGGCCCGCTCGAGCAAATCGACGATCAATGGGAGGGCCTTTACCTTTACCTTTACCTTCTATTATCATCATCATTATTATCTTTGGGGTGATATTCCTAGATGTGGGAATTATGGGACAAATGAAGCTCCATTTTTACATTATTGATAAACATAATACCACATCTCTTCCAAGACTATTTCCAAGTATTTTATAATATGCCCTTTTCATATTTCAAGAGATGTGTCACTGTCACTGTCTTCCCATAGTTCATTGATCTGCTCGAGTGGGCTGAGTAACATTGTGAGACTTGTTACTGCTTTTGGTATATCAAATATATTTCGATATACACAGGTAGCTTGCCAGGCTTTGCCGCGGGCAAGATACACTTTGGTAGCTTGCCGGGCTCTATGAGAGGTGCGGAGGAATGGAACCTGGGTCGGCCATGTGCAAGGCAAACGCTCTACCTGCTGTGCTATTGCTCCAGCCCAACCGGCCAACATGGCCAACCTGAGTTCCATTCCTCCGCTCCTCTCAGAGAGCCCGGCAAGCTACTAAGAGTATCTTGCCCACATGGCAAAGCCTGGCAAGCTACCAGTGATGTATTCAATATGCCAAACACAGTAACAAGTCTCATAATGGAGACATTACTGGGCCCGCTTGAGAAAATCGATGAATAATGGGAGGACCGTGACCGTGACTGCCCTTTTCATTGATTTGAAATGGTATCTCATTCTTTTTTTATTTGAATATACCAATTAAAAAGTAACAATTAAAACTGTGGGTTCACTTAATCACTTAATCACTTAATCCCCGTTATTCATCGATTTATTCGAGCGGGTGCCAGTAACGTCTTCATTCATCCCGGTTGCGTGCTAGCGTAGCCCAATGGTATCTGTTCGTTTTAGGAACATGTAGAGCCTCAAACCGATCATTTAGGGTCTTGACGAAGAAGTCTGACCATCTTATAGGTGGCCGTCCACGTGATCTTTTGATGTCTCGTGGAATCCAATCAGTAATGGCTCTAGTCCAGCGGTTGTCTGTAAACCTCATTACGTGTCCAGCCCATCTGATTTTTGATGTCTTGGCAAATGAGACAGCGTCCCTGATTCTTGAGCGTTGACGAAGATCAGAACTCCGGATTCTATCTCTCATTTGAGTGAATCATGATATTCCAAGCATAGTTCTTTCGATTCCTCTTTGAGAGACCCGAATAGCGTTCTCATCCTGTTTTCGTAGGGTCCAGGCCTCTGAGGCATATGTTAATGCAGGAAGAATAGTGGAATCAAAGAGATGTGCTCGTAGCTGGAGGTTCTTTGTCCTTTTAGTTATTTCTTCAATGCTCTTGAAGGCATTCCAAGCCGCTCTCTTCCTCCTGCGCAACTCAGGTGCCAGGTCATTCATCATGTTGATTTCTCGACCTAGGTATATATAACTGTTGCATTCGGAGATGGTGGTTCCGTTGAGAGCGAATGGAGCGTCAGGAACAAGGCTGTTTCTCATAAACATTGTCTTCGTAAGATTCAGCTGTAGTCCTACCTTTCCACACTCACGGTCAAAGTCCGCCAGCATTTGTGCCGCTTGGCTGATGTTTGGTGTTATTAGAACGATGTCATCAGCAAAGCGGAGGTGGTGTAGTTGCCGACCATCTATCTTCACTCCCATGTTTTCCCATTCTAGTCGTCGCATGATGTTCTCGAGGGTGGCACTGAAGAGTTTTGGTGAAATGGTATCACCCTGCCGAACCCCTCTCTTGATATGGATGATTACATCTTTGTAGAATGGTGAGATCTTGGTAGTGAATCCGCAATAGAGCTCACAAAGGATCCTGATGTATTGAGTTTGTACGCCCTGATTGGCTAGGGCTTCCATGACCGCTTCCGTCTCAACAGAATCAAAGGCCTTCTTTAAAAAAACTGTGGGTTATCACCATTAAAATCTAGTCAAATCCGCACCTTTGACTTATCCTGACCTGCAGAGTCTGGTGAGAAATAATAAAACTAATATAGTGGTTTCTCAGGTTGCATATTAGTCTTAGAAGTACTGAACAAGGGGATAAGTTGGCTGTATATTGAACACAATTTATCTTCCTCCACCCTGCATCCAAACTTGTGAGTTATTGTTTCTGCTGACAGGTACAGGTAACAGGTACATTAAGGACAGGTAACAGGTACATTAACAGCAAAGGATAAGATTTAAATAGCTGTGGTCACAGGGTGATAAATGATCAGCAGGCACCATTTGATGTTTAGCATTGATGTCAGGGTAATCTCCTGGGTATATTTTGCAGCTCATATTAACTAAACTAGATATTAATGTAATAATAATTTTTATTGTAGTTTTTCCTGGGCACACATTTGCAGCACTAATTGTGTAAACTATTTAACCTTGTTCAACCAACGGAACTATCCCAACGCTGGAGTTATTAAGAAATGATTTCCCATATCTCTCCCACTTCTTTCATTTTACCTTTTATTTATTTATTTGTTTATTTATTTGGTTTTTGGAATACACTTGGAGTGCTCAGATCATACTTCTGGTTCTGCTTCCAGTGACCACTTTTGGTAGGACTTGACGGACCTTTCACCATGTCAGGTATCAAACCTGGGTGAGCTGTAAGCAAGGCTAACGCCCTACACACTGTACTAGAACTCCAGTCCCCCTTTTTATTTTTTAAAGGTGGACTATTAGTGCCATAGATGTCCTGCCCTTTCAGTTGAGTTTTCCAATGGTTGACGATATTATTGATTCAAGAAGAAATTTCATAGGGTTTGAGGTCGTGCAATGTCCATATCTGGCATAGGCTACTGATGCAACAATAAATTATCTGTAAGAGTATTAGAATTGTAGTTCCTACAGGAATCCAGATTTTAATAGTTTCCCTATGTGAAAGCTTTATGGAATTGAGGTTACTCTACCAATCACATGAATTGCTGTACACCTCCATTTCTTATTGGAAGGAAATAATTTGCTGATATAGTAAAACATCAAGTGTGTGCATTGTTTCAGACAAACTTGGATAGAATACCATCTGTAATTGTTTTCTACTCTACTCCAAGTTACTTTTGATTATATAAAGGAGTGAAATCATATACAAACTACTAAAGTAGGTGCACAGAGAAGTCAAAATTAATATATAGGTGTATCTTGCCACTGACTGAGATATTCCACTTCTAACTCCACTTCTTCCAATTGTGTTGTGATTTGCTTATCAATGGAAATTGAATGAATAGTTCTTGGGTAGTGTTTTGCATAAATTAGATTACAAGGTAAAATATTTAGGAGTGGGAGTGTTGTTGAGGTGCTCTCACTAGAAGTTTGATTCTTACTGAGACGAATAGCAGAGTTAAGTAAAATAATATTACCAGTATATTAGCAGTAATTGTGAAGAATTATGGGTGATCAATGATATTGTAAAATTAAATTCTCTGTAATATTGAGTGCTCCATTATTTTTTAGCATAAATTCTCCTTGTTTTCTTGCTTTCTCGAGGCCTCCCCAAATGACTTTAGGTTAGTTATAGTCACTTTTGGGTCTAAACAGCGATACGTCTCCTTAATAGTTGATCCAGCTCAAGTGTCTGTCCTTCAGTATGTTGCATTTCTTTGGCTCCCCTAGGGTCAGTTGGTCTGGTTCTGGTGCTAATCCATGGTAGGATTTTACCCTTCTTGCTGGGAACCATACCAGTTGTTTTCCTGTTGAAGTGTAAACATAAACTCTCACCCATGTTTTCAATTCCCCTGGACAGTGCCAGCTATCTTCTAGCAAGGTTCTGAAAGAACCTGAGGCTTTAGTCAATTCCTGATGGGCTGTGCATGTTTTTGTGCAGGTGAGAATCTTTGAGATTTAAGCTTTAAAAAATCAAAATACTGCAATATTTAAGGAAAAATTATGTTTTTGTTCATGAGAAATTCATGAGAATATCGTCCATGTTTGTTTATTAGGAAGAGATTTTAGATTTTTATTTTTTGCCACACCTTGATGTGCTCAGGATTTACTCCTGTCTCTGTGCTCAAAGATCACTCTAGAAGTGCCAGGGACTCATACAGGTGCCAAGGTCACACCTAGGTCTGATGCTTGCAAAGCATGTGCATTACCCATTGTACTACCTCTCTGGTCCCAAGAATCATTATTATTAGGTATACTCTTTCTACTATAGTTTCATTTGGTAGGTTGTAGGATATAATTAAATATCCAAACAAGTACAGAATTTTAAAAATATTGTTGAGTTATATGCTGAACCATTGTCAGATTTTAACATCAAAGCTTTCCCCAAATAGTGAATGTTGACAGTGTGATATTACAGCTGTGTTGCTTTCTTTTCAATGAGCTTTGTCATTGATAGCATTTGAATAGGTATCTATAAATACACAATTTTTTTTGATAAGTCGGAACTCTTCATAATGAATGGCATCTGTTTGCCAGAGATCATTTGGCTAAAGACCTCGGGTTCATTTCCTGCAAGCATGAGATAGGAGAATTAACTTGGCAATATGATCAAACCCAGATGCCTTTTGCATATAACTAGGTAATACTGAACACTTTAGATAGGACTATGCCAGAGGTTATGTGGATGCTGAGCTTAAAATAACAGGCTTGATCTGTTTTAGTACTACCCTTAGCTATTTCTCAAAGCAATTTAGAATGCTGCTTGATGTGAGCAATAAAGATGAGCTGCTTATGCCCCTGTAAAGTATGCTGAAGAGGAATTTAACACAACAAATTCAGGATCACTGTTAATTTATTTAGTATAGCTTCTGGAAATTGAATGAGTATTTTTACACCATAATATAAGTCAGAAATGATGTCTAAAAATTCATGACTAAAAGTATATAAAGTTGTAAGAGTAACTCTGAAGGTATGTAGTAGAACCTAAGCTGTAAATTTAACAGATTTTCATACGTTTTTGTTCTTAGTTTTAAAATGAGTCTAGAACATCTTTCTAAGACTTTTCCCCTGGATTCTTTTGAACAAAAGTTCTAAAACAACTTCTCAGACACAATATTTAAAATACTCAGAAATAACCAAAACAAAATTGTCTTTAGAGTTTTTGATCAATTTTAGTATATCCATATAACTAGTTACATTATGTATTAAAAAAGGCTCATCACATTTTTAGATAATGCTTTTACTTAAACTAATATGGAGGGGAGGGGTAGCTCATCCAGTTGTGCTCTGGGTTTGTTCAGGCTCTGCACTCAGGCATTGCTTGGGGACCTTATATTGTCCTGTTATCAAACACTTGTTGGCCTCATGCAAGGCTCGTGTCAAACCCACTGTATTATCTCTCCAGTCCCAAAGCTGGCCGAGAACTTTTTTGAAGGCTGAAAACTTTTAGGTGAAATGGTGCTTCAATATGCTTCCCATGACTCTCCAGCATACCCTGAATCTATATACTTCCACTAACTGAGATTTTTAGAAATTTGATTTGGGGGAAGTCTTCTCTCACAAGTCTAATTGCCCATTGGTAGTTTTTTCAAAGCCATGCTTAGGTTTGACTTAGGATCTAGCAGACAAATGGATATGATATGGCAATTTTAGGCCAACTGATTTTCAATTCAGTTTAGAAAAACTGCTCATTCAATTTTTCCCCTAGAATGCTAAAAGGGAGATGGTGTAATAGCTTGTTTTTTTAATGTATCCTTTTTTTTTTTGCTTTAGTTAAAGTAATCACCTTAATCAGCAAATGTATAAGTCTTATTGTCTGATTTTCACTCTAAGAGAACCTGGCAGGCTACCAAGTAACCTGCCCTCATATATGCCTGACTGGGAACAGTTGTAAAGTTGATTAGAGGCTGCCCCAAAAGCCTTCATCCCTCTCAGAGAGCCCAGTAAGCTACTGAGAACATTCCTCCCACAAGGCAGAGCCTGGCAAGCTACCCATGGGGTACTCGATATGCCAAAAACAGTAATAATGATGGTCCTCATTCCTCTGACCCTGAAAGAGTCCCCAATATGCCATTGGGCTACAATAAATAGCATGTGACAGGGATGAATTTAGATGTTACTGGTGCCCACTTGAGCAAATCGATGAACAACAGGATGACAGTTATACAGTGATAAGTCCTTGGGCTAGATTCATTTCTATGAAGGGGTTGTGTGTGAGAAAGTCTCTAGGCTCTTTGGGAGATGTTTAATAATAAAGTCTGATACCTTTTTGCTGATAAAGTTTTCCATTTATTACACCTATTCTTAATGCACAAGTCTATTTATAATAACCCTCTAAACTTTTACCAAAATACAATTCTTACACCTTTGGATTGTCAAGGTGGTTTCTGAAATAATCTATTATTTTACTAAATAGCTCTAAAAATTTAAGCTACAAAAATCTCTAATGAAATACTATACATATAAAACCCAGCAAAATCTACAAGAGAACACTCCTACAACAATATACTTGTAGAGTAAAATAGCAGGCTACAATATCAACATGCAGAAATCCATGGCAGTTACATATGCAAATAATAAAGTTTAAGAGGGAGAGTATAAAAAGTTATTTTATTCATAATTGTGCCTCAAAAATAACTTAGTTGAAAATCATCTTAACAAATGACATTATGTAGAGGCCAGAATGATAGTACAGTGGGTAAGGAGTTTGCCTTGCATGCTGCTGACTATTCAATCTCCAGTATCCCATATAGTCCCCCGAGCACCTCCAGGAGTAATTCCTGAGTGCAGAGCTGGGAATAACCCCTTGACACTGCAACGTAGGCCCCCAAACAAATAAGCAAACAAATAAACAAAAATATACAACGGAATATAAAATTCCCTGATAAATAAAACCTAATGAACTCCCTAAAATTCCTATAACATTTTAGAGACATAGACCAAATGCTGTAAAAATTTATACGGAGTAATGAAATCGCCCATATTGTCAAGCTTGTCATTGGAAAAATACAATGTGGGGTTTTTATGTTATAAAAATATGGGCTGGAGACATAGCACAGCAGGTAGGGTGGCCTACCTGGGTTTGATTCCTCTGCTCCTCTTGGAGAGCCCGGCAAGCTACCGAGAGTATCCCACCCGCACGGCAAAGCCTGGCAAGCTACCTGTGACATATTCAATATGCCAAAAACAGTAACAACAAGTCTCACAATGGAGACGTTACTGGCACCCGCTCAAGCAAATCTATGAACAAAGGGATGACAGAGATACAGAACAGTGGACATTGCTACTATAAAACTATACTACTAAAGTAGGTATGGACCGGGATAAAGAAAGACTTAGACAGATGAAATAGAATATAGAGCCCAGAGTAATCCTCCGGTGTATGGCGAGCTAATCTTTGAAAATGGAGCTAGAAGTGTGAAGAGGAACAAAGAAAGCCTCTACAATAAATGTTGATAGGAAACATTTTCAGTCACATATTTAAAAAATGAACGCAGGTCCCTATCTCACCCCTTACAGAAAAGTTAATGGGAACTGGATTAAACACTTTAATATCAGACTTCAATTGATAAAATATATTGAGAAAAAAAGTAGAATGTTTCATGGCATTGACTCTATATGTCTCTTCATGAATCTATGCTATTAGCCAAGCAAATGGAAGCAAATGTAAACAAGCGGGAACACATCAAACTCAGAGTATTTAATAGATCCTTGCCTTCTTTAGCATCACTTGACTCATCTAAGAAAACCATTCCTCTATTCTGTAATATATTTTCTTTATATTTGTAGCTCTGAAAAATTATCTTATACATGTTCGATGTATACATATAATTAAACTCACTAAATTAATCTGAGGTGTTAATGATAAGATTCACGTAAAACTGGTCAAAAGAAAACAGTTGTGATTATTTCAGAATGGAACTACTATCTTGCAGAGGATTTGCTAGGTTTTTCTACTTTCTTTTTACATTTTTATTATTATCCTTTTTGACAATGTCACGAGGGTTTGAGTTCCAAATGTGACAGATGTTCTGTGTCTGATTAATTCATTAGATGACTAGAGGTACACAGGCTGTTCTGAAAATATTACATGAGCCAGACTGTGACATTCAGTCTGCTATATTCATTTAGAGTGCCGAAATGATGGATGCTGATGATCAAAACTAAATCCATTGGTGATAATGCCAAAGTGGAGTGATCAGTGTTTGAGCCATTTAGAGGTCATGGAGTTTTTACTCTTTTCAATAGTTTTAGAGAATTCAACTGCTCCTTTGCCTCTATTATACTAATTATATAATTTAGTGCCTCTGTAGATTGTAAAACTCCACATAAATAGCCACAGAAAACCAAACTGTGAAAAGTTTGGTGTAAAGGGTCTGTTTATCAATGATGTCTTATTTTACACACATATATAAGTAAAGCTACTTTTTTGAGAGAGTTTATCAAAATGTATTAATGAAAACCAGTTAATTAAGCCTAGATCTATAGAAAAATTTTCTCATCTACACTATTGAACCAAAACTAATTTTCTCGTATGAAGTCCTTTCTTGTTTTATGTTGAAAAGTATCTTAAGGAAAACCCAGGTGAGAATACGCTTGTTGATAGCCAATCAACAGATTTTCCTTTTCCCCTCAAAAATTGTCTTTATACAACAGGAGCCAAAATGAAAAACAACCTCAGCATGAGGTTGCTTTCTCAAGGTTCTACTATTTAATTAAGTCATCACATATAGATACAAAAGTAACTCTTTATACAAAATAGAGAAGATGATAGCTTTTATGTCCATGGATAACCCAGCTGGAAAGTGACAAGGATATTAAAAATGTGCTTGATGTAATTTTGTACTGTTTTGGCAAGGACCCCTAGTCCTTAAATGTATGTGAATTTATGACACTACTAATTTATTTTTTTCCATATCAGTCCCAGATTTCTATACACATTAAACATTTTTGCTTTGATTTTCCCAGTACAGCATTTTATATAATTTATTAAGTTTGAAGTTTCCTTTAGCAGTTTTTGAAACTTCCCTTTTTATTTTACAATGTTATCTGTTTATATGCTTCCCACAGTTTGGTTTTTAAATATATCCCCACTGAAAGAGTTCTTTTACTATGGAAAGTGTTTCTACTAATTATTATTTTCTTAACAACTCCAGGTTATTCTAATAAAACAATTGCGAGTTTCTTCTAATTTTTTATTTTAATATTTGTTTTAGTTTTTGTGCTACACTCAAAAGTGTTCAAGGTTTACTCCTGTCTCTGTACTCAAGGACCACTCTTGGCAGAAATAAGGTAGCATATGTGATGCCTGCGCTCCAACTCCGGTCAGTTGCTTTCAAGGCAAGTGCCTTTACACCCTGTACTAACTCTCAGACTGAGGACTTATTTTATTTGTGGGAAATTCTCAAATATAAGTATCATATCTATAAATAGATATGCCAGAGAAAGTATAATATTCTAGAATTTTCAACAAATTATTATATAAGCCAGGCCTTATTTTCTCATATCTAAGGTAAGAATGATGATTTCATCTGGATTCTACCAGACATAAGAGAATGCATATCTTATTACGAGTCATTCGAAATTATGTGCTGTGTTTATCAATGATGTCTTATTTATACACACTCTCTTTTTAAATTTAAAATTTTTGTTTATAACATTATTAATAAAGTTTTCTCATGAACATAATTCCAACACCACACCCATCACCAGTGTCTCCATTTTCCTCCTTCAAGGAACCCAGCCACCTCGCCAACACATTCATTTTCTAAGTGTGGTTTTGGAAGCTCTTGGCTGAGTAATAGGAGTAATAGCACTTAGAATTTTATAAGAAATTAAAATAATTAGTCTGTAAATGGGGGCTAGAAATCTGTGTTTAATAAGTCCCCATTCCGTATGTTCCCTACAACCCAGCAGGTGTGAACTTTGAGTTCAGAGCTAGCAGAAAGTCTGACGACCACTCATAAACTATATATATATGCATATATATATATATATAAAGTTTGCAAAAGCAGGTCAACTTCCCCAAACTGCATGTCAACTTACCCAAACTGCATTTTGCTGAGATGCTTGAAAAAAAGTTTTTGTAACAAGCCAATGACGTTACCCATACCTATCATAATATCTAAGTACCTCGAAGGTCGTTTTATTTTATTTTGGTTTTTTTAGTTTCGGAGCTACACCGAGCTCAGGCCTTACTCCTGGATCAACTCTAGGCGATCACTCCCTGCAGGACTCCAGGGACCATATGTGGTGACCGGGAACAAACCTAGCTGGACATGTGCCTTACCAGTTCCAGTACTTTGACTCTGTCTCCGGGGAGGTAATTTAAAAGCATTCACTTGCAGGCATTAATTCTGGAGAAGGAAATAAACAGTTGACTCATTTCTTATGCTAATTTCCTTGCTTCTTGAGATCTGAGAAAAAACAGAGTACACATTTGCTAAAGCAGAGACTTAGAAATTCCTCACACATCCTACGCTTTCTTTTTCCTTTTTTCTTTTCTTTTTTTTTTTTTTTTTTTTTTTTTTGCTTTTTAGGTCACACCCGGCGATGCACAGGGGTTACTCCTGGCTCTTCACTCAGGAATTACTCTTGGTGGTGCTCGGGGGACCATAGGGGATGATGGGAATCGAACCCAGGTCGGCTGCATGCAAGGCAAATGCCCTACCTGCTGTGTTATTACTCCAGCCCCATCCTACTCTCTTTCTGATTGAAAAATAAATCAAGAGATGGATTACTCCTGTACTCTGTGAGATGTCAAGTCATATTAGTCATTTGTGTAATTTGAATGCTAGGTTTTCTTTTTCAATACTTCAGATCAATTGAGAAGGAAGGAGCAGCTGTTACTATTTTCCTTCAGAGACTTTGTTTGGAGAGTCAATGGGCTTTTCAATTCAAAAAGGAGAAAGCACTATGTTGGTAACAGTAGTCATGTATCTCCGCAGGGCTCTTACACTATCAAGCTTGTGAGAACAGCAGTATCAATTAAACGCCTCAAAGGGAAAATTTATTCTTAAAAACACAATTTAGCAGTGGGCAAGTGTCCATTGAACAAAATGACCAAAAAGTATGATTTTAAAATTATATATCTAACATTTTGTTGCAAAATGTAGTCAATAAATATATTTTTCTATTAATGTCTACAAAAAAACTTATTATGGCTAATAGTTATGACACAGATTAGAACAAATAGTATTCATTATTTTTATGTCAATAATGTCCTCCCAAAATTAAGATAGTGGTGAGATTTATCTAATTGATGTTGGAGACCAAGCACTGAAGTATTTTTTTTCATAGAAAAGGAAACTGTTTCTTTTTTTGGCACAATTTAACTTCTTTAAAGCGTTTCTATGCATTACGCATTTTTAAACAAAGTTTAAAAATAAGATTTTTCACATTTTGTCAATCTCTCATTCAAATTAATAGAATAATAGATCTCACACCTACCATCCAACAAAATAATATAGTATGAACTTTGATTGGTACATATTGCCGAGGTCATGATACAGATGTTAAGATAGGAGATAGCTATAGAAAAGTGGTTGTTAATTGTTTTCACATCGTGACCACATACTAAGATAACCTGCTTTCAGTCTTTTCCCTCTTTCTAATAGATATAAATGCTCAGTAAATACAGTAAACTTTTCTTAACAGAAGTCGTTTCCAAGACCTATAATACAGATTAAAATGAGAGTAAAGTTGATAGTATAGTAGCATTTGTTCTAGTGTCTCTTACTTTACTCTCACTAGACAATCAATACTCATTGATTTACGGAGTACAAAGTGTCTGCTAGCCTTAGCTCTCCCATTCTTGTTTTATCCACTGTTAGCTATAAAATCAGCTGATTATTTTTAAGTAAACCTAAGTGTTTACTTATTTTCATGAAATACATTTTTTCTTAAAATTCTAGAAGACTCTTCAAAATTAAGAACTGAAAACCAAGGTAGATAGATTTGATTTTGTTGCATACAAACAAGACTGGCATGCTCTTATAACCAATTCTGTCTACTTAGCTAGGAAATTATCATATTAGGGTATGGTGGCAGGACGCTCTGTTCAAGAACTCAGTTCTATTTTTTCTTTTTTTTGTAATTTGACTGTCACTGATGAACAAATTGCAAGAAATCTATCAGTGATTTATTCTTCTATTGAGAAATTTTAAAAGGAAATCATTCTATGCGTTTTAATTCTGCAAGATGTTACAAAACGAACAAACACACTGTGGTTTACTGTTAGCAAATTAAAGTGTAAAACAGATACAACTAAAATGTCTACTTATCTCTAAGTTTAATTACATATTTAAGCAACACTGTAGCACTGTCCTCCCTTTGTTCATCTATTTGCTCCAGCGGGCCCAGTAACATCTCCATTGTGAGACTTGTTGTTACTGTGTTTGGCATATATATTACATCACGGGTAGCTTGCCAGGATTTGCCATGTGGGTGAGATACTCTCGGTAGCTTGCCGGGTAAATGCCATAATTAAAAGTAAACAGATTCTGTATATATTACATATGTCACATATATTAGATATATTTAAATGTGATAATGATTTAATCTGGAAGAAACTTTACATAAGGGAATCCTGCCTAGTATACATTCTCTTATGACCTGAAAAGCTTCTCTCCTTTTCCCTTCTATTCTCTTAAATAAAATTCTTTTCTGGAAAATAAAAATGATAATGAGTAAAATTTACAAAAAGTATAATCAAGCAGCAAGATCTTTAATTTGTTCTTTCTCTTCTCCATTACCCAGCCGCTGCCACACTGCAGGCCACTTTCCAGATGCTCGGTTTGAGACTCACACACGAGTGAAGCCCCACAGAATCAGGTAAGCAGAACTTTGTGACCTTGGACTCAAGGCTCAATGGAACCCAGAAACAGAGATCCTCTGCCTGCTCCCACCAATCTCCAGCGACCCAGGGATCACACTCAGAAGCTCACCCTGCCGGTACCAGATAAATACCTCATTGACCAAACTCTACTACCTTCACTACATCCACTACACAGCTGCCGCCACACTCCAGGCCTCTTTCCGGACACATCATAAGATACTTAATACCCATCTTCCAAGATTACCGCACCATATTTGTTGGGGTTCAAATATGATTTGAACCACGGGAACACCCTCAATGGCAATTAGAGGTCGTCCTAAAAGCCTCTATTCCTCTCGAAGAGCTACCAGGAGTATCCCGCCTCCATGGCAGAGCCTGGCAAGCTATCTGTGGTGTATTTGATATGCTAAAAACAGTAAATACAATGGGTCTCATTCCCTGACCCTGAAAGAGCACTAAATATGGCAGTGGCAGCGTTAAGAAGGATGAGGAAGGAGAGGCTGATAAAATCTCAGGGCCCAACAAGGCTGCCAAAACGAAGGACTAAAATGACTGTCTGTACTTTCAATGCACATACACTGGCATCAGATACATTAATCGAGGATCTGATGGTGCAAAGGCAAAAGATCAAGCACAACATCATTGGTCTGACAAAGAAGAGAAGACATCAACCACATCACTAACTGTTCCTCAGAACATGTTGGTGGTGTCGGTGTCCTTGTCAACAGGAATTTAGTCATGAGCATTGATTCATTCAAATGCCTAACAAACTGAAATGGACGATTACATGTGAGTACATGTGGCACACTGCCAGCAGTTTCTGTCTTCGTTGTCTATGCACCAACATACAATTATGATGAAGGAGAAATTGAGAAGTTCTACGAGGAGCTTGAGAAGTTCTATAAAGACCACACCCTCTAAAGATCATTGTGGGTGATTTTAATGCCAAGATAGGACTAAGAAGATCAGCCAAAGAACTCCACATCGGGACCTAGAATGGAATGAACAGGGTGAGAGACTGTCTTAGTTCATCATGTTGACCAAGACCATCCATGGAAACTCACAGTTCCAGAAGCTGAATCTAAACATTGGATATGGGAGCCTCCCGGTGGATGGTTCCACAATGAAATTGACCACATCATATTCAATTGATGGTTTTGTCTGACCGATGTCTCTGTTGTCCCAAAATTCCAAACAGGATTGAACCACCATCTCCTTCATGCAAAATTCTACTTTACAAAGAGGGGAGAAGGGGCTGCAAAGTTTACGAAGAGAACACCCAGAATGACCACCAACTGGGAGCTCTTTGGCACTATTCATCCCAAATAGGATTGGCAGAACACTAGATGAAGGACAACCATGCTAACAAACCGGGTTCCGCAAAGGATTCAGCACGACAGACTATATACACACAGTAACCAAGCCCATTGAGGTTTCTCTGGAGTTCAAGATGCCACTCTGTCAAATATTCATTGATTTAAAGAAGGCCTTTGATTCTGTTCAGACTGAAGCAGTCATGGAAGCCCTAGCCAAAAAGGGTACACAAACTCAATACATCAGGATCCTCCTTGAGCCTTGTTACGGAATCACTACCAGGATTTCACCATTTTACAAGGAAATGATCATGTAAGTCAAGAGAGGGGTTCAGCAAGGTGATATCATTTCATTGAAACTATTCAGTGCCACCCTTGAGAATGTGATGCGACAACTGGAATGGGAAGGAATGGGAATAAAGATAGATGGCTGTCAACTACACCACCTCTGCTTTGGTGGTGACATTGTTGTAGTGACAACAAACATCAGCCAAGCGGCACAAATGCTGGCCAACTTTGACCCTGAGTGTGGAATTTTCGTACTGCAGCAGAATCTCACAAAGACAATGTTTATGAGAAACAGTCTCATTCCTGATGTTCCATTTGCTCTCAACAGAATGAACATCTCTGAATGCAGCAGTTATGTGTACCTAGGTCGAGAACTGAACATGGCAAATGAACTGGCACCTGAGTTGCGCAGGAGGAAGAGAGCAGCTTGGAACGCCTTCAAGAGAGTCAAAGAAATAGCTAAGAAGACCAAGAACCTCTGGCTCCAGGCACATCTCTTCGATTCTACTGTTCTTCCTGAATTAACGTAGGCCTCAGAGACTTGGGCCATAGGAAAACAGGATGAGAACACTGTTTGGGTATCCCAAAGAGGAATATCATTCTTCACTCAAATGAGAGAAAGAATCCAGAGTTCCAACCTCCTTCTGCGATCGAGAATCAGGGACTCTGTCTCGTTTGCCAAGGCATAGAAAATCAGTTGGGCTTGACATGTTATGCGATTTGGAGATGACCGCTGGACTAGACCCAATACCAACTTGATTCCACGGGTTGTTAAAAGATCGCATGGCCGCCCACCTACGAGATGGTCAGACTTCTTCATCAAGACCCTGAATGATTGGTTTGAGGATAGTCATGTTTCTTGAACTAGCAGATGCCTTTGGGCTACACAAGCACGTGACAGGTACAAATGAAGACATTAATGGCGCCTGCTTGAACAAATAGATGAGAGACGGGATGTCAAGTGACCAAGTGATCAAGTAAACATCTCTTTTAAGTTATTTACTGTTCCAGGCAAAATACATATGGGATACTTAAAAATAATATACAAGTAAATAATAGAAAAAATAGATAAGACCCAGCTGCCACTGCCAGGCCCCCAGGCAGGAGCAGCTCCAGCAGCTCCAGCCATTTCTGCAGGGAGCGCCGGTCCATGTAGTCGCCGCCCAGACCAACAGGTCTGTGGACTAGCATCTGGACTGTCTGGGGTCATGGACATTACTGTAGGGGTGTGGCCTCCATTTAAAGTGGGCGTGGCCTCCCAAAAGTGGGCGTGGCCTTCTCCAGGAGGGTGGCCGCTAACACTGCTGCAGTTATATTTCCCACCCCCAGCACTCTAGATCCTCACCCCAGTCTTAGTCATCTAAATCTGTGGGGGGAAATTCCGGCCACCTACACTACAATACAATAATAATCCACTGGCCTACTCCAATTCTAATAAAAGACCAATATACAATAGAATCTATATAAACGCAATATTAATAGAACACCTCCTACAAACCTTAGCTAGATGCCTGTCATAAGCAAAAGAAAAATGCCAGAGCAGATGCTCAGACCCTAGAGAGAAGGGTGTCCACCATCGACTGGCCCTATCCAGAATCCTATTCCACGATAAGAGTGAAGAGTGCTAGTGAATTCCAGGATTTTACCACTAGACAAACAAAACAACATGAAGAAACAATGCAAATCTCCACAACAAGGTGAAGACGAAGAAAAGATCCCTGAATCCTCAACCGGGGTGACCTACAAATATGCTCTCTCTGATAAAGAACTCCGAGATGAAATGGACCGAGATTCAAGGACCTACTCAAAGAATCAATGGAAGAGATATCCAGAAAACTAAAAGAAGAAATGAAAGAAACAATAGAAAGGTTAGTCGAGAAAATATAGGAAGAAATGAGAGCAGAAACAAAAAAGCTACAAAAAGAAGTGTCACCGATAAAGGACTCAGTAGATGGAATTAAAAACTCAGTAAATGCGCTTAGCAATAGGATAAGTGCAGCTTAAGAGAGGATCAGTGAGCTTGAAGATGAGCAATAGAAATCCCATAGGGAAAAGCAAGCAATGGCAAAAGATCTCAAAATGTTCACTCTCTCGACTACTGTTCAATTTAGTACTGGGAGTACTTGCAATTGCGATTAGGCAAGAAAAAGATATCAAGGGCATCCAAGTAGAAAAGGAAGAAATCAAGCTCTCACTATTCACAGATGATATGATACTATACTTAGAGAACCCTAAAATCTCTACCAAAAACTCCTAGAAACAATAGATCTGTATAGTAAAATTGCAGGCTATAAAATAAATACCCAAAAGTCAATGGCTGTCCTATATGCAAATAGAAGAAAACGACATGAAGAAAACAATCCCAATAACAACTGTGCCCCAGAAATTCAACTACCTAGGAATTAGCTTAACTAAAGAAGTAAAGGATCCATAGAAAGAAAACTAAAAAACACGACTTCAGGATATAAAAGAGGACATAAGGAAATGGAAAAATATGCCCTGTTCATGGATTGGGAGAATTAACATTGTCAAAATGGCAATATTTCCCAAAGCACTGTACAAATTCAATGCGATCCCTATCACGATACCCATGACATTCTTCAAAGAAATTGAGCAAACACTCCTGAAATTTATATGGAACAATAAGCCCCCACGAATAGCTAAAGCAATTCTTGGGAGGGAAAATGTGAGGAATCAATCTCCCTAACTTCACACTCTACCATAAAGCAGTAATAATTAAAACAGCATGGTACTGGAACCAAAGCAGAATAGCAGACCAATGGAACAGAGTTGAATATACTGACATCACCCCCCAAGCATATGATCATCTAATCTTTGGTAAAGGAGAAAGAAATGTGAAGTGGAGTAAAGAAAGCCTTTTCAACAAATGGTGCTGGCAAAACTGGATGGCTACATGCTAAAAAATTGGCTCAAATCTGTGCCTAACACCATGTACAAAAGTAAGATCAAATGGAATAAAGACCTACCTCAATAACAGACCGGAATCCATAAGGTACAATGAAGACAAAGTCGGCAAAACCCTCCATGACATTGAAGCTAATGGTGTCTTCAAAGATGTCACACAACTGGCTAAGCAAGTGAAAACAGAGATAGACAAATGGGACTATCTTAAACTAAGAAGCTTCTGCACCTCAAAAGAAACAGTGACCAAAATACGACACTCTACAGAATGGGAAAGGATATTCACCGAATACACATCCGACAAGGGGTTGATAACAAGGATATACAAGGTACTGGTTGAACTCTAAAAGAAGAAAACACCCACCCCATCAAAAAATGGGGCAAGGAAATGAACAGAAATTTTCTCAAAGAAGGAATCAGAATGGCTAAAAGGCACATGAGAAAATGCTCTTTATCATTAATCATCAGGGAGAAGCAGATCAAAACAACAATGAGATATCGTTTCACACCGCAGAGACTGGCCCACATCCAAAAGAACAAAAGCAACTGGTGCTGGCACGGATGTGGCGAGAAAGGGACTCTCTTTAACTGCTGGTGGGAATGCCGACTGGTCCAACCCTTTTGAAAAACAGTATGTACGATTCTCAAAAAATTAAAATTTGAGCTCCCATTTGACACAGCTATACCACTCCTGGGATATATCCCAGACAGGCAAAAAAGTATAGTTGAAGTGACGTCTGCAATTGTTTGTTCATTGCAGCACTCTTTACAATAGCCAGAATCTGGATAAAACCTGAGTGCCCGAGAACAAATGACTGGTTAAAGAAACTTTGGTACAATTACACAATGGACTACTATGTAGCTGTTAGAAAAGATGAAGTCATGAAATTTACAAACAAGTGATACTACATGGAAAGTATCATGTCAAGTGAAATGAGTCTGAAAGAGCGGGATAGAGACAGAAAGACTGCATTCATCTGGGGATCATAAAGTAACAAAATGGGAGACTAACACCTAGGAATGGCCGAGATTAGTACCAGGAATTTTGCTTCATGACCTGGAGGCCAGCCACACGTGCTAGGGGAAAGGAAGCTAAGATAGAGAAGGGAGCACCAAATATAGGGTGTTGGGAGGATCCTCCCGGGATGGGAGAAGTATGCTGAAAGTAGACTATAGACCAAACATGATTGCCACTCAATGCCTCTCTTGAAAAACACAGAACCCAAAAGGAGATAGAGAGAACAAAAGGGAATGCCCTGCCACAGAGGCAGGGTGGGAAGGAGGTGGATGGTGTTGGAGGTATGCTGGATCCATGGTGGTGCAGGATGGGCGCTAGTGGAGGGATGTGTACTTGATCATTTTATAACTGAAACCCAATCACAAAAAAATTGTAAGTCTATAACTGTACCTCATGGTGTCTCACTAATAAAAAATAGATAAAAGATTTGATATTTCTCTGTTTTTGGTACATTTTAATTTTTATATTGCACTGTAACACTGTTGCACTGGCCTCCCATTGTTCATTGATTTGCTCGAGCGGGCACCAATAACATCTCCATTGTGAGTTTTGTTGTTACTGTTTTTGGCATACCTAATATTCCATGGGGAGCTTTCCAGGCTGCGCTGTGCTCTTTTCAGGCCAGATATCTTGGCAGCTTGTTGGGCTGTCTGAGAGGCATGGAGAAATCAAACCGTGGTTAGCCGTGTTCAAGGTAAATGCACCACCTATGGTGCTATTTCTCTAGCCCCAATTTTATATTAATGAGACAATAATGAATTGTAAAAATTTGGAGACATATTTTCAAGGTACAAGTTAGCACACTATATACATCGATGTGAAATTATTGACAATTGATCCTAAGAGCTTCCACCTGTCACACCCACACACTAGCTATGCTTTTAGTAAACTCTGTTCTGTGGTCTCAGTGTTTTGTTTCCATTGACATTATCTGGATATATATATATATATATATATATATATATATAAAATCACTTGTCATCTTGTTGATCATTGATTTGCTTGAGGAAGCGCCAGTAACATCTCCATTCATCCCTGTCTCATGGTAGTGTATCCCAATGACGTCTGCTTGCTCCAGGAACAAGAAGAGCCACAAACCATTGTTTCAGCGTTTTGACAAAGAAGTCTGACCATCTTGTAGGTGGTCGGCCAGGCCTTCTTTTGACTTCCTGTGGAACACTGTCAGGAGCAGCTCTAGTCCAGTGGTTATCTCTAAATCACATTATGTGTCCAGCCCATTTGATTTTTGATGACTTGGCAAAGGAGAGAGCATCCCTGTTTCTTCATTGTCAATGTAGGTCGGAACTCAGGATTCCTTCTCTCATTTGAGTGAAACTTGATATTCCAAGTACAGCTCTTTCGATTCCTCTTTGGGATACACAAATAGCATTCTCATCCTGTTTTCGTAGAACCCAAGTCTCTGAGATGTATGTTAGTGCAGGAAGAATGGTGGAGTAGAAAATATGTGCCCAGAACTAGAGGTTCTTTGTCCTCTTAACCACTTCTTTGACGCTCTTGAAGGCATTCCACACCGCTCTATTCCTCCTGTGCAGTTCAGGTGCCAGGTCATTTGTCATGTTGAGTTCTCGACCTAGGTACACATAACTGCTGCACTCTTCTCTCTTTGAGGTCTTCCTTTATGGCACAGCTTTAGGAGATCTGACGTTAGCTTGTGATTGCCTGAGGCTTGTGTCAAACTACGTAGGTGAAAGAGCCTAAAAGTTTCCAGAGACAGGCATCTTTTAGTGGCTTTCTCTCTCTCTAAGCATTCCTTGCAGAATCACGGAAGTGATGAAACAGTCAATTGTATTCTTTTTCGATGTTTTCAATAATGGCATCTTATATTCCTGCAGCAGTGTCAAAGAGTGCCCAATTGGTGGTCATTCTGAGAGTTCTCTTAAACGTTGCAGCCCCTTCTCCCTGCTCTGTGAAGTAGAATTTCACATGTAGGAGACGGTGGTCTGATCCCATTTGGCATTTTGGGACAACAAACGACATCAGTCAGGCAAAACCGTTGATTGAATATAATGTGATCAATTTCATTGTGGAACTGTCCACTGGGATACTCCCATGTCCACCGTTTAGATTCTCCTTTCTGGAACTGACAGTTACGATGGATGGTCTTGGTTGACATGATGAACTCAGGCAGTCTCTCACCCTGTTCATTCCATTCTAGGCCTTGGGTCCCAATGTGGAGTTCTTCTTGTGACCTTCTCAGTCCTATCTTGGCATTAAAATCATGCACAATGACCTTGTAGAAAGTGTGGTCTTCTTTATAGAACTTCTCCACCTCCTTGTAGAACTTCTTTATTTCTTCTTCATCGTAATTGGATGTTGGTGCATAGAAAACAAAGATAGAAAGTGCCGGCAGTGAGTCACATTTATTCAAGCTTAAGCATCCAATTCATGTTGTTAGGCATTCAAACGAATCAATGCTCATGACTAAATTTGTGTTGACGAGGAGACCAATACCACCGACTCATCTACTATCGCATGTTCCGAGGAACAGTTCTTCTCCAGTGTTGAAAACAGCATGACATGATCAATGCCTTCTTGTCTCAGTCAATCCAATGACATAGTACTTGGTCTTCTGTGCTTGTACCATCAGGTCCTCGATGGATGCTTCCAATAACAGTGTGTGTGCATTAAATTGCAGTCAGTCATTTCAGTCCTCATCATGTATAAATGTATGTATATATTTGTATATATACTGTATATACTGTATTTTACTCTTCCTCTCTCTGACTTATTTTACTTATAATAGTTGAGGTTATGCTGTAGATAAAGAAGTTATTTCATCCTTTTTTTAGACCTGAGTAGTATTCATATGTATATATGTATTTATATGTATATATATACACATAGATGTATATATGTGTATATATGTATATATTCCACATGTATTTTATTAGGCACTCCAGTTGTGTCAAGATCTTGTTTATAGTAAATGGCACTACTATTAACATAAGATGTATACAGCTTTTGAAATCAGTGTTTTTGTATTGTTGATTGGGATGTGGGTTATTTCCAAGGTGGAGAATAAGCTTGTTTTAGTATCTTGGGATAAAGATTGAGTAATTAAATAAAAGAATAATATATTCATTATAATTTTAGTTCTTTATGAGTCTACCATTTTCCATAGAGGATAAAGTAGTTTACAATCCTACCAGTGGTAAATGGAGGTAGTATTTTCACTGCATCTTCTCCATCGTGGGTTGTTTATGAACCGTATGAGATAGGGGTAGCTTGTAGCTCATTTGTCATTTGATTTTGATTTTTATACAAATGGATATGATGAGCATTTGTTCATGTGTCTTTTATAACTAAATATCTCCTATGAAGAAGTGTATATTTAGTCTCTCGCCATTTTATGGGATGGTTTTACTGTTGCTGTTAATATTTGTTTCTGATTTGGATGTT
Source organism: Sorex fumeus (assembly GCF_029834395.1). NCBI lineage: Eukaryota > Metazoa > Chordata > Mammalia > Eulipotyphla > Soricidae > Sorex > Sorex fumeus. The sequence goes on from NW_026606115.1 coordinate 10,092,405, forward strand.
GGATATTAACCCCTTATGAATCAGATGATCTGAAAATATTTTCTTCCATTTAGTAGAGCATATTTCCACTTTAGCAATGTTTTACTCCATGGGAATGGAACTGGTTTAATTTTATGTAGTCTCATATATTTTTTATATTTGTGGACATTGCAAGGAATTCTCAAGAAGTCTGGGGGCCCCAAAAGTGATTCGTGGACAACAAAGTATGTGGTTCAATTTAAGGACTTGAGGGTGCTTGTACTGTTCAAACGATGCAGTGCTGCATATGACCTTGATCAATTGCTAAAACTGGAGTCTTCAGGACTACCACACCCAGCAGTGCTCTAGGGAAGTTGTGGTGCTCAGTTCAAGTCCACGTCAGACAGATGTGAGGCATATTTCCAAACTTCTGTTCTATCTCCTACCCACACTCCCTTATTTGTTTTTGCTTTAGTTTTCCATGCCAGTGGACTAGAATGACTAAAGATACATCTAAAGTAAATATCATAGAATACTTTGCCTACATGCTGGAGCAATAGCACAGCAGTAGGGCATTTGCCTTGCACGCAGCCGGCCCGGCCAACCTTGGTTTGATTCCTCCACCCCACTTGGAGAGCCCAGCAAGCTACCGAGAGTATCTCCCCCACACAGCAAATCCTGGCAAGATACCCATGAGGTATTCCATATGCCAAACACTGTAACAAGAAGTCTCACAATGGAGACATTACTGGGCCCATTCGAGCAAATCAGTGAACAACAGGAGGACAGTGCGACAGTGCTACAGTGCTACTCTGCCTATATTCTTGAAATATGTTATTGATCCAAGTCTAACATCAATATGTTTTCTCTATAATGAGCTTACTCCTGTGCTTGTTTTAGAAAATGTTCCAATTTAAATTGTTATGGTTTTTCAATTTTAAAACACTAAATCCTTTTATTTGGAAATCAAAACTACTTAAAGTGTAAAATTCCCTTATTTTGATAGTTGTAGTATAAGTTGCTTTACCTGAAAGTTTTAAAATCATCATGAGCTTTGATGTGTGTATGTGAACAGGGCAGGGAAGCAGGACATACTTGCTCAACACATGTGTCTAATAATATAAAATTTAATCATGTGTATACTGTTGAAAGAATGTTATTTTCCGGAATGTGGCAAACTAAAGTAAGTTTGTCACTGTCACTGTCCTTCTGTTGTTCATCAATTTGCTTGAGCGGGCCCAGTAACGTCTCCATTGGAGACTTTGTTGTTACTGTGTTTGGCATATCGAATACATCACGGGTAGCTTGCCAGGCTCTGCCGTGAGGGAAAGAAAGTTTGCAATTAACCTAAAGAAATATATAGATCTATTATATTATCTTTATGGTATTTATTAGCTTTTTAATAAGAAAAATCCTATTCTAAATGAAAACATATTTTTTAAAAGAATTTAAGGCTCTTATAAGTTATGAATCCAATGACTTAATTGCTGGTACAAATGAATTAATCATGTCAAAAGAGACACATGATATTTGAGCTAATGTGAAATGAGCCAACACTCTACCTGTCTCTCCCTAGATAGTTATTGGAATTTTCTTTTCAACCTGCAATACTATTTGACATTTCCAAATGTCAAATCAGGGATTAAGAAGAGAAATAATAAATTTTATTTAAATAGTGAAAGTTTGATGCCAGCTTCTCAAAGTGATAGCAACCGTTTAATGATGAATAATGAATACCAAAAGACAAAATTTCATCCAAGTATTGTTTTACTTTATTCTCACTAATTACTTTCTTATAAGAAGTAATGCTTCTCAGCTCTTACAAAGGTTAAAAAAGGTTCTACTATTTGATTTCTTCATAGCATTTTGAAATTTATAATCAACTTTACTCTAGAGGATACAGGTCAAGAACAACTAAATGTACTGATACATGTGACAAGGCATGAGTAGGAAAGTCCTTGTTCTCTGTCCTTTTCAACTGATCTTCATACATTCAGGAAAGGGAGTCTTTGTTTTCTGGGAGAAGGAAGAAAGTCTGTGAAAGAGGAAAAATACGTAAGTGTCTTGCCTATAAACTCATACTTCACATATCCCCATGTGATTGGCTATCATTTTTTTCTATAGTAGTAGAAAAAGTTCAAATCTAATGCATACCAGACATGGTCATTATTTAAACTGTTAATCTCAGATTCTTTGAAAAAAGAAGTAAGAAAGATGGTTTTGGAGAGATGAAAGCAAATTCAAATTTTAAATAGCTGCTTGGAAAACTCACATAACTTATGAACGTCACCTCAAGATAATATGATACGGAGTTTTTGAAGACTAATATGCAGTATGTGAGACAGATAGTGGTTGAGATACATAAATGTCACTTAATAATAGCTGCCTTTATAAGGTCTTTGGAGATAAAGATGATAATAAAAGAGTATGAGGAGATAATTTTGGGCATGTATGATAATACATGCCCTATTTACTGCACTACAACATGGAAAGCAGAAAAGTGAAGCCAAGATAGTGAAAGGTGCAGACATTTAGTGTTCTTTCATGAATCTGGTAAAATTGTATATCCAGTCCACCAAATTAATTAGAGAATCATCCCTGGGGTCAGTCTAACCATGGAGGAGCTCTCACACAGGAATTGAGTTGTAGATTCACACGGAAAGGGACAACTTTCATAGATAAAAAGCTGCAGCACAGAAGATGTAGAAGGTGTGTGGGGATTTTATAGGAGAAACAAGTTTCAGTGTAAGAGGGTTTAGAACACTGTCCTGGAAATAGAGGGTTACTATCCCAAACCAGAGCTCTCAAACAATGCAATTCTATTTTTTGCATGATTTGAAGAGGTGGGAAGAGACATAATTTGACTGACATGGGGTCTGGTCCAGCTGCAGGAATCATCACAGCAGACTTTGAAATTCTAGCATGGGGGTGGGGCGAGGGGAGGCTGTCATTTAGTCTGGTAGCTTCCTTTCCTGATACAACCTCTGTTGTGCCAATCCAGTAACAAAGCAAATTGGTGGCTGAGTGACACTTAACCTAGATAACAAACTCTGTATTACTAGCTGACAGCTCTCTGTTAGCAAGCAGATTATACCTTCCAAATCATTTCTAGCTATCAAGAGGACCTTACCTCCTTTGCTGATTTTCTGCTCTGTGCCTAAGATCTGGTCCCTTTAATGCTGTCTTCTGTTCATTCAGATAATATATCCATCTGCATAACTATAACAGGGAATTTGGAAGCTGCCAGGAACTGGTGATTCAAGTACTAACTGCCACAGGAACGTATTTCTAAAGGTATAAAGGTCTCTGGTAACTGAGTCACTGAGTCTAAAACTCAGGCTCTCTGGATGCAAGAGACAGTGCTTGCCTTTTACACAGCTGACCTGGATTCAAACTCTGGTACCACATGTAGCCTCCAAACACCACTAGGAGTGATAAGATACAGAGCTAAAAACCAGGAGAAAGCCAGGATTAAGTGCAGACACCAGAGACTGAACAAACTTAATATACATCTATTCTTGTTATACACAAGCCCAGATTACCCAGTTGCATCTTCCCAGGCCCTTGAGAACTAGCACAAAGTTACTTGTGACATGAAAAATTAAATACTGGAGCTTCCTCAAAAGATATGTTTGAATTTGGTAAAGATTGATAGAAGATTTGCTATGACTATAAACTGCTGATCATCATCCAAACTTGCTTCAACATAGCACTATTATACAACTGTGATTTTGAACATCTGATGGCACCAGTCTGCTCAAATTCAGTGTCATGGGGCTTACTGAATACTGGTGATGTGAACCACAATGTGCTACTGAGGTCTATTAACTATGAAACTACAATTCCTGGAAGATGCTGCCAAAAACAAACCCTGGTACCTACAAAGTTTAACACAGTAAACAATACAGAATCCAAACACAGTCTCTACTCACTATCCAGGCTCGCTAGACTTTCATACCTCAGTAAGTTCCAGATAACATCTGTGAGACCTGGATCAGATTGTAGGCCAACTAGACTTTTATCATTTAACTTCTATGGCGCAATCATGACCATATAATTTCGCAAACATTATGTCACACAAAACTGATAGAAATGCAGTTATTATAATGAATTTGGAATTGTGAACCACCCAAAATTATTCAAATTTAGAACTTTTCCCTTAGTACTCACATAGCACCAATCATAATGAAGAAACTGAGGAATTTATATATATCATGAGATGAACACAAAAATCCAGGAAGGACCCCCATAATACACGAATATTCAAAGCCTTCTAAGCATAAAACCTAACATTGCTCACTAGTATGAAAAAATCAGGGTAACTCTATCAATGATGAAGAAAATATTACTATATAAAATACAACGTAAATTACAACAAAATACTTAAATGCATATAAATTACCCAAGAATACAGTAATAAGGATGAATAGCAGAATGAAAAAAAGCAGAAGAGAGAAACTGTTAGCTCTAGAATAAGATAGATGAAATGAACAAAATAAAACAGAGAAGAGGAAAAAATTGAAAACAAAAAAAAACTTATACATAGTAGGAAGATAAAAAGAAAAAATAAATAAACAAATAAATAAATAAATCCCAACTTGAAGTATTAAGATATGCAAAATTCATAAAATGAAGGGGTTAGAGAGAGAGCACAATGGGTTAGACACTGACCTTGCATGCAGCCAACCTGAGTGGACACCTGTCATCTCACATGGTCTTCTGAACTCAAAAGGAGTGATCCCTGACTGCAGATCCTGGAGGAACTTATGAGAAAGCCCCTATGAATGAGCAAACTGATCTTAAAGTTTTAGTTTTCCTATTAGTAATTAATCTATTTAGCATTTCTATTTTATCCTCATTCAGTATTCTGAAGTTGTATAATTCTCAGATTTATTTATTTCTTCCAGGTTCTCCAACATAGTTGCATAAAATTTTTTATAGTATCACTCGTATCACTTGTAATCCCTTTGTTCATCGATTTGCTTGGGCAGGTGCCAGTAACGTCTCCATTCATCCCTGTCATATGCTAGTGTAGCTCAATGGCGCCTGCTTGATCCAGGAACCTGAAGAGCCTCAAACCGTTCGTTCAGGGTCTAGGTGAAGAAGTCTGACCATCTCATATGTGGGCAGCCATGAGTTCTTTTGATGTCCCGTGGAATCCAGTGGGTACAGCTCTAGTCCAGTGGTCTTCTCCAAATCGAATTATGTGTCTAGTATTTATAGTAGTCTCATGATTTTTAAGAAAATTTCTACTTTTATTGTTTCACCTATTTGAATTCTGATCATATTTATTATTTTTCTCTTTCTTTTCCTTTGGAGGTATGCTAAGTGTTTCTTGTTTTTTTTCTTTATCTTTTGATTTCTTTTGTGTTGGACTTGATTTTTATAGTTTATTTTATTTTAATTATTTCCTTTGCTCTATAGAATTTTTATCTCATTTATTCTTTTTTAAATAGTGACATTTTATTATAATTTTTAAAATTAGAGACCTCTATTTTCAGAGTTATTCATAATACAGTTGCTTTAGGCATTCAGGCATTTAATGTTCCAACACCTATCTCACATCTGAAGAATCCAAATAAATTCTTAAAATGTGAGGTTAAGATACTTTCCTTGTTTTCTGATATAAGCCTGCATAGCTATGATCTTCTCTGTTTAAGTGTTTTGATTGTGTCCCACAAGTTCTGAGAGGTTTTTTTTTCTTATTTTTTTTCTTATTGTTTCAGTGCCACCCTTGAGAACATCATGCAACAACTGGAATGGGAAGGAATGGGAGTGAAGATAGACGGTTGGCTACTACACCACCTCTGCTTTGCTGATGACATCATTCTAATAAGACCAAACATTAGCCAAGCATAACAAATGCTGGCCGACTTCGACCGTGAGTGTGGAAAGGTCGGACTACAGCTGAATCTCATAAAGACAATGTTTATGAGAAACAGTCTCATTCCTGACATTCCATTCGCTCTCAACAGAATGAACATCTTTGAATGCAACATTTATGTGTACCTAGGTTGAGAAGTCAACATGACCTGGCACCTGATTTGCGCAGGAGGGAGAGAACACCTTGGAAGGCCTTCAAGAGCGTCGAAGAAATAGCTAAGAAGATGAAGAACCTCTGGCTGTGGGCACATCTCTTCGATTCCACCGTTATTCCTGAATTAACGTAGGCCTCAGAGACCTGGACCCTAAGAAAACAGGATGAGAAAGCTATTCGGGTCTCCCAAAGAAGAATTGAAAAAGCTATGCTTGGAGTATCATGGTTCACTCAAATGAGAGAAAGAATCCGGAGTTCTGAACTCAGTTGACAGTCAAAAACCACGGATGCTGTCTGCTTTGCCAAGGTGTCAAAAATCAGATGGGCTGGACACATAATGAGATTTGGAGATGACCGCTAGACTAGAGCCGTTACCGTCTGGATTCCACGGGATGTCAAAAGATCGAGTGGCTGCCCACCTATGAGATGGTCAGAATTCTTCGTTAAGACCCTGAACAATTCGTTTTGAGGCTCTTCATGTTCCTAGAATGAGCAGACTCTATCGGGTTACACTAGCACGCGACAGGGACAAATGGAGATGTTACAGGCGCCCACTCGAGCAAATTCATGAAAGACGGGATATCAAGTGATCAAGTGAAGTTTCCAGAAACATTTTAATTACTTATTTGATTTTCTTTTACACAATGATTGCTTAATGGTGAATTATTCACTTTAGTTTCAAATTCTTGAAGTTTTCCTCACTTTTGCTTTATTTTGTTTTGGAACCAGGTCTGGCAGTTTTCAGGGCTTGTTTGCCTCCAACATCAGGGGCAATACAAAAGTCTAAAGTTCTCAGTTCCACCATTTCTATGAAACAAAAATACTGGAAATCTTTCCCAGAGAAATTAAGATGAAAGCAAATAATTTTTTCAATTTGGAAATGACAAAATTAACTTTTATTTTATATGACATTGCCTTATAAGGTAATATCAGACTCTGTTAGAAGTGATAAACAATGTAAATCAAATTGTAGGTTTTGTCACCATGTGAAAATCAACTACATACCTATATGCTAGAATAATATATCAAAGGATCAGAGAGATAAATGCAGTGGGTTGGACATTTACTTTGTGCAAGGTCAATCCAATTTCTAACTCCCCAGCACCACATATGATCCCTTGGTCCCCACCATTAATTTTGAGCCCTGAATACAGAGTAAGCTTTGATAACAGGCTGGTTTGGTCCACAAAAAAAAAAAAAAACACACTATGAAGCACTTTTGAAGAAAATTTATTTTCATTGATCTCAATTATTGAAATACTTAGGGACAAAGTTCACCAAGGATGTAAAACAACTATACATTTAAAAAAAATTAGGTACTTAAGCAATAGTACAGAGGGTAGGGCGTTTACCTTGCATGCGGCCAACCCAGGTTAGATTCCAAGCATCCCATATAGTCCCCCGAACACTGCCAGAAGTAATTCCTAAGTGCAAAGTCAGGACTAACCCCTGTGCATCACTGGGGGTGACCCCAAAAAGCAAAAACAAATAATTATGTTAGTGATGAAATAAATAAAAGGAAAAATATGTGAAGATAAAACATTTTTATTGAGTGAAGAATTAATACAGGTAAAATGACCATGCTACTCAAAGCACTCGATAGATTCAATTAAGTATGCATTAAAATGTATGGAAATTGTTATAAGTAGACTAAAATAGTCAATATAAAGTTATATACAATCACAAAAAATCCCAAATAGAAAAATTGATCCTGAGGTGGAAATAATGAAACCAGAAGTAGAAGTATCACACTATCTGATTTGAAAATGCATTAAAAGTTTATGTAATCTAAAAAGTATAAGACTGGCATGAGGATAGGCACACAATGACATTTAAAAAGAACTCAAAATAAGTCTTCTCATACTGTCAACCAATATTTCACAAATATAGTAAAAATACACAAGAGGGAAAGTATACTTTCTTTAATAAGTAAAACTGAGAAAACAGGACAGTCATATACAGAAGAATAAAATAAAATGTTTATCTTATTTCAACAACAAAAATCCATTCAAATTTGAAGAATTAAATTTAATACATAAATATAAAACTTGTTCAAGTCCATAGAAATTTAATAAAACAATGAAAAAGTAAGTTGATATTGGTCTTGGCAATACTTTTCTGGATATGGTCTCTAATTGCATGCCTGAAAAGCTAAAATTGATAAGTAAGACAATTAATGTAAAGAGTTTATTTTATTTTATTTTGCTTTTGGGTCACACCTGATGATGCACAGGCATTACTCCTGGCTCTGCACTCAGGAATTACTCCTGGCAGTGCTCAGGGGCCATATGAGATGCTGGGTATCAAACCCAGGTTGGCTAGGTGCAAGGCAAACACCCAATCCACTGTGCTACCACTCCAGCCCCCGTTTATGTGCAGCAAAGGAATCAAAGTGAACAGACAACATAAAGAATAAGGGGGGAAGTGGTCTCCCAATTAGGCCTAGAACTCTACGCGTGCACAGCCCCCAGGCAGCCAGACTTACAAGACTGCTGATGCATTCTGCAAAAATAGGAAATGAAAAATGGAAAAAAAACAATCTTAACAAATATTCAAGGATCTGGGATTACTCAGAAGTGAGGTATTAAGATAGAGAGTATTAAGTGGTATTAAGAGGTATTAAGATAGAAAGCTAACAAAACAACAGAGAGAACAAAGGAAATAGGATTTTCAGAAAAGTCCACTTTCTTAAAACTAATCTAGTTAGTTTTGTCAAGTTTCACGAGAGCTAGGCAAGAATACTCAGAAATTGCAGTCTAAAACTATACTGACCCTGACCTGAAAGATTCTTTCAAGGGGAAATAGCAGATATAACTTGGAGGCCTTCAAATTTTCATTTCATTGATAAAAAGTTTACTATTTGATTGTTAAGACTTAAAAAAATGATGAAAATCACTCATCATCTTCAAAACATTTTCTAGCTTATTTGAAAATGTTAGAACATTTTATTTCTATTTAAATTCTTGTAAAGTTTCATTTGTAATATATAAGACAACTAAAAGCTTTTAAGAACTATTGACATTCAAAATAAAATAATAATGGGTACTAACGTGTTTTCAGAATTAAGTTTAGGCAGAAGACACTGCATTGATTTAGGCAGGTACTTTGTAGTATCTCTTTTCCTGAATTCAAGGCTAGCCTGGTTTATTTAATTTATTGCCTAACTGCAAAGTTGCTATCATTTTATTGTAATAGCTTAACATCAGGGCAACCATCTTGTCCTCAAATCCCCATTTTTAGTTTCCATTTTTTTTGCCTTAAAACAGACTCCAGAAATAGCCACTTACAGACATATCCTGTGATTGTGACCAGTGACTGAAACTTCATCTAAGAACATCAATAGAATGTATTTTAAATACTTATATCCAATTTTTATACTCATCTATTCAAGCCTTAGACTAGTAGCAGACTGAAGACTAAATTTTAAATAGCATTTTTTTCATATAAAGTCGCTATCCAGAAGGAATACATTTTTTCAAGGCACGAGAATAGGTCTACAGACTATAGGATAAATTTCTATCTTCCTCGAGAATGTAGGACCTGAAGATGATTTTACAGTTGAACTAGATCTTTGGGAGGATCTTAGAAATGAATTATCTCACAGACTATCAGAAAAGACAGACCCTAAAATGGAAATGCATCGCACTGAAGATTTGCAGTTTAGAAACAGTAATTCTCAGAAAGGTGATCTAGTATTATGAGAATTATAGAATTATCATATAAAAATGAAAAATTTTAATGTCATACTTACCCAATTTAATGGTCTAAATATAATTATTGGGGGGAAAGTAGTTAAACGATTTTACTTCTTTTTAAAATTCAGAGTAATTGCTCTAAAATTACAAATTTTCCGAACACGTTTGGGCTATAATTAAACTTGTTTTTTAAAACAAAAGAGAATTACACTAAGCAATAAACTAAATAGAAACAAGAGGGAATAAAACCTATGTAACATGTTGTCAATATAAAAATCACCAGGGGAAGGTTCAATTACAGAATTTTTTGTTTCTGAGCTAAAACATAAACTAGCTTTAGAGCAACAAGATTTTATGTTTAGAAAAATATGCAATTTTTAATAGAAATACCACTTTAAAATTTAATTTTAAACAGCCTTTTCAAGAGTAATGAGACATTCACTGTCACTGTCACTGTCCTCCCGTTGTTCATCGATTTGCTCGAGCCGACCCAGTAACGACCCACTGGAGACTTTGTTGTTACTGTGTTTGGCATATCGAATACATCACGGGTAACTTACCAGGCTCTGCCATGAGGGTGAGATACTCTCGGGAGCTTGCCGGGCTCTCCGAGAGGGGCAGAGGAATCGAACTAGAGTCAGTCGTGTTGGCTGCATGCAAGGCAAACACCCTACCGCTGTGCTATCGCTCCAGCCCAATGACATATTAGCTTGATGAAACTAGAAAATCATCACTGGGCAAATTTTATTTACCTTTTATTGAGATTCCCAAAATGTCACAGGAATTATATAAACCAACCAAAAACTATCCAAATTCAAAACCCAGTGAGAAGAATTAAAACAAAATGAAAACTGCAGTACCTTTTATGATGGTCAATATCAGATAGAACATTTCTATAGGGAGATACTTTAATCCAGGGCTAGTGATGTAAAAAAAAAACAATAAAGTACTGAAGTAGAGCTTATCAAGGACCAAGATACATTCTTCTGACATTTTCCTAATGAAAGGTCTGACTTTTAAAAAATATATATATACTATCATAATTTAACATATTCTAAAACATATTTCGGTTAGTTTTTATTGAAATATATGGCTGACCATTACACAACATTAGTTATGTAGCTGTATAACATATAACACTAACATATAACACAATTACTTGGTATTTGCACACATTATTAAATGATGAACCCCATAAATATAGTTAACATCCATCACCACACATAATTGTGTTTGGTTTTCCTGCAATGAGTGTTTTTTTTTCTTTTTGGGTCACATCAGGTGATACACAGGGGTTACTCCTGGCTCATGCACTCAGGAATTACACTTGGTGGTGCTCGGGGGACCATATGGGATGCTGGGAATTGAACCTGGGTTGGCCACGTGCAAAGCAAACATCCTACCCACTGTGCTATCACTCCAGCTCCCCTGTAATGAGTGCTTTACAGATAGATATTTATCAACTTTTAAATATGCAGCATTGTATGAACAATGCTAAAATCTATTAAACTTGATATTCATGAAAACCATCCTTACTTACATGTTTAATTTTTAATATTTTTTGCTCAATTTTTTAAAATTTTTTAATTTATTTATTTATTGAGTCACTGTGGGAAAAGTTACAAAGCTTTCATGTTTAAGTCTCTTGGTCATGCAAATATCAAACACATTTCCCTTTACCAATACTTATTTTTCACCACGAAGAACCCCAATAAACCCCCCAACACTCCCAATGCCTGTGAGGCAGATGAATTCTAATTAACACTCTATCTACTTCGACTAGATTCATTGTTTCGACAAAAGATGCACCATTATTATTTAGAGTTTACCCCCCAAATCAGACATGCTGAAAAGGCATTGTGAAATAATTTGTTTTCTACAGCTGGTCACAAGAATCAAAGGATGTCGCTTTATATTATCTCTGCAACACCTCTGTCTCCTAACTCAAAATCCTGATTGAAAGAATACATCCAGGGGCCATAGCGATAGCACAGCGGGTAGGGCATTTGCCTTGCACACAGTCAACCTGGGTTCGATCCCTGGTGTCTCATATGGTCCCCCAAGCACCACTAGGGGTAATTCCTGATTGCAGAGCCAGGAATAATACCTAAGCATCGCTAGGTGTAACCCAAAAAGCAGAAAAAAAAGAAAGAATACATTCACTTTATTCTTTCTTAGGTAGTGTTGACTAATTGGCTGATAAAATAAGTGTTAGCTAAAATTAAATGTAGTCTAGAACCCAGATAGTGTTTTATACTCAACATCTGAGTCTACATTTTCATGCCCAAGTATTGAACATTCATTATATGTAAATTCAATACATTCTTATACCACAAAATAAACAATTATTCACACAAAATTCAATTCTTAAAATTTGAGCAAAAACTGGCATGTCCATGGCTCCAGAAGCACAAGGACTTAATGCAGAGCTCAGCAGCTTGCAGCAGAAAAGTTAATGGACTATGTGTTAATCCACGACAACATTTCTGTCCGGAGGGGAAAGGGTGTTGGTCCCTTCCGCCTTTTTCCCTCTGGAAAGAAAGATGGCAGCCACTTCAGAGCTTTGTGGAAAGTCAGGTATGAGCCGGTTGTGATGGGGCAACTAAAACCTCATGGGAAGGGGAGCGTTCCCGGCTCGTCCATCACGCCCTACCGAGGTCACGAGTTGCCCCCCACGAGAGGCTCTCCGGCATGGCCATGGCTCCATAGCACAGAAACCAATCTCATAACTATGTGACTCTCAGCAGAAATACTTCCAGGGTTAATATGTAAAATACCAGAAATTCAAAATTGCTTTGCATGCAGCTGACCTCAGTCTGATCACTGAAACTGCCTATGGTCCCATGAGTACCCCTAAGAATGATCCCTGAGTGGTAAACAACAAATAAGACATGGGAATTATTGGATATTGCAAAAAATAAAACAAAAAAAGCAGCATATTAGAGTGATGAGACAATTTGCAATATATGATATCACAGATATTTTTGGCTGAAATATAAACTAGGGAGTTTTTCATGGGGAGAAGGAACATGTAAAAACATTTGCAATGTGCCAGCCATTACCATTTTTATACCGAGAAAAAAGGGAATGTTTTACTTATATACTAGAGTGGTGGAGATTGAACCCATATTGCATGCATGCAGTGAATGTATGAGATCTGCTAAACCACCTCCTTAGCTCCCAAATTTTGATTAAAATGTAAATTAAATTTATAATTTTATTTCAGGAATATTAATTTTATATAAATTGGGGGCAGGAGATTCTATGTTGCTCTCTCTTTCGGAGCTTTGTTTTATAGTCTTTTGATCTTGGCCGTTGATGGGATTATGTGGTGCCGGAGAGGGGGCAGTTTGTGGGTGTGACTGCCAAGCTACTGGAGAATGGGGGATCTGGGTGGAAGAAGCCCAGTCTCGATCAGAGCAGGAGGGGGGGCGGGTTGAGTTTCCCTCCCTGCCCAACAGTACCCCAGCAGCTGAAAACCTCCAGAACCCAGCCACAGCCATGCTAAAGGCCACTATCCACATGCTCTGACCAGCTCTGACCATGCTCTGACCACACGTGAAAGAACTGGCAGAGAAACCCAGGTATGCAAGACCTGTGGGCGGAGATCTCCAGGCCTTCCCAGGCCTGCTCAGGTAGGGACTGGGCCTTCTCCACCCAGATCCCCCATTCTCCAGTAGCTTGGCAGTCACACTCACAAACTGCCCTCCCACCCCATGCACCATGTCATCCCATCAACGGCCAAGATCCAGAGATTATAAAACAAAGCTTCCAGAAGCACGGCCAAATTTGCTGCCACACAACCCCTTATAGTCTAGCCCATTGATGTACTAAAGCAGCATACTTGTGTTTGGTTTTAACATACTTGCTTCTCGTATTCTCTTATATACATTTTCTGTCCGTCTCGGAGATCCTGGCAAGCTACCAAGAGTATCCTGCCCGTACAGCAGAACCGGGCAAGCTCCCCGTGGTATATTAGATATGCCAAAAGCAGTAACAATAATGGGGCTCATTCTCCTTACCCTGAAAGAGCCTCCAATAAGACACCATTCAGAAGGATGAGTAAGGTGAGGCTGCTAAAATCTCAGGGTTGGGATTAATGGAGATGTTACTGGCAGCCACTGAAGAAAATAGGATGACAGTAATACAGTGATACTGTGATACAGTGATATAAATTTGGGAGTCTTTCTTTTTAAACTTATTTGGAGTGTGTGTGTGTGTGTGTGTGTGTGTATGTTTACAGGAATGCCACTGAGCAGTGCTCAAGGGGCTTGGACCATCCTTAGTGATACTGATGATTTCACTGGTTCCATCAAGGCCACCCCAGCAGCGCTAAGAGCCCAACTGGTGTATACCCAGCAAGGTATTGGAGACCATGAGATCAAATAAAAGGACTCCTAAATGTCAAAATTTTGTTTTAGCTTTTTGGGAAATCATTCCAGTACAAAACTTATGTTTTGAATCAAATCTGTATTTCTTCTTCATGTTTGTTAAAGAGAAGGCAATGCAGAGCCAAATTTATTATAGTCTTTTTTTTTTCACTTGTGTCAACCAAACCATCTGTTTGTCTAAATAAGTTAGAAATGCAAGAAAGTCATTACTGTCTTTTAGTTAAAAAAAATACGTGAAATATTTAAAATAAGGTGAATTTCACAAGTCAATTACTTCCTAACAAAAATTTAAAGGTTTTATTTTACAATTTTCCATTGATAAAAGATTCTAGTTCTTCTCAAGTTCCTAAAAGAAAATTTTATATAGTAATTCTAAGAACAGCATGATCAATTGGAATATGGATCCTCAATGTAAGGGTGGTTTAATATATGCAAGTCAATCAATGTAATACACCATTTTAACACAAGGAAAAGAAAAAAAATAATGATAAAAACATTAGATGCTAAGAAAACACTAAATGCTAAGAAAAAATTTGATAACTTCCAGTACTTACTCATGATAAAAACACTCAATAAAATGGGGGTTGAAGGAACTTTTCTCAATAGAGGTAAATGCATTTACCACAAGTACACAGCAAACATCATATTCAATGGCTAAAAACTAAAAGCCTTTCCTATAATATCAGGAATTAAAACGAGTTTGCCCACTGTTATTACTACTATTCAATATAGTACTGGAAGCCCTTGCCATAGTAATTAGGCAATAAACAGATATTAAGGGCAGCTAGACTGGAAAAAGTTGTCTAACTTTCACTATATGCAGATTACATAATACAGTAACTAGAAAATAGTAAAGACTCATAAAAAATGCCTTAAAAACAATATACTTTAACTAGTCATCTCTTCTCAGGCACTCAGGTTTTTTCCATATTCTGGCTATTGTAAAGAGTGCTGCAATGAACAAACAAGTGCAGAAGCCACTTCGACTATACTTTTTTGCCTCTCTGGGATATATTCCTAGGAGTAGTATTGCTGGGTCAAATGGGAGCTCAATTTCTAATTTTTTGAGAATCGTCCATACTGTTTTCCAAAAGGACTGAACCAGTTGGCATTCCCACCAGCAGTAAAGGAGGGGCCCTTTCTCACCACATCCGCGCCAGCACCAGTTGCTTTTGTTCTTTTGGATATGGGCCAGTCTCTGAGGTGTGAAATGGTATCTCATTGTGGTTTTGATCTGTATCTCCCTGATGATTAATGATGTAGAGCATTTTCTCATGTGCCTTATTGCCATTCGGATTTCTTCTTTGAGAAAATTTCTGTTCATTTTGTTGCTCCATTTTTTGATGAGGTTGGATGTTTTCTTCTTGTGGAGTTCAACCAGTACTTTATATATCCTTTATATCAACCCCTTGTCAGATGTGTATTCGGCGATTATCCTTTCTCATTCTGTAGACTGTCTTTATATTTTGGTCACTGTTTCTTTTGAAGTGCAGAAGCTTCTTAGTTTAAGATAGTCCCATTTGTCTATCTTTGTTTTCACTTGCTCATCCAGTGGTGTGATATCATTGAAGATTCCATTAGCTTCAATCTCACTGCCTTTTTGCAGACCACAATACCCAAAAGGAGAGAGAGAACAAAAGGGAATGCCCTGCCACAGAGGCATGGTGGGATGGGAAGATGGGGGGTGGGAGGGATATTATCCATGGTGATGGAAAATGGGCACTGGTGGAAGGATGGGTATTTGATCATTGTATAATCGAAACCCAAGCACAAAAATTTGTAAGTCTACAACTGTAGATGACTGCCCTCCAACGTCCTGACGGATCTATCAAGTCTTCCAGAATGGCAATGGAGAAGATTATCCATGACTTCTACATAAATCTCTATGTTAACCATGTCCACTTGCCGACATACCAAATTCCACAGGATGGATATGTCGTTCCCAATGTTCTCCCTTCCGAAATCCGACACGCCATTTTGTCAGTAAAGGAACGAAGGTACCCGGCCCAGACAAGGTCAGACCTGAACACCTGAAGAATCTGCCTTCAGTAGTCATCAATACGCTGGCTCGGCTCTTCACATGCTACCTGTCTGAATGCAAGGTTCCATCCCAATGGAAAACCAGCAGGACTGTACTACTGAACAAGAAGGGAGACATCCATGACATTGGCAACTATTGCCTGATCTGCCCATTGTCTGTCATCTATAAGTTGTTCACTCGAATCATCCTAAATAGAATTGGCAGAACACTAGATGAAGGACCACCACGTGAGCAAGCCGGGTTCCGCAAAGGATTAAGCACCATTGGCCATATCCACACGATAGCCAAGCTCATTGTGGTTTCTCGGGAGTTCAAGATACCGCTCTGTCTAACATTCATTGATTTAAAGAAGGCCTTTGATTCTGTTGCGACAAAAGCAGTCATTGAATCCCTACCCAATCAGGGCATTCAAGCTCAATACATCAAGATCCTCCGTGAGCTGTATTTTGGATTCACTACCAGGATCTCACCATTCTACAAAGAAGTAATCATTGATGTCAAGAGAGGGGTTTGGCAGGGTGATACCATTTCACCAAAACTCTTCAGTGCCACCCTCGAGAACATCATGCGACAACTGGAATGGGAAGGAATGGGAGTGAAGATAGATGGTAGGCAACTACACCACCTCTGCTTTGCTGATGACATTGTTTTAATAACACCAAAAATTAGTCAAGCGGCACAAATGCTGGTTGACTTAGACCGTGAGTCTGGAAAGCTCGGACTACAGCTGAATCTTACGAAGACAATGTTTATCAGAAACAGCCTCGTTCCTGATGTCCCATTCACTCTCAACGGAACGCCCATCTCCGAATGCAACAGCTATGTGTACCTAGGTCGAGAAGACAACATGACAAATGACCCGGCACCCGAGCTTTGCAGGAGGAAGAGAGCGCCTTGGAACGCCTTCAAGAGTGTCAAAGAAATAGCTAAGAAGATGAAGAACCTCTGGCTCTGGACACATCTCTTTGATTCCACTGTTCTTCCTGCATTAACATACGCCTCAGAGACCTGGGCCTTAAGCAAACAGAATGAGAATGCTATTCGGGTCTCCCAAAGAGGAATTGAAAGAGCTATGCTTGGAATATCATTTTTGACTCAAATGAGAGAAAGAATCCGGAGTTCTGACCTCCGTCGACGATCAAGAATCAGGGACGCTGTCTCGTTTGCCAAGGTGTCAAAAATCAGATGGGCTGGTCACATAATGAGATTTATAGATGACCGCTGGACTAGAGCTGTTACCGACTGGATTCTATGGGATGTCAAAAGACCACGTGGCCACCCACCTGCCAGATGGTCAGACTTCTTCATCAAGATCATGAATGATCGGTCTGAAGCTCTTCGTGTTCCTAGAGTGAACAGACACCATTGGGGTACACTAGCACACAACAGGGACAAATGGAGATGTTACTGGCGCCTGCTCTGAGCAAATCGATGATTAACTGGAAGTCAAGTGATCAAGTGATCAAAAGACACTGAAACCGTAATATTGGACCTGAGTGTGAGGTCTTTACTACATAAATTTTAGGTTCAAGGTTCTGGTTCTATTGAAATTTGTATACTTATAGTTAATACTTGGTTAAAAATTATTTTATTCCCTTAATCACTTTTGAAGTAGGCAGGAAGTTGATATTTGCCTTAGTTTCCCCTGAAACTTATATGAACGTTGATATTCAAAGTCTTGTGTGATGATTGAATTGGTAAAACCTAAAGTGGGACTATAACTCTGGTCTTATGAGATGCAGTGCAGTGCTCTTTCTACTTGACTATATTTATTCTTCATGAAACTAGAATAAGTGTATTTGCTTGCTAATTAGCCATATTCTAATAGTACATCAATAATATGCAACTTTATAATTTATAAAACATAAATAATCATAAGTTGATATTTATTTGGAAACCAGTAATTAACCAACTATTATTCAACTATTAAATATTCACTCTATTCACTGTTAAACTAAGGCTTTTTTGATCCAGAAACAAAGCATGCATAACCAAAATACAATAAAAATCAATTTTTCTTTTCATTCTTTGCCAAGAGTTGGTTAAATGCCTTAAGAATCTTTGTGACATTTGGCCCTCCAAAAGCTTTCAAAATGCTCTTGACAGCATCAACACCAAATTTCATTATATTATATTATCCTTCCACCTGTGATTATTGAGAGTTTCTAATGGAATACTGAACCAACAAAACAGCTTTTTATTAAAATAATTAATGTATCTTTTAAAAAGGACTTTCCCTACTGCTTTCTGTATAAAACATAATTTTTTCCACCTATTAATTAATCTTGAAACAGAAAAAAATTAAGATAGTGTATTTTTTTCTTTTTTCCTCATCCTACTTTGTGTAAAATCTGTTCTTGACTCTTATGATTTCTTTTCCATAAAATGGTTGCCAGAGCAACCAATCTACTGGCTCAGTAAATTGACCTTGCTAAACTCTTAATACTTAATTAATATTGATTGTTTCATTTAGGCAGAAAAAAATGTTGATCTTCTCTATGGGAATCATCTGACAAAATCTCATCAGAAATCATGGTTGGCAGGATCTAAAAATAATATATTTATTTAAATAAAATAAAAATTTTAAACATCATTTTGATTTTTACTTTTGCAGTGCTGGATACTTAATCAAGGGCCTAACTTATGCAAGACAAGTGCTATAACACTGAGCTCCATATCCACTAACTTATATAGTTAGTATAAGATTGATTTATTTGTTTGTGCATTTTGATTTAACAATTTGAGTCTAGGACCTTTGTTTGTTAAACCAAGTGAACAACTTTTTGGTAACACATTAAAAAATATATTGATCACTTGATCACTTGACATCCCGTTACTCATCTATTTGCTCGAGCGGGGGCCACTAAAGTCTTGCAAAGCAGTGCAGAGAAGCAATAAAGGAAGACCTCAAAGAGAGAAGAGCAGAAGTGCTGGCAGATGCAGAAGAAACCGGGAAAAGCATTTGCAACACCCGCCTGTCTTTCGCCAACTACAAGACCCAGATGACTGCCCTAAAACATCCTGATTGATCTATCACATCTTCCAGAAGGGCAATGGAGAAGATTATCCATGATTTCTACTTGGATCTCTTCGATAGCTACGTCCACCTGCCCACATACCAAATACAATAGGATGGATATGTCGTTCCCAAAGTTTTCCCTTCTGATATCCAATATGCCATTTTGTTGATAAAGTAGCAAAGAGCACCTGGCCCAGACAAGACCAGACCTGAACATCTGAAGAAATGCAGTCAGTATTCATCAATACACTGGCTTGGATCTTCATACACTACCTGTATGAATGCAAGGTTCTGTCCCAATGGAAAACCAGCAGGACTGTACAACTGTACAAGAAGGGAGACATCCAAAACCCAACCAGTGCCATCCCCATGTCCTCTCCCTACATGCTCAGTTCAGTCTGAGCCTCACACACGAGTGAACATATTCCTGAACTTTGCAGCCATAGTTGTGGCCCCGCAGCACTTCTTAAGACACTTCCTACTTATTCTCCAAGTGTACCACACCACATTTGATGGGGTCCAAATAGTAGGCAACCAATCATAGGGGAAATGTATATATATATGTATATATATGCATGTGTACATATTTTCAGATACATACATGTAAGCTCAAAAGCTCACATCACTCAACCTTTAACAATATGTTAGTAATTTTCCAAAGAATGTCTTAAAGGCCCTTGTCAAAACAGAACATTCTTCACACTGTTTCCTCTAGGGATACCTTCTTGTAGCATTTTCAGTGGTTTTTCATAACAAATAATACAAAATCTATTATTTCAGTTGTACTTTGAGACAGAGATTTGAACATGGGGTGGAAACATCCAAAATGCTGTGGTTAAATGTAGTGGTGGTATGATTGGTGTTTGAATATTAAATGTAATCAAATATTGTGAACTACCTTATAAAATTAAAAATTAAAAATCAAATGTTATATCTCCGACACAGTTATAAATATCTCTATGGGATTAGTTGGTGGATAGTGTCTCAATATTTATATAAATTTCCCTCCCTATTTTTGATCCAAATTTCTTTATCATCCCATTATTCTTGAGGACAGGATAAATCACTAATAAACTTCCTGAATGTAGATTTCTACCTCAGGGTCTATTTCTCAAACTCTTTCAAAAAGGGTGGTTCAAAGGACAGTGAAAAGAAGTATATTTTAAACAGGATTTTTAGTTGAATATCCTGCTGTGGGGCTTTAGCGATAGCACAGTGGGTAGGGTGTTTGCCTCGCATTGCGGCCAACCCCCCGGCCAACCCGAGTTTGATTCCTCCAGTCTCTCTCTCGGAGAGCCCGGCAAGCTACCGAGAGTATCTTGCCCACACGACAAAGCCTGGCAAGCTACCTGTGACTTATTTGATATGCCAAACACAGTAACAAGAAGTCTCATGATGGAGGCGTTACTGGGCCCGCTTGGGCAAATTGATGAACAATGGAGAACTGTGTAGTGCATCCTGCTGAGCAGCTAACAATTAGTGACCTTATATTTGGGAGTAAGTGAAAGAAAGACAACCCTTGACATGTTTTTAATCATTAAAACTCTAATGAAAACTAAAATATCATGATGATGGAAATGAATGGAAAGTATGATAACTTGGGTTGTTGGGCAGCTTGGCTAGAATACTAGTAATCAGAACAATAAAGTGAAATTGGTTTTTGCTTATTTCAATTTAATCTTTGGAAAAACATGAACAGAATAAAGGTGATTTGTATCTTACCTGAAGGTAAAGAATGAATGCCAAAGTTTCTTTGGGTTCTTACAAAGAAAATGTTGTATCTTATACTTAGAGACCAGAAAATGTATGGATACTTAAACTAAACTAGTTAACTGGTTCAAAACACCTTGTCATAGTCTAATAGCACCACAGAGTATAGGAAAAAATCTGAACAGCATAGGTGTTACCAGCAGCCTTCTGATCTAAACAACTGAACATGTCAGTTCTTAAGAAACTGGGAATCTAAACCTCCAACATTGGAAGAACTGATTAGGAATCTTACAGATTCCATACAAAATGAATTGAAGTAACTAAAGAACACAATAGCAAGTCATACTGGCAGAATTGCACAGATAAAGTACCATATAGACAAAATTGAAGACAAAATACAAGTCAGCATTGATACAGAGCTGGCAAAAGGTAAGAGAAGCACTAGAATGGAAGATATTGGAAAGTACTTAATGGACAACAGCAAGCAATCTCCCAATTATAGGAATACCAGAAGGAAAAGAAAACAGGAAAGAGGAAGAACAAGTAGTGTGAGACATAGTACCTGAAAATTTCTCTCTGTATGGAGGCTGATATATAGATTTAAGAGGCCCAAAATAAAGAAAGCAAAATAAACCCAATCAGAACAGTGCTAAGACATCACGATCACGACCACCCTGTTGTTCGTCGATTGCCTCGAGCAGGTGCCAGTAACATCTTCTTCGTCCTAGCCCTGAGATTTTTTTTTAAAGTGCCATATTCAAGGCTTTTTCAGGGTTAGGAGAATGAGACCCATCATTGTTATTGGTATTTGGCATATTGGGTATACCGCGGGGAGTTTGCCAGACTCTGCCGTGTGGGCAGGTTATATTTGGTAGCCTGCCAGTTTGTCCAAAGTAGGAATGAGATGATAAGATGTAGCGTGGCCGCAAATGCGGCCGCGCGCTTCCAGGAGCTGAGTGTGATAATCTCTGGATCCTGGCCGTTGTTGGAGTTACACGGCAGTTGGTGGGTGTAACTGTCTAGTTACTGGCAGGTCCAGTCCCAAACCGTGCAGGCTTGGAGATCTCAGCCCCGGGTCCCACACACCTGGGTTCCTCTGCCAGTTCTTTTATGCGTGAGGCTCATCCAAGTGTGTGGAGAGTGGTCCCAGCATGGCCTTGGCTGGGCCCCGGTGGTCTTCAGCTGTTGGGCCCTGGTGGAGACAGTCAGGCACAGGGTAGGATGTGAGGGTGATCCGGCTGCGACATCTGTCACCCCATTGATCGCCAGGGTTGATTCGGCTGATCTGGCTGGCTAGGCGGGTGTCCCCTTCCTCCCTCACCGCTCCATGTGCGTCCCTCCCGAAGCTGCACGCTCGGTCGAAGAGGACGGCCTTCCCCGATAGAGACAGACCAGTCTTCGGTTGAGGGTATACGAGTAACTGCGCTCCCCTGCTAGAACTTCCAAACAAGCTAAGACATATAATAATAAAAATGGTGAAATCTAAAGAAATAGATAGACTTCTTAAAATATTTAGAGAAGGGAAACCTTAAATATAAGGAAAACAACATAAGAATCACAACAGATATATGAAATAGTATAGAAAAGAAAATAGTAGATTTTCTTTTCTTTGGCATAATTAAATTACTCACTGATTAAAAATAATGTAATCCTAGAGTCAACTACCCTTTAGAGCTCTCATTTAGATTGGAGGGAAGGATAAAACAATTCCCAGACACATAGGAGGTGACAGCATTTGCTATAATTGGCTTTGTAAATGAAACTGGCTTTATAGGAATGAAAAACTGAAAGACCAGTTACATAAGCCAATTATAAAAGCAATAAAATGCATGGATCCCATCCAGAACTAAATATGAATAACAGAGATCCTATATAGAAACACCAAAAATTTTTGTCTCTGAAATGTCTTCTTTCTAAAGTCAGGAACTTGGTTAAGAAGAATGGGGAAGGTCACAGACAGCACAGGAGCAACAAGGCAGGAAGACAATCAGAGCCCTCGATGCAACTTCCTACTTCTTCTGAACCTGTATCCAATACCTGAGAGTCTCCTTCAGCCTCTCAAGAAACTTCATGACTGAAACCTAATCATGAACAATTTTGTAAAGGTCTATCTCACAGTGATTGAATAAAAAATTTATTAAAAAAAACTTCAGTCTCAAAGACATATATTCTATGAGTGTAGCTTATTTCTGTTTCTCATCCAAATAGTTTATTACCAGATGGAGAAGAGTACAGAGTACATTAATGGTGTAAAGAAGTTACCCATTAATGATACATCTGGGTCACTACTGTTCTTTCTTTCCTGCAACATGATAAGGTTATACAATTTTATTCCCTTAAGATATTATAACTATAAAATGAATTTATTTTCAATTAATAAGTTTTGTTGTCATCAAGAAAATTAATTTAGAGCCAGAAAGATAATACAAAGGTTAAGGTTCTTTCTTTGCGTATGGCTATCTCTAGTTTGATTCCAGACACTGCATATGGTTCCCTGTGCATTGTCAGGAGTGATCCCACTGACTATAGAGATAGGATGAAGCACTGGGCAGAGTTTGGTGTGACCCCCCAAACAAAATGAATGAAAAAAAAACAAGCAAAACAAACAAATCAAAATGCAAAAATAGTGAGAATGAAAGATAAAGAATTGGCTTTTTCAAGATTTTGGCTATTGTAAAGAGTGCTGCAATGAACAAACAAGTGCAGATGTCACTTAGACTACACATTTTCTGCCTCTCTGGGATATATTCCCAGGAGTGGTATTGCTGGGTCAAATGGGAGCTCAATTTCTAATTTTTTGAGAATCATTCATACTGTTTTCCAAAAGGGCTGAACCTGTCAGTATTCCCACCAGCAGTGAAGGTGAAGTCATGAAATTTACATACAAGTGGTACTACATGGAAAGTATCATGTTAAGTGAAATGAGTCAGAAAGAGGGATAGATATAGAAAGATTGCATTCATCTGGGGAACATGAAGTAAAAAAATGGGAGACTAATACCCAAGAATGTCCAAGATTAATACCAGGAATTTTGCTCCATGGCTTGGAGGCTAGCCACACATGCTAGGGGAAAAGACAGCTCAGATAGAGAAGGGAGCACCAAATAAAGGGTGTTGGGAGGATCCTCCCAGGATGGGAGAAGCAGGCTGAAACTAGACTATAGACCAAGCATGATTGCCACTCAATGCCTCTTTTGCAAATCACAACACCCAAAAGGAGAGAGAGAACAAAGTGGAATGCCCTGCCACAGAGGCAGGGTGGGATGGGGAGGATGGGGGGTGGGAGGGATACTGGGATTCGTGGTGGTGGGAAATGGGCACTGATGGAGGGATGGGTATTTGATCATTGTATAATTGAAACCCGAGCACAAAATTTGTAAGTATACAACTGTACCTCATGGTGTCTCACTAATAAAAATTTAAAAATGATAAAGAATTGGCTCAAAATTAATCTATTTTAAAGGATAAAATTATCACTTAAAATATAAATTAAATAACCAAAAGTTTGTCTCACTAGAGGATTTATAAAAGCATATTTCCAAATCCTATGATGCTATGGTCTTCTATCTACACTGTAAATTGAAATTAACTTAGTTATTTTTAGTATAATTTGTTTATCAGCATGAGGGAGAAAATGTGTGAATAAGAATCCCTGTGCTCAAATAAAGAGGATGAAAGTATTCTTACTCTGAGTTTGTTATGTCAAGGTCACCTCAGTCAAAACATTAATACCAACTGACATTGCTGAAAGTGCTACGTCAATTTTTAAAATGTGCTTCTTCCAAAAATATCCCCAGGAGATGTTCCACCCACTAAATTTTACTTTGAATAGTTTTGTTCTCAGATTTGAATGTTAATTAATATAACTTGTATATGACAATGTAGACTACTGACTCCCACTCACAAAAATCAGGCACACATGGGGGATGACAGGAATTTTTATTTCACAAAAGCTCCTTTGGTATTTGTGGTTTTATAAATTAAGTTTGTGAACTATAGTAACAATGAATTTAATTAACTATGAAAAGGAGTAATTTATTTTCCGAAGTTATTTTTATGATAAAAAATCAGGAAAAAAGTCAAAGAGAATGGGGATAATGAAAAGAACACTTGAATAAGATTTAGTATGCCTCCCTTCACGTCCTGACTTTGTTCATATTAGCATTTTCTTCTCTGTCAAATTTTGTATTGTGACCTTTGCACAGCATAGTACACTGCTCCACTTCCCATGAATTTTGTAAAGTGAAAAATAAATGAGTTAAACTTGATATATATTCTCAATGTGTTCAAAGGCCATTATATAAGTATAATGCACATACATAATGCATAATTACAAAGTATGTTTGGGAAATAATGACTTAAATAAATGAGTTTGCTTACAGAATAGCATCTCATTGCCCTTAATTTTTATGTGTGCTTTAAATATAGAAAAAGAAACCTAAAAATAGTGTTTCACAAATTTATTTAATCATGAAGTATTTTAGGAGAATTTTGCTAACTTGAATGTTTTCAGACACACTTTAGGAAATACCAAACTATCAATATTAATATTGATGGTCTAAAAATCAAATACTCAGTTAAAATTTTAACAAAATAAGTGCATTACATACATAGTGGAAGCTGTAAAATTCTAATGAATAATTTTTTTAAATAAATGGAAATCTTCTCAAAGTTCTTGCATCAGAAGAGTCAATAATATCAGGTTGTCAGTTTGCCTACTCTGAACAGTGTAGACTCAGTAAAATACTCATCAAAATCGACGAAAAGAGGAGTTACCTGAATTCTCTGTGAATCACTACCTCTACCCTAAGAACCCCTGCCATCCTCACAGAAGACACCCTACACATCTAGTTTACTTTAGAAATTCTTTTTATTCCATTCTGGAGTGAGTAACCACTTGCAAATTATGAGAGCTGGGATCCTACATCCAAGATAGCCTTTTTCTGTCCCTTGTCCTGTGAAAACTGTCAAACCCATGCTATATTGTCGAAACCACACCCTTCTCAAATGAGGTGCTGTCTGGGCTCCTGGAAGCAAGACATCTTGCCCCCCATACCTGACTTCCCCCACCCAGGACTTACATACAGCCACTTGACTTGGATAGGACACTGCAGGTCCAGAAATAATGAAGTAGGAGAGACATTCACTTACATTAACAAATAATGATCAAAGATCTGGAAAGACCCAATGTACAGATGATAACAAATCTCCTGGATGAGCATTTCAAAGTAATAGTGATAAGTTGTTTAGTGAATTTAAGAAAACAATAAAAAAAATTTCCAATAAGTGAAAAGAAAATAAAAGAATACTTCAATCAGAAAAACTTTATCTTTAAAAAAAGTTTATTGTTTTTGGAATACCCCTAGCTGTGGTCATGGCTAACTATGCTCAAAGATCACTTCTGTCTTTGCTCAGATAGTCCCTATGTGTTGCTAGGGACTAAATTTGGGTCTCCCTAAAGCAAGGCAAGCACTTTAACCTATTTATTATTACTCTAGTCCTCAGAATTTGGTTATCTTAAGGGCATAGAATTAAAACTTAAATAGATACTGAGGGAAATAAGCCACAGAATGACAGAAGCAGAGAAACAAATCAACATATTAAAATGTGTGGAACATGAAGCCATGCAAATAAACCAAAACTAGGGGGAAATTATGAAAAATAAAAAGACTAGAGTTCTATGAGATGGTGTACTGTTAATCAACATCTGAAGTACAGGTTTTTCTTTTAGAAAAAGAGAAAACAGAGATGGGGGAGGAAGTTTTTTTAAGACAAGTTATACCCCTTCAAAAGCATCTGCAATCTGAAAATTAATTTAAGACCTTCAGACTCAATAATCTCAGAGTACAAATCAGAGTAAACCCAAACAGAAAAACACCATGACCCAAGTAATAACAATTATAAGATTCATATCTATCCTGAGAGCAGCAATGAAAACTCAAAATTTACCTTTGAAGTACCCCCATAAAAATCACTGCAGATCTTTGGAATTAATGGAATAGTATCAAATATCCAACTCACTGTCTGAAGTAGGCATCTGATGCCTATTCACACAGCTATGTTATTATTCAGATTAGAGATGCAGCACAAAACTTCACTGACAGTTAAAAAAGTTATTGGTGCACTTAATAGTTTCATATAAAAGTCTAAGGAAACAAAGAGTAAAGGTAGACACATTCAGAAACCATAAAAAAGATAACATTAAATTCCTTAATTTCAATAATTTTATTTAAAATCAGTGGTCTGGGGGCCAGAGAGATAGTACAGTGGGCAGAGTGTGTGTCTTGCATGTAGCTGATCCAGGTTCAATCCATAACACCTCCAGTACCCCAAGCACTACCAGGAGTGATCTCTAAGAAAAGAATTCTGAGCTCTACTTACTGTGGCCCCGCAAAAGAGTAAAAATTCTTACAAAGAGGATAATCCATTGTCCTCGCTCTTTTTAAAATTGTATTTAAAGACAAACCAATAGTCATGTTTTATAACCAGATAGCCATAGTATATAGGTGAAAATATTATATTAAAATACATTCAAGTTGTAGCAAAATTAACTTTTTTACATGACACATTCATACTGGCAAGCCATAGTCTGTCTATCAAAAGATTTTAGCTTTTGAGAGAACTTTTGAAATTGTGAATTTACAGCAATCATATTGCCAGTTTTGAATATTATTTTGCTTATAGATTTTTGGTTGAAAGATTTTTAGACACATAAGATTTAAAGCCACTTTTTTCTCTATTAAAACTACAGTAGGGAACACATAAAAGAGCTCTGGACAAAGAAACAAATGAGCAACACAACAAGAGGTGATTTTAAAATATAAGTTGAATTCTAGTTGGTGGTTTCCATGACAATGGCAGCATTCTCCTTGAGTGTAATCATTAAGTTATTATGTTTTCTTTTGGCTGTTTTCTTTATTCTCAGATTGGCAGCTCAGATTTGAAGCAAATATACTTTACTAATCATTACACACACTGCAATAATTAGTAGTTGAAATTATAGTCACAGAGTTCAACCTAACTTTACACAACTGTAAAAGAAATACAAAGTTGAATGATCAGATCTGCCCTAGGGAAAATACAATCTCTTCATGAGACTTAGAAAACATTTTAAAATATTCTCTAAAGGATATCTTTATTTGTGTGTGGGTGGGGAGTTATTAATTTTAATTTCTATTTCTTATGTGAATAAACCTCACAGGAAAAAAATATAGTTGTGTCACTTTGTCTTTACAGAGTGGCCAGCTACATCCTGCCAATTGATTTATTTTCTGTATCTTCTTGTTTCTGGTTTTCTTGCATTTTTTAGTTTTAATTGTCTTCACCTATAATTAGTTCCCACACACATTATCATTGTAAGATTTTGATAATCTCCTTCGTCGGAAAATTATTTTCCACAAAAGTTACCCTTGGGTGAGAAGAAGATAATAGAAATTGTAAATAAGTTTAAGGTCTGATATACTCCTTGATACTTTAGTGAAATTCCAAAAAAATAAATTTCTCCATTACCAACATTGTTCAGCAGCAATAATATAGAAATAGTGATGATGTGTTTAATATAGATGGACTGAAAACGTTTCAAATTTCCCATGTGTAGAGAACATAGTAACAGAGGAGTAGATGACATAATTAGGATGATATTGTGTCTTATATAGACTTTTAACTGCAGGTAATATATATTTCTGTAGTTCTTAGATAGTTTACTAATATTCAAGAAACACTCTTTTCCTACCAAGGCCAGGAAATCACACAATCAAGCAAAATTAAGATGTATGTCTAAGTGAAATACAACTTATGGAAGCATCATTTACTTAGGCTTGTGTGAGGTTTTTATTCAGTGAGTTTGATTAGAGCCATTTAATATGAAAAGTTCAGTCACAGAGAAAATGGGGTCTCAAAAATAAAATGTTCGTTTTGAGTGAAAAATCATCTGTACACTGGAATACTGACTTTATTATACTTTATAAACAGATAATATGCATGAAACATAAAATGAGAGATACTCAAGATTGCTTTCTAAAACCATCAAGAACTATAAAGTTACCGAAAATTATCAGTAGTTTTGTTTGTTTGGAGACTACACTCAATGCTTCCCCATGGTTCTGTGCTCAGGAACTACTCTTCGCATTCTTGGGTAACCATGTGGGGTACTGGGAATTAAAACTGGGTTGACTGTGTGCAGGGCAAATGCCTTACATGCTGAACTGTCTCTCCATCCAAATTTTATTTATTGAAACTTATTAATAAAATCCAAGTAAAGGTAAGGTAAAGGTAAAGGCCCTCCCGTTGATCGTCGATTTGCTCGAGCGGGCCCAGTAACATCTCCATTGGAGACTTTGTTGTTACTGTGTCTGGCATATCGAATACTCTCGGTAGCTTGCCGGGCTCTCCGAGAGGGGCTGAGGAATCGAACTCGGGTCGGCCATGTTGGCCGTGTGTAAGGCGAATGCCCTACCCGCTGTGCTATCGCTCCAGCCCAAGTAAATAGTCAAAAATAAGTTAAGTTTTCTATTTTAAAGGATGGTAACTATAACACATTGCTAGATATTATTGATCCTATATTTAATCTAATTACTTCAAAATTAAGCTACATGATATGAAATATCCTATATCTTTTAGCAAGGCCCCTCTTTAAAACATGACAGTGTAGGATTGAATGTTTTAAGATACTATAGACAAATACCATATAGACTATAATTTGAGATATATCTTTGAATCCAACAAGAACCTGATACATCTGTATATTCTCTTATATGTATGGTTTTTTAAGTAAAGCAAGATAGAGTTTATTGACCAAAACATGCTTAGAATGATGTGAGAAGAGAGAAAAAGGGTGTTTATGTGTCCAAGAGAGAGCACAAGTTTCTCCAGAGTGAAATATACAGAGAAATAGAGACAAGAAAGCAAGATATGTGTTCAAGGGAGAACATGGGCTTGAAAAGCAACCTAGGGGCTGGAGCAATAGCACAGCAGGTAGGGCGTTTTCCTTGCATACGGACAACCTGGGTTCGATTCCCAGCATCCCATATGGTCCCCTGAGCACCGCCAAGAGTAATTCCTGAGTGCAGAGCTAGGAGTAACCCCTGTGCATCGCCGGGTGTGACCCACAAAGCAAAAAATAAATAAATAAATAAATAAATAAAGAAGAGCAACCTATTTTATATAGTTAAATATTATATCTCTCATGCTCATTATTACTTGTAATTATATTTATTCCTTTATAAATTTACAAAGAGAACATTTACTGATAGTCACGGTCACTATCCTCCCGCTGTTCATCGATTTGCTCGAGCGGGCCCAGTAACGTCTCCATCATGAGACTTGTTGTTACTGTGTTTGGCATATCGAATACATCACGGGTAGCTTGCCAGGATCTGCCGAGCGGGCAAGATACTCTCAGTAGCTTGCCGGGCTCTCCGAGAGGGGCGGATGAATCAAACTCGGGTTGGCCATACTGGCTGCGTGCAAGGCAAACACCCTACTGCTGTGCTATCGCTCCAGCCCTTACTGATAGTCATAAATTTATTTTTAGAACAAAATTGTTGTAATCCTTGGTGTCCAGTTATGTGATGTGAGCCTACACGAGGCTGTGACCCATAGTTTAAGATTTTAAGCCTTACTACACACTGGCTTTCTTCTTTCCAATATACTCTTCTTAAATAAGCTATCTTTTTAGTTAACCCACTTCTGAATTCTTCTTAAGGTGGGAATGTAAACTCAGAAAACTAAGAGTCATCAACTTTAGCTTTGCTCAGACACCTCATTTTTATATCATTAGACTGCTAAGGTCCAAATCTGGTTTGTGTTTTGCTCCTGGATATTAATGGAAAAAAGTGAGGATTTCATCTTAACACCATGTATCAGCAGTGTCCACCCTGGTTCAGTCCCCAGCATCCCATATGTTCTTCTGAGCACTGTCAAGAGTGATTCCTGAGCGCAGAGACAGGAGTAAACCCTGACCATCGCTGGGTGTGATGCAAAAAGAAAAAAAAAGAAGAAACTCTGAATCTATTTATCAACAGAAGAAAATTTGTGACTTAGTAGCAAAGTGAGATGCTATAGTTGATTTAATTACTTATAGAACTAAGCAGCAGTCTGTAATAGGATTATATATACACAATGAAATACTACTCAAGTATATGAAAGTAAGAAATTGTTGAATTAGTTGCCATATGGATAGATCTAGAAATTATTATGTTGAGTGATTTCAGTTAGAGGAGAAATACAAAGAACAAAATGTTTTATATTATATGTGGGATATAAAGAAACATAGTGAGGGAGTAACAAATGGTAAAAGAAAACAAAAACTAAGAGCTGGCCTACAGAAATGTGCTTAGCAAATGAAGGGATACAGGTGTGGTTGGAGGGAGCTACACGCTGGTGGTGGGTGTGGGGTCAAAGCATGGTATGAATGAAACTATAACAGCATTGTTAAAAAATCATAGTGCCTTAATAAAGATGGGAAAATGACAATGAAAAAACACGTACATATGTGACACTCAAGTGGTAAGAATATTGCAGCATTCCACAAAGACAATGCTATTGAAGTTAAAGCTCCAGGAGAAAACATATTACATTACATTTAAAAAGTATTATGAGTGCTATTGATATTTATGCTTCCTTGTGTAAAGTAGAACATGATTATTCAATGTTTGAAGCTGGAGGCATATTTTGATCTAAAAGTAAATACCATGTGCTAACAACCAAGCTAAATTGTTTGAAATAAATAATTAATAGCGCTTGAGAATTCATGAATTGAAGGTGTTTTCTTCTTAATTAATTGAGGCATGAACCAAAAATGAAAAGAAAACTAAATAATCATGAATAAAATACCTTGAATTCATGAATTCTCAAATGCCCTCATGAATCTTTTTAAAATGCATTGCTCAGCCTGCCTCATGAGCAAAGGGGAGAAGGCAGTTGGAATAGAGAAGGTATCACTAGGAAAATGATGGCTGGAGGAATCGATCGGGATGGGAGATGTGTGCAGAAGGTAGATAAAGGACCAAACATGATAACCTCTCAGTACCTGTATTGCAAACCATAATGCCCAAAAGTAGAGAGAGATTATGGGAAATATTGTCTGCCATGGAGGTAGGGGGAGGGTGGGAAAGGGGGGTTATACCGGGAACATTGGTGGTGGGTAATGTGTACTGGTGAAAGAATGGGTGTTTGATCATTGTGTGATTGTAACCCAAAGATGAAAGCTTGTAACTGTCTCACAGTGATTCAATAAAATTTTAAAAAAGAAATAATAAATAAATAAATAAATAAATAAATAAAATGCATTCCTGGAAGTGCTAGGGGAATCATATGTGATCTCAGGACTGAACCCACATTGGTTATGTGTAAGAGAGACACCCTACTCAATATACTATCACTCAGTTCCTGAATTGAATATTTTAAATATATATGAATGAATTCAGCATCAAATTTTATCCTCCAATAAATAAATCTATGAACATCTCTTGTTCTTAATTAGTAGCAGCATTAAGGGTAACTTACATCTGAATCTTTTATTCTTTACTAGATTATTATGGTTCCGCATTTAAAAATACTATAATTATTCATTGCTTTGTTTTACAGAGGTTGAAAATTTTTGAGTATTAACTTTATTTCATTGTCATCAATAGACAAGCTTTTAAGACTATTTAAGATAATGCATGGATACTACCCTTTTCTTTTCTTTATTTTTTTTTAATGTAGGAGTACTGCTATTTATTCAGCCACTGATTAGCTGATTGAATTGGGCATGAACTCCACCTTACTTTTTTTTCATAGTTTTATTTATTTATTTTTTGTCTTATCTTTATTTATTGAATCACTGTGGGAAAAGTTACTAAGCTTTCAGGTTTAAGTCTCCATCATACAATGATCAAACACTTTCCCTTCACCAGTACTCACATTTCACCACCAAGAACCCCAATATACCCCCCTCCCACTGCATACAATGCCTGTGAGGCAGATGATTTCTACTTAACTCTTCTCTACATTGATTACATTCATCATTTCGACAAAAGATGCACCATTATTGTTTAGAATTCCCCCCCCAACAATCAGAATTGCTGAAAAGGCATTGTGAAATACTTTGCTTTCTATAGCTGGTTATGAGAATCATATAATGTTGCATGGCCGCTATCGTGGCCATGCAATTTTGGATTTCTGCAAAGAGCCAGATAATTTAGAGATTGGTTTCTGTGCATCTGGTGTTATGGCTGTGCCAGAGCGCCACTCGTGGGGGATAACTCAGGACCTCCGTAGAACGTGAAGGATGAGCCAGTACCGCCCCCTTCCCATGAGACTGCAGTTGCCCCATCACCACGGGCTCATACCTGGCTTTCCTATAAGCTCTGAGGCGGCAGTCACCTTGCTGCTGGCGGGAGAGAAAAGGCAGAAGGGAGCAACACCCTTTCCCTCCTGGAGAGGCATGGCACCATAGTTTAATGCATGGTCCATTCACTTTTCTGCCTCAAGGTGCCAGGCTCTGGATTAAGTCCTTTTGCCTCTGGAGCCAAGGCTGTGCCGGAGAGCTGCTTGTGGGGGGAGGGCAACTCGTGATCTCGGTAGGGCATGAAGGATGAGCCGGTACCATCCCCTTTCCCATGAGACTGCAGTTGCCCCGTCACCACCGGCTCATACCTGGCTTTCCAATAAGCTCTGAGGCAGCAGCCACCTTGCTGCTGGGGGGAGAAAGGTGGAAGGGAGCAACACCCTTTCCCTCCCAAGGAGGCATGGTGCCATAGTTTAACGCATGGTCCATTCACTTTTCTGCCACAAGCTGCAGGGCTCTGGATTAAGTCCTTTTGCCTCTGGAGCCATGGCCATGTATGTGGTCCAGATGCATTTCTGCCAAAAGCTGCTGGGTTTCAAGATTTGTTTCTAAGTCCCTGGGATCATGGCCATTAATCAGCTTGATCAGGAGCCAGAGAGGCCATTTGTAAGTGGCAACTTGAGGTCTCGCTGGGATGGGGAGGAAAGGGCAGGTTCCACCCCCATCTGGTGAGGCCCCATGTGTCTCGTCACTGCAAGCCCAAACCTAACTGTCCTGTGGCCTCTGGAGGATGACGGTCACCAGGCCGCCAAGGGGAACAGGACAAGGCATGAAACCTATTCCCACCTGGAGTGGTCCAGCCCCAGTAACCTACTGCAAGAACAGAACGCATTTCTGCCAAAAGCTTTTAGGTTCCAAGGTTCGTTTCTGAGTCTCTGGGATCATGGCTGTTAAGCAGTTCGATGAGGAACCAGAGAGGCCATGCCTCCAATTATATAGCTGAGCCGGAGGTGGTAGGTGGGTATGTATCCCACATACCTAACTTTTGGCCATTTACTTTCTTGGTAAACTTTGCCCCAAGTTTTTGGGGTCTGGCCAAAGGAACAGCAGCAATTTTGGGGTATCTGAAGGCCTGATGGTGACATCAGGCTGCTGCTGCACTCGCCTCACAGGTACAGATTGACCTGCTGGTGGCACCATAGCCCCAACTGCCCTTTTCTTAAAGAAGAACTATGGGATACATGTTTAGAATTATCTGTTTTTCTTTTTTTAATTTATAATTTGGGAGTACTGCTATTAATTCAACCATAGATATATTTTTTAATTTTATTGAATCACCGTGAGAAATTTACAAGCTTTCTTGTTTGGGTTACAATCACACAATGATCAAACACCCATCCCTCCACCAGTGCACTTTCCCCACCACCAATATCCCCAGTATACCTCCCCTTTCCCACCCTCCCCATGCCTTCAGGGCAGACAATATTCCCCATACTTTCTCTCTACTTTCGGGCATTATGATTTGCAATACAGATACTAAGAGGTTATCATGTTTGGTCCAATATCTACTTTCAGCACACATCTCCCATCCCGACTGGTTCCTAAAGTCACCATTTTCTTAGTGATTCCTTTTGTATTCCAGCTGCCTTCTCACCTCTGCTCATGAGGCAGGCTTCCAGCTATGAAGCAATCTTCCTGGTCTGTGTGTCTGCTGTCCTTAGGTGTCAGTCTCGTGTTATGTTCTTTTATACTCCACAAATGAATGCAGTCCTTCTATGTATGTCCCTCTCTTTCTGACTCGTTTCACTTAGCACGATACGCTCCATGTCTATCCATTTATAAGCAAAGTTCATGACTTCATTTCTCCTGACCACTGCATAGTATTCCATTGTGTAGATGTACCAAAGTTTCTTTAACCAGTAATCTGTTCTCAGGCACTTGGGTTGTTTCCAGATTTTGGCTATTGTTAACAGTGCTGCAATGAACATACAGGTATAGATGTCATTTATGCTATGCTTTTTTGCATCCTCGGGATATATTCTGAGAATTGGTATTGCAGGGTCATATGGAAGCTCAATCTCTAGTTTTTGAAGGACTTTACATATTGCTTTCCAGAAAGGTTGGAGTAGTGAGCATTCCCACCAACAGAGAAAGAGCATCCCTTTTTCTCACATCCACAGCAGCACTGTTTGCGCTCGTTCTTTTGAATGTGTGCCAGTCTCTGTGGTGTGAGATGATATCTCATTGTGGTTTTGATTTGCGTCTCCTTGATGGCTAGTGATGTGGGGTATTTTTTAATGTGCCTTTTGGCCATTTCTGTTTCTTTTTTGAGGAAACTTCTGTTCATTTCTTCTCCCCATTTTTTTGATGGGGCTGGAGGATTTTTTCTTGTACAATTCTACTCGTGTCCTGTATGTCCTGGATATCAATCCCTTATCAGATGGGTATTGGATAATATTCTTTCCCATTCTTTAGGCTCTTTCTGTATTTCAGTCACTGTTTCTTTTGAAGTGAAGAAGCTTCTTAGTTTGATGTAGTCCCATTTGTTTGTTTGCTTCCACTTGCATGATCCATGCTGTTTTATCCTTAAAGATGCTTTTAGCTTCAATGTCATGGAGAGTGCTACCTACATTTCCCCCTGTGTACCTTATGGATTCATGTCTAATATTGAGGTCTTTAGTCCACTTTGATCTGACTTTTGTGCCTGGCATTAGACAGAGGTCAGAATTCTTTTTTTTTTTTGCAGGTAGCTATTCAGTTTTCCCAGCACAACTTGTTGAAGAGGTTTTCCTTGTTTTCAACCAAAGATAAAGCTGATTGATTTGGGCATAAACTCCACATCACTTTTTTAAAAAATTTGAATTTTATAAGTTGGTTCACAATGCTTGGTTATATTCAATATTCAAACACCAATCCTACCACCATTACACCTTCCCACCACCAAATTCAGGATATTTCCATCCCAAGTCCCAATCCTTGTCTCAAAACACAACCAAAATAATATATTTTGTATTGTCTATTATGAAGAATTGTTGAACATGCTTACAAAAAAAGTGTTCATATCGGAAAAAGTGTGAAGAGATTCTATAGGATATCACTAACATTTTGTTAAAGTTTGGGTGATGTGATCTTTGGTATATATATCTGAAAATATGTATACGTGCATACATATATATATGTGTATTTCCCTTTATGATTTGTTGCTTACTATCTAAACCCCATCAAATGTGGTGTGGTAATTATGGAGAATGGGTGAGGAGTGTCTTATGACGTGTCCAGGTTTTATGTTTACTCATATGTGAGGCTTGGCTCGAGGGTGTGGGGAGCGGCCTTGAGCGTGGTGGCGGTTAGGTTTTGGAGAATTTTGACTGCCCGCGCTGAGACCCTTGGCGCAGGGAGGGCTCTCACCCGCTGCCCTCTGGGGCACCCCGTGTGAAGCAGCCTGGCACGGAGTCTAGTGGCATGGTTATGGGGGCCTCGTGTTATGCTCCCTTTCAAGAGAAGCAGCCATGTGACAATTATCTGTTTTCCATTGATTGATTACATCCGTATGCACACATGAATATGGTTTATTATTATATATCTAATGTCTGGATTTGTTATAAAATGCTTAGTGAAACCTTCACCATAGTAGAGCCAAAATATGTATATAAGAAAATATTTTATTATTTTTAAAATTTCATTTCATTTTTATGATAGCTATATTTTTTCATTAGCATTCTCTGAATGAGAGTTATTCAAAATAACGTGTAGAAATTTCAAAGATTTATTGCATATTTAAATTTTAACAACAAGGAGCCAGAAAGATAATAAAGCTCAGATAGAGAAGGGAGTCACTTTATTTTTAATTAATTGATTTTTAAATTAAAACACTATGATCTAAAGTTTTTTATAGTTGGCTTTTAGAAAATCAATGTCCCAGCACTCATGGCACAATTACCATCTTGCCTCCACCTATGTTCCCAGGTTCCCTCCCATATTCCTCACCTGCTTAGCTTTCGTTCTTGACAGGCACCTTGTTAAGTTTGGATGTCAAAGTTGGGTTCTCATGATATCAGTGTTGTTGACTCTGTGGTTTATATATTTAGCTCTGTAATTCCTTAACTCTACCAATGTACCTGAATCCCCTTGATTGCCGACCCTGTTGTTTGTCATCTGTCTCTTCTCCCCACTTCTCCAGTTGAATTGTATTTTAGATTTAGGCGATGTGGTTTCAGTGTTAATATGCATGGTCTTGATGTACAAAACTACTCCACCTTTATCACCACTAAAATGTAAGGATAACCACCACCCCCAATCAACCCCCACATACGAAGCATTCTGTCTTCCTAATATTTTAACTTCTGCAGAAATTGCAGAGTCAATGAAAAAAATAATGGAAGCATTTACTGAAGTTTTCCCCTGTTTCTTGAAAGTGTATTTTTCTCAGCCTGGCACATCTGTTCAAATGGGAAATGCTCTGTAATCTGCCAAAATCTCACAGTGGTGTCATCAGCAGGAGCATTGACAACTAAATGAGTTGCTTAATTCGTATCCTACATGCAGACTTACATCTTGACTCACAAAAGACATTATTTCCCTCAAATATGTCATTACCTTTGTAAAAAGACTCTTCTACATAATAACAAAAATGAATTATATCAAAAGTTCTTTAGCTAATGCAGTGTATTTCAATGTTATTTTTCTATTTCCCAGATCATCAATTGTTATGAAGGGTCTAAACTGTAGAAATTAAGATGGGGAAATAAGGAAGCTCTATGATAAATACCACAAGTTTGAAAATCTCACCCTTCTGATTCAAAAAATTAGTAGTGGTCAGAAGTGAGATGGTGGAAATGGACACAGAAATTAAAACAAGTTAGGGAGATTTGGAAAACAAACTACTTCCAAATGTCCTTTGATGACTCTTCCTCCTCTCTCAAACTACTGAATATTGGAGCATCACAATGTAGAGTGCTGTTATGTCTCCTTTGCAATATACTCTTGTTTTCCTCTGGGATATTTCTGTAGATTGATGACATTGAATACTATATATCATCCCAATTTCCCTAATTGCTATAGCTCTGTAATATCCTTTGAATAATAAATTTATATTTTTTCTACTGACTTGACATGAAGGTGTATTATAATACGTCTCAATACTAACTTCATAAACTATCCCCAGAGCCACAGACTACAGGGTTTTTCCTTTCATAAACCATCCCTGAGTTTGATCCCTGACCCCATATGGTCTCTAAACATGGTATCAGAGATACCTGAGCACAGAGCCAGGAGCAAACCCTGGGCACCTCCAAATATAGCTCTCCAAAAATAAATAAATAATATTAACTTTCTCTATCCCATCCATGTTTCTTTGTTTCAGCATTTTATCTCAGTAAATAACATTCCTGTTTACCCAGTTCTTCAAACAAATCCAGTAGAATCTTTCTCATTTTCTTTTTCCTTTATCATAAATAAACCAACAAGTACTGCAATTTATAATTCATAAATATGCATTAGGCATAAATATTTATTTTAATACCTACATTTAAAAATACAGTTTATAACAGTAGCTGAAGAACCCTTGGGTTTGATTATCAGCACTGTGTGGTCATCAAGCTTCAACAGGGATGTACTAGAGACTCTAGGCATGGCTGGATCCAAAGAAGTACTGGGATTATAGCCAGGAGTGGGCTTAAAGCCCTGGAAACATTTGAAACTGTTTGGGATTCTCAAAAAATACAGTTTATGCTACTATTACTTTTTAAAGTCATTACAATTAAAATCTCTAAAAGTGTTTTTGTATTTCTTTGACACTGCTAATTATAGCAGGATGTGTATATCTGAGCTCTATTTTTATTCGTAGATATATTGCCTTAAAATCTTATGTATTTTTAAGTTTTTTATTTCAACTCACCTACCGACAAAGTTCAGTGCTATTTGCCATGCAAAAGCCCTTCTACTCCTTTCTCCCACACCCATCCCTGCTTTTAACTGGAGAACTAAGATAGTTTCAAGAGTGTTTTTGATTTTCTGAAAGTTTATGTTTTGTTTTATTTTGTTAATTTTCCAAAAATATGAATTAACTATCAAATAACTATCTTTTATTTCCTTATTTATTCCACCCATCATACTTTTAATTCTGTCAGTTTTGAACTAAAGAACAGTTTCATCTTTTTGTTAATGAGAAACTACTATTTAAATGATTGTATATATATATATATATATATATATATATATATATATATATCACAGCTTTATCCAGTTATCTTTTATGGGAATTTAGATAGATTTCATAATTTTGCTCTTGTGAATAATTGAACTTAGGGGTACAGTGTTCTTTTGAATTAGTGTTTTCGTACTGTATAGATGTAAGCCTAAGAATGGCACCACTATTTTGGCACTGTTCTTTTTAGTTTGGCGAATAAAGTTATTCTTTTGGCAGGGCTCAACCCTCTTCAATTTTCCTCATGGTCTAATAAAAATTCAATACTATTTATTGTTTGAAAACTATTCAGAATTCTCTGATGAAGGCATGTGGACTTGATCTTTTGTCACTCAAAAATTTATTGCATCTCATTAATTTCTGATCTAAGCTTTATTATTTCCTTCCTCCTGCCTGCTTTGGGCTCCTTTTGTTGGTCATTTTCCAAGATCTTAACCTGTGAGTTTAAGTTACTTATGTGGGCTCGATCTTCCTTCCTGAGGAATGCTTGTAGAGCTATAAACTCCTCTTAACACAGCTCTTGTCATATCCCATAAGTTCTGGTAACTTGCGTCTTCATTTCTTCATTCTCATTTGTTTCCAGGAATCTTTTTATTTTTCTCTTTGATTTTCTTTCTAAGAACAGGGAGACTATCATGCTAACTGAAATGAGTCAGAAAGAGTGGGACAGTCATAGAATGACTGCATTCATTTGTGGAATATAAAATGACATAATATGAGTCTAACACCCAAAGACCATGGAGAAAAGGGACAGGAATATTGCTCCAGGACTGGAAGCCTGCCTCATGAGCTGGGAGATAAGGCAGGGATTCCTAAGTGAATGATGGTTGGAAGGATGACTCGGAATGGGAGGTGTGTGCTGAAAGTAGATAAAGGACCAAACATGATAGCCTCTCAGTGTCTGTATTGCAAACCATAATGTCCCAAAGTAGAGAGTAAGAGGAAAACTGCCTGCCATAGATACGGGAGGAGGGATAGAATTGAGGGGGTGGGGTTGAGGGTGGAGAGGGATACTTAAAAATTGGTTATGGAAAATATACATTTGTGGAGGGATGCATGTAATATCATTGTATGACTTAAATTCAAATATGAAAACTTTGTAACTGTAACTCACGGCGATTCAATAACAAAAGGGAAAAGAGAATATTTGCTAGGAAAATAATTTTATTGCTATTTTCACCTCTAGACTTATAATATGTTCAAGTTTTCCATTTCATTTCAGTTGTTTTAGAAAGCTATGGTTCTAATGTTGTAATTTTCTTCTAGGTTTCTTAATCTTTTTGCTCAGATATTACTACATTTGCTCCTTGTTATTCTTTAACTTTCTGCAGTATTACTTCTAATTTTTCTTATTCGTGTCTGGCACTTTATAAGCTGTCATTTTCATTAATTTAAATTTTTCTTTGGAAGCTATACCTGGAAGTGCTCAGGACTTATTCCTTGCTGTTGCTCAGGAATCAGTGCTGACAGTGATCACAGGGACCTTCCGTGGTGCCAGGGAACAAACCTGTGTCACTTTGTGCATGGCAAGGGCAGGACAATGTACTATCAATTTTAATCAATTTTATACCATATCTGCTTTCTATTTTGTTTTTGTGAACCTTGTTAGCAATTTATTATTTTATTGATAATTTTTATAAACTAGTTTTATTTTTATCTTTTATATAGCCTTATGGTTTATATTTCATTTATTTGTACTCCTTTTCTCCTTTGTTCTTCTGATTTTGGTTCCATTTATCTTTGCTATTTTAGTTCCTTCACATGTTAGGTTACAATGCTTATTTCAGATTTTATTTTATAAATTGATGTTAGTTTACGCTGCTTATTCAACCATTAAACCTGTCTTTGTTGTTGTTTTTACACCTATCAGATCTGATAGCATTCACACGGTTTTCTTGGTATTTTCCTTTTATTTCTCTTTTAATTTCTTTGTGAAATCAAGAATTATTTAAAGATATGTTGTCTATTTCCACATGCTTTAAGTTTCCATTTGGGCACTGGTTGAGATTGTTGATTTTATTGTCTCAAAGGATCTATTTTTTGCTTTACTTTTGAGCCTGATAGTGCTCAAAGTCACTCCTGTTCAAAGGTTACTGTCACTGGTGCTCAGGAAACCATGCAGTGCTAGAGATTGAACTTGGGCTCCTTATAACTGAAGCATGAACTGAGCCTGTTGAACAATCTTTAATCCATACTCATAGCACTTTTATTGGAAAAATTTTCTTCTTTTTTCTTTGATATTCACGTTTATAAAACTTTCGTGTTCCAATATATGAAAACATTTCATGTGCACATGAGAAGATTGTGTACTTATTTCTTTTGTTATGTAAATTTCGATACATATCAATTTAATTTCAACTCTTGAATTACTTCTTGTAATGCTGTTATTTCTCTGAATAATGTCTTATTTGTTGTAATGGTGTGTTGAGATTATGACAAATTATGGTTGTGCTATCAAATGTAAATTCCTTGAGTACTATTCTTTTTTTTTAGATATTGAGTACCTTTAAAAGGTACCCTCATCAATAATTAAATTTAATTGGTTTATATACTTGGCTCACATCGAACAGTACTTAGAGTTTATTCTTGACTCTGTGCTCAGGAGACATCTGGTGAAAGCCTGATAGATATGGCATTATATGTTATTTTTACCCTAGGATTATTCAATTTTTTGTCACTGAGTTTTGATAACATAATATCATGTCTTGGTTTGGATAAAATAATTTGGTATTCTCTAATTTTTATGTATAAAAATAATTTGATATTCTCTAATTTTTATGTATGTGTATGTTCAGTTCTTTTTTCCATTTTCAAATTTTTCAGATATCATGCCTTTGAACAGGATTTCAATGTCTCCTTGCTCTCTTTACCTTATGGAATTTTTATTATCCTGATATTAATCATTATAATTGTGTAAACACACAAAAATAAAAAGGCCGGCGGTCAGGCCGTTTCCCCACTCCAGGGAGGTTGATGGCGATGGTCAGGTGAAGGAAGGAAACAAGGCCTAGCTGGTTGGTCTTAGCAGCAGTTTATTATACATGGAAGAAGTGTATGTCATAGAGGCCTCAGGAATCCTCAAGCACGTGCACCTTTGTTCTCTCAGCTTCTGTCCTCAGCCCCATCTTCCCAGGTTCTCTGACACGCGTGTCCCCCCGCCCCCCAGAGCCCTGGAATCACCCTTATGTAGATCATGGTACCTCTAAAGGGCTCAATATAATAGTGATGTCATCAAAAGGAGTTACAGAAAGAACATTGAGGCAAACCATACATTGTTTCTTTACATCCACATTGTTTCTTTACATCCACAGGCCAGTAATCCTGGCCTCACCTTTTACAAGCTACAAGCACTTGGATTTGCATCCCAAAGATCAGCCTGGCTAGAGCTGGGAATCTACATCCCAAAGATCAGGCCTGGCTAGCACCTGAGATCTGCATATCCAAGACCAGCTAGGTTTCTGTGAGAAAAGGGAAACTGCCTCAAATATACTGAAATCATTTACTGAAGGCAGTTTGAAGGGGAGAAAGTTCAGTCTCATCCAAGCTAGTCAGGACACACAGGAAAACTGCTTCTAGGACAGATTCTCATTTAGCAGATCAATCCACCCTAGAACAGATTTCCCTGGATGTGTTTCTCCTCT
Organism: Sorex fumeus; assembly: GCF_029834395.1. Lineage (NCBI taxonomy): Eukaryota > Metazoa > Chordata > Mammalia > Eulipotyphla > Soricidae > Sorex > Sorex fumeus. Next base: position 10,135,372 of record NW_026606115.1, read on the forward strand.
CCTTGTCTGACCAACATATAAGCACACATAATATAAATCATTTTGTATGGACACAGTAAGAAATACTTTGAGCTTATAAAATTGCTCTCCCAGGGCCATCTCAATCTCAGACTGCAGTGCTCAGGCCAGATATCTTTCCTATTCCTAGCAGCAGGATGAGACCTTACAAATTGGTTGGGGAAAAGAGCACAAAGAAGTAGTTACTGACAAACAAAGTAATGGGAGTGACTCGGGAGCACTGTGATGGGTGCAACCTAATAAACCTAAGCTCCTTGTACTCCAACAATAATATAATATTTTATTATTTTATTGACTTTTTCCCTATATCCTTTCTTTGTGCTTTTTGATGTTGACCACTACTGTCATTTTATATTCAATAACTATTATTCTTTTCAGTAATCAAGACTAATTTAGGTTTCCATGTTATATTAAATCTTATTCATGTTCTCTTCAAAAACATCTGTTTTAATTTATACATTCAGTATTTTTGGTGAAGGAATCATTTTGCATAATAACTTTTTGGTACCTCAAGTTTACTTCTCAATGTTTATCTTGTTGGGGTGCAGAGTCCCCTGGCCCTGGGAGGCATGGAGAGACCAGATAGACACAATTCCTGCAGGAGTACAAACGGGGTTTATTTAGACCAGCATGCTGGGGCTCCACAGCATACCCCAGAGTGGGCAGTGGCTGAGAGCCCCGAGCTTCTTTAAAGGGGGTCTTATATAAGGCCTTCACTGGCCGTTACAGCAAAGCCCGCACATTTCATAGCCAATAGATGTGTAACAACATATACTTTCTTAACCAATCCATTTAAAATTACATCACTCCTTAGCCTATAGATTCAAAGATCAGCATTTACATACATCGATTGTCAGCACAAGCAAGGTTATAGCTGGAATCATTAAGCCTTAGGTAATCTCCCCCAACCACCTGCATCCTGAGTTATCCTTTACCCAAGTCTGCAGAGTGCTTTACAGAGACAATACTTTTCAGGAACAGTAAATACACCTGAATCCTGTCACACTTGGTTTAGAAAGAAGTTGTGCCCTGTTCACTTTCCAAGTCCCCACCCCCACAGATGCAAAGCAGCCAAGCAGTTTTACAGAAAGCAATGTTGCAAGTTAGCTGAAGCACGCAAAAATTTGATGCCCTAATATGGATTCTTTCTATCTAAGATACCCTAACTTGAATAAGTTTTGGTATTATGACTTTTAAATTATTTGTCGCTTCCTTCAATACTGTGTCCTGACATTGGCCTTCTGTAGATTTGTCATCTTTTTAAAAGGAATTTCAACTTGTTTTACAGCAGTTCCCTGCAGAATTTTTCTTCTCTCCCATATTTTCCTACAGGTGTTTCTGCTACTTTAATGTTGATATTCTTCATTTTCCCCCCATAAGACTAATTGAAAGGGTGAGGTTCATGGTTTTGATGAGATAAAAAATGTGATGAGATAAAAGTAAAACCACTCACCACAATGTTTCTCTTCAGAGAGTGGGAGGGAAATATCTGAGCAAAAACTCGCTGCTGTCCTTCCACATACATGGCTACTTTTCACCCTTATTTTGACAACAGTGCTCATCACAGTTCTTTACTTCTGTATCCAGACCTAAACTCTGATTTATTTTCCGAAGGAGGTGAAAAAGAATGCAGTTCGTAATGATGTTGTTGGTCTAAAACATCAGGATTTAGGCTTCACTATTCTCAAATAGCATAGATTTATTGTGACTAGAAGTCTGGAAATCCTTAACAGTTTCCTGAATGCCAATGATTCTATGAAATATTATTTCTATAGTCTCAGTTTCCTGCTGCAAAGCAAGTCTGCCAACAGAAATGGTATGAGTTGTATAAAATACCATGCCATGTATTCCTTCCTGTACCTCCTTCATCCTCTAATCTCATGCTGTTGTTATAGATATCAAAATATATGATAATTATAACTCTCAAAAAAACTGGGAGGGGATCTGATAATTTTTTCATCATAAATAGCTGATTTGCCTTGTATTTTAATTAGGAGCTTTTGTTATTGATATTTATTCTGACATTCTTCAGAACTTTCAGGTAGGTAATTTTATTTTTTTATTTTTTATTAGTGAAACACCATGAGGTACAGTTATAGACTTATAAATTTTTGTGCTTGGGTTTCAATTATACAATGATCAAGTACCCATCCCTCCACCAGTGCCCATCCTCCACCACCACGGGTCCCAGCATACCCCCCACCCCCCATCCCCCCAGTCCCACCCTGCCTCTGTGGCAGGGCATTCCCCATTGTTCTCTCTCTCTTCTTTTGGGTACTGTGTTTTGCAAGAGAGTCACTGAGTGGGAATCATGTTTGGTCTATAGACTACTTTTCGCATGCTTCTCCCACCCTGGGAGGGTCCTCACAACACCCTCCATTTGGTGCTCTCTTCTCTATCTGAGCTTCCTTTTCACCTAGCACGTGTGACTGGCCTTCAAGTCATGGAGCAAAATTCCTGGTACTAATCTCAGCCATTCCTGGGTGTTAGTCTCCCTTTTTGTTGCTTTATGTTCCCCAGATGAATGGAATCTTTCTGTGTCTATCCCGCTCTTTCTGACTCATTTCGCTTAACATGATACTTTCCATGTAGTAACACTTGTATGTAAATTTCATAACTTCATCTTTTCTAACAGCTACATAGTACTCCATTGTGTAAATGGACCAAAGTTTCTTTAACCAGTCATCTGTTCTCGGGCACTCAGGTTTTATCCAGATTCTGGCTACTGTAAAGAGTGCTGCAATGAACAAACAAGTGCAGATGTCACTTCGACTATACATTTTTGCCTCTCTGGGATATATTCCCAGGAGTGGTATTGCTGAGTCAAATGGGAGCTCAAATTCTAATTTTTTGAGAATCGTCCATACTGTTTTCCAAAAGGGTTGGACCAACCGGCATTCCCACCAGCAGTGAAGGAGGGTCCCTTTCTCGCCACATCCGTGCCAGCACCGGTTGCTTTTGTTCTTATGGATGTGGGCCAGTCTCTGTGGTGTGAAATGATATCTCATTTACATAATTGCATTATGTTGCTCTATTATTATAATACTTATATGAGTTAACACTTAATTATCTATTATTTTACTTCACAGAGATATTCTTCTCTCTAAGATCACTATTATGCTTAAGAAACCTATTTACATTCTTCAACTTCTACTCATTTTCCATGTAAATATTAGAGCAACACCTCTAATAAAACTATGTGTGATTTCTTGATATTTAGTAACCTCAGTGACTACACAATATGAAGACTGCTTATTTTATATGCTTTCATCTCTTTAAAGTTGCCACAAGTTCATAACATCTAATAAAAGTAAAAACTATATTGCTAATAAATGACATAATTAATTTTAGCCCTTCACAATATGCTGCATATACAGCTTAACGTTCACAAATTTGACAGGTTTAAATTACATGTGCTATGTGGTCAAACTCCAGAGCAATGATTTGAACCAAAGAAGTCTATCTACAAGCCACTTAACTACCACATTTTACTCTCTAAATGTAGATTTTAAGTAGTCCTTATCTAACAGAGACATGCTGAATTATTTTCAAGTTAAATACAGCAGAACACACAAAACATGGAGACCCATATTCATATAGATGGTTACTGTATTAATAATGTTTTCTAGAGTTCTCAGTAAATGCTTTGTGAAAGAGTGTAATGATTTCATGTACCGGCAGTAGAAAGTTTAAGACAACAATCACAACTCAAAGGAGTCTCTGACTTCAAATTCCAGGCTCCAAAGGGGTTTTGAACAAGTCAATATCAAAATTCTTCCTGCCCATCAGAGTGTTTTACATTGTCAGTTCTGGTTTAGAATAAAATTCTGAACTGAAAATAGAGCAGGTGGAGAAAAAGGTGAAACATATTGAATGAAGGATAACAATTATAAATTGTTATTGACTCTGCCGATTTAACTTTTGAAACTGGCAGTCCAAAGATCTGTTCAGAGTGTAATAAGAATTTAATATAATTTGTAGGAAGGTTTCATGTAGAATCCTCAGAGTTTTATAATATGCTAAAAATGATATATAGACTTTCAGCAAATTGAAACTTTCTTTCCACGTTGCACCATTAGTTTCTCAATTATGTACAACTGCTTGCCCTGCAGAATAATAAACTAACAAAATTGGTACTAGTTAGAATTCTGAATATTAGATATTTCACTTTACTTGTAAAACTGAACAGATATTTGTACTTTATATGATATAATATAAATGATTGAACAGAGTTATGCTCATATCTGAGATTGGAGCTATGGCATGCTAGAAATAACCTTAGCTGATAATCTTAAAAGGTTTTTTCTCTTTAAAACCAATTGTTAGTTCAGATAGAGAAGGGAATACCAAGTAAAGGGTGTTTAGAGGACCTGCTCGGGTTGGGAGATGTGTGCCGAATGTAGACTACAGATAGAACACAATAGCCACTCAATGACTATTGCAAACTACAACACCCAAAAGGAAAGAGAGAACAAAAGGGAATGCCCTGCCACAGAGACAGGATGGGGATGGGGATGGGGGATGGGGTGGTGGTGGTGGGAGGGATACTGGGATCATTGGTGGTAGAAAATAGGCACTGGTGGAGAGATGGGTACTTGATCATTGTATGACTGAAACACAAGCATGAAAGTTTGCAAGTATGTAACTGTACCTCACAGTGATTCACTAATTTTAAAAAATACTGTAAATTATATTTTCAATGTAAGTTAACTGTGAATCACTTACCTTCTCTCATTTCGAGTGGCAATCTGTATATCTCATATCTGTATTCCTAATCAATGATATTTTAAAACACAAAAGAGATAGGTTTATGTCAGAGAATATAATTTATATTATCAACTACTAAGTCTAAGTATATTGATAATAAATTTGCATCGATACTTTGTGTACAGGATTAAGGCAATATCGTAGACAAAGAATTACTGATCTGGAACTCAAGCAACTAAATCTTGCTATTTCTTATTCTCTAATCTCAAGTTATTAATTGTGTCCATAAATCTTATTGCTGCTCCACATTTTGCTAAATTCTTATGGTTTAGATGAATATTTCAATGAATAAATGTGTAAAAACATATGGCTGATTTATGTTTTTGACCAATATTTAGAAATGGAGGATCAGGGAGATAATACATGGGTAATCTTTTCATTTTGCATGCTACTGACACTGGTTTAATCTCTGACCTCTCATAAAGTTTCTTAAGCACCACTTGTAATGAATCTGAGCAAAGAGCCAGGAATAAGCAAAGAGCCAGGAATAAGCTTGAGCACAAGCCTGTTTGGGGCCAATAGCTGCTCTCCTTCTTGCACAAAAAATAAATGGGAGATATTGAGATTTTATCTCTCTACCCAAATAGGTTTATATATAAATTTAAGAAACTATAAGTTAGCATTAATATGTATAAAATAAAAAAAATGGGTACACGGCTGTAGTTAAAGTTAAAACACTTGCATTGTATGTGTGAGGTTCTGGATTCAATGGACTACAAAAAACATCTAAAGGAATGGATATTATATGATATAACAGAAAATATTTTAATGTGTATGTGCACATTCTGGAGAAACTTAGTCTCTAAGATATTGCCATATAGTAGTTCTCATATATCTATGATGTCATCATCATATAAACCAATCATTTAAAATATGAAATGTGTAATTCTAGAATAATTGTTTACAAAGAGAAGTGTGCAAGTGCTTATTATTTCAGTCGTGTACACTTTTGAAAAAACAAAATATTTGGGGTGGAATTTTTATTTTACTCTTGAAAATATCTATATCACTAGCAACAGACACGAAAACACCAACAGATGGGCTGTAGGAATAAAGCTCCAAGAAGTACAGAACAGTTTCTCTTGCAATATTAAAGTTGCAATATCTTTCTAATATGTATCTAGAGGATCAATGAAAACATTTTAAATTAATAGCTGAGGTTGATTGTAAGTCCTAAATTATTTCTGTGAGGAAAAATTGCTTTTGGCAAGAAAAAGAATTTTAAAAAAACACAAAAGAAACATTTGTATACAGAACTTTAAAAAAATCAATGCGAATATCTTTGCAAAGCTCTTTTTGAAAGTGTTTTGAAAAGGGAAGGAATATGAAAAAGCTGTAATCAACTGAGGTCAAACTATTCAAGTCCATCATTATCTAAATTGTTATAAGTATGCTGGCTGTTAGAGTTGACTGTTAAAACCTCTTTCCTCTTGACAACTACTAACTTCTGGTAATAGCTTTTGTCTGTGATAAACCTTTTCTTTACTTTTTGCCAACACCCGGTGGTGGTCAGGTCTTATCCTGGCTCTCTTCTCAGAGATCACTCCTGGTAGTCCTGGGGACCATATAGGATGCTGGGTATAAACTCCTGGCTGACATTGTATACAAAGCAAGTACCTCACACCCTGAATAATTGCTCTGGCCCTCATAGTAATCTTTCTTCAAGCATTAAGTACACAAGCCTTAATGAGTGAAAGAATTGAAGACTTTTCCATTCATACTTAATGTAGGTAGTGGAAAAAACAGATAACTCTTTTTTCCCTATGAAGAACACTGTTCATTAGTGTTTGAGTAGAAAAATAATTCACATTGAATACAACCTCTGACCTCCTAGACAGAGATGAATTGACAGATACTTTCTTACTTTTTTGAATTTTCTTTTGATAAACTATACAAACTGGAGCGATAGCACAGCGGTAGGGAATCTGCCTTGCACGCGGCCAACATGGCCGACCCGAGTTCGATTCCTCCGCCCCTCTCGGAGAGCCCAGCAAGCTACCGAGAGTATTGGATATGCCAGACACAGTAACAACAAAGTCTCCAATGGAGACGTTACTGGGCCCGCTCGAGCAAATCGACGATCAACGGGAGTGCCTTTACCTTTTATACAAACATGAAAATTTCATGACATTATGTGTCATAAATTGATAAATATTTGTATTTTAGCCCTTATGATTAAGTATTGGTTCTATGATAGTGTGATCAAGTTCTAAAGAAAATTTTAGATAATATTAAAGATTCATTTATTATTAAGGAGGTTATCTGCATATGACAAAGATATTTCAAATTAATCCTAATCAGGACAAAGTTTGAAACATGTTATTTTTCTGACTTTGCCACATAATGGCTTTGTGTGGCTTAAGGAAATAGAACCCAAGACCTCACATGCAAGAAAAATAATCTACAACTGAGATCAATCCTCAGACCTCTATCATAAATTTGAATAAGTACTTTAATCAGCCTCCATGAGCAATAATTAATCAAAAATTCACTATTTGAGCAGGTGCTTTGAATAATATATTCAATATTGATACATTCCATATTGAGATTTTTTTCTCAAATTGCTAGTCTTTAAGTTAGAAATCAAGTGAAATTACAATGGAATTAGTACAAGTGCATATAACTTGTGTCCTATTATTGTACATTTCTGAAATTCATTAATCACTAGAAAATAGAATCAGACTACAACTAAATCGTTTATTTATACCTAGCCAAATATTAGATCTTATGTTTTCAGTTTGTGAATAGTGAGTGAACAACTGCATAATTAGAAGAATTCATTCCAGAAAGTGCATGTCCATTATTTAAAGGTAAAGGTAGAAACAGCTTATTTATCATAATTTTATATCAGTGTAGTTACATATCTAACTCTGAAAGACTTCAAGAAAACTTGTCCTCATTCAACCAGGTACAGCCTGCCCCCAGGGCTTTGGACTCTCTCTGAGCATGTGCAGCTAGCTTGATCCCCTAGAACAGCTGGTTTTCTCCCTTGATCTGCGCAGGACGTGAACTGAGGCCTATCTCTCGGCAACAAAGCTGAACGTCTCCGGGTACTCTCTCCTCATTCAACCAGGTAGAGCCTGACGCCCAGTGCCAGGGACCCTTTCCAGAGCGGCCGCTGCTAACGTGGACGCAAAATATTCTCCCATTACATATGCCATAGGAACCATAAGCTACCCTCGTAGATAGAACCTGCTCTAGGTTAGTTCAGCCACTAGAAACACAGTAGTCAATAACCTATAAGCCTATCTCAACTCACACTGCATATCAAGCAGAATAGTAACAGTGAACGTGAAGGACTAAACCACACTGGTCACAATGGTAAAGCAACGCAAAAGCCCACGAAACTTTCTTATTGAAGAGTCTAGCCCAGAAGACACCAAGAGTACTGTACTGTTAGACAACCTCTCTGACAAGGAATTCAGAAGGGAGCTACTTAGGATGCTTAGGGAACGAAAAGAAACAATGGAAAGCAATGCCAATAAAAGACAAGAGGATTTGAAGGCAGAAATGAGGAAAATGCAATCGGAAATGTTAGACCTGAAAAACCTGGTAGGCGAATTGAAAAACTCAGTGGAAGGTCTCAGTAGCAAAGTAACAGCTGCTGAGAACAGAATCAGTGAGCTCGAAGATGAAGTTCAGAGACTCTCCAGAAAAGAGCAGAAAATGGAAAAGAGACTCAAAATTCGGGAACAGATGGCAAGAGAAGATCGTGATGAAGCCAAGAGGGGTAACATAAGAATTATTGGAGTCCCAGAGGAACAGGAAGAAAACCTTGGTGAAGAAGAAACTGTCAAAGACATCATGGCTGCAACGTTTCCAGAGCTGAAGAAAACTTGTGACCACATTCAGGAGGCCCGAAGGGTACCAGCTAGAAGAAATCCGAATAAAAATACCCCAAGACACATCGTGATCAAATTGACCAAAACCTTAAACAGAGACAAAATTCTGAAAGCAGCAAGATCGAAGAAAGAAATCTCTTACAAAGGGACATCCCTAAAATTCACAGCTGATTTTTCTGATGAAACCCTCATGGCCCGAAAACAGTGGTGGGACATAGTGAAAAAAATCAATGAAATAAATGCCTCTCCAAAAATACTGTACCAGCGAGACTCCCATTCATAATAGAAGGAACAACACACAGTTTCACAGACAAACAACAGCTCAGGAACTTCATAGACTCAAAACCATGGTTACAAAAACAACTAAATGGGCTAATTTAAGGCAAGACAGGCCCCTCAAATACATCAAATTTCAACAGAACAATGGGACAAAACCCCATAACAATAATCTCTCTCAATGTCAATGGGCTAAACGCACCAATTAAAAGACATAGAGTGGCAGGGTGGATTAGAAAATTGAACCCAACATTCTGCTGCCTGCAAGAAACACATCTCAACAGTCAAAGCAAACACAGACTCAGAGTCAAAGGCTGTAAAACAATCCTACAGGCAAACAGCTCCCATAGAAAAGCTGGGGTAGCCATCATAATATAAGACCACATTGATTTCAGGGTGAAGAAGGTCATAAGAGACAGTGAAGGCCATTTCTTATTGATCAATGGATCTGTACAACATGAAGAACTTACAATAATAAATGTATATATACACCTAATGAGAGACCAGCAAAGTACTTAAAACAACTACTCATAGATTTGGAAAAAGACATCAATAGCAACACAATACTAGTGAGAGACTTCAACACCACTTTGTCACCTCTTGATAGATCAACCAGACTCAAGCTGAGCAAGGACATACTTTATCTGGGGGAAACAGTGGAAGAAAGGTATTTAGTAGATATATACATGACACTTCATCCTCAAAAAGCTGAATACACATTCTTCTCAAGCGTACATGGAACATTCTCCAAGATAGACCATATTCTGAGCCACAAAACATACCTCCATAAAATTCAGAAGATACAGATTGTATCAACAATCTTCCCAGACCATAATGCACTGAAATTAGAAGTAAATCACACACAAAAACAGAAAACAAAATCAGACACCTGGAAATTAAACAGTGCGCTATTGAACAACGAGTGGCTTAGAAAGGAAATCAAAGAGGAAATTAAAAAATTCCTAAAAACGAATGAAAATGAGGACACGAGTTACCAAAACTTATGAGACAGAGTAAAAGCTGTGTTAAGAGGAAAGTTTATAGCTCTACAAGCATTGCTCAGGAAGGAGGAGTGAGCACAAATAAATAACCTAATCTCACAGCTTAAAAGCTTGGAGAAGGACCAATAAAAAGGAGCACAATCAGAACAGCAGGAAGGAAATAATAAAACTCAGAGCAGAGATTAATGAGATGGAAACCCAAAAAACAATCTGAAAGATCAGTGAAACCAAGAGCTGGTTCTTTGAGAAAATTAACAAGACTGATAAGCCTCTAGCAAAACTCACAAAGAAAGGGAGAGAGAAAACCCTAATAAACCGAATCAGAAATGAAAAGGGGGTCATTACAACAGAAACTACAGAAATTCAAAGAATCCTCAGGGAGTACTTTGAGAAGCTTTATGCCACGGAACATCACAACCTCGAGTAAGTGGATAAATTCCTAGACTCCTACAGATTCCCAAGGCTGAATCAAGAAGACCTGGAATACCTGAACAGACCTATCACCATCAAGGAAATTGAAATGGTAATAAAAAGTCTCCCCAAGCACAAAAGTCCTGGCCCTGATGGATTCACTAGTGAATTCTTCCAAATCTTTAAAGAGGACTTACTCCCAATCCTCTTTAAGCTTTTACACGAAATTGAAATACCAAAAATACTTCCAAACAGTTTCTACGAAGCAAATATCACACTGATACCAAAAGCAGACCGAGATACCACAAAGAAAGAGATTTACAGGCCAATATCCCTGATGAACACAAATGCAAAGATCCTCAACAAACTACAAGCAAATAGAATCCAACTACTCATCAAAAAGATCATACACCGTGACCACGTAGGATTCATTCCAGGGATGCAAGGATGGTTTAACGTTCGGAAATCAATCAACATAATCCATCAAGTCAACAAAGGTAAAAGTAAAGGTAAAGGCCCTCCTGTTGTTCATCGATTTGCTCGAGCAGGCCCAGTAACGTCTCCATTGGAGATTTTGTTGTTACTGTGTTTGGCATATCGAATACATCACGGGTGGCTTGCCAGGCTCTACGTGTGGGCAAGATACTCTCGGTAGCTTGCCGGTCTCTCCGAAAGGGGCGGAGGAATCGAACTTGGGTCGACCATGTTGGCTGCTTGCAAGGCAAACGCCCTACCGCTGTGCTATCGCTCACATATGATAATAGCAATAGATGCAGAGAAAGCATTTGACAAGATCCAGCACCCCTTTATGATGAAAACCTAATCAAAATGGGTATTTTAGAGGGGACTTTCCTCAACATAGTTAAAGCCATCTACAACAAGCTTAACAGTAAGCATCATCCTCAATGGGGAAAAACTGAGAGCCTTCACTCTAAGATCAGGGCTGAGACAAGGATGCCCACTCTCTCCACTGCTGTTCAATATAATACTGGAAGTACTTGCAATAGCGATTAGGCAAGAAAAAGATATTAAGGGCATTCAGGTAGGAAAGGAAGAAATCAAGCTCTCACTATTTGCAGATGATATGATACTATACTTAGAGAAACAATAACCTCCACCAAAAAACTCCTAGAAATAGTAGACTTGTATAGTAAATTTGCAGGCTATAAAATCAATACCCAAAAGTCCATGTCTTTCCTGTATGTAAACAGTGAGAGAGAAGAAAGCTACATGAAAAAACAATCCCGTTCACAATTGTGCCCCAGAAAATCAAGTATCTAGGAATAAGCGTAATTAAGGAAGTAAAGGACCGGTACAAAGAAAACTATAAAAAGCTACTTCAGGAAATAAAAGAGGACATGAGGAAATGGAAAGATATCCCCTGCTCATGGGTCGGGAGACTTAACATTGTCAAAATGGCAATACTACCGAAAGCATTGTATAAATTCAATGCAATCCCTATAAGGATACCCATGACATTCTTCAAAGAAATGGAGCAAACACTCCTGAAATGTATATGGAACAATAAGCCCCCACGAATAGCTAAAGCAATTCTTGGGAAAAAGAAAATGGGAGGAATCAAACTCCCTAACTTCAAACTCTACTGCAAAGCAGTAATAATTAAAAAAGTGTGGTACTGGAACAAAGGCAGAACTGCAGACCAATGGAACAGGGTTGAATACACTGAAATCTCCCTTAAATCATATGATCATCTAATCTTTGATAAAGGTGCAAGAAATGTGAACTGGAGAAAGGAAATCCTCTTTAACAAATTGTGCTGGCATCACTGGACGGCTACATGCAAAAAAAAAAAAAATGGGCTCAGAACTCTGCATAACACCATGTACAAAAGTAAGATCAAAGTGGATTAAAGACCTCAACATAGGACCAGAAACCATAAGGTACATTGAAGACCAAGTTGGCAAAACCCTCCATGACATTGAAGCTAACGGTATTTTCAAAGATGCCACGCCAATGGCCGAGTCAGTGAAAACAGAGTAGATAAATGGAACTATCTTAAACTAAGAAGCTTCTGTACCTCAAAAGAAACAGTTACTAAAATACAAAGACAGTCTACAGAATGGGAAATGATATTCGCCGAATACACATCTGACAAGGGGTTGATATCAAAGATATACAAAGCACTGGTTGAACTTCACAAGAAGAAAACATCCAACCCCATCAAAAAATGTGGCAATGAAATGAACAGAAACTTTCTCAAAGAAGAAATCCGAATGGCAAAAATGCACATGAGAAAATGCTCTACATCATTAATCATCAGGGAAATGCAGATCAAAACCACAATGAGATACCATCTCACACCTCAGAGACTGGCCGACATTCAAAAGAACAAAAACAGCCGATGCTGGCGTGGATGTGGGGAGAAAGGGACACTCCTTCACTGTTGGTGGGAATGCCGACTGGTTCAGCCCTTTTGGAAAACAGTATGGACGATTCTCAAAAAATTAGAAATTGAGCTCCCATTTGACTCAGCAATACCACTCCTGGGAATATATCCCAGACAGGCAAAAATGTATAGTCGAAGTGACATCTGCACTTGTTTGTTCATTGTGTCACTCTTTACAATAGCCAGAAACTGGAAGAAACCTGAGTGCCCACGAATAGATGACTGGTTAAAGAAAATTTTGTACATCTACACAATGGAGTACTATGTAGCTGTTATAAAAGATGAAGTCATGTAATTTACATACAAGTGGTACAACATGGAAAGTATCATGCTAAGAGAAATGAGTGAGAAAGAGAGGGATAGACATAGAAAGATTGCATTCATCTGGGGGATATAATGTAACAAAATATGAGATTAGTACCCAAGAATAGCTGAGATCAGCACCAGGAGGATTACTCCATAGCTTAGAGGCCAGCTGTGCATTCTAGGGGAAAAGGCAGCTCAGATAGCGAAGGAGCACCAAATAAAGGGTGTTTGGAGGATCATCCCAGGAGGGGAGATGCATGTTGAAAATGGACTATGAACTGAACATGTTTGCCACTAGATGCCTCTTTTGCAGACCCCAACACCCAAAAGGAGAGAGAGAACAAAAGGGAATGCCCTGCCACAGAGGCAGGGTGGGATGGGGGGGATGGAGGTAGGAGGGATATTATCCATGGCGGTGGAAAATGGGCACTGGTGGAGGGATGGTTATTTGATCATTGTATACTCGAAACCCAAGCATAAAAATTTGTAAATCTACAACTGTACCTCATGATGTTTCACTAATAAAAAAAAAATCCCCTCAAAAAAAAGAAAACTTGTCTACTTATATTATCAAGAGTAGCTTTATTTGCTAATTAATCATGTATTTTATATAGCACCCACTATGTATCACGAGTGATATGAGAAATGAGGGATTAATAAGAGAAACCAAAGGCTTATCCATCTAAATAACCCTATTCTTCAGTTGCACACAGTTCAGAGAGACAAAGAAAAAAAAACAATAGAATGATGCTAAATGCTGGGTAATTACAAAATAAGAAAGTTGAAGTTGGAGTATATGTAGTATGAATTGAAATGATTGAAAATTTCCACCTAATATAATCTTGGCAGATACAAAATTGAATTCATGGGAAAATATCTAACCTTAAAAATGTCTGATTTTTATGGATGAAATCATTAAATTGAAGTAATTTACTGAATAGTTCAGTGGATCTAATAACCATAATCATAGCCTCATATAGACAGTCATAGATATAGTACTGCAATATACCTAGATATGAGTATATATAATACTTACATATAATGCTTCTCGATTCATATTATATACCTCAGAAGAATATATTTCACAAAAACACTGTTTGAATTTAACTTGAGACAAAAGATTGTTAAATGTTATAAAATACATGTATTTTCTCGAAACCTCAAAATAAATTTGCTATGTATATAAATCACAAATCATCAAATCCTCAGGGTCATCAATAAGATTTTGGAAAGTGACTTTCAGAAAAGGAAATATAAGAAGCAATTTAGCCATAGAATTAATGATGTATATAGATTCGGTAAAACTTTACAGCATAATTCTCATCACAAAGACATCCCCAACATTATTTTTATTATAGTTTAAGTGATATGGCTACAATAATGTTCATGTTTCTGGAATGTATGCACAAAGATATGTCTTACTGTCTCTACAGAAGTGCCCATCCCTATGTTCTTTCTGGTCTGATGTGTCTTCCCACCCACCCTTGTCTCCACTATATGTTAATTTCTTTTTGTGGTATTGTTGAATAAAACCACGTCCCACAGCACTACCCATATGCTCAAGACCGTACACTTATATTCCTGCTACTCCCACCAAAACTATTATTTATCCCCTAATTTCTGTGATTGTATCACTTAATTTTTTTCTGCTGGCTGCATGGTATTCATATATATATATATATATATATATATATATATATATACACCTATGTGCTTATATATATTTATATGTACTGCAATTTTTATTTATTTATTTTTTTAATTATTTATTTATTTATTGAATCACTGTGGGAAAGGTTACAAAGCTTTCAGGGTTAGGTCTCAGTCATGCAAATATCAAACACATTTCCCTTTACCAATACTTATTTTTTACCATGAAGAACCCCAATAAAACCCCACCCCCCACCCCTCCCAGTCCCTGTGAGGCAGATGAATTCTAGTTAACACTCTATCTGCTTTGATTAGATTCATTGTTTCAATAAAAGATTCACCACTATTATTTAGAGTTTACCCACCCCCCCAAATCAGACATGCTGAAAAAGCATTGTGAAGTGATTTGCTTTCTACAGCTGGGTTCAAGAATTAAATGTTGGTTTTGGATTTCTGCTATTTTACTTATTGACCCTGGAAGTATTTCTACTGAAAGTCAGATAGTTAACAAATTGGTTTCTGTGCTCTGGAGCCTTGGCCATGCTGGAAAGCCGCTAGTGGGGGGCAACTGGTGGCCTCTGTAGGGCGTGAAGGACGGACCGGAACGCCCCCCTTCCCATGAGGTTTTAGTTGCCCCCACACCCCCAGCTCATACCTGCTGTCCACAAGGCTCCCATGCGGCGGCCATCCTTCTTTCCAGAGAAGAGAGGGTGAATGGGGCAACACCCTTTCCCCTCTGGGCAGACATGATGGCCTGGATTAAAGCATAGTCCGTTCACTTTTCTGCTCCAAGCTGCTGGGTTCTGCATTAAGTCCTTGTGCTTCTGGGGCTGTGGCCGTGCTGGAGAGCCACTCGTGGGGGGCAACTGGTGACCTCGGTAAGGCATGAAGGACGGACGGGAACGCCCCCCTTCCCATGAGGTTTTAGTCGCCCCCACACCCCCGGCTCATACCTGCTGTCCACAAGGCCCCCATGCGGCCGCCATCCTTCTTTCCAGAGAAGAGAGGGCAACTGGGGCAACACCCTTTCCCCTCCGGGCAGACATGATGGCCTGGATTAACACATAGTCCGTTCACTTTTCTGCTCCAAGCTGCTGGGTTATGCATTAAGTCCTTGTGTTTCTGGAGCTGTGGCCATGCTCCAAACTTAACTCTGATTTTCAGGGAGAAACGTTGGGTGGTTTACTTCCCATGGATCACTTTGTATATAGAGAGATGTCGCACGGCCGCGTGGTTTGGAGGAAAAGTCCTAGTTCCCGCATACTCGAGCTGTGCTTGTAGAGGCTTCTGGTCACCGGGGTTCCATCTGGGGGAGACGGGATGCGGTATCTACACCATCTGGAACTTCCCGATGATCTCAGCTCTTTTTGGAACCTTTTTTTTTTCCTTCAGGAGCTGTGGATCCCCGCCCTCCATGTGGCCCTTCTCTTTGGCTGTATGCTGTAAAGATGGCGCTGGGGGGGCGGGCTGTGGGCATGACTTCCGGAATCAGAGGTTACCTGGGAGTTGTAGTTCCGGCAGATTTGAGCAAAAGTCCTAGTTCCCGCATACTCGAGCTGTGCTTGTAGAGGCTTCTGGTTGCCGGGGTTCCATCTGGGGGAGGCAGGATGCGGTACCTACCCCATCTGGGACTTCCCGATGATCTCGGCTGTTTTTGGAACCTTTTTTTTTTTCCTTCGGGAGCTGTGGATCCCCGCCCTCCATGTGGCCCTTCTCTTTGGCTGTATCTGTACTGCAATTTTTAAACCACTAATTTGTTGCTTCTATAATCGGGTTAAGGGATTAATAGCTGAAATGAGCAAATGTGTGCCTCTATCTATCTCTTTGAATTAACGCTTTCATGTTTAGAGAGGTAGATATATAAAATTGGGGTCACCGTATTAAATGGTAATCACATTTATACTTTTTGGAGAAACCGCCATATTGTTTGGCATAGAAGCTGGACCAAATGACATCCCCACCATCAGAAAATAAGGGTTTCCTTATCATCACATCCATGTCAACATTCATTGGTTTCACTTTATTTTCTTTAATATATGTCTTTCTCACTGGAGTAAGTAATGCCCTATTTGTGTTTTGATTTGTGTTTTCCCTGATACTAAAGTGATAATCAGCACTTTTTTATACGTTTATTGGTCACTTGTATGTCTTCTTGGAAGTGTCTATTCATCTCATCTCCGCATTGTCAGACAGATTTTTTTTTTGCTGAGCTTCGTGGGTGCTTTATATATTGTGGAGATATATATATAGCTCCTGGGAGAGAACAAGACAGAGTCTCCTACCCTATGCCTGACTGTCTCCACCAGGGCCGAACAGCTGAAGACCACCGAGGCCCAGCCAAGGCCATGCTGAGAGCACTCTCCACACACTTGGATGAGCCTCATGCATAAAAGAACTGACAGAGGAACCCAGGTGTGTGGGACCCGGGGCTGAGATCTCCAAGCCTGTACAGTTTGGGACTGGACCTGCCAGTAACTAGACAGTTACACCCACCAACTGCCGTGTAACTCCAACAACGGCCAGGATCCAGAGATCATCACACTCATCACACTCGCGGCCGCGCGACATCTTATCATCTCATTCCTAATTCGGTCAAACTGGCAGGCTACCAAATGTAACATGCCCACACGGCAGAGTCTGGCAAACTCCCCGTGGTATACCCAATATGCCAAATACCAGTAACAATGATGGGTCTCATTCTCCTAACCCTGAAAAAGCCTTGAATATGGCACTTTAAAAAAAAAAATCTCAGGGCTAGGACGAAAAAGACGTTACTGGCACCTGCTCGAGGCAATCGACGAACAACAGGGTGGTCGTGATCGTGATATATATATATGTCTTTTGTCTGAAGGATTATGTGTGAATATATTCTCCAAATCCGTTGGTTGATTTATTTCATCCTGGGTTTCTTTTACCTTGTGGCGATATTTGTTTCATATAGTTCCACTAACTTAATTATGTTTTTGTTGTCTTTTCCAGTGGAATGAGGTGGTAGAAAATCGTTTGATGTCTATATCATTTAGAGTTCTGCAGATGTTTTCTTCAAACACAAAATTTCTGAATAAAAAACCCCAAACATGTCTAAAGTTATCCCATAGTTTGTTGATTGATTAATTTTCATGTTAATTACAGTTGAGTGTTGGTTAGCTGAAGACTCTCCCAGCAGGTCAGAGTGCAAGATTGGTCTCAACACTAAACAGGAAATTCTACTATCAGAGGACATATTTACACACTCATACACAGATGCGTGCACACATGCGCACACACACACATAAATAGACACACAGACAAAAGCAGGACAAATTTGCATGCCAACATTTTCTTTGTAAGATTCAGCTGTAGTCCAACCTTTCCACACTCATGGTCAAAGTCGGCCAGCATTTGTGTGACCTGGCTAATGTTTGGTGTTATTAGAACAATGTCATCAGCAAAGCAGAGGTGGTGTAGTTGCCGACCATCTATCTTCACTCCCATTCGTCACATGATGTTCTCGAGGGTGGCACTGAAGAGTTTTGGTGAAATGGTATCACCCTGCCGAACCCCTCTCTTGACATCAATCATTAGTTCTTTGTAGAATGGTGAGATCCTGGTAGTGAATCCGTAATACAGCTCATGGAGGATCCTGATGTATTGAATTTGAATGCCCTGATTAACTAGTGCTTCAATGATTGCTTTCACCTCCGCAAAATCAAAGGCCTTCTTTAAATCAATGAACGTTAGACAGAGTGGCATCTTGAACTCCAGAGAAACCTCAATGAGCTTGCTTATCCTGTGGATATGGTCAATGGTGCTGAATCCTTTGCGGAACCCAGATTGCTCTCATAGTTGCCCTTCATCTAATATTCTGCCAATCCTATTCAGAATGACTCAAGTGAAAAGTTTGTAGATGACAGACAATAGGCAGATTGGGCGATAGTTGCCAATGTCGTGGATGTCTCCCTTCTTGTACAGTAGTACAGTCCTGCTGGTTTTCCATTGGGACAGAACCTTGCATTCAGACAGGTAGCATGTGAAGAGCCGAGCCAGTGTATTGATGAGTACTGACGACAGGTTCTTCAGGTGTTCAGGTCTGACCTTGTCTGGGCCGGGTGCTGTTCGTTTCTTAACCAACAAAATGGCGTGTCGGATTTCGGAAGGAAGAACATTGGGAATGACATATTCATCCTGTGGAATTTGGTATGTGGGCAGGTGGACATGGCTATAGAAGAGATATGAGTAGAAATCATCGATAATCTTCTCCATTGCTCTTCTAGAAGATGTGATGGATCCATAAGGACATCAGAGGACAGTCATCTTGGTCTTGTAGTTGGCGAAGGACAGGCAGGCGTTTCGAATGCTATTCCCAGCTTCTGCCGCATCTACCAGCATTTCTGCTCTTCTCTCTTTGAAGTCTTCCTTGATTGCATCTCTTCACTGCTTTCTGAGCTCGGACGTTCACTTGTGGTTGCCTGAGGCATGCACCAAAGCATATTGGTGAATAAGCTCAAGAGTTTTCAAAGACAGTCTTTTTTTGTGGCTATCTCTCTCTTGGTGTTCCTCACACAATCATGTAGGTGTTGAACCAGTTGATCATATTCTTTGTCAGTGTTGTCAACAGTGGCATCTTCCCTTGTTGCAGAAATAGTGCCAAAGCGCTCCCAGTTGGTGGTCATTCTGGGAGTTCTCTTCTTAAACTTTGCAGCCCTTTCACCCCCATCTGTGAAGTAGAATTTTGCAGGAAGGAGATGGTGGTCCGATCCCATTTGGAATTTTGGGACAACAGCGACATCCGTCAGGCAAAACTGCTGATTGAATATGATGTGGACTATTTTGTTGTGGTATCATCCACCGGGAGACTCCCATGTCCAACGTTTAGAATCGGCTTTCTGGAACTGTGAGTTACCATGGATGGTCTTGGTCGACATGATGAACTCAGACAGTTTCTCACCCTGTTCGTTCCATTCTAGGCTACGGGTCCCGATGTGGAGTTCTTTCTCTGATCTTCTCAATCCTATCTTGGCATTAAAATCACTGACAATGATCTTGTAGAAGGTGTGGTCTTCTTTATAGAACTTCTCCAGCTCCATGTAGAACTTCTTAATTTCTCCATCATAATTGGATGTTGGTGCATAGACAACAAAGATAGAAACTGCTGGCAGTGAGCCACATCTATTCAAATGTAAACGTCTGATTCGAGTTGTTAGGCATTAGAATGAATCAATGCTCTTGGCCAAGTTTGTTTTGACAAGGACACCGACGCCTCCGACACCTCTTTTATCTCTTGTTCCGAGGAACAATTCTTCTCCAGTGTCGAAAATGGCATGATGAGATTGGTGCCTTCTTGTCTCGGTCAGACCAATGATGTCGTACTTGATCTTTTGCACTTGTATCATCAGGTCCTCAATGGATGCATCTGATGCTAGAGTATATGCATTGAAAGTACAGACGATCATTTTTGTCTTCCTTCGTTTTGGCAGCCCAGTTCGGCCTTGAGATTTTATCAGCCTCTCCTTTCTCATCCTTCTCAACGCTGCCATATTGGTGACGCCTTCAGGGTCATGGGAATGAGACCCTTTGTAATTACCAGTTTTGGCATATCGAATATACAGTGGATAGCTTGCGAAGCTCTGCCATGCCGGAGGAATACTCTCGGTAGCTTGCCAGGTTCTCCGAGAGTGATAGAGGCTTTTGGGGCGGCCTCTAATTGCCCTTGTAGGTGTTTCCATATTTCAAACCATAAGGTATGGCAATTCTGGAAGATGGATATTAAGTGTCATAATAAATATAGTATTTACTTAACTATATTTTAATTATCTTGACTTAAAAACTCTCATTTAGGAGACTAAAAGTACATCAAATTTAGGGATGGAGTTTGGTGAGTGAAGTGTATTTCAGAGTCTATTGAATAAATAAATACCTTTTCAAAGTTCTTTCCAACACAAACAGTTCTTTCCAACATACACAGTTACCCTTTGGAACTTCCCAACACAATTTATCACCCATCATCAAAGAACAAATCTAAGATATTACTAGCTAACATAATAAAATTGAAAATTGACACACAGAAGGCAAAAACAGTGATAAAATGACTGCAATCTGTTTTCTGCAACATGAAAATATGTTGAATGTTAAAACACTGAAGGAAAGCTAATAGAGCTTTCAAAAGTCTGGTTTTAATATGTCCTTTGAAAAGTTATCAAAGTTATATGTATTATTACCACCTGCTGGACTGATTATCCAAATGATGATTGAGTGCTTATGTATTATCAGATGTGTAAACTACCTATTACTGTGGACTGTCTGGTGAAAATAAATTGACAATTATGATTCGACCATCTAAAGTTGGTTCACTAGATGACAACACCTACAAGCCAATGTACTTGAATATATATTTGTTGGTTTTAAATATTAGCTCCATCATTTACATGGTCGAGAATTTAACCTGAAAATGATTATAATTTCCTCACACTCTCAGCTGAATAATCATTTGTTGTTTATTATTTACTAAAATTATCAATGCTTATTCTTATCTTTGTAAACATATTTGAGAAGATATAAAAGTCTACATTTATCTTGAAATCATATGTTCTAATTTTTCACTATAATTTAGAAATAATTAGCTATTTTCATGTAAAACATTTATTATAATTTAATTTGCATCTGGAAAATGTAACATTTAATTTATTCATTCAAAATATGTATATAAGTAAAATTAGTGTTAAACAGACTGTGAGAAATTTGCATTTTTATTGCATTTTGGATAAATTTTTACTTTTTGTGTACATTTATTAGTTATTTTATTTATTTATTTTTTGGCTCTTTGAGTCACAGACGGAGATGCATGGGGGTTACTCCTTGCTCTGCACTCAGGAATTACCCCTGGAGGTGCTCAGGGGACCACATGGGATGCTGGGAATCAAACCCGGGTTGGCCATGTGCAAGGCAAATGCCCTACCCGCTGTGCTATTGCACCAGCCCCTATTAGTTATTTTAAATTCCTGCATTGTAATGGATGTAATAATATGTAATATGTAATAATAAACATTCCAGCTGATTTTTTTTAAAGTTTGGAAAAATAAACAGAAGTTAGAATATCCATATGAGATGTTAGCATAAAAATGTGGTGGGGGACATACTATAGCTAATCTAGAAAACGGACAGACAGTGAGAAAAGCTAACTTTTAGTCCAGAATATTATCACCATACACTTTATTCATCATTTAAATGAGAAATTGTGATTATTTTAAACATAATTTCGGAAGTATTTTTATATTTCCATTGCTAGAAAATTGGGGTAACGATCCATATTTTAAAATTGACCTGGATAATTACATAAATAATATTCAAGGTTCTATCTAAGTACTGACAGAGTGATCCAGAAATTAATATTTTTATTTTATATAGGAAAATGACAGGTATACGTAATTCTTGATAGAAAACCAGAAAGTAAGTATAAAATAGAAATAATTGCGTATTCCAAAAGATGGGCACATATAATTTTATTTTAAATATTCTTTCTGGTGATATATATGTGTGCATACCATAAATATATACATATGTACATATTAAACTGTATTTTAAAGTAAAAAACTGTTTTATATAGAATCTATGATATTTAAGTGTATTTTGTATAATACTGTGGAAATAATTTCAAATAATAATTTAAGAAAAATTCAAAATTTAATTATATTATTTTGGAGCGATAGCACAGTGGTAGGGCGTTCGCCTTACAAGCGGTCAACATGGCCGACCCGAGTTCGATTCCTCCGCCCCTCTCGGAGAGCCCGGCAAGCTACCGAGAGTATTTGATATGCCAAACACAGTAACAACAAAGTCTCCAATGGAGACGTTACTGGGACCACTCGAGCAAATCGACGATCAACGGGAGGGCCTTTACCTTTACCTTTACCTTATTTTCAGTTACTCTATAACTCAGTCAAGTAAATGAGTTTAATTTTTCTTTGTTTTTGTGTATTATAAAAGTATAATATCAAATTTATGGGTATGTAGATATTGTATATTCTTACTTATCATAATCAAAATCTTATTATATACAATATGTTAAGCTGTTTCAATGTTTGTATTAGTACAATAAGTACTGAAACAACTCATGCAGCTTCATTTTATTTGTTTCCGATATTACAATTGTAAACAGGTACTATTGCTTTATACTTGCAGTTCTACCACACAGTGCCCACCAACAAAGTGCTGGGATCCCTCCAACATTAACCAAGGGCTACTTCCTACACATCACCTTCAGATCCAAGTTCTATTGACTTTATTTCAGGTGTGTTTCACTGGAAATGATCTAATCATTTGATATTTATTCATGCCAAATATAATGTTTTCTTGGTTTTGTCCTTTTCTTTCTGTCTCATGCCACTTACCATGAATTCCATCGAAGTTGAATCAAACTGTTATGTTTCATCTTATCTCATCGCTGAATAGTAGTATATTGTATGTATACACTAGAACTGTTTTACATATTCACCTATTCATTGGGCTGGAGCGACAGCACAACAGGTAGGGGTTTGCCTTGTAAGCGTCCAACATGGCCAACCTGAGTTTGATTCCTTCACCCCTCTCAGAGACCCCAGCAAGCTACCAAGAGTATCTTGCCTGCTCAGCAAAGCCTGGCAAGCTATCCATGAAGTATTTGATATGCCAAACACAGTAACAATTGTCACAATGGACACTTTACTGGGCCCGCTCGAGCAAATTGATGAACAACAGGAGGACAGTGACAGTGAACTATCATTGAGGATTTGGGTTGTTTCAGATCTTGACTATTGCCAATCAAGTCCTTTTGGATTAACTTTTTTTATATTCTTGGAATAGATCTTCAGGAGTGGACTCATGGGTTCAAATGGAAACTCCATTCTTTACTACTGTAAGGAATGATAAAAATTATGCATTTGCTGCAACCTGGATGAAACTGCAAGATATCATATTGATTGAAGTAATCCAGAAGGACAAACACAGCATGATCTCACTTATCTGTGGTATACAGAATAACTGAATGAAAAATGTAATGTAGTGAAGTGGGTATGCCTAGATTAGCCCTTACCCAGAGTACCAGGGGAAGACAGAGAAGGAAAGAAAACAAAGGATAAAGGAAGATGGTAAAGGGAAATAATAGGGTAACCAGGGTCAGGGTTTCAGTTTTACTGGTGATGTGGGAGAGTGATATAGCTATATATCCGAAGCACAGATTCAACAACACTGGAAACATGAGTTCTAAGATGTACCCAATGAACTTTCTTAATGTGACTGTCACTGTGGCAGGTAGGGGTGAAATGGGTCGTGGAGTGGGGAAGTTGAAGCATTGGAACACTGGTGGAGAAAAATTGACACTGGTGGTCAGATTACTGTTCAAATATTATATGCGTAAAACTCAAATCTCAGTAACTTTCTAAGTCATGGTTCTTTGCTTAATTTTTAAAAATATTAAAAAAAACTCCATGCTTTATTTTTTGAAAAGTTAATTTTTTTTCAAAATGGCTGAACTAAATACAAATTTGATCAATGGTAAATAAGGTTTATTTGGCTATATTTCACTAATACTGCTTTTATATGATTTTTTAATACAGAACATTCTCACTGGTGGGAGTTCATAGCACATTGTCATTTTTATTTAAACTTCCCATAGAATCAGTTACAATGAACATTTTTGCATACCTGATTGCCATCTTTATGCAATTTTTGATGGAATATCGGCTTACCACCTCTCTCTTTTTTTTAAGGGGGTCATTTGTTTTCTTGTAGTTGATGAGCTCTGAGAATGCTTTGTAATTCTTAGAGCAATCCTTTGATGTGTACATTGTAAATATTTTCTCCTAGTGTGATGACTTTTCATTTCAGGTCTCATTTCTACCGCAGGTAAGAAACAGTTATAGTTTAATATAATCTCACTTATTTATTTCTGATTTTTCCTTAATAAATAGGGCTCTATATTGAAACCCTGTCTGTTTTCTTCAGTGTATTTTATATAAACAGGCTTGATATCAAAGTTTTTGTCCATTTTGAGAGAACCTTATGGATAGCATAATATAGGGGTCTTATTTAGTTTTTCTTGCAGGGGGATGCAGCTATACAATTTCCCAAGCACCATTTTCGAAGAGGGTCTACTTGCTCCACTTCAAGCACCTAAACTATTTTTCATTATTACTGGTTATCAAATACATATAAATTTACTGATATGCAAAATGGGAAGCTTTCAAATTCATCATAAAATACTCAAAGTAGAAAAGCAACTTTCTATTATTCATGTATATAAAGAGCTATGACTAAGTATCATTAAATTGACAAAACTATAGTTTAAGTACATTTACACTCTTTATGTGCATGATTTCTCTAATAAAACATGTTTTGTTTTTGAATCACATCTTGTGGTAATCAGGAGATACTACTAGCACTATGCTTGAGAGACTTTCCTGAAGATTTTAAGGGGATCATGTGTGGTGCTGAGGAGCAAAATAGCATGTCTCAAATGAAAATCATGCACTTAGCCTTTTTAAACTATCTCTCTGCTCCAGAAAAAATACTTTCTTACTTGAACAACATCTGGTTGTGCTCAGGTTGTGCTCAGTATAGAACTGGGCTCTATACTCAAACATTACATAGCAAGGCTTTGGGTTGCATGTGGGGTGGTGGGACTGAAAGCTGGGTAAGCTATGTTGTATGCAAAGAAATAATATTATTTGCTATACTATCTATCTGCTCCCCTGGAGGGTGGGGGTGAGGGGTATTTTATTTTAACTAAACTCAGGTGACTAAAGGGTGCAAGTTTCCAACCCACCTTGCAAATCTTGAAAATTCTGTGCCATCTATTGTGTCCACCAGACCCAGGAAGCTGCTCCTAAACCCATGTGGAACCCAGGGCACGAATTCAGGACCCAGAAAGGTCTGTGGCATCTTTCACTATTCAGGTACTTCAACAACACCAGTCCCCATGCCAGCCCGTGATTCTTTTTTGTTTTTAATTTTTATTAGTGAAACACCATGAGGTACAGTTAGACTTACAAATTTTTGTGCTTGGGTTTCAGTTATACAAGTATTGAGTACCCATCCCTCCACCAGTGCCCATTCTTCACCCTCAATGATCCCAGTATCCCTCCCACCACCCATCCCCCTCATCCCACCCGCCTCTGTGGCTGGCCATTTCTTTTTGTTCTTTCTCTCCTATTGGGTGCTGTGTGGTTTGCAAAAGAGGCATTGAGTAGCAATCATGTTTGGTCTACAGCCTACTTTTAGCATGTATCTCCCATCCTGGGAGGATCCCCCAACCCCCCGCCTCTTTTTTATAGCATACAGTTACCAACCCCCTTTATTTGGTGCTCCCTTCTCTATCTGAGCTGCCATTTCCCCTAGCATGTGCGGCTGGCCTCCAAGCCATGGAGTAAACCTCCTGGTATTATCTCGGCTATTCTTGGGTGTTAGTCTCCTATTTGGTTACTTTATGTTCCCCAGATGAATGCAATCTTTCTATGTCTGTCACTCTCTTTCTGACTCATTTCACTTAGCATGATACTTTCCATCTAGTAACACTTGTATGTAAATTTTATGACTTCATCTTTTCTAACAGCTACATAGTACTCCATTGTGTAGATGGAGCAAAGTTTCTTTAACCAGTCATCTGTTCTCGGGCACTCAGCTTTTTTCCAGATTCTGGCTATTGTAAAGAGTGCTGCAATGAACAAACAAGTGCAGATGTCATTTCGACTATACTTTTTTGCCTCTCTGGGATATATTCCCAGGAGTGGTATTCCCAAGCAAGAGAAATGATATTTGGATCCTAGGAATATCAGAGTAGACACACATAAAGGGGAAGAACAGCCGGTCAATGAAATAAGAAAGTTTCCTGATACATTGAGAGAAGCTCCTAAATAGATTCAAGAGATCCGAAGACTACCAAACTAAATATAATCAAACAATTGAACTCAAAAATACATAGAAACCAAAATACTGCAGTCAAAGGACAAAGACTATTTAAAGCATGAGGAGAGAACAAAATCCTCAAATATAAAGAAAACAATATGAAGATAGAACAGACCTTTTATATGACATCTTACAAGGCAGGAAAGAGTGGAATGACATATTCAAAATAATAATTGAAAAAATAATTATTCCAGCTCAGAGTTCATTATCCTGCAAATCTGTAATTTAGACTTGAGGGAAGAATAAGAACCTTTTCAAACAAAGAAGAACTAGCAGCATTTGCAAGAAATAACTAAACCAATTCTCCAAGAATTCCTGAATAGCCACTTATTTAAAAAAAATACAAAAACACTGGATCACACACACAAATGGAAACACAGTCCTTTATGTCAACAGTCTCTCTGAATGTCAATGGACTAAACTCCCATATATAGTGACATAGAGTGTCTGGATATATCAGAAAAAAAATTTCATTCATTTGCAGCATACAGTAAACACACCTAAAATCTCAGGATAAATACAGACTTTAAATTAAAGAAAGCAAAACAATCATAGAAGCAAATGGAAGACAAAAAAGCTTGTACAACCATGCTTATATCATACCATATTCCATTCAAAGGAGCAACAGATAAAGAAATATGAAATTACTTTCATCAACATCGCTGCACTGTTCTCTCTGCTCTTGGAGTAGCCCTTGCTCTCTCTTGAGTGCATTACAAACTCTCTCTCTCATTCTCTTCCCATCTATACCTTCAAAAACCTCCCAAATAAAATTTGTTTTATGTCAAAAAAATCTCTGCATTAAAGGAAGTTTTGCAAAATACATACAGCTTCTACTCACAAAGGCAAAGAAACTCATGGACAAAAACAAAATAGTTATGAGAGACTTAAACACACATTTTTTCATACTAGACAGATAAACTAGACAGAAGATCAGTAAAGAGAAAAGACTAATAAATGAGGTACTGAAGTAATTATTGTTGGACATACATAGGAATCAATATGCCCAAAGCAAGAATACACATTCTTCTCTAATTAACATGGAACTTTTTCCAGCATAAATCACATATTGGGGGACATATCAAACAAACTAATTTATAAATATAGAAATTGTACCACTTATCTTCTGAAGGGCTGGAGCAGCAGCACAGCGGGTAGGGCATTTGCCTTGCATGCAGCCAACATGGCCGATCCGAGTTCAATTTGTTTGCCCCTGTAGGAGAGCCCAGCAAGCTACCGAGAGTATTGCACCTGCACGGCAAAGCCTGGCAAGCTACCCATGACGTATTTGATATGCCAAACACAGTAACAGGTCTCACAATGTTACTGGACCTGCTCGAGCAAATCAATGAACAACGAGTGGA
Organism: Sorex fumeus; assembly: GCF_029834395.1. Taxonomy (NCBI): domain Eukaryota; kingdom Metazoa; phylum Chordata; class Mammalia; order Eulipotyphla; family Soricidae; genus Sorex; species Sorex fumeus. Next base: position 10,163,330 of record NW_026606115.1, read on the forward strand.
CAGTGACAGTGACAGTGATCTTCTGAAAACACAATGTCATAAAAGTAAAATTTAATCATAGAAATAAGATAGGAAAACATTCCAACACTTTGAAGTTGCATAAAACACTGATAATAATAATAGGAACAAGGAGAAAATCAAGGAAGAAATAAAAGGATTCCTTGAAACTAATGAAAATAAAGACTTAAGCTACCAGAATACGGGATATAACAAAATCTGTACTTAGGGAGAAATTTATAGCAATGCAGCCTTGAATTAACAAAGAAGAAAAATCTCATATAAACAACCTACACGCATACCTCAAAAATCTGAAAAAGGAACAGCAAATAAAACCAAAAAGGAGTAGAAGAAGGAAAATAATGAAAAGTAGAGAACAAAGCAACAATACAGAAACCAAGAAAGCAATAAAGGATTAAAAGAAACCAGGAATGGATTAAAAGAAATCCAAAAGAACAAAAGCAACTGGTGCTTGGGTGGATGAGGGGAGAAATGGATTCTCCTTCACTGCTGGTGTAAATGCTGACTGGTTCAGCCCTTTTGGAAAACAGTATGGAAGTTTCTCACAAAATTAGAAATTGAGCTCCTATTTGACCCAGCAATAACACTTCTGGGAATACACCCTGGAAATGCAAAAAAAAGTATAGTAGAAATGACATCTGCACTTGTATGTTCATTACAGCACTATTTACAATAGCCAGAATCTGGGGAAATAACTGAGTGTCTGAGAACAGATGACTGGCGAAAGAAACTTGGTACATCTACACAATGGAATACTATGCAGCTGTTAGAAAAGATCAAGTCATGAAATTTACACATAAGTGGATTAACATGGAGAGTATCATGCTGAATGAAATGAGTCAGGAAGAGAGACAGATATAGGAAGACTGCAATCATTTGTGGAATATGAAATAACGGAATGGGAGACTAATACCCAATAATAGTAGAGATAAGGACCAGGAGTATTTCTCAACTGCTTGGAAGCTGGCCTCACATGCTGGGAGAAAAGGCAGTTCAGATAGATAAGGGATCACCAAGTAAAGGATGCTTGGAGAACCGCTCGGGATGGGAGATGTGTACCAAAAGTAGATTATAGTGTTCATGATGGCCACTTAATATCTGCATTGCAGAAAACAACACCCTAAAGGAGAGAAAGAGTAAAAGGGAATATTCCCCCCATAGAGGCGAGGGGGGTGGGGCAGTAGATGGGTGGTTGATGGGAGAGATACTGGGAAAATTGGTGGTGGAGAATGGGCGCTGGTGGAGGGATGGTACTCAATCAGTATGTGACTGAAATGTAAGCACGAAAGTTTGTAAGTCTGTAACTGTATCTCATGGTGATTCATGAAAAATTTTAAACATTTAAAAAAAAGAAAGAGAAAATAAGTCTCCTAACTTTTTTTTTGCCTTTGGGTCACACCAGATGATGCACAGGGGTTACTTCTGGCTCATGCACTCAGGAATTACTCCTGGAGCTGCTCGGGGAACCATATGGGATGCTGGTAATTGAACCCAGGTTGTCCTCCTGCAAAGCAAATGCCCTAACCGCTGTGCTATCACTTCAGCCCTAAGTCTCCTAACTCTACTCCTTTACTATGAGATAGCTTTGTATATTGAACAATTATAAGGAGACAATTTCACAGTGGAAACCCTAGCTGACAACTAATGTCCTCACAGATGACCTTTTTGTTTGTTTTGTTTTTAAATTTTATTTTATTTTTGTAAAATTATTCACAATGATAAAAAGAGAAACCCATAGTCACTATCACCCTTAATGGCGAAAAACTGAAAAAACCTGAGATTAGGTAGAAGGCAATAATTTCCATTCTGTCCACTTTTATGAAACATAGTATTAGAAGACTTGGTGCCAGCAATCAGGCACGCACAATAAATAAAAGGAATCCAAATTGGAAAATAAGTACTCAATAAGTACCCAAACTAACATTATTTGCATATAACATGATGATACACAAAGAAAATCCTAAAGAGTCAGCAAGATGTTTCTAGAAACAACCAATATAGCAAAGTGGCCAGCCAAAAAGCAATAAAAAAAATCAGTCATATTCATTTTACTCCATGGCTTGGAGGCCAGCCACACATGCTAGGGGAAAAGGGAGCTCAGATAGAGAAGGGAGCACCAGAAAAAGGGTGTTGGGAGGATCCTCCCAAGATGGGAGAAGCATGCTGAAAGTAGATTATAGACCAAACATGATTGTCACCCATTTCCTCTTTTGAAAACCACATCACCCCAAAGGAGAGAGAGAACCAAAGGTAATGTCCTGCCACAGAGGCAGGGTGGGATGGGGGGGATGGGGGGTGGGAGGGATACTGGGATCCATGGTGGTGGGAAATGGGCACTGGTGGAGGTATGGGTATTTGATCATTGTATAATTGAAACCCAAGCACAAAAAATTTGTAAGTCTACAACTGTACCTCATGGTGTCTGACTAAAAAAAATTTTAAAAAAAATCAGTCATATTCTTATATACAAAGAATGAATCAGAGGAGAAAGTGATCAAGGAGTCTATCCCATTTAAAATAGTATCCAAAAACGTTTAAGTATCTAGGAATCAGCTTAACAAAAATGTGCAAATTCTATACCCAAATAAATTCATATCACTTAAGAAAATATAGAAGATAATCTCAGGAAATGAAAAAACATCCAATGCTCATAGATTGTAGGAATTAATATTATTAAAATGATTATCCTATCTGAATATTATATGAACACAGTACAATTCCCATCCAAAATCAGACAACATTCTTCCAATATCTAGAAAAGTCAATAATAATGTGTGCATCTGCACCTGTATGTTCATTACAGCACTGTTCATAAGAGCCATAATCTGGAAACAACCCAAGTCTCTGAGAATAAACAACTGGTTAAAGAAACTTTGGTACATCTACGCAATGGAATACTATGCTTAGTTAGGAAAGATGAAGTCATGAAATTTGCTTATAAGTAGATGGACACGGAGAGTAACCTGCTAAGTGAAATGCGTCAGAAAGAGAGGGATTGACAGAGAATGACTGCACTCATTTGTGGAATATAAAATAACATAATATGAGACTGACAACCAAGAACAGTAGAGACGGCGCCAGGAATATTGCTCCATGATAAACAGCCTGCCTCATGAGGTGGGGGAGAAGGCAGCTGGGATAGAGAAGGGATCACTCAGTCAATGATGGTTGGAGGGATAGTTCTGGATGAGAGATGTGTGCTGAAAGTAGATAAAGGACCAAATATGATAGCCTTTTAGTATCTGTATTGCAAACCATAATACCCCAAATTAGAGAGAGGGTATGGGGAAAATTGTCTGCCGTGGAGTCAGGGCAGAGAGGAATTTGGGGGAATACTAGGGACATTCGTGGTGAAAAATGTGCACTGGTGTATGGATGGGTGTTCTGTCATTGTAGGGCTGAAATTCAAACAGAAAATATTTTTATCTGTATGTCACAGTGATTAAAAACTAAATAAATAAATAAAGTGTGTATGGAAACAGAAAATATCATGAAGAGACAATGTCATACTGATTTTTTTTAAATCCTGGAAAGTATTTCATTACCTAATTTGGAGATGTATTATAAAGTTCTAATGATCAAAACTGTCCTGGAATAAAGATAGACCCTTTAATCAATGGTTCAGAATTGAATACCATATGACAAAACCCCACATATAAGGGCAGCTAATTCTTGATAAGGAATTTAGAACATTATATAGAGTAAAGATGGTTTCTTCACCAAATGGTGCTGAAAGAACTGGGTAACCATATGGGACAAATTAAAGCTGGATCCATATCTTACACTTCACAAAAAATTAAAAAAAATTAAATCAAAGACCTTGATAAATGACCAAAAACTATAAAGTACATTGAGAAAAAATAGGTAGAACACATTAAGATTTGAACCTCAAGATGTTTTCACTGGTCTGATACCAGTGGCAATGGCAACATAATCAAAAATAAACAAATGGGACTATGAACTCTTAATGAGCTTCAGCATGGGAAAAGAAACATGGACTATAAGTACCAGACAGGTTTATGGAGAAAATATTTGCATTCAACTATCCAATAAATGTTTTGTATACAGAACATCCAAAATGCTTGTAAATATTAACTAAAACACTTAAAGACCCAATCAAAGCACAGAAAGAGAAAATGAGTAGATACTTCTCAGAGTAAGACAGGTGGTAACCTCTAGTCACATAAAATATTGCTCGGAATCAGTTATCATCAGAGAAATTCAAATCAAAACAATAATGCAATACCATCTCACACCAGTGATTAACACATATCAAAATGAGTAGGAGAAGTTTGTGTAGGTGGGGAAGTAGTGAAAAATGAACTCTCATCTGGCTACTGGTAGGAATGTTGCCTGGTACAATCCTATGGAAAACAGCATGGAAAGTTCTGAGTAAATTTAGAATTGAACTTTCATATGACCCAGGAGTTTCACTTTTGGTTATCTAATCCAGGGCATAAAAGGACACTCTCAAAAGGATATATGCACAACATTATTCATTGCTGCACTCAGTACAATATTTAGATATGAATCAACCTAGGTATCCAGGGAAAGATGTATAGGTTATGAAGATATGGTATATACATACACAATGGAATACTATGTAGCTTCAAGGAATGATAAAATCATGTGATTTACTGTAACATGGTTGGAACTGGAAGGCAACATGTTGAATGAAGCAAGTCAGAAAAAGAAAGACAACACAGGATGATCTCAATTATTTATGGTATACAGAATACTAGATGAGGAAATGCAGTAAAATAGGGATTCCTAGATAAACCTTCGCCCCAGTGCTTAGAGAGGAGAATGACAGATAAAGAAACATATCAAGGGGGAAGAATAGAACAGTAAGTAATGGGTGAACAGGCATTAGGGTTTCAGTTATACTTGTGATATAGGTGAGTGGTATAGTCATCTATCCAAAGCACAGAATCAAAAACACTGAAAACATGAGCTCTAAACTGCAACTACTGAAAATTTATAATGTGTCTATCAAGTTGACAGGCAGAAATGAGTTGGGAGACAATATGGGAACACTGGTAAAGAAAAGTTGACACTGGTGTTGGGATTGGTATTGTACTATATATGGCTAAAATTTAACAATTAGTTTGTAAATCACAGTTCTTTAGTAAAACAATATAATATTTAACTAAATAATTCTGGGAAAGTTTCTGTAGGAGCTTTCGAAGTTCTGTAAATGTCTAAATTAACCTCCAAAATGCAAATGACCCTATAGGCAATATTTACCTATGGAAAACTGATGAGAAATCCCTTTTTAAACTAAATTACACATATTTTTCATAAGTATTACCAGGGCTAAGTTGCTTGACTTGCATGCAGCAAACACTGGTTAAACTCTCAGCACTGTGGTCCCCTGATACTTAGTGCCACCTGGTGAGCCCTGAGCAAAGCACGAATAGTTTCAAAGGATCATTGTATGTGGCCTAATCTCTCCTTCATTGTAAACAATTAACAAATGAAAATGGACTAGGAGAGTTAGTGTTTGTGTAAGACATTTGCCTAGCACACATGTATTCTTGATTCAATTCTAGGGCTGCATATATTTGCCCCCCAAGCAATTCCATGGATGCTTCTTGAGTACAGAAACAGGAATATGCCCTAAGTACTGCGATGTGTTGCCTGAAAACCCAAAATGAAAAGAAACTTCTAGGTATTCTCAAAAGTGAGGAGGAAGTAATACTAAGTGAAATGAACTTTTAATGGCTTTAATAGTCATAAGACTGAAAGTAAAATTTTCAATATGCACTCCTCAAAAATGAAGTTATTACTAGATAAGTGATTCTTAACTGACAGTCAATCTAAGAAAAGCATCCATAGCTGGAAGGGAAATTTAGAGGCTCTAATTTTCCAGCGAGCACAAGAGATACCATAAAAATGTCTGATGGTGATGGACACACTCATGCACTAAAAATAAAGTAGTTCAGCCCCAACCTTTGCCACATAGAGGAGAAACTATGTTGAAAACAATGTGGGAGAAAACAACAGTGAATACTTATACCTAAACATATTCCATGTGGGCTTCAATAGCAAAATATCACAGATTAGGTTGTTTATAAGAAACTGAAATATATCTTTATCACCTGAAGACTGATCTTCTGATATTATGATACCTACATAATGATTTCAGTTCTCTATTGCTAGGTTTACCTTTCTCCTGTATCTTCACTTGGTGGAAGGCTACAGGGAGTTATGTGAGATCTCTTTTATAAAGGTACCAAACCTATTTTGACCTCATGACATAGCCATATCCCAACGGTCTAGTTAAAAATAGCCAGGAAGGATGGTATTTCAACATATATGGTTGGAGGACACACAAATATTCAAACCTGGGCACAAGCAGGAAAGTCATTTTAGTGTAACACTATAAAAACAACAAAGAAGAAAATATTAAAATTGATTTAAAAGCACAAAAAATCATGTTATATTGACAAGAAATAGAAGCATGGCAAAGGAATTCTCTTTAGGAAAATATAGAAAAAGTATGTAGGTAATTTTTCCAAATGTATAATAATCCCAGGGTTGGAGGTACTGGAATATTCAGAGATATAGTAATGGCCTTCAATGCAATTGAGGGGTTTTCCTGTTCTCTTAAAGATGGTAAATTTTCAGGGTAGGGGTTCACTGAATAATTTTTCTGATAAAAATTGCGATGGAGGCCAAATAAGTTTGAGAATCTCTATTGTAGATAGATACAAGAGTCAAAGTACAGTAGGTATGTGACTTGCCTTGCAGGCAGCAGACTCAAGTTCAATCTATGGTATGGTATATGATCCCCCAAATACTACCAGAAGTGACCCTGATCACAGAGCTAGATGTAATCTCTGAGCACAGCTGGGTGTGTGCATTCCACAGCGAAAGAAAAAAAAACATTTTAACTCAATAAAATAGAAAACCCTAAAACAAAAATATTGTTCAAATATTAGAATAATTTCAGATACAAAAAGTGTAAGATTTTACACTAGAAAGACCTACAATGTAAAAAATTAAAATAAAAGATAAGCTCCAAGGAAGAAAAATTAATATGTAAAAAGAAATGGAAAGCAGTGTCATGATAAATATACAAATACTATTAAGAGCATTTTTATTTAAATATATAATTGTGTAATCAAAAAATAACAATTTATTATGAGGGCTACCAGAAGTAAAATACATAAAAAATTCCGAAAGACCTAAAAGAGAGCATTGAAATATGTTCTTGCAAGTTTCTCAATTAAGTAGTTATTAATAAAGTGGTAAAAATGTCATTTGAAGATAAAGCTTCAAGCGTCATTCTCATTACTATTGCTTCCATGACAATAGTAAACTATCAATGAACCTTCATCAACCATTTCAGATACATAATATCCAATCATGGATAAAAAGAAATGTGGTTCAGAGGACCAAATTAGTGAGGCAGGTTAAATTTTAGGATAATATGACAGTCTATATTTCAAGGAAATTAAAGCTCATATATAAACTGTATTTTAATAATTCTGCTTAAAGAAGCCATGTTTTGTAACAGCTGAAACTAGAAAAAGACAGATCTATCAATAGGAGAATGGTAACCAAATTGTAATAGGTTCCTATTCATAAATAGGAATATTATTTGGCAATAAAGAGAAATTAAGCAATAATGTACAAAACAGGGATTGATCCTTAAAATATGTTGATTATAAAGAGCTATGAACAATTCATGGAAAATTGAATGATTCAATGTGTATGACATTTTTTAGACTGGCAAAAACTAAAAAATAATAATACGTCAGTATAATACGTCAGTATAATAGTTTCCCATGGATAGGGAACTTTAATTATAAAGAGTCACAGAGGAATTTTCAAAGTAATGGAAATGCTCTTTATCTTGCTTTGGTTGGTTGTTGCATGAATGACTATCTCCTAAACTCAATGAACTGTGTAATTGGAATCTACACATGTCAATGTATTAAGCATAAACTATTATTTTGAATTAAAGGGAAAAGTTTAGTTTAAAGTAGTGTAATAACATCGGTAATGCAGCTTTTCTACATTTCTAAGTAAGGAAGAAACCAGAAGCAGATAAAATATTAATATAATATGTTTATATATACATTAAAATAAAAGGATACAACTAAAATAACTAAAATTACTATTACTGAATATCAATGTGTCCAAATATTCACAAGGGTCATGAAGTTTTTTTTTCTTTATTATCTTCTGTGAATTTAGTCTAGATGAAAAACTATGTATCATTCAACACATAATATTAAAATTTCATTTGATATATTTCAAACGACAATGCATAAATTAAATGTATTTAAGTATTACCTTTCTCATAAAAATTCACAAATCTTCAAAAATACTTTACAACCGTTTATAAAACCATGTACCTCTTGTTTCTCTAAACTGGTATATTAAAAGATTGACATTTGATAAATAGGTAGCAGAGGGCAGCAAGCAATTCTATTATTGTGGATTAGATCTCTATGATTATTTCTAATTTCTATTCCTGAGTGGAAATACACACAGTTTTCGGAGGTTTTGTTTGTTCATTTTGTCTTAGGTTATAAGCAAATATGCCCTCTCTTTTAACATTAGGGGTTTGGTCTGATGTAACTGTTACTTTCACTTCAGTTCAGTGTTGAATACAAGTTAAAACTCTTTCTAGTTTAATTCAACCTTTGTCCCTCCTCACAGATATGGCATGATACAAACACAAACCAGCAGGTGAAGAGAATAAACTTAGTGCATCTCTTCTGTATTTCCTATTCTACCTGCTGGTATAGTGGGCAACAGTGCATTTTCCTGCAAATTTTTACTAAGGAAAGTAGAATATTGGTAGAATATTATTTCTGTCTTCTAAATATGTAGGCTCTTAGGGACTTCTTAATATAGTTCTCTTAATGAGAAAATGCACCTTCTTCTGACTTCTTTAGATCTCCCCCTTTTATAGTGCTATGATCCAAGATCTTTGGGAATTTAAGTGTAATAGCTAAAAATTCCAAAGAAAATGCTCTCAGATGATTAGAGGTTAGAGGTATGTTTTAAAGTTGTACACTTACAGAAGTGAACAAGCTGGACTAGATTAATGAGCAGGACCAACCGAGCAAGCTGAATTGGTCAAGAGAGCAAGAACACCAAGGGCTTGCTCGTCTGGGTGCATTAACCAGAAAAAGAACATTGTTCAGAGAGAATTATATATCATACAGAGCAAAGGCAGAACAAAGAATAAACCAGGAACAATCAAGAGAAAGATCATGGAGAATTAGTGGAGATAAAGATGCTGTACTGGACACAAAATATATTGATAACATTACCGGAAATTGTCTGGCAAAGTAATCTCCCAACATCAAGCTTACCTTTCCACAGAAATCTGTTGGAAGGAGGTCAAGGTCTTTCATTCTGCTTTCCTCACACTGTTGTTTGGTGAACTTTGAATTTTGTTGATGTATTTTAGTTCAATTACAACATCATGGTTCCATGTAATGCGAAGTTGGATATCTTTGTAAATTTCCATACTTTTTTCTTAAAGTCAGACACAATTGCCCCATTTTTGGTGGAAGATTAGGCTGTTGTAAAGAAGCCTGTTTGTTATATTGCTTAGACCAATGGTACTAGACTGAACGTCAACTTTCTCAAACATCAATCCTACATTTCTTAATTTTCATAAATACTTTTCAAACCTTTTAAAATTATCCCATCGGTACACTTGATGATTCTTTATAACTTTATTAAGTACTCTAGTATATGCAAGACAATGCAATTCTTTCTGAGGATAGATTGATTTCTCTATCCATTCTTAGAGTGAGTCTTAAAATACTCTCCAAGTAGGTTAATATATAACTTTAATAGAATTAGTTTAATAATTTCATAGCATATCATGGAAAGAATTTATACTTCCAAAGTCATCAAATCAAGAAAAAAAATAGTCTTACATGACACCTAGCAGAGAGACTGTTTGGGTTAAAAGCATTGTGCATACCCCACAAATAAGGTTACTTGCCTTTCCTCTATGTTCCCATAGCAAAATATCCACTCCTATTATCATAATACTATAATTATTTCCAATTTATTTAACTTTAATTTTCACTTGATAGACAAGATTTTTATTTTCTATTTATGTATCAGCGGGAGTTTATTTCATAATGTTTGCTAAAATGTGAATTAACCTGTCATTGTTTAATATAATAGGAAAACAGATGTGCTGGAGTGATAGCACAGTGGTAGGGCATTTGCCTTGCACCCAGCCAACATGGTCGACCCGAGTTCGATTCCTCCGCCCTTCTCGAAATGCTCTGCAAGCTATCAAGAGTATCTTGCCAGCACGACAAAGCCTGGCAAGCTACCCGTGACATATTTGACATGCCAAACACAGTAACAAGTGTCACAATGGAGACGTTACTGCGCCCGCTTGAGCAAATCGATGAACAACGGGAGGACAGTGACAGTGACAGGTAAGAAAACAGATGCCTGGGTGGCTGACCTCCAAGTCATAGAGTAAAATTCCTGGTACTAATCTCGGCCATTCTTGGGTGTTAATCTCCTATTTTGTTACTTTATGTTCCCCAGATGAATGCAATCTTTCTATGTCTATCCCAATTTGTAAGTCTACAACTGTACCTCATGGTGTCTCACTAATAAGAATTTAAAAAAAAAGGAAACAGATGCCAATGTCCTCATCTAATTATTCATATATTAGAAATCACTGCTTTACTATTTGTGCAATTTGTAGCACATCTGTGCACTGATAACATAGGATGGTCTTTCAAGAGGAATTAAATATGGAAAGATAAAGAGGATCCCAAGGAGAAAGCATGCAAATCAGTTGAAAATACCTTGAAAAGGGCAGAAGAAATGTAAATTTCACATTGTCCATAACCATTTCATTAAGTAACTCTTAAAATTATTTCTACAAAGTTAGTTTTTTGTCATCAGGTTTCTAACTTTAATTATACTGCTTTCTTAGGAAAAATGGCAATTCTGATAAATGTTGAAAAAATTATCAAATGAATTTTACACTATCATAAAAATATAAACAAGTGAAATAAAATTAATATTCCATATCTACAACTTCACTGATATAAACCTATGCAAATTTTTAAGTAATCTGTGTAATAAAACATACCAAAATAATCTGTGATATGCATTATCAAAATCACAGTAGAATATCAGATAGATTGTATGAAGTATAGAAAAATAGAATTGGAGACCAAGGAAGGCAGAACCAAAAATATATCATGTCAGATAAAAGCGTGTGCCTCTCTGAGAAAGAAGCATACTTAGAAAAACCTACAACTTGATTTATCAGAAAACTGGATCATGGTGAATTTCAAGAAACAGTGTGGACCTGTTCAGAGCCAGAGGTCTTGCAGAAAAACAAAACAAAACATTTCTACGTGAAAAAGAGGCAACCTGGAAGAGATATGTGTAACTTAGAAGTCTAGTAGAGAGGAGAAGTAAGCAAGGAGAGGAAAAATAAACAGAAGATGGGAACTTAAATGCCATAGAGAAACAAAATTGAATCGCAAAATCAAACCCTTCTATCTAATAAAACTATGCGTTGATTTAAAATGTTATTTTATAATTATAAACCTAGTATATAAAAAAGCACTTTATATTTATCAAAATTTTGCTGATCCAAAAGAAATAAAACATGTAAACAGAAAACACAAGTATACTCACATAAAATTATTTTAAAAAGAAGAAAGAAAATGAAAATACAAGTATTTTAATTAATAATTATCCAAAAACACAATATACAATGTACTTAAAACTATAAGTACTCTAACATAAATTCAACATTCACAACAACAATTTTTCAATATGAAATTTAATTTGTCAGGGGCGGGAGTAATAGAACAGTTGTTGGGGCACTTTCCTTGCATGCAGCTAACCTGGGTTCATTCTGCGGTGTTCACCAGAACTGACCCTGAGCACAGAGCCAGGAGTAAGCTCTGAGCAATGCTGGTCATGCAAAAAATAATCATATCGTGATAAATATTATAAAATTCTCCCCAGGCCTGGGCTATAATTCAAAAGGGTGATGCACATGCTTAACATATGTGAGATCTTGAGTTCTACCCCTGGCCCACATGCCCTCTAAGAGCACTTGTATTGTGCACAGCTCGTTGGTACCCTGAGGACTGTCAGACCAGGATAGCCCCTCTTAGCAAACACAAAACTGTCAGGTCTACATCACCAGGTTATATATATACTCCTTCCCATAATTAACAACTTTAAACTTAAGAAAAAAATAGTCACAAGGAAGTATACAAAAGCAACAAGACTTTGCTGCAGGGTCCATGCAAGTAAAGCAGATATACAGTATATTTTATGTTTTTATTTTCTATAGGGTAAAGGTTGGCATAATAGATGTTCTATAATAAAAAATTCAGACATCCTGACCTAGAAATCAAGAAAATTGAGTATGGAGTAACCATGGATGTAGAAAAAAGAGGTAAACTAAAAAAGTAGCAAAGAGAAAGAAAACATGTTTAAATAACGCACACCTAATGTTTTTGACTGATGCTACAGTCACACATATACAGAGTATTATCAAAACAGGGGCCAGAGTGGCAGACCTGGGTTTGATTCCTGATACCCCATGTGGTTTCCCAAGCCTACCAGGTGTGATCTCTGAGTGCAGAGTCTGGAGTAAGTTCTGAGCAGAGATGATGTGCCCTCCAAACAAACAACAGTTCTTTACAGTTAATAACAAATATTTAGCTCATATGGTTTTAAATTATTTGATGAGTTTGATTGTATACTAAGTTAAAATATGTATCAAACAAAAGTAATATAGGTCAGCTTCCTCAAAATAGATGAAATTCTAGCGCTGTAGCACTGTAGCACTGTCCTCCCGTTGTTCATCGATTTTCTCGAGCGGGCCCAGTAATGTCTCCATTGTGAGACTTCTTGTTACTGTGTTTGGCATATTGAATAGGTCACGGGTAGCTTGCCAGGCTTTGCAGTGCGGGTGAGATACTCTTGGTAGCTTGCCGGGCTCTCCAAGAGGTGCGGAGGAGTCGAACCTGGCTTGGCCAAGCCAGCCATGCACAAGGCAAACACCCTACCCCTGTGCTAAATTCTAAATAACATTAAAACTAAGGAAATGCGATTCCTTTCTAAAAAGAAAAGATAACCAATTTTTCAAACCCCAAGATGCATCTATGATGGAATTAGTTAATAAATATTTTGAAGCAACTGTCATTATCACCAACAATGCAAAACTATATATTAATTAATAATGAAAAATAGACTAATTATTAATCAATAAGTAGAATTAAAATGGAAAATGTAGACTAGGGAAGTAATATTGTGGATTAATAAATCACTCACTATAGCAGAAGAAGAAAAGTGACATGAAGAAACCATGAATTTAAAGAGGGGTTGATAGGAATTATATTACCTGAATAAGAATGTGGTGTTCAATGAATGAAGGATAATGAGAAGACAAAACATGGGCAGGGAAGAAATACTTGCAGAAATCTTATCTCATAAAGAGTCTCCTGCCTCCGCACCTGGCTGTGCTGACTGGGTCCACTTGGAGGAGGGTGGGTTGAGTTTCCCTCTCTGTCCCGAGAAGGAAATCGATGAACAACAGGATGAGAGTGATACAGTGAAAGAACTATTAACCAAAATATGAAGAGCTCTGAATACTCAACAACAAAAATAAATACCTAATTTTAAAAAGTGGATCTAAGATCATAGCAGAAATTACAACAATTAAAATGTATAAGTAAAAACAGGCATATGAAAAGTTGATCAACTTTTCTAACATGGACAAGGTAATTTAGCATTCATGAAATACTACTAATTTATTAAAGCAGTCAAAATACAGATACAAAATATTGACAGCATCAAATACTGGTGAACTATTTATTCATTACTGGTTGAAATACTAAATATTAGAACTACTTTGGAAACCAGTTTGGCATTTCCCTTCTTACAAAATTAAACATTCCCTTACCATATGAGCAATAATTACCCTCCTTGGTGTTTAGCCAAAAGATTTGAAAACATATGTCCAAATGAAAAACTTCTCATGAATGTTTATAGCAACTTTAATCATCATTGCCAAAATTTGGAAGCAACAAAGATGTCCTCCAGTGGGTGAATATAAAAACAAATTGTGTGCTATATGTAGACAATGGTAAATTATTCAATGCTACAAAATGAACTCTGAATCATGGAGAGATGTAAAGAAAAATTAAATGCATATTCACTGGGAGAAAATCCAATATGAGAGGCAAAATACTTTATGATCACAACTATGTGACTTTCTGGAAAAGGTCATGACATTCTGGAAAAGCTAAATAATATTATTATTTTCACTAATAATATAGAATGACTAGTTTCTCACGTTCAGTGAAATAGATGAATTGGCAAATATCAGAGATGTTCATAGCTTTAAAACTACTTTGTATGATACAATATTAGTGGCTAGATTTCATTATGTAATTATCTAAACCCATAGAATGGAATATATAAAAATGAAGCTAAGGGTAAACAATGGATTTAAGATTATAATGAAATACCAATATAGAGATATGCATTATAACAAATGTGTCACTGTGGTTTGAGGTAGTTGATTTACTCTTCAACATTTTCGTATGTATTATGAGGCTTTAAAATCTTAAACACATTAACTTGGGAAAGACTGCCACCCCCTGGGTAGCAAATCTTCAAGTTGAAAACTCAGCCAGGAAGATGCTTTTCATGTGCAAAGTAAATGCTCTCAATCCTTAGCACTTTTACTGTCTGACCATACCATAGGCCAATTTTCTTCTCTCTTAATCATTGAAAGTAGTTACCAGGTAACAAGGGTCCAGCACTATGTTTGGTATCTACAAATATAATTAAAATTAGTCCATCTTAGACAGTTCCCCTTTGCCATGATTGACTTTTCTTTGGAAACTCCAATAAAAGCTGTGGTCTAAGATCTCTCCTAGCTCTTAAGTATTTTCTGAGTATTTTCAGCAGCTGACCTATTCTCGTGCTTCCTGCATGTGACCTTAGATAGTGTTCCATACCTCCTGATTTCAGGACCTGTGAATATTTCCTTGGGACTCTCCTCTTTTACTTTTTGTGCTACAGCTAACTGACCTCCACACATCAGAGCACAGGCAAGTAATAGAACTGGTATATGTGTAGACATGGGGGAAATTTCTGCTAAATTTCACTACGAAGTTAATTAACATAGTGCTACAGAAAGCTTATTTTAAGTTATATAATTGGGGGGGAATAAAGGGAGGAAAAGACAGATGTGTTTTCAAAAATAAGATTATGTTTAATAAAAATTAAAAACGTTTAAAATAGTCCAATATCAATAACTGGAATAAGCATATGGACTAAATATTATAGTAAAAGTTAGACATTAAAGATTGACTTTCAAAAGTAAGACTTGAATTTTCTAGAAACTGTATAGTATTCCATTGTGTAGATGTACCATAGTTTTTTTTAACTAGTCGTCTGTTCTTGGGCAGGTTGATTCCAGATTCTGGCTATTGTTAACAGTGTTGCAATGAATATACATGAACAGATGTTATTTCTGCTGTTTGATTTTGCACCCCTGGGAATATTCCCAGAAGTGATATTCTGAGTCACATGGGAGCTTAATTTCTAGTTTTTTTGAGGAATGCCTGTATTACTTTTCAAAATAGTGCAAGAGTCCATATTCCCACCAAAAACGAGGGTTCCTTTCTCCTGAAATCGGTGTCAGCACTGATTATTCTTGTTGTCTTTTATGTGTCAGTCTCTGTGGTGTAATGTGGCATCTCATTGTGCTTTTGATTTGCGTCTCTCTGATGATAAGAGACGTAGAGCATTTTCACATGTTCTTTTTTTGCCATTTGTATTTCTTTTTTGAGGAAGTTTCTACTCATTTCTTTGCCACATTTCTGATGGGGTTGTGTAGGATAACACTGTTCTGTCCTTCCTGCATAGCCTCAAGTAGTTTCCGTTTATTGGGTTGCTCCCATCACAGGGCTCCCATTATTTGTGACTTCTTTCTTTGTGCTCTCTTGACTTGTAAATATTGTTTTTCTCATCTCCCTAAGTCCTTTGCATAGTTTATTCAGAGCAATGTCCTTTTTTATAGACACAAGAAGACATGCTTTTGTAATGTGACTCTCAGTGATATTTCCCTTCTGGGCATCTGTTCTCTCACCTAAGCCTCAGCTGCCTTTACTTCCTAAGGCCCCCAAAAGCAGGGTCCTGAAGATGGACTGGATGGAACCAGGGCAAGCGGTAAGCTATGTGCTACCGTGGCATTGAGATGGGCCTGGCCAAAGCACGATAATGCTTAACTATAAGTTAAGAGCTTGGTCATGGACAAATGCTGTCATGACCCAAATGTAATAACTAGATTTGGACCCTGCTAGGGTTAGGAATGATTAATCTGGCATGAGCACTGTAGTCTGAGTCTGTGGCAAGATGTCCCCAGGAGAGCTGCTCTACAAATCCAATGTTATCTCTTTCTGTTTCCATACAAAAATAGCTAGTAGTCATATGTTGATAGTTATTGGACTGAGGAAAAGAGAAAAACACCTTAGGAGGTATTTTGCCCTTAGGCAGTCAGGCTTTGGAATGCCTTTTATTTTATTTTTTATTTTTATTAGTGAAACACCATGAGGTACAGTTGTAGACTTACAAATTTTTGTGCTTGGGTTTCATTTATACAATGATCAAGTACCCATCCCTCCACCAGTGGCCATTTTCCACCACCATGGGTCCCAGTATCCCTCCCACACCCCATCCCCCCATTCTACCCTGCCTCTGTGGCAGGGCATTCCCTTTTGTTCTCTCTCTCCTTTTGGGTGTTGTGGTTTAGGTGGTATTTCCTTTGAACTTGGTGGGCCCTCAAGAAGGGCTTTCTTATGTTGATTTGGCTACCTGAAGGGGCCAGTGTCAGCCTGGAGAGATAAGGGTGTGGGAGAGAGAGGCCAGGGAGACACATGAGTGAATGAAGAGAGGATTGGAATAAAATGCAACTAAGAACAATCATCCTTGCTCTCGCTTCTTCCTTCATCTGCCCTTGGCCAACAGCCATCCCAATCCAGACCACACACAGCAGCTCAAGAGCACTGAATGCGGGGGGTGAGACAGAGCCATCCAAAGAGACCGTGAACACACAACCTTCAGTGTGCATAGTTTTTTACAGGGTTGGAGAGTCCTTTTCTTGTAAAGTTCTACCAATGCCATATATATCTTGGATAAAAATGAAGTCATGAAATTTGCTTATAAATATATGGACAGACAGTATCATGCTGAGTAAAACAAGTCAGAAGAAGAGGGACAGACATAGAATGACTGCACTCATTTGTGGAATATAAAAAAGTCATAGTTGTTAGTAATAACCAAGATCAGTAGAAACAAGGCCCAGGAGGATTGGTCCTTGGTTGATCTCTGCCTCAAGGGCTGAGGGAGAAGGTAGTTGGAATAGAGAAGGGTACATAATTAAAATTATGGTTGGAAGGGATTGCTCTGGATGGGTGATGAGTGTTGAAAGTGGGTAAAGGCAAGTGCCCTAAAACAGATGACTGGTTAAAGAAACTTTGGTACATCTAGACAATGGAATACTATGCAGCTGTTAGGAGAGATGAAGTCATGAAATTTGCTTATAAATGAATAGACATGGGGAGTATCATGCTAAGTGCAATGAGTCAGAAAGAGAGGGACAAACATAGAAGGACTGCACTCATTTGTGGAGTATAAAACAACATAACATGAGACTGACACCTACGGGTAGTAGATACATGGGACAGGAAGATTGCTCCATAGCTGGAAGCCTGCCTCATGGGCAAAGGGGAGAAGGCAGCTGGAATAGAGAAGGGATCAGTAAGAAAATGATGGCTTCTACACAATGGAGTACTATGTAGCTGTTAGAAAAGATGAAGTCACGACATTTATATACAAGTGGTACAACATGGAAAGTATCATGCTACGTGAAATGAGTCAGAAAGAGAGGGATAGACATAGAAAGATTGCATTCATCTGGGGAATATAAAGTAACAAAATATGAGATTAATACCCAAGAATATCTGAGATCAGCACCAGGAGGATTACTCCATAGTTTAGAGGCCAGCCGGGCATTCTAGAGGAAAGGGCAGCTCAGATAGAGAAGGGAGAACCAAATAAAGGGTGTTTGGAGGATCCCCCCAGGAGGGGAGATGCATGTTGAAAGTAGACTATGGACTGAACATGTTTGCCACTCAAAGCTTCTTTTGCAGACCACAACACCCAAAAGGAGAGAGAGAACACAAGGGATTTCCCTGCAGCAGAGGCAGGGTGGGATGGGAGGGATGGGGGTGGGAGGGATATTTTCCATGGTGGTGGAAAATGGGCACTGGTGGAGGGATGGGTATTTGATCATTGTATAATCGAAACACAAGCACAAAAAATTGTAAATCTACAACTGTACCTCATGGTGTTTCACTAATAATAATAATAATAATAATAATAATAATAATAATAATAAAAGAAAATGATGGCTTGAGGAACCAGTTGGGATGGAAGATGTGTGCTGAAAGTAGATAATGGACCACATGATAAACTCTCAGTATCTGCATTGCAAACCATATCAGGAATATTATCTGCCATGGAGACAGGGGGAGGGATGGAAAAGGGGGGGTATACCAGGGATATTTGTGGTGGGGAATGTGTACTGGCCGAGGGATAGGTGTTTGATCATTGTGTAATTGTAACCCAAACATGAAAGCTTGTAACTATCTCACAGTGATTCAATAAAATTTAAAAAATAAAGTGGGTAAAGGACCAAAGATGATGACTGTTTATATATGTATTGAAAACCATAATGCCTGTTTCATGAGCTGGGGGAGAAGGCAGTTGGAATAGAGAAGGGTCACTAAGTCAATGATGGTTGGAGGAATCATTCAGGATGGGAGATATGTGCTAAAAATAGATAAAGGACCACATGTAATTGCCTCTCGTTACCTATATTGCAAACTATAAATGCCCAAGAGTAGAGAGAAAGTATGGTGGCAATTGTCTGCCATAAAGGCAGGGAGGATTGGAAAGTGGGGACATACTGAGGACATTGGTGGTGGAGAATATGCACTGGTGGAGGGATGGGTGTTTGATCCTGTATGACTGAAATTCAAACATGAAAGTTTTATAACTATATCTCATGGTGATTCAATTAAAAGAAACAAAAGGAGAGAGAGGAGAGTGTATAGAGAAAGCAACAGAGAGACAGAAAGAATAAAATTCCCTGCCACGGATACAGGCTGGGTGTGGGGGTGGTGGCAGGAGGGATATGAAGTGGTGGTATATTGGTGGTGGGAAATGTACACTGGTGAACTGATGGAGAGATTGGTGTTGGAGCATTGTATGACTGAAACCCAATCATGAAACCTTTGTACCTGTATCTCACAGTGACTCAGTTAGAAAGCAAGACATCCACATGTTGTGTTTAATAGACACTCCTTACAAAAAAATGATGAAAGTAAACATAAATGTTAAAATGTATACTGTCGAAATGCAGTATGCAAGAAATGAGCATTAAGCACCATATGACATACATATTTAAAGTAATTTGAATATGTTAACTTTATATCCAGGACATACTAGAGGTTTTTCTTAAGAAGTGTGAATACTACACAACCAAACAGTAATTCCTCACATATCTTTATTATAAGGAAATATGTAGAACTAGGGCATTGACTGAAGTGACTGATTAGAGTGAGGTTGCAAGTCATATAATGGCTACTTTTACAATATAATGTATCATACCAATAAGAATAAAATTCTCCCCTTTCTTTAGAGAAAGAATCCAACTATAATAAAGCTGGCTAATCATTGTCAGTAAGTGTCACATTGGTGATTCGGCATTGTTCCAGTTGGCAAATTGGGGACTATATTGTAATAGCCATAGCACATTGCAAGATGTCTATTTTGTATGCATATGCTAATGCTACTATGTGATCTCTAGATATTAGTGTTTTAAATTATTTTTGGTATTTCTTGGACAGTTAAGGTAGTGTCATCATACACCTTGAATTATTGTTACTCAATTTTCAAGAAACTTTCTCAAGGTATCTTGAGAACTTTCTCTTTAAATATTTCTTTTCTTTATGTCCCCAAGGCTCTAAGCTCCAATTTAGTATGGAGCAAGTAGCTCCAAATGAATGCCTCTTTTCTGTGCTATGGCCTCAAAAATATCCCAGACACTTAGCAGAATCAATCAAAAGGCTGACTGTGCTCATCCCTGTCTCTCAGTGTCATTATCTTTTATGACCTGAAAACCACTAACTAGAAAACCATTATTTTTCCATTTTACTTAATTTAAAAATATTTCAGTTCTGAGATAAATACAGTAATGTTGTGAATGTACTTTAAAAATAATTTTAATTTAAAATTACATGAGTATAAATAATTTCAATTTATAATTTATAACTATTCAAAATTGAATATGAAGATTGATATATTTTAAAGTACTGTTTAAAAAAGGTACAGACAAAACCGAAATTCTTGTAAGCAGGAAGATAAGGGGGCCGTGAAATATGTGCTAAAGAAATTATTGTCTGGAACCTAATCTGCTTGATGGCATAAAGGCCTTTGAAACAAAGACCCTTCTCAAGATCCTGGAAAACCATAGAGATTCAGAATTCCAGAGCAGGTGCCAGGATGGCTTCATGAGAGGAGAGGTGCATAGAGCCCCTGAAAGGAGAGATTACAACTCTGAAACAAAGGTCTTGTGAAGTTCATCCAGAAAATGACCATCAACTGCTTTAATCACCTCTTCTTGGCAACCGCCCTAGAAACAGACTGGGTGCTGGGGAGCATTTTGGGAAAGCTGTTTATAAACTAACTTGGTAAAGAAAGAATATTCACGTATCAGCCACATATCTTGAGATGTCTACTTCCATATTTTAGGGCAAACTTGACTCAACTTCTCTTGAGATTTGTACTTTCTTAGTCTTGCTTCTTTGACCAACCACTGTCTGATATTTTACTTTATTAATTTAAGGTGAATTTCCCAATTCTTAGGAAATTACTGACATATTCATTCTTAGGATATGTATTTTTCTTTTTCTACTTTAGAGAAACCTATGAGTGCACATCTTTATATACTTCACATCTCCCCTCTATTTCCTGTTAAACATGTTTTATATCATTGTTTGTCTTTTCCTGAAGTTCTCTACTATGTGGAAAAAGAAATGTATGTGGAAACCTATGGTAAGTTTAAGGACTGACTTTCCTGAAGAGGGAAATTCCCCACTCCAGCCTGAGTCCCCAGCTCCTGAGAAATTAAGTGTCAGGGATAATACCCCATGTTGTGCAGAACAAATGGACTCCAGGCGCAGCTTTAAGTTGCCTCCTAAAGATAGAAATTCTGTAATATGCAGGGCCTCATCATAGACTTTCATTTATCTTATAATACCCAGGCCCATCGGAGATAATTAAAATAGATGCTGGGATTGTTTAGCAGTTTTGCAAACAGTGTTACTGAGGAATAATTTTGCAGATGAGAAGTATGTTTTAATTATTTTGTAAACCATCATTCTCACAGGTGATAATAATAGGGACAAGAGATAGGGAGCAGTTAGAAATATGCCCCTCATGAAAGGGAATAAATGGTACAAACTATGACAAGGAGGGCTTAAGTGTTGACAGATAACCTCAGTGACCTTCGACCAGCTAGACAATTCAGAGAATAATTTACCAGAAGATAATTATCATGTGATCATCTTCCCAGTTTTAATGGGCCACATTCTTGGAATATAATAAAGTAATGCTCCTCCTCTCCTCTCCTCTCCTCTCCTCTCCTCTCCTCTCCTCTCCTCTCCACTCCTCTCCTCTCCTCTCCTCTCCTCTCCTCCCCTCCCCTCCCCTCCCCTCCCCTCCCCTCCCCTCCCCTCCCCTCCCCTCCCTTCCTGTCTCCTCTCATCTCCCCTCTTTCCTCCAAGGAATCTAGTGGCTTCTACCAGGATCTATAATGACTGAAGGGCTGGGAAGATGAGCAGCTGAAATTCCATATCTTAATTGTTTTCAGGACTTTTCTAAGCCACCTTCATGTTTCTGAGCTGGTTTATGGTTAGACACTGTTTTCCCAAAAAATACATTACCATGACTTCACCTATCTTTTTGAATGCAACAGATTAAACATTTTCGAAGGTTTAACTGGACTCAACTATTTATTATTATTCTTTCTTGATTTTCATGGTGACAACTTGACACGTAAAGCATTTGAATCTACTTTAAAAAAATTTAACATAAAATAACAAAATAGGAGACTAACACCTAAGAATGGCCGAGATTAGTACCAGGAATTTTGCTCCATGGCTTGGAGGCCAGCCACACATGCTAGGGGAAAAGGGAGCTCAGATAGAGAAGGGAGCACCAAATAAAGGGTGTCGGGAGGATCCTCCCAGGATGGGAGAAGCATGCTGAAAGTAGACTATAGACTGAACATGATTGCCACTCTTTGCCTCTTTTGCAAACCACAACACCCAAAAGGAGAGAGAGTACCAAAGGTAATGCCCTGCCACAGAGGCAGGGTGGGATGAGGGGGATGGGGGGTTGGAGGGATACTGGGATCCGTGGTGGTGGGAAATGGGCACTGATAGAGGGATGGGTATTTGATCATTGTATAATTGAAACCCAAGCACGAAAATTTGTAAGTCTACAACTGTACCTCATGGTGTCTCACTAATAAAAATTTTTAAAAAAATTAATTGAATCGGGCTGGAGTGATAGCACAACGGGTAGGGTGTTTGCCTTGCATGCGGCCGACCTGGCCAACCCAGGTTCAATTCCTCCGCCCCTCTGAGAGAGAGATACCGAGATTGTCTTGCCCTCACAGCAAAGCCTGGCAAACTCCCCATGGTGTATCCAATATGCCAAAGTAACAACAAGCCTCACAATGAAGACGTTACTGGTGCCTGCTGGAGCAAATTGATGAACAACAAACAGGAGGACAGTGCTACAGTGCTACCGTGAGATAGAGCTACAAAATTTCATGATAGAATTTCAGTCATATAACGTTCTAAATCCCATCCCTCCACCAGTGTACATTTTTGACCATCAATATTCCCCTTATTTCTCCTGCTACCCCCCCACCCTGCCCCTACTTGGGCATTATGGCTTGCAATACAGTTAATGAGAGGCCATTATGTTTGGTCCCTTGTCCTCTTTCAGCACACATTTCCCATACAGAATGATCCCTTCCAACCATCATTGGTATAATGGTCCCTTTTCTATCCCAATTGCCCTCTCCCTCAGCCCTTGAGGCAGACATCCAACCATGGGCCATTTGTCTTGGCCCTTATTTCTACTTTCCTTATGTGGCAGTCTCATACTATGTTTCTTTTTTTTTATTACCCACAAATGAGTACAGTCATTCTGTGTCTGTCCTACTCATTAAGTATTAGCCTAGAAACTGAAGTTACTCTTTTTCTAGAAAACAGAAGACTTGGCCAGAGCAATAATACAGCAGGTAGGGTAATTGATTTGAACTCATGCCCAGACAGGGATAATCCTTGAGTCTATAGAGCCAAGAAAGAATAAGCCCACAGTTAGATGTTGCCCCCAAACTGGAAAGGGGAATAAAATAGAAGACTTACCGAATGACTTATTCGTCAATAAGTTTCTTATTGTTTCTTATTTGTCAATACATAGCATGAAGATCTTTCTTAATTTTTTCAAGTGGAATACTATATTGAGACCAAAATTTAGTCAGTTGCATACAAAAGAGATGGTTACAGACCTGCATTATGTGTATTGATAGTAAGCAGAGTCAAACCATTACTGGCTACTGCTGTGTAGAGAAGGAAACAGACTCATTTTTATGGTTAAAAGTTCATCTTATTTTTCAATTTAAATCTAATGTAATCCTATGCTTTTGAACTTTCTCCCTACATTAAAATAAGTGATTTCCTCTACATTTTACTTTTAAGCCTTTCGTAGGGCGTTTGCCTTGCACGCAGCCAATATGGCCGACCCGAGTTCGATTCCTCCTCCCCTCTCGGAGAGCCTGGCAAGCTACAGAGAGTATCTCGCCCGCAAGCTCCCCGTGACGTATTCGATATGCCAGACACAGTAACAACAAAGTCTCCAATGGGGACGTTACTGGGCCCGCTCGAGCAAATCGATGATCAACGGGAGGGCCTTTACCTTACCTTTACTCATTTCATAAAATGTCTTCTTATATATTGAATGTTTGTGTTCTCCAGGATTCCTAAATTGAAATCTAATCCTCAATATAATGTTATTCAGAGGCAGCATCTTTGGAAGTTGATTAGTTCTTGAAAGTAAAATCTTTATGAAGGAAACTATGGGAAGTAGCTTCATACTTTTTTCAATTCCTAAATTAGGTTACAGCACTAACCAGCTATCTGGCTCTCTGAACATGACAGTGTTTTATCTTGGACTTTCAAGACTCTAAGATCATGGAAACACATATTATTTTATTTATATCATCAATCAATGGTATTTTGTCATAGTAAGCCAAATAAACAAATAGACGAGATAGACTAAGATAATTAATTAATCCATTAAGTATCATTTGTAATCAGTTTATTTACTCATTTTATATGCTATAAATTACTGAATTCTATAGTCTTTCTAACTTACTTTCCATTTGTCAATTAACTGTGTAGAGACTTATAAACCAAGCATTGCTAATTGTATCTGACATTGATCCAACACAGAATATTCAGTTAAACAGAAAAGCAAGGAAATTTTTGTAAATATATTAATTATACAGAAGTAGACAAGATTTAAAGGAAACCAAGTAAAGATCGGATGGGATACTGTGGTAATAACAAAAATAAAGCTATTAAAATGCCTAAACTTAGAATCAAAGGGAGATGATAAAATCAGCAAAATTCATAGAAAGAGCTACAGCTTAAGGCCAAAATCTTGCTGGCTTGGGGAGTCAATTTCTTCAATAGAAGTGTTAACTAGAATAAATCTTTTTGCATGAGTGAAACAAGACTGCAATTTTTTGGAGTTTAAAGCTCAAGGAAGACTAAATGAATAAATTAATGGAATTTTTCTTAGTGACTTCCCTGCTGGCCCCAAAACAGAATGTGATATTGACAAGCTGGATATCTCTCAATTGAAGATAAATTTACATCTAAAGTAATAATTAGAAGGTGTCAAAGCATTTTTCATCTAAGTGGTTCATCCCCAGCATCCTGACTCAAAAAACCAAAACCAAAAAAAGCATGTGAATTTTGAAAGCTAAGCAATAAATATTCTTCTCCATATGTGGGTATGTCACTGTTTTGTTTTTGTTTTATATTTTGTTCTCAAATGAGTTTTTTTCTTTATCTAAAGGAAAGTTTTGCAATAGTTTAACTCTGCTCAAATTTTATTCTACAGAGAAATAAGGGAAAAAATTTGACATTTATTTATATATCTTTTTATCCCTTTAATTTTTAACTGATTCTTTTCATTGACTAATTCTAAAGGCAATATTGGATCAGGGATATCTGATTATAGTGCCCATAAAACATAACTGTTTGAAGCAAGAGCTTGGAAGAGAAAAAATGTAAAGATAGATAAAATATGAACTGTATACCCTGCCCCCAAAATAATGCCTTTCTAAGCCCCAAGTAATTTCCCTAATTTTGTCTTGTTCTTTAAAATAAATTCTCTTTTAACAGAATTTATTTATAGAACTACACACCAAATTTGTTTTACTTCTCATATTAAGTATACAGTCATAGTTCAAAAATTGTTCAAGACAGAATATGACAGTTACCCTTGACTATTTTCTCATACAATTATATTTTCAAATAATATGGCTTCAATTTTTAAAACCAGACTCAATGTTTCTATTATGTATTTTTGTTAAAATTTAAGTAGCATGGTTACAATAGTGTTAACTTATCTGATATTGAAGTACAAAGTTACTGCATCTACCACTACCAGAATGTCCAAGCTCTTCCATAAATATCACTATTCCACTGCTCATCTCAGAAATACGCTTTTTTAAATCATGGCTAAAGAATTCTCATTATTTGATAATGTTTATTTCCTTATTTTTCCTCACAGGGAAGTAAGATTATTTGGGATTAAAAAATGAACTCAGACCTCTTTCTAACTCAAGGCAGAAAAGTCAGATCAAAATGTATTAAATACCTTGATATCAGACCAGAATCCATAAGATACATGAGGAAAATGTGGGCCGAACGCTCCACAATATTGAAGCTAAAGGCATCTTCCTTTGACTTGCTAATCCACAAGCTTCATGATGTCTTATTTTCTTAATATGCATGATGTTCATTGTGAATATACACAATTTCTCTAACCATTCATCTTCACTGGACATTTGGAATATTTTCAAATGTTGACTACTGTTTAAGTGCTGCAATGAACATAGGTATATATATGTTTTTCAAACTCATTCTGCATTTGGCGGTTAGATGTCAAGAAGTAAAATTGCTGAGTCATATAGAAACTTTGTTATTAATTTCTAAGGAATTTCTACATCATTTTCCACAGAGTCTGAACCATACTGTTACCATAACATCTTTTTTACTCTCTTCAACACCCTTCTCCAACAATGATTGTTTCCAGTCTTGGATACAGTTTATTCTGAATTGTCTAAGATGACATAATGTTGTGTTTCTAAATTTGTATTTCCCTTTTACAAGTTATGAACACTTTTGTAAATGCCTTCTGGCCATCCATATGGCTTCTTCCTGGGGAATGTCCATTTATTTCCTATCAACTTTGTTTTATAGACTCGTAAGTTTTTTGTTGTTAAGTTTGTGAGTACTTTATAAATCTTGTGATTGGTATGCTCAGGTTCTCTACTTCATTCTAAACTGTATGACACTAAGAATTTATCCATTTCTTCTAAGTTCTATACCTTCGTGGTATAGAGTTGTTCATAAAGCACAGCTGAAGTATGTGTTACAATTTCTCTCCTTCCATCTCTGATGTGATTTATTTGGGTTTTCTATCATTTTCACTCCTTAGTCTAGGTAAGGTTTCATAACATTGTTAACCTAAAAAGAGAGAACTCCTGATTTCATTTAACCATTGTATTGTTTTCTTGATTTCTATATCATTGATTTCTGCCATAGTATTTACTATTTCCTTCATTCCACTTACTTTGGGTTTCATTTATTTTTCTGCCTTCTCAAGTTTTTGACATTAAGTTACTGATTTGAAAATTATATTTACCAACGTGTCATAGCATTCTCTGAAATCCCCACTTAGTTTTCCTATTTTGGTATCCCTACGTTCTGATAGTATGTGTCTCCATTAATGTGTACATCAAGGGATATTTTTATTTTTCTTTGATTTCCTCCTTGTCAAAACATTTGTTTATAAATATGTTGCTCTGTTTCCAAATGATATCACTTTTTCTGGATCTCTATTAGAATAAATTTCTCCTTTATGGCTTTGTGGCCTGTAAAGATACATGATAATATTTCAATTTCCACGATCTTATGGACACTTGAATTTACTGCAATCATAGATTCTACCTTGGATAATGTTCCAATTGCATGTAAGTGCGTATTCATTTTTTTGTGAGTAGAGGTACTAGACATGTTAATTCATCCCAGTTCTTGCAATTCTTCATTTTGGGCTCTTGTTGATTTATTGACCTTGTTTGGTTGATCTGTTCAGTGAGTGCTTATTGTCCAACTACAAAGGTATTACTGTTAATGGATCGCCTCAGCTTTATTAGAAGTTGTTATATTGGCTTGGCTACCTGTTTATTTTGGTGCATGTATGTTGAGAATAGTCATATACATTGATTGTTATAAAATGATTATATGTCAATCCCTAGCTCTAATTTATTTCTAATGATCCTCATAGCTAAAGCTTTTTTTTTATTTGTCTCTACTACTTTCAGAATAGTTTCTTTGAACTGGTTGCCTAATGGGTAGGGCTGACCTCTGGAAAATTGTATCCAGTTTCTTTATTGGGAATGTCTTCTATAAGCCCTGGCATAGCGACAATTGTACTCTGCATTGTGTATTACCAACACCAACTCTCTTTCTGACACAGTGAGTACAAGCAACAAAATGAAACATTGCTTTAGGCAGCCTTTGACTTATGTGTAGATTAAGTCTGATGCATCCACTTTGGGGCAGCTTCCTGAGGTTCTTTTCTGACTGCCACTGCAAACTTGTTTAATTGTCTGGCAGCTGAACAAGGTTACAAGCTCAGGTAATAAGCATGTGAGAACTGACCCAAGACCAAAACTATTGTAGAGGAACTGTGTCTAGGACACCTTACCGAAGAGAACTGAATATGGTCTCCCACTGATGGTGCTAGTCTGTAAAATAACTGCTCTCAGACAAAGCAAAATGTGGTTGCATAAAACTTTGTTGAGTTTAAGAAGTACTGAATCTGCAGTTCATATGATCCAGACTTTTATAATACTGTAAAAGTCATATTACTCAGCAGCAATCTGTATGTTGGGAGTGGGCTGGACTTAATCTGTTCAGGAGGCAAATCTTTTAAAACAGAACTGAATTTGAAACACTACGGGGAAAGGCTTACTTTGAGTATGGTGGCTCCCTTCTAGCACTGGGAGCAGTAACACCAGTTGCTGTTTTAGACTCAGCAAATGAGTATCTAAAAACCAGTAGTGCTGTAAAACTGTAACACTGATGCTTTGTAAGTTCCTAGAATTCAGTTCATTCCTGCCCTACTGTAAAAAACTATGCACGCAGAAGGTTGTGTGTTCGCGGGCTCTCTGGACGGCTCTATCTCACCGCCCGCGTTCGGTGCCCTAGAGCCGCTGTGTGTGGCCTGCATCGGGACGGCTGTTGGCCAAGTGCAGATGAAGGAAGAGACGAGGGCTAAGCCGGTTGATCTTAGTGGCAGTTTATTACAAGGAAGTTCATCCCATAGAAGAACTTATGTTGTGGAGGGCCTAGGTTCTCTCAAGCACATGTTCCCCTTGCTAGTCTCTCGGTAGTCCATCTTTCAGCCCTCTCTCTCCTTCTCCAGCTCCCTTCTAGTCTGGGCTGACACTCCACCCAGTCAGGTAGCCAAATCAACATAAGAAAGCCCTTCCTGACTGCTCAAGGGCAAGATACCTCTTAAGGTGTTTTTCTCTTTTCCTCAGTCCAATAAACTATCAACTATTCCTGAGGTTATGCAAGAAGGACAGAACAGTGTTATCTTACATCTCCCCCTTTTGCTTTTTGCAAAAAACACAAAATTTGAAACAGGAAAAATTACTAGCTAATTTTTGTATGTACACAGTAAGAGATGACATTGAGACTTGTAGGGCAGCTCTCTTGGGAACATCTTGCCATAGACTCAGAGTACAGTGCTCAGGCCAGATTAATCATTCCTAGCCCTAGCAGGGTCCAAATCTAGTTATTACTTTTTGGATCATGACAGCATTTGTCCATGACCAAGCTCTTAACTTATAGTTAAGTATTATGGCACTTTGGCCAGGCCCATCTCGATGCCAGGGTAGCACATAGCTTACAGCTTGCCCTGGGTCCATCCAGTCCCTCGTCGGGACCCTGCCTTTAGGGGTGCTAGGAAGTGAGGGCAACTGAGGCTTAAGTTGAGAAAGCAGATGCCCAGGAATGAAATATCACTGACAGTCACATTACAAAAGTATGTCTTCTTGTGTCCACACAAAAAGAACACTGATCTGAATAAACTATGCAAAGGACTTAGGGAAAAGAGAAAAACAATAATTTACAAGTCAACAGAACACAAAGAAAGTTACAAATAAACACAGAGAAATGGGAGCACTGTGATGGGAGCAACCGAATAAATCTAAAATACCTGAGTTTGCAGGAAGATTCCCCCCCCCCTTTTTTTTTACAAAAAACACAAAATTTAAAACAGAGAAACAATTCCAAATACAAGACAGTCTCATTAGTTGTAGTAAGATTTCAGTCCAACCCTGGACCCAGAGTAGTGCTTGTAGTAAGCGTCCAATTGTCCTGCACTGTACAGGGGTGATGAAAGTCACCAATGATGAGAGTCATTTAGTCCCATTCTGAAGAAACAAAGTGTCTGGATCTCAACTGAAGAGTTGTTCCTGTAACAGCATCAGGAGTGGTCGCAGCAATGATTCCCAGGGGAGCAGCTATTAGGAGTCCAATGAATTTCAGGAAGCACTGGATCAGCCAGGGAGCACTGGAACAGGAGCATCACAACTTCTGGCAGGAGTACTTCAGTAGGGGAATGCAGCCATTCTCCGGTCAGGTTCATCAGCAGTCATAGATGTGCAACCTAGCTTATGTTTGAGAAAAAACACTTTTTTAAAGTTATCAGAGGCCTTAACCATCAGGGTTTGGTCTCCGTGCCTGTGAGTAGAAAGACAGAGGGAAGCTTCAATACAGATGGATATCCTAGAGAGAAATAAAAAGGTGTTCCTGTTTAAAAGCCATTCCTTTCTCCTTCAGGAACCTGTGAATTCCAAGAAAAGGGTAAAAGTAAAGTATCGTTAATTCAAAATATGGAAGCCAGGCGTTGTCTAATCTTCAACCTGTAAAGAGAAAGGCATAAAAAATGCCTTAATGTGAACTCGTGATGTGTTAAAGGAGCTAGAGGCCTTGCTGGAGGTCCTCTGATGCAGGTTCCTCTTCTTTCCTTTGTGACTTCCAGATGAAATCAGTTTGGAGATGGTTTGGGGCTGGAATTTGAAGGGTTGTGAGTCTCTGCTGATCTGAGATCCAACTCAGGCGGATGAATTCAACTTCTGATGAGACGTAATGGGATCCAAAGTTTCTCAGTGGGGTTATCATCTGTTGAAACAAAAGCATAGCCTTTTCCTCGAATGAGGAGTTTCCCTGCTACATTCAGTTGAGAAAATACCTCCTTTTTCATTTTTTATTAAGCATGCCATATGTCCACTGAATATGGAGAGGTGGTGTGCTTAAAGCCGCAGCATTCTCTTAAAAGTCAAACTGCTTCTCCCCAAAAGTAGTGCCTACAGTGCCTTGTGGGATTGGTCCCTTTATACCAGAATTTAATTGTAGTAAAACTGGGTAGGGGTTACAGTAACCGTATCAGGGTAGGGAATATCCAGGGCTGCGCTTCCTGCCGTTATTGGCTGCAGGGATTATACTGATTGGAGCTCTGAAACTCCACACTGGGGAGAGGGGCTGCAGCTGGGAACATCCCCTGATATTGTGGGACCTGGGGCTGATGCCCTTGCAAGTTTCCCGAATTGGGGTCAACAGCTGCATCAAAATTGAAGCGACAATCTCTGGCCCAGTGATTTCCTCTCTTACACCTGGGACAGGGCCCGGGAGGTGCAAGTCTGGCTCTGCAGTCTCTGGCCCAGTAGTTTCCCTTCTCATACCTGGGAAAGGGCCCAGGAGGTGCTCTCACAATAGTATGTTTGGGAGGTGCCCTGCAGTCCTTACGAAAGTGGCCTGGTTTTCCACAATTAAAACATCTTTTCTGAGCTTGCCTCTGTACAGTATAGGCCTCAAAAGCCTTCATCTGCACCTTATATTTAACAGAACCAACATTTCTGCATGCTTTCAAATACCCCATTATATCTTCCTTCTCTTTGATAGGGCTCAGAATGGCCTGGCAATCTTCATTAGCATTTTCAAAGGCCAATTGTTTAGTCAACAGCTCCTGAGCTTCCTTACACTTAACCTGCATTTCAATAGCTTCCATCAACCTCCCTATGAAATCTGCATAGGGTTCTGAGGCCCTCTGGACAATCTTAGTAAAACTTCCCTTAAATTCTGCATCTGCATCAATCTTCTCCCATGCACGCAGGGCTATGTCACGGATATGAGCAAAAACAGCACGAGGCAAGGTGACTTGCCTTTTTGGGTCACGCCATTTCCCTTCACCTATTAACATCTCATAAGTCAGCTTAATATCTGAAAATTTCCGTCCAGCCTGGCCTAGGCTCTGAAGCCTTGCCTTGGCCTCATCACTGAACCACATCCTCCACTGTAGGTACTGAGAAGGGTTTAAGCACGTTTTAGCAACCATGCGAAAATCTTGAGGTACCCAGTAAGCCTTTTTACTCCAGTCTGTAAGATACTCCCTACAGTACGGAGATATAGGCCCATATGAGGCACAGGCCTTTTTGAAACGACCGAGAGAATCCATTCTTAACCTGCGATAAGATGGAAGCTGCTTCTTCTCAGCCTGTACTGGGTGATTGGGAGCATGTCCCGAGCGGTCTGGAGGCCGCTTTGCTGAGCTACTCTCGGACTCATAATCCGAGTAAGTGCTAGCAGACTCATAATCCATATCACTTTCATCTGATGCATTGGAAGTGAAGCTATATTCATCAGCCTGAGAAATATTTTCACTATGAAAACCCTTTCGAGACTTAGGTAGGGGAGGAGCTGAGGCCGTATTATTGCTAATATTCTCCTCCTCCTCAACTGTGCTTTTCCAAAACAGGAGAATAGAATCAACAATCTCCCATGTATTCCAGAATTCTAGGGGGATCTTAGTCCCTTCCTTAGATGCCTTATAGACATTTTTCTTAACTTTTTCCCAAATCTTGGTTTCTAGAGTCCCTTCATCTGGGAACCATGGGTTAACTTCATAAACTACCTTAAGGCAGGACCTGAGCTGGTCTCTGGAAATGTAGAATTCTGGGTTCCCTATTTTGCGGGAGAGACGCTGAATCAAATCCATAAATGTCTTGGCCTGTTCAGTCCGGCTCGAGACACTATGAAAGATCTTGGGAAGGCCCAGAATCTGTCCCATCTTAGTGGGGGATTGCTGTTAGGATTCTAACTCCCAGCAAACTAAAAAATCCTATTCTCCCATTTACTTTCTACAGTGGGGGTGCACCGAACGCAATTCTTACCTTTAGTTGGTAGCTCGAGCCCGCCCAAGGGACGCCAGCTGTAAAAAACTATGCACGCAGAAGGTTGTGTGTTCGCGGGCTCTCTGGACGGCTCTATCTCACCGCCCGCGTTCGGTGCCCTAGAGCCGCTGTGTGTGGCCTGCATCGGGACGGCTGTTGGCCAAGTGCAGATGAAGGAAGAGACGAGGGCTAAGCCGGTTGATCTTAGTGGCAGTTTATTACAAGGAAGTTCATCCCATAGAAGAACTTATGTTGTGGAGGGCCTAGGTTCTCTCAAGCACATGTTCCCCTTGCTAGTCTCTCGGTAGTCCATCTTTCAGCCCTCTCTCTCCTTCTCCAGCTCCCTTCTAGTCTGGGCTGACACTCCACCCAGTCAGGTAGCCAAATCAACATAAGAAAGCCCTTCCTGACTGCTCAAGGGCAAGATACCTCTTAAGGTGTTTTTCTCTTTTCCTCAGTCCAATAAACTATCAACTATTCCTGAGGTTATGCAGGAAGGACAGAACAGTGTTATCTTACACCCTACCATGAAATTTTCTGGATTTGTAGTCTTTCTCTTTCACTAACTACTTCTCATCCCCTCACTCACCCAGAGGAACTCACTCACAGGATTCTGTATTATTCCACCCAGTTTTGATGTGTTTTCAAGAGCACTCACAGAATATTTTTTTCAGCCCCCTTGGCCCTACATCCAAATATACCTCTTTTCATTCCTGATTGTCATAACCTTAGTTCAAGTATCTCTTCTCAATGGACAATTGCAATTCATTCCTAAGTACTTTTGCTGCCACCAAGTTTGCCTCATTTTGTCCTTCACATACCTGCTCTCAAATCATAATGTCTTTTTTTAGGATGATTACTTGAGCTGACTAATTTGATTTTTTCTGACTTTGTATTGCTCTGCTAAAATGACCCAACAATATACTAAAACTAGTTATGTTTTTCACATTACTATTATATAAAAGTAAACTCTTAATGTGAAATTTGTGTTATTTTATGATGTATCACTAATTTAATTTTTGACTTATTGTCATCATGCCTTCATATTAATGTTATCCTCCAATCAAACCAAATTATCAGTAGATCTCTGTACACAATAACTTTTACTATAAGCATTTATTTATTGACTATAATATGCTTATACTGACAATAGACACTGAGTAAGGGTCTATGTATAAAAAGATAGATGAAATTTAAGTGTCCTTAATAAATTTTAAGTCAGACTCAGGTTACCTTCAGATAATTTTCCATTTTATCAATTTTGAGTACTTGATTAATCCTGATTTAGCTAAACATATTTTCCCATGTTAAAACTTTTCTGATTATATCATTAAATGATTGTCACAAATTTTTCAGCATTTACATATGCACATTTTAACCCTTTAACTTCCTGTTGATTATGTGGCCATTCTCTCTCATAAATGTTTAAATTATTTTAATAACATTTTGTTAAATCTTTTTATCTCTTGTGTCTAGTTTCAAACTCAACAAATGATTTTAAGTTAAAGAACAATGAAGTCAGTGAATTAGAATAAGAGAACTCAGGTGGGAAAGAGAAGAGCAGAGAAGACAATCAATCAAAAATAAAAATATATTCCTCAACACTCATGAAATTTATTTGGGGTCATATTTTTCAGATTGATTAAAAAGCATAAAATTAAAATGCTTGCTTTTATCATGTCCAAATACACTTCACCATGTGACTGTCTCCATAATAGCTTATTTCAATGGTTTCTTTTTGTGACTTATTAATGACTTAATTAACTAAAAGTGAGTTCACTTAACATAAACTGTGAAGTCTACAGAGTGAATTGATTACAGTCAATTAGTAGGATCATGTATAGCAATGCTCATATATGTACTCTTGCCTTGAAGCGCACCATGCAAAATTTTATCTACCAACATTGATTTATAGGAAATGCATGATTCAGTGCAATTACACATTGTTTCTCTGTGTAAATGCTTTTTCCCCCAAAGAAATTTAACTTATTGACAACTAGGTGTTATTTTCTAGCTGAGTTATCTCATGTTTACATTAACTTAAGTTTTACTGGAAAACAGTTATGCTTTGCTAATTCTCCCTATGCATATGACTTTACTTCTTATGTATATAATACTTGCTATATTCATTAATATAATTGATGTTAGAGGGATGACCAAAAGGACGAGGATAATTATTAAATTTCCTCACAGTGTCAGTTAGTTTCAGGCATATAAAATTTTAACACCAATTACACCACCAGTGTCAACCTTATTCTATCAGTGTTCAACTTGACAGGTATATGCAATGGGATATTTTTCTTAGCAACTTATTTCCACAAATGGCCACATCATCAATATTATGTGCTTTCAAGATTCTGATGGTCAAGTGTTTTCTGGAGCTAATACAAATGCAAATGAATCTGTTCCAAATAAATTAAGAGTTTAATTCAATATTAGAATTCCCAAATTATTTTTGAACAGAGATGGTTGAAAATTTTGATAATGCTCCTCTTATCTAGTCCTAAGGCTAATAGTGTGGAAAACCTCAATGGGAAATCATTATTTGTAATTAAATCAGAAGTGCACCTCAAGTTATCAGATCATGAGTTCATGAAGAAATTTATTAGTCATCAATTTACAAATAATTCTTTCTAAAAATAATCTCATTTTTTAAAAATGGTATTGAATCACCATGAGAGAGTTACAAGCTTTCGTGTTTGGGTTACAATCACACAATGATCAAACACCCATACCTCCACCAGTGCACATTCCCCACTACTAATATCCCCACTAATATCCCCCCTTTCAAACCCTCCCCCTGCCTCCATGGCAGACATGATTCACCATAATCTCTCTCTACTTTTGGGCATTATGGTTTGCAATACAGACACTGAGAGGTTATCATGTTTGGTCCAATATCTACTTTCTGCACATATCTCCCATCCTGAACAATTCCTCCAGCCATCATTTTCTTAGTGATCCCTTCTCTATTCCAGCGGCCTTCTCCCTTTTGATCATGAGGCAGGCTTCCAGCTATGAAGCAATCTATCTGTCCCATGTATCTACTGTCCTTAGGTGAGAAGCCTCATGTTATGTTGTTTTATACTCCACAAATGAGTGCAGTCCTTCTATGTCTGTTCCTCTTTTTCTGACTCATTTCACTTAGCATGATACCCTCCACATTTATGCATTTATAAGCAAAGTTCATGACTTCATCTCTCCTGAGAGATGCATAGTATTCCATTGTGTAGATGTACCAAAGTTTCTTTAACCAGTCATCTGTTCTAGGGAACTTGGGTTGTTTCCAGATTTTGGCTATTGTGAACAGTGCTGCAATGAATATTTAGGTACAGATGTCATTTCTATTGTGCTTTTTTGTATCCTCTGGATATAGTCCCAGAAGTGGTATTGTGGGGTCATATGGAAGCTCAATTTCTAGTTTTTGAAGGACTGTCCATATTGTTTGCCAGAAAGGCTGGACTAGTGAGCATTCCCACCAACAGTGAAAGAGTGTCTCTTCTTCAACACATCCACACCAGCACTGGTTGCTTTTGTTCTTTTGAATGTGTGCCAGTCTCTATGGTGGCAGATGATATCTCATTGTTGTTTTGATTTGCATCTCCCTGATGGCTAGCAATGTGGAGCATTTTTTCATGTGTTTTTTTGGCCATTTGCATTTCTTTTTTGAGGATACTTCTGTTCATTACTTCTCCCCATTTTTGATGGGGTTGGAGGTTTTTTTCTTGTACAATTCTACTAGTGTCTTGTATATCCTGGATATTAATCCCTTATCAGATGGGTATTGGGTAAATATTATGTCCCATTCTGTGGGCTCTTTCTATATCACTGTTTCTTTTGAAGTGCAGAAGCTTCTTAGTTTGATGTAGTCCCATTTGTTTATGTTTGGTTCCACTTGGTCAGTGCTGTTTCATCCTTAAAGATGTTTTTAGTTTCAATGTTGTGGAGAGTTCTGCCTATATTTTCCTCTATGTACCTTTTGGATTCATGTCTTATATTGAGGTCTTTAATCCACTTTAATCTGACTTTTGTGCCTGTCATTAGACAGAGGTCAGAGCTCATTTTTTGCAGGTAGCTATCCAGTTTTCCAAGCACCACTTGTTTAAGAGGTTTTTCTTGCTACACTTCACATTTCTTGCTCCTTTGTCAAAGACTAAGTGGTCATATATTTGGATTTTTTTACTATAAAAGTTTTTTGTAAAAGTGTAGACAGGAATGATTTTAAAGACATGAGTCTGATATCTTTTCAGGTTACTAACCCATGAATAAAACTGTTTTTTTTCATAACTACTATCATCTCTTGATTATTGATTGGATTATTGATTGATTTTTAACTGGAATTTAGATTTGGTAACAAAATAATAAAACAAACGTGTGTTAAAAACCATAAAAAATGACTGGTCTGCAAAATAGTTATTCTCTTCTGCTTGCTCCATGCTCATGTCAAGACTCTCAAAGGATACCGGCCAGGTTTAAGACCAATCTGAGGTTCCAACTTAATACCAACTCAGGCTAAACAATTCTCTCACAGGGGACAACTAAGCTCAAAGACCATGATAAAACTTGAAAGGATAACACCTGAACTCAAAGCACTCTTCTTTCATAGTGTTCTCATAGTGGAGTCTGATGTATATAAAAAGATCCAAGACAGGTCAAATTGGGAAAAGGCCTATATAAAGTTTTGCTCTAACAAGTAGTGCACATTCCATCCCAGGATCTGCACACACCCCCTGAGTGTGCAATTCATTTCCTTTAGTGGACCAGAGAGACTGATATTAAGATTTTTGCCTGTTATGCAGACAACCTTGATTTATTACTTGACAATGTACATAGTTTCTGTGCACAAAGCTAGGAGTAAGACCCAAGGACCTCCAAATGTGCCCCCTAAACAGAAAAATGACAACATCATCAGCAACAAAACTCACACCTTTCTGTTATTTTTTTATATTCTTCTTTGAGGGGTGTGGGGAGGGTATTGCGTTGTCAGTGTTCATAGCTCTGTACTAACGGATCACTCCTGCTAGGCTCAGGGAACATATAAGATGCCAGGGATAAAGCCAGGTGAGCTGTGTGTAAGACAAGTGCCCTAACTGCTATACTATAATTCTGGCCTCAATCTTTCCTTTATTTTATTGTTCATTCTATCCTGGAGTTGCGGGACTCTCTGCTCAGGGTGATCTAATTCATACACATTTAATTTTAGGCCTTCTGAGTATAGAAAGGTAGGACTACAGCTGAATCTCACAAAGGCAGTGTTTATGAAAAACTGGCTCATTCCTGACATTCCATTCGCTCTCAATGGAATGAACATCTCCGAATGCAACAGTTATGTGTTCCTAAGTCAAGAACTCAACATGACAAATGACCTGGCACCTGAGTTGCTCAGAAGGAAGAGAGCGGCTTGGAATGCCTTCAAGAACGTCGAAGAAATAGTTAAGAGGAAAAAGAACCTCCGGCTCAGGGCAAATCTTTTAGATTTCACCATTCTTCCTGCGTTAACATATGCCTCAGAGACCTGAGTCCTATTAAAACAGGATGAGAACGCTATTCATGTCTCCCAAAGAGGAATTGAAAGAGCTATGCTTGGAGTATCACACTTCACTCAAGTGAGAGGAAGAATCTGGAGTTCCAACCTCCATCAACGATTGAGAATCAGGGATGATGTCTTGTCTGCCAATGCATCAAAAATCAGATGGGCTGGACACATAATGCAATTTGGAGATGACCGCTGGACTAGAACCATTACTGTCTGGATTCCACGGGACATCAAAAGATTGTGTGGCCACTCACCTATGAGATGGGCAGAGTTCTTCATCAAGACCCTAAATAATCAGTTTGAGGCTCTTCGTTTTCCTGGAGTGAGCAGACGCCATTGGGCTACACTAGCACGTTCAAGGACAAATGGAGGCGTTACTAGTACTCGCTCGAGAAAAATGATGAGTAACGGATGTCAAGTGATCAAGTGATCAATTTTAGGCGCTGATGATTTTTATTAATTGATTATTGATGGTAAAAATAACAAAATTTTAATTAAAAAACTCAAGCTTGTATGTTTGTTCTTTTGTGTTTTTCGTAGATTTACTGTTTACGATGAGCAATTAAGTTACAACTTAAAACTTGTAATCTAGGTAATTGTTAAAGCTAGGATAAATTCGACGACTTTTTTATAATAAGTACATCTAAAAATTTGAGAGAATATAAAAGATGCTCAGAACTTCTATGTAGACAAATAAACAGATTGGAACAGGAAACCAAAATTTGTAGAAAAGTCAATAAGGAGAACTAACCTGAGTTTTCCTTTCTTTTCTTTTTTTCTTTTTTAATTTTTTAATTTTTTTTATTAGTGAAGCACCATGGTGTACAGTTGTAGATTTACAGATCTTTGTGCTTGGGTTTCGGTCATACAATGATCAAATACCCATCCCTCCACCAGTGCCCATTTTCCACCACCATGGATAATATCCCCCCATCTCCCCCCTCCCACCCTGCCTCTGTGGCAGGGCATTCCCTTTTGTTCTCTCTCTCCTTTTGGGTGTTGTGGTCTGCAAAAGAGGCATTGAGTGGCAAACATGTTCAGTCCATAGTCTACTTTCAACATGCATCTCCCCTCCTGGGAGGATCCTCCAAACACCCTTTATTTGGTGTTCCCTTCTCTATCTGAACTGCCCTTACTTTATTTTCTAGATTGAAATGATGAGAAATAAAATAGGTAACCTCATATTTCAGATAAACCTCTCTTTCAGTGTTATAAAATTAATTCATTTTCATTTTGCTTCATTTATTCATTTTCTCCATTCTGATCAAACTATTTGAGGCACAGTAACATGATCACCTAGAGCTAGGAAAGAAAGCCCAGTTTAACTGATTTGAACTGGTAAAAATGTCAGATTACTCTCCTTAATGTTAAGAATGTGGGAGAACACTCAAAATTTACCTCTTATCTCTTGCCATTTCAGACCCCTTCAAGCAGATTACATGACCTTGGGGCTGGAGCGACAGCACTGCAGTAGGGCATTTGCCTTGTGAGCAGCCGGCCCGGACAATCTGGGTTCGATTCCTCCGTCCCTTTCAGAGATCCAGGCAAGCTACCGAGAATATCTTGCCGCACATATTCAATATGCAAAACACAGTAGTAACAACAAGTCTCAAAATGGAGACATTACTGGGCCCGCCTGAGCAAATTGATGAACAACAGGAGGACGGTGACGGTGTGTGGAAATCTAATTTGCTATAATGGAGTTTTTTTCTACCCTGAAGTGTGGAACTATGACTTTCTAGAATGTAAAGTGTAAAATAAATATTTCAGAGAGAAATGGAAAGAAGCACAAGGTAATTGTTATAATAGGGAAAATCTTGTCTATGTACTTATTAATGGTGCCAGTAAATAGACAAAATGATGGAAGAAAAATTCAACTCCTAAAAAACACCCATGACACATTTCAGACAGAGAATTGATGAAATTTATATGGAATAATACCCAGTACATAAAAAGAAATTTCAGGAAGAAAGATCACAGATGGTAGTTGGCTTCATCAACTTATATTTTAAATTAAGTATGAAGCTGTAGTAACAAAATAAGTG
Organism: Sorex fumeus; assembly: GCF_029834395.1. Taxonomy (NCBI): domain Eukaryota; kingdom Metazoa; phylum Chordata; class Mammalia; order Eulipotyphla; family Soricidae; genus Sorex; species Sorex fumeus. The sequence continues at coordinate 10,203,663 of NW_026606115.1, forward strand.
TAGTACTGGAAATTAAGACAGACTATCATATAGATGTAATAGAATTGAGAGCCCAGAGACATAACCTCATCTATAGGGGCATCTATCTTTTTAATCTTTTTTATAAATTTATTTGACCACTCTCCACACATCCAGAAGGGCCTTATGCATGAAAGAACTGGCAGAGGAACCCAGGCATGTGGGTCCTGGGACTGAGGTCTCCAAGCCTACTCGGATGGGGACTGGGCCTTCTTCAACCAGACCCCCCATCTTCCAGTAGGTAGGCGTCACATCCACCAGCTGCTGCCAGTGCCAGGTTGGTCCCATCAATGGCCAAGACGCAGAGACTATAAAAACCAGCTCCTGGAAGCATGCGGCCTCATTCGCAGCCGTGCGACACCTTATTATCTTATTTTTTCCTTTGAAGAACCTGGCAGGCTACAAAAAGTATCCTGCCCGCATGGCAGAGTCTGGCAAACTTCCCGTGTCATACTCAATATGCCAAATACCAGTAACAGTGATGGGTCTCATTCTCCTAATCCTGAAAGAGCATTGAAATGGCTCTTTTAAAATCTCAGGGCTAGGAAGAAGGAGACGTTACTGGTGTCTGCTCGAGGAAATCAACGAACAACAGGATGATCGTGATCGTATAAATTTATTTATTGAATCACCGTGAGAGCAGTTACAAAGCTTTCGGGTTTAAGTCTCAGTCATACAATGATGAAACACCCATCCCTTCAACAGTGTCCATTTTCCACCACGAGAAACCTCATTATATCCCCCATCCCACACCCTCCCCCTACCTGTGGGGCAGATGATTTCCACATTACTCTCTCTCTTTACTTTGATTACATTCAATATTTCGACATCAGACGCACCATTATTATTTGGGATTTTACCCCCCCCAACACTCAGATATGCCAAAAAAGGCAACCGTAGACATTTTGTTTTCTATTGCTGGTTATGAATAACATATGATGTCAAACGACCGCAATAGTGTTTGTGCAATTTTGGAATTCTGAAATTTTAACAATTAAATCTGGAGAATTTCTGCCAAAACCTGCTGGATTCCAAGATTTGCTCCTGGGTCTCTGGGATCATGGCAGTTAAACAGCTTGATTGGGAGCCAGAGAGGCCGTTCGTGGGTGGCGACTCAAGGTCTTGTTGGGGTAGGGAGGAAAGGACTGGCTCCACCCCCATCCCGTGAGGCACCTTTGACAAAGGAGCAAAGAGAATGAATGAAACAAACTAACTCTTTAAAAATGATGCTAGGAAAACTGGTCAGTGACATAAAAACAAAAAACTCAGACCACTTTCTCACACTATTCTCTACAGTCAATTAAAAAGAGATTAAATACAATTTTAAATGAAGTTAGTCAGAAGAAGGTAAAACACAGTATGGCGTCACTTTTTGTGGTATTTAGAGTAACTGGATGAGGAAATTCAATGGTTTAAAGGGGGTTGATTAGCTCATTCTTGGTCCCGGCATACCAGATGGAAACAGCATGAAGAGGAAGGGGTGAAGAGATAGATAAGTAATAGGGACAGGGGTCAAGGACATTAAGGTAGACCAGTGGTTTTCAGTAATGATAAAGCTAAATATCCAAGCCAGAGTAAACAAGACTGAAATCATCAAACACAAAATTTTAATAAGCAAAATTAAATGGTGCCTGTCAAGATGGCAATCTAAGGCTGGGTGGGTGGGAGTGAGAATCTGGGAAAACTAGTGGATGGAGGTTGACACTAGTAGTGGGATCAGTGATAGAATATTTTAAGTCAAAAAAACATGGATAATTTTGTGACTCACTGTGCTTTAATAAAACTAGTTTTTGGAAAGAAAGAAACTCGAAAGAGATAGAATGGTCAGAAAAAAGTAGGCCTGTCTACCAGATCTGAAATCATAAATAATATTTAGGGAAACATAAGCAGAACATTTCATGACAATGAATGTAGAATTATTCACAATGATTCAGTGTCATTGGCCAAGCAAACAGAGGAAAAGATAAGCAAATGTGACTACATCAATTCAAGAAGCTTCTGCACTGCAATGACTGAAGTAAAAAAGACACCCCACAGATTGGGAGGTTTATTCTAGTACTAAATATATTTGTTGACCACTCATATCACAAAGGAATAATATACCAGGTAAACAAGAACTGATATAATTTAATAAGAAAAAACTATTATCAAAAATTGGGGTAAAGATGTTATTAAATAAAGTTATTAAACTTCCTCAAATATATATATATATATATATATATATATATATATATATATACAGACTGCCAACAGGAATGTGAGAAGTGCTCTGCATCTCTTATCATCGTGGGAATGCAAAGGAAAACAACGATGGGATTTTGTATCAAAGAAGTGAGACTGGTAAACATCACACAAAAGAAAAACAACCTGTGTTAATATGAATGTGGGCAAAAGGAAACTATAATTCATTGCTGGTGGACGATAGACTGGATTCAATTTTTTAATTAATTAATTAATTTTATTTTTTTATTAGTGAAAAACCATGAGGTACAGTTTTAGACTTAAAAACTTTCATGCTTGAGTTTCAGTTATACAATGATCAAGTACACATTCCTCCAACAGTGCCCATTCTCCACCACCAATGAAACTAGCAGCCCTCCCACACCCCACCCCATCCCCCCACCCCACGCTGCCTCTGTGGCAGGGCATTCCCTTTTGCTTTCTCTTTCGTTTAGGGTGTTGTGGTTTGCAATAGAGGTATTGAGTGGTCATCATGTTTGGTATATAGCCTACTTTCAGCACTCATCTCGCATCCCGAGAGAATCCTCCAAACACCCTTCACTTGGTGTTACCTTTCCTATCTGAGCCGCCTTTTCCCCCAGCATGTGCTGCCGGCTTCCAAGCCATGGAGCAGACCTTCTGATACTGATCTCAACTATTCTTGGTTGTTCATCTCACATTCTGTTACTTTATATTCCCGAGATGAGTGCAGTATTTCTATCTCTGTCCCTCTATTTCTGACTCATTTCACTCAGCGTGATACTTTCCACGTAGAACCATTTGTATGTAAATTTTATGACTTCATCTTTTCTAACAGTTTCATAGTATTCCATTATGTAAATGTAACAAAAGTTTCTTTAACTAGTCATCTATTCTAAGGCACTCTGGTTATTTCCGGATTTTGACTATTGTGAACAGTGCAGCAATGAACATACAAGTGCAGATGTCATTCCGACTATACTTTTTTGCCTCTCCAGGATATATTTCCAGGAGTGGTATTGCTGTCAAGGGAGAAGAATGACTTTGGACTTGTCCTCGAGAGATGATGTCCTTGATATTCTTCAATATAATCCTTCAAAAGTGTGCCTGAGCAGTTGGAAGCAGACTGACACTTCTTATAAAACTATGATGTATTCCAGAAGACACATTTCTAAGAACATGGATTACACAGACAACCTAACTAATTTCCAGCAAATTTGTAACAGTTTGAGAAGAAGATGCTTTAGTATTAAAGAGAAGCATATGCTTCTTGGTGTCAGTGCTGGAGTTAAAATATGTTGAGTCAGTCATCCAGGATCTTAAAGGCCAAGATCCAGAGACTATAATACCAAGCTCCCAGAAGAGAACAAAGCAGGGTCTCCTGCCCCCGTGTCTGGCTGCCCTCACCAGGACTCCTTGGAGGAAGGCGGGTTGAGTTTCCCTCTCTACTCCGAGCAGAGCCCCGACAGCTGAAGATCACCAGGACCCAGCCAAAACCATGCTAAGACCACTCTCCACATGCTTGAATGAGCCTCACTCATGAAGAAACCAGCAGAAGAACCCAGGTGTGCGAGACCCAGGGCTGAGATCTCCAGCATGCTCGGTTCAGGACTGGGCCTCCTCTACCCAGCTCGTCCACCTTCCAGCAGCTAGACAGTTACTCCCACCAACTTCCATGTAACCCCATCAATGGCCAGGATCCAGAGACCATAACACCAAGCTCCTGGAAGTTTATTCTCTAGTTCTTGCTCTCAGAGAGCCCGGCAGGCTACTGAGGGTATCATACCAGCACATATGCCTGAATAGGAATACCTCTAAAGTTTATTTGTGTTTTAAGGCTACCAAGAGTATCCCACCCACACGGCAGAGCCTGGCAAGCTAACCGTGGCATATTTGATATGCCAAATCCAGTAAATACAATGGGTCTCATTCTCCTGACCCTGAAGGAGCCACTAATACAGCAACATTGAGAAGGCTGTGGAAGGAGAGGCTGAAAAATCTCAAACGAAGAAAGACAAAAATGACTGTCTGTACTCTCAATGCACGTATGCTAGCATCAGAAGCATCAATTGAGGACCTGATGGTGCAAGCGTGCTCGAAAGATCAAGTACAACATTATTTTTCTGACCGAGACGAGAAGATATCAAGCACATGACACCATTTGCAACACTGGAGAAGAACTGTTCCTTGGAAGAGGCGTTGGTGGTGTCGGTGACCTTGTCAACATGAACTTAGCCATGAGCATTGATTCATTCAAATGCCTAATAACCCACATCAGACGATTACACTTGAATAGGTGTGGCATACTGCCGGCAGTTTCTATCCTCATTGTTTATGCACCAACATCCAATTATGATGGAGAAATTGAGAAGTTCTACATGGAGCTGGAGAAGTTCTATAAAGAAGACCACACCTTCTACAAGTTCACTGTCAGTGATTTTAATGCCAAGATAGGACCGAGAAGATCAGCCAAAGAACTCCACATCGGGACCCATGGCCTAGAAAGAAATGAACAGGGTGACAGACTGTCTGAGCTCATCATGTCGACCAAGACTGTCCATGGTAACTCACAGTTCCAGAAGGCCGGATCTAAACGTTGGACATGGGAGTTCTCCCGGTGGACGGTTCCATAACGAAATTGACCACATCATATTCAATCAACGGTTTTGCCTCACGGATGTCGCTGTTCTCCCAAAAATCCAAACAGGATAAGACCACTGTCTCCTTCGTGCAAAATTCTACTTCACAGAGCGGGGAAAAAGGACTACAAAGTTTAAGAAGAGAACTCCCAGAACGACCACCAACTGGGAGCTCGTTGGCTCTGTTGCTGCAACATGGGAAGATGTCGTCCTTGACAACATTGATGAGGAATATGATCTACTGGTTCAGCACCTCCATGATTGTGCAAGGAATGCCAAGAGAGAGATAACCACACACACAAAAACACCTGTCTTCGAGAACTCTTGAGCTTATTCACCACTGTGGCTTGGGACATGCCTCAGGCAACCACAAGAGAATGTCCGAGCTCACAAAGCAGTAGAGAGAAGTGATCAAGGAAGACCTCAAAGATAGAAGAACAACAGTGCTGGCAGATCCAGCAGAAGCCAAGAAAAGCATTCATAACTCCCGCCTGTCCTTCACCAACTACAAGACCAAGGTGACTGCCCTCCGACATCCTGATGGATCTATCACATCACCCAGAAGGGCAATGGAGAAGATTATTCATGACCTCTACTCAGATCTCTTTAATAGACACGTCCATTTGCCCACGTACCAAATTCCGCAGGATGGATATGTTGTTCCCAACGCTCTCCCTTCGGAAATCCAACACGTCATCTCGTAGGTAAAGAAGCAAAGAACACCTGGCCCAGACAAGGTCAGACATGAACACCTGAAGAACCTGCCATCAGTACTCATCAATACACTGGCTCGGTGCTTCACATGCTACCTGTCTGAATGCAAGGTTCCATCCCAATGGAAAACCAGCAGGACTGTACTACTGTATAAGAAGGGAGACATCCACGACACTGGTAATTATCGCCCAATCTGCCTATTGTCTGTCATCTACAAACTGTTCACTCGAGTCATCCTGAATAGGATTGTCAGAAAACTAAATGAAGGACAACCATGCAAGCAAGCCAGGTTCTGCAAAGGATTCAGCAGGATCGATCATATCCACATGATAATCAAGCTCATTGAGATTTCTCTGGAGTTCAAGATGCCACTCTATCTAACGTTCATTGATTTAAAGAAGGTCTGTGATTCTGTTGAGAAGGAAGCAGTCATAAAGCCCTAGCCAATCAGGGCATTCAAACTCAACACATCAGGATTTTCCGTGAGCTGTATTACGGATTCACTACCAGGATCTCACCATTCTTCAAAGAAGTGATTATTGATGTCAAGAGAGGGGTTCCGCAGGGTGATACTATTTCACTGAAACTCTTCACTGCCACCTTCAAGAACGTCATGCGCCGTCTGGAATGGGAAGGAATGGGAGTGAAGATGGATGGTAGGCAACTAGACCACCTCCGCTTTGCTGATGACATCGTTCTAATAACACCAAACATTAGCCCAGCAGCACATTTGCTGACCAACTTTGACCACGAGTGTGGAAAGGGTGAATTACAGCTGAATCTCACAAAGACAATGTTCATGAGAAACAGTCTTGTTTCTGATGTTCCATTCGCTCTCAACAACACAACCATTTCCGAATGCAACAGTTATGTGTACCTAGGTCGAGAAATCAACATGACAAATGATCTGGCACCTGAATTGCCAGGAGGAAGAGAGTGGCTTGGAACACCCTCAAGAACGTCAAAAAAATAGCCAAGAGGACGAAGAACCTCCAGTTCCGGTCACATCTCTTCGATTCCACTGTTCTTCCTGTATTAACATACGCCTTAGAGACCTGTGCCCTATGAAAACAGGATGAGAATGCTATTTGGGCCCCTCAAAGAGGAATCAAAAGAGCTATGCTTGGAGCATCACGTTTCACTCAAATGAGAGAAAGAATCCGGAGTTCCGACATCCGTCTACAGTCAAGAATCAGGGACAAGGTCTAGTTTGCCAAGGCGTCAAAAATCAGATGGGCTGGACACGTAATGAGATTTGGAGAAGACTGCTGGACTAGAGCCTTTGCCGACTGTATTCCACGGTACATCAAAAGATCACGTGGCCACCCACCTATGTATGAGATGGTCATACTTCTTCGTCAAGACCTTAAATGATCGGTTTGAGGCTCTTCGTCTTCCTAGAACGAGCAGATGCCATTGGGCTACACTAGCACACAACAGAGATGAATGGAGACATTAATGGTGCCCGCTTGAGCACATCAATGTGTAATGGGATATCAAGTGATGAAGTGATCTCAAGTGGTATTTCCGGGTCAAATGGGAGCTCAATTTCTAATTGTTTGAGAATCGTTCATACTGTTTTCCAAAAGGACTGAAACCAGTCGGCATTCCCACCAGCAGTGAAGGAGAATCCCTTTCTCCCCACATCCGTGCCAACATCAGGACTGGCTTTAATTTTTTTTTCATTTTTTATAATTTTATTTATTGAATCACCGTGAGAGCAGTTACAAAGCTTTCGGGTCTAAGTCTCGGTCATACAAAGAAACACCCGTATCTTCACCAGTGCCCCTTCTCCACTCCAACAACCCCAGTATACCCCCATCCCCACCCTCCCCCTACCTCTGGGGCAGATGATTTCCACATTACTCTCTCTCTACTTTGATAACATTCAATATTTTTTTTAGAGTTGTCCTTTTTTTAAAAAAATTTTATTAGTGGAACACCATGAGGTACACTTGTAGATTTACAAATTTTTGTGCTTGGGTTTCAATTATACAATGATTAAGTACCCATCCCTCCACCAGTGCCCATTTTCCACCACCATGGATTCCAGTATCCCTCCCACACCCATCCCCCTATCCCACCGTGCCTCTGTGGCAGGGCATTCCCTTTTGTTCTCTCTCTCCTTTTGGGTGTTGTGGTCTGCAAAAGAGGCATTGAGTTGCAATCATGTTCAGTCCATAGTCTACTTTCAACATGTATCTCCCCTCCTGGGAGGATCCTCCAAACACCGTTTATTTGGTGCTCCCTTCTCTATCTGAGCTGCCCTTTCCCCTAGAGTGCCCAGCTGTCCTCTAGCCATGGAGTAATCCTCCTGGTACTGATCGTGGCTATTCATGTGTATTAATCTATTTTGTTACTTTATGTCCCCCAGATGAATGCAATCTTTTTATGTATATCCCTCTCTTTCTGACTCATTTCGCTTAGCATGATACTTTCCAATCCATTCAATATTTTGACACGAGACCCACCATTATTATTTGAGATTTTATCCCAACACTCAGATCTGCTGAAAAGGCAACCATAGACAATTTGTTTTGTATTCCTGGTTATGAATAACGTATGATGTCGCGTGGCTGCAGTAGTGGCCGCACAATTTTTAAATTCCGAAATTTTTACACTTAAATCTGGAGGGATTTCTTGAAACCGAGGGGCTTTTGACAGAAATGTGTGTGGACCACGTAGTAGGTTTCTGTTGTCGGGTCACCAACGGGGGAAAAGAGTGTTGTCCCTCTGCTTGCTTCCCCCTGGTGGCTCAGTGGCCATCATTCTCCAGAGGCCACTGGACAGTCAGGTTTGGGCCCGCAGTGACAAGACATATTGGGCCTCAAGGGATGGGGGGGGACCCGGTCCTGTCCTCCCCACCTCAACGAGACCCCATGTCATCACCCACGAACAGCCTCTCTGGCTCCTGATCAAGCTTCTTAATGGTTTCAATTTTTTAAAAAATAATATGACACTAAAAAAAAGTCAGAATTGATGAACTTTGTTACTGCACATATCCAATTTCTGGCACCTTCTTCAAGGATCTAAAAAGTATTTTGAAACTCATTGGTGCTTCCATGTTCATTGCAGTACTATTACGGATAGCCAAAATGTGAAAACAACCCGAGTCCAAGAACAGATTACTGGATAAAGGATCTTCCTGATTATGTATGTATATGTAAATACACTTATAAAATTTAATATTGCTTGGCTAGGAGAACAGAGAAAATCATACAATATTCTGCTACATAAATGGCACTGGAAAGCATTGTATTGAATGAAATTATCAGAAGGAGAGGGACAGATACAGAATTATTTCTCTCATATGTGGGATATAAAAAATACTTTTGCTTCATTTTGGGGACTCAACTGGCTTTTATAAGGCCTTTCTTCTGGCTTTGCATTCAGAGATTACTCACAGCTGTACTAGCAATACCATATGCAGTGCTCGGCACCAAAGCTCCATGGGCCACATGCAAGGCGATTTCAACTGACCTGTGTACTACCACTCCTGCCTCCAAAAAGAAACATTTTAGGAAATAACAAATGTCCAAAAGAAACAAAATATCAGAATTTTTCTAAAAAACTGAGATTGTTTTTGTTCAGACCCAAGAGGATTTTATGGGGGATCCTGAGAGATTGGTGGAGAAAAATGAACAATGCTGGAAGGTGTAATGTTGGAACATTGTATGTATGAAAACTTCATATTGACAGTATTGTAAGCCACGGTGGCTAAAATAAAAACATACAGTGAAATGCATAATATAGATATTTTGAGTATCTAATTATTATAAATACTTCTATATTTTCTGTAGTCATTTTATAATTAATTTTCACTGTAATTATTAATTTTATGTTTCTGCATTTTTGAACTAAGGGATGCCCTATTGATAAAAATTGGTGTATCTGTGAAGCTAATTCTGGAAGAAATTCGTATTTGTGTCGGCGCCCTGAATCCATCCTCATCATTAACAGAAATCATTCATTTCACTGCAGATAGGACTGGAACAAGTAGTTGGTAGCAAGAATTCTATATCTCTCTTTTTATGGTGTAATCAGTATAGCAACCAGACTTTCTAAGGAAATAGTTACACTGTAAGCTTGTTTTCCATTCTTTGGCCTTGTTTGTGTTTACCCAAACTCTTCAAATATGTCTCTTATAGGCAGTAGATAGTTGGATTTAGTTTTCTGATCTATCATTCTATTCTGTGTCTCTTTATTAGTTAATCCAGGCCACCAAGTAAGGTTATATAAGTTAAGTAAGGTTATTGAGATGGAGAAATTAATTACCTTTATATTGTAGGAGTTAAGCATGTTTGTGAAACCTGTGTTGTCTATTAGAGAAGCCCCTTAAAATAATTAGTATAAAATTTCTTTAAAAAATGGTATAAAAACTATTGATGTAAAACCTAAACTGTTGCTGTTCCATCAAACCTGAATAATAATCTAGATAGATGATGTATTTCACTGAGATGCCCATTTAATTGGAGTTTTTTACTAATTCTCAAGATTTTCTTCTGACCTGTAAGGTTTTTCTTGATAAATCTGCAATAAAATTATGTGAGCTCCTAGGAATGTTACTCAATTCACATAATTCTACCACCACATCCATTATCAGTGTATTTCTTTTCTCTCCCAAGAACTCTATGAACTCTCCATCGAAAGTCCCCCACTTCCTGCCAAGTCAGTTGTGGATCAGTTTTCCCAGTATGTTGCCTTTGGATATTTATTGCTACCTTATACTGCATATACTTATGTAAAAACTTTATTTTAAAATCACGGTTAATAATACAGTTGCTCATAATACAATTGTTTTCAGCATTCAACATTCCAACATCAATCCTACCTCCGGTGTGACCTTCTTTGCCAACACTATTGTTTGCAATTTCTTACTCCTCTCCCAAGATTTCCTTTTTGGCAGACACAAAACTATTATTATTGTGTGCTACAGTGGAAAAGTAAATGGAATTATCAAATAAAGTTTTGGTAAAAGTAAGTTTGTGAAAATTATTATATCTCAAAACGCGGTTATTAAAGTCACTGAAGATTAACTAAGCTATTTTATTGCTTGTTGAGGCTCCTGTTTTGGTTTTGTCATACACCAGTTAAGTTGGTCCATTTGTATGTTGGCGGTTATGAGATGTGAGTGAGGTTGTTGGTGCTTAATCTGGGTGAGCACTAGGCCTATGTCCCCTCCCAAAAGAGCCCAAAAGTTTTCTTCCCTAAGATCAGAGTACCTGTGAGTTTCGATCGGTTGTCTTGCATCTCTTCCGAGATCAGTCATGAAGCTTTGAAACAGGGCCATATATATAACAGCAGCTCTATGTGTGGGTGTGGCGCTTGCTATATATCTTTAAGTCTAACATATGAGATTGATCATTTTATAACTAAACATTTCTGACTGATTTCAATCAGCATTACACACCTTAATTCAATTCATGTTGCTGCAAATTGCATGGTTTTGTTCTCAGAGCTGCTTAGAATATATCACAGCTTCTTTTAGATTTTTAAATTATTGAATCACGTGAAATAAAAAGTTACAGATGTTCATAATTGTTTTTCATTCCCATAATATGAAAATGCCCATCCCTTCACCAATTTCCACATCCATATATCAATGTCTCCAGTTTGCCTCCTGTTCCAAAGTCTGCTTCTATGATACAACAATTTCTTTTTTTTTAATTTTATTGAACCACCGTGAGATAGTTAAAAGCTTTCATGTTTAAGTTGCAATCACACAATGATCAAATACCCATCCCTCCACCAGTGCACATTCCCCACCACCAATATCCCCGTTATAGCCCCCCTTTCCCACCCTCCCCCTGTCTCCATGACAGACAATATTCCCCAAACTCTCTACTTTTGGGCATTATGTTTTGCAATACAGATACTGAGAGGTTCTCATGTTTGGTCCATTATCTATTTCCAGCACAAATCTCCCATCCCGAACTATTCCTCCAGCCATCATTTTCTTGGTGATCCTTTCGCTGTTCCAGCTCCCTTTTCCCCTCTGCTCATGAGGCAGACTTCCAACTATGGAGCAATCTTCCTTACACGTGTATCTACTGTCCTTAGGTGTCAGCCTCATGTTATGTTATTTTATACTCCACAAATGAATGCAGTTCTTCTATGTCTGTCTCTTTCTGATTCATTTCACTTAGCATGATACTCTCCATGTCTATCCAATTATAAGCAAATTTCATGACTTATTCTCTCCTAACAGCTGCATAGTATTCCATTGTGTAGATGTACCAAAGTTTCTTTAACCAGTCATCTGTTCTAGGGCATTTGGGTAGTTTCCAGATTTTGGCTATTGTGAACAGTGCTGCAATGAACATATAGGTACAGTTGTCATTTCTACTGTGCTCTTTTTGCATCCTCGGGATATATTTCCAGGAGTGGTATTGCGGGGTCATTTGGAAGCTCAATGTCTAGTTTTTGAAGGACTTTCCATATTGTTTTCCAGAAAGGCTGGACTAGTGGGCATTCCCACCAATAGTGAAAGAGCATCCCTTTTTCCCCACATCCACTCCAGCACTGGTTGCTTTTGTTCTTTTGAATGTGTGCCATTCTCTGTGGCGTGAGATACCTTATTGTTGTTTTGATTTGCATCTCCCTGATGACTAGCGATGTGGAGCATTTTTTCATGTGCTTTATGGTCATTTGTATTTCTTTTTTGAGGAAACTTCTGCTCATCTCCCCATTTTTTATGGGATTGGAAGTTTTTTCTTGAATAATTCTACTAGTGTCGTGTATATCCTATATATATATATATATGTATATATATATATCAGATGGGTATTGGGTAAATATTCTTTCCCATTCTGTGGGCTCTTTCTGTATTTTGGTCACTGTTTCTTTTGAAGTGCAGAAGCTTCTTACTTTGATGTAGTCCCATTTGTTTATGCTTGCTTCCACATGCATGGCCAGTGCTGTTTCATCCTTAAAGATGCTTTTAGCTTCTATGTCATGGGGAGTTCTGCCTACATTTTCCTCCATGTACCTTATGGATTCATGTTTGATATTGAGGTCTTTAATCCACTTTGATCTTACTTTTGTGCCTGGCATTAGACAGAGGTCAGAGTTCATTTTTTTGCAGGTAGCTATCCAGTTTTCACAGCACCACTTGTTGAAGAGGCTTTCCTTGTTCCACTTCACATTTCTTGCTCCTTTGTCAAAAATTAAGTGGTCATATATTTGGGGGTCTGTGACAGAATATTCAACTCTGTTCCATTCCATTGCAGGTCTGTTTATAGCCCAATACCATGCTGTTTTTTTTAATGTAGGAGTACTGCTATTTATTCAGTCACTGGTTAGCTGATTGAATTGTGCATGAACTCCACCTTACTTTTTAAAAATTTTTTATAATTTTATTTATTGTATCACCGTGAGAGCAGTTACAAAGCTTTCGGGTCTAAGTCTCGGTTATACAATGAAACACCCGTACCTTCACCAGTGCCCATTCTCCACCCCCAACAACTCCAGTATACCCCCATCCCACACCTCCCTCTACCTGTGGGGCAGATGATTTCCACATTACTTTCTCTCTACTTTGATTAAATTCAATATTTTGACACCAGACCCACCATTATTATTTGAGATTTTACCCCAACACTCAGATCTTCTGAAAAGAGAACAGTAGACAATTTGTTTTCTATTGCTGGTTATGAATAACATATGATGTCGCATGGCTGCAGTAGTGGCCGCACGATTTTGAAATTCCAAAATTTTAACACTTAAATCTGGAGGGATTTCCGCCAAAATCTGCTGGGTTCCAAGGTTTGCTTCTGAGTCTCTGGGATCATGACCATTAAGCAGCTTGATCAGGAGCCAGAAAGGCCGCTCATGAGCGATGACTTGGGGTCTCGTTGGGGTGGGGAGGACAGGACTGGCTCGACCCCCACCCTGTGAGGCCCAAAATGTCTTGTCACTGTGGGTCCAAACCTGACTGTCCAATGACCTCTGAACGATGACAGCCACCGAGTCGCCAGGGGGAAGCAGGCAGAGGGACAGCACCCTTTCCCTCCTGGGGTGGCCTGGCAACAGTAACCTACTGTGGGGTTCGACGCATTTCTGCCAAAAGCCACTGGGATTCAGGATTTGTTTCTGAGTCTCTGGGATCATGGCCGTTAAGCAGCTTGATCAGGAGCCAGAGAGGCCATTCGTGGACGATGAACTTGGGGTCTTGTTGGGATGGGGAGAACAGGACCGGCTCCACCTCCATCCCATGAGGCCCAACAAGTTTCGTCACTGTGGGCGCAAGCCTAACTGTCCAATGGCATCTGGAGGATGACGGCCACCGAGCCGCCAAGGGGGAGCAGGCAGAATGACAACACTCTTTCCCCTCTGGGGTGGCCCAGCAACAGTAACCTACTGTGGGGTTCGACGCATTTCTGCCAAAAGCCACTGGGTTTCGAGACTTGTTTCTGAGTCTCTGAGATCATGGCCGTTAAGCAGCTTGATCAGGAGCCAGAGAGGCCATTTGTGGGCAATCACTTGGGGTCTCGTTGGGGTGGGGAGGACAGGACCAGCTCCACCACCATCCCATGAGGCCCTGCATGTCTCGTCACTGTGGACTCAAATCTGACTGTCCAGTGGCCTCTGGAGGATGGCAGCCACTGGGCCGCCAGAGGGAACAGGCCAAGGCACGAAACCTATTCCCACCTGGGTTGGCCCAGCACCAGTAACCTACTTCAGGGACCGGACGCATTTCTGCCTAAAGCCGCTGGGTTTCGAGATTTGTTTCTGAGTCTCTGGGATCATGGCTATTAAGCAGTTCAATCAGGAACCAGAGAGGCCATGCCTCCAATTATATAGCTGAGCCGGAGGTGGTTTGTGGGTGTGTTTCCCACATACCTAACTTTTGGCCGTTTACTTTCTTGGTAAACTTTGCCCCAAGTTTTTGGGGTCTGGCCAAAGGCACAGCAGCAATTTTGGGGTATCTGGAAGTCGCCATCAGGCTTCTGATGCACTCACCTCACAGGTACAGATTGACTTGCTGGCGGCACCATACTCCCAGATACAACAATTTCTTTATCCATTTGTCTGTATTTGGGCATATGAGTTGTTCCCATATTTTGGAACTAGTACTAAGTGCGGTAATGAACATAACTGCATATGTTCTTTCATATTAATGTTTTTAGTTTTAGAGAAATATTTAAAGAAGTAGTATCCATAACTATGGAACTTATATTCCCATTTTAATTTGTGATGGTCTTTTTATTTTGCTTTTGTCACGATGGTAATCTCTTTAAGATTTCTAAGTGGTCAATTTCCTTGAAAGTTTCACCAATGTTTTCTTCAATGTATTTTGTGGGTTCTGGTCTAATCTTGAGGTCTTTCTTCCACTTTGAGTTTATTTTGGTGAAGGATACAGGTATGGTTCTAATTTCTTTTTCTTTACATATGATTATTCAGATTTCCCAGAACCATTTATTGAAGAGATTTTCTTTTCTCCATTTTATAAATTTAGCTTCCTTTTCAGAAATTATCTGGCTGTAAATCTGAGCACTTAACTTGGGACTCTTAAACATTTTTTATTGTTAGTTAGGAGCCATAGCACAGCGAGTAGGGCATTTGCCTTGCATGCGGCCAACACGGGTTCAATTTTTCTGTACCTCTCAGAGGGCCCTGCAAGCTACCGAGAGTATCCTACCTGCACGGCAAAGCCTGGCAAGTTCCCTGTGGTGTATTTGATATGCCAAAAACAGTAACAACAAGTCTCACAATGGGAAAATTACTGGTGCCCATTCGAGAAAACCGATGAACAATGGGAGGATAGTGTTACAGTGCTATATAGCTTTGTAGTATATTTCAAAGTTGGAGAATGGGTTGTCTCTCCTCTTCTTTTGCTTTCTTAAGATGACTTTGGCTATTCAAGGGTTTTATTGCCCCACACAATTTTTAGTAGGGTTAATCTATGTCTTTTGAGCAGGGTGGGGGGGTTAAAGTCATTGAAAACTTAATGGGTATTAAAATTCCAATGGCTTAATGGTTTAATGGTTCATTGGTTTAATGGGTATTGAATCTGCATAGCACAGCAGGTAGGGCATATGCCTTGCACACGGCCGACTAGGGTTTGATTCCTCCGCCCCTCTCGGAGAGTCCTGCAAGCTACCGAGAAAGTCTGGCAACTTCCCCATGAATGTATTTGATATGCCAAAAACAGTAATAACTAGTCTCACAATGGAGACGTTACTGGTTCCTACGTGAGCAAATCGATGAACAACAGGAGGACAGTGGACAGAGCTACAGTATAACAATGTTGATTCTTATAATCATGAATAAATAATTTATTTTCATTATTTTGGTGTCTTCCTTTTCTCTAGCAGTTACTTATAGTTATCACTGTATAAGTCTTTCACCTCCACTTATTAAGTTGATTACTAGGTATTAAATGATTTTGCCCACAATTTTGATGGGTGATTGACTTTTGAATTTATTTCTTTTATAGTTTATTATTTGACTACACAAATCAATTTTGTAGCCTGTTGCTTTGCTATATTTGATTATTATTTCTAGTACTTTTTGTGGGTCTTTAATATTTTCAATATGTACCATCATGTCATCTGCAAATAGTGATAATTTTGCGTCTTCATTTCCAATTTGGATCCCTTAGCATTTTCTTCTCTGATTGCTCTGGCAAGAAGTTCTAAAAATATATTGAATAAAAGTTGTTACTGTGGACATTCTTGTCTTATAACTGATCTCAGAGGAAAGGTTTCCAATTATTTGACATTGAGATGATACTGGCTGTATATTTGTTGTAGGTGGCTTTTACTATCTTTAGGTATGTTCCTTCTATTCCCAATTTGGAGGCGTTTTATATATCTTGAATTGGTATTGGGTTTTTTCAAAAGATTTCTCTGCTTCTACTGATATGATCATATTATTTTTACTTTTGTTGATATGGTTGATTGCCTTAATTGATTTGTGTATATTGAGAAAATGAGTCTTAAAGCAAATAGGAGGAGAAAATAAAAATTAGTATAGAAATCAATGATATAGAAAACAACACAAAGTGCTAATGAAACAAGGATTTGATTCTTTGAAAGCGTAAACGAGATCAATAAACCCTTACTCAGATTCATTAAAAAAAAGACTGAAAAAATAGGAAAAGAAATTACAGGAGATAAACAACAGTAAAATCAGAAGTACAAAAAAAATCTCAAAAGGTTTCATTGAAAACATCTTTTAAGCTCGAGAAATGCATGCATTCTTAGTTTAATATCACTTGATCATTTCACATACCATTACTCATCGATTTGCTCGAATGGGTGCCAGCAACGTCTCCATTCATCCCTGTGGAGTGCTAGTATAGCCCAATGGCATCTGCTTGCTCCAGGAATACAAAGAGCATCAAACCAATAGTTCACAGTCTTGATGAAGAAGTCTGACCATCTCATAAATGGGTGGCTAAGCGATCTTTTGATGTCCCGTGGAATACAGTCAGTAACAGCTCTAGTCCAGCGGTCATCTCCAAATCTTATTGCTTGTCCAGTCCATGTGATTTTTGACGCCTTGGCAAACGAGACAGCCCCGCTGATTCTCAAAGGTTGGAGCTCCGATTCTTTCTCTCAATATTGAATAAAGAAGAAACTGAAGTCATGAATAGACTAAAGTAAAGTAAAGTAAAGGCCCTCCCATTGATCATCGATTTGCTCGAGCGGGCCCAGTAACGTCTCCATTGGAGACTTTGTTGCACAGCGGGTAGGGCGTCTGCCTTGCACGCAGCCAACATGGCCGACCCGAGTTCGATTCCTCCACCCCTCTCGGAGAGCCCGGCAAGCTACCGAGAGTATTCGATATGCCAGACACAGACACAATAGACTAAAATTGAGTAAAAATTATAAGACATTAAATTTAATAATTCCCCCAAAAGAAAGTTCCAGGCCCAGATGGATTTACTGATGAGTTCTTCCAAATTTACAAAAAAATTAGTGTCCATATTATTTTTTATGAATTATTTATTTATTTTGAATACCCATCCCTCCACCAGTGACCATTTCCCACCACCGCGTATCCCAGTATCCCTCCAACCTCCCACCCCCCAACCCACCCTGTCTCTGTGGCAGGGCATTCCCTTTTGTTCTCTCACCTATTGGGTGTTGTGTTTTGTATAAGAGTTCCGCCTGATTTTCAGGGAGAAACGTGGGATGATTTACTTTCCATTGATTACTATGGTTTGGAAGAAAAGTCCTAGTTCCCTCATACTCGAGCTACGCTTGTAGAGGCTTCTGGTCACCGGGGTTCCATCTGGAGGAGGCGGATGCGGCACCTACCCCATCTGGGACTTCCAGGTGATCTCGGCTCTTTTTGGAACCTGGTGCCTTCTCCAGGAGCTGTGGAGCCCCCCCACGTGGCCTTTCTTCTCTGCGACAGTGTACTGTAAAGATGGTGCTGGGGGGGCGGGTTGTGGGCATGACTTCCGGAATCAGAGGTTACCTGGGACCCGGGGAGGTCCTGGCTGTTTGGAGGAAAAGTCCTAGTTCCTGCATACTCGAGCTATGCTTGTAGAGGCTTCTGGTCACCGGGGTTCCATCTGGAGGAGGCGAGTGCCCATATTCTTAAAGCCCTTCAAAAATATTTAAGTCTCTTCCTGTTAGTCCCCAACTCCTCACCCAGGTTGTACCCCCACACACCAGATACCCATGTGGGGCGTGGCCTCTTCAGAAGTGGGTGTGGCTTCTGTAAAAGTGGGCATGGCCTAATTTTGGATGTGTGGGCGATCAAGGGGCCTCCGGTAATCTACTCATACCCAACAATCTCAAGTAACATCTCAGTCTCCATACCTCCACACCAACAGGAAGAAACAACGCAAATCCCCACCACATCAGGAGAATGATGAAAAGAGTACAGAAGCCTCAGTAGGTACTACTTACCTAAGGGAACTCTCTAGAAAGAATTCAGATATGAAGTAATGAAGATGTTCAATGAACTCAATTAAACAGTGGGACAGATATCCAGTAAATTGAAGGAGGACATGAAAGAAACAATGGATCGGAAAATCGAGAAAATACAGGAAGAAATGAGAGTGGAAATTGGAAAGCTAGGTACAGAAATGTCACAAATAAAAAATTCCGTAGATGAAATAAAAAACTCAATCTGTGCCTTCAAAATTAGAATGGCTACAGCTGAGAGAGAATCAGTGACCTTGGAAGATCAGCTGCATGAAGCCAACAGGCAGCAGCAAACAATGGCAAGAGAACTAAAAGTAGCTCTGGAGTGAATCAGAGTCCTAGGAGATGATTCCAAGAGGAACAACATTAGAATCATCGGAGTACCAGAAGGTCAGGGAAACAGTACCAATGAAAAAACCACGGTTAAATAAATCATTGCTGAAAAGTTCCCAGAACTGGACAATACAGCCATTGAGATTCAAGGAACCTGAAGGGTGCCAGATAAAAAAATCCCTAATAAAAACACTCCAAGACATATCATAGATAGAATGATAGATGTCGTGGATATAGACACAATACTGCAAGCAGCAAGGTCAAAAAAGAAAATCACATACAAAGGAGAAGCCCTTATAGTCACAGTAGAACTATCAGAGGAATACCTCCAACCCTGAAGGCAATGGTGGAATATAGTGAAAAAAAAACTCACTGAAACGAATGCTTCACCAAGAATTCTCTATCCGGCTAAATTCTCACTCAAACTCGAAGGAACGGTACACTATTTTGTGGATAAACAGCATCTCAGGGATTTCAGAGACTCAAAATAAAACATAAAATAAGGGCTAAAGGGGCTACTATAAGACAAGACAAGCCCTACAAGCACAACAGACCCTTAGAGAAAGATGACACAAAACCCCATAACAATAATCTCTCTCAACATCGATGGTCTAAATTCACCAATTTAGAGACACAGAGTAGCAAAATGGATTCAGAGACAGAACCCAACAGTCTGCTACCTACAAGAAACTCATCTCAACAGTCAGAGCAAACACAGACTCAAAGTTAAAGGATGGAAAACAAACACCCAAGAAACAGTTCCTCAAAAAAACTGGGGTGGCCATACTAGTATTCGACAACATAGAAATCAGGTTGAAAAAGATTAGAAGAGACAGCAAAGGCCATTTTCTCTTCATCAAGGGATACATACAACAGGAAGAAATCACACTCTTAAATATATATGCACCTTAATGAGGGAACAGCTAAATATTTAAAACAACTGCTAACAGATTTTAAGGACATTGCTAGCAACACAATAGTAGCCAGAAACTTCAACATCGCCTTATCACCTCTGGATAGATCAACAAGAACAAAACTCAGCAAGGAAACATTGGCTTTGGAAGAAGAAATAGAAGAGACAGCGCTTATAGACCTATACAGGGATTTACATCCCCAAAAGAAAGAATACACATTCTTTTCGAGTGCACACGGAACATTTTCTAATATAGACCATGTGCTGGGACATAAAACATACCGCAATAGAATCAGGTAGATAGAAATAGTATCAACAAACTTTTCAGTCCACAATGCAATGAAAATAGAAGTGAATCACACACAGACACGGAGAACCAAATCAAATAGCTGGAAATTAAACAACTCAATGTTGAACAAAGAGTGGGTCAGGAAGGAAGTCAAGGACAAAATCAAAAGATACCTGGAAACAAATGAGAATGAAGACATGAGCAACCAGAACCTATGTCATGCAGCTAAAGCCGTGTTAAGGGGAAAATTTATAGCTCTGGAAGCATTTCTCAGGAAGAAAGAAAGGTCTCACATAAACAGCTTGATTTCACATCTCAAGATTTTATAAAAGGATCAACAAAAGGAGACCAAACCAGGCCGAAGGAAAAAGATCATAAAACTTAGAGCAGAAATCAACGACATGGAAACCGAAAAAACAACTGAAAACATCAATGAAACCAAGAGCTGGTTCTTTGAGAAAATAAACAAGATAAATAAAGCACTAGCAAGACTCACAAAGAAAGACAAAGAGAAAACCCTAATGAACCGAATCAGAAATGAAAAGGGGGATATAACAACAGAAACCAAAGACATTCAAAAGATCATCAAAGTCTACTTTGAAAGTATGTATGCCACTAAACAAGAGAACCTAGAAGCAATGGATAAATTCCTGGATTCCTATAATCTCCCAAGGAACAATAGACCTGTATAGTAAAGTGGCAGGCTATAAAATCAATACATAAACGTCCATTGCTTTCCTATACGCAAATAGTGAGAGAGAAGAAAGTGACATGAAAAAAATCCTGTTCACAATTGTTCCCCAGAAAATCAAGTACCTAGGAATCCGCTTACTGAAGGAAGTAAAACACCTGTACAAAGAAAATTACAAAACGCTACTTCAGGACCTAAAAGAGGACATGAGAAAACAGAAAAATATCCCCTGCTCATAGATAGGGAGAATAAACATTGTCAAAATGGCAATAGTTCCTAAAGCATTGTACAAATTCAGTGAGATCCTTATAATGATGCCCATGACAGTCTTCAAAGAAATGGAGCAAACACTCCTGAAATTCATATAGAACAATAAGCCCCCACAAATAGCTAAAGCAATTCTTGGGAAAAAGAAAATGAGTGGAATCAATGTCCCTAATTTTAAACTCTATTACAAAGCAGAAATAATTAAAACAGCATGGTACTGAAACAAAGGCAGAGCTTCAGACCAAGGGAACAGGGTTGAATATATTGACATTACCCTACAAACATATGATCATCTAATCTTTGATAAGGGAGCAAGAAATGTGAAATGGAGCAAGGAATGTCTCTTTAACAAATTGTGCTGGCAGAACTGGACAGCTACATCCAAAAAATGGGCTCAGATCTCTGCCTAACATCATGTAAAAAAGTAAGATCAAAAGGGATTAAAAACTGCAACATCAGACCCGAACCCATAAGATACATTGAAGATAAGGTTGGCAAAACCCTCCACGACTTTGAAACTAACGGTTTCTTCAAAGTTGTCACACCACTGGCCAAGCAAGTGAAAACAGAGATAGACAAATAGGACTATCTTAAACTAAGAAGCTTCTGCAGCTCAAAAGTAACAGTGAACAAAATACAAAGACAGTGTACAGAATGGGAAAGGATATTCGCCGAATACACATCCGACAAGGGGTTGATATCAAGGATATACAAAGTACTGCTTGAACTACAGTAGTAGAAAATATCCAACCCCATCAAAAATGGGTGACAAAATGAACAGAAACTTTCTCAAAGAATAAATCCAAATGGCAAAAAGGCACATGAGAAAATGCTCTACATCCTTAATCATCAGGGAAATGCAGATCAAAACCACAATGAGATATCATCTCAAACAACAGAGGCTGCCACACATCCAAAAGAACAAAAGCAACCTGTGCTGGTGCACATCCAAGGAACAAAAGCAACCTGTGCTGGCGCAGATATGGTGAGAAAGGGACCCTCTTTCACTGCTGGTGGGAATGCCGACTGGTTCATCTCTTTTAGAAAACAGTATGGACGATTCTCAAAAATTAGAAATTGAACTTCCATTTGACCCAGCCATGCCACTCCTGGAAATATATCCTAGAGAGGCAAAAAAGTATAGTCGAATTGAAATCTTCACTTGTTTGTTCATTGCAGCACTATTTACAGTAGTCAGACACTGGAAAATACCTGAGTGCCCGAGAACAGATGACTGGTTAAAGAAACTTTGGTACATCTACACAGTGGAGTACAGTGGAGTACTGTGTAGCTGTATCATGCTATGCAAAATGAGTCAGAAAGAGTGGGACAGACATAGAAATATTGCATTCACCTGGGGAACATAAAGTAACAAAGTAAGAGACTAACACCCAAGAATAGCCGAGATAAGTATCAGAGGTTTACTCCATGGTTTGGAGGCCAGCCGCACATGCTAGGGGAAAATGCAGCTCAGATAGAGAAGGGAGCACCTGATAAAGGGTGTTGGGAGGATCCTCCCAGGATGGGAGATGCATGCTGAAAGTAGACTATAGACCGAACATGATTTCCACTCAATGCCTCTTTTGCAAACCACAGCACCCAAAAGGAGAGAGAGAACAAAAGGGGATGCCCTGCCACAGAGGCAAGGCAGGGTGGGGTGTTCGTATGGGGGTTGGGAGGTCTCCTTGGATAATTGGTGATGGAGAATGGGCACTGGTGGAGGGATGATCATTGTATAACTGAAACCCAAGCACAAAAATTTATAAGTCTAAAACTGTACCTCAGGGTGTTTCACTAATAAACATTAAAAATATTTAAAAAACAATAATCCTATTTGACAGTCTCTATGAAGCAAATTTTACACTGATATCTAAAACAGTTAAGTATATTACTACAGAAGAATACAACAGATCAATACCCATAATGAATATTGACCCAAATGTTCTCAACAGTATCCTAGCAAACAGAATCCAGAAATATATCAAAGTGATTACACACCAAGATCAAGTGGGGTTCATCTCAGGGAATGTTCCTTTTATTTCTTCCCTAATGGACGTATCCTACCAAATGTTTGATATTCCTGACTTGTAGTTCTAAGTCCATCATGTACATTATGGAAAAATTTCCGATGTCATTAACTATTAACATATTCCCTAGCTGTAATTTATAGTTATATGATTCTAAATACCACAAAAGCCTTGTGTTGGTGTTTACTATAGTTTGGTAAATGGAGAAAAGAATGTGTTACTATTATCATGAAATGCCTAGGGACAATCACAGGCAATGCTACAATGTGAATGTGTTGGTTTATTGCAGGAAGTATAAGTGTGTGCCTGCAACAATGAGGTTGGAAACCATCGCCATAGCCTTGTTTGTGGTCACACTGTTTTCTAAACCTATAGAAATGATTCAACTTGTACAGGCAAAGATGCAGGGTCCAGCTGGCACTATCCATCAGGAAATGTGTAATCCTTCAGAAGTCTTGGCCTCTGCTGCTTGGGAGAGGCAGGATGAAGGTGTAAGACACAAAGTATGAAGGAATGTTGATGTGAGATGAAACCTATAATCTGTTGAATTAAAAGGCAAAGCCTAATTAGCACTGCCCACACGGAGATGCACCATGCCACTATTGCAATTCTTGGCTATAATCTCCTTATCAACTTTTAATTTTTTTTCTTACGACAGGTAAAAATGTCTTCTAAGTCTCCAAGTGTTAGGTACACAGAGAATTCTTTTAAAATGTTTTTGAAATATAATTCTCCTCTTTTTACATATGGTCTTAATATTTTGACAAACTTCTGTTTTCAAAACTTCCTAATAATCAAGTTACATAATATTCATCTAAGCAACTAAAATTCCTCATGACATTGTTTTAATATATTTGGGCTGCTATAAAAATGTGACTTATGGTATGGCTTATAGAGAATAGTAGTATATTTCTCATTCTTCTTGAGGCTTCATCCTAGAACCCAATATGAAGGAGGCAGTAAATTCAGTGTTTAATGAAATGCTGTTGTGGAAAATGAGGCGAGAGCGAGCAGAAAATCAAGAACTCCAATTGGACTTCATTTGCCTATCAATATGATTGGTCATTTACACAAACCCACATTTGCAGGGCATATGCTAGCCAATTGGTCAGTTCACAAACCCACATTTATGTAATATATACATAATGTATATATGTGCTCAGGTATCTTTATCTTTATATCTGTATAATGAGTATAGTATTTAGGTTGCTATCTTGCACATGTAAGTTGTTATCTTGCCATTGTTAGATAGCTTACTGCTTCTGCAGATTCTATCAAAGGAACAGTCTGCAGAGCTGTTGTAAATAAAGAGTTATAACATTCACAATATCTGGTAATTAATGTGTTACTCTTACTCTTTGTTGACAAGAACCTAAAATTAATCAGACCAACTTCAACTATTTGGTATACTAGTTAGCATTTTCCTTTAACCTTACAAAAAAGAGGATCATGGGAGCTTCATTGAGCTTCACTTAATGGGAGACAAACTGAGGAGGGGAGATTGGTGGAGAGATTGGACTCTCATGAAGGAATCAGTGTCAAAGCATTGTTTGCCTAAAACTCAATAGTGAATAACTTTGTAATTTCATGGTGACTAAAGTAGAATAAAAACAAAAATACAAAAATTTACAAATTACAGTAATTAACTTCACTGATTGCCCTCCCTTTCAGTTACACTGTTTTGCCCTTCATTCTTATGTACTAAAAGAAAATGAAATAAATATTTGTTTTATATATATATATATGTATATATATATATAGAGAGAGAGAGAGAGAGAGAAAGTGAGTGATAGCACTCATTTAATTTATGAGAGTACTGGCCTTCTGAGCTAATTAACTCCAAAGGTGTCTCACTTCCTAATGCTATCATCTGGGATAGAGTTTCAATTTTCAAATTCAAGATGAGTTTTGAGAGGGCACATTCAAGCTATTATTTATATGCAATTTTGTAAGTGGGGACCACCCTTCATCCCTGTTACTTAGCAACCATTTGTCTGTGTGCTGTCTCCATAGCAACAAGCAGCACAAAAGCCACTAAAACTCCTGACAAGATTGATTCCAAACTACACAAAATAAACTGAGAAGAGAATAAAACATTACCATTTCCAGGGATAATTTCTAATTGCATCAGTCTCTTAATGCATGCAGGATATTCAGCAAAAAACTTTAATATACCATGGTGTGAAAGAAAACAAGTTTCAAAGCAATCAACAAAATTACCTTCAGTGACTAACCTGGTGTTGGTATTTCATTGTTTAAGTAATTAGTATTTGTATTTTGAAATATTTAAGTAAAATAGGAGAGAGAGAAAGTACATATTGCAGGTGATGACATGGGTAACAGAGAATGTAATTTGTTTTATAATTATAGTTTATTTTAAAATATTAATTGCAAAAAAATAAATCACACGCTCGCTCGGGGCTATGAAGGCCCCTCACCACAGGGCTGTGTAAGCCTCTCTCACGAGCACATGAAAGGATTTTTGCGGGCTCTCCGGGTGTCTCTCTCGCCACCTGTGTTCAGTGCTCTCGAGCCGCTTCTCCACCCGGGATGGTTGTTGCTTTGGATGGACGAAGGAAGAACGAGGGCCAAGCTGGTTGATGATTAGTTGCTGTTTATTCAATCTCTCGCCTCTCCCAGCTCTGCCCAACCTTTCTCTCTGTGTCTATCTCTCTCTAACTGCACAATTCTTTCTTCCTGCGTTATCTCTCTCTTTGCTATTTCTGTTTCAGTCAATCAATTCAAAAAACAATCAATTCCTTTCTCCAACCATCAATCCTTTTCTCTCAACAATCCCCCAACCATCAATCCAATATTCCAATTATCAATTCCCCCTTGCTCCCTGCAGCCGATTTTTTTATCCTCTCACCATGCCTCCCCAACCATGCCTCCCCACCGGAAGCATGATCAAAAATGTTTTTTCAGACTTCTCGACCACCTGCAGACCATGAGGGCAAAAGAGCCTTTAGGTGTGTTTCTCCTCTCCTTAGACCTGAAACTTAATTTGCATCTTTAATTCTCCTAATATTTACCATTCTATATGGACACAGTAATAGACACTTTTAGGCTTGTAGGGTGACTCTCCGGGGAACATTTTACCACAGACTCAGACTACAGTGCTCAGGCTGGATCAATCATTCCTAACTAACCCCAGCAATGTCCAAATCTTCTTAGTACTTTTGGTTCATGACAAAATTTGTCCATGACTATGCTCTTATAGTTAAGCATTAGGGCACTTTGGCCAGGCCCATTTTGATGCCAGGGTAGCTCATAGCTCACTGCTTGCCCTAGGTCCATCCAATCCCTCGTTGGGACCCTGCTTTGGGGTATCTAGGAAGTAAGGTAAACTGAGGCTTAAGTCAAGAGAGCAGATGTCCAAGTAGAGAAAGCAGATGTCCAGGAGGTATATTATCTAGAGTCAACCAACTCCCAAGCCACAGTCTTGTCTTTTTAACACGTTTCCTGTATCCATACAAAAAGCAAATGTTCTGAAATAACTAACCATGCAAAGGACATTAAGGAGAAAAGAAAGACAATATTTTCAAGTCAGAGTCTGATCAGGAGACAAAGATAATTGACAGGTTGGGGGGCAATCAACAAACACAAGCTTCCAGCGGCCAGAGATGGAGGAAGGGCAAACCAACTGTTATCCTATATTAATTAATTTATTTTTATTGAATCACTGTGAGATATAGTTACAAGACTATTGTTGATCAGGGTTCAGTAATACAATGTTCCATCATCCATCCCTCCACCAATGTACATTTACCACCACCACTGTCTTTCATTTGCCTCCAGCTACCCACCCCCATGCTGTATCTACGGCAGGCACTTTCTCTCTCTTCTCTCTCTCTCTCTCTCTCTCTCTCTCTCTCTTTCTCTCTCTCTCTCTCTTTCTCCTTTTGAGTATTGTGGTTTGCATTACTGACAGGTTATCATGTTTGTTGTTTGACCTACTTTCAGCACGCAATTCTTATCCAGAGTTATTATTTCCAGCTATCTTTATCATAGTGATCCGTTATTTATCCCAACGGCCTATCCCAGCAACTGAGTCAGGCTTTCAGCTGTGTACCAATCCTTCTGGCCCTTGTTTCTACTGTCCTTGAGTGTTAGTCTCATATTATGCTTTTTTTTTTACATATCATATGTTGGATAACATTGGTTTGCTCCTGCTCCCCTGCTCCTCCCAAAGGGAGATTAGTTTTATTGAGTTACACCATGGGCTGGAGCAATAGCACAGAGGGTAGGGCATTTTCCTTACACGCAGCGAATATGGCTGACCCAAGTTCTTTTCCTCTGCCTCTCTCGGAGACCCCGGCAAGTTACCAAGAGTATCCTGCCCGCACGGCAAAGCCTGGCAAGCTCCCCGTGACGCATTTGATATGCCAAACACAATAACAAATCTCACAATGTTACTGGGCCTGCTCGAGCAAATAGATGAACAATGGAAGGACCGACCGTGACCGTGACCATGAGTTACACCCATCACAGTGCTGCTAAGGCACACCCAATTCCATCAGGCACTCTTAATCCTCTGTGTTTATCTTTAACCTCTCCTTTGTGCTCTCTTTCCCTATATGTTAATCACAAATATCCCAAAATCAGAGCCTGTAACCTGTAGGTCAGATCTTCTGAGGGGTCTAAGTTTTTTTATATGCAAGTGGAATATTTTTTTTTCTCTTTCCTTTAGGTTCTTTGCATGGTTTAGCAATGTGCTTTATGTATAGACACAGGAAGACAGTTGATACTACACTTTTTTAACATAGTTAATTGTTACACTTTTGTAACATTGTTAATTGACTCCCAATACTACTTATTCCTGGGCATTCATTATATTTACTTGACCTAAGCCTCAGTTGCCCTTACTTCTTCTGTCACTGTCACTGTCCTCCGTTGTTCATCTATTTGCTAGAGCGGGTCCAGTAATGTCTCCATTGTGACAAATGTTACTGTGTTTGGCGTATCAAATACGTCACAGGTAGCTTGCCAGGCTTTGCCATGCGGGCAAGATACTCTCGGTAGCTTGCCGGGCTCTCCGAGAGGGGTGGAGGAATCAAACTCGGGTCAGCCCTGTTGGCCGCTTGCAAGGCAGTGTGCTATCACTCCGGCCCTAATCACTGTCCTCCCATTGTTCATCGATTTTCTCGAGCAGGCCAGTAACATTGTGAGACTTGTTACTGTGTTTGGCATATTGAATACGTTATGGGTAGCTTGCCAGGCTTTGCCGTGCGGGCAAGTTTCTCCAGGTAGTTTGCAGGGCTCTCAAAGAGGGGCGGAGGAATCGAACTTGGGTCAGCCATGTTGGCTGCGTGCAAGACAAACGCCCTACCTGCTGTGCTATTGCTCCAGCCCCGCCCTTCTTAACATCTCCAAAAGGAAGTTCCCGGTGAGGGACTTCGATGGACCCAGGGTAAGCCATGAGCTACCCTGGCATTGAAAAGAGACAGCCTACGTGCCATAAGTATTATAAGTTAAGAAGGTGTTCATGGAACAATCTCTGTCGTGAACCAAAAGGAAATAACTGAATAAGAACCCTGCCAGGGTTAGCAAAGACTAACCTGGCCTGTGGACTGTAGTCTGGGATATATGGGGAGATAACCCCAGGAAGAGCCATCCTCTAAGCTTAGTGTGTCCATACAAAATGACTAGAAATATTATTGAAAGGTAAATTTACTACAATTGTTTAAATGGGTTACTAGCTAAGGAAAGGGGAAAGCAATAAGCCCTTAGGTTGAATTCTGCTCTTGAGCAAATATTTTAATAATCTAGAGTGCTGGCTGAGCCCCCAGATGAGATTTTGTTCCATAGTTAATCTCCAAGAAAAAAGTACCCTGAAGAAAGGGCTTTACATCTGCTTATTGTGATTTTTTGTTTGTTTAGTTTTAATTTTAGTACATCTGTTTATTGTTATGATAATGTTCAACCACACATATGTGTAACCCCACCCTTCATGATTTTTATATAACTAATGCTGTGAGACTTGAATAATTACCAAACAGACTGTAGCCCATTCCTTTATTAGTCCATTGCTGCTGATGGCCTGAGGAGGCATTTCTCGGCCACCAAACACACCCACTTTCCACTCACACTGCAAATGAGTGCAATCATTTTATGTCTATCCCTCTTCTTCTGACTCATTTCACTCTGCATGATACTCTCCATGCCCATTTATTTATAAGTTAATTTCATGACTTCATTTTTCCTAAAAGCTACATAGTATTACATTGACTCTGTTAGCAAGGAAAAACAAACAGATTAAATCAAACTAAGAAGTTCTTGTATATTCAAAGAAATTTAGACTAAAAAATACAACATACATCAGATAAAGAAATAACATCCAAGGTAACATCCAAGGTCTATAAAGCAATCTGAAAGCTAAAGAACAAAAAATACACTAATACCATCCAAAACTGGGGAAAGGAAAAGAACAAACATTCCCCCGAAGAAGACATACAATTGTTAGTAGGTATATAAAACATGTTTGTAATTATTATTATCAGGAAAATGCAAATCAAAATAATATCTCATACCAGTAAGATGGCATATACTCAAAAGACAAAAAATAGTTGTGTTGGTGTGGATAGGATGTAAAAGGGATCCTCAGTAACATTGTAAATGTTCTATAGCTTAGCCTTGGTAGAAACCAAAATAGAGATTTTTCACAAAATTAAGCTGAATCTCACGAAGACAATGTTTATGAGAAACAGTCTCATTCTTGATGTTCCATTTGCTTTCAACGGAACGACCATCTCCGAATGCAACAGTTATGTGTACCTAGGTCAAGAAGTCAACATGACAAATGACCTGGCACCTGAGTTGCACAGGAGGAAGAGAGCAGCTTGGAATGCCTTCAAGAGCTTCGAAGAAATAGCCAAAAGGACAGAGAACCTATGGCTCGGGGCACATCTCTTTGATTCCACTGTTCTTCCTGCATTAACATACGCCTCAGAGACCTGGGCCCTACGAAAACAGGACAAGAACTCTATTTGGGTCTCCCAAAGAGGAATCGAAAAGAGAGAAAGAATCCGGAGTTCTGACCTCCATCCATGGTCAAGAATCAGGGATGCTGTCTCGTTTGCAAAGGTGTTGAAAATCAGACGGGTTGGACACATAATGAGATTTGGAGACGACCGCTGAACTAGGGCCGTTACTGACTGGATTTCACAGGATGTCAAAAGATAGAGTGGCCGCCCACCTGTGAGATGGTCAGACTTCTTCGTCAAGACCCTGAACGATCGGTTTGAGGCTCTTCATGTTCCTATAACAGACAGACACCACTGGGCCACACCAGCACGCAACAGGAACGAATGTAGTCGTTACTGGCACCCGCTCAAGCAAATTGATGATTATTGGGAAGTCAAATGATCAAATGATCACAAAATTAAGAAGAGATCCTGTATAATGCATTAATTTTACTTCTTGGAATATATACCCCCAAAATTAAAAACATTATTGCAAATATATATACCCACACCTATGTTGATCTCAGCACTAAGTAAATTTCAGGATATGGAATAATCTTTATTTCCAATGGCACAGATGGAAAGCATAGACATTGTTGTATATATGATATAATATTAGTCATCATGTTATTAGTCATCATATTAGTCATATGATAGGATACTAGTGGAACTCTAGTCAGATTGAATTTTACTCAGCTATCAGAAAAAAACTAATTCTTGCAGTTTGCTTGAGCATAGATGAAACTGGAATGGATTATGTTAAATTTTATAAATTAGAGGGGAAACAAAAACCTGATGTTCTCTCTTTTTATGGTATATAGAGAAACAACAACAACAAAATAATAGCTCATGTTAAACAGCAACAAATATTTGGCCATTGATTACAAAAATGAGATTACCAAGCAGTGGAGAAGAGGCAAAGGCAGTGTAGAAGTGATGGTAGTGATGGAGGATCTTGGGGCAGATTGGTGATTGGTGAAGACACAATAACTTTGTACATCAAAACCATAAATTTGACCACATGTTATATAAACCATGGTTTATCTGAACTACAGTATTTTAAATAAAAATAAGTGAAAAAAAATAAGTGAAAAGACTAGCTATACTTTAAGATCAGAGAATCCAAGAAAATACTAAAATACAAAGTTCATCTCACTCTATACAACTAAGAAAACAATGTAAACGCGCATTTTGTAGGTTTAGAAGGATATGGCCTAAGAGATAGTAAATCAGGTAGGTTGCTTGATTTGCATGTGACTGACTTCCATTCAATTGCCACCATCCCATATTAAATTTAAATGCACATCCAGCAGTTAGCAAGGCATCAGGACTGAGTATAGCTGCATATGTCCTCCCACAAAAATATTTATGGAAGGAAAATTTCTCATTTTTGTATGCCAGTCTCTCTGGTGTGAAGTGATATTTCCTTATTGTCTTGATTTGCATTTCCCTGACAATTGGTGACATAGATTATTTTTAATATGCTTCTATTGATCTTCAATTGTAAGATTGCCATTTGGCAGGGCTAGAATGGGGAAAAGGATTAGTCAATAAAGGGAACAAAAGAACAATGGTGAAGGGACATGGTCATACTGGAAGAGGGTGCTGAAAGGAGGTAAAGTGATATGCATGATCCTGTATCAGCAACAGTATTTTAAATCACAATGCATAAAGGAAAGCGTAGAAACATCCTGCCATGGAAACAGGCTGGTGGGGTCAGGAGTAAAACTGGGGATATTGGTGGAGAAAAATGACACTGGTCGAGGGATTGTTGAAACATTGTACAACTGAAACTCGATCATAAAATATTTTGTGCATTTGCAATTTGTGATAATTTAATTAAAATATAAATGTACAACCAGAGTATTTTCATTAACTCAAATTCTTTATCAATAAAAATACCTTTCAAAAACCAAAAATGAGGAATTTAATGCCAGAAAGTAGTTTTAAGTTGAATATAGTTTACAAAATTAGTTAGACAATAAGTTCATTACAAAAAAGTGAAACCAATTTCTCCAAGCATAAGCATGTGTGAGATAATAGCATAAAAATACCCATATACAAAAAATAAGAAATAAAGACATTGAAATAATGTCAAAATAATGTGTTATGATTTATTAACATGCATAACTGTATAAACCAAAATTACCAGTTTTTGAGACTATTCAGAGTTAAATGAAAATTAACATACACCATCTTAAACTTAAGAAGAGCAGTTCACAGAGAGAATTTTGAGTCTTAAATATTTAAAATATCAGTATTTTTGGGACTGGAGCCATAATAAATTGGTTAGGGCATTTGCCTTGCACAAAGCTGACCCAAGTTCAATCCCTGGCATCCCATATAGTGTCCTGCATCCTACAGGAATAGTTACTGAGTGCAGAGACAGGAGCAACCCCTAAGCATGCTGGACATGGCTCCAAAACAAAATAAGCACTTTTGAGGAGATCTTTCCCCAAATATAGATTCTTATATTTTATATATAATTATTATTTTTATACATTTTATTATAGAATTATTTAAAATTTATGGTGTTTAAATTGTTTTTTTACTTTATTTAAACACTAGTTTAAAAAGTAGTTCATAATACAGTATTTATAGGCTTTTGATGTTCCACCACCTGAGTGACCTTCCCCCCACCATTGTCTCCATTTTCCCAACAATCCCCTTAGCAGGCACACAATAGTTTGTTTTATATTGCTTGTTAAAAAACCAAATGGCTAAAGGAATTATCAAAAATACTTAATTAAGAGAAAATTTGTAAAGATGATTTTATCTTGTGACTGGGTTGTTAAGTCTCTGGGGATTCACTAAGATGTTCCTCTCTAGCTGAGTCTTCTGTGTGACTGTTTTTTTGTTGAGTTTACTTGACTTCTATGTTGCTTTCTCATCTAATTTGGTGTAGTCCTAACTTGAATTCTAGTACTATGGAATTTGGAAGTGTCACGTGGTTCAAAAAATTCTAGAACTAAGAAGAGTCTGCAGAGATTCTTAGTGAAACCATGGAGCTAGGTAATAGGTCATTGGCTTGGATGGAGGCAGTAATGGGAGCAGCTGCCAGACCTTCGGCAGGGTGGAGTCTCCATACTTCTGGTGTTGGGCTGACAACTCTTGAGAACTCTGGAGTCTTCTCTGAGTGGAGACAGTAAGCTTCCCTCTTACCCCTCTCATACCTCTAGAAGTCCCACAGCTATGGCAACCCCCTGTAGCCACCATGTTGACTCACCCACTGGTGCTGTCCACTCAGATTCACAAACTAAATTGCTGAAGAGATGCTAGCCAAGCAAATAGAATTCACAGACACAGAGTAACCCCAGGTGAAAGTTTTGGGTTGCTGTCGGAAGGGGGTGAGTCAAAAAATATTTCTAATTCTTTATTATTATACGTTATGTTGTTTCAATAGTATTGAAGTTTATGTTGTTCATATGTAAAATTACTGCATCTGACCACTACTAATGCATCCAGAATCTCCACCAGTGTAATTTTCATTTGCCCCAGCCTGCTCCTCACTGGCCATCTATAAATTTTATAATCTAAGTCCAATTGTTTTTCATTGTTCAATGTGAGAATTGTACACCCTCTACGCTTACTCCTATTATTAGTGATTTTCAGTACTATGGTACTTTTCTTACTTTAAACCAATAGTTATATAGTAAATCTAAGTAAAATACTTTTTTCATATTTTCTCAGTTCCTTAAATGTCTCTTCTTTTATAGGAGTCTACACAGAAAACAACGTTAAACTTTCATGTTTCCTTATGCTTCCATGACTATAGTAGTTTCACATACTGATTTTAAAGTCCTTGATATCTTTAAGTAATACTAATAAGATATTTTGCAGAATATACTTCAATTTATATTTACTTCATATGTTTATATTATTAGATATTTTTAGAAAAAAGGTAAAACAAAACTCATCACATAATCAAAATTGGTACTGTCACTATGATTATGTAATCCAATGTTAAACTTGATAATTTGATAATTTGATAACATGATAAATTTGATAATCTGATAAACTTGATAAATATGATAAACTTGATGATCTGATAATCTGATAAATTTGATAATTTGAGGTAGCACTTTTAGGTTTGTGAACTGTAAAATTACTGTTTTCTTATATTTCTATGCCATGTTCTTTGGATTAATTTTATTACATAGTCCACAGTTAAGGAATGGGAAGTGGCATTATGGATCATCAAGGTTAGGCTATTTACATAAAATATTTGGAATTTTTCAGCCTGAAAAAAATTCCAATGTTTTATAATTTTCTTTATTCAATAATGTATCTATGTAAATATCAAATCAGTGTTTTTTTATATATTGAATTACATACAATTCCAATGCTACAATGTTTCTCAAATTGGTTTTAATTTAGGGCACTGGAAGACCTTTCTTTTGGTATCAGTATTCTCTAACATATCCTGAGCACTGTGGGTTGCTTTTTTAAGTTATCTTTTATTGTTGTCATTGTGGTATTGTTTTATTTGTTAATACACTTTATCACTTTCTAGAAGTATAAAATTTTTCTGACTCACATTTCCTTCCCAAGTCCAAGAATTTCTTTTTCTAAGAATCTTAGCACAGAGGTAGGGCGTTTGCCTTACAAGCGGCCAACATGGCCGACCCGAGTTCGATTCCTCCGCCCCTCTCGGAGAGCCCGGCAAGCTACCGAGAGTATTCGATATGCCAGACACAGTAACAACAAAGTCTCCAATGGAGACGTTACTGGGCCCGCTCGAGTAAATCAACGATCAACGGGAGGGTCTTTACCTTTACCTTACCTTAAGAATCTTAGTTCCTTTTATTGGAGTCTTGTGTTAGTTACTAAGCTGTAGGAGCAAAGTATAACAATTCTTAGTTCTGTGTTGATCTTTTGATACCTTCTTAGCTAATATTAATAAAATATATATGTATATACAAGCATGCATATATACACAATATTATATATTTTCTTGTTTGAAATTGTTTTTTTCAATTTTACATTACACAACGACTCCAACTTTATTAGGAACCCCCAAATAACTTGCTCCTTCTCAATTATTTTAATAGTAGGACACTATATATGTAAGACATTGGGGCTGGAGCAATAGTACAGCAGGTAGGGTGTTTGTCTTGCACACGGCCGACCCGGGTCCAATTCCCTGCACCCCATATGGTCCCCCCGAGCACTGTCAAGAGTTATTCCTGAGTACAGAGCCAGGAGTAACCCTTGTGCACTGCTGGTGTGACCCAAAAAAGTAAAAGAAAAAAGAAAAAAATATAAAACGTGAATTTTAATTTTGTCTTTTTATATACTCTGACAAGCTTTAATTTTTTATTTAAACCTTTCATATTTAAGTTAATTATTGACATATTTAATATCATGGACTAATATAAAATGCATTTGAGTCTCTGTTAAATGAAGCTTTTATTTCTTCCTTGCTTACTAATTATTTTGTGTATGCAGAAAGCAAAATGGGTATATCTTATAAAATTTACATAGAGAAATGTTAAAGGAGAGAAATAAGAATAGATATATCTTCAACAGACAACATGGACTTCTACACCATGGAAAAAGTCATTTTTTTTTAATTTTGGAAATGAGCTTTGTCATGAGAAAACTACAGTTTTTTAAAAAGTGATTTTTCTTAGAGTTTCAGAAGTTTTTCAAAGCAAAGGTGTCTTGTAATGAAATATTACCAAGTTTTCTCTCTGATTACATTGTCATAATTAATTCCACTTATCTATATGCTAAAGGTATTCAATATATTACTACTCTTAGTACTTTAGAAAGTTATAATTTAAGGCAAAATCTGGAAATGATTCAAGTATCCAATGACTGGATTAGGTGTCATGGTACATATACACAATGGATATATATACATATATATACATATAATGAACATATATATTGTACATATATACATAGCCATTATATAATATGTACATAATAATGTATGCATACACATATATACATATAATGTACATATATACATAGCCATTAGTAAAGATGAAATAAAATCTGCTGATATATGAAAAGGTCTGGGGAGTGCAATATTGAGTGAAATTAGTCAAATGGAGAGGAACAGACAGAATTTTCTCACTCATTTTCGGGATATATTGAAACATAACAGTGAAGGGAAATGGTTTAGGAGAGGAAAAGGACTACTATGACAATGATAGGGGAAAAGTGTTCAATTTGGATGAGAACTGGGTGCTGAAAGTAGGTGAAGTGATATGTATGATATATTTTCAAGTATAGTTTTGCAAATGACATTGCCTTAAAAGAAAAAAAGAAAAAGGGGAAAGGGCCTGCTCTAGAGATAGGCTGGGAGTGGGACGAAAGCAGGGGATATTGTTGGAGGAAAGGAATATTAGTGAATGGGTTCGTTAAGGAAGTTGGGAGCCTGGAACTCAATCTTAAGTAAATTTACAACTTGGTAATTCAAGTTGTATTTTAAATGATTTAAATATAAAAAAAACGAAGCATCACATTTTATGTTGATTCTTTCTATCTCTAATATACTTTTAATGCAATATTTAGTTTATGTACTATAATTATCTATATGTATGTTTTGCTGAAAAATATTTTAATACATCCTACAGAGAAAGCTTATTGATAATGCACTATCTAAACATTTTTGTGTAAAAAGCATTATCTTTAAAAAATGTCTTAATGATTATGAATTACGTGCTCATTTTTTCAAAATTTTAAATACTTTGGCCATTCTATTTTTTTCTTTGTCTCTGATGAGTTCTTTGCAATTTCTTATTTTATTATTGTGTAAATATTGTGCATTCTCTCCTCAATTTTCTTCCAGTGTTATTATTTTGTAATTACTGTTATGAAGTTTGAATGTGTTGTATCTGCCATAGATCTAGTAATTTTGTATTTGTTCTGTCTAGTGGTTGCTAATATTGCTCGATTTTTGGTTTGGTGCCTACTATTAATTCTGGTAGAAATATGTGAGAATGGTTTTTCATTGTTTTTTCTTTTCTCTCTGCCATTATGTTTAAACATATGGCAAGTAATCTGGGGACTATACCATATATATTGGATATTCAGTTTCCTTTTTCCTTTATTTTTCAGCTTGG
The DNA here is from genome assembly GCF_029834395.1 of Sorex fumeus. Lineage (NCBI taxonomy): Eukaryota > Metazoa > Chordata > Mammalia > Eulipotyphla > Soricidae > Sorex > Sorex fumeus. Next base: position 10,240,675 of record NW_026606115.1, read on the forward strand.
TGATTTTTATTGACATATACTCGAATTCTCCTCAGAGACTCAGAGTCTCCTGCCCCCGTGCCTGGCTGTCCTCAGTGGGGCCCCTTGGAGCGGGGGGGGGGGTGTTGAGTTTCCCTCCCTGCCCCGAGCAGAGCCCCGGCAGCCGAAGACCTCCAGAACCAGCAACAGCCATGCTGAGACTACTCTCCACACGTCCGGACAAGCCTCATGCATGAACTGGCAGAGGAACCCAGGCATGCGGGTCCCGGGGCTGAGATCTCCAAGTCTGCTCGGATAGGGACTAGGCCTTCTCCACCCAGATCCCCCATCTTCCAGTAGGTAGGCATCACACCCACCAGCTGCTGCCAGTGCCAGGTGATCCCATCAACGACCAAGACCCAGAGACTATAAAACCCAGTTCTCAGAAGACATCTTATTATCTCGTTCTTACTTTGGAGAACCCGCAGGCTACTGAAAGTATCCTGCCCACACAGCAGAGTCTGGCAAACTTCCTGTGTTGTACTCAATATGCCAAATACCAGTAACAATGATTGGTCTCATTCTCCTACCCCTGAAAGAGCACTGAATGGATCTTTTAAAACCTCAGGCCTAGGAAGAAGGAGACGTTACTGGTGCCTGCTCGAGGCAATCGATGAACAACAGGATGATCGTGATCGTGATCATGATATTCAAATTCACTGGTTATTTCTTCAGTTATTTTTCAGTATGCTGTTGAGTTCTTGAAATTCATTATTAATTGTTGTAAAGCTTTAATTTATAGGTTTTTTTCACTGTTAGAATTTTGTGTCCCATCTTACATTATCTGACTAATTTTTGTATGCTGTATAATGTTCTATTAGATTATATAACAAATTAATCACTATTTCAAATTGTTTATTTACTAATTTAAAATGTATCATATCTGACTTGTGCTCTGATAATTAACTAGTTTCTACAGACCAGATTCTCCCATTTTTACTTATGTAAAGTGATTTAAAACTGTCAATGACAATTTTATGTATGCATCACTTTGGCATCACACCAAGCACCAGAGTTCCCAGTCTTTCTGGTTCTTTAACCTGTCTTGTAATCTTTTGCTAAAACCATGATATAATTCCCTAAATAATATGAGCTTATGTAAATCGACTTCTAATATGAATAGTGATGCTAACAAGGCAATACATTATTACTATTTACTATTTGTTATGTTTATAGCTGCCAAAGACTTCAAATTCCTTGGCATTTTTAATTTCACATTGGTCTTTCCTAAGTAGTCTTCTTCAAAAAGATCCCATTGGCTAGTACATTAATATTTATGTTCAATTATCTTGGTGTGCTAAGATATGAATAAATGGAATAAATTTCTAATCCTCCAGTTAAATTTCATTTTGCATCATGTCCTTGGTCTTTTATCTTTACCAGTGTTTATTACTACTTACATATTTTATATAATTACATCTACCACTATAAGTGAGACGGAAGGATATTTCTTTCTGTATATCTCCAAGATAAGATTCTGTTGAATATTTATTATGGTGAATACTTTGAGACTGATTTTCATTATTATCTTTTCTTCTGCTTTCAAGACCTTAATGGGAACCTTCCTTATTTATCTTCAGTGTAAATATCCAGTGGATCTCCCCAACATAAAATCTATAAAACGGTGGTTGACACTTAGACTGCAGTCACTAGGAGTCTTTCATTGTCACATTTTATTACAATCAGTCTATAGTAATTAATTCACATCACCAGCTAAGTGTTTCTCTGAATTTATGGCTATTTTACCTTTAACTCCAAGTAAGTAATTTTCAGTTACTGGAAATAATCACTGGATCCAACTCTCATCCTAGGTTTGGCACTGATATTTGTCTGTAAATTTAGCTCCCTCATTGACAAAACAGTAATTAATTTATTTTCATATTTTATTGATTAATTTTCTTGTTTAAGATCTGGAATAATGAATTTCATGTTCTTTATAAATTGGAATTGAAACCAGAACTTGGGATCAGATCAATTTTAGGATGAACATAATGAATAAACATCACATGTTATTAGCTACATTTATGTTTTCCTATTGACTGCAACTTCTGGAGACTAGAATAATAACATAATCAATGCTTTCATTATTCCCCCACTTTCCTCCATTCTTATATGTATCTTTATATCTATACATAAATGTAAAATAAATAGTTCAAAATTTTAATCTCTATGAGATTTAAACAATGTAGATCATTCTGTAGCAGAAGAGCTACAATAAACACCTTAGCACCAATGGACGACACAATACACGTATTTTATAAAACACTCATATTTTTAATAATTTCTCATTAAAGTACAGCTTATAACTGTGGAGAAGAATAAGTGGGAGACCAGAAATATTATTCTTGTGATAGAGCATATGATTTTTATGTGTCAGATACTGGGTTTGAGCAGAGCACCACAGGTCACCACCACAGAACAGCATCTCATGAATTCCCACCAAGCACTACTGGGTCCATTCCCTTCCCCCGTAATACCATGTGCTATCCCTGGAATTTTAAGAATAATAAAAATAAGTAAAATGAAAAATTTATGAAATCACAAGTTGACTATGCAATTTAAAATTGGTTCTAGCACAATCTTCTAATAATTCTAGCATTGCAGCAAACATAAATGCCATTCCAAATTCATTTCTCTTGTTTAATTCTATTAATATGTTTCTTATTTTCTTAATTTTGAGACAACATCTGGCTATGTTTGCGGAATACTCCTGGTTTATTGCTCAGAGTTCAGTCTTAGTGCTGCTAGGAAAACTGTGTGGTGCCAGAAATTACACCCAGTCCTTCTAAACTTAAAGCATATGCTCTAAGTTCTATAGGATGTTTCTATAGCACTATTTAATTTCAACTATTTCTTACATAGTTGTTGACAGTCTTATGTACTTTTGATACTTAATGCTCTTTTCACTACCTTATATTTAATTTTTGATTTAATTCTGAGATTAATAAAGTTAATACTGTTGTAATTTACTGAATTTAAATGTAATGATCATTTAATAATGTAATGATCGAGAGTACCCCACCCACACGGCAGAGCCTGGCAAGTTACCTGTGGAGTATTCGATATGCCAAAAACAGTAAATACAATGGGTCTCATTCCCCTGACACTGAAAGAGCACACAAAACGGCAGCAATAAGAACGATGAGGAAGAAGAGACTAATAAAATCTCAGGGTCAAAGTAGGCTGCCAAAATGAAGAATAACTCAAATCACTATCTTATACTTTCAATGCATGTACACTAGTAATTGGATGCATCCATCGAGGACCTCATGGTGCAAGCAAGAAAGATCAAGTATGACACCATTAGACTGAGTGAGACGAGAAGGCATCAACCACATAACGCCATTTTCAACACTGGAGAAAAACTGTTCCTCGTAACATGCGGCAAAAGAGGCATCAATGGTTTCAGTTATCCTTGTTAACACGAACTTGGCCATGAGCATTGATTCATTCAAGTGCCTAACAACCCGAATCAGACGATTACACTTGAATAGATGTGGCTCACTGCCGGCAGTATCTATCTTCATTGTCTACGCACCAACATCCAATTATGATGAAGGAGAAATTGAGAAGTTCTACATGGAGCTGGAGAAGTTCTATAAAGAAGACCACACATGTGGCAGGTTCTTCAGGTGTTCATGTCTGACCTGAACCTGCCATAAGTACTCATCAATGCACTGGCTCGACTCTTCACACGCTACCTGTATGAATGCAAGATTCCATACCAGTGGAAAACCAGCAGGACTGTTCTACTGTACAAGAAGTAAGACATCCATGACATTGGCAACTATTGCCCAATCTGCCTGTTGTCCATCGTCTACAAGCTGTTCTTTTGTGCCATCCTGAATAGGATTGGCAGAACACTACATGGACAACCAAACGAGCAATCCAGGTTGCGAAAAGGATTCAGTACAACCGACTATATCCACATGGTAATCAAGCTCATTGAGGTTTTTCGGGAGTTCAAAATGCTGCTCTGTCTGACGTTCTTTGATTTAAAGAAGGCCTTTGATTCTGTTGAGACAGAAGCAGTCATCGAAGCCCTAGCCAAACAGGGTGTTCAAACTCAATAGATCAGGATCCTCCGTGAGCTGTACTACAGATTCACTACCAGAATCTCACCATTCAACAGGGAAGTGATCATTGACATCAATAGAGGGGTTCAGCAGGGTGATACCATTTCACCAAAAATCTTCAGTGCAGCCCTCGAAAAATGTCATGCATCAACTGGAATGGAAAGGAATGGGAGTGAAGATAGATGGTAGGCAACTACATCGCCTCTGCTTTGCTGAGGACATCGTTCTAATAACACCATACATTAGCCAAGTGGCACAAATGCCAGCCGACTTAGACTGTGAGTGTGGAAATGTCGGACTGCAGCTGAATCTCACAATGACAATGTTTATGAGAAACAGACTGATTCCTGACATTCCATTCATTCTCAACAAAATGAACATCACCAACTGCAACAGTTATGTGTACCTAGGTCGAGAACTCAACATGCCAAATGACCTGGAACCTGAGTTGCGCAGGAGGAAGAGAGCGGCTTGGAAGCCTTCAAGACCATCGAAGAAATAGCTAAGAGGATGAAGAACCTCTGACTCCAGGCACATCTCTTCGATTCCACTTAGATTTGCTCCTCTTTGATTAACAAATGCCTCAGATACCTGGGCTCTATGAAAACTGGATGAGAACACTATTTGGGTCTCCAAAAGAAGAATTAAAAGAGCTATGCTTGGAGTATCATGCTTCACTCAAGTGAGAGAAAGAATTCGGTGTCCGACCTCCATCTACAATTGAGAATCAGGGATGCTGTCTCGTTTGCCAAGGCATCGAAAATCAGATGGGCTGGACACCTAATGTGACTTGAAAACAACCTCTGGACTAGAGCTGTTACCCACTGGATTCCATGGAACGCAAAAGATCACATGGCCACCCACCTATGACATGGTAAGACTTTTTTGTAATGACCCTGAACAATTGGTTTGAGGCTTTTCATGTTGCTGGAGCAAACAGACACCACTGCACTACAATAGCACCCAACAGGGACAAATGGAGACATTACTGATGGCTACTCAAGCAAATTGATGAGTAATGGGATGTCAAGTGATCAAGTGATCATTTTAACAGAAAAATGATACCCATATATAAAATTAATTATATCAAGGGTTTTATGATAAATGGCCGAATGGGAACTGGAAAATTAAGATTCCTGCTAAAGTACAATTAATAAAATAAAACAAGAAAATATTTGTCTAATTATACAACCACATGTGATTTTATAGAGTGACTAATTTAATAATATATCTGAAGATGATATAGAATTATTAGGGGATTGTGTTTCATCAATAAATATCAGTGTGGTGACTGAAATTAACTTTTTTTTAGTAGTTTTTATTTCTGGCATGATATTTTTGTTGTTGTTGTTTTTGTTTTATTGAAGCACAGTGAGATACAGTTACAAATCTTTCATGATTGAGTTTCAGTCATACAATGATCAAACACCCATCCTTCCACCAGTGCACATTGTCCACCACCAATGTCCCCAGTAATTCTCCTGCCACTCCCACAACATTTCACCCCTGCCTCTATGACAAGCACTTTCTTTATTACTCTCTCTCTATTTTGGCATATTATTATTTACAATACAGATACTGAGAGGCCATCATGTTTGTCCTTTGTCTACTTTCAGCATATATCTTCCATCTCAAATAATCCCTCCAACCATCATTGACTTAGTTGTCTCATTTCTATTCCAACTGCCTACTCCCCCAGCACATGAGGCAGGCTTTCAACCATGGAGCAATCCTCCTGGCCCTTGTCTCTACTGTCCTTGGGTGTCAGTCTTATATTATGTTATTTTATATTCTACAAATGATTGCAGTCATTCTATCTTTGTCCCTCTCTTACTGACACATTTCACTTAGCATGATACTCTCCATGACCATCCACTTATAAGCAAATTTCATGACTTCATATTTCCAAGCAGTTGCATAGTATTCCATTGTGTGGATGTACCCAAGTTTCTTTTTTTTTTTTTATTTATTGAATCACTGTGGGAAAAGTTACAAAACTTTCAGGTTTCAGTCTCGGTCATGCAATGATCAAACACATTTCCCTTCACCAGTACTTATTTTTCACCACCAAGAACCCCAGTATAACCCCCTCCCACCCCTCCCAATGCCTGTGAGGCAGATGAATTCTGATTATCACTCTATCTACTTTGACTAGATTGATTGTTTTGACATAAACATTCACCATTATTGTTTAGAGTTTACACCCCAAAATCAGACCTGCTGAAAAGGCATTGCAAAATAATTGGTTTTCTATAGCTGGTTACAAGAAACAAATGATGTTGCATGGCCGCTATTGCGATTTTGGATTTCTGATATTGTACTTATTAAGCCTGGAAGTATTTCTGCTGAGAGCAAGATACTTATGAGATTGGTTTCTGTGGCTCTGGAGGCATGGTGCCGTGGATTAATGCAAAGTCCATTCACTTTTCTGCCGCAAGCTGCTGGGCTCTGCATTAAGTCCTTGTGCTTTTGGAACATAGCCGTGCCAGAGACCCGCTCGTAGGGGGCAACCCTTAACCTCAGTAGGGCGTGAAGGACAAGCCGGGAACGTCCCCCTTCCCAAGCGGGTTCAGTTTAAGGCATGATATTTTTTAAATAACTTTTTTTGAAAAAGAAAACGTTCCTTTGCTCAAATCTTTCAGGGAAAGTAAACATATGCTCTCATACATATGCTCTCATATATTATTAGATGCTCTATTAGAGCAATATTTATATAGTAATTTTTTTACTAATGTATTTAGTCGTTTTTTTAAATTTTATTGAATCATCGTGAGATAATTACAAGCTTTCATGTTTGGGTTACAATCACACAAAGATCAAACACCCATCCCTCCACCAGTGCACTTTCCCCACCACCAATATCCCCGGTATTATAACCCCCTTTTCACATCCCTATACTCTCTCTCTATACTTTTGGGCATTATGATTTGCAATACAGATACTGAGAGGTTATCATGTTTTGTCCTTTATCTATTTTCTGCACACATCTCCCATCCCAACCGGTTCCTCAAGCCATCATTTTCTTAGTGATCCCTTCTCTATTCCAGCTGCCTTCTCCTCTTTGCTCATGAGGCAAGCTTCCAGCTATGGAGCAATCTACCTGTCCCGTGTATCTACTGTCCTTCGGTGTCAGCCTCATGTTATATTGTTTTATACTCCACAAATGAATGCAGTCCTTCTATGTTGTCCCTCTCTTTCTGACTCATTTCATTTAGTATGATACTCTCCATGTTTATCCATTTATAAGCAAAGTACATGACTTCACCTCTCTAACAGCTACATAGTATTCCATTGTGTAGATATACCAAAGTTTCTTTAACCAGTCATCTGTTCTAGGGCACTTGGGTTGTTTCCAGTTTTTGACTATTGTGAACAGTGCTGCAATGAACATATAGGTACAGATGTCATTTGTACTGTGCTTTTTTGCATCCTCGAGATATATTCCCAGAAGTGGTATTGCGGGGTCATATGGAAGCTCAATTTCTAGTTTTTGAAGGACTGTCCATATGTTTTCCAGAAAGGCTGTACTAGTGAGAAATGAACTTTATTGAAGGCAGGCATGAGCAGGTAGGGGAAGGGATAATGTTTGCAATTATTAGTCCACCTTATGGACAGAAGTGAAAGATTGCACTGCTGGAAAAACCAAGATCCAGAGTGAAAATAAAATAAAATTAAATCAAGGAAAATAATAATAGAAAAAGGAAAGTGGGAGAATAAAACCAGAGAGAAGTAAGACATTGAATTTTAGCAGTTTAAGCGGATTCTGAATTTTCTCTCAGTTGATGGACTGCTGTGTTGCTCCAACTCTCCATCAGAGAATGTAACAACCATGGAGACTTGGTCTAAGAGATAGAGATTTTATTTTATTGTTTTATTTTATTCCAGGTTTGCTGGAATAGTATTTATAGTGGTAGAGGGCAGCATGAAGCTCTCTAACTCTCTACAAGTTAAGCCCTACACCCTCCTCATTAACAAGTTACCCATTCTTTGAAGGTCTCCACCTCAATGTCTTTTTTCGACCTTATCCCTATTTAAACCAGAGGGCAAAGAAAATAATTCCAATACTAAATCCACAGTGCCACCTACAGGAACACAAAATAATAAAAACATAGATGCATGAATGCATAAGCAGTGTGGTTTTGCTGTCTAATTTTGTGAAGATAAGATAACATTTCTCAAAGGACATTTCCAAACATTGCACTAACCTTGCATATATAGAATAAATTTCATGTCGTCATGTTCTTTAATTATTCTATACATTATCTGATTTGCTACTTTGTCAATAAATATGTATGTGGCATAGGTGTATAGGAGTGTACGGTTCCTTTCTTGCACTGTCTTTATTTGACTTTGTTATTATGGTAATTGTGGCCTTATGAGGTAAAAATATCCTCTACTCCATCTTTCTAGAATATATTTTTAACTTCATTGTATTCGTTAAATGCTAAAACAAATCTAATCAAGATAATCAGTAAGTCAATCTGAAAGTAATGTTTTTCTTTAATTTGGAAAGTCATAAGCTTTCAATTTCAGTTTCACATATAAGCCATCACTTGATCACTTGATCACTTGACATCCCATTACTCATAGATTTGCTAGAGTGGGCACCAGTAATGTCTCCATTCGTCCCTGCCACATGCTAGTGTAGCCCAATGGAGTGTGCTCATTCTAGGAACACGAGGAGCCTCAAATTGATCAGTCAGGGTCTTGACAAAGAAATCCAACCATCTCGTAGGTGGGCAGCCATGCGATCTTTTGACGTCCCATGTAATCCAGTCGGTAATGGTTCAAGTCCAGCAGTCGTCACCAAATCTCATTATGTGTCCAGTCCATGTGATTTTTGATGCCTTGCCAAACGAGACATCATCCCTGATTCTTGATCGTTGAAGGAGGTCAGAGCTATGGACTCTTTCTCTCATTTGAATGAAGCGTGATACTCCAAGCATAGCTCTTTCAATTTCTCTTTGGGAGACCCGAATAGCATTCTCATCTTGTTTTTGTAAGGTCCAGGTCTTTGAGGCGTATGTTAATGGAGGAAGAACAGTGGAATCCAAGAGATGTGCCTGGAACTGGAAGTTCTTCATCCTCTTAGCTATTTCTTCAATGCTCTTGAAGATGTTCCAAGCTGCTCTATTCCTCCTGCACAACTCAGGTGCCAGGTCATTCGTCATGTTGACTTCTGGACCTAGGTTACATAACTGTTGAGTTCAGAGATATTTGTTCCATTGAGAGCAAATGGAATGTCAGGAACGAAACTGTTTCTCATAAACATTGTCTTCGTGAGATTCATTTGAAGTCTGACTTTTCCACACTCATGATCGAAGTCAGCCAGCTTTTGTGTCACTTAGCTAATGTTTGGTGTTACTATAATGATGTCATCAGCAAAGTGGAAGTGGTGTAGTTGCTGACCATCTATCTTCACTCCCATTCCTTTCCATTCTAGTCATCGCATGACATTCTGGAGGGTGGCACTGAAGAGTTTCAGTGAAATGGTATCTCCCTGCCAAACCCCTCTCTTGACGTCAATGATCACTTCCCTATAGAATGGTGAGATCCTGGTAGAGAATCTGTAATGCAGCTCACAGAGGATCCTGATCTATTGAGTTTGAACGCCCTGTTTGGCTAGGGCTTCGATGACTGCTTCTGTCTCAACAGAATCAAAGGCCTTCTTTAAATCAATGAACGTTAGACAGAGTGGCATTTTGAACTCCTGAAAAACCTCAATGAGCTTGGTTATTGTGTGGATATGATCAAACGTGCTAAATCCTTTGCAGAACTCAGCTTGCTCACATGGTTGTCCTTCATCTGGTGTTTTGCCAATCCTATTCAGGATGACTCGAGTGAACAGCTTGTAGATGACAGACAATAGGCAGATCGGGCAACAGTTGCCAATGTCGTGGATGTCTCCCTTCTTGTACAGTAGTACAGTCCTGCTGGTTTTCCACTGGGACAGAACCTTGCATTCATGCAGGTAGCATGTGAAGAGCTGAGCCAGTGTATTGATGAGTACTTATGGCAGATTTTTCAGGTGTTCGGGTCTGACCTTTCTGGGCCTGGTGCTGTTCACTTCTTTACCAACGAAATGGCGTCTCGGATTTCAGAAGGGAGAGTGTTGGGAACGACCTATTCATCCTGTGGAATTTTATATGTGGGCAGGTGGACGTGGCTATTAAAGAGATCTGAGTAGAAGTCATGAAAAATCTTCTCCATTGCCCTTCTGGAAGATGTGATGGATCCATCAGGATGTCGGAGGGCCATCATCTTGGTCTTGTAGTTAGCGAAAGACAGGCAGGTATTGCAAATGCTTTTCCTGGCTTCTGTTGCATCTGCCAGCACTGCTGCTCTTCTCTCTTTGAGGTCTTCCTTAATCGCTTCTTTGCACTGTTTTGGGAGCTTGAAAGTTCACTTGCGGTTGTCTGAGGCTTGCGCCAAGCCACATTGGCCAATAATCTCAAGAGTTTTCAAAGACTGGTGTATTTTTGTGGCTATCTCTCTCTTGGTGTTCTTCGCACAATTATGGAGTTGCTGAACCAGTCGATCGTATTACTCATCAATGTTGCAACAATGCCATCTTTCCATGTTGCTGCAATAGTGCCAAAGAGCTCCCAGTTAGTGGTCGTTCTGGGAGTTCTCTTCTTAAACTTAAACTTTGCAGCCCTTTCTCCCCGCTTCTTGAAGTAGAATTTTGCACAAAGAAGATGGTTGTCCGATCCCATTTGTGATTTTGGGACAACAGTGACATCGGTCAGGCAAAAGCGTCAATTGAATATGATGATGTGGTCTGTTTCGTTGTGGAACCATCTACAGGGAGACTCCCAAGTCCAACGTTTAGATTCAGCCTTCTGGAACTGTGAGTTACCCTGGATGGTCTTGGTAGACTTGTTTTTCAGACAAATGCTGATAATTATTTATCAACACTAGAGCTGACTTGTAACTACAGCTAAATGTTCTTCTCATGAAAAGAGAAAAGGAAATAGCTTTGATGGGGTTGTGGAGAATGTATAGGGATAAGTACTGAGCAGAATTAGACGTTCCCACCAAACTAAAGCAAACAAATATTTAACAGCATATTACTAATAATATTGTAACATTAATGAAAACAGCAGTGATAAAAGTCAACAAAGGATAGAGGGAAGAAAAATGTACATAACAGGAATATTAAATTATATGTATACTCAACTGGTGACAAAACCACTCAAAAGCCTATTTTAGATGTAGAATTTATGATCCAATCATCATGGTAAACACAAACAAAAATGTGGAGTGGAGACATTTAGAAGGAAATAAAATTAAATGGAAAAAATCATTAAGGAAATTGTCTACATGAAAAGTAAAGAACAAAAAGGGGAGTATGAAACTAAGAGAAGTATTAGGCAGAAAAAATTAAGAGTAATAGCAACACATAAAAGTTATTTATCAATATTCAAGTTGAATGTGAATTTTTAAAAAGCAAATCACCAAGAGTTGTGAAGCTGAAAAGTTATATATGATTGAATTTCAGGCAAACAGCATTCCAACATCAATTCCTTCACCACGTCCCTTTCCCGCCACTAATGTCCCCAGTTTCTCACCTGTCGCCTTCCCACACACAGCCTCAGTCTATTGCAGGTATTTCATTTCTTTATTCTCTTTCTACTTGCACACTGCATTTTACAATTATGTTGCTCAGAGAATATGACTCACATCACTTTAACTCCTTTCAGCGCCCCATCTGCCTCGAAAGTCACCCTTTTTATAGACCATTGTCATGACCTGTCCAACCCCCCTGTAGGATATCACTGTTTTGTCCTTCTGCATAACCTCCTGTAGTTTAGATTTATTAGGTTGCTTCCATCACAGTGCTCCCAATCCTCTGTGTTTATTTGTAACTTCTTTCTTTGTGCTCTGTTGACTTGTAAATATTGTTTTTCTCTTCTCCCTAAGTCCTTTACATAGTTTATTCAGAGCAATGTCCTTTTTGTATGGACACAAGAAGACATGCTTTCTTTTTTTTTTTTTAATTTTTATTAGTGAAACACCATGAGGTACAGTTGCAGACTTACAAATTTTTGTACTTGGATTTCAATTATACAATGATCAAATACCCATACCTCCACCAGTACCCATTTTCCACCACCACGGGTCCCAGTATCCCTCCCACCCCCCATCCCCCCATCCCCCCTGCCTCTGTGGCAGGGAATTCCCTTCTGTTCTCTCTCTCTTTTTGGGTGTTGTGGTTTGCGAAAGAGATATTGAGTGGAAATCACCTTCAGTCTATAGTCTACTTTCAGCATGCATCTCCCATCCTGGGAGGATCCTCCCAGCACCCTTTATTTGGTGCTCCCTTCTCTATCTGAGCTGCCTTTTCCCCAGGAGTACGTGTGGCTGGCCTCCTAGCCATGGAGTGAACCTCCTGGTATTTATCTCGGCTATTCTTGGGTGTTAGTCTCCTATTTTGTTACTTTATGTTCCCCAGATTAATGCAATCTTTCTATGTCTGTCCCTCTCTTTCAGACTCATTTCGCTTAGCATGATACTTTCCATGTAGTACCATTTTTATGTAAATTTCATGACTTCATCTTTTTCAACAGCTACATAGTACTCCATTGGGTAAATGGACCAAAGTTTCTTTAACCAGTCATCTGTTTTCGGGCACTCAGGTTTTTTCCAGATTCTGGCTATTGTAAAGAGTGTTGCAATGAACAAACAAGTGCAGATGTCACTTCGACTATACTTCTTTTTGCCTCTCTGGGATATATTCCCAGGAGTGATAATGCTGGGTCAAATGGGAGCTCAATTTCTAATTTTTTGAGAATAGTTCATACTGTTTTCCAAAAGGGCTGAACCACACTTGGCATTCCCACCAGCAGTTAAGGAGGGTCCCTTTCTTGCCGCATCCATGTCAGCACAGGTTGCTTTTGTTATTTTGGGTGTGGGCCAGTCTTTGTGGTGTTAGATGATATCTCATTGTTGTTTTTATCTGCATCTCCCTGATGATTAATGATGTAGAGCATTTATTTTCTCATGTGCCTTTTAGCCATTCTGATTTCTTCTTTGGGAAATTTTCTGTTCATTTCTTCACCCCATTTTTTGATGGGTTTGGGTGTTTTTTTCTTGTGGAGTTCAACAAGTACTTTGTATGTATATCCTTGATATCACCCCCTTTTTCGGATGTGTATTTGGCGAATATCCTTTCCCATTCTGTAGACTGTCTTTGTATTTTGGTCACTGTTTTTTTTGAGGTGCAGAAGAAGAAGACATGCTTTTGTAATGTGACTCAGTAATATTTCCCTCCTGGGAATCTGTTCTCTCACCTAAGCCTCAGCTACCTTTACTTTCTACAGCCCCAAAAAGCAGGGTCGCAAAGAGGAACTGGATGGAACCAGGACAAGTGGTAAGCTATGTGCTACCCTGTCATCGAGATGGGCCTGGCCAAAGAGCCATAATGCTTAACTGGAGCGATAGCACAGCGGGTAGGGAGTTCGCCTTACAAGCGGCCAACATGGCTGACCCGAGTTCGATTCCTCTGCCCCTCTCAGAGAGCCCGGCAAGCTACCGAGAGTATTCGATATGCCAAACACAGTAACAACAAAGTCTCCAATGGAGACGTTACTGGGCCCACGATCAAGTTAAGAGCTTGGTCATGGACAAATGCTGTGATGATCCAAAATTAATAACTAGAGTTGGACCCTGCTAGGGTTAGGAATGATTAATCTGGTCTGAGTGCTGTAGTCTGATTCTGTGGCAAGATGTTCCCAGGAGAGCTGCCCTATAAGCCTCAATGTTATCTCTACTGTGTCCATGCAAAAATAATTATTATTAAGATGTTGATAGAGCTATTAGACTAAGGAAAAGAGAAAAACACCTTAAGGGGTATTTTGCCCTTGGGCAGTCAGTAAGGGCCTTGGAATATCCTAGGTGGTGTTAAATAAAGCCAGAAAATTAAGATTATACACCTTATAGGTCGGAGCGATAGCACAGCGGTAGGGTGTTCGCCTTACAAGCGGCCAACATGGCCGACCCGAGTTCGATTCCTCCGCCCCTCTCGGAGAGCCCGGCAAGCTACCGAGAGTATTCGATATGCCAGACACAGTAACAACAAAGTCTCCAATGGAGACGTTACTGGGCCCGCTCGAGCAAATCGACGATCAACGGGAGGGCCTTTAGTTTAAGAAAAATTACCATCTGCAGAAAAAAATAATTGGTTGGGCTGGAGCGATAGCACAGCGGGTAGGGCGTTCGCCTTACAAGCGGCCAACATGGCCGACCCGAGTTCGATTCCTCCGCCCCTCTCGGAGAGCCCGGCAAGCTACCGAGAGTATCTTGCCCGCACGGCAGAGCCTGGCAAGCTCCCCGTATATTCGATATGCCAGACACAGTAACAACAAAGTCTCCAATGGAGACGTTACTGGGCCCGCTCGAGCAAATCGACGATCAACGGGAGGGCCTTTACCTTTTACCTTTTAGGTCGTATTGGAAATGCAGTGGCATAGTGAGAAGTAGATGGGGTAATAGCCGTTTCAAAGCTCTCCAACTTAAGAAAGTGGAGTTGTTCATAGTAAGCACTCAAGATGCATTGCAGTTCTGAGGGGTCTGTTTTAATTTATCTCCCTTTATAAAGATTCTATTTATCTGTGTAATTTCTTGTTTTTATCTTATTTGTCTGCACAAAGGTTTGTCTATTTTTTTTAATCTTTTGAATTTCAGTTTCTGGTTTCATTGGATATTTTTTGCATTGCTTTCTTGGTTTGTATATTGTTGATTTTTCCTTTGTTTTTTTTTTATAATTCATTTCCTTCTGCTCATCACTGTCACTGTCTTCCTGTTGTTCATCGATTTGCTCGAGTGGGCCGCAGTAACGTCTCCACTCATTCCTGTCACGTGCTAGTGTAGCCCGATGGCATATTGGGGGCACTTTCAGGGTCAGGGGAATGAGGACCATCATTGTTACTGTTTTTGGCATATCGAGTATGCCACGGGTAGCTTGCCAAGCTCTTCTGTGCGGGTGGGATACTCTCAGTAGCTTTCCAGGCTCTCTGAGAGGGACAGAGGCTTTTGGAGTAGCCTCTAATCACCTTTACAGGTGTTCCCAGTCACGTATATACGAGGGCATATATGCATATATCCTTCTGCTCATATTGGGATTTATTTATTGTTGATTCTTCAGATGTCTTAGATGTGCATTTAGATTGTTGACTTTATTCTCTTCTTCTTTCTTTAGGTAGACCTGCATTGGTATAAGCTTTGCTATAAGTATTTATTTTGTTGTTTCCCATAGATTTCGATAGCTTGTTTTTTTTACTCTCATTAATCTCAAGGGATTTTTTTTTATTTCTTCCTTGATTTTTTCTTTTATCCAGCTGTAATCTAGTAGCATGTTGTTTAGTCTCCAAGTGTTAGAGTTTCTCCACATATTCATTTTATGATTAATTTCCATCTAGGCAGCATATTGGTCTGTTAGGATGTGTGGTATGGTTTTTATGTTTGTGAATCTATGTAGGTTTGTCTTATACCCTTATATGTTATCAGTCCTGGAGAATGTCCTATGTGTATAAGAGAATAATATGTATGTGTATATATACAGAGTCTTTTCAACATTTGTTATTTTAAGATTTATTTATATATGTTGCTTTACTCAGTTGAGGTGATATCTCATTGTCATTACAATTTATGTCTCCCTCATTCTGTGTAATGATGAACACCTGTTCATATGCTTATTGGCCATCCATATGTCTTCTTTACTAATGTGGTTGCTGAATTTTTGTTGCTGGGTCTTGAGTACTTTATGAATTTTGCATGTTTGTCTTTTATCTGAAGTACTATAGGGAACATATTATGTACATCCAGGTGTATTTTTGTTTTTCTAAGGTTCTTGTCTATTAACTGATGTTCTGGTTGTTTGCTCTATTCAATGATGAGAGCAGAGAATGAAAGTTGCTCAATACTATTGTGCTAACATGATGTCTTTCCTAAGGACTACCAGAAATCGCTTTATAAAATTTGATGTCCCTTCGTTCAGTACCTATATATTGGTGAGAGTTAATTCCTCTTGATCTATTCGTCCCTTAAAGGCATGTCATTTTCATCCCTGTCTATTACTAATTTCCTTAGCTTCAGTGATATTTGGTCACTATATATTTTTTAGTTTGCTGTATAACTTTTCTCCAACCATTCACTCTGAGACTGTACTTACTGTGGAGTGTAAGCGGGTAAATTGCAAGCAATGAAAGATGAATTTTGTTTCCTGATCCATTGAGCCTCTCCCTGCCTTTTTAATGGGAGACCATTGACATTTAGAGAAATTACTGTTAAAAAGGATCACATTGTCATGCAACTATGAAGAGTTTGGCTTCTTATGCTCTTGGATCATTGTTGCTTCTTTTTTGTGTGTTTTGTTCTTAGGACCACACTATGTGGTGCTCAGGGTTTACTTTAGATCTGTCCTTCCTGGTGGTGGTTCAGGGATCATAAGAGGATTAAACACATGCCGGCAGTATGCAACAAAAGTGTGGGACCCACTTTACTACCTCTCAGTCCTAATATTTACTTTTTATCTGTGTCCATGCAGTATCCCTAACAGGGCTAACTTAGATGCTACAAATGTGCTTCACTGCTCTTTTATCTGAGAATAATTTGTTTCTTCCTCCATCTCTACTTTATAACCTTGAAGAATAGAAGTTTCTTGGTTGATGGTTATTTCCATTAAATAATTTGTATATGTTTTTCCATTCTCTCTTTTATAGCGGTTAATTAGAAAAATATTCGATGGATTTCAATTTTTTCACCGAATATATAAGTTTTTGCTTCTTTCTCATTTAAGAAGACTTTCTGTGTCTTTTTTCCTTTCCATTTTTATTACAATGTACCTTGATGTTATTCTGTGTAGATTTACTTTGATGTACACTCCATGAGCCTCTTTGATCAGAGATCTGATATTCAAGTAGTTTAACATGAGAATCTGCTGCTGCTCAGGTTCTATAGTGCTACTGAATACCCATCAGTGGCTGATGGACTCTACGAAGTTTCACCTGGTGATGCATAGACCAGGGATTAAAATGGGGTTGGCTGCATGTAAATCACCTTAATTTTGTACTATATTGCCAGACCTAATAGTCTTTTGGATGTAAATAAAAACGTTACAAATCTAGGTTCATATGCAGTTTCATTGATTACTATGAGACATTTACTGTTTATATTTTCTTTCATAGTCATGACTACATGTATAAAAATGTGTCTTTCTTTAATCATTATCTTCCGTTAGAATATTACATAATGAAATAAAATGCTTCTACTTAATCCTGATCATTTTCATTTTGAATCAAAGTAATATTCAAATATTTCAAGTTAAGGCAAATATATATTCATCTAACATTTATCTCTTTAAATTTAAGAACATGAACCAGGAAAAATCATGTCCACTTTCAATTAATCGGAAAACAGCAAGCATTCCTTTCCCTAAAACAGAAAACGTCTTATAAGCATAGTTTTTATGATCTATTAAAGCACCCATTTCTTGGCACTATCCAACCCTGTATCTTATAATTATATGCTGTATGCTTTATATTAATTTGAAGAATCTGATATTTATATTGAAACTATATATTCATTTTCAAGGACGACTACAACAAAACATAGTAAATAACCTAAAATAACAGAAATATGTGATCTTCCTGTTCTAGATGCTGTACTTGTAAAATAAAAGTATAAACATATTCTTGTCCCCTTCTGATACACTATGTAGTGTTCCATTTTCCCCCTTTCTGCTAGTAGCCATCAAGTTTTAGCATTTGTTGCCTTTTATCATATCACTACCTCTGCTTTCATATGCCATTCTCCCTGTATACATCTTCTCTTCTCTGTTTACAAAAGAAGGATCATACTGAATTTGGGTCCACTCTGAAGTCTTAATCATATTATGAAAGTACCTTAAAAAACTTTTTTTTTCAAATAAGGTCACATTTATATGTGTGAGAATTTAAAACTTTAGCATTTCTATGTGTGTCACACAGTTCAATCCTAAATATATTCCAATAAAGGAAGTAAAATTTAAAAATTAAATGTAAACTGCCCCCACATTTTGAATTATTTCCGTAAGTATCATTGCAGGCACTCCATTTATAAGCTGCGCTTTCTTGCTGAAAAAGATAAGAGTTTTTATGGTGATTAAATTCTAATTAATTTTGTGACTGAGTAACTTTGCAAACATTCTTCAGGAAATAGTGAAAGGATTTAAAGATTATTTCAAGTTGTTAGAGGTGGCAGCGGAGAAATATCTAGATGCTCAAACATTCTTTCACCCCTATGTAGGATTGACTTAAGTTGAAGTAAAAGTATGTTTTATTTTTTTACAAAAGTAAAAGGCATTTGGGGGAATGAGACCCATTGTATTTACTGGTTTTGGCATAACAAATACGCCACAGCTTACCAGGCTCTGACGTGCAGGCGGGATATTCTCGGTAGATTGCCAGGCTCTCCGAGAGGGATAAAGGCTTTTAGGGTGACCTTTAATCGTCCTTGCAGGTGTTCCCATGGCTCAAACCATATTTGAACCCTATCAAATATGGTTTGGTAATCCTGGAAGATGGGTATTAAGTGTCTTATGATGCAGCCGCACGGTCCAGAAAGCATACTGGAATGAGGTGACTGCTGGGTAGTGTAGGTAGTGGAGGTATTGGAGGTCTGCTGATGAGGAATTTATATGGTACCTGTAGGGTGGGTCTTCTGTGTGGAATCCTTGGGTCACCAGCCCTTGGTGGAAGCAGCCAGGGCAGGGTAGGGTGGGGCTTCTGGTTTTAATCCCTTGATCTCCAGAGATTGGTGGGAGCAGGCAGAGAATCCTTGTTCCCAGGTCCATTGAGCCTGGAATCCAGGGTAACAGAGTTCCTCTTACCTGGTTCTGTGGGGCTTCAATCGTGCGTGAGTCTCAGCTCGAGCGTCCAGAAAGTGTCCTGGATATTCTGGGCATCATAAGTTGGTCTCATTCCTGATGTACCATGGCAGCGGCTGGGTAGTGGAGATAGTGGAGGTAGTGGAGGTCTGCTGGTGAGGTATTTATCTGGTACTGGTAGGAAACCAGAAGTATTGTACTACTGTTCAAGAAGGGAGACATTCACAATACTGGACTATTGCCCTAACTGCCTGTTGTCCGTCATCTACAAGCTGCTCGCTCGAGTAATCCTGAATAGAATTGGCAGAACACTAGAGGAAGGACAACCATTCGAGCAAGTCTGGTTCCGAAAAGGATGCAGCATGATCGACCATATCTACACAATAACCAAGCTCATTGAGGTTTCTCAGGAGTTCAAGATGCCACTCTAACGTTCATTTATTTAAAGAAGGCCTTTGATATTGTTCAGACAGAAGCAGTCATCAAAGCCCTAGACAAACAGGGTGTTCAAACTCAATACATCAGGATCCTCTGTGAGCTGTATTACAGATTCACTACCACGATCTTATCATTCTACAAAGAAGTGGTCATCCATGTCAAAAGAGGGGTTCAGCAGGGTGATACCATTTCACTGAACCTCTTCAGTGCCACCCTTGAGAACATCATGCAACGACTGGAATGGGAAGGAATGGGAGTGAAGATAGACGGTCGGCAACTATACCACCTCCACTTTGCTGATAACATCGTTCTAATAACACCAAACATTAGCCAAGAGGCACAAATGCTGGCCAACTTCGACAGTGAGTGTGGAATGATCGGACTGCAGCTGAATCTCATGAAGACAATGTTTATGAGTAACGGTCTCAATTCCTGATGTACTGTTCACTCTCAATGGAACAAACATTTCCAAATGCAACAGTTATGTGTACCTAAGTCAAGAAATCAACATGACGAATGACCTTGCATCTGAGTTGCGCAGGAGGACGAGAGCGGCTTGGAACACCTTCAAGAGTGTCAAATAAATAGCTAAGAGGACGAAGAACCTCCAGCTCCGGGCACATCTCTTCGATTCTACTGTTCTTCCTGCGTTAACCAACGCCTCAGAAACCTGGGCTCTACGAAAACAGGGTGAGAATGCTATTCGAGTCTCCCAAAGAGGAATCGAAAGATCTATGCTTGGAGTATCACGCTTCACTCAAATGAGAGAAGGAATCCAGAGTTCCTACATCCATCGATGATCAAGAATCTGGTATGCTGTCTTGTTTGCCAAGACGTTGAAAATCAGATGGGCTGGACACGCAATGAGATTTGAAGATGACTGCTGGACTAGAGCCATTACTGACTGGATTCCATGGGATGTCAAAAGATCGTGTGGCCGCCCACTTACAAAATGGTCAAACTTCTTCCTATCAGTCAGGTTTGAGGCTCTTCGTGTTCCTAGAACAAGCAGACACCATTGGGCTACACTAGCATGGGATAGGGACTAATGAAGATGTTACTGGTGCCCACTCAAGCAAATCGATGAGTAATGGAATGTCAAGTGCTCCAGTGATCAAAAGGCATTTGATATAATAATTTTCTTACACATTTTTCTCTATTTTCTGTTTATCGTATAAATAAGAAATATTAATTAACTCCTGAAAAAGAACATCTGTCTTGAAAACAATATTTTCTCTCAGCACAGCAGTAATTTATTAGTTTAGAAATAAAATACATTATGTCATGGAATGCACAGCAGGTAGGGCGTTTGCCTTGCATGTGGCCAGCCCAGATTCGATTCCTCCATCCCTCTCAGAGAGACTGGCAAGCTCCCCGTGTTATTCAATATGCCAAAAACAGTAACAACAAGTCTCACAGTGGAGATGTTACTGGTGCTAACTCGAGCAAACCGATGAACAACAGGAGGACAGTTCTATAGTGCTATGTTATAGAATATAATACGGTAAAAATTTCCCTTGAAAATATCATACATTAAAATTATAGTGGTTACCTTAACATTAGGGAAGATGTTTCCCCTTAGCATTGCATAGAAATGAAAAATTACATAAACGTAGATATTTTCTAGGTTCAAGATCTTAAACTCAATAAAACGTATGTCTCATGAAATTAGATTATTGATCTGTCTCCCACTACATGTTATCCCTCCTTCAATTACAAAATAGAACTGTAAGATAATCAAGGAGAGATTTTATATAAATCTGTTAGAGATGTTATACAAATATGTTTTATAAAAATCCATTTGACACATTTAGAATAAGCAAGAGCACCTAGTGGGAACTCAGTAAATGTCTTTCTTATAGTTAAAGAAATTAAAGTATCCTAAAAATTAACTCCACATAAAATGTGTTTAGTACAGCTATTACCTAAAGCTTTATAACTGATTTTCTTTAATTAGAATTTGAAGATGAATGCAAAACATTATAATTAATAATTGATTAATAATATGTTCAAAAATTAAAACTTGTCTCTCTTTGGGTCATTTATTATTTTACTTCTGAATAATTTCATTAAATTGATTGCATTAAATTAATTTATCTGGTTCATATTATAAGATGAATTTGGAAAGTTTTATGTAAAATATATGACTGAGATAAAAGAAAATATTCATTTTACTAATAATGCAGAATTTGAAATATAGTAATGAAACTAGGTCACATATAAAATGAATAATTGTGAGACGTCTACTTTGTGAAATGATAAAAATGTGTGCTGCTCTGATGTGAATTAAAATTTAAAGTTAAATATCAAAAATTAGAAATATTAGTGAAAAGTAATTGTTTTAAGAGAAATTAGTTATTTTATTGGTAGAGGAGTCATCCATCCGTGCTTAGGGCTTAGTCCTGGCTCTGTGCTCAGAGACCACTCTTGGTGGGGCTGGGAGGACCAGATGGGTTGTTGAGAATTGAATCTGGGTCTCTATGGGAAATGCATAACCTGCTGACTCTGACTCCTTAAGTTGGTTATTTAAAAATAATAAGTAAAAAACTAATAAGTATCATAAGGGGCTGGAGTAGTAGTCCAGTAGGAAGGGTGTTTGCCTTGCACGGGGCCGACATGGATTCGATTCCCGGCATCCCATATGGTCTCCCAAGCACCACCAGGGGTAATTACTGAGTTCAGAGCCAGGAGTAACCCCTGATCATCGCTGGGTGTAACCCAAAATCATAATAATAATAATAATAATAATAATATTATGATAAGGATTAGTGAAAAAGATGGTGATTCAATTAAAAAGGTGAAAAAAATTAAAATTGTCCTCCAGACTGAAATCCAGTCCCCCCACACACATAAAGGGAAGACTGAACCTTCAGCATTTTGACCCCGAACTGACTCCCCTGTCGGGCATCACCCCTAATTCGTAACTCTAACATCTTAAACTCAGGTGTTTGGACCACTGGGGCTCTTCACCCACCTCCATCCTGAAGTCAGGCCCTTACACAAAGGGAAGGTTGTAGCATCATAGCATCCCTTTAAAATCTCTAATTACAAAACTGCAGGGACAGTAGTGCAGAGTAACAATTGCTGAAGACAGACAGAATAGGTGAGATCCAAAACTAGGTGCACAGAATCTCCAGTCAACTGCAGAAGGTGAAAAAGAGCCTCAAAATAAACCAATAGATATCAAGAGAATATTGGGATGAAGTCAAGAGGAATAATATTCTTCACTGGAATCCCAGAGGGACAGGAAGAAAATTCTGATGAGAAGCAACTATCAAAGTCATTATTGCTGAGACTTTCCCAGAACTGAAGAATTCATGCAACCAGATTAGAAGGCCAAAAGGGTGCCAGTAAAAAGAAATCCAAATAAAAGTATTCCAAGATACACCCTAATCAGAATTGCGAAAACCATAGAGATACAATAATCTCTGACAAGATCAAAGAAGGAAATTGCTTATAAAGGATCAGACTTACCTGACAAAACTCTATGGGCCCAAAGACAGTGGGGGAATATAGTGGAAAAACTCAGTGAAATTAATCCTTTACCAACAATGCTTTACTCAGCAACACTCAGACTTAAAAAGAAAAATTCACAGCTTCACAGACAAACAACAACTCAGGAATCCATAACCATGACAACTAGAAAAACCAAATGTGCTGGGATGAGAGATGCATGCTGAAAGTAGACTATAGACCGAACACGATGGCCACTCAAAACCTCTATTGCAAACTACAACACCCTAAAGGAAAGAGTGAGCAAAAGGGAATGCCCTGCCACAGAGGCGGGGTGGGGTGGGGGGATGGGGTGGGGATGGGAGGGCTACTGGGATCATTGGTGGTAGGGCTACTAGGATCATTGGTGGTGGAGAATGGGCACTGGTGGGGGCATGGGTACTCGATCATTGTATAACTGAAATCCAAGCTCAAAAGTTTGTAAGTCTACAACTGTACCTCATGGTATTTCAGTAATAAAATAAATAAGTAAAATTAAATCATAAAAATATAAAAATTAGAAAATTGAATAATAATAAAAAGTGTGCTACTTTCAGGACAAGTGCCTCCAACACACCAAACTCCTGGAGAAAAGTGGGACAAAACCCAGTAACAATAACCTCTCTCAATGTCAATGAGTTAAACACACAAAATAAAAGACAAAGAATGGCGGGATGCATGAAAAAATTGAACCCAATATTCTGCTGCCTGCGAAAAACACATCTGAATAGTCAGAGCAAACATAAACTCAAAGTCAAAGGCTGGAAAGCAATTCTACAAGCAAACATTCCCTCAAAAAAAAAGTTGTGGTGGCCATACTGGTATCAGATCACATAGAATTAGAATGGAAGAAGGTTATAAGAGACAGTCAAGATCATTTCTTAATAATCAAGGAATCTGTACACCAGGAAGAACTCACACTCTTAATGTATATGCAACAAATGAGAAACTAGCAAAATACTTAAAACAATTTCTCATAGACTTGAAGATAGACATTGATATCAATACAATAATAGTTGGAGATTTTTAAACTGCTTCATAATCTCTTGATAAATCAACCAAACATACTTTAGCAAAAATATACTTCAACAAAGACATACTTTATTTGAAGGTAGTAATGGAAAGAGAGGGTTAGTTGATATACATATGACATTTCATCCCCAAAAGCTGAATACATATTCTTCTTCAGTGCACCTGGGACACTCTCCATATAGACTAAATTCTGGGCCACAAACATATCTCCATCAAATTAAAAGGATAGAAACTGCATCAGTGATCTTTTGAGACCACGATGCACTGAAAATAGAAGTGACTTATAAACAGAATGGAAAATCAAATCAAACACCATGAAGTTAAACAGCTCACTACTGAAGACCCAGTAGCTTAGATGGTAAATCAAAGAGAAAATCAAAGTATTCTTGGAAACAAACGACAATGAAGACACAAGTTACCAGAACTTATAGGACATGGTAAAAGCAGTCATAAGAGGAAAGTTTATAGCTCTGCAAGCATTCCTCAAGAAGTAAGAGTGAGCTCACATAAGTAATTTAATCTCACAGCTTAAGATCTTGGAAAATGACTAACAAAAGGAGCAGAAATTAGGCAGGAGGAAAGAAATAGCAATTTAGAGCAGAAATTAAAGAGCTGGAATCCCAAGAACAACCCCAAAGGTCATAAAAGCAAGAGCTAGTTCTTTGAGAAAATGAACAAAATCTATAAACCACTAGCAAGCCTCACAAAGAAAAAGAGCCCTATTAAACAGAATCATAAATGAAAGAGGGAATATCATAAAAGAAACTTTCACCTGAGCAATAGAACAGTGTGTAGAGGGTTTTCCTTGCACACAGCTGACCCAGGTTCAATCCCTGGCATCCCATATGGTCCCCTCAGAATCACCAGGAGTAATTCCTGAGTGCAGAGGCAAGAGTAATCCCCGAGCACCACTGGGTGTGACCCCCTCCAAAAAAAAATACTACAGAAATTAAAAGGGCCATCAGCGATTACCTTGAGAGCTTTCATGCAACGAAACAGGAGAACCTCAAAAAATGGCTAAATTTCTAACTCCTGTAATCTCCCAAGGCTGACCCAGAAGATTTGGAATACCGGAACAGATCTATCACTATTGAGGAAATTGAAATAGTAATGAAAAGTCTCACCAAAAACAAAATCTCTGGCCAAGATGCATTCAGTAGTGAATTCTTCCAAACTTTTAAAGATGATATACCCTAAATATTGTTCAAACTTTTTCAAGAAGTTGAAAAAATGGAAACACATCCAAACAGTTTTTATGAGAAAAATATTACTCTGATACCAAAAGCAGACAGAGACAGAACAGGGAATGAGAAAATTTTCTACCCAATACTCCTCAAATAAGGGGTTAATATCCAAGATATAAAAGGCACTGGTAGAATTTTAGAAGAAAAAACCTCCAGCTACACCAAAAAATGGGGGAAAATGAACATAAACTTCCTCAAAAAAGAAATACATATCCCTAAAAGGCATTGTAGCACTGTAGCACTGTCCTCCCATTGTTCATCAAGTTGCGCAAGCAGGCACCAGTAATGTCTCCATTGTGAAACTTGTTACTTTTTTTGGCATATTGAATATGCTGCCATGCAGATGGGGTACTCTCAGTAGTTTGCCAGGCTTTCAAAGAGGGACGGAGGAATCGAACCCGGGTCGGCCATGTGCAAGGCAAACACCCTACCCACTGTGCTATTGTTCCAGCCTATCTTTAAAAGGCACATGAAAAAATGTTCTACATCCCAAATCATCAGGGATATGCAAATCAAAACAACAATGAAAAACCACTTTACAACACAGAGAATGTCAGACACCAAAAAGAATATGAAAAAACAGTGGTGGTGTGGATGCCAGGAGAAAGGGACTCTCATTTATTGTTGTTGGGAATGCGACTGATCTAGACTTTTTGGGAAAAAAATTGGCATTTTTCATAAAACTGAAAATTAGGCTTTCATATGACCATCAATACCACCTTTGGAAATATACACTTGGATGCCAAAACACACAGCAGAAATAACATCTGCATTTCTATGTGCATTGCAGGCCTATTCACAATAGCTAGAATCTGGAAACAATCTGAGTGTCTGAGAATAGAGAATTGACCAATGAAACAATGGTACATCTAAACGGTGGAGGACTATAAGCTGTTAGAAAAAAATTTTTAGAAAAAAATTAAGTCATGAAATTCACTTATAAATGAGTGGACATGGATAGTGTCATGCTGAATTTAAAAAAGCAGAAGGAGAATACAGACATAAAATGACTGCACTCATTTAATCACTTATCACTTAAGTTCCCGTTAGTCGTCGATTTGCTTGAGCAGGCACCAGTAACGTCTCCATTTGTCCCTGTCGCATGCTAGTATAGCCCAATGGCATCTGTTCGCTCCGGGAACATGAAGAGCCTCAAACCGATCGTTCATGATCTTGACGAAGAAGTCTGACCATCTGGTAGGTGGGCGGCCACGCGGTCTTTTGACATCCGGTGGAATCCAGTAGGTAACAGCTCTAGTCCAGCGGTCGTCTTTAAATCTCATTACGTGACCAGCCCATCTGATTTTCGACACCTTGGCAAATGAGACAGCATCCCTGATTCTTGATCATCGACAGATGTCAGAACTCCGGATTCTTTCTCTCATTTGAGTGAAACGTGATATTCCAAGCATAGCTCTTTCTATTCTTCTTTGGGAGACCTGAATAGCGTTCTCATCTTGTTTGCGTAGGGCCCAGGTCTCTGAGGCATATGTTAATGCAGGAAGAACAGTGGAATCAAAGAGATGTGCCCGGAGCCGGAGGTTCTTCGTCCTCTTAGCTATTGCTTCGACGTTCTTGAAGGCGTTCCAAGCCGCTCTCTTCCTCCTGCACAGCTCGGGTGCCAGGTCATTTGTCATGTTGACCTCTTGACCTAGGTACACATAGCTGTTGCATTCGGAGATGGTCGTTCCATTGAGAGTGAATGGGGCATCAGGAACGAGGCTGTTTCTCATAAACATTGTCTTCGTAAGATTCAGCTGTAGTCCTACCTTTCCACACTCACGGTCAAAGTCGGCCAGCATTTGTGCCGCTTGGCTGATGTTTGGTGTTATTAAAACAATGTCATCAGCAAAGCGGAGGTGGTGTAGTCGCCGACCATCTATCTTCACTCCCAGTCCTTCCCATTCCAGTCATCGCATGATGTTCTCAAGGGTGGCACTGAAGAGTTTCGGTGAAATGGTATCACCCTGTCGCACCCCTCTCTTGACATCAACGTTCACTTCTTTATAGAATGGTGAGATCCTGGTAGTGAATCCGCAATACAGCTCACGGAGGATCCTGATGTATTGGGCTTGAATGCCCTGATTGGCTAGGGCTTCAATGACTGCTTCCGTCTCAACAGAATCAAAGGCCTTCTTTAAATCGATGAACATTAAACAGAGCGGCATCTTGAACTCCCGAGAAACCTCAGTGAGCTTGGTTATCGTGTGGATATGGTCGATGGTGCTGAATCCTTTGCGGAACCCAGCTTGCTCGCA
The DNA here is from genome assembly GCF_029834395.1 of Sorex fumeus. Classification (NCBI taxonomy): domain Eukaryota; kingdom Metazoa; phylum Chordata; class Mammalia; order Eulipotyphla; family Soricidae; genus Sorex; species Sorex fumeus. The sequence goes on from NW_026606115.1 coordinate 10,268,099, forward strand.
TGGTTGTCCTTCATCTAGTGTTCTGCCAATCCCATTTTGGATGACTCGAGTGAACAACTTGTAGATGACAGACAATAGGCAGATCGGGTGATAGTTGCCATTGTCATGGATGTCTCCCTTCTTAGTATTCGTAACGCACTCATTTGTGGGATATAAAAAATATAAGTATGAAACTAACAACCAAGGACAGTAGAAACAAGCTCTAGGGCCAATGGTCCACAGATGGATGTCTGTATCAAGGGCTGGGGGAGAAGGAAGTTGAGATAGAGAAGGAACCATTATGATAACGATGGTTGGAAGAGATTGCTCTGGATGGAGATGTTTGCTGAAAGTGTTTAATGGACAAAACCTGGCAGCCACTCAGTAACTGTATTGCAAACCATAGTGCCCAGAGAGAGAGAGAGAGAGAGAGAGAGAGAGAGAGAGAGAGAGAGAGAGAGAAAGAGACAGAGACAGAGAGATAAGAAAAGTGCCTGCCATTGAGGCAGGAGGGGATGCTGGAAGGAGGGATACTAGGGAAATGTACACTGGTGGAGAACTGAGTGTTGAAACATTGTATGTTGTAAACCTGATCAGGAAAGCTTTATAAGCAATTCTCATGGCAATTCAATAGATAAATGAATTCAAAAAGAAATAAAATTGTTATTTAAATGCTATTTTACTGAAGTAAAAATAACCCTAGAGGTTCCATTTATGAATAGGAAAACAAAAATAAGTATGGGCCAAAAGCAATGATAATCTGGGACAAAGAAGTTTATCTTTTCATCTTTTTCTTCTCTCTTACTTCAAAATTTGTTCTCACATAGATCTGTTCCAAGTACACTTACTGACTTTCATTCCATAAATCTTCTCTCTCCTGAACCATCACAACAAAACCAGAATTATCTTTATGTAATGTAAATACAATTATATTTTTTTGTCTATTTAAAATTATTTGTGACTAAATATTTTCTATGGGCTGGAGTGATAGAACATCGGGTAGGGCGTTTGCCTTGCATGCAGCCAACATGGCCGACCCGAGTTTGATTCTTCCGCTCCTCCCGGAGAGCCCGGCAAGCTACCAAGAGTATCTAGCCTGCGCGGCAGAGCCTGGCAAGCTAACCGTGACGTATTCAATATGCCAAACACAGTAACAAGTCTCATGATGGAGACGTTACTGGGCCCGCTCGAGCAAATAGATGAACAACGGGAGGACGGTGACCGTGATGGAAATATTTTCTATAAAATGAAGGTTAAACTTATTACTGTGACCTTCAAGATCATTATACTTATGTGTTTCCTCTAGGCTTTTTGTTACCATCATTCTGCTTACAATCACAATTAAAATCCTTAATTAAAATATCTAATACTGAGAATACTTCTGTGAACTTATCAGCACTCTTCAGCATTATTTTCTCCCTAGCTCTGAGCACTTTTCGCATGCTAATTGTCTAATAATCTTTTCAAGACCTCTCATAGAACAATTTATTAGCTAATTAATGTGATCCTATAGGGCTTATCAGACTTGAAAACTAATGGTTCAAAGTTCAGTTCACTACATTCTGAATAATTTCTTCAGACAATCTTTTTTTGGTCATTTTATTTTATGCACATTTGTTAATCATGGCTTTAATTTTACTGTATTTTATTTATTTTCTTTTAGCATGCTCAGTTACATGTAATAAAACCTAACACTGCACCAGGAGAAATATATCTTGAGACATATTTATTGAATGACTAAATATATCAATAAAAAAGTCAGCACTAGATATTTTAATTTGATGGGCAAGAAAGTTATCTTTACCTGAAAGGCTGGATGGATAGTACAGATGTTAGGGCATTTGCCTTAAATGAAATTGTCCCGGGTTTGATCTCTGGAACTCCATAAGGTCCCCTGAATCTCATTGGGTTGATCAATAAGCACAGTGTCAGGGGTAAGCTCTGAGTACCACTGTGTATGGCCCCAAAATGAAGAAAAATATCTTAACTTGAGGAAGCCTAAGTTGACAAAGAAATTTCTGCTCTTTTTTCCAGATTAGCAGAAGCTACAGCAACAAAAAAAGTAGAGGCGAGAGCAATAATACAGCTGGTGGTACGATTGCCTGGAATATGGCCAGACAATCACCCAATAACAACTTTTCCTAATACCATCAAAATGAAAGTTAAGACTGAAACATAGGAATTTAGCCTATGTGTTAGCATATATAGCCTATGTCAAATATGTTTAATATAAAATTTATTGAAATATTAAAAATTGAAGTTCATAGGCCTAGAGCAATAGGAACTTTATCTTGTACACTGCTAACCTGGGTTTAATACCTAGCACCACACACATCCCCCCCTCTCAGCCATGTCATGAAAAACCTCAAAATGAAAAGCTAGGACTATGCCTTGAATAATGCCAGGTGTGCCCAAAGAAACAAACTAAAAGAAATAGACTATTCATGACATTTTTGTCACTTCTAACATTTGTGAACTGCTTTGCTTTGAACCAATATAACTCCTGAGATAACTAAAATGAGTCTGTGTAAGATATAAAATGTTTGTTACTAATAGGAATAAAATATAATAAAATTATATATACTTGTGAAGACAAGACCTCTAAAATAAGGGAAATCTTTTGGGATAAAGTTTGTTTGACAACAACTTTTTCTCTGAAAGCACTTGTGTTTGTTCATATGCAATAATCCAGAGACTTAAATGAAAGATGTGTTTGTAGTTATATCATATCCATAACAAATAATAGATTTTCAAATACTAGAAGGAGAAAAAGTTATAGTAAACTGCTGAGACTTTAAATTCAGGTGCTGAAAGAATATATACTAAAATAAAGTGTGAATTTCAAATAGATTGTGCTTGTAAAAAATCTGAACTTAAATCAGATAATCCTGACATAAACAAAATAATATGCCATTATCTAAATTTCTTTTTGACACAAAATTACTCCTTGGAGCATAAAACATTCAAGCCCTCAGATTTTTTGTACAAACCAATCAAGTCAATTTTTGAAAATTAAGATCATATTTTAAAGCAATAACAGAAGAATTAGCACTTTCCTCCCATTGTTCATTGATTTGCTCGAGAACGCACCAGTAATGTCTCTGTTGTGAGCTTTGTTGTTACAGTTTTTGACATATCTAATATACCACAGGGAGCTTGCCAGGCCTTGCCGTATGGGCGAGATACTCTCCATAGCTTGCCGGGTTCTCAGAGAGGGGTGGAGGAATGGAATCTGGGTCGACCACTTGCAAGGCAAACGCAGTGCTCGCTATGCTATCACTCCAGCCCAAATAAACTATGTAAACAAATCCATGTGAATCAGGATTTTAGTTCTACAAAAAAAAAGTGTTGGGGCCAGAGAAATAATACAACAGTAGATAGGTGCTTTCCTTGTCTACACCCTACCCAGGATACATTGCCCAACACACATATGGTCCTCTCAGTCCCACTAAGTGTGATTCTTTTTTTTCCTTTTTGGGTCACACCCAGAGATAAACAGGAATTACTCCTGGCTCTGCACTCAGAAATAACCCCTAGCAGTGCTCAGGGGACCATATGGGATGCTGGGAATTGAACGCTGGTCAGCTGCGTGCAAGGCAAATGCCCTACTAGCTGTGCTCTCGCTCCAGCCCCCTAAGTGTGATTCTTGAGCACAGAGCCATGAGTAAACCCTGAACACTACTGAAAATGGTTCCGAAACCTCCCAAGTAACAAACACACTGTCCTCCCATTATTCATCGATTTGCTCGAGCAGGCCCAGTAACGTCTCCATTTTGAGACTTGTTACTGTGTTTGGCAAATTGAATATATATAGGCTTTCCCGTGGGGACGAGATACTCTCGGTAGCTTGCCAGGCTCTCTGAGAGGGGCGGAGGAATCGAACCCGGCTCGCCGGGCTAGCTGCGTGAAAGACAAATGCCCTACCGCTGTTAACAATTTAAGAATATCAATAATATGACATTGAAAACAGTGCTATCATCGAAGATATCATGCCACTGGCCAAGCAAGTGAAAACAGAGATAGACAAAAGGAACTATCTTAAACTAAGAAGCTTTTGCACCTCAAAAGAAACAGTGACCAAAATACAAAGACAGTCTAAAGAATGAGAAAGGATATTAGCCCAATACACATCTGACAAGGGGTTGATATCAAGGATATACAAAGTACTGGTTGAACTCCACAAAAAAGAAATCTAAGCTCATGAAAAAATGGGGAGACAAAATGAACAGAAAATTTGTCAAAGAAGAAATACGAATGGCAAAAAGGCACATGAGAAAACACTCTACATCATTAATCATCAGGGAGATGCATATCAAAACAACAATGAGATTTCATTCCACACCACAGAGACTGGCCCACATGCCATGCAAAAGAACAAAAGCAACCAGTGCTGGCGCAGATGTGGCAAGAAAGGGACTCTTCTTCACTGCTGGTGGGAATTCCGTGTGGTTCAGCCCTTTTGGAAAACAGTATGGACGATTCTCAAAAAATTAGAAATTGAGCTCCCATTAACCCAGCAATACCACTCCTGGGAATATATGCCAGAGAGGCAAAAAAGTATACTCGAAGTGACATCTGCACTTGTTTGTTCATTGCAGCACTCTTTACAATAGCCAGAATCTGGAAAAAACCTGAGTGCCTGAGAACAGATGACTGGTTAAAGAAACTTTGGTCCATCTACACAATGGAATACTACGCAGCTGTTAGAAAAAATGAAGTCATGATGTTTACATACAAGTGGTACTACATAGAAAGTATCAAGCTAAGCGAAATGAGTCAGAAAGAGAGGGACAGACATAGAAAGATCGTATTCATCTGGAGAACATAAAGTAACAAAATAAGAGACTAAAACCCAAGAACAGCCGAGATAAGTACAAGGAGGTTCACTCCATGGCTTGGAGGTCAGCCACACATACTCCTGGGGAAAATGCAGCTCAGATAGAGAAGGGAACACCGAATAAAGGGTTTTGGGAGGATCCTCCCAGGATGGGAGATGCATGCTGAAAGTAGACTATAGACTGAACATGATTGCCACTCAATGCCTCCTTTGCAAACCACAGCACCTAAAAGGAGAGAGAGAACAAAAGGGAATGCCCTGCCACAGAGGCGGGGTGTGATGGGGAGGATGGGGGATGGGAGGGATGCTGGAATCCGTGATGGTGGAAAATGGGCACTGGTGGAGGGATGGGTACTCAAACATTGTATAATGAAACCCAAGCACAAAAATTTATAAGTCTACAACTGTACCTCCTGGTGTTTCACTAATAAAAATTTAAAAAAATAAAATAAGATAAAAGAATATCAATGATAGTATTAAAATTAAAGAGAAGAAGGGAACTGAAACAAATTATTGAATAAAATGCAATACTAAAATATAAAAATATAAAATATAAAAAGATATAATATTATAGGAAGGATCAAGATAAATGTAACAAATTGAAACTTGTGAGGTTTAAGGAGAAATTATGCAATATCATTGAAAATCAAGGTAATCACAATTCTGGCATAAAAGTAATGGGCACCACAGAAGGAGAAAAATTAGAAAGTTAAGCGCACGTAACACTTGAAAGAGAAAATTTCTAATTTTATAGAACTAAATATATCAAGCTACGGATATATTTAGATTGTTGTCACAAAAAATAATAACGTAAAAATAAATAATAGAAAAATTGCTAAAACCCCAAATTTGTTAAAACCTAAAATGTATCCAAAATGAGGGAAATATACCATCATTTCTGTGGTGCCTGCATTTGTTTTGATCACCAAAGTTGCATTTATTCTGTGGGATCCACATCTAGACAATGAGAAGTAAGGGAAATACAATCTACATACATAACAATCTCTAAAGGTCTAATTTATCCACAAATGGATAAGCTTTTCCCCACTACTCTACACATCCAATATTTTCCTTTTTAGAAAATTCAGACATGAATACAGTAATGAAAACATATACCTTCAGGATATCTTCTTTAAGAACTATGTATTAGTCTCTAAAATCCAAATATTTGTCTTGGCAGAGGGAGAATAATTCTCAGCTACACTGAAGAGCATTGGGGTAGTCAATAAAAAGATTTTATCCTTCATAGACATTATGTGTTTTCTAGTAAAATTTGAAGCATCAAACTTCTTTAAATAGGAGGGCTTTAACTATTTTATTATTACATTATAAAACATTAGCTATATTTTTAATTTAGACATAGGATTTTTGGGGTAATACAAGAAAAAAAGAAAAAATAGCAACAAAACCAATTAGAAAGCTAACAAAAATGACAAAATTCTAATATCCAGGCTATATATTGCCTCATAAAATTCAACAAGAAAACAAACAACTCCAAAATATAGTATAGAGTTTATCAGACATTTTTCCAAAGGACACATGCAGAATGGCCAATAGGCACATTAAAAACTCGCTATCACTTTATTTTAGGAAAATGTGAGTCAAATTACTAATGAGATACTACCTGTGAGAATGCAAATCGAAAGGTGAGGAACAATAAGTATTTGCAAGGGTTATAAGGAAAAAAGTTACTCCCAAATACCGTTGGTGAGAAACTACCGCAGCCTCAATGGAAAAAGAATGTATGGAAATCACAAAATATTAAAAATGGATACATCCTACAATTCAGCAATTCCATACTTTGTGTACCCAAAAACACCAAAATACTCATATGTAAAAGTATATGGTTATTAATGTTCATTTTGGTATTGTTGACTATAGCCAAAACATGAAAGCAAAAAACCTCCAATGACAGTTAAATATATTTAAGGGATGCTACTTCTCGAAAAAGCTAAAATTTTGTGTTTTTGCAAAAACTGAATTAAAACAAGTGGTTATTCTAAGTGAAATAAATCTGTCAGAGAAAAGAAAATATTAGACTTCACTCATACTTGAAATATAGAGAAGTGAAGCACCAGACCAAAAAAAATCCATGTAAAATAATCTCAAATACAACTGAGTTGTGCTTATCAAAGAAGTGAAAGCAAGCATCAAAAGATTGCGAGAGCCCTATGGACTGCGATAATGGAATTTTCCTATACTTCAAAATAACACATACTTTGAAGAAATATGATTTTGAACCCCTAAAAAATACAAGCATATAAACTACTGCTGATTCAACTTATTTTAAATTACGTGTGCTAAAGAGAAAAATAAAAAATAGCTAATTGGGGATAGAGATTATGATGATTTGGATTTTGATTTGAATGGCAATAATAAATATAGGGAAACATATAAAGGCATTTTGAGTTATTTTATTTGGGATAGCTAGGGTTTCTTTTTGCCCACTGCAGTAACCCATATGTTTGTTTTTCCTATGAGCATATTCTACCTTATTATATGTTTATTTATCTTATATAAAAGTAATCAACTTATATCATAAACTAATATAAGCTAAATAATAACACCTATAATTAAGGCATTTCTTTTTAGTCTTCTCTTTAAGTAAGTAAAGTAAAGGCCCTCCCGTTGATCATCGATTTGCTTGAGCGAGCCCAGTAACGTCTCCATTGGAGACTTTGTTGTTACTGTGTCTGGCATATCGAATACTCTCGGTAGCTTTTTAAAAAATACTGCAAAAATTTTTAGATTTTTAGATTTTTAGATTTTCCATATGGTTTATTTTTCTCTGTCCATTCTAGATATATGTAACAGTAATAAAGATACAGAATAAGACAATAAATAAAATCAATTAGTTGTTTTAGATAAACTCACTCATTTATTTTCCATAAAAGTCTTTTGTAGAAACACAGAATATAGAAGAATTGCTGCCGGACTTATTCCTGTTGGAATAGAGGAGGCTTCAAATTTGGATTTCCCCTGATATTTGAAAGCAAAACATTCTCATTGATATCATTTTATAAGTTATCGGGGAAGGGGTGTCTAGGAATGCTTAAAGTAATTCGGTCACTGTCACTGTCACTGTCCTCCCATTGTTCATCGATTTTGCTCGAGCAGGACCAGTAACGTCACCATTGAAAAATTTGTTGTTACTGTGTTTGGCATATCAAATACATCACGGGTAGCTTGCCAGGCTCTGCTGTGCGGGCGAGATACTCTCAGTAGCTTGCCGGGCTCTCCAAGAGGGGCGGAGGAATCGAACTCGGGTCGGCCATGTTGGCTGCATGCAAGGCAAATGCCCTACCGCTGTGCTATCGCTCCAGCCCAAAGTAATTCGGTATGAATTAATTTTAATGAAATTTCTAGAGCAAAAAGACAATTAATAAAATTATACCAAATAATAATGCCTACTTTCAGATAGTTTATATTAAACTTCTTATATTTGGAATCAAAGTATTTGAAGTTAAATATGTATTTGTGTTTGCTCCTAAGGACATCATAAATCTGGGTTTCTCTAGTGAGACCTGATAGAATGGCACTCACCTTGAAGGAACTGGCAGAGGAGCCCAGGTATGTGAGACTGTGGCTGAGATCTCCAAGCTTGTTCGTATCAGGACTGGGCCTCCTCCACCCAAATCTCCAGTTTTCCAGTAGCTTGGCAGTTACACCCACAAACTGCCTCTGGCACCATGTAATCTCATCAATGGCCAAGATCCAGAGACTACAAAACAAAGCTCCCAGAAGAGAGTGATGTAGAATCTCCTGCCCCCACTCCAGTCTGTCTTCCCCAGGGTCCCCTCAGAGGGGAGAGGGTTGAGTTTCCCTCCCCTTCCCACACAGAACCCCAGCAGCCGAAAACCTCCAGAACCCACCCGCAGCCATACTCAAGGCCACTCTCCAGAAGCTCGAACTAGCCTTACCCATGAAGGAACCGGCAGAAGAACCAGGTATGTAGGACCCATGGCTGAGATCTCCAAGCCTGCTCAGATCGGAACTAGTCCGCCTTCATCCAGATCCCCAGTTTTTCAGTAGCTTGGCAGTCACACCCACAAACTGCCCCTTGTGCCATGTAATCTCATCAATGGCCATGATTCAGAGACTATAAAACAAAGCTCTCAGAAGAAAGTGACAGTTTTTCCTGGAGCAGGTGGCCACATTTGCGGCTGCGCAACCTCTTATACCCTAGCCCAATGATGTAACTAAAGCAGCACACATGTGTTTGGTTTCAACATACTTGCTTGTATTCTCTTATATATGGGCTCAAAGAGTCCCAGACTGAAACTAACAACCTTTACACACTTCCCTTATTCTTATTGTGGTCAGAAGATGCTTGCTGGTTGGGTGGGTGTTTGAATATTATTTGTAATGGACTATTGTGAACTACTTTATGAAAATAAAATGTATAAAAATTAAAAAATAAGTGAGTCAGGATGCATAAATATACTTGAACCCAAAAGGAACTTAAATAAACAATATCTGTTAGCAGTTACCATAAAAATTAATAATTTTTCCTCTATTGAAGTTAGCCAGTATATTTTCAATGTCATTTATAGGGGGATTTTTAAGAGTTATTTTGTAATACACTGTCTTCCTTTGCTAGTTCTTTAATAATAATGGGAATGATGGTACAATTCCAACAATCTGTGTTCTTAAATAATAATAAGAGTCAACTCTCTCCCCTACCCTATAGTCGATAAATATTTAGCTTGTGATAATATTGATCATCCTAAAGCTGTTTCAACTTATTTATTAGTGAGATAGAACATAATCATATGTTACATAGACCCATGTTTGTTTCAATATCTCTTCCCCAAAAAACTCTCATAAAACAATTGAGGCTCTGGACAGTTAACACTTACAGATATTATAATTCATATTATTTTAGATACACTTATCCATTATTTTAAGAAGTTAATTATTAAAATATTATTTTATTTTGAACTGAAATTTTCCTTCTTGTAACATCTACTCAAAAATCCTTTACATACTTTTCTCAATGAATGAATAGGCACATAAATTATTCAGTGACATACTTCAATTTAGAATTCATATACTTCCTCTGGGAGTGTTCTGTTGAAACTATTTTCTGAAAAAACTAAGTCTCTAACAACAGAATACATTGCATATAAATTAAGCAGTGCTTTTAACCAGAAAATTAAATTGGCTCCATGATATGCGTCTCAAGGAAGCTCAAACCATGCAAATAGTGCTGCAAGGGACTGATAAAAACTGAAAACTCAGTTTTTACCTTTCTTTGTGATAATCAGTGAGAAAAATTAGAGTAATAAGCCTGAGCATATTTCGTTCAAATACTTTGACTTTCTAATAAAAGTATTAAATTAGTATTTAAATATCTAATTAGAACAAAATATTTTAAAGAAATTAATGATAATTTAGTTGGGAAATATTAATATATTATATGCTTTTGAAATTTCTTTTCTTTTTTTTGCTTTTTGGACCACGTCTGGAGTGCACAAAGGGTACTACTGGCTCTGCACTCAGGAATTACAACTGGCGGTGCTTGGGGGACCATATGGGATGCTGGGAATCAATCCTGGGTCGGCTGTGTGCAAGGCAAATGCCCTACCCACTGTGCTATCACTCCAGCCCCGAAATTTCCTTTCTTTTAATAGCAATGTTCCACTCATCAGTAATCTATTTATTAAATTAAACTTTTACAGTTCATAGTTCCTCAGTATAACTGTCTATTTTACATCTGGGGCAGAGATAGAAGTAACAACCTACACAATGGAATTTAAAAGGCACTAGAAAAATGTCATTGCTGCCAAAGGGTTACACACTTTTTGAAGTATAGTATTATTTATCAATTATGAGGTTTATGAGGATAAACTTACCTCATAAATATGCAAATTAAATGAATACCCAAGAAAATAATAGAAGACATACATATAATCTTCAAATAAAAGCAAAAGGAAAAATGATGAATAATATGAGTTAAATTTCTATAAATCAAATACCAAAATGAAAAAGAAAAATTCTATATTTTTGTTTGTGACGTTGCGAATATTATTTTGCTAACAATACCTATTTCTGACAAGAGTTTGGGAACTACCACTTGTTATTCACTTAGCACTGTAGCACTGTCCTCCTGTTCTTCATCAATTTGATCGAGCAGGCACCAGTAACGTCTCAAAACAAATTATGAGATTGTTATTACTGTTTTTGGCATATTAAGTATGTCACAGGGAGCTTGTCAGGCTTTGCCTTGCGGGCGAGATACTCTCAGTAGCTTACCGGGTTCTCCGAGAGGGGTGGAGGAATTGAACCCGGGTTGGCCATGTCAGCCGCTTACCCTCTGCACTGTCGCTCCAGCCCTATTTTATTTGCTTTTTGGCTTTTGAGGTCACAGCTGGTGGTACTCAGGGCTCACTTCTGGCTCTGCATTTCAGGGATCAAAATCCTGGAGGTGCTTAGGGGACCATACAGAGGTCCAGAATCAAACTAGGTGAGCAATGTGCGAGGAAAGTGCTCTACCTACTGTTATGTCTCTCCAGTCCCACAAACTGCAAGTAACTTTTGTTGTTGTTTTCTTTGTCACACCTGGTAGTGTTCAGGAATTATTTCTGTTTCTGTGCTCAAGGATCACTCTTGGTGGGAATCGAGTACCATATGGGATGTGATAACTTTTATTAACAAATAAAAGTTATTTTCTTTTAGTTTGTGAACTATTTCCATCTAGAGAAAACAGTTGGTTCAGTAGGCCTACCTCTGACCTTAAACTGTGCTCCCACTTATGCAAGGGACCCCCATTATGAGTGAGTGAGAGGGAAACTATTTAACACTGTTTTCTTCTATATTGGAAACTACCTACTGAAAAAGGAGGTCCTTTCCCAAGTACTCTATCCACTTAAAATTATAAACTCGCAATGTAATAAATGTGTGTCCTGCAGCTCGACTTGAAGCTTCAGAGGGTTTGTAGCTCTTAGCAAGATAATATGCCTTTTTAGTACATATTTGGGCTGTGAAAAAGGTGAGAAATGTGAAAGTATAAATATCAAATGATAATTATTTCAGTCACACACCCTCCTTTTCTTCCAATGGAGGCAAATGGGGATAGAAATGGTGGGAGTCACTTCCACCCAGTGGTTCTCTAAGAGGATGGAGGTTTTGGAACTTTCCTTATTGTATAACTTCTATTGGAGAGAGAAACTGGTTTTCTTCAAGAATATATTTAAAAGTTCAAACATGTAATATGAACACATTTCTGAAAACTCACTGGAACAAACATTCATTAATATTTTCAAATAACTCAGCTAAATGGCATTAAGATTTATTTTCATTTCTATCAAATAGTTTTTTTTAAAGTGGACTCATTCCAATTACAGGTCCTCGAAAGAGTCCTGTATTGTTATTTTTCGTCAATAACTCCCCACTCGTTAAAGGATTTAAAGTGGGAGATTTAACGTCTCCTGCCTCTGTGCCAGACTGTCCTCACCGGGGCCCCTTGGAGGAGGATAGGGACTGGGCCTCCTAAACCCAGATCCCCCATCTTCCAGTATGTAGGCAGTACACCCACCAACTGCCCCAGGCCCATGTAATCCCATCAATGGCCAAGACCCAGAGACTATAAAACCCTGCTCCTGGAAGGGACATCTTATTATCTAGTTCGTATTCTGGAGAACCTGGCAGGCTACCAAAAGTATCCTGCCCACAAACAGAGTCTGGCAAACTCCCCGTGGTGTATTCAATATGCCAAAAACCAGTAACAGTGGTGGGTCTCATTCTGCTGACTCTGAAATGAGCCTCAAATGTGGCACTTTTTAAATCTCAGGGCTAGGGCAAAGGAGATATTACTGGGGCCTGCTCCAGGAAATCAATGACCAACAGTGATACAGTTTTTTAAAATTTTTTTAGTTTAAAATAGTGTAGGTTTATTATACTTAGGAAATGTTTGGTGAGAATTTTAGGATTTTCTATCCACAATAACATGTTTCTTGAATAGTGACAGATTTCTTTTTTTTAAATTTTTTTATTAGTGAAACACCATGAGGTACAGTTATAGGCTTACAAATTTTTGTGCTTGGGTTTCAGTTATACAATGATCAAGTACTCATCCCTCCACGAGCGCCCATCCTCCACCACCATGGGTCTCAGCATCCCTCCCACCCCCTATCCCCCCCATCCCATCCTGCCTCTTTGGCAGGACATTTCCCCTTGTTCTCTCTCTCTTCTTTTGGGTCCTGTGTTTTGCAAGAGAGGCATTGAGTGGCAGTTATGTTTGGTCTATAGTCTACTTTCAGCATTCTTCTCTCACCTTGGGAGGATCCTCCCAACACCCTTTATTTGGTGCTCTCTTCTCTATCTGAGCTTCCTTTTCCCCAGCACGTGTGGCTGGCCTCCAAGTCATGGAGCAAAATTCCTGGTACTATTCTCAGCCACTCCTGGGTTTTAGTCTCCCATTTTGTTGCTTTATGTTCCCCAGATGAATGCAATCTTTCTGTGTCTATCCTGCTCTTTATGACTCATTTCACTTAGGATGATACATTCCATGTAGTACCACTTGTATGTACATTTCATGACTTCATCTTTTCTAACAGTTACATAGTACTCCATTGTGTAAATGGACCAAAGTTTCTTTAACCAGTCATCTGTTCTCGGGCACTCAGGTTTTTTCCAGATTCTGGCTATTGTAAAGAGTGCTGCAATGAACAAACAATTGCAGATGTCACTTTGACTATACTTTTTTGCCTCTCTGGGATATATTCTCAGGAGTGGTATTGCTGGGTCAAATGGGAGATCAAATTTTAATTTTTTGAGAGTCGTCCATACTGTTTTTCAAAAGGGTTGGACCATTCGGCCTTCTCACCAGCAGTGAAGGAGGGTCCCTTTCTCGCCACATCTGCGCCAGCACCGGTTGCTTTTATTCCTGTGGATGTGGGCCAGTCTCTGTGGTGTGAAATGATATCTCATTGTTGTTTTGATCTGCATCTCTCTGATGATTAGTGATGTAGAGCATTTTCTCATGTGCCTTTTCGCCATTCGGATTTCTTCTTTGAGAAAGTTTCTGTTCATTTCCTCGTCCCATTTTTTGACGGGTTGGGTGCTTTCTTCTTGTGGAATTCAACCAGTACCTTGTATATCCTTCATATCAACCCCTTGTGGATGTGTATTTGGCGAATATCCTTTCCCATTCTTAGACTGTCTTTGTATTTTGGTCACTGTTTCTTTGGAGGTGTAGAAGCTTCTTAGTTTGAGATAGTCCCATTTGTCTATCTCTGTCTTCACTTGCTTGGCCAGTGGCATGACATCTTTGAAGATAGCATTAGCTTCAATATCATGGATGGTTTTGCCAACTTTGTCTCCAATGAACTTTATGGATTCCGGTCTGATGTTGAGGTCATAAATCCATTTTGATCTTACTTTTGTGCATGGCGTTAGGCAGAGATCTGAGCCCACTTTTTTGCATGTAGCCGTCCATTTTTGCCAGCACAATTTATTAAAGAGGCTTTGCCTGCTCCATTTCACTTTTCTTCCCCCTTATCTAAGATTAGATGATCATATGCTTGGGAGGAGATGTCTGACAAAGGGTTCATACAAAGGATTTACGAAGTACTGGTTGAACTCCACAAGAAGAAAACATCCTTCCCCATCAAAAAATGGGGTGGCGAAATGAACAAAAACTTTCTCAAAGAAGAAATCCGAATGGTAAAAAGGCACCTGAGAAAACGCTCTACATCATTAATCATCAGGGAGATGCAGATCAAAACAACAATGAGATATCATCTCACACTACAGAGACTGGTCCACATCCAAAAGAACAAACACAATCGGTGTTGGCGTGGATGTGGTGAGAAAAGGACCCTCCTACACCGTCCTTAGAATCTGAGCTCCCATTTAACACAGCAATACCACTCCTGGGAATATATCCCGAAGAGGCAAAATGTATAGTCGAAATGACACCCACACTTCTATTTTCATTACTGCACTGTTCACAATAGCCAAAATTTGGATAAAACCGGAGTGCCCAAGAACAGATGACTGGTTAAAGAAACTTTGGCACATCTACACAATGGAATACTATGCAGCTGTTAGAAAAGGTGAAGTTATGAAATTTACGTACAAGTGGTTCTACATGGAAAGTGTCATGCTAAGTGAAATGAGCCACAAGAGAGGGACAGACATAGAAAGACTGCTCTCATCTGGGAGATATAAAATAATAGTATGGGAATCAAACACCCAAGAATAGTTGAGGTAAATACTAAGAGGTCTGCTCTAGGGCTTGGAAGCAGGCAGAACTTGCTGGAGGAAAAGGTATCTCATGTAGAGAAGGTACACCAAGTAAATGATGTTTGGAGGACTCACACAAGATGTGAGATGCGTGCTTAAAGTTGACTATAGACCAAACACAAGGGCCACTCAATATCTCTATTGCAAACTACAAGACCCTGAAGGAAAGTGTGAGTAAAAGGGAATGCCCTGCCACAGAGGTGGGATGGCGTGGGGGCGATGAGGTGTGGGTTTGGGAGGGCTACTGGGATCATTGGTGGTGGAGAATGGGCACTGATGGAGGGATGGGTACTTGATCACTGTATAATTAAAACCCAAGCATGAAAGTTTGTAAGTCTACAACTGTACCTCATTGTAAAAATTCTTTGAAGGTGGCCAGGGTGGCCCTGATTGCTCTTCCCCTAGCCGCCCACTTTCATAGTGTTCCCAGGCCGTTCACCCAGCCAGGGTGACCCTGCCATGGGGCAGATGGCGAGGGAAGTGAGGGCCAAGCAGTTTGATTGATCAGATGCTATTTATTCCATTCTCTCCATGCGCCTGCCCCAGTCTTTCTTAGCCCCCCATTCTAGTCTTCACTGCTCCTCATTCCCATCTCTCTCTGTCTTTCTTACCCATCTCTCTCCATCTCCATCTCGTAGCCTGGGCTCTCTCTCTCCACGTGTATTTTTCTTCTACATTATTCTATTTCAAGAAGAAATCCGAATGGTAAAAAGGCACCTGAGAAAACGCTCTACATCATTAATCATCAGGGAGATGCAGATCAAAACAACAATGAGATATCATCTCACACCACAGAGACTGGTCCACATCCAAAAGAACAAATGCAATCGGTGTTGGCATGGATGTGGTGAGAAAGGGACCCTCCTTCACCAACCAGGGTCCCTTTCATAGCTTACCGCTTGCCCTGGTTCCATCCATTCCCTCTTCAGGACCCTGCTTTTGGGGACGGTAGGAAGTAAAGGCAGCTGAGACTTAGGTGAGAGAACAGATAACCAGGAGGGAAATATTACTGAGTCACATTACAAAAGCATGTCTTCTTGTGTCCATACAAAAAGGACATTGCTCTGAAAAAACTATGCAAAGGACTTAGGGAGAAGAGAAAAATAATATTTACAAGTCAAGAGAGCACGAAGAAAGAAGTTACAAAGAAACACAAAGTAAGGGGGGCACTGTGATGGGAGCAACCCAATAAACCTAAACTCCCTGAGGCTATGCAGAATGGACAAAACAGTATTATCCTACACCTAGTGGTGTTTCACTTAAAAAAAATAAGAAATTCATTCATTTAGTCCATGCTTTATAGAGTAATGCAGCTGTTCAGACCTCCCAATCCTTCTTATTTTTAATTTTCCACTTCTTTGAACCAATTTCTTTGTAATTTAGGTTACATGGTTAAAATAGTGTTAACATTTGTGGTTTTGATTTACTAAATATGAACCACTGCCAAAATGTCCTTGACCATCAAATACTGTCCTTACTTCACATCTTACATGCATATATTGTTATTTCTTATTTTCTTATTTTTTTTTGAATCACCATGTGATACACGGCTACAAAGTTGTTCATGACTGGATTTCAATCATCCACGCATCTACTATTTTAAGCTCACATCTTCAAATTCTAAGTAATTGAGAGACCTTAAGAATTTCTTAGCTCGTACTCTCTGTCCACAAATAGAAATGACCAAATCATCCTTTCTCTTTGTCATCTTAGTCCTATCCAACCATTTCTGTTGGTCCAACAATCAGCATAACTTTCCATATCCTCTGAACACTAGAACTTAATGCACATACAAATACTACTTATATACTTACATCTTGAGCTTTTCCTTAATTTGTAGTGTATATCAGTACACTAGTATAGTGTTTCTTCAAGTGTTTCTTCATACTTTGCAGTATATATTCCTGTACTACCCTAGAGTATTAGTCTTTAATATTAAGATTTCATTATACAAGGTATTCTAGATAATTCTTCAACATAGCAATTGTTTCTATTTATTTAGATTTTTGATGGTGACTATCTTAATGATATAAATGATATATAATTTTGTTTTTTTGCTTTCAATTTCCCTGGTTGGTGACTTTGAACATATTTTCACATACTAGTTGGTTTATTTATCTTATATGAAGAAACACAAATTTAAGTCATATGACTAATTTTGTCATTTTTGTTATATTTTTAGAAATTATTGTATTCTGGATAACTTCCCTGATCTTCTATATGATTTGCAAATATTATCTATTCTATTACTAAGAGAATAAATTTGAGTTTAGTTAAATTTGATGCAGTTAATTCATACAATTTATTTGCACCGTAGTGTCTGGATCAAGATTGACTGTGTTATCCAACGGAAAAGAGGGGCTGTGTGTCCAATTCTCAGGATTGAGCTGTTAAAGAAATTTCTATTGAATACCTAATGGTTGAAGATATTAGGCGTCATATCACTCATCTTTCTTAGGAGTTACTATAAGACTATTTGAATTACTAATACTCTCTGGTTGAATTTTCATTTATTTGGGGTTCACAAAATGTTCTGTAATTTCTAGCTCTGTCAAAAGGTTATATTTTGTGTCTTTACAGTGGACTGGAACCCTAAAAGCAAGTCAATAGACTACTTTTCGTTTGATCTGAAACAATCTTAATAGATCAAGAAACATGGCCTTTGTCTTTCCATTTATAGCCTTAGTAATATGAGGCAGAGAGATAGAGTTTGGGAGGTAGGTCACTTTCCTTGCATGCCGTCACATCTCTTTGATCCTTGATAGCACCACAGTCCTCTGAATACTTCCATGGGTCACACTTCAGCATAGAACTTGGAGATGTCCCTAAACATCACTGGCATGACCCAACTACCACCACCAAAAAAGGTTTTACTAATTTACACCTACATCCATAAAAACCTTAGCAATAGAACCTGTTCTCAACTTATTTATTGCACAGAGCAAATAGTTCTTCCCTGTTTTATAGAAATTTAATATATTGCTGTGAAAAATAAAAATAATTAAAGCTTTTCACATTCCTCTGATGCTGTCAGAGGAAAAGAAAAGCAAACACTTTAGCTCTGCACACAATATGTAATCAACCAGATTGCCTCAAGCTATAGCTGAAAAATGAAATATTCTCAAATCTGGAAAAGTAATACATTTTTTCAGGCAAAAGGTCATTCATGTTACATTTTTATTCAATAGTATACTTAGTTTCATGTAGACAAATTCTACATCTTGAAATTGGGGGGTAGGCGCTGGGGCCACAACTATCACTGCTCAGGGATTACTCCTGACTCTATTTTTAGTAATTAAATTTGGCACTGATCAGAGGACTATATGTAGTGTCAGGCCAATCTAGGTCAACTACAAATGAAGCAAGCATCATACATGCTATCTGTAGAATTCATAGATCTTTTGTGTTTATTTTTTGTTGTTGTTTTGGGGCCACACCTAGTTGTTCTCAGCGCTTTGCACTTGCTTTCTAGTCAGGGAATCTCTCAGGATGGGGATCAGGGAAGCATATACAAATGCGAAGCTGAAGCTTCTTACCCACTCTGCTATCTCTTTGGCCCTCTCTTGGTATTTTTTTTCTCTTGATACTTTTGAGTCCACTGGTTCTTAAATTCTTTCCTCCTTGGTATCATGATCAACTTTGTGGAGGAAAGGGGAATAATTTTACTGGCTGTGGTCTCAAGTATCTCTCTTGGTGGGGCTAGGGGACCTTTTGGAATTGAACCAGGGTCAACCATGTGCAAAGTATGAGCCCTATTCACCATACTATCGCTGTGGCCCAGAAACTTGTCCTCTTGAAAATCCAATAAAGTCCTTCCCATGGATTTCTCTAAACATTAATGCCTAAAACAATAACTCATGTAAATGAAGAAAAGGTTTAAAGACCCATATTTTAATAAATTATATCACAATTATAAGGGAAATAGTCTCAATTTGATCATATTTTATCCTAGAATAATATGCTGAATTAACTAGAGTTTTACAAGACCTTTAGGAATTTTGCATAATTTTAGAGTACCCATATTAATATTCACCCGAACATTCTCATATATCCATAATGGTTAGACATTTGTCCTATTGTGAGATGTCCTATATGGTTTCAACACACAACATAGGCTTAATTCATCTGTATTTCTCTTTACAGAGAGGGAAAGAACAATTATTGTAAGATGTCTTTAAAACTCTATTAAAACGTTCCATATTTATTTTGCTTTTAATAAAAACTTTATTCTTTTCTTAGAATTTTCATCTCAGGGTAGCTTTATCATAGGCATTAAAATAGCAGTAACACACTTGCCTCATAGATTAAATGACATTTAGTTACCCATTTAATCAAAGTGATAAATATTTGAAAAGCAATGTAAAAACTTCCATCATTCTTAATAAAACTTATTTCTTTTAAAATTAAGACTGGTTTTTACTAGATTGATCAAAAACCTTATGATAAACCTCACATAAAGCATATGAAGTTATTTTGATAACAAAAATTTATTTATTTTCCAGGCGGAATGCTCTAATAATGTTCAATCTAATACAAAAGTTTAGCACTGATTTAAGAATATTTTCCTTTGACAGATGAGATAAAATTTTATATAACTATAGTATGAACGTCAAAATATAATTTAAATATTATTATACAAATTCATTATCTATAGTGATAAACTGTACAGTTTGTTTGCCTAATATTTTTTCTCATACATTTTGCACTCAAATTCTTTTATGTACCTTAATTTAAAAATATTCAGATAATTTTGAGGCATATTTCTTCCATTATCCTCAATAAAGTATTTCTATTCTTATATAATTTCTTAAAATTTTCACTTTCTATCTGTAATTTCTCTCATTTACATAAATCTAATTTTATAGTATTCGCAGAATGCATTATCCAAAAGCATCAATCTCTAACAATGAAATTATGTTATTGTAAAAATTATACTACATTACCACTTTTAAACTTACAAGTTAATTCCCTAATTTCTTACACACATGCTGTATTTCAGAACTATATTGAGGGAACTACATTTTTTGTTTTTTGCTTTTTGGGTCACACCCGGCAATGCTCAGGGATTACTCCTGGCTCTGCACTCAGGAATTACTCCTGGCAGTGCTCAGGGGACCATATGGGATGCCGGGAATCGAACCCAGGTCGGCTGCATGCAAGGCAAACACCCTACCCGCTGTGCTATAGTTCTGGCCCCGGAAACTAAAAATTTTATAGAATCAAATAGTTTTAAGAGTAAAATGATCCAATCATTAATATTTAATATAATTATCTGGATATATTATGAATGAAAATGTTACTTTTAGGGTAGCTTTATCTCTAAGTATTTTGTTTATACTATTATAAATAAAATTTTACCTAATATCTTGAAATACTACTAAATCTTTATATTAGTGATAAAAATAATTTTTATTAAATTATTTTGCTTTTATTTTTTTTTAATTTTTATTAGTGAGACACCATGAGGTACAGTTGTAGACTTACAAATTTTCCCCTAGTTGTTTTTATATATTTAAGCTCATGTAACCTGTGAATAGAGATATTTATACTTCCCCTTTCAACATTAAACCTTTAATTTCCTTGTCTTTCCTAACTGTTCTAGTAAAGTCTTCCAGTATTTATTAGAATTGAAGAGAGTGGTCAACTTTGTCTTGATTCCAGTTCAAGAGAAAAAACTGCTTTTCCCCATTGAATCTATTTCCTATCGATCTTTCAACCATAACTATCATAATCACTATTATGTTGTAACAATTCCTTTTATTCTCAGTTTGTTCAGTGTTCTACCACTAGACAATGTTGAATTTTGTCAGCTAATTTTATTCCATATATTGATAAGATCAACTGTATTTGTTCTGCATTTTCATTTATTTGCATGTGTTAAATGAGTCCAGAATCCCAGGAATAAATCACACTTGGCCATGTTAGATGATCTTCCAATGTACTTTTGAATTAATTTCTCTAGTAATTTGCGAAAGATTTCTATATTAATTTTGGATATTGTCCCTTTTTCATGTTGTTTTTGTCAGAGTTGCTCCCTGAGTAATTCTGGTCACTCAAAATCATTTTGTGATTTTCCACGGCTCACATTCAGATGTTGCCAATTTACCCTTATGGTCTGGAATCCTGCAAAATGGGTAACACTGCTTCCTCATAGTTTATGTCTTCATATCCCCACAGAGAGCACACATTGACATCCTGATTTTAGTCACCTGTCTACACAAAAACATACCAAAAAAAAAGAAAGAAAGGAAAAAGAAACCCTACAGACGCAAAATTCACAATTGGAAAGTGACACAGGACCCTACTATTTTTAGTGATAGAAGATAAAAACTCAAGTAGTAATAAACGGCTATATCACCTATTTGATAATGATTTTTGAGAGGAAATATTGAGGATGTTTAAGAAGCTCAAAGAAACAATGGGATGGAATGTCAATAAAACACAAGTGGATATGAAACCAGAAATGAGAAAACTATTAAGCAGAAATAACAGAACTAAAGAATTTGGCAGGTGAAATGAAAAACTCACTAGAAGGCTTCAGCAGTAGTGTAACAATAGCTGAGAGACAAAATCAGGAAGCTCCGAGATGAGCTACAAAAAACTTCAACAGCAACAGAATATGGAAAAAGGCCTCAAAGTAAATGAACAGCGTACAAGAGAACTCTGGGTTGAATTGAAGAGGAGGAACATAAGATTTATCAGAATGCAGATGAACAGGAAGACAATTCCAATGAAGGAACAATAGTTAAAGAATCCATCACTGAGAACTTTTCAGAGTTGGAATGCCAGAGTACCAGTTTTTTTTAAAGAGTACCAGCTAAAAAATACCCAAATAAAAACACTCTAAGGCCCATCCTAATTAGAATGAGAAAAGCCAAGGATAGACATTGATGCAGCCAGAACAATGAAGGAAATCACATACAAAGGGATGTCCTTAAGATTTACAACAGATTTATCAAAGGGCAGCATGCAATAATGCTGGGATTTGGTAAAAAAAAAAAAAAAAAAAAAAAAAAAAAAAGAAAGAAATCAGTGATATGAATGCCTCATCAAGAATATTTTATCCGGTAAGACTTTAATTCAGATTTGAAGGAATTATTCAGGATTTCACAGGTAAGCAACAGCTCAGGAACTTCATAGACTCAAAATCAATTTATAAAAACTGAAGGATTGCTTTAAAATGAGACAAATATCACAAACATATCAAACTTCTACATGAAAATGGCAGAGAATTCCATGATAATAATCTTTCCCAATGACAATGATATAAATGCACCAATTAAGAGACAAACAGTGGCAGGATAAATTAGAAAATTGAATCCAAGCTGCTGCTGCCTAGCAGAAATACATTTGAATAGCACGCGAAAGCAGAGCCTTAAAGTGATAGGTTGAAATAAAATGTTTTAAGAAAAAAAAACCACAAAAGCGTCAGCTTTGCCATACTTGGTTTAGACAACATCAATTTCAAGCTTAAAAATGTTGTGAGATAGTCAAGGGATATTTACATCATAAAGAACTCACATTACTAAACACATATACACCTAAAAAGTGACCAGAAAAATACTTAAAACAACTGTTGATATGAAAGGAGACATTGATAGCAACACAAATAATAGTTGGAGACTTTAACACTGCTCTGTCACCTTTTGATAAATCAATTGAATAATGTTCAAAAGAAATACTGGCATTGAATGAAAAATGAATGAAAGAGAGTTTAGCAGTT
Organism: Sorex fumeus; assembly: GCF_029834395.1. Taxonomy (NCBI): domain Eukaryota; kingdom Metazoa; phylum Chordata; class Mammalia; order Eulipotyphla; family Soricidae; genus Sorex; species Sorex fumeus. The sequence goes on from NW_026606115.1 coordinate 10,290,886, forward strand.
TAATATATACATAACATATATATGTTTACACAATGTATATGTGTACATATATATTATATTTTATATACATACATGTGTGTATATATCCATATATATGTCTTTTAAATGCAAAATGTCTGAATGCACATGCATATGGGACATTATCTATGAAAGACCACATGCTGTTTCACAAGCCTCCATAAAAATTAAGAAGATAAAATACATATGAACAAACTCATCATTATTCCCTGAAAATAAAAGCTAATTATAAATATAGTTAATGAAATCTTTAAACAAAAGCTACTGCTAACTATGTTCTGGATCTTTTAGGAAAACAGAGAAACAGAAATACTCTCAAATAGTTTCTATTAAGTAAATATCATACTTATAACAGAAACAGGCAGAGATAGCACAAAAAAGAATAATTACAAACTGATTAACATAAACACAAAGATGTTCAACAAAATATTTGCAAAGGAGTCCATTATCTAATCAAAAGGATCTCACAACGTGATCAAGTGGGATTTATTCCTGGGATGCAAGGACGATTTAACATACTCAAGTAAATAAAATTAATGTACCATATCAATAGATGCAGAGAAAGTGTTCAATAAGATCCAGAACCAATTTATGACAAAAACTCTAAATAAAATGGGAATTGAAATAACCTTATTCAACATAGTTAAATCCATTTACCACAAATCCACAGCAAATGTCATACGAAATGAGAATAAACTAAAAGCTTTCCCTCTAAGATCAGGTACAAGACAATGTCCTCCAATCTAACCATTTCTATTTAAATATAGTACTGGAAGTACTTACCATAGAAATTGTACATGACATATATATTAAAGGCATCTGTATAAGAAAGGAATAAGTCAATCTAACTCTATTTACAGATGACATGTTATATTTAGAAAGTCCTAAAGACTCTGAAAAACAAAGCTCCTAGGCTGTAATAGATTTGTAGAGTAAAGTGTCAGCTTATACAATTCACAACTAAAAGCCAGGGATTTCCTGTAAACAAATAATGAAATAGAGGAGAAATACATTTCTTAAATATCCAAGTTTGTCTCAGAAAATCAAATATCTAGAAATTGGCTTAACTAAATAGGTTAAAGACATATACAAAGAAAACTAGAAAACTCTACTTCAATGAACAAACAAATAAAAGAGGACACAAAGAAAATGGAACCATACCACATACTCATGGATGGGAAGGATTAATATCAACGAAATGTCAATACTCCTCAAACCATTGCATGGATTCAATGTAATCCCTATAAGGATACTCGTGAAATTTAAAAAAAAACATTCTTGAATTTCATATGGAACAATAAACTCCACCTAATATCCGAAAGAATCCTTGGGATAAGTAAAGCAGGCAGTATTACTTTTCTCAACTTCAAATTGTACAACAAAGTGGTAATAATTAAAACAGTGTGGAACTGGAATAAAGACAGAATAATGCAATAGAAATAAAAATCCAGAAACAGGCCTCATATATATAGTCTGTTAATCATTAATAAAGGAGCAAATATGAAGTGAAGTAAGGAAAGTCACTTCAAGAAACGGTGTTACAAAAACTGGTTGGCCACATACAAAATATGAACTCAGCCCTCTTTCTAATAGCATGCACAAAAATCAAATGAAAATGTATTAAAGACCTTGATATTGTACTTAAATCCATGAGGTACGTAGAGTAAAACTTAAGTAGAACTCTTCATGACATTGAAGGTAGAGGGATTTTAAGGATGATATACCACTGGACAAGCAAATGAAAGCAATGATAAAAAATGGGACTATAATAAATTAAGCATCATCTTCACCTCAAAGAATATGGTCATCAGAATTCAAAGACAGTCCACATATTGTCATAAAGTATTTACCTACCACTCATCTGACAAAGGGTTCATGTCCAAGATACATAAATCGTTGGTAGAACTTTGCCAAATATATCCAACTCCATTAAAATAGAGAGAATAGATCAACAAAAACTTCGTCAAAGAATACATACAAAGAATACATAGAACTCCATTAAAATAGAATAGATCAGCAGAAACTTCCTCAAAGAATACATAGAACTGGCCAAAGGGAACATGAAAAATGCTCTAATCTCTAATCATAATGGAAATTTCAATAAAAACAATAACAAAATATCACCTCACCAGCAGAGATTGCACTTACCAAAGAGAACAGCAACAACCAGTGTTGATACGAAAGACATTTGCACCCCCATGTTCATTGAAGCACTATTTTTAATAGACAAAAATCTATAAACAGTGAAAATTCTGATGAAAAGATGACTATGTAAGGAAGCTATAGTAGCATACACAATGGAATAGTTCTTGACTGTAATAAAAGATTAATTCATTAAATTGTACAATAAATAGATATATCTGGAAAGTATCTTTTTTGATTGAAATGAGTCAGAGAGAGAGGGATAGACATAGAATGGTCTCACTCATATGCATAGTATAAAGAAACAGTAGGGAAATAACTAATATTTGAACTCAATAGAAAGTGCAGGAGAACTTGTCCTCAATAAGAAGTTTGTCACTTGGGTAGGTGGACATTGGGATAGGTCAGGGAAGGTACTGGTACAACAATGATAGATTGTATATTATCACTCTGGATGCTAGAATAGATGCTGGACTAGATGTTGTTAAAGTGATATGCATAACATTTGTATCAAGAACAGTATTTTAAATGAATATACCTAAAATTGAAAAAAAGGTAAAAAGGGAAAAGGTACTTGCCATAGAACCGAGACTTGCTGGGAAATGGGAGTGAAACCTCGGTGATTGGTGGAAGAAAGTGCACACGGATGAAGTTATTGGTGTTAGAAAATTTTTTTCCTGAAACTAAATCATGAATATCTTTATAACTTTTACTTCATGGTGATTGAATATAAACTAGAAAATAAATTTAAATTCCACAAAATTAGCCGTACTTAACTTAGCTCTATGTTAAGTTCCTCCAAGGCTGGGGAGTTTCTTCCTTTTCAATAAACATTTTCTATCTTTTAAATGAATAGTAAAGAATCTCTGTGATAGAGACAGCAGGGAAAGAAAAGATCAACAGAGAGCCTAATTCATAAGAATACACTCACTAGGGCACTCTACAAAAATTCACATTCAAAGTACAGAAAAAAACAAGAGGAAGACCATGTAGAAGCCCACCAACTCAATATGTGAAGTTAATAGGCTTGAGGGCTTTACCAGCAGCAAACATCTCTATAAAATCTTAGATAATGAAAGTCACCATGAAGAATTTGTTTAAAGAACTCAAAGAAAAAATTGATACAAGTAGTGAATGGAAATGAGAAAATATAATCAAAAGTGACAGATCTGAAGAGCATTGTAGGTTAAATAAAAAAATCAATATAAGTTCAGCAACAGAGAGACAGAAGCTGAAGGAAAAAAGTCATTAAGCTCCATGATGAGATGCAGGAAACCTGTATTAAACAACAAAGGTTGGGGGAAAGTTTCAAAATAAATACCAGTGCACCAGAAATTTTTTTTTATTTTTATTTTTATTAGTGAAACACCATGCGGTACAGTTGTAGACTTACAAATTTTTGTGCTTGGGGCTGGAGTGATGATAGCACAGCGGTAGGGCATTCACCTTACAAGCGGCCAACATGGCCGACCCGAGTTCGATTCCTCCGCCCCTCTCGGAGAGCCCGGCAAGCTACCGAGAGTATTCGATATGCCAAACACAGTAACAACAAAGTCTCCAATGGAGACGTTACTGGGCCCGCTCGAGCATATCGACGATCAACAGGAGGGCCTTTGATTATACAATGATCAAATACCTATCCCTCCACCCATGCCCATTTTCTACTACCATGGATCCCAGTATCCCACCCAGCCCCATTCCCCCCATCCCACACTGCCTCTGTGGCAGGTCATTCCCTATTGTTTTCTTTCTCTTTTTGGGTGTTGTGGTCTGCAAAAGAGGCATTGAGTGGCAATCATGTTCGGTCCATAGTACACTTTCAACATGCATCTTCCATCTTGGGAGGATCCTCCAAACACCCTTTATTTGGCGCTCCCTTCTCTATCTGAGCTGCCCTTTCCCCTAGAATGCCTGGCTGGCCTCTAAGGCATGGCGTAATCCTCCTGGTACTGATCTCGGCTATTCTTGGGTATTAAACTCCTATTTTGTTACTTTATGTCCCCAGATGAATGCAATCTATCTATGTCTATCCCTCTCTTTCTGACTCATTTTGCGTAGCATGATACTTTCCATATAGAACCACTTGTATGTAAATTTCATGACTTCATCTTTTCTAACAGCTACATAGTACTCCACTGTGTAGATGTACCAAAGTTTCTTTAACCAGTCATCTGTTCTTGGGCATTCAGTTTTTTTTTCCCAGATTCTAGCTATTTTAAAGAGTGCTGCAATGAACAAATAATTGCAGATGTCACTTCGACTATACATTTTTGTCTCTCTGGGATATATTCGCAGGAGTGGTATTGCTGGGTCAAATGGGATCTCAATTTCTAATTTTTTGAGAATCGTTCATACTGTTTTCCAAAAGGGCTGAACCAGTCGGCATTCCCACCAACAGTGAAGGAGTGTCCCTTTCTCACCACATCTGAGCCAGCATCGGTTGGTTTTGTTCTTTTGGCCTGCCTCTGTGGTGTGAAATGATATCTCATTGTGTTTTTGATTTGCACCTCCTTGATGATTAATGATGTAGAGCATTTTCTCATGTGCCTTTTTGCCATTCGGATTTCTTCTTTGGGAAAGTGTCTGTTGATTTCTTCGCCCCATTTATGGTGGGGTTGGAATTTTACTTCTTGTGGAGTTCAACCAGTACCTTGTATATCCTTGATATTAAAAACCCCTTGACGGATGTGTATTCTGTGAATATTCTTTCCCATTCTGTAGACTTTCTTTGTATTTAGGTCACTGTTTCTTTTGAGGAGCAGAAGTTTCATAGTTTAAGATAGTCCCATTTATCTATCTCTGTTTTCACTTGCTTGGCCAGTGGCGTTACATCTTTGAAGATACCATTAGCTTCAATGTTATGGAGGGTTTTGCCAACCTTGTCTTCAATGTACCTTATGAATTCTGGTCTGATGTTAAGGTTTTTAAACCATTTTGATCTCACTTTTGTACATGGCATTAGGCAGAGTTCTGAGACCACTTTTTTGCATGTAGCCATCAAGTTTTGCCAGCCCAATTTGTTAAAGAGGCTTTCCCTGCATAGAATCAGATCATCTGCAACAAATGAGAATTTGATTTCTTCCTTTCCTGCCTGGATGCCCTTAATATATTTTTTCCTGCTTAATCTCTATTGCAAGTACATCCAGTACTATATTGAAAAGTAGTGGAGAGAGTAGGCAACCTTGTCATATTCCTGATCTTAGGGGGAAGGCTCTCAGTTTTTCCCCATTGAGGATGATGCTTGCTGGAGGCTTGTCATAGACGGCTTTAACTATATTGAGGAAAGTCCCCTCTATCCCCATTTTGGTGAGAGTTTTCATCATAAATGGGTGTTGGATCTTATCAAATGCCTTCTCTGCAACTACTGACATGATCATAATGATTTTTATCTTTCTTTTTGTTGGTATGATGGATTACGCTGATTGATTTCCGAATGTTAAACCATCCTTGCATGCCAGGGATGAATCACACTTGGTCATGGTGTATGATCTTGGTGATGAGTTGTTGAATTCTATTTGCTAGTATTTTGTTGATAATCTTTTCATCCGTGTTCATCAGGAATATGGGCCTTTAGTTTTCTTTTCTCGTGGTGTCTTTGTTTCCTTTTCGTATTAGAGAGATATGGATTTCATAGAAACAGGTTGGGAGAGTTTCTGTGTTTTCAATTTACTGGAAAAGCTTGAGAAGAATTGGCAATAGGTCCGGTTTAAATGTTTGGAAAAATTCTGGACCTGGGCTCTTGTTTTCATGAAGAATTTTGATTACAGTTTCAATTTCCTTGTTGTTAATAATTCTATTGAGGTACTCTAGATCTTCTTGATTAAGCTATAGGAGATTTTAGAAATCCAGGTTTTAACGATTTCTTCTAGGTTCTCTTGTTTCGTGGCATACAGACTTTCAAAGTGGTCTCTGATGATGTTTCTAATTTCTTTGGTGTCTATTGTGATATCCCCATTCCTATTTCTGATTCGATATATTAGGGTTCTCTCTCTCTGTTTCTTTGTGAGTGTTGCTAGTGGTTAATCGATCTTATTTATTTCCTCAAAGAACCAGCTCTTGGTTTCATTGATCTTTCGGATTCTTTCTTTGGTTTCTGTGTCGTTGATTTCTGGCCTAAGTTTTATGATCTCTTTCGTTCTGCCTATTTGGGCTCCTTCTGTTGATCCTTTTCTAAGATCTTGAGCTGTGAAGTCAAGTTGTTTATGTGTATCCTTTCTTCCGTCCTGAGATATGCTTGCAGAGCTATAAATTTTTCCCTTAATAAGGGAAAATTTATAGCTCTGCAAGCATATAGCTTATAGCTGCATCCCATAAGTTCTGGTAGCTTGTGTCTTCATTCTCATTTGTTTCCAAGTATCTTTTGATTTTGTCCCTGACTTCCTTCCTGATCCACTCGTTGTTCAGCATGGAGTTGTTTAATTTCCAGGTGTTTGATCTGGTTCTCCGTGTCTGTTTGTGATTTCACTTCTATTCTCAGTTCATCATGGTCTGAAAAGATGGTTGATACCATTTCTATATTCCTGATTCTATGGAGGTATGTTTTGTGGCCTAGGACATGGTCTATTTTGGAGAATGTTCCATGCACACTGGAGAAGAATGTGCATTCTTCCTTTTAGGGGTATAAAGCCCTGTGTAGATGTATAAGCCCTTTCTCTTCTATTTCTTCTTGCAAAGCCAATGTTTCTTTGCTGAGTTCTGTTCTTGATGATCTATCCAGAGGTGATAAAGTGATGTTGAAGTCTCCAGGTACTATTTTGTTGCTAGCAATGTCCTCCTTAAGATCTGTTAACAGTTGTTTTAAATATTTATCTGTTCCCTCATTAGGTGCGTATACATTCAAGAGTGTGATTTCTTCCTGTTGTACATATCCCTTAATCAAGAGAAAATAGCCTTTGCTGTTCTTCTAGTCTTTTTCAACCTGAAGTTAATATTGTCAGATTCTAGTATGGCCACCCCAGCTTTTTTGAAGGAGCTGTTTGCTTGCAGGATTGTTTTCCATCCTTTCTCTTTGAGTCTGTGTTTGCTCTGACTGTTGAGATGAGTTTCTTGTAGGCAGCAGAATGTTGGGTTCTGTCTCTGAATCCATTTTTCCACTCTGTGTCTCTTAATTGGTGAATTTAGACTGTTGACCTTAAGAGAGATTATTGTTATGAGGTTTTGTGTCATCTTTCTGTAAGGGTGTGTTGTGCTTGTAGGGCTTGTCTTGTCTTATAGTAGCCCCTTTTGTCCTTGTTTTAGGTTTGGTTTTGAATCTATGAAGTTCCTGAACTGCTCTTTATCTTTAAAGTAGTGTTTTGTTCCTTTGATTTTGAGTGAGAATTTAGCTTAGTAGTTTAGTTGAAAATCACCCAACCCCTCACTGAAATAAATAAATGACAATTTTACATGACTTCCTTCATATATATTTATATATATACATATACATATACATATACATATACATATACATATACATATATATATCAGCTATATGTAACAAAAGCAAACTAACTGATTAAAACAAACAGAAAGATAACTGACTCTGGACTAAGTGAGTACTATGGTGATTAGCAGAGAAAAGGAGAACATGTATAAAGAATGAAAAGAGTCAAATTTTTGTGATTTGATGTCACTGAAGGTTTGGTTGTGAGAGTGATGACAAAATAAGCATAGAGGTGTGAAGCTAATATTCTAAAGCTACATAACGTTAAACTAATGATAAATTTATAACAAAATTCAGAATGTCCTAAATTATAATCTATATTTATTTACAATTTTCTTAAAGTTTGCTCTGTAACAGAAAACAGGACTACAAAAACAGAATTTCAATAAAAATGAACAAATGTGCAAAAAAACACTAGGAAAATTTGTGATTTTTTAAAATAATCATTATTACAGTCATTTTTTGTATGCTTTGGGGCCACACCCAGCAATTATTGGTGATTATTCTTGGCTCTGAACTCAGGAATTACCCCAAGCAGTACTCAAGGAACCATATGGGATTCTGGGAAATGAACTCAGGTTGGCCCCACACAAGTTAAATGCGCTATTTGCTGTCCTATCTCTTGAGCTATTTTCTGTTTTGTTTGGACCACGCGCAGTGGTGCCCTGAGCTGACTCCCCAAGTAGTTGCTCAGGGAAAACTACTTGAGGAGCTGAAACAACCATATGTTTTCCATGGGATAGAATCTGAATCAACTACTTGCAAGATAACTGTACTGTCTCTACCTGCTGTACTCAATCTCTGGTCCCAGAATTGTTTGTCTCTACCTAACTGTTGAACTCAATGTTTGAGGTTCCAAATTTTAGAATTCTATATTTGTACATATGTAGAAATTTCCATTTAACAATAAAAATAGTGCTCACTTCGGCTGCACATATACTAAAATTGGAACAATACAGAGAAGATTAGCATGGTCTCTGCACAAGGATGATGTGCAAATTTGTGAAGTGTTCCATATGTTTAGAGCATGCCAAAAGATGCACAGATGATGGCACAATCCTGAAGGATATGGGGATTACAGAATATGAACCTAGAGTTATAACTCAGATGTTGGAGTTTGCCTTCCGATATGTAACTACAATTTTAGATGATGCAAAAATCTATTCAGATCATGCTAAGAAAGCTACTGTTGATGCAGATGATGTGCGATTGGCAATCCAATATCGTGCTGACCTATCTTTTACCTCTCGTCCTCCAAGATATTTTTTCTTGGATATTGCAAGACAAAGAAATCAGATCCCTTTGCCATTTATCAAGCCATATTGTGGCCCTAGATTACTGCCTGATAGATACTGCTTGACTGCTCCAAACTGTAGACTTTACCAAAAAATACATTTTTACCAAATACATCTTTACCAAAAATACATCTTTACCAAAAAATAGATCCACTTTTGCGGGAAGAATAACAGTTCCATGATTAAGTGTTGATTCAATTAATAGTAGATCAAGAACTCCTACACTTGGAACACCAACCCCACAAACAATGTCTGTCACAACTAAAGTAGGGACTCCAATGTCCTTACAGGGCAAAGGTTTACTGTCCAGATGCCAACTTCAGAGGCCCCAGCTGTAAAAGCATCAATTCCTACAGCATCAGCAGTTCAGAATATTCTTATTAATTCATCTCTAATTGGATCCAAAAACATTCTTATTACCACAAATATGGTGTCATCACAAAATACTGCCAATGAATCATCAAAAGCATTGAAAAGAAAAAGTGAAGATGATGATGATGACGATGATGATTATGATAATTTGTAATCTATCCTTGAAACATGTAATATGTATACTTGGCCTTGAGTTCATTGCATTGAGACTGAAAATGCGTGCTGAATATTTTTGATTTTTGAGTAAATATAGCTACCATACTTTGACGTTTACATGTTGGATTTTCCTTAAGTTTAAAAACGTTTTTTTTTTTTACCACTGGCCTTTAAAAATAAAGTTTTCATTTGTCAGTTTGAAAAAAATTAAAACAATGAGAGTGAAAATGGCAGTAATTATCTTTTCTTTATACTCTATAAGCAGTTTGCCTTCTGAAACTTATGAGTGAAATTCATAGCATTGTTCTTCATTCTGTATTCAAGAGAATCCAAAGTATGTCCATGACTTCTGTAATGAAGGGTACTTAGAGTGCACCGATTCCCATATGGCTAGAGAATGGAATCAATGATATAATATAAAGATATATTTATATCTATGCAATTTCTGTATTCTCTATTCTAGTTTTATTGAGGCACCAATTAATTTGGTCAAATTCACTTGACTATTACAGGACAGGTCTTGTGGTGAGAAATAGGAATACAATATTTCTCATTGATTATCTTATATCATCAAGAAACTCAGAGTGTAATGAAGAAGGCAAAGAATAACATGAACTTTCTTTGAAAATGTCAAGAAAATACTAAATAATGTAAAAGGTAAGCTGGCATTTTAAAACATAATGATTGTTTTTTCATTAAGTTCAGTTTTCCCTGGACTATAATCAGTTTACTAACATTTTATACACTAGAAATTGATATGTAATGATGAACATATGCCCCTATAAAGTTAATGTTACAGTAATTATCCAGAGCGATCATTCTGAACTTTGACATTAGATAAATTAATTTGTGCAGATACTACTCTTTCTTTGAAGTCTGGCATATTCCCCAGGATTCCTGCTATTCTGTGAACTTATTATTTCAACTTCTGATTTAATAACTAGCTTTCACTTACATCTAATATTTATTCTATGTTAAAATAATGTTTATTTTTCATACTAAAGAAATAAAATAACTATTTGCCAAACGTGTATTTGTGTGTGGCATACTTAAGTACTTTACATAAAGGAATAAATGTACACTATAAGAATAAAAAGAATTTCAAAGTTACTTCTGGTCTTAAGAGCCTTTGGAAACCCTAACAGTAAACAAATCTAACCATCAAATTTTTGTAATTTTGAGTTCTATAATCTTAAATAGTTATTTACCATTCCTTGTATCCTGAAATTCCACAAAAATAATTTAGAAAGAGAACTTTATTTTATTTTTCTTACTGTAGTTTTCAAAATCATGGTTTCAGTAATTTATTTCGATTTCTAAATTACTTTAGGTAATTTTATCCCACACATTTTATGGACAGATGCATCTTGTTTGCTGCCCACACCCCCCCAACATGATGATAAAGATTGCAGTAAATAAATTTAACCATATTGCTGCCGACTTCACAGGGTTTCTTTTAACTTAGTATATTGTATAATTTTAATATCAATGATATTTTCTTGAATTCAGCAAATGCTGCAAGTTCCTGTTTTTATACATGTATGCCAAGTTCAATGGAACACTGTGAATGAGAACAGAAAGGTTGTCAACAATAGAAAGCCAACATTCAATTTCCAAGAATGAGATCCTGTTATCAAATGGGTGATGCTGCTGCTGAATATGTTATAGAATTCACTGGATGTCTTCATTTTTTTATTGAATTGCAATGAGACAGAGTTTTACAAAGCTGTTCATTATGGGGTTTTAGTCACACAACGTTCCAAACCTATCCCTCTACAAGCACAAATGTCCTCAATTTCCCTCCAATCCCCAAACTCTCTTTCTTCTCTCACTCTCTCCTCTTTCTCTCTATCCTCTCTCCCTCTCTCTCTATCTCATTTTGGGCATCAGAGTTTGCAATACAGATCTTGAAAGTTTATCATATATATGGCCGCTTGTAAAGCGAACGCCCTACCACTGTGCTATCCCTCCAGCCGTATGTATATACATATTATATATATATATATATATATATATATATATTTTCCTACTTTCAACACTCACTTCTTGTCCAGAGTAATCCCTTCCAACTATTTTTGTCGTATTGGACACTCCTCTATCTTAGCTACCTCCCGACCCCACACACTTGTCATAATTCTCAACCATTAACCAGTCCTCCAAGAAACTATGATACATCTACAAAATGGAATACAGCACAGCTATTAGGAAAAATGAGATAATAAAATTTGCCTTTAAATGGACAAACATTGAGAGTATCATGTTGAATGTAGTGAGTCAAAAAAAGCGGGACAGATATAAAATAATTTTATTCATTTGTGGGATATAAAAATAATTTAAGACTAATATCGAGGGCCAGGCTACTCACTTTGAAGGGAACTGGGGCTCAAAAGAATTACTGTCTTTGCTTTTTCTAGTGAGGCCCTATGTTTGTCATGAGGATACATTCTAAGAAATTTGACAACTTATTGAAGACTCTTAATAGTATCTCATGTACAACCAACTGCTTTGTGACTTTTGACAGGAAATATTTGTTAAATTGGGATCATAGAGGGATTCGTGACCACAGTATCTTCTATAACTAAAATCCTGAAGACCATGGATGGTGTCTTAAATGCAATCATGCAAATTACTTCACAGAATATACTGCTACTATATATTTCAAACTGTAATAAATGTCATGCATGAATTGAATTAAAAATTCACAGATCTAGTATTCCATATGTGAGCCTACATTGTGCAGTAGTGTATCGGATATCAGTTTGGATTTACCAGTGAAATACAATGACACAAGAAGATGATGAGGGAACCTAGTAAAACAACAACTTTGTCTAACTACAGTGAGGTGGTTAACATTATGCTGTATATGATTTACATCAAATATCTTAGCCATCAGCTTCAGAGATAGCACTTAGAGGCTCTCAACTATTGAAGAAACTTGAAAAAACAAAATCACAAATGCACTGATGATTTTTTGACTCTGAGTTTCTATTCAAGACCCATGGAAGAGAAGGTTATGAAGTAATAACTTGCTGCATATCATCAATAGAATATAAAAAACATAGTTAAAATAAATAAACAAATAAATACATTTTATAAATTAAGGCAATTTATTTTTTTTTTATTTTTTAATTTTTCTTAGTGAAATGCCATGAGGTACAGTTGCAGACTTACAAATTTTTGTGCTTGGGTTTCAGTTATACAATGATCAAGTACCCATCCCTCCACCAGTGCCCATTTTCGACCACCACGTGCCCCAGTATCCCTCCCACACCAATCCCCTAATCACACCCTGCCTCTGTGGCAGGGAATTCCCTTTTGTTCTCTCTCTCCCTTTAGGTGTTGTGGTTAAGGCAATTTCTTTCACAACATAAAATGTTACCAGCTGGCAATGTGCATATTTTGCTCTTCCATTTGTGTTTTGTTTTGTTTAAATTTTGTGATAACCCAGTGAACCGAGTATTACCTCTATTTTGCATATAGTGAAATTAGGCGGGAGAAAAATACTTAGAGGTTTAACTCTGACAGATTGAACAATGAAATCAAACTCTAGAAGAGAAGGACCACATGGAGGGTGGGAACCACAGATCCCTGAGGAAAGAAAAAAAAAAACAGGTTCGAAAAAGACCCGAGATCACCGGGAAGTCCCAGATGGGGTAGGTACCGCATTCCGCCTCCCCCAGATGGAACCCCGGTGACCAGAAGCCTCTACAAGCACAGCTCAAGTATGCGGGAACTAGGACTTTTTCTCAAATCTGCCGGGACTACAGCTCCCAGGAAACCTCTGATTCCGGAAGTCACGCCCACAGCCGGCCACGCGACATCTCTCTATATACAAAGTGATCAATGGGAAGTAAACCACCCAACCTTTCTCCCTGAAAATCAGAGTTAAGTTTGGAGCATGGCCACAGCCCCAGAAACACAAGGACTTAATGCAGAACCCAGGAGCTTGGAGCAGAAAAGTGAACGGACTATGCGTTAATCCAGGCCATCATGTCTGCCCGGAGGGGAAAGGGTGTTGCCCCATTCGCCCTCTCTTCTCTGGAAAGAAGGATGGTGGCCGCATGGGAGCCTTGTGGACAGCAGGTATGAGCCGGGGGTGTGGGGGCGACTAAAACCTCATGGGAACGGGAGCGTTCCGGTCCGTCCTTCACGCCCTACTGAGGTCACCAGTTGCCCCCCACGAGCGGCTCCCCAGCACGGCCACAGCCCCAGAAGCACAAGGACTTAATGCAGAACCCAGCAGCTTGGAGCAGAAAAGTGAATGGATGATGCGTTAATCCAGGCCATCAAGTCTGCCAGAGGGGAAAGGGTATTGCCCCATTCGCCCTCTCCTCTCTGGAAAGAAAGATGGCGGCCGCATGGGAGCCTTGTGGACAGCAGGTATGAGCCGGGGGTGTGGGGGCAACTAAAACCTCATGGGAAGGGGGGCGTTCCGGTCCGTCCTTCACGCCCTACCGAGGCCACCAGTTGCCCCCCACGAGTGGCTCTCCAGCACGGCCACGACTCCAGAACACAGAAACCAATTTCTTAACTGTCTGACTTTCAGTAGAAATACTTCCAGGGTCAATAGGTAAAATAGCAGAAATCCAAAACCAATATTTAATTCTTGAACCCAGCTGTAGAAAGCAAATCACTTCACAATGCTTTTTCAGCATGTCTGATTTAGGGGGGGGGGTAAACTCTAAATAATAGTGGTGAATCTTTTATTGAAACAGTGAATCTAATCAAAGCAGATAGAGTGTTAACTAGAATTCATCTGCCTCACAGGGACTGGGAGGGGTGGGGGATGGGGTTTTATTGGGGTTCTTCATGGTAAAAAATAAGTATTGGTAAAGGGAAATGTGTTTGATATTTGCATGACTGAGACCTAAACCTGAAAGCTTTGTAACCTTTCCCACAGTGATTCAATAAATAAATAAAAAAAAGAAATCAAACTCTAATACTATACCATTATGATATGTGATTTTATTTTTTATAGTCTTTTTGCTTTGCTTTTGGTTTGGGGCCACACCTGATGATACTCAGGGGTTAACCCTTGCTCTGTACTCAGGAATTACTTGAGTCGATGATCAAGGAACCCTAGAACTTGAGTAGGCTCTATACATGGCAAACACTTTATCTGCTGTACCATTACTCAGGTTCTATTTATGTATACTATCTCAATTGACTAAAAAAAATCTCAGAGTCTTGATCTGAAGGAGAAACTATGGTGTACATTTTTACAGAAAATCATTAACCATAAAATGCAAAAGTAATTCCAAGATGGGAGAAGCATGTTGAAAGTAGACTATAGACCAAACATGATTGCCACTCAACACCTCTTTTACAAACCACAGCACCCAAAAGGAGAGAGAGAACAGAGGGTAATGCCCTGCCACAGAGGCAGGGTGGGATGGGGGGGTGGGGGGTGGTAGGGATACTGGGATCCGTGGTGATGGGAAATGGGCAATGGTGGAGTGATGGGTATTTTATCATTGTATAATTGAAACCCAAGCACAAAATTTGTAAGTCTAAAACTGTACCTTGTGGTGTCTCACTAATAAAAAATAAGTAAATAAATAAATAAAAAATTTTAAACATTAAAAAATGCAAAAATAAATATAGTAATATTATTTATTGCAGTTTCTATAATTTAAATACTTTAAGTGATATTTTGAGAGTCTGAAAATAATGTACAGCATTCACTTTATTGAAATATGTACTTACTAATCAGAATTTAGGCATCATCTAAAGCGAGAAGCATTGTTTCTAAATAAGTTATTTATTGAAAGTGAAAGTCCACATTACCGGGTCAGAATGGCAGCAAACTGTGGAAAATTAATATAATTTCTTCAAATTTATATATTGTGTGAGGATAGGAATAGAATAGATTAATAAGGGACAGAATATGTATATAATTTCAGAATTTTTATTAATTTTTATTAGTAAAACACCATGAGGTACAGTTGTAGACTTAAGTTTCAGGTATACAATGATTAAATACCCATGCCTCCACCAGTGCCCATTTTCCACCACCACAGGTCCTAGTATCCCTCCCACAACCCGTCCCCCCATCACACCCTGCATCTGAGGCAGGGAATTCCCTTTTGTTCTCTCTCCTTTTGGGTGTGTGGTTTGCAAAAGAGGTGTTGAGTGGCAATCATGTTTGGTCTCTAGTCTACATTCATCATGCTTCTCCCATCCTGGGAGGATCATCCCAACACCCTTTATTTGGTGCTCCCTTCTCTATCTGAGCTGCCTTTTCCCCGGGAGTATGTGTCGCTGGCCTCCAGGCCATGGAGTGAACCTCATGGTACTTATCTCGCCTATTCTTGGGTGTTAGTCTCCTATTTTGTTACTTTATGTTCCCCAGATGAATGCAATCTTTCTATGTCTATCCCTCTCTTTATGACTCATTTCGCTTAACATGATACTTTCCATGTAGTACCACTTGTACGTAAATTCCATGACTTCATCTTTTCTAACAGTTACATAGTACTCCATTGTGTAGTGGAACCAAAGTTTCTTTAACCAGTCATCTGCTCTCGGGCACTCAGGATTTTTCCAGATTCTGGCTATTGGAAAATGAGTGCTGCAATGAACAAACAAGTGCAGATGTCACATCGACTATACTTTTTTGTCTCTCTGGCATATATTCCCAGGAGTGGTATTGCTGGGTCAAATGGGAGCTCAATTTCTAAATTTTGAGAATAATCCATACTGTTTTCCAAAAGAACTGCACAAGTCACCATTCCCATCAGCAGTGAAGGAGGATCCCTTTCTCGCCATATCCATGCCAGCACTGGTTGCTTTTGTTCTTTTGGATGTGGGTCAGTCTTTGTGGTGTGAGATGATATCTCATTGTTGTTTAGATCTGCATCTTCCTGATGATTAATGATGTAAAGTATTTTCTCATGTGCCCTTTAGCCATTGGGAAAATATCTGTTCATTTCTTCGCCACATTTTTTGATGGGGTTGGATGATGTTTTCTTCATATGGATTTCAACCAGTACCTTGTTTATCCTTGATACCAAACCTTTGACGGATGTGTATTGGGCGAATATCTTTTCCCATTCTGTAGACTGTCACTGTTTGGTCACTGTTTCTTTGAAGGTGCAGAAGCTTCTTAGTTTAAGATATTCCCATTTGTCTACCTCTGTTTTCACTTGCTTGGCCAGTGGGGTGACATCTTTAAAGATACCTTTAGCTTAAGTATCATGGAGGGTTTTGCTAACTTTGTCTTAAATGAGCCTTATGGATTCCACTCTGATATTGAGCTCTTTAATCCATTTTGATGTTACTTTTATACATGGCATTAGGCAGAGATCTGAGACCACGTTTTTGCATATTGCAGTCCAGTTTTGCCAGCACAATTTATTAAAGAGGCTTTCCATGCTCCACTTCACTTTTCTTGCCCCCTTATCAAAGATTAGATGATTATATGCTTGGGGGAGATGTCAGTATATTCAACCCTGTTCCATTGGTCTACAGTTCTGCCTTTGTTCCAGTACGATGCTGTTTTAATTATTACTGCTTTGTAGTAGAGTTTGATGTTAGGGAGATTGATTCCTCCCATATACTTTTTCCCAAGAATTGCTTTAGCTATTCGTGGAGACTTATTATTACATATGAATTTCAGGAGTGCTTGCTCCATTTCTTTGAAGAATGTCATGGGTATCATAACAGGGATCGCATTCAATTTGTATAGTGCTTTGGGAAGTATTGCCAGTTTGAAAATGTTAATTCTCCCGATCCATGAACAGGGGATATTTTTCCATTTCCTCTTGTCCTCTTTTATTTCCTGCAGTAGGGTTTTGCACTTTTCTTTGTACAGGTCCTTAACTTCCTTAGTTAAGCTGATTCCTAGGTACTTGATTTTTCTGGTACACAATTGTGAACGGGATTGTTTTCTTCATGTCACTTTCTTCTCTTTCTCAATTTGCGTACAAGAAAGCCATGGGAGTTTGGTTGATTTTATAATCTGCAACTTTACTAAACAAGTCTATTGTTTCTTGGACTTTCTTGGTAGAGGTTTTAGGGTTCTCTAAGTATAGAATCAGATCATCTGCAGCGAGTGTGAGCTTGATTTCTTCCTTTCTTACCTGGATGCCCTTAATATATTTTTCTTGCTTAATCGCTACTGCAAGTACTTCCAGAACTATATTGAACAGCATTGGAGAGAGTGGGCATCCTTGTAATATCCCTGATCTTAGGGGGAAGGCTCTCAGTTTTTCCTCACTGAGGATGATACTTGCTGTAGGCTTGTAGCAGATGGCTTTTACTATATTGAGGAAAGCCCCCTCTATCCCCATTTTGGTGAGGGTTTTCATCATAAACCGGTGCTGGGTCTTGTCAAATGCTTTCTCTGCAACTATTGACATGATCGTATGATTTTTATCTTTCCTTTTGTTGATATGATGAATTATGCTGATTGGTTTCCGAATGTTAAACCATCCTTGCATCCCCAGGATGAATCTCACTTGGTCATGGCATATGATTTTTGTGATGAGATGTTGAATTTTATTTGCTAGTACTTTGTTGAGAATGTTCGCATCCGTGTTCATCAGGGACATCGGCCTTTAGTTTTCTTTTCTTGTGATGTCTTTGTTTCCTTTTCGTATTAGAGAGATATGGGCTTCATAGAAACAGGTTGGGAGAGTTTCTGTGTTTTCAATTTACTGGAAAAGCTTGAGAAGAATGGGCAGTAGGTCCTCTTTAAATGTTTGGAAAAATTCGCTAGTGAATCCGTCTGGACGTGGGCTCTTGTTTTTATGAAGAATTTTGATTACAGTTTCAATTTCCTTGTTGTTAATAATTCTATTCAGATACTCTAGATCTTCTTGATTAAGCTATAGGAGATTTTAGGAATCCAGGTTTAAACGATTTTTCTAGGTTCTCTTGTTTTGTGGCATACAGACTTTCAAAGTGGTCTATGATGATGTTTCTAATTTCTTTGGTGTCTGTTGTGATATCCCCATTCCTATTTCTGATTCGATATATTAGGGTTCTCTCTCTCTCTCTGTTTCTTTGTGAGTGTTGCTAGTGGTTGATTGATCTTATTTATTTCCTCAAAGAACCAGCTCTTGGTTTCATTGATCTTTCGGATTCTTTCTTTGGTTTCTGTGTCGTTGATTTCTGGCCTAAGTTTTATGATCTCTTTCGTTCTGCCTATTTGGGCTCCTTCTGTTGATCCTTTTCTAAGATCTTGAGCTGTGAAGTCAAGTTGTTTATGTGTATCATTTCTTCCGTCCTGAGATATGTTTGCAGAGCTATAAATTTTTCCCTTAATAAGGGAAAATTTATAGCTCTGCAAGCATATAGCTTATAGCTGCATCCCATAAGTTCTGGTAGCTTGTGTCTTCATTCTCATTTGTTTCCAAGTATCTTTTGATTTTGTCCCTGACTTCCTTCCTGATCCACTCGTTGTTCAGTATGGAGTTGTTTAATTTCCAGGTGTTTGATCTGGTTCTCCGTGTCTGTTTGTGATTTCACTTCTATTCTCAGTTCATCATGGTCTGAAAAGATGGTTGATACCATTTCTATATTCCTGATTCTATGGAGGTATGTTTTGTGGCCTAGGACATGGTCTATTTTGGAGAATGTTCTGTGCACACTGGAGAAGAATGTGCATTCTTCCTTTTAGGGGTGTAAAGCCCTGTGTAGATCTATAAGCCCTTTCTCTTCTATTTCTTCTTGCAAAGCCAATGTTTCTTTGCTGAGTTCTGTTCTTGTTGATCTATCCAGAGGTGATAAAGCGATGTTGAAGTCTCCAGGTACTATTTTGTTGCTAGCAATGTCCTCCTTAAGATCTGTTAACAGTTGTTTTAAATATTTATCTGTTCCCTCATTAGGTGCGTATACATTCAAGAGTGTGATTTCTTCCTGTTGTACATATCCCTTAATCAAGAGAAAATAGCCTTTGCTGTTCTTCTAGTCTTTTTCAACCTGAAGTTAATATTGTCAGATTCTAGTACAGATTCTAGTATGGCCACCCCAGCTTTTTTGAAGGAGCTGTTTGCTTGCAGGATTGTTTTCCATCCTTTCACTTTGAGTCTGTGTTTGCTCTGACTGTTGAGATGAGTTTCTTGTAGGCAGCAGAATGTTGGGTTCTGTCTCTGAATCCATTTTTCCACTCTGTGTCTCTTAATTGGTGAATTTAGACCATTGACATTGAGGGAGATTATTGTTATGGGGTTTTGTGTCATCTTTCTGTAAGGGTGTGTTGTGCTTGTAGGGCTTGTCTTGTCTTATAGTAGCCCCTTTAGCCCTTATTTTAGGTTTGGTTTTGAGTCTATGAAGTTCCTGAGCTGCTGTTTATCTAGAAAATAGTGTACTGTTCCTTCGATTTTGAGTGAGAGTTTAGCTGGATAGAGTATTCTTGATGAAGCATTCATTGCATTTATCTTTTTCACTATATCCTGCCATTGCCTTTGGGCTTGGAGGGTTTCCTCTTATAGGTCTGCTGTGAATCTAAGGGGTGCTCCTTTGTATGTGATTTGCTTCGTTGACCTTGTTGCTGGCAGTATTGTATCTCTATTGGCAGCATCAACCATTATAACTATGATATGTCTCGCAGTGTTTTTGTTAGGGTCTCTTTTAGATGGCACCCTCTGGGCTCCTTGAACCTGAATGGCTGCATTGTTGAGCTCTGGAAATTTTTCAGCAATGATTTGTTTAACCGTGGCTTTTTCATTGGTACTGTTTCCCTGACCTTCTTATACTCCAATGATTTTTTTGTTGTTCCTCTTTGAATCATCTCCTAGGACTCTGATTTTCCGTAGAGCTATTTTGAGGTCCCTTGCCATTGTCTGTTGTTGCCTGTTTGCTTGGTGAAGCTGATCTTCCAGCTCACTGATTCTCTCTTCAGCTGCGGTCATTCAAGTGTTGAGAGAACAGACTGAGTTTTTCATTTCATCTAGGGAATCTTTTTTCTTAACATTTCTGCTCATTTTTTCCTGCAATTTGTTGATTTTTTCTGCTATGTTCCTACATATCTCTCTCACTGTTTCATTGAGTTGATTGAACATTTTCATGACTTCATATTTAAATTGTTTGTCAGAGAGGTCCCTTTGGTGAGCAGCACCTACAGAGGCTACTGGATTCTTTTCGCCATCCTCCCCATGTGGTGGGGATTTGCGTTGTTTCTTCATGTTGGAGTGTAGGTATGGGGACTAGGTTCCTTGGTATGGTTAAACTACCTGCGGCCGCATGACCGTTGGCCTGCTTAAAATTAGACCACGCCCAATTCTACAGAAGCCACGCCCACTTCTGAAAATGCCATGCCCGCTTCTGAAAAGGCCATGCCCCCACCAGTACCTTATGTGGGGGGGGAGTAAAGACTGGGTAGGGGAAAAGATCATCACAGCTAATGGGACAAAGAGGAAGAGGCAGAGGCTCAGGGCTGCTTTTCTCCCAGCTTCTGAGAGGAGGCCTGGTGGGCTTGCAGGGAGAAATCCAAGTCCCGGGTTCGAGTACCAGCCGATGAACTGACCTGGATTTGGGAGAAGATCAGCACAGCTGAGTTTGTGGGAAGATCAGCACAGCTTGGGGGGCGAAGAGGAAGAGCAATTTCAGAATTTTTAAATGGAAGCTCTGTAATTAGCAGTTTTCTCAAAGTCAAATCATTGACCAGATTCTACTATTTTGTTTCTTAGTGGAGTTTTTATGTGTGATTTTGGTGACATAAATGTTTTTACCTTTTGGTGTCCAGCATTTTTACCTCACTATGGCAAAGCCTGGCAAGGTACCTGTCATGTATTTGATATGCCAAAAATCAGTAACAACAAGTCTCACAATGGAGACATTACTGGTGCTCACTCGAACAAATCGATGAACAATGGGAGGATAGTGCTACAGTGCTGCAATCTATTTGCAATAACATATCAGGTTTCCAGATTTGTGCAAAATCTTGCAATTGAAAACTGCTCAAAGATGTTGATAGATATAAAATGGAAAGAGCTAAGTGACTGATGTTGACATATTTTAGTATAATGCACTACGGTTATTATTTCTTTCACTGTCACTGTCCTCCCACTGTTCATCGATTTGCTCGAGTGGGCCCAGTAACGTCTCCATTTTTTTGAGACTTGTTTTTACTGTGTTTGGCATATTGAATACATCACGGATAGCTTGCCAGGTTTTGCTGTGTGGACAAGATACTCGCGGTAGCTTGCTGGGCTCTCTGAGAGGGGCAGAGGAACCGAACCTGGCTCGGCCAGGTGGCTGCACGCAAGGCAAACACTCTATCGCTGTGCTATCGCTCCAGGCCATCATTTCCTTATAGGCATATAAATATTTCTTTAAGGGAATACAGAATATTTTAGTTGCTAAACTTTCAAATGTCTACAGAGAACATTTTTTACAAGAGGGAAAATTTTCTGATTCATTCCACATCTAGGTCAGTAGTATGAAAACCACAATTACAATAGAAATTTTGTAGCAATAATATAACTCTTAAAATGTGCAATAAATCATTTGATAAAATGTATCCACAAAATTCTAATCTTTTACTTCTAACTGAAGGAGAGTTCATATCAACTTCAAGATGATTTATTAATGTATACTTATATAAAATATTAATTACCAGAACATTTTAATTTTTTCATGCAATATAGTATCTTCCAGTTCAAAATTGTGGAAAGACAAGGGCCTTTGAATAAATTTTCATTTAAAAATAATCCAGAATTTGAATGCACTGTGAGGAGGCAGTGCCAGAGAGAGGAGAACATCCTGTGAATTGCATCACAGTGAAAATGCAATAAAACAGAAATAAACAAAGGATTCCATGAGTGGTAATGCAGAGGAGCTTGGCAATAATCTACTTAGATTACTGAGGGCCTCTGTATGTTAATAACTATTGTACATAAGGCTACCTGACTGTGAGCCCACAGGGTTTGGGTTTGGGTGAATAAGACTAAAAGATACACTGCCAAGCGTAGTAGAGGTTTATCAGTGGGTGGCATAGACTGAACAAGATGACACAATGAATGTGGTAAAAAATTTAGGCTACTAGTACACACCCACAGTTTTTTAGATCTCCAACTAAATGTAGTAGCTCAAAAATTGAAGCAAAAGGACAAGAGTTGGTATCAGGAACTTTGTCAAAAAGGCTCTAGTGCAGATTCAAATTATGAAACTAATCTTGCCTCAATATAGTTATGACAACAACATTTCTAGGTAGAACTTTCAATGCAAGCCTTATATTGCTTCTCAGGTCTGCCCCAAACCAGACTCTCACCCATAGCCCTTATGGTACAACATACATAATGAAAAATAATAAGAGTCCAACAAAGTAAATGGAAGAGGTACTCATTTGGGAGGGTCTTTTTGCCATCCCCAGTTCTGTAACATCTCAGATGAAAACTTCAGAGAAACCTCAGAGAAATTACATAATGAGCTGAAGGAAATTACAGCATGGACCTACAATAAAGAGAAAATATGAGAGAACATGAATAAGCTATAATCATGTGACAGATCAGAAAAACATGTGTGAAAGGTAAAATTTTGAGTATATATGAACTAAATAGAGAGGGGGCTGGAGCGATAGCACAGAGGTAGGGTGTTTGCCTTGCACGCAGTCAACATGGCCGACCCGAGTTCGATTTCTCCGCCCCTCTCGGAGAGCCTGGCAAGCTACTGAGAGTATCTTGCCCGCACGGCAGAGCCTGGCAAGCTACCCGTGATGTATTCGATATGCCAAACACAGTAACAACAAGTCTCACGATGGAGACGTTACTGGGCCCACTCGAGCAAATCGATGAACAACGGGAGGACTGTGACTGACTGTGTGACTGTGACTGACCCTGCTCTCTCCTCAGCACTATCTAAACGCCCCTGGGACCTCTAGGAATGGTCCCTGAGCAAAACCAGGGGTAAGTTCCAAGTACTGCCATGAGTCATCCCAATACAAAAACTAAAGAACAAAATGAAAAAAATCCTCATTGGAAGAAAAGGTAAAGAAAAAATATCAATAGCAGAATAGCAGGAATAGAGGAATGAAACAGTGACCCTCCACTATAAGATGCAGGAAACAATAAATAACAGAATATGAGATTGAGATTGAAAAGAAATGAAGGAATTATGTGATGGGTGGCTACAAGAGAAAAAAATATAAAATTTACAAATTTTCCCAAGGAACAAAACAGATAGAGGTTGAGGGAAAACTTTTGGTAAAAGAATTTATAGATTAGTTTCCTTGAGTTGATTAAGGAATCAAGCACCCACATTCAAGAAGTTCAGATTTATAGTTAAAATAACCAATAGAGAAACTCCAAAAACACTTATTAAAATGACAAAATGACAAAAGCCATATCTAAAGACAGACTCCAGAGAGCAGCAAGATAAAAGAAGGATCTTACATGCAGATTAAACCCATAAAATTCATTGCTAGTATATCAAAGGGAAGCTGTAAGACAGAAGAGAAGGGTAGGACAAGGCAAACAAGCTAAATGAAATAAACATCTCAAAGATTATTGTCATGACAAATACCACCATGGACATGCAAGAGACTAAGAAATTCGCAGCAGTGAAACCAGCTTTGAAAGAAGCATTAAATAGTTTCCTTTATAAAGCAAGAAACATTCACAAACACCCCTACTTCTAGGAAATTATGACAATAAATTCCTTCTTTTCCAATAATCTTGCTAACCATACTTACAAATCACGAGGCATTGTGGCAGGATGAATTAAATAACTGAATCTAACATTGTGCTGCCTACAGAATACATGCTTGAACAGTCATAATAAACTCAGGTTCATAGTTGAGGGCTGGAAAGCAATCATATAATTGTCTGAAATAGCCTGGAGCAGCCATATTTATATACGACAACTTACATTTCAAATTAAAAATGATTTTAAAGAAAACAGATGGCTATTATATAATGACCAAGAAGACCTTATCATAAACTTATTTATACCAAATATAAAATTACTGAAATGTAAAAAGCTGCCGTTAATACATCTGAGGAAATATACTGACAGAAAAATAATAATTGCAGTAGATTTTCTTTGCTTTTGAACCATATCTTTCAAGGTTAAAGATTTCTTCCTTGCTCTGCACTCGGCACTCCAGGATTACTCGTGATGAAGCTACGAGGATCACATGGGGTGTTGCAAATTGAATCACGGTTGGCCAAGTGCAAAGCAAGCAACCTACCTACTGAACTATTTCAGTAGATTTTTGCTTAAGTAGATTTTTGCTTCCAACTATGGAGCATTCTCCTGGTCCTTGTTTCTACTGACCTTGGGTATTGGTTTCATATTTTGTTTTATATATCCCAAAAGTTATTGCAATAATTCAATGTCTGTACCTCTATCTCTCTGACTCATTTCACACTCATGGTAATAATTGATCAATCAGAGAGGACATCAATGCTAGAGCCTAAGAATGCAGTGATGCTCTTGCTCTAAAGAGCTGGGTTCCACCAGAGGCAACATGCCAGTACTCTCCATGTCAAGTGGTTGTGAGTGGGGGAGGGCAGTTAGGATAAAGAAGGGACCACTACAACAAGGTTAGCTGAGAATGATCTCTGGATAAGAACTGAGTTCTGCAAAAAGGCAAAGGGACAAACATGATAACCTTTCAGTACCTGTAGTGCAAGCTACAATGACAAAAGGAAAGAGAGAGACAGAAAGAGAGAGAAGAATGGGTTGATGGGGCAGGAAGGAAACTGGGATCATTGCTGATGGGAAATGCACACTGGTTAAGGGATGGGTATTAGAACAATATGTGACTGAAACCCAATCACTAACAACTTTGTAATTGTATATCTCACAGTGATTCAATGTTTGAAGTAGATTTTAGCACCCCTCTCTTGATAGGTCAACTAGGAAAATCACGATAATGATCATGATCACGACCATCCAGTTGTTCATCAATTGCCTTGAGCAGGCACCAGTAATGTCTCCTTCACCCTAACCCTGAGATTTTCAAAAATGCCATATTCAAGACTCTTTCAGGATTAGGAGAATGAGACCCATCATTGTTACTGGTATTTGGCATATTGGGTACACCACGGGGAGTTTGCCAGGCTCTACCATGTGGGCAGGTTACATTGGGTAGCCGGCCAGGTTGTCCAAAGTAAGAATGAGATAGTAAGATGTGCAAATGCCGCCGCGCACTTCCGGGAGCTGGGTTTTATAGCCTCTGGGTCTTGGCCGTTGATGGGATTACACGGTGCTGGGGGATAGTTAGTGGGTGTGACCCCTGCCTACTGGAAGATGGAGGATCTTGGTTGGATGATGCTCAGCCCTGATCCGAGCAGGCTTGGAGATCTCAGCCCTGGGACCCGCATGCCTTTGTTCCTCTGCCAGTACCTTCATGCGTGTGGAGAGTGGTCTCAGCATGGTTGTGGCTGGTTCTGGAGGTCGTCTGCTGCGGGGCTCTCCTCGGGGCTGGGAGCGAAGCTCAACCCACCCCGCTACAAGGGGGCCTGGAGAAGACAGCCAGGCGCTGGGACAGGAGACTCTGTGCTGTTCTCTTCCGGGAGCTGGGTTTTATAGTCTCTGGGTCTTGGCCATTGATGGGATTAAACGGTGCTGGGGGGCAGTTGGTGGGTGTGACCCTTGCCTACTGGAAGATGGAGGACCTGGGTGGAGGATGCTCAGCCCTGGTCCAAGCAGGCTTGGAGATCTCAGCCCTGGGACCCGCATGCCTTTGTTCCTCTGCCAGTACCTTCATGTGTGTGGAGAATGGTCTCAGCATGGTTGTGGCTGGTTCTGGAGGTCTTCTGTTGCCGGGACTCTGCTCGCGGCAGGAAGCAAAGCTCAACCCGCCCCCCTCCAAGGGGCCCCATCATGGGGGCAGGAGACTCTAGGAAACTAGGAAACTAGGCACCTAGGAAAACATAAATAAGAAACATCCGATTTAAAGGGAAAACGTCAAGGCATATGCCTAATAGACATGAATATATATATTTTTTGGTTTTGGGGACACATCCAGCGATGTACAGGGGCTACTCCTGGCTCATGCACTCAGGAATTACTCCTGGCGGTGCTCAGGGGACCATATGGGATGCTGGGAATCAAACCCGGTCGACCGCGTGCAAGGCAAACGCCCTACCTGCTATGCTACTGCACCAGCCCTCTGACATGAATAGATATTTTCACCACCAAATTTGAGTTCACATCTTACGCTATTGTAAATATGACTTTCTCCAAGATAAAACACTTCCTGGGACACAAAATAGCTATAAGTAAAGTCACAAAGACAGAAATATTATTAACTATTTTTCAGAGCACAAAATTTTGAAAGTAGAAATTATCACAGACAGAAAGTTGAAAAATTTCAAATACTTGGAAACTAAACAACGTACTATTGAACAACCAATGGGGCAAAGTCAGGAAATAAAAATATTCCTGGAAACAAAATTTTGCTTTTTTTCTTTTATTAAACTAATCATGGTATTCTCATGAAACTCTATAAATTTAAGTGGTATTCTATGTAAGCTAAATTTATGTTCTAAATAACCAGGGAGAGAAATTATTCATGAAATTTGATCCCCATATCAGTAATTTTGTCTTTTATCTTTTAAAGTTTTAACAGTTTTATGCAATTAAAGAACCATATTTGAAAAGTTATTGATACTGATTTAGGCATATTATATTTTAACACCAATTTCACCATCAATGTCATCTTATGTCCACAGGTGTTTCCATACTCCACCGCCCACTGGCTCAACACCCATGTTTCTTCTGCCTGCCACCTTGGCATAAAAACATTTTGTAGTTGCAACTTAGATCTCATGTTTTCAGGGTTGCTGATTCTGTGCTCTGTATATATAACTGTATCACTCTTGCACATCACCAGTATAAATGAAGCCCGACTTTTGTTCCTTCGTCATGTCTGTTCTGCATTTTTTCCCTTACCCTTTGATATCTTTCCTTTCCTGTCCTTTTCTTGTGTAAACTCTTGGGTCAAGGGTGATATAGGTATCTTCCCTTTTATCATTAATTCTCAACTCAATATTTTTTGGAATAAACAACAAAATGTAGATTTAAAGAAACATGTTATTTGGATGTTGTTTTCTATTTTTCTTCATATGCATTTCTATTCGAAAATCATTTAATTTTACCTTTTTTATAGGTATGTCCAAAATAAATACTTATAAAATATCATTACATATACTTAAAGTTCTACATTAAACAAAATCTGAAACTTTAATATTTAAATAGATATATTATTAGTAAACCCAAGGCACTATTATGAGGCTAGAATATTTCTTACTTTCTTAATACACAAATAAATGAATAATTAAAATAAAGTTAGCAAAACAAAGTGACAGTCACGGTCCTCCCGTTGCTCATCGATTTGCTCGAGCGGGCCCAGGAACGTGTGCATTGTGAGACTTTTTTGTTACTGTGTTTGGCATATTGAATATGTCATGGGTAGCTTGCCAGGCTCTGCCGTGCAGGTGAGATACTCTCGGAAGCTTGCCAGGCTCTCCGAGAGGGGTGGAGGAATGGAACTCGGGTGGGCCATGTTGGCTGCTTGCAAGGCAAATGCCCTACCTACTGTGCTATCGCTCCAGCCCAAAACAAAGTGACAATAATTTTAAATGTTGTAGAAGAAAAAATATAAGAAATTATTCACAACAGAAAATTAGTTATGATAATTTTGAAAAAATTGTAGCACGTCAGCCAGAGAACATTAGCCATATGAGAAAAGTTCTAAAATATTCTCTTTTGGGGCTGGAATTATAGCACAGCGAGTAGGGCATTTGCCCTTCACGTGGCCAACCCTGGTTCGATTTCTAGCACCCCATATGGTCCCCTGAGCACTTCCAGCATTAATTCCTGAGTGTGGAGCCAGGAGTAACCCTTGTGCATCATCGGGTATGACCCAAAAAGCAAAATAATAATAATAATAATAATAATAACAATAATAATAAATATATTCTCTTAAGGGGATTTAATGCAACTGTTGATTCCAAGGTCATAAGCAGAATAAATATTTCGTCTCTCAACCTATTTCACATGCTTCATGCTATGCATCCGCTAGAAGAAACTTACTTTATTTATCTAGGACAAATCTGATAATCACTATTGTTTTGTATCTATAAAATAAAATTTAAATACAAAATTTCCTATGGTAAACCAGTGTATGATTTTTTTTTACATTGCAAGATGTGGGCTGAACTCTATCTTGCAATAGTTTAGTATGGAACTTGTAAGGAAATTTTCTAATGCAAAAATATCCAAAAGTAGGGGCTGGAGCGATAGCACAGAGGGTAGGGTGTTTGCCTTGCATGCAGCCGACCCGGATTTGTTTCTCAGCATCCCATATGGTTCCTGAGCACAGCCTGGAGTATTTCCTGAGTGTATGAGCCAGGAGTATCCCCTGTGCATCATCAGTGTGACCCAAAAAAGCAATATATATATATATATATATATATATATTCAAAAGTAGAAAAATGCAAATCAACTCTGACTACCATGTAAATATGTTGTTATCAAGATTTAATATTGTTGAATTTAAATTCAATATGTAACATTTTAATTTTGATACTTTTAGTTTCCTTATTAAATCCTTATAAGAACACAAAATTTGCTCTAACAGGTTAAAAAATATTCTGCCAAATAAAATGCAAACTGAAATACACATTCAAGTTTATACTATAGTCAATATCTTACAATCAGGTCTGAAAATTTTAGTAGTCTTCAATTCACATTGGGGGGCAAGGAGTAGAGAAAGATAAATAGAACTTCAAATTGCTGAAGGTAATGTGAAGTTATTAACTACCAAATTTTCCGTCCTAAACTATGCAAATAATTACAAAACTATGGATATGCTATAGTAAAATCATACCTTGAAGTTACTACAAGATAGAGAATGCTGTTATCACAAAATGTCTTTAGAAAAAGGGAAAATTTAACCAGTAGAATATAACAATCAAGTTAATACTAACATTTTCAATTTATAGAGTTAATAAGTGTATTAAAGGGGATTGTTCCTGTTACAGAAATTTTATATTCAACTACTATAAAAGGAAATGTATCATACAAACACTGTAGTACTAATTTTTTCAGACAATATTTGTAAAGAATGTGAAATACAATGGGAGAAAGTTTGAGAAGTAAAAGAATCTTCATGGTTTAAATGCATCAACCTAAATTTTTTATTAATTATCAGGAGACAAGTCATAATTTTTAATGTAAAAGTGCAACTACTAAAGCCAAGAGATCCACCTTAGTAGGAATCTTAATAAAAGTATTGATACTATGAAAACGTAATATGATATAATGAATTCAACATCATTGCTTTTATTGTAAAATTTCCATTATTTTATTATGATTACTAATATACACAAGAATAACGCAAATTAAGAGCTTTGAAACAATATTTACCAGCACTTACAGAAAGCATGGTAACAATGGAAAGGATAAATTTAAAAATTGGCAGATTAGAGCAATGTTTACAAAAAGTGAGTGATACCAGCCCTTAGATGGCACTGGAATGATGCAGTGATATAATAGTAGCATCAGGTTAAATTGGGAAGTTGTACTTCTATTTGTTTTATTAAAGAGAACAGAATACCAGGGTTCAATGATTAATTGATTTTTTTCTAAAGTGAGGGTGGCAGTCAAAATAAGTTTAGAACTCTCTGGAAACAATAAAAAATATTGCTAATGAATAAAATATAGAATCTAGACGGAATCATGGAATAGACAAAATACTTTAACAATAATTATAATTGTTGTAACAATTGTTATAACAATATAACAATAATAATATAATATAACAATAATATAACAACAATATAACAATAATAATTATAGTGAAATTTGTTCTGGCAGCCCCCAAGTGGTCCTCAGAAGGTCTTGGTGGCACTCATGGTAATATTTGGTCAATCAGATATGGATTTAATGCTAGGGACTAAGAATGCAGTGTTACCCTTACTCTACAGAGCTGGGTTCCACCAGAGGCACCATGCCAGTGTTCAGGTGCCTCAAGAGACATCCTGTTAGTATCAGTAGCCTCTGGAACTATGGCCACAAATGCTTCAGAGATCATATGGCACCAAGGATCAAACCAGGGTAACCGCTGTACTGCACATCAGCTGAAATCTTGTGCAATTTGAGCTAAAGTCTTGTATTTTAGTAAACAGTATTGAATTAATATTTGTTTTCCTCATTTTGATAATTACTTTATGATGATATTACATGCATAATTGAGGAACATGGAAAAGAGTTATATAGAAACTCCAAGATTTTTCTTTATTGATATGTTTAAGGATTTTAAAATAATAGCATTGAGAAATCAATGTATGAAAAGTGCAGCTAGAAATTTTAAAGTATTGATACAATTGAACTGGAAGAGTGTAGTGCCATGAGAATTTAGTCAGTCACTTTAAATCTTGCCTATGGGACAGGTAGCCCATCAGGAAAGTAGCCAATCAAAAGAGATAATGAGATGGCTGGAAGGTGGTAGATGGCAGCAGATAAAAGGAGGCCTCCGGTTCACTGTCTGCCTGGACTTTCACCTCTGGGATCGTGCTCTCTCTCCACACACTCTTTCTCTCTTTGCATATGCCCAGAAGACTGCAGGCCAATGTAAGGTTTGTGCACCCAGACAGATGTCCAAGTACAGACAGGCCCTGTAGGTCCAGGCAGATGCAAAATACCTATAGGACTCAGAAGCCCAGGAAAGTTAATATTCAGGTGGGTCTTGGATGCCTAGGCAGGGATAGGCACTGAGCACAGGAATCTGAACCATGCTCAAGTAGCCAAGGTGAGAGATCTAGAAAGCAAAGGCAAACATCAGGGAACTTTTAGGATAGAGTCCAGAAAAGGCGCAGGGATATAGTTTCATAATAGGAAGGCATACACAGGCTAGAGAACAATGCAGGGACTGAACTTGACCATCATGCACTGAAGGTTAGTAGACCACATGCAAAGGGACTGGGACATCGTATATAGGATGGGGCAGTCCCAGGAACAGGGTAAGTGACATTGTTCATGGGTAAAAGAGAGGGCTAGACATTCGGGGAGGGATCTGGATCCACAACTGTACAATAACTCTAACTTTTAACTTTCAATTTTTGTGTGCAAATCTGTCATACAATTCTCATCAACCTGTCAAAAAAGAAAAGTCCACATTTACACTAACAGTATATTTCACTATATTACACTAACAGTATAACAGTATATTTCTTAGAAATTATATATCATACAGATAAATATAAGCACTGTCACTGTCACTGTCCTCCCGTTCTTCATTGATTTTCTCGAGCGGACCCAGTAACGTCTCCATCGTGAGACTTGTTGTTACTGTGTTTGGCATATCAAATACGTCACGGGTAGCTTGCCCGGCTTTGTCGTGTGGGCGAGATACTCTCAGTAGCTTGCCGGGCTCTCCAAGAGGGGCGGAGGAATCGAATTCGGGTCGGCCGCGTGGGCCGTATGCAAGGCAAACGCCCTACCCACTGTGCTATCGCTCCAGCCCAAATATAAGCAATAGAAACAAAATAATTACTAAATTCATGTTAATATAGGAGTACACATAAAGAAACTTGTAACTCAGTGAAAGAATATTCCTTTATAAATACTGGACCATTTTTAAATTATCAAGGCACAAGAGAATGTTCCATAAAATACAAAAAGTATGACCTTTAGCTATACTGTACCAAAACTAAATACAATAAGTACATAGTTCTACATTTGAAAAATTTTAATAGCATTTACTTATAAAAATATCATTGTCTTGAACTATTTGATAATTGTTGGTGCCTAGTGAGATTATTAATATGAGTTCTTGGAAGCTACTCTGCAAGCAGGATGGAGTACCAGGACCCCACTTTCACCAGTGGGCGAGCGAAGGCTTGTGAGTCCTGCTGATCTGGAAAGGGTTAATAAGTCTTCCCTCAGCTGCCTTGACTTTACTTTTTTTTAAATTTTAAATGAATAACCGTCAGGTATAGTTACAGACTTACAAACTTTCATACTTATGTTTCAGTCATACAATGCTTGCATACCCATCCCTCCACAAGTGTCCATTCTCCACCACCAATTATCCCAGTATCCTCCTACCACTGCCACTCCAAATAGCCTCTGTGGACGGACATTCCCTTTTGTTCTCTCTCTCCTTTTGGGTGTTGTGTTTTGCAATATAGGTATTGAGTGGCCATCCTGTTGGGTCTATAGTCCACTTTCAGATTAGCCTTGCTTTAACTCCTGGGAATACAAAGGAGCAGTCCTCATCTTCCCAAATATCTCAGATCTAGCTTGACTTTGAAATGTAAACACTCTCATCTCCCCCTTATCACCCCAGGTGCAAGAGGTCATGACCTGTTTAGCCTACATGCTCTAGGTTGTGTTTTTCCCAGGAGATTGTAGCCATTTGGTTCACAGGCCTGACAGAACAAAAGTATGCTTTGATGTCTTGATGTAACTCCTATTTCTCTGTTAATGACTCCCCTGCTGTACTGAGTTCATTAGAGGTGTCTATGGCAGGAAAGTAAATAAAAGGAGGTGGGGAAAGGCTGTTCTTTGTTACTGAGCCAGAGCAAGTCTTAGCCCTCCCTGCTTTTACATTTCTCTCAAGTGTCTTGTCTTTGCAACTCCAACCAACTGAAATCACTTCTTGCAACAGATAATAAATTAGTTGAGCATTTATAGAAAACAATATGGACATTTCTCAAAAAAACACAGACTTCAATGGCTGCCATAATGCTTCTGGTCAGACTCAATTACCAAACTGAGCCACACAAAGATGCTAATCTGCTGAAAATATCAGGTACACTTGGGTTTGGGGGCCATAAAACTCTAGGACTTCTCATAATCAGGATGGGCAACCTCCAACTACCTTCAAGTACTTCCAGAAGCCCTGGTAGCCACACTCAGTTCTCACCACATCCACCATGTCAGCTTATCTACCAGTCCTGTTCTGGAAACTCATAAATAAGTATCGAAAGAAATCAACTAGCCACAAAAATTTCTCACATACCCAATCCTGGATGAAACTACAGGGCAATCTTTGGAGAGGTGCTGTTCAAGTTCCTGGCATAAAACAACTGCAGCCTCACCCACACCCGAAGAGCTGTCTCCATGCCTCTGACTGTACTGCCAAGATAAACATTATGTCTAGTCTGAAGTGATATCTTCAAACTCTACAATACAAATATCCCAGTAGGATCACACCAGTTTGGATGGGAATGTAATGTAAAAGGAAACTAATCTCATATAACAAAAACATAACACAGAAGACTTAACTTGCAACAACAGCTTAATAAACCCTTAGATAAGGACTAATAACCCCAAAGTGGATACAAAAAAATTTCACAAATATCATTTTACTGAAATATATTTTAATCATCATTATCCGTTAACTAGTAACAAGCAATATCACTTGTATCACTTGTCATCGGTTGCTCATTGATCTGTTCAAGTGGACGCCAGTAACATCTCCATTCATTCCTGTCATGGGCTAGTGTAAGCCAATGGCATCTGCTTGATCCAGGAACATGAAGAGCCTCAAACCATTCATTCAGGGTCTTGACAAAGAAGTCTGACCATCTTGTAGGTGGGCGGACAGGCATTCTTTAGACATCCCATGGAATCCAGTTGGTAACAGCTCTAGTCCAGCAGTCGTCTCTGAACCGCATTATTTGTCCGGCCCACCTGATTTTTCATGTCTTGGCAAACGAGACAGCGTCCCTGATTCTCTATCATTGATGGAGTTGGAACTCCAGGTTCCTTCTCTCACTTGTGTGAAACGTGATACTCCAAGCATAGCTCTTTCGAATCCTCTTTGGGAAACCAAAATAGTGTTCTTATCTTATTTTCGTAGGGCCCATCCATATCTCTGAGGCATATGTTAATGAAGGAACAACAGTGGGGTCCAAAAGATGTTCCCGGAGCTGGAGCTTCTTCATCCTCTTAACAAGTTCTTTGATGTTCTTGAAGGCATTCCAAGCCGCTCTCTTCCTCCTGCGCAGCTCAGGTGCCAGGTTGTTCGTCGTGTTGAGTGTTCAACCTAGGTACACATAACTGCTGCATAGGAGATGTTCATTCCATTGAGAGTGAATGGAATGTCAGGGAATAGTTCGTTTCACATGAAGATTGTCTTCGTGAGATTCAGCTGCAGTCCAATCTATCCACATTCATGGTCAAAGTCAGCCAGCATTTGTGCCACTGGGCTAATGTTTGGTGTTATTAGAAGGATGTCATCAGCAAAGAGGAGGTGGTGTAGTTGACGATGGTCTATCTTCACTCCCATTTCCTCCCATTCCAGTTCTCGAAGGTGGCACTGAAGAGTTTTGGTGAAATGGTATTGCCTTTCGAAACCCCTCTCTTTATGTCGATGGTCATTTCCTTGTAGAATGGTGAGATCCTGGTGCTGAATTCATGATGCAGCTCATGGAGGATCCTGATGTACTGAGTTTGAATGCCCTGTTTAGCTAGGGCTTCCATGACTGCTTCAGTCTCAACAGAATAAAAGGTCTTCTTTAAATTGATGAACATTAGACAGAGCAACATCTTGAACTCTTGTGAAACCTCAATTAGGTTGGTCACTGTGGGGTGATATGGGGTGCTTGGGGTGCTGTGGGGTCCCGACCTGCAGGACTCCACCTATGAGGGATATCCTGGGCGAGGGTGCTCATGAATGAGAAGGAATGGATGCACATCTTGGATGGGGAACATGCGACGGCATTTATTGTCTGCAAGGCTCTTATATACCTTATGGTGGTGCACGCATGAAACGGAATGGGATATCTCTGTCATAGCTAATGGTCAGTGGAGGACAGGCAAGATAGCCGTATAAGGAGTGGAGAGTTACAGAGTGGCTAGCCAGGTTGTATCATCCAAGGGCTGTGTGGTGGGATGCCATGTGCTTGTGAGGAATGTACAGACTCACAAAGCCAAGATGGAGATCTCTGGCTCCCCACAGATCACTATGAGGATATGGTCGATTGTTCTGAATCCTTTTTGGAACCCGGCTTGCTCACATAGTTTTCCTTTGTCTACTGTTCTGCCAATCCTATTCAGGATGACTCGAGTGAACAACTTGTAGACAAGGGACAACAGGCAGATCTGGCGATAGTTGCCGGTGTCGTGAATGTCTCCCTTATTGTACAACAGGATGGTCCTGCTGGTTTTCCACTGGGACAGAAACTTGCATTCAGACAGGTAGCATATGAAGAGCTGAGCCAGTGTATTGAGGAGTAGTGGTGGCAGATTCTACAGGTGTTTGGGTCTGACCTTGTCTGGACTGGGTGCTGTACACTTGTTTACCGACAAAATGGTGTGTCAGATTTCAAAAGGGAGAATGCTGGGAACGACATATCCATCCTGCAGAATTTGGTATGTAGGCATGGCTATCAAATAGATCTGAGCAGAAGTCATGTATAACCTTTTCCCTTGCCCTTCTGGAAGATGTGATAGATGTCAGAGGGCAGTGATTTTGGTCTTATAGTTGGTGAAGGACAGGAGGGCATTGCGAATACTTTTCCTGGCTTCTGCTGCTCTTCTTTCTTTG
The DNA here is from genome assembly GCF_029834395.1 of Sorex fumeus. Classification (NCBI taxonomy): domain Eukaryota; kingdom Metazoa; phylum Chordata; class Mammalia; order Eulipotyphla; family Soricidae; genus Sorex; species Sorex fumeus. Next base: position 10,326,743 of record NW_026606115.1, read on the forward strand.
AGGTCTTCCTTTATCATTTCTCTGCACCACTTTGTGAGCTAGGATATTATTTTGTGATTGCCTAAGGCTCACGCCAAACAACTTTGGTCAATGAGCTCGAGAGTTTCTGAAGACAGGCGTATTTTTGTGGCTTTTTTTCTCTTGGCATTCCTCGCACAATCATGGAGGTGCTGAATCAATCAATCATATTCTTTGTCAATGTTTTCAACGACAGCATCTTCCCATATTGCTTCAATAGTGCCAAAGAGCTCCCAGTTGGTGGCTATTCTGGGAGTTCTCTTTTAAAACTTTGTAGCCCTTCCTCCCTGCTTCGTTAAGTAGAATTTTGCATGAAGGAGAAGATGGTCTGATCCCGTTTGGAATTTTGGGACAACAGCAACATTGGTCAGGCAAAACTGTCGATTGAATATGATGTGGTCAATTTCATTGTGGAACTGTCCACTGGGAGCCTCCCATGTCCAACGTTTAGATTTCCATCTGAAACTGCAAGTTACCATGGATGATCTTGGTCAACATGATGTAATCAGACAATCTCTCACCCTGTTCGTTCCATTTTGGGCTGTGGATCCTGATGTGGAGTTCTTTGGGTGACCTTATCTGTCCTATCTTGGCATTAAACTCACGGACAATGACCTTGTAGAAGGTGTGGTCTTCTTTATAGAACTTCTCCAGCTCTGTGTAGAAGTTCTCAATTTCTTCTTCGTTGTCCTTGGAAGTTGGTGTGTAGACAACAAAGATAGAAACTGCTGGCAATAAGCCACATCTATTCAAACTTAAGCATCCAATTTGGGTTGTTAGAAATTCAAATAAATCAATGCTTATGGCCAACTTTGTGTTGACAGGGACACCGACACCACCAACTCCTCTACTGTTGCATGTTCTAAGATGCACGTGCAGAAGATCAAGTACAAAGTCTTTGGATTGACCGAGACGAGAAGGCATCAATCACATCCCGCTGCTTTCAACACTGGAGAAGACTTGTTCCTTGGAGCAAGCAATATAAAATAAATTATTCTTAGCCTGCCATGGGGGCAGCTCGAGTGCTGGTTGGGAAAATGGAGACAATGGTGTAGGAAAGGTGACAGTGGTTTGGGGACTGGTGTTGGAATAATGAATTCCTGTAACAAAGCATCATGAACCACTTTGTAAACCATGATGTTTAAATAAAGTGGTAATATAAAATAAAATATTTGTTATTTTCATCTGAGAGGAGCTTAATATACAAGATATGGAAGGCACTGATACGATTTTACAAGAAAAAAAAAGTACAGATCCAGTGAAAAGTGGGGATGTAGGTCTGCATATGATAGTGAAATGTAAGATTAACAATACAATATATTAGGATATGTTTGTTCTCTCTGTCTTATTCCAACTAAATTCAAAATTATATAATATAGCCAAATTTATTCATGTGATAATTTAATTTCTGTTCAGGAAAGTATAATATAAAATATTAATACATGATAGGAAACTATTTGCAATGTCTAAAAGTAATAAAATAAATATATAGAATATATGTAATTTTCAAAAATTCAATAATAAAACATGACGGAAAGGAGAAAATATGTAAATATGCAAAGGATATAATATTGGGAGGATGAAAACATAATAAATTTAAAACAAAGAGAGTGAGATAAATTGTAATTAGTATGTTGATTCATTAATATAACTTAGAATTATAAAACTTAGGAGACTTCTATGTAGTTATTGGCAGAGACATGCGTGCACAAGAATACAGAAATCTCTTATGAGAATAGTACACAGGAGAAGATATTGCAGAAAATAATCAAGCACTATTTAATCAAGTTTATTTATATGTGTGTTGAAATACACACACCATGATTCAGCAATTACACTTCTGTGTAAAGAAATCCCTGCAGAGGTTTATCAAAATGCCTGTACTTAAAGAAGCTAAAATAACTCCCAATGAGTAATAAAGTAGTAGCTGGCTGCACACAAGGCAAATGCCCTACCGCTGTACTATCACTCCAGCCCAATCAAGTAGTAATAAAGTGAAAATGCAACTCAGAAGTCACTACTTCGACTTATCACACATCTAACCCTAAAAGAGGTTTTATAAAACAGGTCATTGGCAAAACATGAAGGTCTAAATTTATGGTGGGTGAGGTATTTATAACTTACTTCTGAAGAAATATACAACACTGCTGAAACAGAGTGTTATAAACTGATGGTATCTCAACGATAAAAAATTAAATGCAAAACAGTACTTCTACTTCAAAGAGAAATGTATTTTATGGTTGGAATGATAGTATAGAGGGTAGCAGCAGGATGTGCTTGACTGTATGTGGCTGACAAGAATTTGACACCCGGCCCCACATATAAACCTCTAATTCCCGCCAAGAGTGACTCCTAAACACACCACCAGGAGTAAGCCCGAAGCACTATACACTAGGTATAATCCCTAAGTAAAACTAAAGCACCCACCCCTGAACAAAATCCTAAAATACTTTAAGGGCTCTTTTATTTGTGTGTATGTATTATACATATATCATATATGTATGTATGTATTTATATATATCATAAATAATGTATCCCAAAGACCCACTAGTTCAAAGATTCATCAATTCCATTCTTGAGTATATATTTTAAAAAGGTTCTCACTTGCATTTAAGTTGATATATGTAATTTTTTCATGGTAGAGAATTACAGAAATAAGAAACCCTTAATTGTTTAGAAACCTGCATTGTTTAGAAACAAAGTTTCAGATACACAAACACACATACACACACACAACCAAAATAAAAAAAATAAACCTAATCCTGGACAATAAATTAAATAGAATAAGATACATGTTTTAACGTCATTTACATAAACTTTAAATACATTTTTGTATGATAATACACATTTTAAAAATATAAACTTTTCTATTAAATAATTGGAAGGCAAATTTTTTTTGAGATAGAGTAATTCACAATTTTTTAAAACTTTCTGAGCTTTGATAATGACACCGGGATAATGGAAGCAATAATTGTAATTAAGATGTTTCAACAGCTCTTTACAGCACACAGCCGCAGAGAAGGGCCACGTGGAGGGCTGGCTCCACAGCTCCCGGAGAAGAAACCAGGTTCCAAAAAAGAGCCGAGATCACCAGGAAGTCCCAGATGTGGTAGGTGCCACATCCCGCCTCCCCCAGATGGAACCCCGGTGACCAGAAGCCTCTATAAGCATAGCTCGAGAATGCGGGAACTAGGACTTTTCCTCCAAACTGCGCAGCCGCTTACGCGAGATCTCCATATATACAAAAGTGATCAATGGGAAGTAAATCAACCAACGTTTCTCCCTGAAAATCAGAGTTAAGCTTGGAGTAATAAAGTGAACGGACTATGCGTTAGTCCAGGCCATCATGTCTGCCAGGAGGGCAAAGGGTGTTGCCCCATTCGCCCTCTCCTCTCTGGAAAGAAAGATGGCGGCCGCATGGGAGCCTTGTGGACAGCAGGTATGAGCCGGGGGTGTGGGGGCGACTAAAACCTCATGGGAAAGGGGGGCATTCCAGTCCGTCCTTCACGCCCTACCGAGGTCACCAGTTGCCCCCCACAAGCGGCTCTCCAGCACGGCCACGACTCCAGAGCACAGAAACCAATCTCTTAATTATCTGACTTTCAGTAGAAATACTTCCAGGGTTAATAAGTAAAATAGCAAAACTCTAAAACCAACATTTAATTCTTGAATCCAGCTGTAGAAAGCAAATCAGTTCACAATGCTTTTTCAGCATATCTGATGGGGGGGTAAACTCTAAATAATAGTGGTGCATCTTTTATTGAAACAATGAATCTAATCAAAGTAGATAGAGTTTTAACTAGAATTCATCTGCCTCGCAGGCATTGGGAGGGGTGGAGGGTGGGGTTTTATTGGGGTTCTTCATGGTAAAAAATAAGTATTGGTAAAGGGAAATGTGTTTGATATTTGCATGACTGAGACCTAAACCTGAAAGCTTTGTAACTTTTCCCACAGTGGTTCAATAAATAAATAAATAAATAAAAAAGATGTTTCAACAAAGCTCAAAAGATGGATAAAATAATATATGATCTTGGATTTTTTTCTTTTTCTCAACTGATTTACTTTAGACTTGTTCAAGAGAATAGTTCAAGTCAAGTAGTCAGTTGAAACACACCTGACATATTGTTTTATTTACTGTTTTGTTATGTACAGATCCCAAAGGAAAAAATCACATTCATCACCACCTACTGACACTTATGAAACATAAAATATTTCTTTTCTAAGTACGAGTAAAAGAAGAAAGTAGGTACATCCTTAGGTATTCAGCTTAGGCAAGAGGTCAAATAGATGAAACAGATAAATTATATCTGTAGATTGATCTCATTTCTGTTCTTTGCCTTGAGGTATCAGTCAGTAATTCCTTATACTTCTGTGCTCCTTAAGGGAAAATAGCTCTTCTGCTAATGTAATCAACTTAGTCCAGCAGTTATGTAATTGTACAGAAACAATGATAGAGTCAAGGAAGAATGGTTGCCTGCACTGTACCACTGTATGACTGTCATCCTGTTGTTCATCAATTCCCTCGAGCAGGCACCAGTAATGTCTCCTTCATCCTAGCCCTGAGACTTTAGAAAGTGCCACATTTGAGGCTCTTTCAGGGTCAAGGGAATGAGACCCATCATTGTTACTGGTTTTTGGCATATTGAATACGCCACGGGGAGTTGCCAATCTCTGCCGTGCGGGCAGGATACTCTGGGAAGCCTGCCAGTATCTCCAGAGTAAGAACTAGATAATAAGATGTTGTGCGGCCGCAAATACGGCCACGAACTTCTGGGATCTCGGTTTTGTAGTCTCTCAGTCTTGGCCATTGATGGGATTACACAGCGCCAGGGGCAGTTGGTGGGTATAACGCCTACTTACTGGAAGATGGGGGATCTGGGTGGAAAAGCATTATATTTTGTCCCACCCCGAGCAGTGTCCTGGCAGTTCAAGCGTGAGAGCATGCGGAGACCACTCTCCACATGTTTGAATGAACCTCACGCATGAAGTATCCTGCAGAGGAACCCAGGCATGCGGGAACCGGGGCCAATAACACCAAGCCTGTTCAGATCGGGTTGCCTGCAACCAATATCAAATGTGATTTCACTATAGAGTATAACATGTGCTTGTCAGTTTCATAAAGGAACACTTACTCTAAAATTCATTAGTCAAGTAAATATTGATGGCAAGCATCGAATGAAAGAACATAGGTTGAATGATCTCATTTGTCATTATTAAAGTGCAATATCATCAAATTATGGTTATTGGCTTAGAAAAGAGAAAATGAATTCCAAATAAGAACAGAGTTCTTATGAAAAAACAGCCAAAACTGCTAAAGGGGGGAGCTAAACTAAGCAACAGTACACACTCTAATTCAATTATTTTCTTCAGAACTTCAAACACTGAATGTGGTTATTATAGAATATAAGTAATTCTATCAAGAGTGTTGAGACACAGTAGATAGAACTGTAACTAAAGGTTGTTGGTGCTGTTGCCAAGATGAAATTAACAACTTTCTTGTCAAAAAATGGCAGTTTCTGGGATTGGTCTGACAAAATGATTGATGAATAGGTAACTTCTATTTTGAAAATATCATAAACTATGTAAAATAAAAAATTGGCAAAGAATCAATGTGAATATTACATTCAAAATTTGGTTTCCCAAACAATCAAATATGTCCCAAAGATGAAATTAAACTTAAATATATTTTATAAAAAATTCTAATTTTTTACTAATATAAAAGGCATACATGTGCCAGGAGTTATCATATTACAATTTACTATTATATAAGAGAGCACAAATAGGACAGTAATCGTTCACCTGTATCTAAATACCAATCATCCACCAATAGCAATGAATAGCCATAGACTTTATTTTTATTTATTTATTTTTTATTTTTTAATTTTTATTAGTGAAACACCATGAGGTACAGTTGTAGACTTACAAATTTTGTGCTTGGGTATCAATTATACAATGATCAAATACCCATCCCTCCACCAGTGCCCATTTTCCACCACCACAGGTCCCAGTATTCCTCCCACACCCCATCCCCCCATCCCACCCTGCCTCTGTGGCAGGGCATTCCCTTTTGTTCTCTCTCTCCATTTAGGTTCTGTGGTTTACAAAAGAGGCATTAAGTAGCAATCATGTTCGGTCTATAGTCTACTTTCAGCATGTTTCTCCCATCCTGGGAGGATCCTCCCAACACCCTTTATTTGGTGCTCCCTTCTCTATCTGAGCTGCCTTTTCCCCTAGCATGTGTGACTGGCCTCCAAGCCAGGAGCAAACCTACTGGTACTAATCTCGACCACTCTTGGATGTTAGTCTCATATTTTGTTACTTCATGTTCCCCAGATGAATGCAATTTTTCTATGTCAATCCCTCTCTTTCTGACTCACTTTGCTTAACATGATACTTTCCATGTAGTAACACTTGTATGTAAATTTCATGACTTCATCTTTTCTAACAGCTACATAGTACTGCATTGTGTAAATGTACCAAAGTTTCCTTCAGTCATCTGTTCTCAGGCACTCAGGTTTTTTCCAGATTCTGGCTATTGTAAAGAGTGTTCCAATGAACAAACAAGTGCAGATGTAACTTGGACTATACTTTTTTTTTCTCTCTGGGATATAATCCCAGGAGTGGTATTGCTGGGTCAAATGGGAGCTCAATTTCTAATTTTTTGAGAATCAACCATACTGTTTTCGAAAAGGGCTGAACCAGTCGGCATTCACACCAGCAGTAAAGGAGGGTCCCTTTCTCGCCAAAACAGTGCCAACACTGGAACTTTTGCTTTTTTGGATGTGAGCCAGTCTCTGTGGTGTTAAATGATATATCATTGTTGTTTTTATCTGCATCTTCCTGATGATTATAGATATAGAGCATTCTCTCATGTTCTTTTTAGATATACTGATTTCTTCTTTGAAAAAGTTACTCTTCATTTCGTTGCCCCATTTCTTGATGGGGTTGGAATTTGTCTTCTTATGGAGTTCAACCAGTACCATGTATATCCTTGATAACAACCCCTTGTCCGATGTGTATTCGGTGAATATCGTTTCACATTCTGTAGACTGTCTTTGTATTTTGTTCACTGTTTCTTTCGAGGTGCAGAAGGTTCTTAGTTTAAGATAGTCCCATTTGTCTATCTCTGTTTTCACTTGCTTGGCCAGTGGCGTGACATCATTGAAGATACTATTAGCTTCAATATCATGGAGGGTTTTTCCAACTTTGTCTTCAATGAACTTTATGGATTCCAGTCTTATTTTGAGGTCTTTAATCAATTTTGATGTTACTTTTGTACATTGGATTAGGCAGAGATCTGAGCCCATTTTTTTTGCATGGAGCTGTCCTGTTTTGCCAGCAAAATTTGTTAAAGAAGCTTTCCCTGCTCCACTTCACTTTTTATGCCCCCTTATCGAAGATAAGTTGATCATATGCTTGGGGGGAGATGTCAGTATATTCAACTCTGTTCCATTGGTCTGCAGAACTTCCTTTGTTCCAGTACCATGCTGTTTCAATTATTATTGTATTGTAGTAGAGTTTGAGGTCAGCGAGTTTGATTCGCCCATTTTCTTTTTTCCAAGAATTGCTTCTATTGTTTCTAGGAGTTTCTTGGTAGAGGTTTTAAGGTTCTCTAACTATAGTATCAGATTATCTGAAAATAGTGAGAGCTTGATTTCTTTCTTTCCTATCTGGATGCCCTTAATATCTTTTTCTTGCCTAATCGCTATTGCAAGTACTTCCAGTACTATACTGAACAGTAGTAGAGAGAGTGAGCATCCTTGTCTCGTCACTGATTTTTGGGGGAATGCTCTCAGTTTTTCCCCATTGAGGATGATGCATGCTGTAGGCTTGTGGTAGATGGCTTTCACTATATTGAGGAAAGTCCCCTCTATCCCCATTTTGGTGAAGGTTTTCATCATAAACGGGTCCGGGATCTTTTCAAATTTCTCTGCACCTATTGATATGATCACATGATTTTTATATTTTCTTTTGTTGATATGAAGGATTATGTTGATTGATTTCTGAATGTTAAACCATCCTTGCATCCCGGGATGAATCTCACTTGGTCATAGTCTATGATCTTTTTGATGAGGTGTTGAATTCTATTTGCTAGTATTTTGTTGAGAATCTTCGCATGCATGTTCATCAGGGATATCGGCCTGTAGTTTTCTTTTCTTATGGTGTCTTTGTTTCCTTTTGGTAGTAGAGAGATATGGGCTTCATAGAAACTGTTTGAAAGAGTTTCAGTTTTTTCAATTTCCTGGAAAAGCTTGAGAAGAACTGGCAATACATCCTCTATAAATGTTTGGAAAAATTAGCCAGTGAATTCATCTGGACCTAGGCTTTTTTTGGGGGGAAGACTTTTGATTACAGTTTCAATTTTCTTGATGTTAATAAGTCTATTCAGGTACTCTATATATTCTTGATTCAGCTTTGGGAGATTATAGAACCCAGGAATTTATCTATTTCTTCTAGGTTTGCTTATTTTGTGGCATACAGAATTTCAAAGTAGTTTCTAATGATCGTTTGATTTTTTTGGTTTCTATTGTGATATCCCCATTCTTATTTCTGATTCGATTTATTAGGGTTCTATCTCTCTGTGTTTTTTTTGTGAGTGTTGCTAGTGTTTTATGTATCTTATATATTTTCTCGAAGAACCAGCTATTGGTTTCATTGATTGTTTGGATTTTTTCTTTGGTTTCTGTGTAATTGATTTCTGCTCTAAGTTTTATGATCTCTTTCCTTATGCCTGATTTAGGCTCTTTCTGTTGATCCTTTTCTAAGATCTTGAACTGTGAAGTCAAGTTGTTTATGTGCATCCTTTCTTCCGTCCTGAGATATGCTTGCAGATCTATAAATTTTCCCCTTAATGCCTTCTTTTGCTGCATCCCATAAGTTCTGGCAGCTTGTGTCGTAACTCTCATGTGTTTCCAAGTATCTTTTGATTTCGTCTTTGACTTCTTTCCTGATCCACTCGTTCAGCATTGAGTTGTTTAATTTCAAGGTGTTTGATTTGTTTCTCCATGTCTGTGTATGATTCACTTCAATTCTCAGTGCATCATGGTCTGAAAAGATGGTTGATACTATTTCTATCTTCCTGATTCTATGGAGGTATGTTTTGTGGCCTAGGACATGGTCTATTTTGGAAAATGTTCCATGCACACTGGAGAATAATGTGCATTCTTCCTTTTAGGAGTCTAAAGCCCTGTGTATGTATATAAACCCTTTCTCTTCTATTTCTGCATGCAAAGTCAATGTTTCTTTGATGAGTTTTGTTCTTGTTGATCTATCCAAAGATGATAAGGCGATGTTGAAGTCTCCAGGTACTATAGTGTTGCTAGCAATGTCCTCCTTAAGATCTGTTTGCAGTTGTTTTAAATATTTATCTGTTCCCTCATTATGTGAGTATACATTTAAGAGTTTGATTTCTTCCTGTTGTACCTATCCTTGATGAAGATAAAATAGCCTTTCCTGTCCCGTCTTGTCTTTTTCAACCTGAAGTCAATATTTTTAGATACTAGTATGGCCACCCCAGCTTTTTTGAAGGAGCTGTTTGCTTGCAGGATTGTTTTCCATCCTTTCACTTTGAGTCTGTGTTTGCTCTGACTGTTGAGATGAGTTTCTTGTAGGCAGCAGAATGTTGGATTCTGTCTCGGAATCCATTTTTCCACTCTGTGTCTCTTAATTGGTGAATTTAGACCATTGACGTTGAGGGAGATTATTGTTATGGGGTTTTGCGTCATCTTTCTGTAAGGGTGTGTTGTGCTTGTAGGGTTTGTCTCGTTTTATAGTAGCCCTTTCACTACTTCTTTTAGGTTTGGTTTTGAGTCTATGAAGTTCCTGAGCTGCTGTTTACTAGAAAATAGTGTATTGTTCCTTCGATTTTGAGTGAGAGTTTAGCTGGATAGAGTATTCTTGATGAAGCATTTATTGCAGTAAGTTTTTTCACTATATCCCGCCATTGCCTTTGGGCTTGGAGGGTTTCCTCTTATAGGTCTGCTGTGAATCTAAGGGGTGCTCCTTTGTATGTGTTTTACTTCTTTGTCATTGCTGCTGGCTGTATTGTATCTCTATCGGCAGCATTGATCATTCTAACTATGATATATCTTGGAGTGTTTTTGTTAGGGTCTCTTTTAGCTGGCAACTTTCGGACTCCTTGAACCTGAATGGCTGCATTATCGAGTTCTGGGAATTGTTCAGCAATGATTTGTTTAACCGTGGCTTTTTCATTGGGACTGTTTCCCTGACCTTCTGGTACTCCAATGATTCTAATGTTGTTCCTCTTGGAATCATCTCCTAGGACTCTGATTCTCTCTAGAGCTATTTTGAGGTCTCTTGCCACTGTTTTTTGTTGCCTCTTTGCTTGGTGCAATTGATCTTCCAGATCACTGATTTTCTATTCAGCTGCGGTCATTCTACTGTTGAGGGCACAGACTGAGCTTTTTATTTCATCTATGGAATCTTTTATTCGTGACATTTCTGCTCTCATTTCTTACTGTAATTTGTCAATAGTTTCTGTCATGTTACTGGATGTCTGTCTGAGTGTTTCATTGAGTTCATTGAACATCTTCATGATTTCACATCTGAATTGTTTGTCAGAGAGGTCCCTTAGATAAGCAGCACCTACAGAGGCTTCTGGATTCTTTTCGTCATCCTCCCCATGTGTTGAGGATTTGCGTTGTTTCTTCATGTTGGAGTGTAGGTATGGGGACTAGGTTCCTTGGTATGGCTAAACTACTTGCGGCTGTGTGAGCGTTGGCCCGCTGAAATATAGGCCACGCCCACTTCTACAGAATCCGCGCCCACTTCTGAAAAGGCCACACCTCCATGGGCACCTGGTGTCTCTGGGGTGAGTAAAGATTGGGTGCAGGAGAAGATCAGCACAGCTTGGGGGACGAAGAGGAAGAGGAAGAGGTTCAGGGAGGCTTTTCTCCCAAGGTCTGAGAGGACACCTGGGTGGCTTGCAGAGAGAATTCCAAGTCCCTGGTTCGAATACCGGCGGATAAACTGACGTGGGTTTGGGAGAAGACCACACAGCTTGGGGGACGAAGAGGAGCCATAGACTTTAATAGTCTGTTTTATAACGCATTATTTCTTCTCAAGGATTTGTTATTAACTTTAAAAATCTACAGAAAAATTTGAGCAAGTAAAATCAATAAAACTGTCAGCAGTGTTTCTGAAATAATAGCTGACACCTGAGAAGGATATTATTTTACCTTATTTCCCTTGGCATCTCCTTAAACATTACATATTTCATCCAAGACTACACAATGAGCATCCAGAGTGAGAGGATAGTGGGTAGGGTTCTTGCTTTGCATTTTTGCCAACCTAGGTTCAGTAATTGAAACCACATATGTTCCCCTGAGACCTTCCAGGAGTGATGCTTGAGAATAGAGCCAGTAACTAACCTTGTGCAGCATCAGGTGTGACCCAAAGTGAAAGAAAAGGACTAAAAATTGATTTCCAGAAGAATAGGAAATTTCATAAGTAAAGGAAAAGGGCCCACAGAGAGAGTACAGTCTCTGGGTGTTTGCATTGCACACAACCTATCAGGTTTAATTCCCAGAACATTTAATTCCCTGAGCCCTGCCAGAAGTTTTCCCTAAGTGCCAGAAGGAAAGCCTGAGCAGAGCTGGATGTGGATGGAAATTTGCCCCACAAAGACAGGACTTAAAATCTGGGCAGTATCCTGGAAAAAGCAAGCTTAGTATAAGGTCACATGAGCAGAAAGCATGCAGCTGAACAAGAAATATGATGTTAAGGAGATTCCATGCTTAAGCAACAAATGCTGTACTTGGGAGAGTTCGTAGATTTATGGGGCTTGCAAAATAATAAGTCTGGAAGACTCTTGCCAAGAAGATCAGAGCATTGTCATAATCTCAAGGCTACTGCTACATAGTTTAGTAGTACCACAGTGGATCTAATGGCGTATCCTTTGTTCTGTGTACTACCTCATAAGGAATGGCATACGTGATGGGACTGAGCAGTGATGAGGCTGCTTTCCTAATAAAAAAGCAAGAGAGCCTTTTGTTTGCTGCTGTTGAGGCTAGTTTGCTACCTGGACGAACAACTGTATCTGCCTCATTCTCTAAGAATCACTGCTCCACAAGGCAGAAGGTACCAGTTCCACCAGTTTAGTAATTGTGATCCTCCACAGCTGTAAAATCCAAAACAAAAAATAGGACATGCAAAGTCAAACTGTGAGTCCTGCAATTTGTGAACATTGATACAATTTTCTTTTGGGGGGAGGATCACACCCGGCGAAACACAGGGGTTACTCCTGGCTCATGCACTCAGGAATTACTCCATGCGCTACTCAGGGAACCATATGGGATGCTGGGAATCGAACCTGATTAGGCAGCGTGCAAAGCAAATGCCCTACCTGCTGTGCTATTGCTCCTGCCCCTGATACAATTTTCTGGCCAGGTACAGTATACTGAACAAAAATAGTCAAGCAATTCTCATACAGTAGGACAACCGTGACTACATTTTCTGATGGATACATGGTATACTGTAAATTGCCTCAGGTAATTTTCAAGTCTATATTGATATAATCGCTTTTGTGGGGGTGATTTGGGGAGGCAGGGTATTGGGCCACACAGGGCAGTGCTTAGAGCATATTTCTGGTTCTTCACTCAGGGTCTCTTCCATATGGGGTGACCATATGGGGTGCCAGGGATCTAACCGTGGTCAGCTACATGCAAGGTAAGTGTCCTAACCACTGTGTATCACTCTTGAACCCATAAGAATTTTTTTGCATTTTTAATGGAAAGAAAACAAAGATAAAATAGATCCAATTCCTCCTTGTTTTAGGAGTATATTCAATTTCTTTCATTTTCCATGAAAGAATTTTCTATCATACCAAAAAATTATTTTTCCTAAAGAAATTCAACCAAATTACAGTATATAAATATGATAGCCATAGATTCTTTTTTAAAAATTTTATTAGTGAAACACCATGAGGTATAGTTGTAGACTTACAATTTTTTGTGCTTGGGTTTCAGTTATACAATGATCGAGTACCTATCCCTCCAACAGTGTCCATTCTGCATCACCACTGATCTCAGTATCCCAGTATCCCTCCCACCCCCCATCCTCCCATCCCACCCTGCCTCTGTGGCAGGAGATTCCCTTTTGTTCTCTCTCTCCTTTTGGGTACTGTGGTTTGCAAAAGAATATAGCCATAGATTCTTGCAGCTCAGAATGGCAAAAGGATTTAGAGAAACTATTCCTATGTATTCATAGAATTAAAAAGTGTGAATCAGATAAGTTATATTATAAGCCACAACACAAGTTGTAAAATGTTTTTGATAAGTTTTTATACAACAAATACAATGCATTAAGTTATACATTTTTGCAATAAAATTTTCTAAAATCCCAAATATTTAGGCTGTATGTCAAAATAACAATTGGTTTCAAACTAGAACCTGCTATAAGACAATTTTGTCAAGTGAAATATGTGCTTAAAATAGCCTTTTGTGAGTTTTCAAGAAAATAACTGCCTTGGATTTAAAGATTACTTAAGAAGAACTAACATCTCCTATCCAGAAATATATTTTATTTGATGTCTCTGTCTGCTTTTGAGCCCACAGCAAACATTGCAATCAATAGCAAAAAAAATAAAAACACTCCCTCTATAATCAGGCACAAGGTAAGGTTGTCCACTCTTACTACCTTTACTTAAGACAGTACTGGAAGTAGTTTCATAGAAATTAGGCAAGAAAAAGATATCAAGGTTTTTAGATAAAAAGGAAGAAATCAAATTCTACTATTTTTCGATGACATGATACTATATTGAGTATATCCAAGTGATTTTACAAAATATCCTTGAAACAATGGATTTATATAGCAAAAGCTCCTAGTAAGCTTGGATTTATATAGTTAGGTGGCAGGCTGCAAAACTAATATTCAAAGACCATGGCTTCGTGCAGATTATTATACTGAGTGAAATGAATCAGAGGGAGAAGGAAAACATAGAATTATTATACTCATTTATGTGATGGACACTACCTCCACTACCCAGCCATCACCACACTCCAGGACACTTTCCGGACCCGCCTGGCAGCTCCGGCCGAGACTCACGCATGACTGAAGACACACAGAACAAGATAAGCGGAACTCTCTGAGACCTTGGACTCCAGGCTCAGCGGACCCAGGGACAGAGTTTCTCTGCTTGCTCCCACCAATCACATGTGACAAAGGGATTCTAACCAGGAGCCCCACCCTACCCTGCCCTGTCTGCTTCCATCAACCACCCAGGGATCAGATTGCGCACAGAAGACCCACCCTACCCAGATAAATACCCCACTGGCAGACTTCCACTATCGACACTACCTCTACTACCCAGCCATCGCCACACTCCAGGACGCTTTCTGGACCCGCGCAGCCGCAGAGTGGCCGTGCGACACATCATAAGACACTAAATACCCATCTTCCGGAATTGTCGCACCATATTTGATAGGGTTCATATATGGTAACACTTACAAGGATGATTAGAGGTCGCCCCAAAAGCCTCTATCCCTCTCGGAAAGACTGGCAAGCTACCGAGAGTATTCCGCCCACACGAAAGAGCCTGGCAAGCTATCCGTTGTGTATTAAATATGCCAAAACCAGTAACTACAACTGGTCTCATTCACCTGACCCTGAAGGCTTCACCGACATGGCAGCACTGAGAAGGATGAGAAAGGAGAGGCCGACAAAATCTCAAGGCCGACCTAGGCTGCCACAACGAAGGAAGACAAAAATGATCGTCTGTACTTTCAATGCACGTACGCTAGCATCAGATGCATCCATCGAGGACCTGATGGTACAAGCACGAATGATCAAGTACGACATCATTGGTCTGACCGAGACAAGAAGGCACGAATCTCAACATGCTGTTTTCGACACTGGAGAAGAATTGTTCCTCGGAACATGCGATAAAAGAGGTGTCGGAGGCGTCGGTGTCCTTGTCAACACAAACTTGGCCAAGAGCATTGATTCATTCGAATGCCTAACAACCCGAACTGGGCGTTTACATTTGAATAGATGTGGCTAACTGCCTGCAGTTTCTATCTTCGTTGTCTATGCACCAACATCCAATTATGATGAAGGAGAAATTGAGAAGTTCTACATGGAGCTGGAGAAGTTCTATAAAGAAGACCACACCTTCTAGAAGATCATTGTGGGTGATTTTAATGCCAAGATAGGACCGAGAAGATCAGTTGAAGAACTTCACATCGGGACCCATGGCCTAGAATGGAACGAACAGAGTGAGAGACTGTCTGAGTTCATCATGTCGACCAAGACCATCCATGGTAACTCACAGTTCCAGAAGGCAGAATCTAAACGATGGACATGGGGTCTCCCGGTGGACGATTTCGCAACGAAATAGAACACATCATATTCAATCCATGGTTTTGCCTGACCGATGTCGCTGTTGTCCCAAAATTTCGAATGGGATGGGACCACCGTCTCCTTCGTGCAAAATTCTACTTCACAGAGCGGGGAGAAAGGGCTGCAAAGTTCAAAAAGAGAACACCTAGAACGACCACCAACTGGGAACTCTTTGGCACTGTTGCGGCAACATGGGAAGATGTCATTGTTGACAACATTGACGAGGAATACGATCGACTAGTTCAGCACCTCCATGAATGTGCGAGGAAATCAATGCAGCAGTCTTTCTATATTAATATTGCAAACTTTGTAATGCTCAAATTTACAATGCTCAGAGAGAGAGAGAGAGAGAGAGAGAGATAGAGAGAGAGAAGAAAAGTGCTTTCCATAGAGGCAGGGGGTGGTGGGTGATGGGAGGGAACCTGGGGACTGAAAAATGTATGCTCGTGGAGGAGTGGGTGTTGGAAAACTCTGTGACTGAAATCTAGTCAGCAATGAAAAGCTTAATAAAGTTATATATCACAGTGATTCAATAAAAACATTACAAAAATAGGAGTCAATTTAAGATGACTGCTTAAATGGATTTGGACTAGGGATAGGAGGAATATAGCCTTAGTTGGAATTCCGCCCTTGGATAGATGTCCTTGCAAGATGAGATTTTGTCCTAGAAGGGATTTCCCTGAAGAAAGGGCTTGAAATCTGTTCACTGTACAACTACAGCTATGTGCATTACTACTGCAAACCCTTCATGATTTCTCTATAGCTAACACTGTGAGACTTGAATAAAGGGTGACTTTATACATACATACATACATACATATATATGTGTGTGTATAACTTCATGATATAAAATTTGTTTAAGCAATATTTATATATTTTTCTCAATAATATTTAACTAAAGTTTGTTTACCTTTGCCCTCAATCATTACAAAAGGTGAAATAATTAGTTTTTTTTTGTAGCACTGTAGCACTTTCCTCCCGTTGTTCATCGATTTGTTCGAGCGGGTACCAGTAACATCTCATAACAAATTATGAAACTTGATGTTACTGTTTTTGACATATCAAATACACCACGGGGAACTTGCCAGGCTCTGCTGTATGGACGTGAGATACTCTCGGTAGCTTGCCGGGCTCTCCGAAAGGGGTGGAAGAATCGAACCCAGATCGGCCACATGCAAGGCAAATGCCCTACCACTGTGCTATCGCTCCAGCCCGTTATGTACAGTAACACAAAAAATACTTTCTTAAAATTAAACATTCTGGGGCTGGGTTTGATTCCCAGCGTCCCATATGGTCCCCTGAGCACCGCTAGGGCTAATTCCAAATTTTAAATTATTCTGGTAACAAAGAAAATATAATTTCTATTAAGAAACATAGACTATTTGAATTTTGAAATGTGCCCTTTTTTTTCAAAAGAAGTAAACTCATAGAAATGTCTTTCCACTCTAGATTTCTAGTTTTATACGACTCCTTGACTCTATCCTTAGCACCTTAAATTATCAATATACATTTGAGGTGCAGAAATGTGAAAAATTCTTGCTAGTGTAATTAATTTCTATGAAAAATAGCCAGTTTTAATTCTTAAACTGTATTTAACAACTTGATGTAGTAAGAAGTTGTTATTAATAAAAGCTAAGCTTTTCTAAACTTAATTTCATGCATCCTTGACACAGCTTAAATAGCATCCAGAGATTCCAAATGAGGTTTTAAGTATGTAAGAAAAAGTTGACAATTGCTGTTTCCTTAAAAAAATATATCTCTAGTACCCAGACATTTTTAAAAAGCCAAGTTCAAAAACATTCTTCAGGCCTATTTCTCCTTAAAATATACAGCAATATACTTATTTCATTAATAAATCCATAAGCCCTCTAGGAAATAGTTATTTTGTGAAAATAACTTTAAAATTATTAGGGGAATAAACGTTTCGATTAGAGTTTTGTTTTCACAGACCCAGTAAAATCTACTTCCATGGCTTTATAAGTAAACAATAAATGAACCATTGATAGTAAGCATATCCCTATTAGACAATTTTTTTAAATGTTCATATTGTTCATTTCTTTGAATTATTTATATATTTTTCCTAGCATTTGTTATCTTACAACTTACTCCCCATTGATAAATAGCCTTCTCCTGTCTTTGTGTGTATAAATTTTATTGTTAAATATTCTTTTACATGTTCTAAAAATTCTTTAAACTATTTAAATTTCTTATTCAAATTGCTTTCTGATGATGTATAGACATGTCATAAGAAAACAACCAAAAGGACAACCAAGAGCATAAAATTTAACAATAGTGTAGCCATTTAACTTCAACCACAATATGAAAATGTAGCATAGTTTAGACCGAGACTCCCTGTCATTAAATGAGTGGAAAAATCCCGTGCCTGAGTAAGATGGAGAATAGTGTATGATGCCATAGGATCACACTGATATTAGAGGCGACTTTCATATGATGGGACTGTATCTAAGTCTGGTCTACAGTGAATAGAGATGTTATTGGGTAAGCACTAGAACACAAAAAATAATAGGCATTATATATAGACGAAAAGTTTCCTCAGCTCCATAGGTTTTCCCTATGGATAAGGTGATGAGGTTGATATAGGAAAAATATACATGGAGATATTAAGAAGTTTTTTCAACCCAATTTTTCTCCTTTTTAATTTTCAAATTCTCAATTTCTCTACATATCAAAGTCCAGCGGGTAGGGCATTTGCCTTGCATGCAGCCGACCCGGCCAACCTAGGTTCGATTACTCCACCCCCTCTCGGAGAGCCTGGCAAGCTACCGAGAGTATCTCATGCGCACGGCAAAGCCTTGCAAGCTACTTGTTATGTATTCAATATGCCAAACACAGTAAAAACAAGTCTCACAATGGAGATGTTACTGGGCCCGCTCAAGCAAATCGATGAATAATGGGAGGACAATGGATCAAATTTATCATATATACATATATATATATCCAGTCTATTGTGTGATAATTCTAGGAGATTTAGGAAAAATTATGTTATGAAAGAATAAAAATGGAGTAACAATTTACTAGAAATGTTTGCCTGACACGTGGCCAACTTGGCCGACCTGATGTCGATTCCTCTGCCTCTCTCGAAGACCTCGGCAAGATACTGAGAATATCTTGCCCGCAAGACAAAGCCTGGCAAGCTACCCATGACGTATTTGATATGCCAAACACAGTAACAACAAGTCTCACAATGCAGAAGTTACTGGGCCTGCTTGAGCAAATTGATGAAAAATGGGAGGACAGTGCTACAGTGCTACCGTGTGGTTTTCCCCATGTATGTAACTAGATTATATAGAGAAAGGTATCCATGCATTCTGACAATTTCCTTGACATTTTACCAGAGTAACTTTCTATTAGTAAAATTATTCTATTTTCAGTTAGTTATTTTGAAGTTATATTGCTGAACATAGATAAAACTTCCATCAGAGAACAATGTATTTAATTTTTGTGAATCCTAAAAATTTTAATTTATATTTTAGAAAACCATTCCCTAGATATAGTTTCTAGGGCGGAGAATTCTAGATGGTGTGAAATTGTAAATTTTACTGATCTTTTAAAAAAAATCTACAGGGGCCAGAGAGGTAGTACAACAGGTAGGGCACTTCTATTACATGCTAACCCAAGTTCAATCCCTGGTACTCCATATACCACCAATCCGCTCCAGGAGTTATCCCTGAGCACAGAGCCAGTAGTATGCCCTGAGAATTGTCAGATGAGACTCCAAAATGGAAAATAGACAAGTTAAATTGCAAAGAGAGTCTAAACTTACACTTTCAAGTAGGATTTTCAAAATTTAACTATATTTGGACAAAAGCAGGTGATTATATTAGACATATTAAATATATTTATTTTTCTTGTCAGTAAGTTAATATAGCACACATATTTAATTTTATAAAATTAAATATAAAGGGAGCATTAATTCAACAAAACCATATATAGCATGAAATACCAATAAATAATATTATACCTATGTTAATGAAACATTAATTTAATATTATACCAGGTTAGCCTTAGCTTAAAAATGCAGTTTTCATTTATTTCAAAGAAAACTTATTCCTTACTGACTGCTATTCTTTTTGTAGGTTTGGTTCTATTAATCAGTGTTGAGTAATTGCTAATTGATTTGCTAAAAATAAATGGATTTCCTAAGATCTCAGCCTCCAGGACTGACACCAGTACTATATTATGTAAACCCAATGCAAAAGCCTATCTAATACCTATGGTTCATAATTTTGATTTGAAATGTGTAAGTAACACATAATTACCCTCAGAGGCTGAAATTTTCATGATGTTTATACATCAAATTCTGATTCTACGTTCCTTAACATCATTTTCCAAGATTCAGCTTAAGTAACACCTGATTCAATCTTTACTGTTATTAAAGGGGGAGGTTAAATTAGTGGATTAAGTTAGAACAACATGAACTTGAGGTCAGAAAAAAACATTTTAATATATGACTTCAGCATACTTAGCTAAGGTGACATTAAGCAAAATAACTGTTACTGAGGTTTTTTTTCTGGGGGGTGCTTTTTGGGTCACACAAGGAAATGCTCAGGGGTTACTCCTGGCTCTTCACTCAGGAATGACTTCTGGCAGTGCTCAGGGAACCATATAGGATACCGAGATCGAACCTAGGTTGGCTGCATGCAAGGCAAATGAACTCTTCACTGTGCTACCGCTCTGGCCCTAAGCAAAATAACTCTGGAAGCTTCTGTTTGCACATGTATAAAGTAGGCTAATACAAATTTAACACATAATATTGGTGCATATAAGTTAGGTGGTGCATATAAGTTAGGTCCATATAAGTTAGGTGGTGCATAGTAAAATTTAAAAAGTTGTTCCATTTCTCTTTAGTTGAACATTAAAATGGGAGGTGGGTACACTAGTGATGGGTGCAGTGTTGGAATTTTGTGCAGTGTCAGTCATTGAAAAATTAAAAATAATGCCATTTAATATAGTTATATTTATTTACACATTGGAACACAATTAAGTTGAATTTTTTCTAAACTTATTATTGGACCTAGAGAAAATATGAACGTTTCAATTTAAATTTCTTATTGGGAAAAGACTGTATTAAAATGTAAAGAAATAACATAAGAATGCCACGAATAGGAAAACATTTTTTTAAACCATCAAGTCTGTTTGTATCCTACGATTTCATTGACCACAAGAAATTCTCATTAGTTTTAAAAAGCATGCTAAAAATAGAATTCAAAGACTTATCAAAAAGATCATACAAAATGATCAAGTAGGATTCATCCCAGGGATACAAGGATGGTTTTACATTCGGAAATAGATCAACATAATCCATCATATCAAAAAAAGAAAAGATAAAAAGCACATGATCATACGAATAGATGCAGAGAAAGCATTTGACAAGATACAGCACCCTTTTATGATGAAAACCCTTGCCAAAATGGGTATACAGGGGACTTTCCTCAAAATAGTGAAAGCCATCTACCACAAGCCTACAAGGAGCATCATCCTCAATGGGGAAAACCTGAGAGCCTTCCCTCTAAGATCAGAGGTGAGACAAGGATGCCCACTCTCCCCACTGCTGTTCAATAAACTACTGGAAGTATTACAGTAGTGGTTAGGCAAGAAAAATATATTAATGGCATTCAAGTAGGAAAGGAAGAAATGAAGCTCTCACTATTCGCAGATGATAGGATACTGTACTTAGAAAACCCTATAACCTCTACCAAGAAACTCCTAGAAACAATAGACTTGTATAGTAAAGTTGCAGGCTATAAAATCAATACCCAAAAGTCCATGAAAATGTCACTTTCTTCTCTCTCACTGTTTGCATATAGGAAAGCCATGGACTTTTGGGTGGGATGGGGAGATGGGGATTGGGAGGGATACTGGGATCTGCGGTGGTGGGAAATGGGCACTGGTGGAGGGATGGGTATTTGATAATTTATAATTGAAACCAGAGCACAAAATTTGTAAGTCTACAACTGTACCCCATGGTGTCTCACTAATAAAAATTTTTAAAAAAGAAAAGAAAAGAAAAGAAAGAAAATTACAAAAAATGATGAAAAAAAACCAATCCTGTTCACAATTGTGCCCCAGAAAATCAAGTACCTAGGAATCAGCTTAACTAAGGAAGTAAAGGACCTGTACAAGGAAAACTATAAAACAGTACTTCAGGAAATAAAAGAGGACACGAAAAAATGGAAAGATATCCCTTGCTCATGCATCGTGAGAATTAACATTGTCAAAAGAGCAATACTTCCCAAAGCATTGTACCAATTCAGTGTGATCCATATAACGATACCCATGACATTCTTCAAACAAATGGAGCAAATACTCCTGAAATTTATATGGAACAATAAGACCACATGAATAGATAAAGCAATTCTTGGGAAAAAGAAAATGGGAGGAATCAACCTTTCTGTCTTCAAACTCTACTACAAAAAAAAGTAGTAATAATTAAAACAGCCTGGTACTGGAACAAAGGTTAGAGCTTCAGAACAATGGAACAGGGTTGAATATGCTGACATCTCTCCCCAAACATATGATCATCTAATCTTTGATAAAGGTGCAAGAAATGTGAACTGGAGTAAGAAAAGTCTATTTAACAAATTGTGCTGGCAAAATTGGATGGCTACATGCAAAAAGAATGGGCTCAGATATCTGCCTAAACTCATGTACAAAAATAAGATCAAAATGGATTAAAGATCTCAACATCAGACCGGAATCCATAAAGTACATTGAACAAAAAGTTGGCAAAACCCTCCATTGAAGCTAATGGTTTCTTCAAAGATGTCACGCCACTGGCCAAGCAAGTGAAAACAGAGATAGACAAATGGAACTATCTTAAACTAAGAAGCTTCTGCACCTCCAAAGAAACAGTGACCAAAATACAAAGACAGTCTACAGAATGGGAAAGGATATTTGCCCAATACACATCTGACAAGGGGTTGATATCAAGGATATACAAAGTATTGGTTGAACTCCAAAAGAAAAAAAACATCCAACCTATCAAATAATGGGGCGACAAAATGAACAGAAACTTTTTTGAAGAAGAAATCCATATGACAAAAAGGCACATGAGAAAGTTCTCTACGTCATTAATCACCAGGGAGATGCAGAACAAAACAACAAAGAGATATCATCTCACACCACAGAGACTGGCTCACATCCAAAGGAACAAAAGCTGGTGTGGATGTGGCGCGGATGTGGCGAGAAAGGGACCCTCCTTCATTGCTGGTGGGAATGCTGGCTAGTTCAGCTCGTTTTGGAAAACAGTATGGATGATTCTCAAAAAAATTAGAAATTGAGCTCTCATTTGACCCAGCAATACCACTCCTGGTAATATATCCCAGAGAGGCAAAAATGTATAGTCGAAGTGACATCTGCACTTTTTTGTTCATTGCAGCACTGTTAACAATAGCTAGAATCTGGAAAAAACCTGAGTGGCTGAGAACAGATGACTAGTTAAAGAAACTTTGGTACATTTACACAATGGAGTAATATGTTAGAAACGATAAAGTCATGAAATTTACATACAAGTGGTACTACATGGAAAGTATCATGCTAAGTGAAATGAGTCAGAAAGAGATATAGACATAGAAAGATTGCATTCATCTGGGGAACATAAAGTAACAAAATAGGAGACTCACACCCAAGAATAGCCGAGATAAATACCAGGAGGTTTACTCCATGGCTTGGAGGCCAGCTGCACACTCTAGGGATAAAGGCAGCTCAGAGAGAGAAGGGGGCACCAAATAAATGGTGTTGAGAAGATCTGCCCAGGATGGGAGATGCGTGCTGAAAGTAGACTATAGACCGAACATGATTGCCACTCAATGCCTCTTCTGCAAACCACAGCACCTAAAAGGAGAGAGAGAGAGAACAAAAGGGAGTGCTCTCCCACAGAGGCAGGGTGGGATGGGAGGCTGGGGGGATGGGAGGGATACTGGGATTAGTGGTGGTGGAGAATGGGCACTGGTGGAGGGATGGGTACTCAATCATTGTATAACTGAAACCCAAGCACAAAAATTTGTAAGTCTACAACTGTACCTCATGGTGTTTCACTAATAAAATTTTTTTTAAAAACTTAGAAAGTGAGTTCCTATTTGACCAAGCAACACCACTCCTGGGAATGTATCCCAAAGATTCAAAAAAGTATAGTCGACGTGACATCTGCACTTGTTTGTTCATTGTAGCACTGTTTATAATAGCCAGAATCTGGAAAATGCCTGAGTTTAGCCGAGAACAAATTACTGGTTAAAGAAACTTTGGTACATCTACACAATGGAGTAATATGTAGCTGTTAGAAAAGATGAAGTCATGAAATTTACATACAAGTGGTAGTACCTGCGAAGAATCATGCTAAGCTAAATGAGTCAGAAAGAGAGGGACAGACATAGAAAATTTGCATTCATCTGGGAAACATAAAGTAACAAAATAGGAGACTAACCCCCAAGAGTAGCTGAGATATGTACCAGGAGGTTCACTCCATGGCTTGGAGGCCAGCCACACATGATAGGGGAAACGGCAGCTCAGATAGAGAAGGGAGCACCAAATAAAGGGTGTTGGAAGGTTGCTCCCAGGATGGGAGAAGCATGCCGAAAGTAGTCTATAGACCGAACATGATTGCCACTCAATGCTTCTTTTGCAAACCACAGCACCTAAAAGGAGAGAGACAAGAAAAGTGAATGCCCTGCCACAGAGGTAGGGTGGGATGGGCGGATGAGGGGTGATAGGGATACTGGGATCCGTGTTGGTGGAAAATGGGCACTGGTGGAGGTATGGGTACTTGATCATTGTATAATTGAAACCCACGCACAAAAATTTTTAAATCTTTAACTGTACCTCATGGTGTTTCACTAATAAAATTTTTTTAAGTTAAAAAAATCATGCTAAGTTTAAACTGGTGGAACTAAAGGAAAGTGAGAAAACGGGAATGAGCTTACTAGGGTCTAGGGATGACAAAAAGGAATATTAGAGAATTGTGTATCATCTATGCAACGAGGTCTGTCTTTGCAAGCCTTGTGAAAGTAAAATAATAAGATTAAATTAAGGTTTTTTTATATTTTCATATTTTCTGGTTGACCAGAATTAAATTTTATATATTGATATCAAAACTTCTGACTAGGGCTTGCTATTCAAGGCCTGTTCTTCCATTAACATGTATCTCACTTGGTTTTTTCTTTGCTTGCATATTTCCACTCCGGAGAAGCCTGTGTTCTTTCTCAAAAGCACAATTCTCCCTTTCTCTTCCCTCACATATTTCTAAATAAGTTTCAATAAAAACTACTTTGCTTCACACACACACACAAACACACACAAAGCTGGAAAACCGTGTATCTTACAGGCCCATGTCTAGGATCCTTGTTTCAGTTAGGAATTACACTGCTATTGTCTTACAAATGAAGGTATGATTTCAGCAACATTAAGGAGAAAAATCTTGAAACTGAGATACAGAACTATTTGGTCTTTTCAATGAACATTGGCCATTCAAATATTTTCTTTCAGACATATTTTTGTTGGGGGGTGGAACATCCAGCAGTGCTCAAAGGTTGTTCATGGCTCTGTGCTCAGAGATCACTCCTATTTGATTCAGGGGACCCTATGGGATGACGGTGATACAACCTGAGTGGGCTGAGTACAAGGCAAGTCCCTACACAATATGGTATTCCTCTGGCACAAAGATACATGAAGTTTTAATGAATTTGGGAGATTTCTATTTATGTTGAACTCTTGCTTTTCTCTTACTTTTACTTTATTTTTGCTTCTTGATGTAATTGTTATAAGAAATGGCCAAAATGTGTATAGTCTGAGATAATTTTGGTGAATGTAAACTAGTTCAAAATGTAGGGAAATGGACTAGAGAAGGAATCACTAAGTCAATGATGGTTGGAGCGATAGTTCTGGATGGGAGAAGTGTGCTGAAAGTAGATAAAGGACCAAATGTGATAGCCTTTCAGTATCTGTATTGCAAACTATATTGCCCAAAATTAGAGAGAAAGTATGCAGAAGATTGTCTGCCATAGAGGCAGGGGGAAGGGTGGGATGAGGGGGTGGAGGGATGAGTGTTCAATCATTGCATGACTGAAACTCAAACATAAAAGCTTTGTAACTATGTCACGGTGATTCAATTTAAAAAATGTATTGGTTTTGTGTGAAACTTGTCAATATCTAGAGCCATCATATAATTAAACAATTTTTATCCTACTTGTGTTTGTTAATTACAAAGTGACTGATCAGGTCTTGCAATATTTTTGTCTAGTATGGAAACAAAATTTGAGTTGTTTTTGCACTTAAACTTGTACTTTCAAGTCAGTTTAACTTCCTTAAAAGATCAATGAACATAACCAATAATAGACATTTCTAGGAATATTAGATCTGTGAGATATTTAGTAATTTATATTTCAGGGCTACTTACAGAGAATAAGCACTGTAGCACTATCCTCCCGTTGTTCATCAATTTTCTCGGGAAGGCAACAGTAACGTCTCCATTGTGAGACTTGTTGTTACTGTTTTTGGCATATCGAATATGCCACAGAGAGCTTGCCAGCCTCTGCCGTGTGGGCAGGATACTCTCAGTAGCTTTCAGGGCTCTCTGAGAGGGATGGAGGAAACAAACCTAGGTCGGCCACATTCAAGGCAAACACCCTACCCACTGTGCTATCACTCCAGCCCTCGGAGAATAAATAATGGGTTATTTAGGCAGTGTAACTATTACAAGTTAACCAAATTAAGATTTTACTCTCATAAAACTGAAGCTATAACATAATATTTTTTGAAAGTATTTTTAAACTGTTTTCCAAATATCTTGGGAAAATCCAACTGTACTAAAAGTAGTAATAGTATTTCATTGAAGATTTTTATAACTAAGGGTTCAAAACAAATAAAAATTATAGATGCTATCTAAAATCTAAAGATAATTTATGGATATATATCTGCTGGGTTAAAGGAAGGCATGCTGTCTTAAGAGACACTGGTTGTTTAGGAAATTAAATGAGAAGATACAGGAATTTAATGTAAAGAAATATGAGGGTTAGAGGATGGTGTCTTAAGGGAAAAAACTTACCATGTTCATTCTTAATTGTTTTAAGAATCTAAAAACAGTTTATTAGTTGCCATACAGTTAAATAAAATGAGATCTTAACTTTGCTCTGTCAAAAGCAGGAAAAGTTATAAAGACGGATGAGTCTTTTCAGACTGTAAAAAATGTGTCTGCCTAGATGATGAAGCAATGTAAAAATCAAAATTATTTAATATTTGTTTTATCATCTAATATTTAAGTAAAACTAGTTTGGATTTTAAGATAGCCCTAAATGTTGTTATTTTGGTGTATCTGCTGTTTTATTTAAATGGGTAGTTGATTATTGTATTATGGTTTTCTGTCTTTTATGCCTTTTAATACCATAAGATAAAAATCCCATAAATCAAAATTCTAAGAAAATAATTATTGGTGGAGGTATACGAGGTAGGGTTCTTGCTTTGCATGCAGCCATCCAACACAGATTCGATCCCTAGCACTCTGCATATTTCCCCAAACTCCAACAGGATTGATCCCTGAGTACAGAGTCAGAACTAAGTCCTGAAACTCTTGGGTGTGACAACAAAACCAAAAATATACATCTTAGTTGGTTAAAGGGAAAGTAAATATGGAAGTCCTTTGATAAAATATGATATCCCACAATAATTATTTTCTAAGTTGTTGAACAAAAAACATTAACCAGATATGTTTAGTATACTAAGTCTTCAAGGGAAACATTGTTTCATAAGAAGTGGTTATTTGTTTCATAAGAAGAGCTTGAGGGGGGGGGGGGATATGGTGCCACCAACAGGTCAACTTTTACCTGCAGGGCGAGTGCATCAGCAGCCTGATGTTACCTTCAGGCTTCCTGATACCCCAAAATTTCCACTGTGCCATTGGCCAGACCACATTAACTTGGGAACAAGTTTACCAAAAATTAAACGGCCAAGTTAGGTATGTGGGAGTCACACCCACAAGCCACATCCGGCTCAGCTATACAAGCTCATTCAGAGTTGGGATTGCCTACCTCCCCCACTTTCCAATACACATGGAAGAACTGGCAGTCACCCCCATGAACCAACTCCAGCGCCACCCTGTAAGGTCTACTATTGGCCTTGCCTCAGAGACCCTTAAATAAATCTCAAAAGAGATCAAAAACCACAGTTAAGCTCCGACCCATACATGCATACATGGCTGAAGAGTCTGGAGTAAATTGGAGGGGATGGGTTGGCCTGTGCCCGCCCAAGCAGAGTCCCCAGAAGCCACTTGCTTCCACAATCCAAAATTGCTGCCATACACCAAGCCTGACTCCACCATATCAGGATAGATCTCACCAAAATATAATCTGCTGAAAATTTCGTAATGTGGATCTTAGCGTACCAACAGCCCTGGCCAAGAGACACAGCAGCAAGTCTCGGAAGACACCACAGTGCCAGAGGTCTCTCTGGGCCCCAAACTGAGCCAAAATCACCGGGACACCCCAGATGGAGCAGTTGCAAGTCTCCCCACCTACTCCAGATGGAATCCCGGTGACCAAAAGCTTCCACAAACAAGGACCAGGTATGCAGGTTCCAGAACTACATCTCCAGGCCGCATGGCAGCAGAGGACCTGAACTGTCCCTCCCCAGATTCCCGCCCACCCAGAAGACTGGATGTTATGCACACAATTAGCTTCCGGGCAACATCTTAGCACACCAACATCTCTGGCTCAGAAACACAGCAGCAAGTCCTAGATGACACCACAGTGCTGGAAATCTCTCCAGGCCCCATACCGAGCCAATATCACCGGGACACCCCAGATGGAGCAGGTGCAGTCTCCCCACCTACTCTAGATGGAATCCCGATGACTAAGAGTTTTCAAAGCAATGCCTAGGTATGCAGGTTCAGGACTAAATCTCCAGGCAACTTGGTGGCAGAGGACCTGGGCTGTCCCTCCACCCTCCACGGGTCACCACCTGCCCAGAAGACTGGCTGTCATGCCCACAATTCATCTCCAGAAGTCATCTTAGCTTACCAACAGCCCTGGTCCAGAGGCTCCCAATTGAATCCCAAAATAGATTAGGGCCATACAGAGATATCTCTGGAACCCAACCGTTTACAATCTAGAAAATTACATTTACAATTGTGCCCATGTGAGCTCTTGTGATATTCGAAATGAGCTATGGAAAATATATTATCTAATATCTGCCCCTGGCAGGTAGGCTTGAATGGTGGTGGGAAAATTTGAGCAAAATTAATGCCCCAAATTAGAGAGAGAGTATTGGGGAAATTGTCTGCCATAGAGGCAGGGTGAGGATTGCAATGTGTGTGTATGTGTGTGTGTGTGTGTGGGGGGGGGGTGATACTTGGGACAATGGTGGTGGGAAATGTGCACTGGTGGAGGGATGGGTGTTTCATCATTGTATGGCTGAATCTCAAACATGAAAGCTTTCCAATTCTATCTCATGGTGATACAATAAAATAAAAAAGTAATGTGGAGTTCATGCCCAAATCAATCAGTTTAATCGATGGCTGAACAAATAGCAGTACTCCTACATTATTTAAAAAATAAAATAAATAAAATAAATAAGAAGAGGTTACCCTTCTAAGTATATATGTGATTAATGTGGATATATTCTAAAATTAGGGGAATCCTGAATAGCTCTGTATACATTAGGAAACACATATCACAAAACTGACTAAATTTCTTGCCAAATGTTGCATCATCCTTTTGAGCATGTCAAAACATTTTTTTCCACTTGCAGAATTGTTCTACTGCCTATTTAAGACAAGTCTTTAAGAGAAAGTCTCTGAAAGATGCTCCATAGTACATAATTGTTATAAAATTTAAGACAAAATCATAGTGCTTATGAAAATACTCTACAACTAAAAATTTCAGGAAATCATGATATCTTACATGTGGCTTACTGTACTATTAAGTAAAATTTTGATCACTAAAAATCTGGTAAATATTATATCATAAGCAGGACTGAAACATTTCTTTCTTCTTGACACTTTTAATATTGTTTTGTATTCTTCATGGCAATGTGTTGACATATACACATGAAGAATGACAAGCCCTTATATTAAAATACATTATCTGGGAACAGTTATATAATAGAGACAGTGTCTGAAGTGTTAGAAACAATGCTACTTAGTGTTAGAAGCAATGCTACTTTAGAAACTAAGATAAAACTCAACACAAAAAAAGAACACCTTGCTTAAAACATTTTGATTTTAAACCTGGGGACAGAGAGATAGCAGAAAAGTTGATGATATTACCTTGCTTGTGACTAACCACGGTTGATCTCTGATGCCACTTTTGGCCCCCTGAGCACTGCCAGGAATGGTTCCTGAGAAAAGAGCAAAAAGTAAATCCTGATATATGAAAGTAGGAAATAACCACTCTAGATAAGAACTCCATGCTAAAAATTGGTAAAGAAACAAACACGATAACCTCTCAATATCTGTATTGAAAGTCATAATACCCAAAAGTGAGAGAGAAAGAAGGAAAGTCCCCACAATAGAGACAGCTGATGGGGTGGCAGAAAGGAAACTGGGGACATTGGTGGTGGAATATGCACATTGGTTGAGGGATGTTTTGGAACATTGTATGACTGAAATCTGATCATGCACAGCTTTGTAACTCTGTTTCTCATGCTGGTTCAATAATAAAAAGGCAGATAACTGAAAACCTTTCAAGCTCAGGAATATAGCAAAAATATCATCTTACTCCACTATTAAATATAGCACTAGAACTCTTCACCACAACAATTAGGCAAAGAAAAGAAACCAACAGAATCCAAATTGGAAAGAAGTCTATCAAAATTTTAGATTACATGATAATTTCATCTAAATCATAGTCTATAATATTAGATAATATTATGGGCTGGAGCGATAGCACAGCGGGTATGGCATTTGCCTTGCACGCGGCCAACCCGGACAATCTGGGTTCGATTCCTCCACCCCTCTTGGAGAGTTCGGCAAGCTACCGAGAGTATCTCACCTGCACAGCAAAGACTGGCAAGTTACTCATGCCGTATTCGATATGCCAAACACAGTAACATATCTCACAATAGAGACATTACTGGGCCCACTCGAGCAAATCGATGAACAACGGGAGGACAGTGGTACAGTGATACACTGCTAGATAATTAATATTATACTCAGAAAACAATAATAAACCAATAGAGCAAAGTAGTAGAAGACTATAAAATCAATGCATAAAAATTGGTCACACTTCGATATTCACAACAGAACAAGTTTTGAATTAAAGCAAAAATTTGTTTTAATTACAAAATTTTTAAACATTAAATTTTTATCTTAAAAAGTAAAACATAAACAAAAGTAAAATGAAAACAATTTAAAAGACCCCACTGTGGTGTTGAAATGTTTTAGGCATGAAATCCCGCCATTTTCAACAAACCATGGTGCCTCAAGCAAAAATTAAAAATAATAGGTACTCCTCATCCTCCGAAGTTGATTGGGGCATATCCCTGCCTTGATGATTTCCCTATAGTCACACTGAGACCCCACCACTGCAGTCACAATGGCTCAATTCCACCTCTTCACTAATATTGTCTGCAGAGACATCAAACTGCAAAAGTTCTAACGCGCCACAACTATCCATTCTGAAGCCTCATATGCAGCTGTGTAACACTTCCTGATTCCTTAAAATGGAAATTACAGTAGGAGCACAAAAAATTAGATGGGAAAGAAACTCAGAAGCCAACTAAAGTAAAAAAAAAAGCTGTTTTTGTTTTTAGATTTTCCTAAAATCTAAAATTTTTGGATATTTCACATCAATGGAGTTATGTATATATGGCTTTGGGAGTCCAGTTCACTCCACTTGGTGCCCGTGTTTTCCAAGTTCACTAGGGGTGTGGTGCATAATCATGCACATTTTTAGGGAGTACTCAAACTCTGTTGTAGGAGGTATTTGTTGCCCCCATGTTGTTTACTCATACCTAAATTGCTGGACCTCTGGGCTGTGTTCCCCTTGGGCTGTTTTGCAAATTTGTGTTAGAAGCATACCTGGCTTGGAATTTTGTCAAGACTTGCTTTTCTTCTTCTGAGCATGTACCTAGTAGTTGATGTATCTGAGCCTTATGAAAGTGTTGTTTGAAGTTTTGAGCAGTTGACACTGTGCATTGTTTCATGACAACCCCTCACCAAATATAGAAGTAATAAGATTAGGACATCTACCTACATTAGACCAAAAATGATTGCTCAATTAAAATGGCAAACAATGTCTGTAAAACAGACAAACAAAAACAACACAGAAGGCTCAACTTGCAACAAACAGCTTAGTAAATCCTTAGACAAGAGCTTAACAACTCTTGATCAGATATAACAATTTTCACGATTGTTACATGAAAATTGTTACATAAAAATGGATGTGTAAAGTTATCAAGTTTCAGGTTCAAGCATTTTTATCTAAACAATTTCAACTCTAGAATTGTATCAACAGTGTGGTTTTTGTCTGTATTCAATAATTAATTGATAAAAAAGATAAGGTCCCCAAACATCAGATACATAGGAGCAAACTTAACAAAAGATGCGATGCACTTACAAATTGGAAACTGTGAGTCACTCTTGATAGAGTTAAAGAGAAAAGGAAAAATATTTCAGGTTCATGAACTGAAGATTTAAGATTTTCAAAGTAACAGTATCAGAGTATTTTACAGATTTAATGTAATTCCATATAAATTCTTATGACATTCTTCAAGGAATTATAAGGTGTAATAAAATCTGTTTGGAATTGTAAAACTCTGTTCATAAGCAAAGTTATTCTGGAAAAAATGATTTGAGGTAAAGAATTTTCTGGCTTTAAATTATACTATATAACTATAGCCATCAAGCTGATGTCATAAAAGACTAAAGATAAATTCACAGATCAAAGGCATGGAATTGAGATCCCAGAGTAAACCCAAAAATATATATAGCCTGTAATCTATGACAAAAGAAATAAATACATGCACTGAGGCAAAGAAAATCGTTTTTAAAAATGTACTAGGAATACTAAAAAACACTTAATTCTTTCAAATATGTTTGGAATCAGAAGACAGCATGTTAAGTGAAGTAAGCCAGAAGGACAGGCACTGCATTATTTTTTTTATCTGTGACAAATAGAATAACTGGACCAGGGAATGCAATGCATTATACGGGGGATGTTTAGATAACTTCTGACCCCAAGTATAAGGAGAAGGACCAAGAATGGAAAGAAATCAAGAGGGGAATTAAAAAGTGGTGAACCAAAAGTAATGTGGGCAAGGGGTCGATGGCCTCAGCTACATTAATGGTGTATAGAAGAGGAATAGGAGTATATCCAAACTGTAGAGTCAATGACAATGAAATCAGGAAATTCGAACTGAAACATCCAAACTAAACAATGTTCCTGACACAGAGACAGGTTGAGGAGTACAAGGTGGGAGGGAATCTGGAGACATTGATGTATGGAAGTTGACCCTGGTAGTAATACTGGTGCTGGAATATAATATGCCTAATATTCAACTATGAGCAACTTCAGAAATAGCAACCTCTTAAGTTAAAAAGAAGTGAAACTGCATCCATATCTCAAAAACTTGAATTAAATACTTAAAGATTAAACAAGAATCCATAAATCTATTGAAGAAAGCATAACTCTTAAGGAATAGACTTCAGAGGTGTCATCAACAAAATTAACCAAAACAAACAACAAAATGGAGCATGCCAAATTAAAATGATTTTTACGTGGAAAATAAAATTGAACTAAATTGAAAAGATACCCTATTAAATAGGAGAAATATTTTTTCAAATTTCATCAGATAAGGAGATAATATCCAAAATATGTAAAGTTTTTACAAAGTCCTTCAGTGAAAGACTAATAGTCACATCCAATAAATGGAGAGATGTGATGCAAATACACTTCCAGATTCAAAGATATTTCCTGAGAGCAAGGTACAGTGAACACACCTTCAATTTTATAGTGAGAAATCAGTTAACATTAATGAGAATAACATATATGAAAACGAATAGAAACAATCATGGCTCACAAAGATGTGGAAAGGAACACTTATTCATTGTGGAAATGATGTATGTTCATTCTTTATAAAAAAAAAGGAAGGAAATTTGTCAAAAAAGTAAGAATAGACCTTCAATATAACAAAGTCATTCTACTTCTTGTATCTTCTTCCAAAATGCAAAAGCATTTCTTGTAAATGGTATATGTCTCCATACACACACACTCACACACACACACACACACACACATATATATATAATATAAGTCTTTACAAAGTCCTGCAATGATGGGCTGGAACAATAGCACAGCGGGTAGGGCATTTGTCTTGCATGCAGCTGACATGGATTCTATTCCCATCATCCCATATGGTCCCCGAGCACTGCCAGGGGTAAATTCTGAGTGCAGAACCAGAAGTAATCCCTGTGCATTGCCAGGTGTGACCCAAAAAGCAAAAAAAAAAAAAGTCCTGCAATGAAAGACTTATAGTCACATCCAATAAATGGAGAGAGATGATGCAAATACACTTCTAGATGCAAAGATATTTCCTGACAGCAAGTGACAGTGAACACTATATATATATATATATATATATATATATATATATATATATATAGCACTGAGCACAATGGCACAATGCCCAGGATATGGAAACAATGAAATATCCAATTATAGATGAATGGATAAAGAATTCATGGTATACATATACACAATGGAATACTATGAAGTCAATAGATAAAATGGAATTATGTGGACACAAAAGATAGAATAGCAGAACAGCGGACAGGGGACTTGTTCTGCACATGGTCAACCGGGTTTGATCTCTGACATACCTATGATACACTGAGTTCTACCAGGAGTGATCTCAGTGCAGAGGCAGGAGTAAGTCTTAATAATAGCCAGGAACAAGCACCTCCACCCCAAATAAAAATAAAATCTTTTGGTTAGCTGCAACTTGGGTGGAAATGGAAAGTGTCACGTTAAGTAAAGTAAGTTAGAGGATGGACAATAGCAGCATGATCTCACTCACCTGTTGTATATAAATTAACAAATAAGGGAATGAATTGTATCATATGATGATAAACCCTTGGCTCTGGATTATGGAACTGGGAAAAACCCAACATGCTGGGGATCCATGGCATGATTAGGTAGATTGGATGTAATATAAGGACATTGTAAGAGGATTTTCACACTATTTTACTGGTGAGTTTAAGAATCTGTCTACATTGGAAACTGAATATCAACATTCTTATAGTCATGCGACCCAAAGAAAAATAATTTTTAAAGCTGACAAGAGACAAAAGATTGATAAATCTAGTCAAATATATCTATTTGATAAAATAGTATAGAGCCATTAATATGAATTAAATATATAAAACTAAATTATATGGAAAAATACTGTAGCACTGCACTGTCACTGTAGCACTGTTGTCCCATTGTTCATCGATATGCTCAAGCAGGCACAGTAACATCTCTATTGTGAGACTTGTTGTTACTGTTTTTGGCATATCAAATTCGCCACGGGGAGCTTGCCAGGCTCTGCCATGCGGGCAAGATACTCTTGGTAGCTTGCTGGGCTCTCTGAGAGGGATGGAGGAATCAAACCCGACTTGGCTGCATGCAAGGCAAACACCCTACCCTCTCTGCTATCACTCAAGTCCAGGAAAGTACTAGACTTATAGTATTAATAAAAAGTTACAGAACTACACATAGTATGATCGTACAATTAAAAATTAAATATACCGGGGGTATGGTGCTGCCAACAGGTCAGCCTGTATCTGTGGGACAAGTGCATCAGCAGTTTGATAGTGCCTTCAGGCTTCTTGATACCCAAATATTGCCCCTTTACCTTTTCCTGACCCCAAAAACTTGGGACCAAGTTTACCAAAAAATTAAATGTCCAAAATTTACGTATATGGGAGCCGTGCCCACAAATCATCTCTGGCTCAACTATACAAGCTCATTTGTTGACCTTATTTCAGAGACCCTTAAATTTTAAAGAGATCAAAAGCCATAATTAGTGCTGGCGCAGCATGTTGAGGGCGAGCAGGCACACACTGCAGGATATACAGCAATAGTTTATTTCTCTGGAAAAGATGGAAACAAGGACCATGATCCAGAGAAACACAAAAGATTCTCCGAATTGAACAGCTCACTGCAGAGATGCCTCCAGACTCTTAAGTCAGACCGACTTAACCTGGGTGCCTCAAATGGGGGTAGGCGTTGTCCCCCTATATGCCCCGTAAAATCTCTGGCGGTCACCAACTTCCAGAACCCAATGAGAGTGCAGGTATGCAGGTTCAGTGACGGCAAACTCCAGGCCTCAACGGATAATGAATGGGCCGGTCCTTCAGATCTCCCGGCCCCCATGGGACCCTGGAGGTCAGACTCACAAACTGTCACTGGCTGCTATTTAAGCTTCTTAATGGCCATGATTCAGAGAATCACAAAAGATTCTCCGAACCAAGCAGCTCACTGAAGAGATTTCTCCAGACCCTAATTATCTAAAATTTTAGAATTCCAGTAGCACACAGCTGCTCTCATGGCCACACGACACCTTATGCTATTCATAGCAAGCAATACAAAAGAGAGTATGAAGGAGATTTTCTGCCATAGAGGCAGGGGACAGGGTAGGATTGGGGGAGATACTGGGGACCTCGATGGTGGAAGATGTGCAATGGTGGAGTGCAATGGGTGATCGATCATTGTGTGATTGAAACTCAAACAGGAAAGCTTTGTAACTGTAGCACTGCACTGTTGTCCCATTGTTCATTGATTTTGCTCAAGTGGGCCCAGTAACATTGTGTTTGGCATATTGAATACATCACAGGTAGCTTGCCAGGCTTTGCTCTATGGATGAGATACTCTCGGTAGCTCACCGGGCTCTCCAAGAGGGGCAGAGGAATCGAACTCAGGTCGGCTGTGTCAGCCGGGTGCAAGGCAAATGCCCTACCAGCTGTGCTATCGCTCGTGTAGGGCATTTTTCTTGCACACGACTGACGGAGCTGACCCGAGTTCAATTTGTCCAACCCTCTCAGAGAGCCTAGCAAGCTACCGAGAGTATCTCGCCTGCACAGCAAAGCCTGGCAAGCTCCCCATGACGTATCTGATATGCCAAAAACAGTAACAACAGTAATACAACTGTATCTCATGGTGATTAAAAAAATAATAATAAAAATAATTTAAAAAAGAATCATATATTCATATATGTGCTGTAGCACTGCATTGTAGCACTGTTCTCCTGTTGTTCATCGATTTGCTCAATTGGGCACCAGTAACGTTTCCATTCTGAGACTTGTTGTTATGGTTTTTGGCATATCGAATCCACCACAGGGAGCTTACCAGGCTCTGCCATGTGGGGAGGGATACTCTTAGTAGCTTGCAGGTCTCTCCGGGAGAGGTGGAGGAACTGAACCCCGGGTCAGCTGCGTGCAAGGCCCTACCTGCTGTGCTATTGCTCCAGCCCATGTGTGCTGTTATATTATTTATTCTAAATAATAAAAAGCTTTAATAATAGTTAAATACTTATACCGTGTGTTTCAAAATATGCAGACTCATTTTGCCTTTTTTATTTATTATATTATAATATGAACTCATAAGAAATATCTTATTGAAAATGTTTTAGCTCAACCATGTCACATGGTTGATTTAGGATGAGTCACAATTTTTAAGGTCTTTTCTGCTCAGTACTCCATAACATTTGTTGGCTGAAAAATTATTAGTAAAAAAACAAATAAATAATATTAGGCATTTTCAAAGCAACAACCATGAAAGATATTCAAATATTATTTTCCTTTAATAGTCCTATGTATTATGTCCCAGTATAAAAATTTTCTACCAAGCATACAATATTTTTGTTTCTAATGAAAACCTGAAGAACAAATACAAGTTATTATTGGTTATGAAACTATTGAAGAAGTCCTGCAAGAGATGGTGCTGCTTTGAATTAGTATGTCTTTGAGAATATTAAGCATACTTATTTCGACATATTCAAAATATTCTATTTTTCACAAGTCATGAATCTCTGATTACTTTTCTCAATGGTAGATTTTTTCACTTTTTTAAATCTGAGGTTTTTATTAAATAATTTTAATAAACTTTATCTTTATTTTCTACTACATCTCCCTACATTCTTCTGAGTGGTCTTGGAGTTTACTCCTTTGGTGCTAATAGTCTAAGACCACATATGGCATACTGTTTATTCATGAAACAGTTCAGCTGGCATGTAAAGTAGTTTACTAATCATGAATTTATGCCTATTCTGCAAGGAAACAACTTTTATAGCATTAAAATCCCTGAAAATCTCCAGAAGAGACATGCTTTAATTCTACTCATTAGTATAGGTACCTTGTTGGTGTTTGATGTCAGGGAATGATTCTGACTCTGAGCTCATACATTGGGTTGAATACTTTTAACTGACTTTAACACACTGGATATGATGAAATCAGCTGCTATTCAAGTAAGTATGATCTAGAACTTTGTAACATATTTCTGGAATTTTGTAGCATATTTGTCTGTAAATTTGTAGCATATTCAGACTACAGTATTTAATATCATTTTATTTCATCGAATCACTGTGAGATAGACCCTTACAAAGCCATTCATGATTAGGTTTAATTCATACAGTATTCCAGCATCCATCCCTCCAGCAGTATAGATTTCCCAGCACTAGTATTCCCACTTTTCCTCACCAAACCCCCCCCCCCATCTCTCCCTTCAGCCTGCCTTGGGAAAAAGAAGATGGGAAGAATCACTTTCTCTGACTTCAAACTGTACTACAAAGTGGTAGTAATTAAAACAGCCTGGTATTAGAATAAAGACAGACCCACAGGTTAATGGAACAGAATAGAATATCCTGATACCGACCCTCAAATATATGATCACCTAATAAAGGAGCAAAAAATATTACGTAAAGCAAGGAAAGACAATTCAACAAGTGGTGCTGGGAAAACTAGGCATTTACATGCAAAAATTGATTTTCAACATACCGTTTTGCAAAATCAGTAGTAAGAGTAGAATTTTTACAAACTTGCAATAGTAGTAGAATTGCAAAAATCTTTGTAAATCTCTTTAAATAAAATAAAGAGGGGCTGGAGCAATAGTACAGCGGGTAGGGCATTTGCCTTGCACGCGGCCGACCCGGGTTCGATTCCCAGCATCCCATATGGTCCCCTGAGCACCGCCAGGGGTAATTCCTGAGTGCAGAGCCAGACGTAACCCTTGTCCATCGCCAGGTGTGACCCAAAAAGAAAAAAAAAGAAAAAAGAAAATAAATAAATAAAATAAGCTGGTCATGATTTCAATTCACATTTAACTATCAGGTGTTGTATATATATTCAGATTTAGGGTGAAGTTTTGCATTACATTGTTATTAAGTCTGCTTACCAATTCAGAGAAAGTAATGAATCAATCTCATCGACAATGTTCCCAGAAATTAGTAAGAATATGTATTATATAGTGGCGTTATGAAAAACTTTAATAGTTGCTTTATCCTAACCCAATGATAAAATACATATGTTATATTTCTGTTTGTTTGGGGACCATACTTGCTGGTTCTCAGGGCTTACTATTGGCTCTGTGCCTAGGGATCACTCGGGGGACTATATGAGATGCCAGTAATCAAACCTGGATATGACATGTGCAAGGAAAATTTCCTACCTAGTATACTACTACTCTGGCCCCATGCATATATTTCTGACCTTTACGACCAATTTTGCAACACTCTGATTACACTGTAGAAAACATTCATTTCCAAGGAACCAGATATGCATTTCAATGTTAGACATCCTTTATCGCTTATGTGAGACCATGATTTCAGATTTCCTGTACCACAAAATAATAAATAAACTCTATAATTGATGCTTTTACCCCTCTACAAACTTCTATTCAGTTTGTTCAACTGATAAAGTTTAGAAAGACTAGTGAAATAAGGAAACTTCGTTCTTCACTGTTTTCTAACATTTCCTCATGAAAATGACAGTAATACAAACTACTCTGTGTCTTCTCTGTGACTGTCAACTATGAAAATTAATTCTCAATGAAGAAAATTAGTATTTAAAATAATGTGAATTTTCTTTTAATTATCTACCATTTTCTTTTAATTGTGCAAACAATTTTCAGTGTTTCTATTTACATACTTATCTGAAGAAGAGAGAAGGAAAAGGAAGAAACTAGTTGAAAATATTGAATAATTGTGCAATAGATGTTTTTGTAAATAGGCTTCTGAACTATTTGGCATATAGTTTTTCTAAATGGACATTTAAAAATACATTCTGAATATCATCCATGCTAAAAATTTATCAGCATGTCAGGATAATCAAACAAGAATTTGACAGTAAATTTACTTTTACCTTAATTTGTATATACATCATCACTCTTGTACAGAAGTGCTAGACATAATACATGAGAGAGAAGAATCTCTGGTGGAAAAATATTGTGCAAATGGAATCGATATCCTTCTACTTAACTGTCAATTTTTGCAAAAACATGCAAGAAAACTGATAAATCTCCCACCAGGAGTCCAAGATGTATCAAACTAAATTTGGGAATCTTGCCATTGAGGAGAAATGTCCTAAGAGAATCGTTATTCAACTCCTGAGATATGTATTGACCTACAAATCATGCTCCAATTTAAGACTACCTTATAATACTGCAAATATATTTTCCTAGCTTATTGAGACCAATGATACAACACTTCGGATTGTTTGGATTTTGAGGAAGGTTGTGCTCGGGGCCAGGTCTAAAGTGGTAATCTTGCAGGCACAAGACTGGTGATGGCAGGTCCCCAAAATATGAAGGGAAAGGAAGGGCTTATTATAGTTTTTCATGACACTTTGTATTCTACCAATAGTGTGACAGATGGCTATTTTCTATGTATTTTCACAGACACTCATTTCTCATTTCTAATTTTTGCTTTTATATTTTTATGGGTTATTTTAATCAAACAAATAGAAGGATATTCATCAATGATTCTTTGTGGTCTGCAAAGCCTAAAACATTTATCATAATGTTTTAGACATAAAATTTTTTTCTGACCACTTGGTTCCATGATATCTTCTGCTCTGTTTTTATCATGAGTCAACAAAAGAACAAATCAAGCTATCTAGTTACATTAAGTGCAAGCATATTATTAAACCTGTGTTTATACCCTAATAAAAAAAATTAAAAATGTATATTCCAAAACATGTACACTGCATTGTTATGGAGGCAGAGTTGAAAGTGACTGGAATATATCACTGGAGTATTTGATAATAATGTAATATATGTATACAATATAAAGATGAAGTAGTATTTTAAAATGACAGAATATATATATGAAATAATTAGGAATTAGAAAATTATGGGGCTTGTAATGTGACTCATTAATGTGGCCCCCTCGATGGTTCACTGCCTCATTGTGGTAAGTGGGTGGCAACAGTGCCAACCGGTAAAGATCAAACCAATATGCCACAGGCATGGCAGAGCCTGGCAAACTACCCAAGGCGTATTTGATATGCCATAAACAGTAACAAAAATGGGCCTCATTCCTCTGACCCTGGAAGTGCCCCCAGTATGGCAGCATTGAGAAGGACAAGTAAGGAGAGGCTGCTAAAATCTCAGGGCCGAACTGGGCTGTCAAAACAAAGAAGGACTAAAATGACTGTCTGCACTTTTAATGCATGTACGTTCTCATCAGAAGCATCCATCAAGGACCTGATGGTGCAAGCGCAGACATCATTGGATTGAACAAGACGAGAAGACATCGATCACATTACACAGTTTTAGACACTGGAGAAGAACTGTTCCTTGGAACATGCGACAGTAGAGGAATCAGTGGTGTCAGTGTCCTCGTCAACATGAACTTCGTCATGAGCATTGATTTGTTTGAATGCCTAACAACCCGAATAGAACGATTATGTTTGAATAGATGTGGCTCATTGCTGGCAGTTTCTATCTTCGTTGTCTACACATCAACATCCAATTATGATGAAGAAGAAATTGAGAAGTTCTAC
Organism: Sorex fumeus; assembly: GCF_029834395.1. Lineage (NCBI taxonomy): Eukaryota > Metazoa > Chordata > Mammalia > Eulipotyphla > Soricidae > Sorex > Sorex fumeus. Next base: position 10,368,099 of record NW_026606115.1, read on the forward strand.
ATGGAGCTGGATAAGTTCTATAAAGAAGACCACACCTTCTACAAGGTCATTGTTGGTGATTTTAATGCCAAGATAGGACTGAGAATGTTGCCAAAGAACTCCACATCAGAACTCATGCCTGGAATGGAATGAACGTGGTAACAGACTGAGTTCATCATGTCGACCAAGGCTATCCATGGTAACTCGAATTCCAGAAGGCCAAATCTAAAAGGTGGACATGGGAGACTCCCAGTGGACAGTTCCACAATGAAACTGACCACATCATATTCAATCTACGGTTTTGTCTGACCACTGTCGCTATTGTCCCAAAATTCCAAACGGGATCAGACCACCATCTGCTTCGTTTGAAATTGTACTTCACAGAGCAGGAAGAAAGGGTTGCAAAGTTTAAAAAAAAAGAACTCCCAGAATATCCACCAACTGGGAGCTCTTTGGAACTATTGTGATAATATGAGAAGATGCCGTCCTTGACAACATCGATGAGGATTACAATCAACTGGTTCAGCACGTCCATGATTGTGCGAGGAATGCTGAGAGAGAAAATCACTGAAAAAAACCTCAAGTTGATTTGCCAACATGGTTTGGTGTGAGCCTCAGGCAATCACAAGCTAATGTTTGAGCTCTCAAAGCTGTGTAGAGAAGCAATAAAATAAGATCTCAAAGAGAGAAGAGTAGCAGTGTTGGCCAATGCCACAGAAGCCGGGAAAAATATTCACAATGCCCACCTGTCCTTCATCAACTATAAGAACAAGATGAATGCCCTCCAATGTCCTGATGGATCTATCACATCTTACATAAGGGCAATGGAAAAGGTTTTACATGACTTCTACTCAGATCTCTTGGATAGCTATGTCTACCTGCCCATATACCAAATTAGCAAAATGGATATGCCGTTCCCAGTGTTCTCCATTCCGAAATCTGACATGCAATTTCATCGGTAAAGAAGTGTACAGCACTCAGTCCAGAAAAGGTTAGACCTGAACACCTGAAGATTCTGCCGCCAGTAGTCATCAATACACTGACTCAGCTCTTCACGTGCTACCTGTCTGATGCAAGGTTCCGTCCCAACGGAAAACTAACAGGACCATTCTGTTGTACAAGAAGGGAGACATCCATGACATTGGCAGCTATCGCCCAATCTGCCTGCTGTCCGTCGTCTACAAGCTGTTCACTCGAATCATCCTGAAAAGGATTGGAAGAACAGTAGACAAAGGAAAACGATGCGAGGAAGCTGGGTTCCGAAAAGGATTCAGCACGATAGACAATATTCACATGGTGATCAAGCTCATTGAGGTTACGAGAGAGTTCAAGATGCTGCTCTGTCTAATGTTCATTGATTTAAAGAAGGCTTTAGATTCTGTTGAGACTGAAGTGGTCATCGAAACCCTAGCCAAACAGGGCAATCAAACTCATCATCAGGATTCTCCATGAGCTGTATTATGGATTCACCACCAGGATCTCACCATTCTGCAAGGAAGTGATCATTGACATTAAGAGAGGGGTACCTCATGGTGTTTCACTAATAAAAATTTAAAAATAAAATTAAATTAAAAAGAGGGGTTCAGCAGGGTGATACCATTTCACTGAAACTCTTCAGTGCCACCCTCGACAATGTCATACTAAGACTGAAATGGGAAGGAATGGGAGTGAAGATAGACCATTGTCAACTACACCACCTTCGCTTTTCTGATGATATTGTACTAATAACATCAAATGTTATCCAAGTAGCACGAATGTTGTCCGACTCTGACCATGAGTGTGGAAAGGTCAGACTGCAGCTGAATCTTATGAAAACAATGTTCATGAGAAACGGACTAGGCCCTGACATTCCATTCGCTCTCAATGGTACTTAGTGGTTATGAGTACCTAGGTCGAGAACTCAACATGACGAACCACCTGGCACCTGAGCTTGGCAGGAGGAAGAGAGCGGCGTTGAACACCTTCAAGAGCATCAAAGAATTTGTTAAGATGACAAAGGACCTCCAGCTCTGGGCACGTATTTTCAATTCCACCATTCATCCTGCACTAGCATATGCCTCAGAGACCTGGGCCCTACAGAAACAAGATGAGAATGCTATTCGGGTGTCCCAAAGAGGAAACAAAAGAGCTATGCTTGGAATATCATGCTTTACTCAAGTGAGAGAAAGAATTCAGAGTTTCAACCTTCCTTGATGATCAAGTATCAGATATGCTGTCTCGTTTGCCAAGGCATCACAAATCAGATGGGCTGGACACATAATGTGATTTGGAGACGACCACTGGACTAGAGCTGTTACTGACTGGATTCTATGGCATGTCAAAAGAACGCCTGGCCGCCCACCCACAAGATGGTTAGACTTCTTCACCAAGACCCTGAATGAACGGTTTTAGGCTCTTTGTATTCCTGAAGTGAGCAGATGCCTTTGGGCTACACTAGCACATGACAGGGATAAATGGAGAGATTACTGGTATCCGCTCGAGCAAATCGATGAGCAACAGGATGACAAGTGATACAATTGAAGAATGTGACTCAAGTGGTAGATCCCTTATCTAAAACCGGTGAGTACCAAAATTTAATCCTTGAGATTATGTTTCTGATCACCACCAGAAGCAGACCCTTTACCTCAAGCACTGCCATTGCAATGTTATCAAGAAGAAAATATCTTTATATTAATGGTTTAATAATATTTAAGTAAAGAAAAATACACAAGCACCAGTCAATAACACCCATTTTATAAGTAGACTTGATTGTTAAAATAATAGAAATATTGTTTTGGAAAATGATAAATGGAAATACATAAAAACAAACAGGTATACCTGGCAACACTGGTGTTGGGAAATGTACACGGGTGGAGGGATAGGTGGTAGAATACTCTGTGACTGAAATACAATCATGAACAGCTTTGTAAGTGTCTATCTCACAGTGATACAATAACAAAGTTAAAAGAAACAGGTGTGGGTCTTGCAAGCAGCAATTATACCAGTGTGCTAGCAACTAAGAAATACGATTAACTGAACTTTCCACAATAGATATGCTGTAATATTTCTTAATATAAATTATATTTATATATCCTACCTACTTTTTGTTCCCAGTTATATCCCTGCTTATTCCAACAAGTAAAATCTTTTCTTCCACACATGTCAATTACAAATCTTACCATTTCAGGTTCCCTTTATCTCCATCAAAATTTTACTCTATTTGTGAATTTTCTTTGTGTGGTAGCCAATGAACTTATTATTACATATATAGGTTAATCACTGTATAGTGGAATAAAACTATCAATTTTATTCTAGACAACATATTTCTCACAAATAAAATACTGATTTTGAATTAGGAATAGGGACCATGTATACTACATGTTTCCTATCTTGCATCATGTTTTGCATGCATTGGACACACAGTAGTAACTTTATACATATGTACTAGTTAATGTATATAAACATTAAGTCAGTACATACAATTAAACGAAAATATACACAGGCTTGGTTTCTAGTTCTAACATATTGTGAACCTTCAGCTAATAAAACAAATATAATTTCAATTGCTGATAAAATTCAAAAAACATTTCAGACTTAAATTTATAATTAAATTAATAATTTCTTGGCTCTAATTCATGAACATTATATTATCAGGGGTCAGATTGTGGTGTTTATGAGATAAACTTATTCAACTACTTTGTGATGCGTTGGGGTTTTTGTCACAATGCAATTGAATGTCCTGTCTTAATGATGGAACACATAATGTGGATTATCTTTTTCTTGTAAAAAAGAACTGTGTTGTTCTGCTGATCAATTAATTATATATCATTACCCCAACTTCTAATTCTAGATACATAAAAATGGAAATGTCAACCATAATTGATAATTACAGTACTGAGTCTACAAGGGGTGAATATAACTATTAAAAAACACTTTAGACTTTAGTCAATGAACTATCTGCATCTAATAATAATATATCTGTAGGTTATTACAGAAGGAAATGTGAAGGCTTCTGTTATTAATTAACCTTAAAAACTCATATGAACAGAGTATAGAACACATTTTGGTGTTTCATAAGACTCTAGAATATAATTTCCAACATTATGACACGAGTCATTTTGTTTCTCTATTTCTGAAACTCATTATCAGTTTTATCTTAATTATAACGTCCTTGTAGCTAGAAGGTTTGTACATATGTTTTATATATATACATGTATATTAAAGACATAACAAGATAGGGGTCATGATATCGGTGTTTTCTGAAGAATGAGGAAATATTTAATATTTGTCAGAAGCTTCTGATGATTTACATTCATGAATTTATTGAACTACCAATTGATTGATTATTCACCAATTAATTAAATTACCAGTTAATTAATTGAATTACCAATTCACAAGATTACCATTAAGTCAAGTACTGGTGATGATAATAGGACTACAATAATTATCCCATTTGATCATAGTTCATTTGGGCTGTATACGGAATTATTAGCTATTAACTCAAGTGGACCAGAAGTACACACAGGAGACATTGTCTTTGGAAGCAAAAATAATAATAAGGTAAGTTGCTATTTAACAGTGTTTTGTAGAAAGAGGAGAGTATGTTTCCCTTTCCCAGAGGTATTCTATTGCCTGACATTTAGTACACCCAAATTAAAGTTAAGATTTATGGTGTTGAGTGTAGTGAGAGATAATGTTTTTCCCCAATGGGTAGTTGCCCAGTTAAGTATTCTGTAATGTATGCTACTTTACTTATCAGCATTTGAGTCTAATTTCTATTATAAATTCCTTATCTCAGTTTTCCATGTTGCCAGTTTTATAATAAAGCCCAAATACAATTGATCAACTTTCCCATATAAACAGCCTTTACTTTAATTTCAGGTATTTTGAGACTTATAAAAATGCCATTAAAATATAACTATATTTTATAAGTGTGTGAATATAGTTTCATAACTTTTGCTTATACAAAAGAAGTATCTGAGAAACGTGAATGACTCCATTCCTGACTTCCTGTTTTCCTATACTTTTAGAAAATGAATTATGATTACCAAACTTGTTTTATACACTTCAGTGGGCTAATTATAACAGCAATTTACAGTGCTACCTGCTTAAAAATCAAACTGTGGAAGCTGCAATAAACCTTTTGACAACTAAAATACAGTGGGATGGATTATTTTCAGATACTCAGAGAAAATTTTGAAATTTGAATAGCTGCATCTGTTTCTGCTCTATTCTTATGTTTTCCTTTTCTTTTGGGAAACTCTTTGTAGCCCTGTTAACTTGTAGATATGAAAATTATCTTTAAGTAAGAGTTGATAATTTCTGGCATATCATTTTAAGAAAAGCACAAGATAAGAAATCATATTTTATATATATTTACAGCCTGAAAAAACTATTTTGCAAAGTTCTCTAAGGAATCTTTTGATTTTGGAGTGACAGTGTATGCTATGATACTTTTACTATGATTTGCATTGGAATAACGTGAACTATGGGATAATCTAAGAGTCAAAATATCTGACAATATTAAATACAAACATGAATATTATTTTGCTCTTTCTTCACTATTTTCTTTATTGGATATTCCTACGATTCAGTCATATAATGTTTAGGTACCCATTGTGTGTGTGTGTGTGTGTGTGTGTGTGTGTGTGTGTGTGTGGAAATAGAGAAGGCTTCAAATTTGTGATATCATTCAAAGTGACAGGTGGAGAAAGAAAGCATTTATAAAACAGTGACATCCAGTAAAATTTTCATACTGGACATTGACATGGCCAGAATCTGACTGACTTACTAAATCAAGCAATCAAGAATTCATGTCTCAAGATTCAGTGTCTGCCTCAGAGGGGGAAGATCCCATACATTAACAGATATAAAATTGAGAATTCTCACGATCCTTTGTGCCCATGTCTTGCGTAGTCACTTAACACTAAAGATCACTAGTTGACTAAGAAAACCACTAATTTTTAAGTAGCCATTTTAGGTTCACACTTACATAGAAACTGACAATTCTTTTTTGATTCCTCAATGTTAGTGGAGAAAAGGATGGCCAGACATTTAAAGAATACTTCCCAAGTGAAACATAGGCTATAACAAACAGACAGTAATAAAAGAAATGAAAGCACACAGCCTATGCAAAAGAATTAGGATAGTTTATAATTAAACCAACCCCAAATTCTTAGAGAGGCGGAGTCAGAAAAATAGGAGCGGAGTAATGCACTTGCCTTGCATGCAGTCAACGTTAGTTTGGTCCCCTGTGGCCATATCCAATCCAGTCCTCTGAACACTGCCAGGAGACCTCCTAAGCACAAAGTCAGGAATAGTTTCTGAATGCTGCTGAGAGTCGACACAAGGTCCTCCAAATTGTGCTTATGTCTACAGAATTAGCATTCATGAAAAATGATATGGTACTACATAAAATAATCAGAAAATAAAAACAATTGGTTTTGAAATACATATAATATATAATAAATATGTAATACTGCATATATATACATAAATGTTCCACAGACCTAACAACAATAAAAACATGAGATCTAAACTACAAGGCACAGATCTTTGAAATATTCCTGTCAAGGATATGGAGCTGGAGATGTGGGAGAGGGAGCATTTAAACACTGGTGGTGCTATTGGTAGCAAACAAAATGCATGCCTAAAACTCTGTTATTAATAACCTTTAAAATCACAGTTATTTAATGAAATAAAATTTTCAAAAATCAGAAAACAAAAAATACCTTAGACATTAAAGAATAAACAAACAATTACACACTCCACAATTGCCACCATACCCCTGGATGACTCCAATGCTCAGACAAACCTCAATCAGAAATTAGTTTGTTGAAAAACTCAAGTATGGGATCAGGGCTGGGCTACCTTCCCCCAACACCCTGTACTTCTGGAAACTTGGCAGTCATTAACACACCCCAAAGCTGCCAGTTGGTTAAGAATTTAACTACAGTTGCATTACCCCATTAAAAATTTTGGACACTGTGGAGTGCACAGCCAAAATTTCAGCTGTGCAACATCTCAAACTCTATAACACTGATAACCCAGGAGTAGCACCCCAGATTAGGTAGGATGTCATGTAGAAAGCTGTCAATCTTAATTAACAAAATATAAACACAGAAGGCGTAACCTGTAACAATATCTTAGTAATCTTTTTTACAAGGGTCTAAGGGCTCCTTGATGAGATACAACAATCTTCAACTTTCCTCTAAGAAAAAAATTTGTGATCATTCTTTTAGAAAATTATTTATAACAAGCAATATAAAATAAATTATTCGGTGCCTGCTATGAGGACAGGCTCAAGGGGTGGTTGAAATTATTGGAAATAATGATGGTGGGAATGTTCAATGGTGGTGTGATTGGTGTTGAAATATTGAATGTCTGTAACTAAACTAATGTCTTAATAAAGTTATTTTAAGAGAGGAAAATACTCAGACACACAGAAAAAAGAATAAACAAATTTTTAAATTTTATTATAATTTAAAAAAGAAGTAACTAAGAAAGCTGATGGCACACAGAAGAGATAGAATAAAAATTAGAGATATATTAATAGCTTTGATTTTCTGACAATCAAAAATTTTATGTAACTCTAAAATATTCCAGATACTGTTTTCAATATTCAACATGCATTAATTCAACTTCTCTATAAAAATAACTATGAAATAGACATGATCAATTTTCATTTGAGCAAGGTTAGTCACAGAAGAAACGAGACAGTCTAAGTCTCAATTGAAATCTCACTGGTATATCTACTACATTGCCTCCTCAGAGAAAAGGAAAGTACAGGTAAAGAGACAATCTGCATGCAAAGAGTTATAGGACTAAACCAAAAATTTTGGCAAATTCTTTAAATAGTATAAAATATTTATTTAAGGAAAGTATCAAAACCATTCCAAGATATGTCCCATGAGTGGAAAACATGGTTGCTGATTAAAAAAGCTTAATATGTGTTGCGATATGTCCCTTCCAACATCAAGTGAATAAATGTATCCTTGGCCAAAGCACACATTCATTTAAATTCAGTATACAATGAAAAAGATACTATCCTAGAAGCCAGATACAAAGGAGTAAAAAAATCAGACTTTCACTGAATTACTTCAGAGTGAGCTACACAGTTTCACAATGATATCACTGTCACTGTCCTCCTGTTGTTCATCAATTCACTCAAGCGGGCCCACTAATGTCTCCATTGTGAGATTTGTTACTGTGTTTGGCATATCAAATACATCACGGGTAGATTGCCAGGCTTTGCCGTGCGGGCCAGTTACTCTCAGTAGCTTGCCTGGCTCTCCGAGAGAGGCAGAGGAATCGCACCTGGGTCATCCAGGTCGGCCACATGCAAGGCAAACGGCCTACCTGCTGTGCTATTGCTCCAGCCCTCAATGATATCATAAGTATAAAATTAATTTACATTTATAATTTTATGCATTCAGTTAAGTATGACTATAGTATTTAGTTATTTAAAACAAATGAGATCTCAAGCAAAACGCTATACCCTTCTTCAAGAATTTACCAATAATATGCTCAACTGAAATAGCACAAAAAGATTGGGAGTAATTTAGAAACTGAACTAAGTTGGTTATTTTAACTCTTTTGAATAACTAAAGGATTTAAGATTACAGAATGGAGAAAACTAACTTTTCAAGTAGTGATAAATGTACAGTTATGACAGATATTCCTACGGAAATAGAAAGCCAAAATGTTATAATTATTTTGAAAATTTTTTAAGGAAATATTAGACTTGCAGGGTAGCTAACATTATCCTACCACTCAATGAATACGTTGATGCTCAACTCATAATCTGTCTTTGAATATCCATGACCATTTCTTGAATGTTATTTTCTCTCAAAACAGCTCGTTCCTTGAAAGTTTCAACTCCATTCTTCCTTGATTTTAGTTTAGGGTTATGACATTTAACAAATATTCACCTTTTAAGATTATTGTTAGTGTGCCATGATTTACGGTAGTTTTAATGTTTCTATTTTAGGGGTACAAACATAATGCAACTTCATCACAGATAAAATGCCAGAACTAAGCCACCCAAATCCCACACACATCACAGGGGTTGAAGAATGCAAAGGAATGGGGGGTAATTGGTGCTAGAATAAATGATAACTGAGAATAGCCACAATCTGAGAAAAGTGATATATAACCCACTATACAGATCCTAAAGAGTTCTTAACAAAATAAACTTTAAAAGTTTATTGGGGGGGGGTTGTTGGGGGAGGGATACTGGGATACTGGGATCCGTGGTGGTGGGAAATGGGCACTGGTGGAGGGATGGGTATTTGATCATTGTATAATTGAAACCCAAGCACAAAAATTTGTAAGTCTACAACTGTACCTCATGATGTCTCATCAATAAAAAATTTAAAAAATAATAAAAATAAATAAAAATAAAAAAGAGAAAAAAGAAAAAAGTAATCTAGTCAAAATGAGAAAAGCATGTCTCACTTTCTAATCACAATTGCTTTTCCTTCCAGTTATTTTATTTTCAGAGTGTTTACTCTTTAACTTTTTTGATAATACAAGCATCCTAAATTCTTCATGCCAGTGCATTAACTTTCTTGGCCTTATTCTCTTCTTGCTTTACAAAGAGGAAGATGCCTGCTGAATTAGGTTTTCACATCAATACTTATTCAGCTCCCTCAATCAATTCTTATCTTTTGTTTCACCCCCACAAAAACATTAGTCTTAGACAAATCGTAAAATTTGTCTTATTCACACCTACACATGTGCAACAAAAAGATACTGGAGAAAATAACTCACCTGAAATTCAATAGTAAGCAGCCCCTGCATCCATTACTAATCTAATTTATTGGTACTTTATAAACACCAAATATGAACTTACTTCTGCATTTATTTTAAACTGCACCTCTTAATATCATTTCACACTTTAAACAATTCTCTCCTTCTGGAAAAATGTTCTTCAGCATGCAATCCTGAGGTCTTTTCTTCCTTATTATCATTATGATCTTTTGATGATATTACTTCTTTTTTCGCTATCTAAAGCAAAATGCTAAGGATTAGAAGTTTCCTTTTTTTAAATCCAAATATATTACTAAAGTGAACTCATCCAATTATACAGACATAGGTCAAACACCTTTGAATTTATATTGCTAATCTAACAGCTCTAAAGGTCAAAGTATATAAATACTGTCATCTGAAATAAATATGCAGGTATTTAATTACAAACTCAATATGGATGACTGAAAATTTTACCTATTACAGGTCTGCTCTATCTATATACAGGTCTATTGCCATATATGGAAATTTTGTTTTCTAGTTGCTCATAACTGTGTTTCTGAGAGGGGAAAACCTCTGACCAAGGGCCCTAAGGGCTCCATTCTCTCCAAACCGGCCCAGAGTACAAGTAGTCACAACTTCTTACATCAGATCTAATTGCCTGAACAAATTGTCAGTATGCTACTGAGAACTGGTGATCCCCACACCCTCTCCCTTTTAGCAAGATAAAGTTCATGGCCAAAAGTCTCAGGCCTGTGACCCTGAAGGCTCTTCTTGTGAACCCCAGAGTCATGATGAAGGAGTTATTCTGCCTGATTTCAGCTCTAATTCTTAACACACAAAACTATGTGGATGTTGATGCATCCATGTGAAATTATAACTACACACACTTTATGTTAAAACCAGTGGATGAAACAAACATACTTCACTGACATTATAATCATATATCACATTTAAATAAAAATAGTGACTAGTTCCAAACCCAACCAGCATTACATGGTGAAAGAAATTATTGAAACTACAGATATTATCAGTAGTCTTCGAGTATAATAGCTTAATTTATCAGCTCTTAGGTAACTGTGAATATAAACCTCCAACATTAACCCACATAGAACTCAAAGAACAATGGGTAAAACAAAGAATCAAACTGTTCTGTTATACAGAGATAAAAACCCAGCAAATCCTCAAGCCCGTTAAAACTCCCTGGTCCATGGTGAGCTGAAATAAAGACTCACTACAATAGCAATAAAAATTAAGCAGATACTGGCCAGTAAAATTAAGCAATCACTGTATCAGAAATTTGACCAGCTTTAAAAAAGAACTGATTCAGAGGATGACAGATCCCATACAAAATGAACTAAATAAACTCAATAATAAAATAGCAAGCTATAGTAGCAGAATTGCAGAGGCACAGAACCATATAGATAAATTTGAGGACAAGCTACAAGCCAGTAATTACAAGGAACTGGAAAAAGAAAATAAAAGCAGAAGAATGGAAGAGAATTGAATGTAGTGAATGGATAACAGAAAGAGTAATAATATCCAAGTTATAGGGATACAAGAAGGAGAAGAAAAGAGAATGGAAAGAACAAGTGGTGAGAAAGATCATGGTTGAGAACTTCCTCACTGTCTGGAAGAAGGCTGATGTACAAATTAAGGAAGTCCAAAGAGTAACATGCACAATAAATACAAACAGAACAAAAGCAATAAATGTAGTAATCAAAATGACAGAATCCAAAGAGAGAGACTGACTTCTTGAAACTCTTAAATAGAATATAAACCTTAAATATAAGGGATACAATGTAAAAATCACAAGTCTTGCCTATAAAATGGTACAGGAGAGTAGAGTGGAACAATGCATTAAAATTACTCACTGTAAAACTTTCAACCTGAAAAAAAAGAAACAAAAAACTTTCAACCTAGACTCCACAACCTTGCAATGATCTCATTTAATCTGAGGGGAGAAAAAAGTATTCTCAGACAAACAAGAGATGACAGTATTTACTATAACTAAACTGGCCCTAAATGGAATACTGAAAAAGCATCTATATAAATTGAACAGGCAATTGTAGGAGCATAGACCTCACACAGTCGTCTGTTCTTGGGCACCCGGGTTGTTTCCAGATTCTGGCTATTGTGAACAGTGCTGCAATGAATGTACAAGTACAGATGTCATTTCTACTGTGCATTTTTGCACCCTTGGTATATAATCCCAGAAGTGGTATTGCGGGATGATATGGTAGCTCAATTTCTAGTTTTTGAAGAAACGCCAATGTTGTTTTCCAAAAAGGCTGGACCAGTTGGCATTGCCACCAACAATGAAGGAGAATCCCCTTTTCATCTCATCAACACCAACCAAGAACAAGTAGAGACAAGGGCCAGGAAGATTACTCCACAGTTGGAAGCTTGCCTTATGAGCTGGAGGAAAAGGCAGATGGGATAGAGAAGGGATCACTAAGTCAATGATGGTTGGAGTGATCACTCGGGATGAGAGATGTGTGCTGAAAGTAGATGAAGGACCAAACATGATGGCCTCTCATTATCTGTAATCCTTATTTCAAACCATAATGTCTATCTATATATAGAGAGAGTAAGAGAGAAATTGTATGCCATAGAGACAGGAGGAGGGATTGAACGCAGAGGAAGGATACTGGGGACATTGATGGTAGAAAATGTACACTGGCAAAAGGTGGGTGTTCCATCATTGTATGATTGAAACTCAGATATGAAAGTTATGTAACTGTAGCTCACGGTGATTTGTATAATCTCTAAGTGGCTGGGGGGAGCCCGGGCAGCTCTTCGTGTCACCACCCAGGTTCAGTGGGCCCACGCCGCTCCCCCTGCTGGGGTGGCCCAGGTCATGGGACAGATGGAGGAGGAAATGGGGGCCAAGCCGGTTGATCCATCAGTTGCCATTTATTCCATTCTTCCCATGTGCCTGTTCCAATCTAAGCCCCCCATTCTAGTCTCACGCTACCCCTCATTCCTGTCACCTTCTGTCTCTCCATGCTCCATCTCCCAGTCTGGGCTCTCTCTCTCCACATGCCTGCACCAGTATTCTTCTATATTCTTCTCCCTCTGTTCCTTGCTAGTCTCTCTGAGCCTCAGTCCAATAACTCTATCAACATCTTAATTCTAGTTAATTTTTTATGGAAACAGTAAGAAATACATTGAGGCTTGTAGGACAGCTCTCCTGGGAACTTTGCCACAGACTCAGACTACAGTTCTCAGGCCAGATTAATCATTCCTAACCTTAGCAGGGTCTGAATCTAGTTATTACTTTTAGGATCATGACAGCATTTGTCCATGACCAAGCTCTTAACTTATAGTTAAGCATTAGGCATTTTGGCCAGACTCATCTCGATGCCAGGGTAGCACATAGCTCACCACTTGCCCTGGGGGACCCTGCCTTTGGGAGTGCTAGGAAGTAAGGGCAGCTGTGGCTTAGGTCAAGAGAACAGAAACCCAGGAGGCAAGTATCACTGAGAGTTAATTAACTCCCACTTACAAAAGCATAGCATTAACTGTCTTCTTGTGTCCATACAAAAAAGACATTGCTCTGAATAAACTATGCAAAGGACTTAAGGAGAAGAGAAATACAATATTTACAAGGAAACAGAGCATGAAGAGAGAAGTTACAAATAAACACAGAGGAATGGGAGCACTGTGATGGGAGCAACCCAATATACCTAAACTAACTGAGGCTATACAGGAAGGACAAACCAATGTTATCGTACAGTGATTTAATAAATAAAAAACACAGTAAAATGCCAACGTAGCCCTTTATATCAACAATTTCTTTGAATGCCAATGGTCTTAACTCTCCTATCAAAAGACACAGCATTGTGGGATGGATCAGGAAACAAAATCCATCCATTTAATGTTTACAGGGAACACATCAAAATCCCTTAATAGACAAGGCTCAGAGTGAAAGGCTAGAAAACAATCATACAAATCAATGGTAAGCAGAAAATGATGGAAAGGGCAAATAGCAGCCAATCTAAAGAAAATAATTAGAGATAGAGATAGACACTACTCTATCTCTAGTTAAGGGAATAATCACTTGATCACTTGAAATCCTGTTACTCATCGATTTGCTCGAGTGGGTGCTAATAGCGTCTCTATTTGTCCCTGTTGCGAGCTAGTGTAGCTCAATGGCGTCTGCTCACTCCAGGAACACAAAGAGCCTCAAACCGATCATTCAGGGTCTTGAGAAAGTCTGACCATCTTGTAGGTGGGTGGCTACACGGTCCTCTGATGTACTGTGTAATCCAGTTGGTAACAGCTCTAGTCAGCGGTCATCTCCAAATCACATTTTGTGTCCAGCCCATCTGATTTTCAATGCCTTGACAAATGAGACAGCATCCCTGATTCTCAATCATCAAGGAGAAAGGAACTCCAGATTCCTTTTTTCACTTGAGTGAAGCGTGATACTGATACTCTAAGCATAGCTCTTTTGAGTTCCGAAAAGAATTCAGCAAAATTGACCATATCCTCATGGTAAGCAAGTTCATTGAGGTTTCTCGGGAGTTCAAGATGCTAGTCTGTCTAACCTTCATTGATTTAAAGAAGGCCATTGATTCTGCTGAGTCTGAAGTGGTCATCGAAGCCCTAGACAAACAGGGCATTCAAACGCAAAACATTAGGATCCTCCGTGAGCTATATTTCGGATTCACTATCAGGATCTCACCATTCTACAAGGAAGTGATCATCGATGTCAAGAGAGGGGTTTGGCAGGGTGATACCATTTCAACGACACTCTTCAGTGCCACCCTTGAGAACATCATGCAACAACTGGAATGGGAAGGAATGGGAGGAAGATAGATGGTCGGCAACTACACCACCTCCGCTTCGCTGATGACATCTTCTAATAACACCAAACATTAATCAATGGCACAAATGCCAACTTAGACCATGAGTGGGGAAAGGTCAACCTACAGCTGAATCTCATGAAGACAATGTTTATGAGAAACGGACTCATTCCTGACATTCCATTCGCTTTCAATGGAACAAACATCTCCGAATGCAACAGTTATGTGTACCTGGGTTGAAAACTCAACATGATGAATGACCTGGCACTTGAGTTGCACAAAAGGAAGAGAGTGGCTTGAAACACCTTCACAAGCATCGAAGAAATAGCTAAGAGGATGAAGAACCTCTGCCTCTGGGCACATCTCTTTGATTCCACTGTTCTTTCTGCGTTAACATACGCTTAGAGACCTGGGCCATATGAAAATAGGATGAGAACGCTATTTGGGGCTCCCAAAGAGGAATTGTAAGGGAATAATAAATCAATAAATAATTACTTATAATATATGCATCAAATGTACGATCATCAAAGTTTATAAGCCTTTTGTTCTCAAACCTAAAGAAAGATATGAATGGAAACATGATAGTATTGGGGAACTTCAACACTCCACTGTCAGTACTAGACAGATCCAATAGACAGAATGTCAGTCAAGGCATAAGAACACTAAATGATGAATTAGAGAAGCTTGGGGTAGTGAATTTATAAAGGGATATACATACTTAAAAAGCCTAAAATACATTATTCTCTAGTGCATAAGGAAGATAATTGGGCATAAAAGAAACCTTCTTATATTTAAAAATATAAAAATAATTCCAGGCGCAGGGGCATCTCCTGCCCCTGCGTCTGGCTGTCATCACCAGGGCCCCTTGGAGAGGAACAGGTTGAGTTTCCCTCCCCACCCCGACCAGGGCTCCGACAGCCGAAGATCTCCAGAACCAGCTACCACCATGCTGAGACCACTCTCCTCACGCATGAAGGTACCAGCAGAGGAACAAAGGCATGCGGGTCCTGGGGCTGAAATCTCCAAGCCTGCTCAGATCGGGGCTGAGCATCCTCCACCCAGATCCTCCAAATTCCAGTAGGCAGGGGTCACACCCACCAACTGGCCCCCTGGCGCCATGTAATCCCATCAACGGCCAAGACCCAGAGTCTATAAAACCCAGCTCCCAGAAGCGCGCGACATCTTATTATCTCATTCTTACTTTGGACAAACTGGCAGGCTACCGAATGTAACCTGCCCACACAGCAGAGTCTGGCAAACTCCCCGTGGCATATCCAATATGCCAAATACCAGTAACAATGATGGGTATCATTCTCCTAACCCTGAAAAAGCCTTGAATATGGCACTTTTTTTAAAAATCTCAGGGCCAGGACAAAGGAGATGTTACTGGGGCCTGCTCAAGTCAATCAGCGATAAACAGGATGGTCATGATCCTCGTGATCGTGAAAAATAATTCCATGTATACTATCAGACCATAATGTCAGAAATAAAATTTAAGCTTCTAAAGACATGAGAAAAATCTTTAACATTTGTGACTGAACAACACACTACTAAATAACAGCTTGATAAATGAATAAAACAATGAACAGATTAAACAATCCTTGAGAGTAATGAATTTTTAAAAAAATTAGTTATCAAAACCTATGTGACAAAGTAAAAGCTGTACTTGGATGGAAACTCATAGCAATAAAGGCATGCATTAGGAAAGGAGAAAAATATAAAAGCAACAACCTAAATGTCCATCTCAACCTTCTTCAGAACCAATAAATACCAGAAGAAGGAAGGAAATAATAAAAAACAATCAGTGTTATAGAAAGAAAGAAAGCAATGTAAAACTAAATCAAGCCATAAGCTGGTTCTTTGATAGATTAAATAAAATGAACAAATATTTGTTTTGACTCGCAAAGAAAATAAAGAGAAAATACTCAAATAAACAGGATCAGAAAATCTGAGAGAAACTATAAGACTCTCAAATCCAAGACATCACATAATTTACTATGAGCAACTCTACTACGTTGAAAACCTAGAAGGAATCAACAGATTTCTAGAAATTTGTAAAAGTCAATCACTTGCAAGTAAATTGAAACAAAAGTCAAAAATTCCCCCCAAAAATCTCCCTCAAGAATCTAGCAGTCTAGGCAGAGTTTCTTGCCCCCAAGCCTGGCTGTCTTCACCAGGGCCCCTTGGAGGGGAGCGGGTTGAATTTCCCTCCCCACCCCGACTAGGGCTCCAGCAGCAGAAGACCTCCAGAACCAGCCACCACCTTGCTGAGACCACTCTCCACACGCATGAAGGTACCAGCAGAGGAACAAAGTCATTGTCATTTGGGCCCCAGGGCTGAGATCTCCAAGCCTGCTTGGATCGGGGCTGAGCATCCTCCACCCAGATCCTCCAAATTCCAGTAGGCAGGGGTCACACCCACCAACTGGCCCCCTGGTGCCATGTAATCCCATCAACGACCGAGACTCAGAGGCTATAAAACCCAGCTCCCGGAAGCACGCGGCCACATTTGCGGCCCTGCAACATCTTACTATCTCATTCCTACTTTGGACAAACTGGCAGGCTACCGAATGTAACCTGCCCACACGGCAGAGTCTGGCAAACTCCCCGTGGCGTACCCAATATGCCAAATATCAGTAACAATGATGGGTCTCTTTCTCCTAACCCTGAAAGAGCTTTGAATATGGTACTTTTTAAAAAATCTCAGGGCTAGGATGAAGTAGACGTTACTGTGGCCATCTACGAACAGGATGGTCGTGATCGTGATCGTGAATAACCCCAGAAAAATAATAATTCCCTCATTCTGAAAGGAAATGTATGTAGGTGTCAAATCATTTAATAGAATAGTATTTTGGGAAGAATATTTTTAAAGCAAGCAAATCAATGAACAATGGGAAGAGTGCTACAGTGTTTGTCACATTGCATACATATTTTGTTTTCAGTAACAAATATCACAATGGAGATGTTACTGGTGTCCACTGGAGCAAATCGATCAACAATGGGAGGACAGTGCTACAGTGCTACAGTGCATATAAACTATACCTCTGTAAGCATTATAATGAGAACAGGCCTCAAATGGGTATAATTTGGTGGAGATCCTGTTTGATCTTACCTAATACTAAGAAAAAAGTATTTCAGACTGAGAGATAATACAGTACTTACATTGAATGCAGCTGACCATGGTCTCATTCCCTGAACTAAGTATGGTCTCCTAAACACTAACAGAAATAACCCTAATGACAGGGACAGGAGCAATCCCTAAGATCTACTGAGTCACTGTCACTGTCCTCCCATTGTTCGTCGATTTGCTCGAGTGGGCCCAGTGACATTGTGGGACTTGTTATTGTGTTTGGCATATCTAGTGTGCCGCAGGTGGCTTGCCGGGCTTTGCCGTTCTGGCAGGATGCTCTTGGTAGCTTACCGGGCTCTCTGGCAAAGTCGAACTCAGGTGGGCCATGTGGCTCTCAAACCCCTAAATTACATAGTTTTCTACTATATCTTACACCATTACACTTCTAACAACTCCTGAGAGGCCTTGGATCAAATTTTTTTGAAGTTTTGATCATAATAAAAACTGTCAATAATTAGTCTGGCATCAATAGGATAGTTACAAGTACTGAGGGACTTTAAATTTCTTTAGGATAAGATAATTCCTGTTTCAAGTGTTTTTAATAATTTAATTTAGATACAATTTTCCAAATGAAGTAGAAGATAATTTTTCTATTTTATTTGTAACTTTGAGCTGGAGTGATAGCACAGCTGTAGGGTGTTTGCCTTGTGCTCAGCTCACCTGGCTGAGCCAGCTTTGATTCCTCCGCTCCTCTCAGAGAGCCCGGCAAGCTACCGGGAGTGTCTTGCCTGTGCGGCAAGGCCTGGCAGGCTACTTGTGACATGTTCAATATGCCAAACACAGTAACAAGAAGTCTCACAATGGAGACGTTACTGGGCCTGCTCAAGCAAATCGATGAACAAAGGGAGGACAGTGCTATTTTTAACTCTAAAGATTAAAAACAGGGGGTATGGTACCGCCAGCAGGTCAATCTGTACCCGTGAGGTGAGTGCATCAGCAGCCTGATGGCAACGTCAGACTTTCAGACACCCCGAAATTGCTGCTGTGCCTTTGGCCAGACCCCAAAAACTTGGGGCAAAGTTTACCGAGAAAGTAAACTGCGAAAAGTTAGGTATATGGGAGACACACCCAAAAACCACCTCCGGCTCAGCCATATAATTGGAGGCATGGCGTCTCTGGATCCTGATCGAACTGCTGCTTAATGGCCATGATCCAAGAGTCTCAGAAACAAATCTCAGAACCCAAAGGCTTTGGGCAGAAATGCATCCTGTTCCTGCAGTAGGTTACTGGGGCTGGGCCACTCCAGGTGGGAATAGGTTTCGTGCCTTGGCCTGTTTCCCCTGGCGGCCTGGTGAGCACCATCCTCCAGAGGCCACTGGACAGTCAGGTTTGGGCCAGCAGTGACAAGACACATGGGGCCTCACCACATGGGGGTGGAGCTGACTCTTTCTTCCCATCCCAACGAGACACCGAGTCACCTCCTACAAACGGCCTCTCTGGCTCCTGATCAAGCTGATTAATAGCCATGATACCGGAGACTCAGAAACAAATCTTGAAACCCTGCAGCTTTTGGCAGAAATGCATCTGGACTGCATACAAGGTGGCCACCGACTCAGAGTTTATTGGAAAGCCAGATATGAGCTGGCGGTGACAGGGAAACTGCAGTCTCATAGGAAGGAGGGCGGTACTGGCTCTTCCTTCACGCCTACTGAGGTCACAAGTTGCCCCCCCACAACTTGTGACCTGTTGTGGCACGGCCATGGCTCCAGAGGCAAAAGGACTTAATCCAGAGCCTAGAAGCTTGTGGCAGAAAAGTGAATGGACCATGCATTAAACTACAGTGCCATGCCTCCCCAGGAGGGAAAGGGTGTTGCTCCCTTCCGCCTTTTCCCCCTCTGGAAGCAAGGTGGCCACCACCTCAGACCATATTGGAAAGCCAGGTATGAACCAACAGTGACAGGGCAACTGCAGTCTCATGGGAAGGGGACGGTACCGGCACATCCTTCACGCCCTACCGAGGTCACGAGTTACCCCCCACAAGCGGCTCTCTGGCACGGCCATAATACCAGACACACAGAAATCAATCTCAATTATCTGGCTCTTTGTAGAAATCCAAAATCGTGGCCATGCGAAATTATATGATTCTCATAACCAGCTATAGAAAACAAAATATTTCACGATGCCTTTTCAGTAATTCTGATTGTTTGGGGGGAATTCTAAACAATAATGATGCATCTTTTGTCGAAATAATGAATGTAATCAATGTAGAGAAGAGTTAAGTAGAAATCATCTGCCTCACAGGCATTTGGAATGGTGGGAGTGGGGTATACTGGGGTTCTTGGTGGTGAAAAATGAGTACTGGTGAAGGGAAAGGTGTTTCATCATTGTACGACCAAGACTTAAACCTGAAAGCTTAGTAACTTAAAAAAATATTAAAAACAAAATAATTGCATTCCAGAGGGGTTTACTGGAGAGTCCAATCAAGCCTTCAAAGAACTTTTACTGCTGTTGATCCTAAGCTCTTCCAAATTATCAAAGAAACAGGAATTCTTCCTAATACCTTAAAATTAACATTACACTGATATCCAAAGCAACAGAGAGATTTCTAAACATGAAAATTTCAGACTAATATCCTTAATAAAAACAAATACAAAAATCCTCAAAAATCTTAGCAAAGAGAATCCTATCACACATCAAAATTATACACCAAGATCAAGTGAAGTTTATCCTAGGGATGCGAGGATTACTGAAAATATGAAAATCAATGAAATAATACACCACATATTTAAGTGCTAGACAAAAAATATGATCATATCAATCAATGCAGAGAAAGCTTTTGACAACATCCAACATCCATTCACGATAAAAAGGTAAAAAGGTAAAGGCCCTCCCGTTGATCGTCGATTTGCTCGAGCGGGCCCAGTAACGTCTCCATTGGAGATTTTGTTGTTACTGTGTCTGGCATATCGAATACTCTCGGTAGCTTGCCGGGCTCTCCGAGAGGGGCGGAGGAATCGAACTCGGGTCGGCCATGTTGGCCGTGTGCAAGGCAAACGCCCTACCCGCTGGAAAAGATTTAAGAGCATACAGATAGGAAAACAATAGTCTAAGGATCACTATTTGCAGATGATATGATGCTATACTTAGCAAATTCTAAAAACTGTACAAAAAACCTCCTAGAAACAATAAGTTTTCACAGTAAAGTGACAGACTATTAAATCAACACCCAAAAGATTTCCTATACACAAATAATGAAAGACAAGAAAATACAATCTCATTCACAATAGAACCTCAGAAAATCAAGTACATTGGAATCAGCTCAACTAAAGAGGTGAAGGACTTATACAAGGAAAATTACAAAACAGTACTTCAAGAAATAAAATTGGACACTAGGAAATGGAGACACATTCTCTGCTAACGGATAGGGAGAATTAAAATTACCAAAATGGCAATATTCTCCAAAGCACTATACATATTTAATGTGGTTCCTATAATGATACCCATGACATTTTGAAATAAATAGAAAAAATACTTCTGAAATTCATATGTAACAATAAATCCCCACAAATAGCTAAAGAAAACCTTGGCAAAAATTAGATGAGGGGGCAATTATCTTCCCCAACTTCAAACTGTACTACAAATCAGTAGTAATAAAAACTTCATGGTATTGGACTAGAAACAGACCTGCAGACCAATGGAACAGAGTTTAATATTCTGTCACAGATTCTCAAATATATGATCACTTAATCTTTGATAAAGAAGCAAGAAATGTGAACTGGAACAAGGACAACCTCTTCAACAAATGGTGCTGGGAAAACTGGACAGCTACCTGAAAAAAAAAAACAACTCTGACCTCTGTCTAATGCCAGGCACAACAGTCAGATCAAAGTGGATTAAATATCTCAATATCATATTTGAATCCATAAGGTACAAAGATAAAAATGTAGGCAGAAACTTCTAAGACATTGAAGCTAAAAACATCTATAATAATGATCACTGGTGTCAGTCGACATCACTGAACAAGCAAGTGGAAACAAACATAAACAAATGGGACTACATTAAACTAAGAAACTTCTGCACCTCAAATGCAACAGTGACCAAAATAAAGAGAGAGCTCACTGAATAGGAAAGAATATTTACCCAATACCCATCTGATAATGGGTTAATATCCAGGATATACAAGACACTAGTACAATTGTACAAGAAAAATCTTCCAACTCCATCAAAGAATTGGGAGAAGAAATGAATAGAAGCTTATCAAAAAAAGAAATACAAATGGCCAAGAGGCACATGAAAAACTGCTCCATATTGCTAATCATCAGAGAGATGCAAATCAAAACAACAATGAGATATCATCTCACACCACAGAGACTAGCACAAATTCAAAATAACAAAAGCAAGCAGTTTTGGCGTGGATGTGGAGAAAAAGGAATGCTCTTTCACTATTGGTGGTAATGCTGTCTGGTCCAGCCTTTCTGGAAAACAATATGGGCATTCCTTCAAAAACTAGAAATTGAGCTTCCATATTACCCCGCAATACCAATTCTGGGAATATATCCCGAGGATGCAAAAAAAAAATAAAAATAAAGCACAGTAGAAATGACGTCTGCACCTGTATGTTCATTGCAGCACTGTTCACAATAACCAGAATCTAGAAACAACCTGAGTGCCCAAAAACAGAAAACTTGTTAAAGAAACTTTGGTACATCTGCAGAATGGAATATTATGCATTTGTTAGGAGAGATGAAGTTATGAAATTTGCTTAAAAGTGAATGGACATGGAGACTATCATGCTAGGTGAAATGAATCTGAAAGAGAAGGACAAACATAAAATGACTGCACTCATTTGTGGAATATAGTACTGTAGCACTGTCCTCCCGTTGTTCATCCATTTGCTCGAGCGGGCCCAGTAATGTCTCCATTATGAGACTTGTTACTGTGTTTGGCATATCAAATACGTCACGGATGGCTTGCTAGGCCTTGCTGTGCGGGCGAGATACTCTCAGTAGCTTGCTGTGCTCTCCGAGAGGGGCAGAGGAATCGAACCTAGGCCGACTGGGCCGACCGCATGCAAGGCAAATGCCTTACCCGCTGTGCTATCGCTCCAGCCCCCGTGGAATATAAAATAACATAATATGAGACTGACACCCAAGGACAGTAGACATCAGGGCCAGGAATATTACGCCTAGTTCAAAGCCTGTCTCATGATCTGGGAGAAAAGGCAGCTCGAATAGAGACGTGATTACTAAGACAGCGATGGTTGGATGAATCACTCAAGATGGGAGATGTGTGCTGAAATTAGATAAAGAACCAAACGTGATAACCTCTCAGTATCTGTGCTGAAAACCATAATGCCCAAAAGTAGAGACAGTATGGGGAAAATTGTCTGCTATACAGGCAGAGGAAGGGTTGAAAAGGGGGTATACTGGGGTCATTGGTGGTGGAGAATGTGCACTGGTGGAGGGATGAGTGTTTGATCGTTGTAAGACTGACTCTCAAACATGAAAGCTTTGTTAACTGTATCTCACAGTGATTCAATAAAATATAGGGCAATGACATAAAAATTTACTGTATTCCACCACTGCCAATGTGCTTCTGACCATTCACCATTGTCCATATATCACCTCTGTTACATCCTTATTGTGCTTGGTAATCAGTTTTGTAATCCAATAAATAGACAATGGAATACTGTACTTACATACACATACAACTACTGTAATAGAATACATACACAGTGGAATACTATACATACACAATAGAAGAGCAGTGCATACACTATGTAATACTATTCAGCTCTAAGGAAAGATGAAATTTTGCCTTTTTCAGAAACCTGTATGGAAATGTAGTAAAGTAAACCAGAATGAGAAAAAAATACCAAATGAGTTTTTTATATACCATATAAGGTATAGAACTAAAGAAGCAAGTGAACAATTACCAAATAAAACAAACCCTTAGATGTGGAGTAGAGAACTAAGACTGCCAAGAAGGGTAAATATTGGGCTGAATTGGTCCAGTGGATTGTGAAAGAGGAATATGTGCACTTGGAGCTAGATAATTAATGCTAAAATGTTGCCACTAAAACATGTAAATATTTACATTATTGAAAAACAATTTTACCTCAATAAAAGGCAAGGAAAACTAGAGTGATGCAGAATTACAGTAAGAAGCTGAATAAATGTTGGAATATAAGTCTTCCAGTTAAGTTACAACCAGAAATAAATTACATATCAATTCCAAAGGCTCATCAACTCACAATTTTGTATGCCTGACAGACACATGCATCCATGTAGTTTAAGATGTAAGATCACAGTGCAGAGGGGAATTGAAAGAGGGCAGTATAATGTGACATACACTAAGTAATAAAATACTTTCAGTGAAGTAGTCTTTCCCCTCAAATTTTCATTCAAATACGATTCAATTTTTAGGGACTGGAAACGCTATATAAGAATTCTTGAAAAAAGTTATTTTACATGAGGATAGGCCAGCTTAGGTATAAGAGACAAATATGATTATATGTGTACATACATATGAAAATTTTAACTTGATTACTAATAAAAATGAAAGTAAAATAAATACTCACAGAATGTGGGAATTAATTTTTTCTTGTTCAAATCATCTGTCTCCAAAATGTCTTTTATCCAAAATATATAAGTAACATATCATTTACTAAAAAGACAACAAAAATTATCATAATACAATTAGTAGCATAATTATGATAGTCATAGAAAAGGATAGTAGTCATTTTCTTCCCACTTGTGAAAAATCAGCATGCTCCCCTATTATATAAATTAATTAAATATAATATGTCATTTTTTCTTTCATGTAGAAAAATGTTGATACCATGTCCAAGCAATTTTAATCTATGAGTTTCCAAACTAGTTAAATTGAACAGACTCTAAGGGCATTTTAAAGATGTTCATTCAGAAACCCTTGCTTCAAATCTCCTGTTTTCACTGTTGTGGCCCACAAATGATTCATAACACAGCAAAACAGAAATGTGACAGCTGAGAGGTTGTTTTACATGTACCAGTCAATTCTTATTCAGCTTACTTATTATTTGCTAATGAACTGTAAATCAACTCCAAAGGCCACAGCTGTCAGATGAGGTATTTTGTTCCCCAAGATGAGAAATTAAACCAATAAATAACACTTTTCTGTATTTTTTACAGAAATTATACAACACTAGCTTATCAAATAGAAAGTGTGTTCCATTGCCTTGTCGAAATAAAACAGATCTCCTTACTTCTCAAGAAAAATAGAAGGGGCATTATAACACATTGTGAGGGTATGTGTAACACACAGTCAATTTAATAATTTTTCTGGAACAAACACCATAAGTAGCGATGCCACAGATATTTTTAATATCATTTAAAAATCTTTAAAGTATTTCTGTAGGACAGAAAAGATATGTCTTGGTCACCTTCAATCTTCCTAAGACTATAGTAACTCTAATCCTATACAAAAAAACAAGTTTACAATTATTTTCAGTTTCTACTAGACACTTTCTTGGAGTCAGTCTTGATAGAGGGGGGAAAATGGATTCTTTCTCAGAATAACCTGTGAATTCAGGATTCAGTGGAATAATTTCAAATTAATAAAAGCTAAATACAATTGAAGAGCATATCAAGTATTGTGACTAGCCATTTAAGCATTTTGCTGGGAGAGGCCACACCTGGCAGTGTCCAGGGCTTACTTCTGACTCTGCAGTCAGCAAGTACATCTGGTAGGTTTGGGGTTCTATATGGGGTGCTGGGGATTGAACCCAGGTTAGCTCTGTGCAAGGAAATTGCCCTACCTGTTGTACTATCACAACCGTCTTATGATGTGTCCTTATAGGTCTATCCAACAACAATCAGAAAAATTAATACTTAAGTCTCTTGACATATACAACCCTTGACAATTTCTTGTCGTTTTATTTTCTTACACATCACATCCAGTCAGTGGCTGTGAAGATGGTTTTAGTATGATTAAAACTCTATTAGAACTTTATCATTAAATGTCATTAAATTTCAGTACCTCATTAAATAAAATTTTATGCAAGTCACACATTATACTTTTCAAAGATTAATTTTAATTTTTCTTATTTCCATTATGTCACATATCACTGAAATAATTCAATATAAATAAAATTCTGTACATGTAAATTTAATTTAGAATCTGGACAAAAAAAAGTGTCATTCATCAATTCTTAAATGTCTGATTCTCACTTTTATTTTCAAGACTGGACAGCTAGATTTATCAAGCAAGTGCCACATGTTGAAAAACACAAAATGCAGCAATTACAAGTTGCTAACACACTGTAAGGTTTTCAAGTGCCAGAATCAACAATTAATATGACCCACATAGGCTCTGGATGAATAATACTTTGCTCACACAGGGATAAAACAGAGCAACAGCAGTTTCAGTAGTGGGTTTTGGTACCCTGTGGACAATGGATCTCACAGAGAGATCACATTTGAAGGTCCCATTCTCTAACACTGGGAGATAATTATAATAATGGGGTTGACCGAGTGTTTAAAAAAAACCAATTGCTTAAGCAAAACATATTATACATCAAGCCAGAAAAAATAAATCTGGAGATATTTTCAGAGCGGTAGCACAGCGGTAGGGCATTCGCCTTACAAACGGCCAACATGGCCGACTCGAGTTCGATTCCTCCGCCACTCTCGGAGAGCCCGGCAAGCTACCAAGAGTATCTCACCCGCACGGCAGAGTCTGGCAAGCTACCCATGACCTATTCGATATGCCAAACACAGTAACAACAAGTCTCATGATGGAGACGTTACTGGGCCCGCTCGAGCAAATCGATGAACAATGGGAGGACCGTGTCTACCGTGTCATTTTCAGAGATAAATGTCCAACAATTTTTAGCTCTTTGTAAAGAAATTTTCTGTGCCTGGAGCCAGAGATATCAGAGGGTAAGTCCCTTGCCTTGCATTCTGTTCACCTAAATTCCATCCCCAACATCCCAATATGGTTATCCCAGCACAGTCAGGAGTAAATCCTAAATGCAGACCCCTGAGCATCAATGGGTATGACCCCAAATGAATAGAAATTTTCTGTGCCAAATCAACCCTGTTGTTTCATGTATTTGTTTTTGAACCACAACCAACGTGTCCAAGAGTGGCTCTGAAGTAAGAGTTCAATGGTATCTCCAGGCTGTGATCTTGTGCTGAGATTTGAAACTACTCCTCTTGCATGGAAAGCAGACACTCGAGTTCACCGAGCTATTTATCCAGCCCCAATTTACATTCTTATGTGTTCTTGCATGGATCAGGAAACTATATACACAGGCTCAGACAATCCTCACACATGAGGGAACCTGCAGAAAAAACAGGTATGCGGGACCCATGACTGAGATCTCCAAGCTCACATTGAGCGGGACTGGACCTCCTGTCCCCAGCTCCTTAGTTTTCCAGTAGCTTGGCAGTCACACCCACAAACTTCCCTGGGGCCATCAATCTCATCAATGTCCAAGATCGAGAGACTCCAAAATGAAGCTCTTGGAAGAGAATGACATAGGCCTTACCCGTGAGTGAATCTGCTTTATAATCATATTCTAAATTTCAGAATTTCTGGTCATGCGACCTTTCATACTGTAGCCAACTGATGTACAGAAAGCAGCACACATTTATTTGAGTTTAGCATACATGCTTGTAACCTCTTACACAAGAGCTTAAATGGCTTCAGAATGAAACAAAACAATCTTCACACACTTTGCTCTTATGGTGGTGGGGAGGTGCATGGTGGTGGTGTTTTAATATTAAATGCAATTACTATTGTGAACAACTTTGTAAAAATAAAATAAAATTCAAAAATAAATAAAATTAAAAATTTTACTCCATGGCTTGGAGGCCAACCACACATACTAGGGGAAAAGGGAGCTAAGATAGAGAAGGGAACACCAAATAAAGGTGTTGGGAGGATCCTCCCAGGATGGGAGAAGCATGTGGAAAGTAGACTATAGACTAAACATGATTGTCACCCATTGCCTCTTTTGCAAACCACAACACCCAATAAGAGAGAGAGAACGAAAGGGAATGCCCTGCCACAAAGGCAGGGTGGGATGAGGGGGATGAGGGATGGGAGGGATACTGGGATCCATGGTGGTGGGAAATGGGCACTGTTGGAGGGATGGGGAGCAATAGCACAGCGGGTAGGGTGTTTGCCTTGCACGCAGCCAACATGGCCGACTGGAGTTCGATTCCTCCGCCCCTCTCGGAGAGCCCGGCAAGCTACCGAGAGTATCTCGCCCGCACGGCAGAGCCTGGCAAGCTCCCTGTGACGTATTTGATATGAGAGACACAGTAACAACAAAGTCTCCAATGGAGATGTTACTGGGCCCGCTCGAGCAAATCGATGATCAACGGGAGGGCCTTTACATTACTTTACTTTATAATTGAAACCCAAGTACAAAAATGTGTAAGTCTGCAACTGTACCTCATGATGTCTCACTATAAAAAATAAATAAAAAATAAAAATAAATAAAAATAAAAAATAAACTAAATAAAAATTATTTCTACAAATATAAATTCGGAGAGCCCGGCAAGCTACCGAGAGTATTCGATATGCCAGACACAGTAACAACAAAGTCTCCAATGGAGACATTACTGGGCCCGATCGAGCAAATCGACGATCAACGGGAGGGCCTTTACCTTTACCTTACCTTTACAAATATAAATAATTTCATATATGTATATACATAATGTTTTTTGATGATAAACTTTGTACTTTTTGATCTGACAAAAATAATTAAAAGTTTGTTATGGAGATGGTAAAATTTATGAGAGAAAATGAGGCAGGCAGGTAGATAGGGAAGGTCCCTCCATGGCAATGAATTCCTGAGAAGTAATAATACCATAGCAGAAAGGCTGTGAAAACCCACCATGTGAGTACAGGAATTAAGGCCTGATAAGACATTTATCTGGTGTCAGAGCAGAACCTGAGAAGGCTGAACCTCCTAAAGACAGGAAAAACTTCAGCAGAGACAAAAGACTGAGATAAACACATGAAGGAGATTCACCAAAAACTCTAAAGCTCTTCCTTTATGATAGTATATGATCAACTTTCCACTTTCAGAAAACTCCATGTCAAGGCAGCCTGATGAATATCCACATAAAAGCCGGTCTTAAAGACTATTCAAAACTCTCTCCACCTTTGGGGAATCTTGAGTTCTCCCTTGAGCCATTACTCTCTCTCTCTCTCTCTCTCTCTCTCTCTCTCTCTCTCTCTCTCTCTCTCTCTGTCTCCTTCTCTGCTTTCCTCAAAACTTCAAATATAATCTTTTATTTTCTTCACAAAAATATTTATTATAAACAAACTAAGGATTGTGATTTTTATGACTCTTTTGTGACTAGAAATTTTTCACTTTGTGTGTTCCTAAATGTTCTTATCTCAATAATTAAAAAAATCCCTGTTGCTATAACCATCACACCCCCCATACTACCTGAGGCCAAATAAAATAAACAGATTTACACAAATATATTTGGCCATATATTAGTACATTTAAAGAACTAATTTTTTTTGGTTTTGGTTTTTTGAGAGGTCACACCAGAAAGTGTTCAAGGATTACTCCTATGCTAAGATATCACTTCAGGTGAATCTTGGGGGAACATATATAATGCCCTGTATCTAACTGGGTTGGCCACATGGAAGGCAGGTGCACTACCCACTCTATGATCACTCCAGGACCATAAAAATAATATTTGGACTGTCAATTATGGTGTAACAATATGTTTATTGACTTATTTTTAAGATAGTATTGTCTTTACTCCTGCTTAGTAGCTTCTCCTTAAATAACATTTAAAATAATGGCTCTTTAGCCTTGAATGTAAATAGAAAGTTTTATATCACTGAGATAGAAACTTGCATCTAAGATGACCAATATTTATTCATTTCTGAATAGGGCTGGAGTGATAGCACAGCGGTAGGGTGTTCGCCTTACAAGCGGCCAACATGGCCGACCCGAGTTCGATTCCTCTGCCCCTCTCGGAGAGCCCGGCAAGCTACCGAGAGTATTTGATATGCCAGACACAGTAACAACAAAGTCTCCAATGGAGACGTTACTGGGCCCACTCGAGCAAATCGACGATCAACGGGAATTTATCAAAATTTATCTATGTGGAGTGTCTTGCCATGTTTCTGAAAAACTTTTAACCCTGTGAAGAACTTTGTAAGGCAAAGATATCTAAAGTGGCCCCAAATATAGATAATAGTCCTTATTTATAAGATTTGATGTGCCCATTCATTTACATTTTTCCTAATGTACAATTTTGTCAACAAGTCTCTAAATATACGATGGCAATTAAGATTCTTGCACGCTAGAATAAGTGTGCTATTCATCTATCTAGTTAACTGTAATTAAGGTGCTATGAAAATCCTTTAGGGGCAAAAATATGTTGGCCCCGAACCACCATCTGCCCAAGCATCACACAGGCATCCAGAGCAATAAATAAATAAATAAATAAATAAATAAATAAAACAGACACCTCTGACTGTGAAACTTCAAAAACAAGGGAAATGAAAATAATATGGAAAATAACTAAGTAGCATTTAAAAGCTGGTAAAAAATTTATTCAATTATATGATTTTCATCCTCAGGAAGATCACAAAAGACAGATTGTTGATAACGATGCACAACAATGAGACTGATATTACTTGTATTTACATTCCATTATTTATAGACCCTAATCAGTTAATCAGTTAAGTATTGTTCATGTCCGGTGAAATTAGCATTTAAAAGTTTTGGAATGTGTGCTGAAAGTAGACTATGGACCGAGCATGATGGCCACTTAGTACCTGTATTGCAAACCATAACACGCCAAAGGAGAAAGAGGGTAAAGGGGAATGTGCCTGCCACAGAGTGGGGGTCGATGGAGTGGGGGTAGTGGGAGGGGTACTAGAAACATTCGTGTTGGAGAATGGGCACTGGTGAAGGGATGGATACTTGATCATTGTATGACATAAATGTAATCACAAAAGTTTGTAAGTCTGTAACTATATTTCACGATAATTCATTAATTTTTTCAAGTATAGCAGGTAAGGTGCTTGCACTACAGGCAGCCTATTCGGGCTTGATCCTGAGCAACACCAGAAGTGATCCTTGATCACAGAGTCAGAAGTAAGTCTTCAGCACTGGCATTTATAAAAAAAAAAACAACAAAAAAAAGCATTTTGAAAATGAAAATTTTTTAGTTCTTAACTACAAGAGAAACTTTAGTATTATCACTGGTAATTGTAAAAAATCAAAGTATTCTTTTTAAAAATTTTTTTAATTATTTATTTTATTTTTGCTCTTTGGGTCACACCCGGCGATGCCCAGGGCTTACTCCTCGCTTTGCACTCAGGAATTACTCCTGGCAGTGCTCAGGGGACCATATGGGATGCTGGGAATCGAACCCGGGTGGGCCGCATGCAAGGCAAACGCCATACCCACTGTGCTATCACTCCAGTTCCAAAGTAATTATTCTTAATCACTTAATCACTTAATCCCCGTTATTCATCGATTTATTCGAGCGGGTGCCAGTAACGTCTCCATTCATCCCGGTTGCGTGTTAGCGTAGCCCAATGGTATCTGTTCGTTCTAGGAAAATGCAGAGCCTCAAACCGATCATTTAGGGTCTTGACGAAGAAGTCTGACCATCTTATAGGTGGGTGTCCACGTGATCTTTTGATGTCCCGTGGAATCCAATCAGTAATGGCTCTAGTCCAGCGAATGGCAGAGGAACCCAGGTGTGTGGGACCCGGGGCTGAGATCTCCAAGCCTGCACGGTTTGGGACTGGACCTGTCAGTAGCTAGACAGTTACACCCTCCAACTGCCGTGTAACCTTAACAACGGCCAGGATCCAGAGATTATCACAACAAGCTCCTGGGAGAGCACAAGGCAGAGTCTCCTACCCTGTGTCTGACTATCCTCGCCAGAGCCCACCAGCTGAAGACCTCCAGGCCCCAACCAAGGCCTTACTGGGGCCACTCTCCACACACTTGGATAAGCCTCAGACATAACAGAACATAATTATTCTTAAGAAATGAATTTAGGTCTCATTCCCTATAGTTAAACAAGACTTTTGTTAATTTATTTTTTTTGCTTTTTTATTCTTTTATTTAGTTTTATTTTGTTTTGTTTTTGTTTTGGATGGTCACACCCAGAGATGCTCAAGGCTTACTCCTGGTTCTGCACTAAGATATCACACTGGTGGATTTGGGGACCCATAATAGATACCATACACTGACCCAGGTCAGCTGCATGCAAGGCAAATGCCCTACAAATATATTGTCACTCTGGCCCAAGAGAAATATTTACTTTTAAAGTATTTTAATTACATTCTAATATAAGTGATCTCTGTCTTTTTTTAAAATAGATCCAGTAAAGCCAAAGTCATTCACTCCCAGTAGAAAGTATGAAAAAACAAAAAACTCATTGCATAATTAAGTTTACAAGTTTTGGACCTCTGGGAACTGGAAATATAACTTAGAAGGAATAGACAAGATCATGGAAAAAAGGATGTGTTTTGTTTCACTATGCACTCCACTAGATGAATAGACATTTTCCAATAGCTGACACCTGGGTTTACCATACCGTGACAGAACTTTTTTATTCATTTACCATGAGATACCATTACAAAGATTTCATGTTTGAATTTCAGTCATACAATGATTGAACACCACTGCCATGCTCCATGCCTCTTTCCACAGGCTTGGACCGAGCCTTACATATGGGTTAACATATTCCTGCTTTCGCGACCACGTGACACATCATAAGACATTCCCTGCCCATTTTTCATAATTACCACAGCTTATTTGATGGGGTTCAGACAGTAGGCAAAATATATATAAATATAAGTATATATACATCTTGGAGATCCTGACAAGCTACCAAGAGTATCCCGCCAGCACGGCAGAGCCTAGCAAGCTACCCATGGCGTACTCGATATGCCAAAAACAGTAACAATGACAGTCCTCATTTCCCTGACCCTGAAAGAGCCCCCAATACACCATCGGGCTACACTAGTACACGACAGGGATGAATGGAGACATTACTGGCACCCGCTAGAGCAAATCAATGAACAACAGGATGACAGTGACAGTGATAAGAAAAGACAAACTCATGCATTTTGTCATATCATGGAAGGAAATAGAGGGTATAGTACTCACTGAAGTCAGTCAGAAGGAAATGAATAGATACAGAATTATATTTTTCATAGGTGTGATTTAACATACACAGTAAGTAGCAACAGAGCCAGAGAGCACATCCACAGAATTGAGTTTGTGGGGTAGGATAATTGAATGGAACAGGCCTTGGGGACTGGAGGGGGGATGTGCGTACTCTGGTGGTGGGTTGAAATGATGCATGCAAGAAATTATCATTAATAATATTTGAAATCACAGTACCTCAACCACTATTTTTTTAAAAAAATTATAAAGAATATTCAGAGAACCATTGTTTATATTGTTCAACAGAGAGAAACATTTACCCAGAGGGGTAAACTATGAATTACAATGTGCACCAGACTCTATATTCAGGTTCACAATGTTTGTGAACCATTCAAGAAAAAAGTTATAATGACCACTCATTTTCTAAATCCAATAATCTCTGGGAAATGCTATGGCAGTGTTAAGAAAGAATTAGCTTAATAAAACTATTTCATTAACACAATTATGCAATATTTAGTAAATCTAGTTCTAAACTTAGTTCACAAAACTGCTTTTTATTTTTGCTTCTGTGGGTAGCAAAATATTTTTCTATTAAATGTATCCAACTTTCTAGATTAGCTTCTAACTTATGAAATCAACATAATTTTTCTGGTAACAAAATTAAGGAAACTTATTTGTTCCCTCATGTATTTAGTTATTTAAGTAAGCCTTGGATCACTGAAGGAGCAATTATTTTGTTTTTTCTCAGAGATCCAATTAGGAAACCTAATACTGCTAATTTTATGGAGCAAAGTAAGTAGCAATACACTGAAGGAAGTTAAACTTTAAGTTTAAAACATGCAAAATAATTTCTTTTATCACCTTTTTTTCACAATCCACCAATGAATTCACAATAGAGTGATTACAACTGGAAATATTGGCAGTGCTAGCTACCTTATAGACTAATCCCCATCTGTGAACTTACTAAATGACTATGTAATTTAACTGATAGTTCAAAGTAACCACTCTGGGGAAATAACTATTTTTTCCTTATTTCTACATGTAACTATATATTCAGTAAACATTTGTTGAATTTATAATGTGCCAGTCACTGCTCTAGGCATTGTGGTACAGTGTATAAACAAAAATACAGTGATTTTTTCAAGAAACTCACTGTTTATTGGGGAAACAGTCAAATTAACAGTCAAAATTCAACATAATTCACTCTAGAATAGAGACATTCATGGTGAAAGAGACCCTCTAATAATTTTTTCTTCTGAGTAGAGGATATTATGATAGTAGTTTGAAAGAAACCTTGAATCTGTTCAATCTCAGTGCCTCCACTTCTCTAGACTGTATTTAGGCAAATGTCAACATTCTAAACCTCATTTTTCTTATTTGTGTTGCAGTTGTTGGGAGTGACAAGTAAATCTTCCATAAAGAAAGTCTACACCTTTGCTCTCTACCCACCAGGCAACCTGAGGAAATTTAGGAGCAATGAAAGTCTGCTCTGAGCACCTGCAAGGCACAGACCTTATATCTCAGCAGAAACACATGGCAGTCATCAAACTGCAACTAAGTCATACTGTTTTACCACACAGCATGGAAAATTTTCCCTGATGCCTGATTTCTCAGGGTGCTGGAGTAAGCACTGGGCTGGAGTAAGGGATTGTTCTTTGCAGGGAAGGAAAATCCAGTCCAAAATTCTGCTCAGGTTTTCCAATCCCATTGCTTTCACCCACAAAAAATAAATTTCAGGAAGACAAATCATTCCTCAAGATAAGTTGGAAATAAAAGAAGAGAAAGATAGCTTCATACTCAGGAAAGAGCACACATTGGCCTCTCCAGAGTAGAAACAGCCAAGTACGCATCCAAAGTAGTGTCACAGCAACTAGCCGCAACGGAGAATACATGCCTTAAAGTAAGAAGGTACACATCACAGGCAGAAAGAAGATATAGGCACCACATTCCCCAAATGTGGAAATGCACACATTATCCTTTGCCAAATTACTTTATATACAGTCTTTCCAAACTTTCCTCCCAGAGACTGTTGCTAGAGTGGTTATGAAGGCAGAGATTTGAAGTTATCGATAGTCTTCTTATGATCTTGTGATATTCTTAGCATGACATTTTTTCAGCAATAAAATCCCTTTTCTAGGTCAGTCCAGCCATGCTCCTGAAACTGAAGTTCAGGATATTAGTTATTGGGGTCTCCTCATACGAGTTTTTAGCTTTGGGATTCTTTAGGTACCAGACAGTACGTTTCCTCTAATACATATTAGACTAATTACATATCAGACCCCCCATCTATATCTTCCCCACAGGGAATATAAAAATTCCCAATTCACTAGCACACATAAACATAACAGTAAAGTAAACACAATAAATATTGTTAAAAGATAAAGTATATTAAATGTTTTAAGAGTTTATTCAAACAAAGCACTGAGTCAAAAAAAGTTGTCAATTTAGGAGGAAAAATGAAACGTGAAGGAGTTTGCAAAAACAAAACTTTTATAGGCAGAAGGAAATAGCAACAGTAAAGTTATGTAAGACAAAAAGGCATATTGACTATTGAAAAATTATGTTCTTTAGGGATTATAGATGTCTACTAACAGATTAGTTAATTAGCAATAATTCTCAGTTGAATTTTGTTAACTTTTTTCTACTTCACAGAACTTTCTTGAAAAAAATATATATGAGTGTTCAAAAAGTATAGAAGCCCATAACAAATCAGTAATTAGAAATATAAGAATCTAGTTTCATGGTCTAATAATTTATACATCTAATTACTGGGAATGAAACCTAATTCTTTCTCAAGCTGAGTTAAGGGCTCCTGACATTAAGGGGCTCCATTTTAATTCCCCTCCCAGCCTGTCAGCAGGAAAGGGACAGGCTACCATTGTTCTAAGTATCTAATGCAGGTTAATAACAAACTGTTCAGGTTTCTAAATCACCACCCCAACCCCAATTTTTTCTCTGTAACCTTAAACCAGCTTAATCATTAACAAGCTTATCTTGCTTCTTCAACTTATTTTGCTGACTACATAGCCCCTTATACATTGTATCCATCGTCTAACTAGGATGTGGTTTTTGCTTCTATAAACTCATCTCTGATTGTCCTCTGGTCACCAATTCTTTGTGATACTGCTTTGCTGGTGGGGCTTGAGTCTACCACTGGTCACAAAACCTGCTCTCATCCTAGTTATCTCTTATGTAGACTATCTGTAACTGGTCTCCCTATATTTCATACTTGTTTCTCTCTCGGCCTGAGCATCTGGAAAGCATCTTGGAGTGTGGCAGAGGCTGGGTAGTGGAGGTAGTAGAGTTAGTAGAGGTCTGAGACCTTGGATTTCAGGCTCAACAGACCCGAAAACAGAGATCCTCTACCTGCTCCCACCAACCTCAGGTGACCAAGGGATTAAAACCAGGAACCACACCCTACGCTGCCCTGCTTCCACCAACTGCTAACAACCCAGGGATTCCACACAGAAGACCCACCCTACCGGTACCAGATAAATACTTCACCAGCAGAACTCCACTACTAAGCTGCCGCCATGCTCCAGGACACTTTCCTGGCGCTTGGGCCAAGACTCACGCACTAGTGAATCCCCATAGAAACAGGAAAGCTTAACTCTGAGACCTTGGACTCCAGGCTCAACGGACCTAGGAACAGATCTTCTGCCTGCTACCACCAACCTCCAGCTACCAAGGGTTTAAAACCAGGAGCACCACCCTCCCCTGCTCTGTTTGCTTCCACTAACCACCAGCAACCCAGGGATTACACACAGAAGACACGCCCTAATGATACCAGATAAATACCTCACCTGCAGACCACCACTACCCCCACTATCCAGCCGCCACCACTCTCCAGGATGCTTTCCAGACACATCATAAGACACTTAATACCCATCTTCCAGGATTGCCACACCATTTTTGATAGGGTTTGAATATGGTTTGAGCCATGGGAACAACTGCAAGGGAGATTAAAGGCCGCCCTAAAAGCCCCTATCACTCTCAGAGAGCCTAGGAAGCTACAGAGAGTATCCTGCCCACACGGCAGAGCCTGGCAAGCTATCCATGGTGTATTCGATATGCCAAAACCAGTAAATACAATGGGTTTCAGTCTCCTGACCCTGAAAGAGCTACCAATATGGCAGTGTTAAGAAGGATGAGGAAGGAGAGGCTGATGAAATCTTAAGGCCAAACTAAGCTGCCAAAATTGTTGGGTAACATTGCTTTGTCCCTCTACAAGAAGCTTAGGTTTTATCTGGTTACACCCATCAATCTGGTTACACCCATCACAGTGCTCCTGCAGCACTTCCACTTCCATTGTGTTTATCTGTAAACAGTCTTCCCTATGCTCTCCTTCCCACCCAGTTAATCAGCTTTCCCCTTAATCAGACTTTGTTAATTTGTAAGATCAGTTTCCCAGAAATCTATGATTTTATATGTATAAGTGAAATATTGCCTTTCTCCTCTCCTTATGCCTTATGAACAGTTTACCTTAAAGTAATATCCTTTTTGTATAGATACAGGAAGACCAGAATGAGATCTAATATCAGTAATAAAAACAAGTTCAGAACACTTTTATAAAAGAGCCTGTTGCTGCTGAAGCAATTGATGAGCTATATAACATTTGATGTATTTAGAAACTCAGTCACAATACCAGGGAAGAGACCAATAACATAAACTGATTCTGAGATGATATTAGCAGGCCCTGGCACATGGGCGAGTGAAAAAACCAATGTGGCAAGTTATAGCCTTCATTGGAAGCTCCTTCCTGATATCAGAAATAATCCGCTTCATAACCATAAACACACACACAAGCAGAAATATCCTAGTGACAATGCCTTCTGTCCCTCACCAGACTCAGCGTCTGTAATGGCTAAATGGGTGAGCACCCAGGAATGATGCGTCTCTGTGCCTCCTGGGTCAATAAGCAATGGCCGAGTGGGAGAATAACCACGTACCCACTGGCCTTGAAGCCGTTTTCCCAGAGGTGGCATCTCATGAACTAGAAGTTCAAGTTCACTTCTCCAAAAATTAAACTGTATCAGCCTGAGTCTTTGAATAACCTTCCTTGGAACTAGCAGTTCACCACTGGTTCTGATAAAAAACCTGAGAGTCAGTTGTCCAGACTGAGTTCCTGGCAGATGTTCTTGGGAATCAAGACTAGAAACTAGAGATGGCTTTCTCCACCTCTGACCTGACTGAGGGATCTCAGGGTAGCTGAGCCCTTTTACACAAAGTCCTGCTTGGTTTGCCAGTGCAAATTCACCAATAGACACAACGCTTTGATCCCAAAGTTTCTCACTTTTGTCCTGGCTCAAAACCTGATGCACATTAGGTGCAGAACTCAGCTCCGCATGTCCCATACACGGGATATCTTCTTCCCTGAACTCAACCGCTTGTCAGTGAGACTCTAGATGCACTCCATGAGGAACAGAGTCAGGGATAGGAGATGCCTTTCCCTGCACTGTCAGGAAGTCTTCCAGACAACCATGAAAACCTGATGTGCTGCTTGTAACGTTTGCTTGAGCAAACTCCCTTTCTACCTGGGGGTTCAAATCTTGTCCCTTTGCACCAGAATTTAATCTGTAGGGACTCTGGGTGGGAGAAATGCTAACTGTATCAGAGCAGAGAATATCCAAGGTGGAGCTCCCTGCTGTGGCTGCTTGCAGTGAATCTACTGACTGGAGCTCTGAAGCTCCACACTGGGAAGAAGAGCTGCAGCTGGGAGTGTCCCCTGATTTTACGGGGCCTGGGGCTGGCCCCACTGCAAGTTTCCCGAATTAGGGTCACCAGCTACACCAAGATTGAAGGGGCAATCTCTGGCCCAGTGGTTTCCATTATGGCATCGTGGACAAGGTCCAGGTGGTGGTCTCAGAGTTGCACGTTTGGGAGGTGCCCTGCAATCCTTACGGAAGTGGCCTGATTTCCCACAATTAAAACATTTGCCCTGATTTTGTCTCTGTATGGCATAGGCCTCGGCAGCATTAATGCGTGCCTGATGTTTGATAGAACCAACATTCCGACATGCCTTCAAGTACCCCATTATGTCCTCCTCCTTAATGGGATTCAGGATGGCCTGACAATCCTCGTTAGCATTTTCAAAGGCCAGTTGTTCCTGGGTTTCCTTACCCTTAACCTGTCTTTCCATGGCTTCCATCAACCTCCCTATGAAATCTGCATATGATTCTGTGGCACCCTGAACAATCTTTGTATAGCTTCCCTTAAATTCAGCATCTGCATCAATCCTCTCCCAGGCCCACAGGGCAGCGTCACGGACATGAGCAAAAACAGCACGAGGCAAGGTGACTTGCTTCTTATGGTCATGCCATTTCCCTTCACCTATTAACATCTCGTAAGTCAATTTAATCCCTGAAAATTTTCGTCCAGCATGGCCTAGGCTCTGAAGTTTTGCCTTGGCCTCATCACTGAACCACATCCTCCACTGGATGTACTGAGAAGGGCTTAAGCACGTCTTAGTAACCACATGAAAATCTTGAGGTACCCAGTGAGCCTCCAGTGAGCTCCAGCCTGTAAGATACTCCTTACAGTACGGAGATGTAGGTTCGTACAGGGCACAGGCCTTTTTGAAATTACTGAGTGAATCCATTCTTAACCCTTCATAAGATGGAGACTGATTCTCCTCCAGCTGGATGGGAAAAAAGAAACGGAGCTCATGGGGTCTGGGTGGGATTGACCACTTACGGTCGAGAGGTTTCAGCTGTAAGCTTCTATCGGGAGCTTGTCCAGAGCAGCCTGGAGGCCTCTTGGCCGAGAGGCGGCTCCTGTGAGAAGCCTCCTGTACCAAGTCACTCTCAGACTCAAAATCTGAGGAAGTGGTAGCTGGCTCATCATATGCATCACTTTCCTCTGATGTACTATAAGTGGAGTCATACAGAGGAGGTGGAGGTGGAGGTGTCTCTGGCATGATATCAGTAGGGAAATTTAATTCATTAGTGGCAGAGAGATTTTGGCTCTGAGAACATGTTTGTACTGGAAATGCCTTGAGCTGCTTTCGGGGTTTGGGTATAGGAGCAGTCAAGCATTGAGCATCAGGGTTCTTTCTAGGCTTGGGCATGGGAGGAGCCGAAGGTATGGCTCCCTCGGTAGTAGGAACTTTCTTAATTTCATCCTTGATCTTAAAATCCTCTCTGTTTAACTCCGGAGGAAAGCCTCCCATAGTATATCTAACATCCTCCTCCTCGGAGCTATCTTCTAAAGCCTAAAGAATGGAGTTAACAATTTCCCAAGTAACCCAGAACTGTTTGGGGATCTGAGCCCCTTCTTTAAATTCCTTGAAGATATTACTCTTAATCTTTTCCCAAACCTTAGGCTCCAAAGTACCTTTATCTGGAAACCAAGGATGATATTTATAAACAGTTTTTAGGCAGGACCGGAGTTGGTCCCGAGAAACATGATGTCCAGTTCTCTTTGCAAAATGCTTAATCAATTCAATGAAAAAATGGCCACGATCAGTTTGGCGTGAAGCATTTTTAGAGGAATTCACGCGACTCTGTTTTTGTCCCATCTTAGTGGAGGAGTACAGCTAGCAGTTTAATTCACCGCACCACAAAATCTAAGTTCTCCCACTAAACTTTTCTAGAGTGGGGGTGTACCGAACGCTATTCTTACCTTTAGTTGCATACCGGTTGGAGGCTCGTGCGCGCACAGGGACGCCAGATGTGTAAACTCACACAAGAAGGGGAGGGGGCACGGCACCCACAGCGGCGGTGGCTCTATCTCTCCCGCCGCCCGTGTTCGGTAGTCTCACCCTTCTCCCACCCCGGAGAGATCGATGGCGATGGTCATGCAGAGGAAGGAACGAGGGCCAGGCTGGTAGGTATTAGTCGTAGTTTATTCTGATTCTCTCCTCATCTCTCCTTCTGTCTCTTCCCCCTTCCCAATCTACAGTCTCCTTATATCTCTTTCCAAGAGGAATTGGGGAAAACAATTACATATGGGTAGTTTATTACTGATACCAGATATAATTCTGGTCTTCCTGTACCTATGAATTGAGCATAGTTTAAAATAACAAAAAAAGGAGGTATGCCCCGTTCAACTCCTTGTCCTTGACATTGTTCTCTTTACAAATTTTGAATTTACCTCAAGGGGAGCCATATACAGCAGCTGAAAAGCATTTTCAGGAAGATGTACAAGCTCAGTAAACTACTAATTCTTCTATTTTGATTAAAATTGACAGAGACTGGGCAGAATGAGGGAGACACCTCATGCGAGGAAAAGGCTATATTTTTCTTTCAACAGATAACCCCACCAAGACACTTTGGGTCCCATTGCATTTCATCAGGAGCCGAATTCATCTATTTGCTTTAACTTTCAGACCTTTGAAGTCTTACAATTCTCTAAATTCCAACTCCAAGCCATCGCCAAGCTGATTTCAAGCTGATTTCAGCTGGAATTCACAGGTAAATCAGAGAAGCCAGCATCAGAAGGCCTGCAGCAAAGGCTTCTAGCTCCTTTAACATATAATGAGATCAATTTAAGAGCATTCCTTATAACCTTCTCTTACAGGTTGTGAATTGGGCAACTCCAGAACCCCATATTTTGGATTAACAATTCTTTACTTTTACCCTCTCCTTAGAATTCACAGGTGTCTCAGCTCTCAAAGGAGAAAAGAATGACTTTTAATAGGAACACCTTTTAATTTTTCTCTAGGAGAACTGTCAGAGTTCCCCCCGCCTCTTTCTCTACCCACAGGCATGGAGATGTACCAAACCCCGATGGTTGAAGCCTCTGATAACTTTAAAAAAGTGTTTTTTCCAAACATAAGCTAGGTTGCACATCTATGACTGCCAGTGAACCTGACCAGAGAATGACTG
Organism: Sorex fumeus; assembly: GCF_029834395.1. Taxonomy (NCBI): domain Eukaryota; kingdom Metazoa; phylum Chordata; class Mammalia; order Eulipotyphla; family Soricidae; genus Sorex; species Sorex fumeus. The sequence goes on from NW_026606115.1 coordinate 10,409,664, forward strand.
CATTCCCCTGCTGAAGTGCTCCTGACAGAAGTCGTGATGCTCCTGTTCCAGTGCTCACTGCCTGATCCAGTGCTCCCTGAAGTTCATCAGACTCCTATAGCTGCTCCCCTGGGACTCACTGCTGTGACCACTACTGTTGCTGTTGCAGAAATAACTCTTCAAATTGTGATCCAGACTCTCCATTTCTTCAACACGTGACTAAATGACTGATCACCATTGAATAGTGCAGGACTATCGACACTTTGCAACAAGCATTGCTCTGGGTTCAGGGGTGGACTGAAGTTTTACCACAACAAATGAGACTTTTGTGTTTGTAATTGTTACTCTTTCTATTTCAAATTTTGTGTTTTGTAAACAGAAAAGGGGGAGATGTTGGGTAACATTGCTTTGTCCCTCTACAAGAAGCTTAGGTTTTATCTGGTTACACCCATCAATCTGGTTACACCCATCACAGTGCTCCTGAAGCACGTCCACTTCCATTGTGTTTATCTGCAAACAGTCTTCCCTATGCTCTCCTTCCCACCCAGTTAATCAGCTTTCCCCTTAATCAGACTTTGTTAATTTGTAAGATCAGTTTCCCAGAAATCTATGATTTTATATGTATAAGTGAAATATTGCCTTTCTCCTCTCCTTATGCCTTATGAATGGTTTACCTTAAAGTAATATCCTTTTTGTATAGATACAGGAAGACATTAACATTATGCTTTGTAACTTAGGATTTGATTGGCCTTGAATATTTTTTTTTTATTTTTTTTTCCCCTTTATTTTATTTTATTTTTTTTAAAGTTGTAGATTTACAATTTTTTGTGCTTTGGTTTCAATTATACAATGATCAGATACCCATCCCTCCACCAGTGCCCATTTTCCACCACCATGGATAATATCCCTCCCACCCCCATCCCCCCATCCCCCCTGTCTCTGTGGCAGGGCAATCCCCTGTGTTCTCTCTCTCCTTTTGGGTGTTGTGGTCTGCAAAAGAGGCATTGAGTGGCAAACATGTTCAGTCCATAGTCTACTTTCGACATGCATCTCCCCTCCTGGGAGGATCCTCCAAACATCCTTTATTTGGTGCTCCCTTCTCTATCTGAATAGCCCTTTCCTCTAGGATACCCGGCTGGCCTCTAAGTTATGGAGTAATCCTCCTGGTGCTGATCTCAGCTATTCTTGGGTATTAATCTCATACTTTGTTACTTTATATCCCCCAGATGAATGCAATCTTTCTATGTCTATCCCTCTCTTTCTGACTCATTTCGCTTAGCATGATACTTTCCATATTGTACCACTTGTATGTAAATTTCATGACTTCATCTTTTCTAAGAGCTACATAGTACTCCATTGTGTAGATGTACCAAAGTTTCTTTAACCAGTCATCTGTTCTTGGGCATTCAGGTTTCTTCCAGTTTCTGGCTATTGTAAAGAGGGCTGCAATGAACAAACAAGTGCAGATGTCACTTCGACTATACATTTTTGCCTCTCTGGGATATATTCCCAGGAGTGGTATTGCTGGGTCAAATGGGAGCTCAATTTCTAATTTTTTGAGAATCGTCCATACTGTTTTCCAGAAGGGCTGAACCAGTGGACATTCCCACCAACAGTGAAGGAGTGTCCCTTTCTCGCCACATCCACGCCAGCATCGGTTGCTTTTGTTCTTTTGAATTTGGGCCAGTCTCTGAGGTGTGAGATGGTATCTCATTGTGGTTTTGATCTGCATCTCCCTGATGATTAATGATGTAGAGCATTTTCTCATGTGCTTTTTTGCCATTCGGATTTCTTCTTTGAGAAAGTTTCTGTTCATTTCATTGCCCCATTTTTGGATGGGGTTGGATGTTTTCTTCTTGTGGAGTTTAACCAGTATTTTGTATATCCTGGATATCAACCCCTTGTCAGATGTGTATTCGGTGAATATCCTTTCCCATTCTGTAGACTGTCTTTGTATTTTGGTCACTGTTTCTTTGGAGGTGCAGAAGCTTCTTAGTTTAAGATAGTCCCATTTATCTATCTCTGTTTTCACTTGCTCGTGATTGGCCTTGAATATTATTCACTCCTGGGCATCTGCTTTCTCGACTTAAGCCTCAGTTGCCCTTAGTTCCTAACACCCCAAAAGCAGGGTCCCGACGAGGGACTGAATGGACCCAGGGCAAGCGGTGAGCTACCCTGGCAGCAAAATGGGCCAGGCCAAAGTGCCACGATTCTTAACTATAAGTTAAGAGTTTGATCATAGACAAATGCTGTCATGATCCAAAGGTAACGACAAGACTAGGATCCTGCTAGGGGTGGGAAAGACTATCTGGCCTGAGCACCATAGTCTGAGATCGAGATGGCCCTAGGAGAGCAATTCTATAGGTTTAAGATATTTCTTACTGTATCCATACAAAATGATTTATATTATATTCTTATATGCTTGTCGGACAAGGAGAGGAGAGGCACGCCCATGGGATTCCACTCTAGGGTGGGTCCTCCTGCTGAGGAAGGATCTGTCCTAGGAACGGTCTTCCCTGAGGCTAAGATTTCTACCCCTATTGATTTCTACCCCTATTGATTATGACCGCACCTATGTGTAATTGTTTCCCCAATTCCTGATGGAGAGAGAATTTAACTGTACTGTAGGAGAGGGCTGGGGGCAGAAGGAAGAAGCAGAGGTTCAGAGAGGATCAGAGAGAGAGGAGGATGAAGGGCGATGGAGAAGGAGAATGAAGTAGCCGGGGGAGGAAGAATGGGGAGCAGAGAGAGAGAAGGAGAGAGGGAGCAGAGACAGATGAGGAGAGAATCAGAATAAACTACGACTAATACCAACCAGCCTGGCCCTCGTTCCTTCCTCCATCTGACTATCGCCATCGACCTCTCCGGGGTGGGAGAAGGGTGAGACAACCGAACGCGGGCGGCGGGAGAGATAGAGCCACCGCCGCTGTGGGTGCTGCACCACCCCCCTTGTGTGAGTTTACACAAAAATGAAGAAAGACAAAAATGACTGTCTGTACTTTCAATGCACGTACACTGGCATCAGATGCATCCATCAAGGACCTGATGATACAAGTGCGGAAGATCAAGTACAACATCATTGGTCTGACTGAGACAAGAAGGCATCAATCACATCACGCCATTTTCGACACTGGAGAACTGTTCCTCCGAACATGCGACAAAAGAGGCATCAGAGGTGTCAGTGTCCTTGTCAACACGAACTTGGCCATGAGCATTGATTCATTCAAATGCCTAACAACCCGAATCAGACAATTACACTTGAATAGATGTGGCTCACTGCCGGCAGTTTCTATCTTCGTTGAATATGCACAAAGCAACATCCAATTATGATGAAGAAGAAATTGAGAAATGCTACATGGGCTGGAGCGATAGCACAGCGGTAGGGCGTTCGCCTTACAAGCGGCCAACATGGCCGACCCAAGTTCGATTCCTCCGCCCCTCTCGGAGAGCCCGGCAAGCTACCGAGAGTATTTGATATGCCAAACACAGTAACAACAAAGTCTCCAATGGAGACGTTACTGGGCCCGCTCGAGCAAATCGACGATCAATGGGAGGACCTTTACATTACCTTACTTTACATGGAGCTGAAGAAGTTTTATAAAGAAGATCACACCTTCTACAAGATCATTGTTGGTGATTTTAATGCCAAGATAGGACTGAGAAGATCAGTTGAAGAACTCCACATCAGGACACAAGGCCTAGTATTGAATGAAAAGTGTGAGAGACTTCCTGAGTTCATCATGTTGACCAAGACCATCTATGGTAACTCAGAGTTCAAGAAGGCTGAATCTAAACACTGGACATGGGAGTCTCCCGATGGGTGGTTCCGCAATGAAATTGACAACATCATATTCAATCAACAGTTTTGCCTGAGAGATGTTGCTGTTGTCCCAAAATTTCAAACAGGATTGGACTACCATTTCCTTCGTGCAAAATTCTACTTAACAGAGCAGGGAGAAAGGGCTGAAAAGTTTAAAAAAAAGAACTCCCATAATGACCACCAACTGGGAGCTCTTTTTTTTTAATTTTTATTAGTGAAACACCATGAGGTAGACTTGTAGACAGTTTTGCTTGGGTTTCAGTTATACAATGATCAAGAATCCATTCCTCTACCAGTGCCCATTCTCTACCTCCACTGATACCAGTATCCCTCCCACCCGCATCCTCTCCCCCATCCTACAATGCCTCAGTGGCAGGGCATTCCCTTTTGTTCTCTCTCTCCTTTTGAGTACTGTGGTTTGCAAAAGAGGCATTGAGTGGCAATCATGTTTGGTCTATAGTCTACTTTTAACATGCATCTCCCATCTTGGTAGGATACTCCCACACCCTTTTCTTGGTGCTCCAACAGGGAGCTCTTTGGCACTATTGCTGCAACATGGGAAGATGCCATCGTTGACAACATTGAATAAGAATAAGATTGACTGGTTCAGTACCTCATGACTGTGGGAGGAACGCCAAGAGATATCCACAAATAAAAGCCTGTCTTTGAAAACCCTTGAGCTTATTCACCAATGTGGCTTGGCGCTAGCCTCAGGCAACAGCAAGGGAATGTCTGAGCTTGCAAAACAGTGAAGATAAGCAATAAAGGAAGACTTCAAAGAGAGAAGAGCAGCAGGGCTGGCAGGTGCGGCAGAAGTCGGGAAAAGCATCTGCAACACCTGCCTGTCCTTCACCAACTAAAAGACCAAGATGACTGCTCTCCAACGTCCTGATGGATTTATTACATCTTCCAGAAGGGCAATGGAGAAGATTATCCATGACTTCTACTCGTATATATTTGATAGCCACGTCCACCTGCCCACATACCAAATTCCTCAGGATGGATATGTCGTTCCCAATGTTCTCCCTTCCGAAATCCAACACGCCATTTCGTCAGTAAAGAAGAAAACCACACCTGGCCGAGAAAAGGTGAGAGCTGAACACCTGAAGAATCTGCCACCAGTACTCATCAATACACTGGCTCGACTCTGCACAAAGGTATCTGTCTGAATACAAGGTTCCATCCCAATGGAAAAACAGCAGCACTGTTCTACTGTACAAGAAGGGAGACATCCACGACATTGGCAACTATCACCCGATCTGCCTGTTGTCTCTCCTCTACAAGCTGTTCACTGGAGTCATCCTGAATAGAATTGGCAGAACACTAGATGCAGGACAACCATGCAAGCAAGCCGGGTTCCAGAAAGGATTCAGCACCATCAACCATATCCACGTGATAACCAAGCTCATTTGAGGTTTTTCAGGAGTTCAAGATGCTGCTCTGTCTAACATTCATTGATCTAAAGAAGGCCTTTGATTCTGTTGAGATGGAAGCGGTCATTGAAGACCTAGCCAATCAGGATATTCAAACTCAATACATTAGGATTCTCCATGAGCTGCATTACAGATTCACTACCAGGATCTCACCATTCTACAAAAAAGTGATCATCGATGTCAAGAGAGGGGTTTGGCAGGGTGATACCATTTCACCAAAACTCTTCAGTGCCACCCTCGAGAACATCATGTGACGACTGGAATGGAAATGAATAGGAGTGAAGATAGACTGTCAGCAACTACACCACCTCCACTTTGCTGATGACATCGTTCGTTCTAATAACACCAAACATTAGTCAAGCGGCACAAATGCTGACCAACTTCGACCGTGAGTGTGGAAACTTGGACTTCAGCTGAATCTCACGAAGACAATGTTTATGAGAAACAGTCTCATTTCTGACGTTCCATTTGCTCTCAACCGAAGGACCATCTCCAAATGCAACAGTTCTGTGTACTTAGGTCGAGAAGTCAACATGATGAATGACCTTGCACCTGAGTTGCTCAGGGGAAAGAGAGCAGCCTAGAATGTCTGCAAAAGTGTCTAAGAAATAACTAAGAGGACGAAGAACCTCAAGCTACAGGCACATCTCTTCTATTCCACTGTTCTTCCTGCATTACCATGTCTCAGAGTCCTGCGCCATACGAAAACAGGATGAGAAGGCCATTTGGGTCTCCTAAAGAGGAATCGAAAGCTATACTTGAAATATTACGTTTCACTCAAATGAGAGATGGAATCTGGAGTTCTGACCTCCATTGATGGTCAAGAATCAGGGACGCTGTCTCACTTGCCACGGTGTCAAAAATCATATGGTCTGGACACGTAATGTAATTTGGAGATGACCACTGGACTAGAACCATTACCGACTGTATTCCACCGAACGTTAAAAGATCACATGGCCGCCCACCTACCTGGTCAGACTTCTTTGTCAAGACCCTGAACAATTGTTTTGAGGTTCTTCGTGTTCCAGAATGAACAGATGCCATTTGGCTACACTAGCACGCAACAGGGACGAATGGAGACGTTACTGGCGTGTGCTCGAACAAATCGTTGATTAATGGGAAGTCAAGTGATCAACTTATCAAGTGATGCCCTTATAGGGACTACATTGAATCTGTATAATGCTTTGGGGAGTATTTTCATGTTGACTATGTTAATTCTCCAATCCATGTGCAGGAGATGTGTCTTCATTTTGTCATGTCCCCTTTTATTTCTTGAAGTTGCATTCTATAATGTGCCGTATTTTGTTGATTTTTTTTACCTTCTTTGTGAGCTGAATCCAAGTACTTGATTTTCTTAGGCACAACTGTGAATGGGATTTTTTTAAAATATCAATTTCTTCTCTTTCATTAGTGCATATAGGAAAGCCATGGACTTTGAGTATTGATTTTGAGCCTGCCATTTCACGATACAAATTTCCTGTTTCTAGGAGCTTTTTTATTCTTTAGAATTTTTAAAGTATAGTTTCATGCCGTCTGAAAATAGTGAGAACTTAATCTTCCTTTCATATCTGGATGCCGTTGATATCTTTTTCTTCCCTAGCTGCTATGGCAAGTACTTCCAGTACAATATAGAATCCAAGTGGCAAGTGGGAAGAACTTGTCTTGTGCCTGATCTTAGAGGGAAGGCTTTTAGGTTTCTCCCCATTGATGATAGTGCTTCCTGTGGGTTTGTAGTAGATGGTTTTGACTATATTGAGGAAAGTTCTTTCAATCCCATTTTGTTGAGAGATTTTATCAGTAATGGGTGCTGAATCTTACAAAATGCTTTTTCTACATCTATTTATATGATCGTGAGGATTTGAGTTTTTCTTTTATTGATACGGTGTTTTATGTTGACTTCATTCGCGAATGTTAAACTTATCCTTGCATCTTCTAGCCCTAGAGTTGGAGGAAATTATATCAGGCACCAGAAAGGACTTCAATTCATATTCCTATATTTGCAGTCACTTTCCCCCTACCAGCATCGTGCAACAATCTTCCCATCAAAAAGACAGGAGACAATGGTGGTGAAGAGTAGTATGAAAAAATAGCAAAACATAGCCTTACTTTCAGAAATGCATCACAGAACTCAGTAGATTCATTGTCCTCCCATTGTTCATCAATTTGCCCGAGCAGGCCCAGTAGTGTCTCCATTTTGAGACTTGTTGTTACTGTGTTTGGCATTTTGAATATGTCATGGGTAGCTTACCAAGCTTTGCTGTGCGGGTGAGATACTCTCGGTAGCTTGCCGCTCTCCGAGAGGGGTGGAGGAATCGAACCCATCTCTGCCGGGCTGGCTATACTCAAGGCAAATGCCTTACCTCTGTGCTGTCACTCCAGCCCAGTAGATTCATTAAGGCCTATTTAGTCTAAGTGAACTAGTTTGACTCCTTGGAGTTTCCTATTATATTTTTATAAAATTAAATGTCTTATAAAAGACACTGAGGGTTTTACTCTTGAAAATGTTAACAAAAAGCACGAGAGATTGTACACATGTTAAGGAAATTGCCTTGTATTCTTCCAACCCAAGTTCAATCCCTGGCACCCACATATGGGTCCCTGAGTAATACCAGCAATGAGTCTTGAGTATAGAACCAGGTGTAATCCCTGAGCACTGATGGGTGTAGTTCAAAATTCAAAAACGGTAAAAAGGAAATATTTATAATTTTATACCCAAATATTATTTATCAAGGATTGAACTATTTTGCAGAAATATGGATGGTAATGGAATTCTACAAGTGTATTGTAACAATTCAATACAAGATCCTGGTTTTAATTCTGGAAAATGTAAGTGAAGGCCATAAACAATATAAAACTTCATTTTTAGAAAAGAAAGTAGTTTGGGATTCCAGCAGCAAAACTTCAGATATGGATCAAGTCATTTCTTCTTTGGTTTCAATTTTTGTCTTCTTATGTATTAAGAGTCGAGAAGGATGTGGAAGAGGAGGCTGATAAAATCTCAAGGATGAACTAGGCTGCCAAAACGAAGAAAGACAAAAATTATTGTCTGTACTTTCAACGAACGTACGCTGGCATCTGATGCATTCATTGAGGACCTGATGGTACAAGCATGAGAGATCATGTACGACATCATTAGTCTGAACAAAACAAGAAGACATCAATCACATCACGCCATTTTCGACACTGGAGAAGAACTGTTCCTTGGAACTTGTGACAAAAGAGGCATCGGTGGTGTCGGTCTCCTTGTCAACACGAACTTAGCCATGAGCATTGATTCATTCGAATGCCTAACGACCCGAATCGGATTATTACACTTGAATAGATGTGGCTCATTGCTGGCAGTTTCTGTCTTTGTTGTCTATGCACCAATATCCAATTATGGTGAAGGAGAAATTTAGAAGTTCTACATGGAGCTGGAGAAGTTCTATAAAGAAGACCACAACTTCTACAAGATCATTGCCAGTGATTTTAATGCCAAGATAGGACCAAGAAGATCAGTGGATGAACTCCACATCAGTACCCATGGCCTAGAATGGAATGAACAGGGTGACAGATTGTCTGAGTTCATCGTGTCAACCAAGACCATCCATGGTAACTCACAGTTCCAAAAGGCTGAATCTAAACGTTGGACAATGGGAGTCTCCCGGTGGATGGTTCCACAATGAAATAGACTACATCATATTCAATCGGCGGTTTTGCCTAACTGATGTTGCTGTTGTCCCAAAATTCCAAACGGGATCGGACCACCATCTCCTTTGTGCAAAATTCTACCTCACAGAACAGGGAAAAAAGAATGCAAAGTTTAAGAAGAGAACTCCCAGAACGACTACCAACTGGGAGCTCTTTGGCTCTGTTGTGGCAACATGGGAAGATGCCATCATTGACAACATTGATGAGGAATACGATTGATTCAGCACCTCCATGATTGTGTGAGAAATGCCAAGAGAGAGACAACCACAAAAAAATGCCTTTCTTCGAACACTCTTGAACTTATTCGCCAACGTGGCTTGGCACTTGTCTCAGGCAACTGCAAGCGAATGTCCGAGCTGGCAAAACACTGCAGAGAAGTGATCAAGGATGACCTCAAAGAAAGGAGAGCAGCAGTGCTGATAGATGCAGCAGAAGCTGGGAAAAGTATTCCTAATGCCCGCCTGTCCTTTACCAACTACAAAACCAAGATGACTGCCCTATCACATCTTCCAGAAGGGTGATGGAGAAGATTATTCATGACTTCTACTCAGATCCCTTTAATAGCCACGTCTACTTGCCCACATAACAAATTCCGCATGATGGATATGTCATTCTCAATGTTCTCCCTTCCAAAATCCAACACGCCATCTTGTCGGTAAAGAAACGAAGCACCTGGCCCAGACAAGGTCAGACCTGAACACCGTCAGTACTCATCAATATACTGGCTCGGCTCTTCACACGATACCTGTCTGAATGTAAGGTTCCATCCCAATGGAAAACCAGCAGGACTGTACTACTACACAAGAAGGGAGACATCCACGACATTGGCAACTATCGCCCAATCTGCCTATTGTCTGTCATCTACAAACTGTTCACTCGAGTCATCCTGAATAGGATTGGCAGAACACTAGATGAAGGACAACCATGTGAACAAGCCGGGTTCCAAAAAGGATTCAGCACCATCGACCATATCCACATGATAACCAAGCTCATTGAGGTTTCTCAGGAGTTCAAGATGCTGCTCTGTCTAATGTTCATTGATTTAAAGAAGGCCTTTGATTCTGTTGAGATGGAAGCGGTCATCGAAGTCCTAGCCAATCAGGGTGTACAAACTCAATACATCAAGATTCTTTGTGAAATCTATTACGGATTCACTACCAGGATCTCACCATTCTACAAAGAAGTAATCATCCATGTCAAGAGAGGGGTTCAGCAGGGTGATACCATTTCACCGAAACTCTTCAGTGCCACCCTCGAGAACATAATGCGATGACTGGAATAGGAAGAAATGGGAGTGGAGATAGATGGTTGGCAACTACACCACCTCGCTTTGCTGATGACATCGTTCTAATAACACCAAATATCAGCCAAGCAGCACAAATGCTAACCAACTTTGACCGTGAGTGTGGAAAGGTCGGATTACAACTGAATCTCACAAAGACAATGTTCATGGGAAACAGTCTAGTCCCTGAAGTCCCATTCACTCTCAATGGAACCACCATCTCCGAATGCAACAGTTATATATACCTAGGTCAAGAAATCAACATGATGAGTGACCTGGCACCTGAGTTACACAGGAGGAAGAGAGTGGTTTGGAATGCCTTCAAGAGCATTGAAGAAATAACTAAGAGGAAAAAGAACCTCCAGCTCTGAGTACATCTCTCGATTCCACTGTTCATCCTGCATTAGCATGTGCCTCAGAGACCTGAGCCCTATGAAAACAGGATGAGAACGCTATTTGGGTCTCTCAAAGATGAATCGAAAGAGCTATGCTTGGTGTATCACGCTTCAATCAAATGAGAGATAGAATCCGGAGTTCCAATCTCCGTCAACGCTCAAGAATCAGTGACGCTGTCTCATTTGCCAAGTCATCAAAAATCAGTTGGGATGGACATGTAACAAGGTTTACAGATGACCACTGGACTAGAGCCATTACTGACTGGATTCGACAGGATGTCAAAATATCGCATGGACGCCCACCTACAAGATGGTCAGACTTCTTCGTCAAGACCCTGAATGATCAGTTTGAGGCTCTGCATATTTCTAGAATGAGCAGATGCCATTGGGCTACGCTAGCACACAACAGGGATGAATGGAGATGTTACTGGCACCTGCTCGAGTAAATCGATGAGTAACGGGGTATCAAGTGATCAAGTGATGGATTAACTGGGGAAGAACTTTAAGTTTATTTGTGTCAAAACATTTTATTTGTTCACAGAGTTTTAGACCAAATGTTGAAATGTAAAATGGTTATGTTTATCAATGAACAGAGATATTTTCCCTGGGACTTTAGTAATCATCCATAGTGGAATGTTGGGGTTTCTGCTCTTTTATTTATTCACAAGAGGTAATCGAGGAATGGAGAGTCTTGTTTAGTTACCAATAAGGAGTTGAGTGGGTTCTAGAGGGCAACTATTGTGAATTTCTTCCTGAGTCCTAGGCTCAGATTTATGAACTATTAATTGCTGTGTTTCTGAATGAATTCATTTAAGGTGAATCAGCCACATTTTGATTTGGAATCTCTCACTTCAGAATTGGCTAAAGTAGAATTAGACAATAGTGTCTTGGTTCTCTGGGCAGCAAGAGTTAGAATTTGGCAGAATAAAATGTTCTGCTATCACCTAAGGACTCCTTTCTATTGAAATTCAGCAAACACTGGGCATTGAAAATAAGTAATAATTAGATGAGAAATTCAATCAATTCAAAGAACTGATTCAGAGAATGACAGATTCCATTGAAAATGATCTGAAGAAACTAAAGAACACAATAGCAAGCCATATTAACAGAATGGCACAGGTAGAGATGTGCATACAAGTGATGCACATATGGTCCCTTGTCAAATTGAAAATTTCTCATTTGAAAAATGAAATCCACCTACTACATATCGCTATGATCTTTATTAATAATCTTAAGTGGTTTTTCTGTTCTGAAGACTCTTTAGTGAAGTTAGGGAAGAATGTCACAGTGTGAGACAACTATGTAGTAACCTGTATTGATGATATCTGACCTTCTGCCTTTGAAAATAGCTGGCTCACTGTAGGGCCCTTTGACTTTCTTTAAATGATAGAATTTATATGCACCCAAAATAATATTGTATACATGACTACCAAAAGTGTGCAAAAATGCCTGAAAATTCTGTTTCAGAATGAACTTCAGAACTAGTATCCTCTTCTTTTAATATACATATTTTTTCATAGTACCATTGCAGCATAATATGACATAATTATTAATAAGGCATTATTTTAAATCTATCTATTTATCTATATATTTCATTAAGTTTACTACTATAAGGTCAGTTCTACAGTTCACCATAAAATTGACCCTTATTACTGATGATGCGTTAACATTCCTATCTCCTTTTCTGGCAACCACTAATTCCTTAGAGTCCCAAAACTTATTTTTAATTAGTTAATTTGCTTTGTTTTTCCTCTATGTACTACATATGACTAAAATTTTATGTTGTTTCTCTCTTTGTCTGCTATTGCACTAAACATATTATCCTCTAGGTCCACTTATGTTGATGCAAATGGGTCCATTCTTAAAAATTAAAAAAGCCTTCATAACCAGAAAATTCATCTCATGAAGATACTACTTACTTTTAAATTTAATAAATTAAAATTATTTTCTAATATCACACTCTGACAGTGATTTTTGGTAGAAGAGTGTTAGACTCACCAAAACATAGACATTTTACCTGATGTCCATATTGAAGTAAATAATACTCATTCTCTATAACCTGATCTCTGTGATGTATTTTGACTTTTGATATTAAGTCACCATTGTCCCCCAAATTCAAGGAAAGAATGAGCTAGGTTCTCGTTTTCAATATTCTATTTATTAAAAAGATACATAAAATTAAACATTATAAAATGTTTTTTATTTTTGTATATATTTTGAGTATAAGAGAAAAATTAAAAGGCATTGAGTCCTTAGCAGAAAATAAAACACTTTTCCAGCATTAAGAAGTCAACAATAGTGTAGACATATTACCAGTGAAACACCAACAAAAACAATATAAAATGAAAGAAAAGTAACAATTGAATCCCATTACCAAAATGAAAAATACTGATAATGTGGAGCAATGAAGCATCTTTTATAATCATTTTAACGATTCCTCTGACAGATTGCTCAATTACCAATCATTTCATAGCATTTATATAATGTTATATATTCAAGTACCTCTAAGAAGTGCTCCTAGTACAATATTGCATTAAAATATTTAATATTATAGAAATATGCTAATTTGTCTAAATAAAGTAAAAGTAACTTCTAAATGTTTCTGTAAAAGCATATTTTAGGGCTAGAGAATTAGTATAACAGATATAGTACTTCCCTTTCTTGGGCACAACCCAGCTTCTATTGATAACAGCCATATGGTTCCCTGAGCACCATCGGTAGTGATACCTAAATCAAGAGTAAGTCTTGAGAACAACTGAGTGTGACCCAAGGGGAAACAGGTGCTTTTAGAAAAATATAAAAATGTAAATGCTTGAATTTTTGTGATATTTATTTATAAGAACTGAAAATAAAAAGAATTGATCATGTATCAACTCTTGATCTACCACATATCTCGAAGGATGTTGAGGCTATCAAAAATTCTAACAAACCAATGACAACAAGGTGTCAACAACTTTATAGAAGGATTTTCATAGGATGATTTCTGTAGTTTGTTTGTTTGTTTGTTTGGGGGCCATACCTGGCAAGGGTCAGGAAAAATCCTGGCTCTGCACTCAGTAATCACACCTGGAGGTTCTCATGGGACCATATGAGTGATATACTAGGTATTAAGCCCAGAATTACTGCATGCAAGCCAAGTTCCCTATTCACTACGCTATCACTAAGGCCCCTAATTTTTATCCTTTGTACTCCTTTTCCAAATAGGATTTAATACAGTTGATTAGTTTCTAATTGCCTGATTTATAGTCACATTCAAATTCTGAAATTTTGAAATTGTTATTAGATAATTTTAACAGGTTTATTTTTTATTTGCTTCAATTGTGCTATCAGCATATACATATAATACAGTGATAAACCACCTACTTGATGCATAGTGATATTAATTACATGTGATTTCAATAACATTAATTAGCAATTGTCATCGTTATTTCCAAATTGGCAAAAATAGTACATTGTTAGTATCATCACATGTACTAGTAAAATATTTTGGAATTTCATAAATATTTTTTAACTTTTTTAAGTTAACTTTTCTGTAAAATTTTTGCTTGAGAGGATGCTCAACAATTATTTACATGTGTTCATAGTTCTGGTCAAAGCTATAGCTTTGTCTTAAGCTACTATCTCTGACAATATAAATATAAACACTCCTGAGAACTACTCCTAAGAATGTGCTTATAAGTGTTCATTTTAGTGAATTATGCTGCTATCTATAACAGAATTTTACATAGAATCATTTCAAATTCTATAATAAAATTTGAAATAATTAGCATGGCATAAAATATATTTATATTTTGTATGCATGTCTAGTATATAAAACTGAGGTTTACCTAACACAATCATATATTTCATGCATGATGCAGTATTTTAGTTCTTTGAATGTGCTCAGGATATAGGATTTCACAGAATAAACTTATAGCATTATCTAGAAAAAATAATATTTATAACTAATTTGAAACATTTAACAAGTAAGTGAGCATATATAGAGAGGAAAGTATTGTAAATGTGCTCACAGTTCCCAAGATAAAACAGTGGGGATAGTTCAATGAATTGAAACATACTCTTTGCATGCTGTAGCCCTGGTTCAATCCTTGGCATCATATAGTCCCTGAGCACTCCTAGAGCAACCCCTAAACTCTTGAGCACAGAGGCATGAGCACACCAACAAGCACAGATTTATGTGTCTCCAAAACAAAGTGCCCGTGAAATCATGTTGCTTTTAGTAGTGGCTTCTGTATATCTAGTGAGTTCCCTGAATATTTCTCATGGTTTCGGTCTTTAAAATTATAGAGAATGGTCTGACAACGTACCAAAAACTTGTACTACACTGAGCACAACATGTATAACTAGCTGTCTCTTAAATACAATGTCTTTGGTTGGAGACATAGAAGTAGCTGCTTGACTGCAATCTTGGATTCAGTTCCCCCACATACCATATACCCAAAGCCTTCCAGAAGTTATCCCGGAGTGCAGAACAAGAAGTATGCCCTGAGCACCATCAGATACAGCCCCAAAACAAAACAAAAACCTACTCAATGATGACATATTTGATTTATTTTTGTTTCTGTTAAATATGTTAATAAAATTAAATATTTTGTTAGATAGTGTATAATTTTGCATATCCTTCCATTGTTATCTCATTTTGTATTTTGTAGATACTATAAAAATATTTGTTTTATAACTATTATTGAGTTTACTAATAAACTAATCATATTTTTTGAAACAAACATATTAGTTGGCACAACTTCTCTGGTGTAGGCTAATTTCTGACCTCAATGTCCTTAGAATTGACATCATTCCCATAACACTTTTCAAAATGCTTCACAGTAATTTATAAAATGCTCTACACATGTAAACAAACTAAAACTCTACATGTTACAATGAAGCTGTAAAGAGTTTTCAAGTCTAGTGTAGATCTTTCTACATTTATTATGATTATTCCATGTTATTTAAAGTTCCCCGAATTCTATTATATTACATATGGTAGATTTATAACCCTCTTATCTAATTATTTGTATAAAACTAATAGTTATTTTGAAGACTTTCATTACAAACTGTCTTTACAACTGAACAAAACATGCAAGACCACATCCTTGCTGAATGCACAGGAGATAAACACTCAAATTTTTCACATCCTTTATTAAATGAAAATAAACTTTTAAAAAACAAAATATTGTTCTTCTGACAAGATGACAGAATTAGGCCATACTGTATTTTAAAAGAAAATGTATCTTCAAAGCGTTCACTTTAGGTAAACATTTGTGTCCTAGATTTTCAACAAAGAGAAAAATCTTTCAAAAATTGAAAAAGGAATAGAAACAAAGATGTACAATGGAAAATGCAACAGGGCCAAATTTAAAATTGATTTATTCACTCCACAAGCTTTATTTATCTGTCTTAAAGGTGCTTTTAACAGTACATCAAAAACGAACTCATGCCCTTTCTCTCTCCAAACTTCATCTTCTTCTAGTTTTCCTTGTCCCATTGAATGGCATCAGCATATGTTGAGTAGTACATGAGGGACATAATGAAAACGAATTTTTCATCATACTTTCCCTTTTTCCCCCATATGTAATATATATCCTCTCCTTTGATGTTATTTCATAATATTTCTAAAATAATTCAACACTTAATTAACACAGAAAATATATCTGCATGAATTCATCTTAAGCATTAGAACATTAGTCAAATGAATGCTTTCCTTATATCCATTCTCTGTACTCCATTCCATCAATCTACCAGGCATCTAGAATATTTTTGTTTGTTTGTTTTGACTATTCAGTTAGTTGTTCAGGATTCATTCCTAGCATTGTTCAGGAAAACATTTGGTGTCAGATACAGAACCAGGGCTCCAGCATTCAAGTTTGTGTTCTAGTCTTTTTGGTAAGTCTTCAGTATCAGAATAATATTTTAAATGAAAATATGTTCATATAATACATGAATATTTCTCACTTAAAACCTTTCAATATCTTTGGACTAATATAAAAAAATTTCAGCGTATCTTTCATTGCCTGTTCCTTGTTATTACTTTTCAGGTTCATCTTAATCAGGTTTCAGTCAGTTTTCCCTGAGTTTGTCAGGCTGACCTTGGTTGTTTATAGTAAGGAATATTCTTCACAAACAATTTCATTACATAACTAATCACTGCTAATCCTTTATGTCTATCATAAATGTCTCTTTCTGAATAAACATTCTCTAACTGCACCTGCTAAGTCAACTATGAATTGCTTTGTAAATCACTGTGCTTTAGTAGCACTGTCCTCCCATTGTTCATCGATTTGCTCCAGTGGGCCCAGTAATGTCTCCATTGTGAGACTTGTTGTTACTGTGTTAGGCATATCGAATATATCATGGGTAGCGTGCCAGGCTTTGCCATGGGGGTAAGATACTCTCAGTAGTTTGCCGGGCTCTCTGAGAGGGGCAGAGGAATTGAACTTGGGTCAGCCAGGTTGGCCACATGCAAGGCAAATGGCCTACCTGCTGTGCTATCGCTCCAGTCCAGTGTGCTTTAATCAAATTTTAAATTTTTTTTAAAAAAGCTCCTTTTAAAAAGTAGTGTCCAAAAGTCAAATAGCTTGGAATAACTTTATCAAAAATCATGAAAGTCTTATACACAGAACATTTTGAGTTGGTAGTGAAAGACATATATTAGAGAATAAGAAAATGAGGAAAGTGCATGTTCATGGATGGAAGATTAACATTATTGGAAGGACCACCCAACTCAAGGCACTACACAGATTCAGTACAATTCCATTCAATATTTTAATGGAGTTATTTAAGGACTTAAAACAAAATATATTAAGATTTATATGCAATCACAAACCCTACAAATTGCCAACATTGCTTTAACAAAACCAGAAATATGTTAGTGGTCATTCACTAATTTTAAACTGTACTACAAAGATATAATTATCAAAACACTGGGACTAGAATAAAGATAGATTATTTAACCAATGAAATAAAAAAGAACCGAGAGATAAACCTTCTTATCTATGCACAGTTAATCTTTGGCAAAGGATTTAATGCATAAAGTGTAGCAAGGAACACCATCCAACAAATGGTGCCAGTAAAACTATATTGTCAGATGAAAATAAAAAAAGAAACTGGATCCAAAACTTTCTCACACCTAACAAGCTATTCTCATAGCTTAGATTTACTCAAAGTGAACTAAAGACATTAAGAATAAGCCAAAAATTTTAAAATATATTGAGGCAAACAAAGGCAAAGTTCCAATATGTGTACCTCAGAGGAGTTTCCAATGAAATGATCCCATTGACAAAAATGTTCAAATAAAAATATGTTAATGGAACTATATCCAAAAATATATTATAAATTCCAAAAATTATGGTATAAAATTAACAAATACCCTCACTGGATGGGAGAAAATATTTGCACTAAATATATAAAATAAAGGGCTATTATCTAAGATATATAAAGCATTCAGAACATTCAACAACAGTAAAACTAATCGTCCCATACATATATTGGAAAATGTGATAAACAAAAACTTCATCAAAGAGAAATTAAAGGCACTCACTAGGAATATGAAAAGGTGTTCACAGTAATTTATTGTTAGGAAAACCATATCAAAATGGTAATGTATCTCATACATACCAGTATCATATATCACAGAGACTGGAAACAACTGGTATTGGTGCAGATGCAGAGAAAAAGAAAGGATCCCTCATTCAAAGTTGGCGGGATTGTCCTTTGGTTCAGAGTCTATGGAAAACAATATGGAAATTCCTCAAAAAGTCAGGATAGAGATTCCATATAATTAAGTAATTCCACAACTTGATCTCTACCCTCAAACCCAAAAGTATTTATTTGAAAAAAAAATTGCACACTTATATTTTCTGCAGTATTTAGCACAATATCCAGGATATATAAACAATCTGAATGTCCAATGATAGATGGATGGATAAAGAAATTGTGTATTATATATACTCAATTTCAATTTCTAGCTGTATCACAAGCAGGGGTGTCTAAGTACTACAAAAAGGCACAAGATGGGCGATAAGGGCATTTGCCTTGCATGCAGCTGACCTTGGTTTGATCCCCAGCATCCCATATAGTCCCCTGAGCACCACCAGAAGCAATTCATGAGTACAGAGCTAGGAGTTACCCTTGCACTAGTTGTGTCCCTCCCTCAATGAAAAAAAACGAATATGAGGGGGGTGGAGAGATAGTACAGGGGTTAAATCACTTGCCTTGAAAGCAGTTATCTGGTTTGATCCCAGGCACCACATATGGTCCCTGCTTGTTATACAGCTAGAAATTTCTTGTAGAATAGGGGATGGAAGAGCACAGACTTCCAGCATCAGGCTTAGCTTGTGGGGGGCATCAGAGTTTAAATTCATGTCCCCATGCTTGCTTGACACGGGCAACCACTGCGCTGGTTCTTCAGGCCCCAATAGAGGAAGTTTTAAAGAACTTTCACATACCAGTTTCTTTTTTGTAATTTCTACACAATGGAATGCTATGTAGCTGTCAGAAAGGATGAAGTCATGAAATTTATATATAAGTGGTACTACATGGAAAGTATCATGCTTAGTGAAATGAGTCAGAAAGAGAGGGATAGACATAGAAAGATTGCATTCATCTGGGTAACATAAAGTAACAAAATAGGAGAATAACACCCAAGAATAGCTGATATAAGTACCAGGCGGATTACTCCAAGGCTTTGAGGACAGCCGCAGACGTTAGAGGAAAAGGCAGCTCAGATAGAGAAGGGAGCACCAAATAAAAGGTGTTGGTAGGTTCCTCTCAGGATGGGAAATGCGTAATGAGAGTAGACTATAGTCCGAACAAGATTGCCACTCAATATCTCTTTTGCAAAGCACAGCACTCAAAAGGAGAGAGATAACAAAAGGGAATGCCTTGCCACAGTGGTAGGGTGGGATGGGAGATGGGGGGAAGGGGGGTGGGAGGGATACTGGGACTGGTGGTGGTGGAGAATGGGCACTGGTGGAGGGATGGATATTCGATCACTGTATAACTGAAACCCAAGCACAAAAATTTGTAAGTCTACAACTGTACCTCATGGTGTTTCACTAATAAAAATTTAAGGGGGAAAAAAAGGTTGTTCACATTAATTGATTACATTCACTATTTCAATACCAATCCCACCACCATTACACCTTCCCACCACCATTATTTTCAATTTTCCCACCCCTGTTCAAGCCTGCTAGGGGCAGATGTTAGATATTTATTTTTATTGCTTATTATGAAGCAATATATATCAAGTGACTGGGGCGATAGCACAGCAGGTAGGGCGTTTGCCTTGCACGTGGCCGACCCAGGTTCGATTCCTCCATCCGTCTCAGAGAGCCCAGCAAACTACCAAGAGTATCCTGCCTGCATGGATAAACCTGACAAGCTCCCCGTGACATATTCGATATGCCAAACACAGTAACAACAAGTCTCACAATGGAGACGTTACTGGTGCCCACTCGAGCATATCCATAAACAACGGGAGGACAGTGCTACAGACAGTGCATATACTCAATTGCATATGCTACTAAAAGAAAAGATAAAATAGTTCAGTTTGTTGCAACTTAGATGGAACTGAAGGGAACTGTGTAAAGTGAAGTGCATAAGAAGATAGACAGAAATGCTTGACCTCACTCATCTATGGAATGTAGAGACAAAAAGATTGGAAATGAACAGTATGAAATGGTAACATTTTATTTTGATTTTCAAAATTAAAATTATCAAATGGGTTTAAGAAAGAGAGAATGATGAGTTGAACTGGAAATGATATTAGGTCATTGGTTGATGGATTTGGGCACTGTGGTGGTCACTAGATGTGGTTATTTTGTATGTCATATTCACAAATGTTAATACTGCTGTCAACATGCTACTAAAACTATGATAATAAAATATTCAAAAAAGAAGTTAATTTTTTTTTGTAGGAGTACTGCTATTTATTCAGCCACTGATTAGCTGATTGAATTGTGCATGAACTCCACCTTACTTTTTTTTTTCTTTTTCCATTTTTTATAATTTTATTTATTGAATCACCATGAGAGCAGTTACAAAGCTTTTGGGTCTAAGTCTCAGTCATACAATGAAACACCCGTACCTTCACCAGTGCCCATTCTCCACCACCAAAAATCCCAGTATACCCCCATCCCACACCCTCCCCCTGCCTGTGGGGCAGATGATTTCTACATTACTCTCTCTCTACTTTGATCACATTCACTATTTCGACACCAGACCCACCATTATTTAAGATTTTACCCCAACACTCAGATCTGCTGAAGAGGCAACAATAGGCAATTTGTGTTCTATTGCTGGTTATGAATAACATGATGTCGTGTGGCTGCAGTAGGGCCATATGGTTTTGAAGTTCTGAAATTTTAACTCTTAAATCTGGAGGGATTTCTGCCAAAAGCCACTGGGTTTAGAGATCTGCTCCTGAGTCTCTGGGATCATGGCCGTTGAGCAGCTTGATGAGGACCCAAAGAGGCCATTCGTGGGCGATGACTTGGGGTCTCATTGGGGTGGGGAAGACAGGCCCGGCTCCACCTCCCCCCGCATCCCGTGAGACCCAACAAGTTTCGTCACTGCGGGCCCAAGCCTGACTGTCCAATGGCCTCTGGAGGATGACAGCCACCAAGTCGCCAAGAGGGAGCAGGCGGAGGGACAACACCCTTTCCTCCCTGGGGTGGCCCGGTGACAGTAACGTACTGTGGAGTCCGGATGCATTTCTGCCAAATGCCACTGGGTTTTGAGATTTGTTTCTGAGTCTCTGGGATCATGGCCGTTAAGCAGCTTGATCAGGAGCCAGAGAGGCCATTCGTGGGCGATGACTTGGGGTCTCGTTGGGGTGGGGAGGATAAGCCCGGCTCCACCCTCATCCCATGAGGCCCTGTGTGTCTCGTCACTGGGGGCCCAAATGTGACTATTCAGTGGCCTCAGATGGATGGCGGCCACTGGGCCGCCAGGGGGAGTAGGCCAAGGCACGAAACCTATTCCCACCTGGCTTGGCCCAGCACCGGTAGCCTACTGCAGAGACCAAACGCATTTCTACCTAAAGCCACTGGGTTCTGAGATTCGTTTCTGAGTCTCTGGGATCATGTCCATGAAGCAGTTCAATCAGGAACCAAAGAGGCCTTGCCTCCAAGAATATAGCTGAGCCAGAGGTGGTTTGTAGGTGTGTTTCCCACATACCTAACATTTGCCGTTTACTTTCTTGGTAAACTTTGCCCCAAGTTTTTGGGGTCTGACCAAAGGCACAGCAGCAATTTTGGGGTATCTGGAAGTCTGAAGGCGCCATGAGGCTGCTGATGCACTCACCTCACAGGTACAGATTGACCTGCTGGCAGCACCATACCCCCAAAGAAGTTAAATTATTAAATGGATATTGTTTCATGTAAGATTTTTATTTATCATAGTATTTTAATATTTTACAGGCTGAGATGTGTATCAGTATTCTGTCTTTCAATTTTTGAGTAGCATAATAGTTATTAATATAATTTTCCCAGAAATTTGTTTGTGATGTGCATTTAAATTTATTTCAATTTTCAAATATTATAAATCAAAGTTTTGTATATGTAAACCATTTTACAGGAACATATCCTTTTATTTACCTAGGTAAATATTTAGGAATAAATGATAACTGACTGTATGCTTATCTTTATTTGAAGTATTTGCAAAATTAACTTCTGGATATGTAGAATCATGATAACATTTTACAAATTGATTAACTGTTTATGAGGGTTCTGGTTTATCCACACCATCATCAACACTTGTTTTTGAATGTCTTTCAATTATATTCATTCTACTGAATGAATAATGTCACCACTTTGTGAAGATTTTTATTTCCTTGTTTTGTTTTGTTTTTGTTTTGTCTTGGGTGCCATGGCCAGTGGTTCTCAGAGTTTACTCTTGACTGTCCACTCAGGGATCACTCATGGCTAGACTCCAAGGACCTATATGGGGTGCCAGGATTGAAGCCAAGTCTGTCATATGCGAGGTAAGTGTTCTACCTGCTACTACTACTACTACTCTGACTATTCATTGTGAAGTTAACTTGTATTTCCCCAGTAATAATGCAGAACAACTTTGTCACGTATTTTCCAAGTATTTGTATATATATTTTTGGTTAAATCTTTGTTGAATCCTCCACCCATTTTCATTTTTGTTTTCTTTTTTCTTTTTATTATTGAGTTGTGATGATTCTTTATAAATTCTTAATATAAGAAGCTATATGTTTTGTCACAAGTCCTTGACCAAACTTTTCATTTGATTAATGTTTCAAAGTTTTAAAATTTAATAAAGGTCAATGTATTAATATATTATTCATCTTATATGAAGTACAAAATTGTTTGTCCTTCTGTGTCCTATATAAAGGTTATAAGAACTTTTTTGTAAACCATAGTCACAAATATTTCTCATATAATTACTTCCTAATGTTTATGGTCCTGAATTTTATCATAGGTATGTTATCTAATTTAAGTTATTGGGTAGGAATAAGGAATATCTGGTTATTCCAATAAATTTTCCTTATATTTCTTGCAAAGTTGCTTTAATAACTTCATAAATTAGTCAATTACTAATTTATTGGACTATTTAAAATTCAGGTCCAAAATGTATGTCTATTTTTATTATTTTATGTAACTATCATATTGTAATAATACAGTAGCATTTAAATGAATTTGATTTATTCTAAACATTCAAATATTTTATTCATTTTTTGATGTTCTATGCCATTAATGACCTTACAATTTTCCATTATCTCTATAGAAATAGTTGATTTATACAAAACAAAATTTCCTATTGGATTCTAACCGGTTTGCTTTAAACTGCATATAAAATTCAGTTTAATATTGAGTTTTCTGATATAATAAGAACATATCTTGTCCTTTCCTTGCCAGCATATATACTAAAATAGACTTGATTATGTCCATATAGTAAATTCTTTCATTTATTTCTTTGGAGCTTGTAACTTTCAATATATGTCTTTTCCATATTCTGTTGAATTTATCTTTATCCTTTACTTTTCAATATATTTATGTGTATATATATGTTAGTTTAATTACATTGTTTTTAGTTCATTAAATGCAGTTAGATATTTTTAATAAATGTAAGAGAGAAATGCAGATATAAAGAGATATGCAAGCTTCCTTTTACATTGGCCTATTTACATTACTGAGTCTGACTTTTTCTTGTGGGTTTCAAGATCTGTCTGGTGCCAGTTCATGTTAGTGTAAAGATTTACTAGTGCTAAACTGTTGTGTAACCATAGCATTAAATATTATATGATATAAACATAAACACCTTATTAATGCACACAATTTTAAAAGATCTAATGAAAATTACATGGAAAAAAGCCAATAACAAATTTCCATAACGCCAAATTGATTTAAATTATTATCTTGAAATCTTATATTTAGAAAAACTATGAATAGATACCTTGTTTCTTATATGTCAATTTATGTCTTCTGTAGTACTCTGAACTTTGTTCACCAACTCAGAGTCTTTGATCTCACCCAATTTAAAAAGTAGTTTCTTTCGGCCAGAGAGATAGTTAATACAGTGAATAATGTATTTGTTTTGCTTGCAGATAACTTCTATGTTATCTTTACACCAAATTTTTATGGAAGCTTCCCCCAGAAGACTTTCCCCACACATACAACCTGTTTTTATTCTGAGATATTTCTCAAGTCAAAAGGGAAAAGAGGGGCCAGAGAAATAGTATGGAAGTTAAGATGATGAAGGTCACTATCACTGTCACTGTCTTCCCATTGTTCATTGATTTGTTTGAGCGTGCCCAGTAACATCTCCATTGCGAAACTTGTTACTGTGTTTGGCACATCAAACACCTCACGGGTAGCTTGCCAGGCTTTGCCGTGCAGGTGAGTTACTCTGGGTAGCTTGCTGGGCTCTCCGAGAGGGGTGGAGGAATGGAACTCAAGTCGGTGACGTCAGCCGCGTGCAAGGCAAACGCCCTGCCCATTGTGCTATTGCTCCAGCCCAAGATGAGAAACGTATACATTGCAATTGAGCTCACTTTAGTTAGAAATTCTCTGTTACTTAGTCAGTTTGTCTTCTTACAAAAGTCTCAATAATTTTGACTCCAGTTTGTCTCACTTGTAAATTAGAGACAATGATAACACTTCCTTAAAAGGTCTTTAGATCAAGACCTCATGAATTAATAAGCAATAAGAGGGCATCAAGTTCATCAGGCAAACTTAAATACATTTTTGGAATAATAGATTATTGGAACTGGGATTATATTTAGACACATTTTTACACTCCCAAGTATGTCTTTGGGAAAAGGCTAATCTACTGGTGTACTGAAGGGATAACAGTTTTAGAAATATTTACATCCAGATATATGCATTAAGGATGCATCTTTGGTAGATCTAGTCAATGTGAAAGCAGAATCTATATTATTTAACTGAGCCTTCCTTTCCTAACTGACCTTCCCTTTATCCCATTCAATGTGATCTACACTACCAAAACTATATAACAATGATGATGGAGTAACTTTGTTAGATGCCTTATTAATAAATTTATACTTAATAGTTGTCTTATCATCCTTCTTTGTCGTCTTTGATTATTTTTGCCTATCCTCTGTAGAAACTGGGGGGCACAGGATAATTTATTGTATGGCTTGCTAGAGATTTAAGGGGAATCATAAATCAGGTACTGAGGAGGAATAGAAGTCAACTTTATATAAAGGAAGGATGAGTAATGCCTTATGAAGTAATGGATGAGGTAATGCTTAGGTGAACAATATGTCACAATATAAAATATGTCACAATATAAAATACTCAGGATTAGGAATCACAAGTAGAAGGATGAAAAAAATCTTTATCAATCCTCTAAAACAGATTGTTCTTATCTAGCTGATTGTTCTAATGTTTATGGGTTGGCCTGGTTTAGCAGTCTAACTGAAGAGATAGTACAGTGCTTGCAGCTGACCTGGGTTTGATCCCTAGCACCATATGTGGTGACCTGAACATCACCAGGAGTGATCTCTGAGCACAAACTAGGAGTAATGAGCTTGAGCATGGTAGGTTGAGCCAAATAGCAAAAAAAAATATTTCTTTGAATTCATAGTTTCAGTCTTTAAAATGGCCAGAACTATTGACTATAAGTGTTTGACTTTGAATTTTAAAAATCATTAATATTCTCTTAAAGAAATACCTTTACATGTGGTATTTAGAGTAAATAAATGAGGAAATGCAGTAGTTTTAAAGGGGTGACTAGACTACCGTGGGTCCCAAAGTTTAGGGAGGTGAAGGAAAGATGAGTCAGGAGAGACCAGACAGATGGGAAGCATCAGGTGACAAGGTCAATGTAAAACAGTGGTAATAAGGAATTATAGAGCTAAATATCCAAACTACTGACTCCACAGCACCATGAGACTAAAACTTAAGGTACCTGTTGAGCTGGCAGGCTGGGGTGGGGGTTAGGGTGAGTGAGTGAACCTGGGAACACTGGTAGAGCGAAGATGAACTTGATGGCAGGATCAGTGTTGGAAAATGTATGTCTAAAACCTAACTATGAATACCTTTGTATATCATGATGCTTCCACAAAATAAAATGAAGGGGGTGTGAAAGTTTTTAATAAGGAAATTAGAAATCTATTTAAAAGAAGTACCTTTGATAAATATTCAGAAATCCCTAAAAGTTTACAATGTGTATGAGGTACTTCAATTTTAGTTTAACAAATCAAGTTTTCCTTGCAATGTCAAAGACTATGAATATCATCTACCTATTATTTTTGTGATATAAAAGCTTTAAATGTTTCTACCAAAAGCTTTTGTATGAGTACATGCACAGATACAAAAATACTTTATCTGAATTATAAGTTTTGTAAATGAAATTGTGAATCCTAAACCAAGACTAATTAAAATACCTGTTATGATTCTAACAGCTTATGAATCTAACATTAAAAATGTTATAATCACTACTTTTTCAAAATAAACACTATATTTTAGGTAAATTGAGTAACCTAAATGAAGCAGATAAAGAGAAGCTAAACTGCATGAAATTTCTGATAGGTTTGTGTTTAATGCAGGGCTGGAGCGATAGCACAGTGGTAGGGCGTTTGCCTTGCACGCAGCCAACATGGCCGACCCGAGTTCGATTCCTCTGTCCCTCTTGGAGAGCCCGGCAAGCTACCGAGAGTATCTCGCCCGCATGGCAGAGCCTGGCAAGCTCCCAGTGACGTATTCGATATGCCAAACACAGTAACAACAGTCTCCAATGGAGACGTTACTGGGCCCACTCGAGCAATGCAGAAGTAAAGATAATGAATTGTATTATTTTGTTTTATTTTTGTTTCTCTGACACATAGTAGCTAATTACATTGAGTAAATATTAGATTACTAAATTTTAAGCCTTAATATGCTTGAGAAGCACAATTTGCAACACAATGCAATTAACAAAAAGCAAATATCCTTCCACCTCAAATCATTGGCACCCCTCTACCCTCTCTGTCCACTAATTTTTTTTTGGTAACATTACTTCTAAGAGTTTTATTTCAGTAGTCTTTTTTTTATTCTCTTGCTGCTCCTTATATAGAAAATATTAATGAGATTATCGATTTTTCTGGTGAATTTTGCTTAGCATATAAAACATTGATGTTATTTTTATTTCTTTTATTTTTGATATTTTATTGAGATTCTGTAGTTTAAAATGCTATTAGTGGGGCTGGAGTGATAGCACAGCAGGTAGGGCGTTTTCCTTGCATGCAGCTGACCTGAGTTCGATTCCCAGCATCCCATATGGTCCCCTGAGCACTGTCAAGAGTGATTCCTGAGGGCAAAGCCAGGAGTAACCCCTGAGCATCACCAGGTGTGACCCAAAAAGCAAAAAAAAAAATGCTATTAGTAATGGTTTCTCA
Organism: Sorex fumeus; assembly: GCF_029834395.1. Lineage (NCBI taxonomy): Eukaryota > Metazoa > Chordata > Mammalia > Eulipotyphla > Soricidae > Sorex > Sorex fumeus. The sequence goes on from NW_026606115.1 coordinate 10,437,124, forward strand.
TGCACATAATTCCAACACCATATCCATCACCAGTGTTCCCTGTTCTTCTTCAAGGACCCCAACACACTTTCTTCCCAGTTCGTTCCAACTCAATTGTATAGATCAGCTTTCCTGTTATGCTGCCTTTGATCTTTGTTGCTACCTTGCTGTGATGTTACTTTCTATAAAAGAAATATTTCATTTTACACAATAGCTGAATGGTATTATTTTGTATATACACCACATCCTATTTAATCTGTTCATCTTCTCTTGTTATACAGGTTGTTTCCAGATCTTGGATATTGTAAATAAATGGCAATAAACACAGTTGAGCATATGACTCTTTTGGACTTATGATTTTGTCTTGCTCTAGGAATAAAATTACTGAATCATATTGTCAAACTATTGGATAAGGGATGGAGCAATTTATATTGCATTCAACAATATATGATGGTTTCTTTTATCCACACACTGGTCATCTTATTCAGCTTATTTCTGGCCAACTTGTTTTTCATTTTTTTATTTAACACCATCATTTACAGCAGTGTGCATGATACAATTGTTGCATCATTTTGATATTCCAACACTAACCCAACTGAGTGTCCTTCTCTATGTCCACATTTTCCCAACCACCACCCCCAAGCCTGCATCCTGAGCAGGCATGCAATAATTTATTTTATGTTGCTTGTTACAACCAAATGGCAAAAGGAATTATCAAAAATACTTCACTGTCATTGTCACTATCCTCCCATTGTTCATCGATTTGCTTGAGTAGGCCCAGTAATGTCTCCATTGTCACACTTGTTACTGTATTTGGCATATCGAATACGTCACTGGTAGCTTGCCAGGCTTTGCTGTGCGGGTGAGATACTCTTGGTAGCTTGCCGGGCTCTCCGAGAGGGGCAGAGGAATCGAACCTGGAATACTTCAACAAAAGAAAATTTGTGAAAATTGTTATATCTCACCATGAGGTTGTAAAATCATTGTCAGAGGATTCACTAAGCTGTTTATAGCAGAACGTTTTGTGTTGTAGTTTGCATTGAGTTTTCACTTTCTCACCTAATTTGTTATACTCCTACTCTAATTTCAGTACAATTTGGAGGTGTCACATGGCTGTGTGTGTGTGTGATATTGCAGTTCTGAAACTTCAAGATTCATAGAAATTGGATGAGTCTCCAGAGATTTTTAGTGAAGTTCTAGAATAAATATGGAGACAATTGGTATGGCAATAGCAACAGGGTGTTTGTGTGGCTGCCAGGAATTTGGCAAGGCAGAAACTCAACTTACAGGCCTCCTGAGGACTCCCCAGAGTTTTCATCCAGGAGGACTGGTATTATTTCCAGCACTTTGTATTTAGGCCATTTTTAAAGGTCTGAGGAGATAATTTGGCTTTGATTTTCATTTCCATAATAATAAGAGCAAGCAAGCTACCAAGAGTATTCAATATGCCAGACACATTAACACCAAAGTCTCCAATGGAGACGTTACTGGGCCCGCTCGAACAAATCGACGATCAACGGGAGGGCCTTTACCTTTTATTTTTAATTTACTTTTTTATTAAATCACTGTGAGATAGACCCTTACAAATCTGTTCATGATTAGGTTTCAGTCTTAGAGTATTCCAACACCCATCTCTCCAACAGTGTAAATTTCCCAGCACCAGTGTCCCTAGGTTCCCTCCCATCACCCCTTGCCCACCCCCACCCCCTAGCCTGCCTCTATGACAGGTGCTTTTCTTCTCTCTGTCTCTGTCTCTGTCTCTCTCTCACCTTTTGGACGCTGTGGTTTGCAATACTATTACTGAAAGGTTATCGAGAATATGCCTTTAAATACTTTCAACACAGTTTTTGTCCAGTGTGATCATTCCCAGCTATTATTGTCATACTGATCTCTTGTCTATCTTACCTATTCTCCATCCCTGACAAACTTGTGGTTGATTCAAACCATTGAGCAATCCCCCTAGCTCCTGTTTTCCCTAGTCAACTGGTCCAGCCTTTCTGGAAAACAATACGGACATTCCTCTATTCAATGAATTTATTCCCTTTACATTTATGCTTCGTTTTGTTTTCCATACCAATATAAATTACTGTTAAGTAACTAAAGATACTACTGAAGGCAGTATCATGAAGTATTTGACCTATGTATTTCATGGACTTTTGTGTAATAACCAAAAATTTAATACATTTTGTGTTTTCTTTTTATGTATGATGTGAGATATTAATATATTTCCATACTTTTACACAAGGCTATCCAGTTTTCCCAGTACCATTTGCTGAAGAGTCTGTTTCCACATTATGAGCTTGGCATACATATCACTGTATCACTGTCATCCCGTTGTTCATTGATTTACTTGAGCTGGCTCCAGTAATGTCTCTATTCCTCCCATCCCTGAGGTTTTAGCAGCTTCTCATTACTTGTCTTTCCCAATTATTGGAGGCTTTTTCAGGGTTAGGGGAATGAGCCCTATTATCGTTACTGTTTTGGGCATATTGAATATGCCGAGGGGAGCTTGCCAGGCTCTGCCTGTGCAGGTGGGATACTCTAGGTAGCTTGCTGAGCTCTCCGATATATATATATATATATATATATATATATATATATATATATTTCTCTCTAGGATTTGTTGCCTAATGTCTGAACCCCATCAAATATGGTGTAGTAATTATGAAAAATGGGTAGAAGTGACTTGTATTGTATCACACAGCCACGAAGGTCCGGAAAGTGGCCTGGAGCCTGGTGGTGGTTGGATAGTGGAGGTCAGCTGCCATTGTTCATCAATTTGCTCAAGCGGGCAACAGTAAAGTCTCTATTGTGAGACTTGTTGTGACTTTTTTTGGCATACTGAGTATGACACGGGGAGCTTGCCAGGCTCTGCCGTGTGGGCAAGATACTCTTGGTAGCTTGCTGGGCTCTCCGAGAGGGATGGAGGTATTGAACCCAGGTTTGCTGTGTGCAAGGCAAACGCCCTACCCGCTGTGCTATCGCTCCAGTCCATATATGTGTATATACATACATATATGTATATCTATGTATATAGATATATATTTCTAAGGGGCTGGAGTGATAGCACAGGGGGTATGGTGTTTGCCTTGCAAGCAGCCAACATGGTCGACCTGAGTTCGATTCCTCCACCCCTCTCGGAGAGCCTGGCAAGCTACTAAGAGTATCTCGCCTGCATGGCAAAGCCTGGCAAGCTACCCATGATGTATTCGATATGCCAAACACAGTAACAATCAATTGTCACAATGGAGACTTTACTGGGCCTGCTTGTGCAAATTGATGAACAATGGGAAGACAATGACAGTGACAGTGATATTTCTAAGCTATCAATTCTCTTCCACTGAATATTACAGTATAGTTACTTTTATTCCGATACAAAATTTTTCTTTCCAAACTTCATTTCATATATTATAGTGGGTTACAAAGTTTTTTATAGTTGGGTTTTGACATTGAATGTTCCACCACCGGTAATATCACCAGTGTCAACTTCCCTCCACCAGTGTTCCCAGGTTCCCTCTCTTATTCTCAGCCCTCCATCCATAGCCTCCTATCTTGACAGGCGCCTTTTAAGTTTGGCTATTAAAGTTTACGTCTCAAGATTTCAGTGTAGTTAACTCTTGGTTTATATAATTCAATGTACCATTTCTTAATACCACATGTGTACCTGAATCCCTTTGAGCCCTGCACCCAAAATACACTTTTATGATAACTATAGTTTTATAGTATTAAAGAAGGAAACCTGATACTTCCATTTAATTTGTTAGCCTTCCTAGGCTGCTTACATTATTTGTATTTCCACAGCAGTTTCAGTAATGTTTACTCTATTTTCTAACGAATGGCATAGAAATTTGGGTAAGAATCACATAAAATCTAAATAACAATTTTGAGAGCATGATTTTTTTGTTTTTCTTTCATACTACAGCTGCTTGTGCTCAGGCCTTACTACTGACCTGCACTCAGGGTTTACTCCTGGTATCCTGAAGAGTTCATAGTACCAGATGGGTACCAGGAATCAAAGCCAAGTCAGCTGCATAAAAAACAAGTGCCTTATCACTTGTACTATCTTTCAGTCCCAGCATGGTCAATTAATTTATTTTTTTCTTTCTCTTTTTTGACTTGCACTTATTTTTTTTATTGAATCACCATGAGATATACAGTTACAAAGTTGTTCATGATTGGGTTTCAGTCAATACAATGTTCCAACACCCATCCCTTTACCTGTATATGTTTCCCATTATCAGTGTACCTAGTTTAGGTCTTACCACAACCCAGGGTGGTCATTTTAACGTTGTAAATTCTCCCAATCCATGAGAATAAAATTATTTATTTTCCTTATGCTATTTCTTTTAAAAGTAACTTACGTTAGTTTTTACATATGTAATAAATTTTTCAATTCCTTTTAGTTTTATTCTTATTTAGTTCATTTTTATGCAATTATAACTGGAATTCATTTCTTGATTTCTTTCTCTAGTAGTTTTGTTGTTTAAATATATAGAAGTGAAACGTAATTTCTGGTATTAATCTTGCAGTTGGCAATTTTGCTGTATTTAGTGTATAGTTTCTATTACATCTAATGCATCCTTACTAAACTCTTAAGGGTTTAATATCTATATTTTCAAATTCCATTCAAATAGCAATAATTGTAAACTTAAATCACATATATTCCTGTATTTTTGTTGCAGAGCTAGTCATAATGGGGACCAGAGCAAAAGAACAGTGGGGTGAGATTTGCCATGAAAACTGTCAACGCAGATTTGATCCCTAGCATCTCATATGGTACCCTAAGCACTACCAGGAGTAATTCCTGAGTTGCAGAGCCAGGAGTAATCCCTGAGCATCAATGGGTGTGTCCCCAAAAGCAAAAGAAGAGCTAGTCATAGTAATACAAAAATAATTTTAAAAATCAAAATTCTTGGGTGATGTTTCGAAACAGAGTGGGATTGATGAGATATACATAATATAAATGCTGGTTGTTTGCTTGGAAGAAATATAATTGTACATTAACAACCTACTAGAGAAAGATAATCACAGTCACGGTCCTCCCGTTGTTCAAGTATTTGCTCGAGCAGGCCCAGTAACGTCTCCATCATGAGACTTGTTGTTACTGTGTTTGGCATATCAAGTACGTCACGGGTAGCTTGCCAGGCTCTGCCATGTGGGCAAGATACTCTCGGTAGCTTGCCGGGCTCTCTGAGAGGGGCGGAGGAATTGGAGGAATCTAACTCGAGTTGGTCATGTTGGCTGCATGCAAGGCAAACGCCCTACCGCTGTGCTCCAGCCCAGAGAAAGATAATATGGTTTAAAAAATGACTTACTTTATAGTTGTTCTAGGTTTACAATATACTTTTTTTGTGGAGGATCACCAATACAAAGCCCATTAAGTCAGCACCTTTAGCTCTATCCCACAGAGGCAGGCATAAAAATGAGACAGTAACTCTCCAGGTTACAACCTAATCTCTACAGTCCCCAGCAAGGGACAGTTTTGCTTTATTTATTTTCGGCATTACATTCCCTTACATTCCCATTATGATGGTCGTTCCTTATAAGCTAACATACAATTTAGGATCAAAGACTAGTATGTTTGCATAGCTGAGGCCATGGGTGATAAGCAATCAGCAATTACCTTTGATGAGTAGCATTGAAGTCATGGTAATCTTCTATTCTAGTGGGGTATTTACTGCTTGGTTGCACATTTGGAAACCATCATAAATCTAAGCCGGTTTTACCCAGAGGACTATCAAAACTTTGGGTTTTTTTTTATTAGGGCATTAAATGCAGCTTATATATCCCTTTTGTTATTTAATGGCAGACTAGTGCCACAGATATGCGACCTTTTCAAGGTACATTTTTCAGTAGTAGATGATAGTTTCAAGTCTTAGTCCAATGTTGGGAACTGGTGCCATCTCTTTCTCAGAACAGGCTCTTGGAGCCATGATCAATTATCAATAAAAAGATTGCCATTTCATTTCCTATAAGAACCCATGCTTAATGGTATCTCAGTATATTACTTTCAAGGGATTGTGTTTACTCCTCTAATCCCACAAAGTACCCCACTCTTCATTAATTATAGAATGTTAATCATTTGCGGATTCAATGAAACAATTAAGATTGTTCATTGTTTTGGAAAAATTGAGTGAAATGTAATATGTAGGTGTCTCTTTCTGTTTCACCCCAAGACATTGATTGATTATAAGTGATTGTAGTTATACACACATGTATTAAAGTTTGGGCACAGAGAATTCTGGATTTATATATTACAGCCTCTTGTTAATAATGCTTGATACATATTTGTTAACAGATTTCCATTTATCAACCTTTTTAAAAACTTTACATTTATTATAACGTTCTAAACTTTTACCAGGACAGAATGCTACAGCTTTAGGCATTAAGGGTGTAAACTAAAGTAAGCCATTTACATTGCAAAATAGCTGTAGAGATTTAAATTACTAGAAAAGAACATATGTTCTTAGATTACTTAACATTTTTATTACTTCCTTGCCTCTAAAACAACTTAATTAAACTTGGAAATAATTAGTATGAAAAACATTATTTTGTCTTTGTTTTAGGTAAAACTTTGTAGGTCAAATCAATTGCTTTTCTGTTTAGAATTCATGAGCTAATTATGCTACTTATATACAGTTAGAATAAAAATCTTGTATACAATTTTTTGATTCTATAAATTTTATGTCATAAACTAGACAATAACTTTTAAAATCATTTTCCACAAATATCTTAAGCCATCAATATATCTGAACTAGTTATTTTAATAATTCCGTGAAGAAACAAAACCAACATATATATTTATACATAGAAAAAGGACTTTGGTTTTTAATGAACTTGTAGATCCTAGGGTAAGAAAACATTTAAACTGCTAATGTCATGAAAATACAAGAAAACTTTCTTCAATTTCATTTTGAAAGTTTTGTATCTCCATTATTTATGTAACATACTTATTTCTAATTGAAATTAATTTAAACCGTAAGATAAAGTCATGAACTATTGCATAGACCCATCATATCTCTGTAGTTTTTTTTTTTTTTGCTTTTTGGGTCACACCCAGCGATGCACAGGGGTTACCCCTGGCTTTGCACTCAGAAATTACTCCTGGCGGTGCTCAGGGGACCATATGGGATGCTGGGACTAGAACCCGGGTCAGCCGCGTGCAAGGCAAACGCCCCACCCACTGTGCTATTGCTCCAGCCCCTGTAGTTTTTTTTTTATCAATATCTCATTATATTTAACACCTTCTATAAAAATTTAGAATAAAAACTCCATTTTTTCATGGACTTAATCAGATTCAGGATTTTCTAGCTTATATTTGTTGTCACTGGAGGTTCCTCCGGTGATTTATATTAAGTAGGCAAGAGAAAGCAGGCAGTTTGAAGAAGAAAATAAACCTACTGTCTCTCTAGCCACTACTGCCATCCTTGGAATGGCTGAGAGATCTAGAAATTATGAAAGTTTGCAATGAGCCGCAGCAGGACATGGATGTTAATGCAACACCAGTTCCACAAGACAGTCATTAAACTGCACCTGATGTCTACTAGTTCTGTGGAGAGAGGGAGTTGATACCTGGTAACTTATTTTGGTAGGTGAGCCTTGGACTTAGCTAAAGAAAGAAATTGCTTTTTGCAGGAAAACAATCATTTCTAGACCTTACCCAGGCTTTTCAGATCAATTGTCTTTCCCTCACAGAAAAAATATTTCAGCAGTAGAGAAACATTGAAGTAATAGGACTTTTATTTAGAGAATATGAGGAAGGGAAGATAGGAGAGAAGAGAGGGAGAGAGGGAGGGAAAGAGGGAAGGGAAGGAGGAATGGAAGTTGAGGAGAAATGAGCTCTAGAGAGAATGCAGGCTTTTCAGAAGTTAAGAGAGTTTAGACTATACATCTCAAAAGGATAGATGAGGGTAGAATATGCACAGGCATCATGTGACCAACATCACAGATGCAGACAGCATGAGCTAGCAACACATGTGTATTCTTTTGTGTAAATTTGTTTAATAAGATTTCTCCCAAAGTGCCCTTATGTAGTCTTTATACCTAGGTAGGAGTCCGTTAGTAGGATGGTTGCCAAGGAGAAGAGTTTGAAACTTTCCATGGTCTTTTTTAATTTTTATTGAATCACCGTGACATAGTTACGACAAATCACAAATGACAACCATCCTGTTATTCGTCGATTTCCTCGAGCAGGCCCCAGTAATGTCTCCTTCATCCTAGCCCTGAGATTTTTAAGAAAGTGCTATATTCAAGGCTCTTTAAGAGAATGAGACCCATCATTGTTACTGGTATTTGGCATATTGGATACGCCACGGGGAGTTTGCCAGACTCTGCCATGTGGGCAGGCTACATTTGGTAGCCTGCCAGTTTGTCCAAAGTAGGAATGAGATAATAAGATGTCATAATAAGATGTTGCGCAGCCGCGAATGCCAGTACCTTCAGTTGTGTGGAGAGTGGTCTCAGCATGGTGGTGGCTGGTCCTGGAGGTCTTCGGCTGCTAGAGCCCTGGTCGGGGCAGGGAGGAAAGCTCAACCCGCTCCCCTCCAAGGGGCCCCGGCAAGGACAGCCAGGCGCGGGGGCAGGAGACTGTGAGAGAGAGAGATAGTTACAGCTTTCATATTTGGGTTACATTCACACAATGATCAAACACCCATCCCTTCTTCCATGGTCTTCCTCCTTGTCTTATCACAATCCTTTGTTAATGCTGAAACTTGTTTCAGAGGGTGGGGATTGGGCATCCAGTATTATCTGGGTCTGTGCTGATACCTGGGCTGGAGCAATAGCACAGTGAGTAGGGCATTTTCCTTGCACGCGGCCGACCCAGGTTCGATTCCTCCGCCCCTCTCGGAGAGCCCAGCAAAGCCTGGCAAACTACCCGTGAAATATTCGATATGCCAAACACAGTAACAAGTGTCACAATGGAGACGCTACTAGGCCACTACACCAAATCGATGAACAATGGGAGGACAGTGACAGTGACAGTGACAGTGCTGTTACCTGTTACAAGTCTTATCAAGCCTTAATTCCTGTTTCCAGGAGTGGGATTGACAATGCTTTTAGTAGCTTTAGGTCTAGGGATAGAGTAACTTCTTCAAATCTGTCTTAGTTTTATCATGTCCCAAGAACTCATTACTTGCCTGCATGCTCATATTGGTAAGTAAATAAAAACATTTTTGTTATTCACTCACCATCAGACAAGAAAAAAGAATTAGCTATTTTAAACTTTAACACAGCCCTTATTTTCTTGAAGTCAAGAACTATTGTTAGACCTACGATATTTTCTTTTCATGGCAGCCTAGATGCCACAACATATAAGAGAATTAAGAAATTAATTTTCCAAACCCAAAGCATAGTATGTGGGCTGGAAAAATAGTACAGTGAACAGAGTGTTTGCCTTGCATGTGGCTGATGTGGGTTTGATTCCCAGAATCTCATATGGTTTTCTGAGCACCACCATGAGAATTCCTGAGTTCAGAGCCAGGAGAAACCCCTGAACATCTCCAAGTGTGGCCCCAAAATACAAACACACACAAATTCAGAGTACAAAACATACAGCTCAAGAATTAGAAACCTCATTCACTGCCACCCAAGGTCATGGAGAGAGGTGTCTCAAGGTAGGTAAATCTCAAATTTTCTAGCTAAAGGACACTTAGATTTCGTAAATTGTAGCTTACACATTACCCTGGGTTTTTCTTAGCTAAGGGTATAGCTTACCCAGTTTATAGACTGACTAAACTATAGGGTATGATTGAGGTAGACTGATCCTACACTGTCTTTAATATTTCAATATTCCACATACAGACAGTTGAATTGACAACACACATACACATATACACATACACGTACAACACACATATACACAGACACTTGATTTTTTGGTTTCTCTTTACACTGTCTTTAATATTTCAATATTCCAGATACAGACAGTTGAATTTACAACACACATACACACATACACATACACGTAAAACACACATACACAGAGACACTTGATTTTTTGGTTTCTCTAATAACAGCAGTAGGGTTGCAATGCAGGTTGAGAAAGGAAATACTGCCTCCAGGGTAAATTGAATTCTGTAAGCCAGTGGAAAATATCTTGTTTTTTTTAAGCCTCACACTCTGGTCTCAGCCTGCTTCCTATGGAAGCAGTTGAGAAAAGAGCTCAATTGGTACCAAGCTGGTGAGTTAAATTATGGCCAAATTGTAAACCTAAGGCATGAGACATTACTATTTTCAATTCTCCAAGCTCTGAGGGAGACAATTAACATTGTGATTATCAGACATAGAGTTTCAAGAAGTGAACAAAGTAAATACTTCATTTTATTCACAATAAAATGCAATTTGCTCGATTTGCTCGAGCGGGCCCAGTAACGTCTCCATTGGAGACTTTGTTGTTACTGTGTCTGGCATATCAAATACTCTCGGTAGCTTGCCGGGCTCTCCTGAGAGGGGCGGAGGAATCGAACTCTGGTCGGTCATGTTGGCTGCGTGCAAGGCGAACGCCCTACCCGCTGTGCTATCGCTCCAGCCCTAAAATGCAATTTAGCGTTTTGAAACAGTTCAAAATGAAGCATTGTTAAAATGTGTAGAGGTAAGATAGACAGTTTAAGCAAGAGAGTACCCATGTTTTTTTATTTATTTATTTCTCCAATGTGGACAGGTCCTCTTAATATTTTTTGGACTTCCTTGTTTGCATTTTCTATTGCCAGTAATAAGATTAAGGCCTCTACTTCTTCTGACTCTAAACTCACCTCTCGATGGCCTACTGCACTTTATTAAAAAATTTGGGGTTAATTAAAGCACTGGTAGAAATTTACAAGAAAATAAAACAATCCTATCAAAAATGGGTAAAAGAAATTAACAGAAAATCCCTCGAAGAAGAAATACAAAGAGCCAAAAGCATATGAAAATTTTCTTTGTATCACTATCATCAGCAAAATGCAAATCAAAACAATGATAAAATCACCACATACCAGAGAGACTGAGACTCATCTAAAAGAACAACAAAGAGTTTGGAGTGGATATGAGAAAAGGGGATCCACATTCATTGCTGGTGGGAATACTGACTGGTCTGGTCTTTTAAAAAGATAATTCCCCAAAGAACTAGGAAAGTAGGAATTGAGCTTTCAAAAAAATCAGAAATTCCATGGCTTGGAATATATATATATATATATATATATATATATATATATATACACACACACATATATATATATCTAGATATATAAACACCAAGCTTGGAATATATAAATATATATTTGTGTATATATATATACATATATATATATATATATATATATATATATATATAACACCAAGTTGAAAAGACACCTGCACACTTATGTTCATTAAAGCACCATTCAGAGTAGCTGAAATCTGGATACAACCCAAGTACCCAAGAAAATATGACTGGATAAAGAAGCTATGGTACATATACAAAATAGAATAATATTAGGCCATTAAAAAAACCACTGTTCTCCCGTTGTTCATCGATTTTCTCGAGCGGGCCCAGTAACGTCTCCATTTTGAGACTTGTTGTTACTGTGTTTGGCATATCGAATATGTCACGGGTAGCTTGCCAGGCTTTGCCATGTGGGCAAGATACTCTCGGTAGCTTGCTGGGCTCTCTGAGAGGGGCAGATAAATTGAACCTGGCTAGGCCAGACTGGCTATACGCAAGGCAAACACCCTACCACTGTGCTATCGGAAAAGATAAAATCATGCAATATGCTGCTATGTAGATAAATCTGGAAAGTATCATTCTGAAAAACGTTAGAAGGAGAAGGACAGACACAGAATCAGCTCTGTTATATGCAGGGTATAAAAATGAAGTTGGAGAATTACAAATACCCAATGGCAACAGAAAACAAGAGCCTGAGAACTTGTACTCAGTAGGAAGCTTGCCAATGTGGGGTGGGGGAAGATACTTCAGGAAAGGGAATATTATAATAATAGTGAAGTGAAGTGTTTGGTTTGGTGGATAACAGGGCCCTGAAAAGAGTTAAAGTGATTTGCATGATACCTTATAGACAGTAATATCATAAATCACAGTGTTTAAAAGGAATAAGTGGCAGAAAAATATGTGCCTGCCAGAGAGGGAGACCATTTCAGGAGTGGGGATGGGGTAATTGGGGACATTGGCTGAGGGAAAGGCACACTGGTGAAGGGATTGTTGTTGGAACATTGTAGGAGATTCAACCATGAATATATTTGTAGCACTGTAGCACTGTCCTCCCATTGTTCATTGATTTGCTCGAGTGGGCACCAGTAACGTCTCAACAAATTGTGAGACTTGTTGTTACTATTTTTGGCATATCAAAGATGCCATGGGAAGCTTGCCAGGCTCTGCTGTTTGGGCGGGATACTCTCGGTAGCTCTCTGAGAGGGGCAAAGAAATAGAATGCCAGTCATCCACGTGCAAAGCAAACGCCCTACCCGCTGAGCAATAGCTCCAGATGGAATAAATTTGTAATTCAAGGAATTTAATTAAAAAAACTGGGAGGCATGCAAAAGTGTGGGTTTAATTAGTGGTATCATACAGATGATTTAAGAAGAAATAGCCATTTTCTCTTGAAAGTTGTAAGATGCCAATTCCTCTTTCCCACTGAATTTTTCAATCCCTCTCAGATACCATCATCAGGACATTTGGTTTTATGGACCAGTCCCCTGCAACTTTATAGTGCTTATTTTCATGGACACTTTCATTTTCATGGACACTTTCATTAAAATTGAGGGGATCCCTCAATTTCATCCCAGACTGGGTTGTCTATTGGAAGCAGAAGACAATGTTTATGAGAAACGGTCTCGTTCTTGACATTCCATTCGCTCTCAACAGAACGAACATCTCTGAATGCAACAGTTATGTGAACCTAGATGGAGAAGTTAACATGATGAATGACCTGGCACCTTAGTTGTGCAGGAGGAAGAGAGCATCTTGGAATGCTTCAAGAGCATCAAAGAAATAGCTAAGAGGATGAAGAACCTCCGGCTCTGGGCACATCTTTTCAATTCCACTGTTCTTCCTGCATTAACATACGCCTCAGAGACCTGGGGCCTACGAAAACAGGATGAGAACACTATTCAGGTCTCCCAAAGAGGAATTGAAAGAGCTATGCTTGGAGTATTCACGCTTCACTGAAGTGAGAGAAAGAATCCGGAGTTCCGACTTCCATGGACGGTTAAGTATCAGGGATGCTGTCTCGTTTGCCAAGGCATCGAGAATCAGATGGGCTGGACACAAAATGAGATTTGGAGGTGACCGCTGGACTAGTGCCGTTATTGATTGGATTCCGCAGGATGTCAAAAGATCGAGTGGCCACCCACCTACTAGATGGTCAGACTTCTCTGTCAAGACCCTTAAAGGTCAGTTTGAGGCTCTTCGTGTTCCCAGAAAAAGCAGACTCCATTGGGCTTCACTAGCACACGACAGGGACGAATGGAGATGTTAATGGTGTCCGCTTGAGCAAATCGATAAGTAACGGGATGTCAAGTGATCAAGTGAATTTGGTTGTAGAATATTAATTAAATTATCATCATAAATTTAAAATAAAAATAGTTGACAATTCGTCACGGATGTGCTTAATTTTTATTGCTTTGGTAGCATGAATAGAGGTGCTCAGGACTTGTTCTTGGCTCTATACTCCGAGATCACTCCTGGTGGGATTCAGGACACCATATGGGATGCCAGGAATTGAACCTGGTTTCCATAATACACACATGTAATATTTCTGATGAACAAAAAACAAGAGCTAATATTCATTTGTATAGCTTGCTTATCTTTCCCTATAATTATAAATTAATGAAAGTATTTTATTCATGAGTATAGGGTGATGGGACCAAGATTATTAAATAGTAATTATATCCTCCCACCATCATGCAATATCTTCACCAAAGATTAAATTAAACACAGCCATTAACAGCTGTAAAATCTTGCCAAAAATTCCACAGCAAGTATCAAAATGACAGCACCCAGATTTATTGAACATAGAGAAGTGCTCTAATCAAGAAAGAAATTTTACCATGTAACAACTATATCCAATTTGGGAGAGATTTTCTTTCTTTCTTTCTTTCTTTCTTTCTTTCTTTTTAATTGAGGTATTATAATTTACAAACTTATTCATGATTAAGTTTCAGGCATATAATGTTCCAACAACAATCTCTTCACAAGTATCCATTTTGCTCCACCAGTAACTCCAGTTTCCCTCCCATCACCCTGCTTCCCTCTATGGAAGACACCCTTTTATTTTCTTTCAGTCACTGCGATTTACAATACCATTACTGATATAACTTCATGTATAATACTTGACCACATTTAAGCACCTGCTGCTCTTCCAAGGAAGGATTTATATCAAAAACCTTTTGACCATCTGTCTAACTTCTTTGACAAGTTTCTGTTTTTCTCTTCTCCCCATTTTTTAAGGGGTTTGAATTTTTCTTGTAACATTCTACCAAATTATATTCAAGATGCTATCTGTCTTGAATATTACACTAACCCCTTATCAGATGAGTTAAGGGAAAATAATTTCAGTTTGTTGTATGTATTTATGGGCTGTAGCAATAGTACATGGCCAACCCAGGATCAATTCCTCCACCCCTCTCAGAGAGCCCTGCAAGCTACCAAGAGTATCCAGCCCACACAACAAAAGCCTGGCAAGCTACCTGTGATGTATTCGATATGCCAAAAACAATAACAAGTTTCACAATGGAGACGTTACTGGTTCCTGCTTGAGCAAATCAATGAACAACTGGAGGACAGTGCTACAGTATGTATTTATAGTTTGGTCATCATTTCCTTTCAGGTACAGAGAACTTTTAACTTAATTCAGTCCCACTTGTTTACCTTTGCTTCCATTTTTAGGACCCCTTAAATATGGCTCTAGATTCAGGTTTCTGCCCAAGTTTTCCTCAATATAATTATGGATTCAGGTTTCATATCAAGATCTTTAATTCATTTCAATTCAACTTTTGTGCATGATGCTAGGGAAATACTTATAAAAAAGAAAAATATGCCGCCCCTGTATGTTGAAAACCCAGTCATCTAATCCTATAATTCTATACTCTAAATGCTGAAATAGTAGGCAAGAACGCTAGAATACAAACAGAGATCAGAATCAACACCAGGTGATTTTGGTGACCTCTTGCAATCTTGCTGGTGAAACCATATTTGATATCCGTGGCTATAGTAACAAATTCTGTATCTCTGGTTGCCATACAGGCTTGCTTAGCATTAAGTCCAGCTTTAACATTGGCCCTGTCCTTGACCTCAATATATTGACTTTATATGCAATATAAATTCATGCATACTAATGCAGAAGAGACAGTCATCTGCACTGACAGATGAAGACAAAATCCTGACAAGAACCTTAATCACATAAAAACTCTAATGTCTAAATATTTTAAACGAACAAGTCTTATTAGACTTGCTCACTGAAAATAAGAAGTCCATGGAAGAGGAACTCAATATGGAGAGATAAGTATGAGAAAATCAAAGAGAAATACTTGATATAAAAAATATAGTAGCTGGATTTGCGCAGGACTGGAACTGAGGCACATCTCTCCGAAACAAAGCTGAATGGCTCCGGGCACTCTCTCCTCATTCAAATAGGTACAGCCCGGCGCCCAGGGCTTGGGACTCTCTTTGGGCATGAGTACGTGCAGCTAGCTTGATCCCCTAGAACAGCCAGTTTTCCCCCTTGATCTGCGTGGGACGGGAACTGAGGCACATCTCACGAAAACAAAGCTGAACAGCTCCGGGCACTCTCTCCTCTTTCAAACAGGTAATGCCCTGCACCCAGCGCCAGGAAACCTTTCCGGAACTGCAGCCGCGTAAGCGGCCGCGAAGTATTCTCCCACTACATATCCCATAGGAACCATAAGTTACCCTCTTAGATGGAACCTTCTCTAGGTTAGCTCAACCACTACAAACACATTAGCCAATAACTCGTTAAGCCTATCTCAATTCATTCTGCATATGAAGCAGAATAGTAACAGTGAACGTGAAGGTCTAAACCACACTGGTCACAATGGTATAGCAACGCAAAAGCCCACCAAACTTTCTTATTGAAGAGGCTAGCCCAGAAGACACCAACAGTACTGTAGTGTTAGACAACCTCTCTGACAAGGAATTCAGAAGGGAACTACTTAGGATGCTTAGGGAACTAAAAGAAACAATAGAAAGCAATGCCAATAAACGACAAGAGGATTTGAAGGCAGAAATGAGGAAAATGCAAATGGAAATGTCAGACCTGAAAAACGTGGTAGGCGAATTGAAAAACTCAGTGGAAGGCCTCAGCAACAGAGTAACAGCTGCTGAGAACAGAATCAGTGAGCTCGAAGATGAAGTTAAGAAACTCTCCAGAAAAGAGCATAAAATGGAAAAGATACTCACAATTCTGGAACAGATGGCAAGAGAAGATTGTGATGAAACCAAGAGGGGTAACATAAGAATTATTGGAGTTCCAGAGGAACAGGAAGAAAACCTTGATGAAGAAGAAACTGTCAAAGACATCATTGCTACAACGTTTCCAGAGCAGAAGAAAACTTGTGACCACATTCTGGAGGCCAGAAGGGTACCAGCTAGAAGAAATCCGAATAAAAATACCCCAAGACATATCCTGATCAAAATCACCAAAACCTTAAATAGAGACAAAATTCTGAAAGCAGCAAGATTGAAGAAAGAAATCTCCTACAAAGGAGCATCCTTAAAATTCACAGCTGATTTGTCTGATGAAACCCTCATGACCCGAAAACAGTGGTGGGATATAGTGAAAAAACTCAATGAAATAAATGCATCACCAAAAATACTTTACCCAGCGAGACTCTAATTCATAACAGAAGGAACAACACACAGTTTTACAGACAAAAAACAGCTCAGGAACTTCATAGACTCAAAACCATGGTTACAAGAAAAACTAAATGGGCTACTTTAAGGAAAGACAGGCCCCTCAAAATGGGTCAAAACCCCATGACAACAATCTCTCTCAATGTCAATGGGCTCAACGCACCAATTAAAGTACACAGAGTGGCAGGATGGATTAGAAAATTGAACCCAACATTCTGCTGCCTGCAAGAAACACATCTCAATAGTCAAAGCAAACACAGACTAAGAGTCAAAGCCTGGAAAACAATCCTACAAGCAAACAGCTCCCATAAAAAAAGCTGGGGTAGATATCCTAATATCAGACCACATTGATTTCAGAGTGAAGGTCACAAGAGACAGTGAAGGCCATTTCTTATTGATTAAAGGATCTGTGCAACAGGAAGAACTTACAATACTAAATATATATGCAGCTAATGAGGGACCAGCAAAGTACTTAAAACAACTACTCATAGATTTGGAGAAAGACATCAATAGCAACACAATACTAGTGGGAGACTTCAACACCACTTTATCACCTCTTGATAGATCAACCAGACTCAAGCTTAGCAGGGACATACTTCATCTGAGGGAAACAATGGAAGAAAGGGACTTAGTAGATATTTACAGGACACTTCATCCTCAAAAAGCTGAAAACACATTCTTCTCAAGCGTACATGGAACATTCTCCAAAATAGACCACATGCTGAGCCACAAAACATACCTCCTTAAAATTAAGAAGATAGATATTGTATCAACAATCTTCTCTGACCATAATGCGCTGAAATTAGAAGTAAATCACGCACAAAAACAGAAAACTAAATCAAACACCTGGAAATTACTTTACTTTATTGAACAAAGAGTGGCTTTGAAAGGAAATCAAAGAGGAAATCAAAAGATTTCTAGAAACGAATGAAAATGAGGACACGAGTTACCGAAACTTATGGGATACAGCAAAAGCTGTGTTAAGAGGAAAGTTCATAGCTCCACAAGCATTCCTCAGGAAGGAGGAGCGAGCCCACATAAATAACCTAACCTCACAGCTTAAAAGCTTGGAGAAGGACCAGCAAAAGGAGAAAAACCCAAACAGGAGGAAGGAAATAATAAAACTCAGAGCAGAGATTAACGAGATGGAAACCCAAAAAACAATTAGAAAGATCAATGAAACCAAGAGCTGGTTCTTCGAGAAAATTAACAAGATCGATAAGCCTCTAGCAAAACTCACAAAGAAATGGAGAGAGAAAACCCTAACAAACTGAATTAGAAATGAAAAGGCGGTTATTACAGCAGAAACTACAGAAATTCAAAGGATCCTCAGGGAGTACTTTGAGAGGCTTTATGCCACGGAACATGAAAACCTCAAGGAAATGGATAGACACCTACAGACTCCCAAGGATGAAACAAGAAGACTTGGAATACCTGAACAAACATATCACCAACAAGGAAATTGAAATGGTAATAAAAAGTCTCCCCAAGCACAAAAGTCCCGAATGTATTCACTAGTGAATTCTTCCAAATCTTTAAAGAAGACTTACTCCCAATCCTCTTTAAGATTTTCCACGAAGTTGAAATATCAAAAACGCTTCCGAACAGTTTCTATGAAGCAAATATTACACTGATACCAAAAGCAGACAGAGATACCACAAAAAAAGGGAATTATAGCCCGATATCCCTTATGAACACAGATGCAAAGATCCCAAACAAACTACTAGCAAATAGAATCCAACTACTCATCAAAAAGATCATACACCATAACCAAGTAGGATTCATCCCAGGGATGCAAGGATGGTTTAACATTCAGAAATCAATCAACATAATCCATCATATCAACAGAACAAAAGATTAAAAGCATATGATCATATCAATAGATACAGAGAAAGCATTTGACAAGATCCAGCACCCTTTTATGATGAAAACCCTAGCCAAAATGGGTATAGAATGAACTTTCCTCAATATATTTATAGCCATCTACCACAAGCCTACAGCAAGCATCATCCTCAATGGGGAAAAATTGAGAGCCTTCCCTCTAAGATCAGGAATGAGACAAGGATGCCCACTCTCTCCACTGCTGTTCAATATAGTACTGGAAGTACTTGAAATAGCGATTTGGAAAGAAAAATATATTAAGGGCATTTAGGTAGGAAAGGAAGAAATCAAACTCTCACTATTCGCAGATGATACGATACTATACTTTGACAACCCTATTACCTCCTCCAAGAAACTCCTATTAACAATAGACTTGTATAGTAAAGTTGCAGGCTATAAAATCAATACCCAAAATTCCATGGCTTTCCTATATGCAAACAGTGAGAGAGAAGAAAGCAACATGAAAAAAACAATCTCCTTCGCTATTTCGCCTCAGAAAATCAAGTACCTAGGAATCGGCTTAACTAAGAAAGTAAAGGACCTGTACAAAGAAAATTGCAAAACACTAATTCAGAACATAAAAGAGGACATGAGAAAATGGAAAGATATCCTCTGCTCATGGGTCGGGAGAACTAACATTGTCAAAATGGCAATACATCCCAAAGCATTGTACAAATTCAATGCAATCCCTATAAGGTTACCCATGACATTCTTCAAAGAAATGGAGCAAACACTCCTGAAAATCATATGGTACAATAAGCCCCCACGAATTGCTAAAGCAATTCTTGGGAAAAAGAAAATGGGAGGAATCAAACTCCCTAACTTCAAACTCTACTACAAAGCAGTAATAATTAAAACAGCATGGTACTGGAACAATGGCAGAGCTGCAGACCAATGGAACAGGGCCGAATATACTGACATCTCCCCTAAATCATTTAATCTTTGATAAAGGAGCAAGAAATGCGAAATGGAGTAAGGAAATCCTCTTTAACAAATTGTGCTGGCAAAACTGGACGGCTACATGCAAAAAATATGGGCTAAGAACTCTGCCTAACACCAGGTACAAAGGTAAGATAATAATGGATTAAAAACCTCAACATCATACCGGAATCCATAAGGTACATTGAAGACAAAGTTGGCAAAACCCTCCATGACATTGAAGCAAATGGTATCTTCAAAGATGTCATGCCACTGGCCGAGCAAGTGAAAACAGAGATGATAAATGGGACTATCTTAAACTAAGAAGCTTCTGCACCTCAAAAGAAACAGTGACCAAAATACAAAGACAGTCTACAGAATGAGAAAGGGTATTTGCCAAATACACATTTGAGAAAGGGTTGATATCAAGGATATATAAAGTACTGGTTGAACTCCACAAGAAGAAAACATCCAACCCCATCAAAAAATGGGGCAATGAAATGAACAGAAACTTTCACAAAGAGGAAATCTGAATGGCAAAATGGCACATGTGAAAATGCTCTACATCATTAATCATCAGGGAGATGCAGACCAAAACTACAATGAGATACCATCTCCCTCCACAGAGACTGGCCCATATCCACAAGAACAAAAGCAACCGGTGCTGGAACGTTTGTGGTGAGAAAGGGACACTCCTTAACTGTTGGTGGGACTGCCGACTGGTTCAGCCCTTTTGGAAAACAGTATGGATGATTCTCAAAAAATTAGAAATTGCGCTCACATTTGACCCAGCATACCACTCCTAGGATATATCCCAGAGAGGCAAAAATGTATAGTCGAAGTGACATCTGCACTTGTTTGTTCATTGCAGCACTCTACAATAGCCGGAATTTGGGAAAAACCTGAGTGCCCAGGAACAGATGACTGGTTAAATTAACTTTCGTACATCTACACAATGTATGTAGTTGTTAGAAAATTAATGCATCTACACAATGTATGTAGCTGTTAGAAAAGATGAAGTCATGAAATTTACATACAGGTGGTACTACATGGAAAGTATCATGCTAATCAAAATGAGTCAGAAAGAGAGGGATAGACATAAAAAGATTGCATCCATCTGGGGGACATAAAGTAACAAAATAGGAGATTAATAACAATGAATAGCCGAGATAAGTACCAGGAGAATTACTCCATGGCTTAGAAGCCAGCCGGGCATTCTAGAGGAAAGGGCAGCTCAGACAGAGAAGGGAGCACCAAATAAAGGGTGTTTGGAGGATCCTCCCAGGATGGGAGATGCATGTTGAAAGTATACTATGGACCGAACATGATTGCCTCTTTTGCAGACCACAACACCCAAAAGGAGAGAGAGAACAAAAGGGAATACCCTGCCACAGATGCAGGGTGGGATGGAGGGGATGGGGGGTGGGAGGGATACTGGGATCCATGGTGGTGGAAAATGGGCACTGGTGGAGGGATGGGTATTTGATCATTGTATAATTGAAACCCAAGCACAAAAAATTTGTAAGTCTACAACTGTACCTCATGGTGTCTGACTAATAAAAATTAATTAAAATCTTATTCTAAAGAAAACACTACCATAAATAAATTAATGAAATTAATTGGAAAATCTGCATTACAAAAGAAATAAGTTTCCAAATAAAAAGACAACCCACTGAGGGCCTCACAATACACTACAAAGCACAGTGGGCAGAGCACATACCTTGCATGTGACCATCCTGGTTTCAATCCTACACAACATATATGTTCTCTGATCACCTCAAGGAGTAATTTCTGAGCACAAAGTCAATAGAAAACCCTGAGAACAAAGACATCAGAAACAAAGTGTGACCCAGAAACAAAGACAACCCACTGCTAACAGTAAAATAATCATGTCTCACAGCAACTAAGGGATACTATCCAAGATATATAAAGCGCCCTTAAATATCAACAACCAATATTTACCACTAAATGCAAGGAACTCACGGCTGCTTCTCCCAGAAAGGAGCATAAAATGAGGTTCCCATAATCATGCCACCAGACTCTGCACCAGGCTGTTTTTACTCAGGGCAACCCAGAGGGGGTCAGTTGAGAGCCCGCCCCACCCCACGGGATCCATACCCAGCAGTTGACCTCCACTATCCAACCAGCACCACGCTCCAGGACACTTTCTACATGCTCGGGCTGAGCCTCACGTATGAGTGAACATATTTCTGTTCATATATTCTTATGACACATTATAAGACACTCCTTACCCATTTTCCATAATTACCACACCATATTTAATGGGGTTCAGACCTTAGGCAACAAATTATATATATATATATATATATACATATATATCCATATATATGTATATATATGAGCCCGACAAGCTACCAAGAGTATCCTGCCCACACAGCAGAGCCTGGCAAGCTCCCTGTGGCTTATTTGATATGCCGAAAACAGTAACAATAACAGGTCTCATTCCCCTGACCCTAAAAGAGCCTCCATACGGTAGCGTTGGGGAAAACCAGTAAGGAGAGGCTGCTAAAATCTCAAGGCTGGGATGAAAGGAGACATTACTGCCACCGGCTTGAGTAAACTGATGAACAACAGGATGACAGTGATACAGTGAAATGCAAAGAAAGGAAGTGACAGGAAAGTAAAATTTTGCAACCATTTTGTAAGAATTCCCAGAGATAATGGTAAAATGGATAAATGGGCAGAGTATAGATTTTTAGGATAATGTAATTATTCTGATATTACAATGGGAAAATATAAGCTCTATAGCAAAACTCCTAGAATATATTTCACTAAATTTAATGTAATGGAAACTATAAAGTTTATATAGTATGATCTGAGAGTACACACTCATTATCACAAATCCTCTAGTATAGAATTTTCATAATAAGGAAGACTGTAGGATTAGAATGTACCTGAAATGTAGCTGTTTAAAGTTACTGTAAATTTAAAGTTACTCTGAAAATAATGATTATATATTGTGCAGTACTGTAGCACTGTCATCCCGTTGTTCACCAATTTGCTAGAGTGGGCACCAGTAATGTCTCCATTGTGAGACTTGCTGTTACTGTTTTTTGCATATTGAATATGCCATGGGTAGGTTTCCAGGCTCTGCAATGCGAGATATATTGTGTATAAAACATATGTTATAAGATGTATACACAATTTGTGGAATAAAAATTTTGTTATATTCCTATTAACTTGGACTCTTTATGTCTCTTCAATCTGAGAGCATGTAGTATTCCAGACTGGAAATTCTTATCTATGTTTTTTGGGTTACCATTTTTCAACAAATTCCCCTTCTTACTCCTTCTAGACTATGATTATTTTTATATTATCTTTGAACTCATCCCATAATTCTCTATTGTACTATTCTTTCTTTTAAGACATTTTCCCAAGTCCTGATATTTCCTAGAAGTTTCCAGGATCTCCTCTTGGTTAACATCACTTTTTCTCACAGTTTTTGTTATTTTGCTGCAAAGGCTTTTCTCTGAGTCTAATTCACCTACCATACTTTTTAGCTCTGTCATTTCTGGTTATAGTTTTCTCAATTCCACTCTTATACTTACTTTTGTCATATTTTCTATCTGTTGCATCATTAAACATCCTCATCATGGTGTCTCAGTAGTCATTATGTGAGAAGCTAAAAGTTCAACCATATCTGCATGGTTAGTTCTTGGTAAAACCTTATATACTATTTTTTTGCTTCTGCTTGGTGGACTTCTAGTTTACTTCCCCATTGTGACCACTATACTCTGAGGGTGAACATTTATAATTTGCCTCTGTAGGATCCCTTTAAAGAATTATACTGAGTATTGCTCTTTTCCTTTTCTGCTGTCTTCACAGAGCAATAGAAGAATAAAAAAATGAAAGCAATGTGAGAAATAGGTAGATTGCATAAGCAATCACTAGGACCGAAGATAAGCAGCCAAAGGGCTGGAGTATAAGTCCAAGGGGAGCAAACATGTTGCCAATTTGCAAAAGTCTGCTTTAAAGTATCGGCTTTTAAGTATCAGCTGGGAGAACCTTACCTGGGAAAAAGCAGGCAGTGTCTTTGATATAAATGTGTGCCTGCATGAATGACAGAGTTTGGGCATGGAGACTGCTGGGACTCAGAAAGGAAGGAAAGGGAATCTGCTTCCAGTACCTAAAAGGTCTTACCTAGGAGGTTAAACTCTTCATGGAAAGAATAGGCAGAACGTCTTGGCAGTGAATGGTATATCTGTTCATTTCATAATCTTATCCCAGTAAAGTTTCAGGTGAGCATGTGATGCAAGGAATTATACTAGGATCAGTAATAATCAAGGCAAGTATTGATCCCTATAATATCTTTGGCCCTAATAATAATTTTAATTAAAATATTTTGAACCAATAGTTTTTGTCAATCAAGATAAAAATCACTGCCCTTTATTTTTCATCATCAGGTGTGTCAAAGGCATCAGTTCTCATCCTGTCCTGTGAATTCTGTGCTACCACTACTGACCCCTTCCTATGTTCTCTGGACTGAAGAGGTCTCTCTAAAATCTATCTCAAACTAAAATCCACGTGGATGTTAGTGCAACCTAGCCTCGATACCACCCTTTCATGTACACCCACTTCAAAGGATATTGGGTCTTATAAATTTTCTGAAATATGTCTATTTTAACCTTTCCATACTAACAAATATTAAAAACTTAATTGCATGACTGGTGAAGTCACATCCCAAGGACACATACATTGTTAGACTAGTATATTATAAAGCATACTACTTGCTGAAAAATAACATTTATGCTAGATCTCAGATATCTGGCATCTTACACTCAAATTGTATCACTCACAATATTTAGTAACAATTGTGAAAGAAAAGATTTCATCTTCTCTGGAATTCAGAGGCAGGCAATTCACAGGGCTCAAATAAGCCCTCAAGCTTCAATGATGAGGAATTCAAATCAATGTTCCATACAAAGGTGATGGAACTAAAGCAATAACTAGAAGAAAAATTCAACCTACTTACCAACTTAAAGATAAACTGATTCAGGAAATAAAATAATAAAAAAATACAATAGCAAGACAGAAAAATAGAACTTAACATAAAGAGGACCACATCGTGATATTGAAAACAAATTACTAGACATCACCAAAGATGAAGTGAAGAAAGAAGAAAAGTAAATGAATGGAACAAAATGTAAAATTCTTAATAGAAAATGGCAAGATAAATAATCTTTGAATAATAGGAATACCAGGAGAGGAAGAGGTAAAGGGGAAGAACAGATGGTTAAAGAAATAACAGAATTTTCCTGATATCTTGAAAGAGGCTCCTGCACAGATTCAAGAGGCCCAAAGAGTTCCAAACAAAATAAACTCAAACAAAAGAACACGAGGACACAATGCAATCAAATGGCTAAATCAGAAGACAAAGACAACTTAAAGCAGCAAGAGAGAAGAAAACCACCCAACAAAATGGAAATAACTTAATGTTTATAATGAACTTTCCATGTGACATCTAACAAGCCAGGAAAGAGTGTAATGACATATTCAAAGCATTGACTATAAAAAACTTCAAGTCTAGAATCCACTATCCTGTAAAACTGTCATTTAGATTTGACAGAGGGATAAGGTAACCTTTTCAGACAAGGAAGAACTGGCAGCTTTTGCAAAAACTAAACCAATCCTACAAGAATTACTGAAAGGACATTTAAAAATAGATTCCTGCATAAACAATTATATCACACACAAATGGAAACATAGCCCCTTATCAATAATAACTCTGAACATCAATGGACTAACCTCCCCTATGAAAAACATAGACTAGCTGAATGGATCAGGAAAAATAATACATCCATTTTCTGCCTATAGGAAACAAACATGAACATTCAGGGTAAAGATTTATAGTGAAAGGATGGAAAACAATGACACAAGTCAATGGAATACCAAAAAATGCTGTGACAGCCATAGTTGTATCAGAGCAAATCCCATTCGACATAAAGAAAGCAATTGTAGAAAATGAGGGACACTGTTTATTGATCAAGAGAACACTAGATCAAGAAATACTGTCATCAACATCTACGCACCAAATGAAGGCTTAGTGGAGTTCACAAAGCTTCTGCTCACAAACTTAAAGAAACACATTGACAGAAACACAGTAACAGCGGTAGACTTCAACACACCACTTTTCCCACTAGACAGATCAACCACACATACTATCAGTAAAGAGACAAGAACCCTAAATGAGTGGCTGAAATAACTGTATCGTTGGACAATTACAGGACTCTAGAAACCCCAAAATAAGAATATACATTCTCCTCTAATGCACACAATAGATTCCCAAGGATATATTACATATGAGGGAACAACTCAAACTTACATAAATTTACAAACATAGAAATTGTATAAAACTACCTTCTCAAAACCTAATGTCATGAATGTAGAAATTAACTACAGAAAGAAGATGAGGAAAACTTCCATCACTTAGAAACTGGACAAAATACTGTTAAAGAAGAAATTGGATCAAAGAGGAAATCAAGGAAGAATAAAAAGATTTCTTGAAACTAATGAGAATGAAGACATAATCTACCATATTCTGTGAAATACAGCAAAACAGTACTATGGGGGAAATTGATGGCAATGCAGATATGAATGAGAAGGCTAAAAAACCTAAATCAACAATTTAAACACACCACAAAAATCTGGAGAAGACACAAAAAAGCAAAACAAAAAACTTAGCAGAAGGTTGGAAGTAATAAAAATAGAGCAGAAATTAACAGCATAGATACCAAGTATACAATTCAAAGAATCAATGAAACAAGGAGTTGTATCTTTGGAAAAAAATAAATAAGATAGATAAAACTTTATTTAGACTCACAAGAAAAAATAAAGAAAATATGTGCAAATAAATTGGATCAAAGATGAAAGTGGAGAAATTAAAATGAATCCTTCAGAAATTCAAAATATAATGAGAGGTTACTATGAACAATTCAATACTCTTAAGATGGAGAACCTAGAAAAAATGAATCAATCCCTAGAATCTTATAATCTCCCAAAGCTGGAGAGGAGAAAAAAGAACAATTGCAAGTAAGGAAATTAAAACAGAAATGAAGAGTATCCCCAGGAAAAAAGTTCTGTTTCAGATAGGTTGGAACTGGTGAGTTTCATTAAACCTTCAAAGTTTACTGCCTATATTTCATAAGCTCTTCCAAAATAACTAACTCAAAGGAAAGATTCATAATACCTTCTATGAAACTAACATTATATTAATACCCAAAGCAGACAGAGACACTTCCAGAGAAGAAAATTTCAGACCATTCTCCCTGAATAATATTGATGCAAAAATCCTCAACACAATCTTCTTTAAACGAATCCAGCCACATGTCAAAAATATGCACCTTGTCCAAATGGGGTTCATCCTAGGGATGCAAGATTGTTCAACATAAGCAAAATATTTGGCATATTAATTCCACATTTTTAATAAAGGAAAAATAAAAATCATATAATCGTATCAATGCATGCAGAATAAACTTTTGACAAGATCCAATATCCTTTTATGATGAAAAAAAAGATCCCTCAACAAAATAGAGGCAAAAGGAATATTTCTAAAAGATAATACTGGCCATCTATAAAAAGCCCACAGCCACTATCATCTTTAATAGCAAAAACCTTAAATAATTCTCTCTGAGATGAGGTACAAGACAAAGATTTCTACTATCTCCACTTCTATTCAACATAGTATTAGAAGTCCTTGTCTACAGTAACCAAGCAATAAAAACAAATATAAGGGATACAAATTTTTTAAAAAGTACTCAAATTATCACTATTTGCAGATGGCATGATTATATACATAAAAGACCTATAGAGTTCACATAAAAGTTTCTAAATTATTAAATACATTTAATAATGTATTGCTTTGTCAATACACAAAATAGTTTGCATTCTTATATACAAAAATATATCTGATGAAAAAGCAGTCAAGAAGCCTATTCTCGTTTAAAGTAATATCCAAAAATATCAAATATCTAAGAATCAGCTTAACAAAAGATGTGGGAGATCTATGCCATGGTAACTTCAAATTGCTTAGGAGATAAAAGAAGACCTTAGGATATAGAAAATTATCCCATTTCATGGTTTAGAAAAATCAATATTATTAAAAAATATCCTACCAAAGTTTTCATATAGATTCAAAACAATCACCATCCAAATTCAGATGACATTCTTCCAAGACCTAGAAATGTCATTTTTTTTTCATCATCCTGTTATTCGTCGATTGCCTCGAGCAGGCCCCAGTAACGTCTCTTTCATCCTAGCCATGAGATTATATTCAAGGCTATTTAGGAGAATGAGACCCATCATTGTTACTGGTATTTGGCATATTTGGTATGCCATGGGGAGTTTGCCAGACTCTGCCCTGTGGGCAGGCTACATTCAATAGCCTGCAAGTTTGTCCAAAGTATGAATAAGACAATAAGATGTCATAAAAAAAAGTTCTGTTAAGATGTCCGCATTCCCGGCCGCGCGGTTCCGGGATCTGGATTTTATAGTCTCTGAGTCTTGGCCGCTGATGGGATTACACGGCGCCAGGGGGCCAGGTGGTGGGTGTGACCCCCGCCTACTGGAATTTGGAGGATCTGGGTGGAAGATGCTCAACTCCAATTCGAGTAGGCTTGGAGGTCTCGGCCCCGGAACCCGCGTGGCTTTGTCCCTCTGCCAGTACCTTCATGTGTGCGGAGAGTGGTCTCAGCATGGTGGTGGCTGGTCCTGGAGGTCTTCGGCTGCCGGAGCCCTGGTCGGGGCGGGGAGGAAAGCTCAACCCGCTCCCCTCCAAGGGACTCCGGGAAGGAACACCCAGGCGCGGGGGCAGAGACTGCACTGTTCTCGTCCGGGATCTGGATTTTTATAGTCTCTTTTTTGCAGTCTCTGCCCCCGCGCCTGGGTGTTCCTTCCCGGAGTCCCTTGGAGGGGAGCGGGTTGAGCTTTCCTCCCCGCCCCGACCAGGGCTCCGGCAGCCAAAGACCTCCAGGACCAGCCACCACCATGCTGAGACCACTCTCCGCACACATGAAGGTACTGGCAGAGGGACAAAGCCACGCGGGTTCCGGGGCCGAGACCTCCAAGCCTACTCGAATTGGAGTCGAGCATCTTCCACCCAGATCCTCCAAATTCCAGTAGGCGGGGGTCACACCCACCACCTGGTCCCCTGGCGCCGTGTAATCCCATCAGCGGCCAAGACTCAGAGACTATAAAATCCAGATCCCGGACGAGAACAGTGCAGTCTCTGCCCCCGCGCCTGGGTGTTCCTTCCCGGAGTCCCTTGGAGGGGAGCGGGTTGAGCTTTCCTCCCCGCCCCGACCAGGGCTCCGGCAGCCGAAGACCTCCAGGACCAACCACCACCATGCTGAGACCACTCTCCGCACACATGAAGCTACTGGCAGAGGGACAAAGCCACGCGGGTTCCAGGGCCGAGACCTCCAAGCCTACTCGAATTGGAGTCGAGCATCTTCCACCCAGATCCTCCAAATTCCAGTAGGCGGGGGTCACACCCACCACCTGGTCCCCTGGCGCCGTGTAATCCCATCAGCGGCCAAGACTCAGAGACTAGAAATGTCAATAACATTTTTTATGGAATCAGAAAGAACCACGAATAACCAAAACCATGCTGAAAAATAAGAAGCTAGGTGGTATTTTATTACCTAATTTTGAAATACATTGTAAAGCTATATTTATCAGTATTGCATGGTTCTAGAATAAAAACAGACCCTCTGATCAATGGGTGAGAATCGAATCACAATCATGATCACGATCATCCTGTTGTTTGTCGATTGCCTCAAGCAGGCACCAGTAACGTCTTCTCGTCCTAGCCCTGTGATTTTAAAAAGTACCATATTCAATGCTCTTTCAGGGTTAGGAGAATGAGACCCATAATTGTTACTGGTATTTGGCATATTGAGTACACCACAGGGAGTTTGCCAGACTTTGCCGTGCGGGCAAGACACTTTCGGTAGCCTACAGGGTTCTCCAAAGTAAGAACGAGATAATAAGATGCAGCGCGGCCGCGAATGCAATACCTTATGATAAAACCCCATCTATATGGGCAGTTCATTTTTGAAAAAGAAGCTGAGTACATGAAATATAGTAAAGATAGTCTCTCAATAAATGGTGCTAGGAAAATTGAATGACTATGTGTAAGAAATTAAAGCTGGATCCAAATCTTATACCTCCCACAAAAGTCTGTTTAAAGTAGCTCAAAGACCTTGAGATATGATTAGACACTATAAAATACAGGGAGAAAAATATAGGCAGAACACTTCAAGATTTGAAACCCAAAGGTGTTTCAAATGATCTGATGCTTCTTTTTTGTCATTTTTTAATCATTATTATTTTTTAATTATTTATTGAATCACCATGAGAACAGTCACAAAGCCTTTCAGTTCAAGTCTCAGTCAGTCATACAATGATCAAACACTCGTCCCTTCACTATTGCACATTTTCCACCACCAACAACCCCAGTATACCCTCCCTCCCACACCCCCCCTCCCACCTGTGTGGCAGATTTCCACTTTATTCTCTCTGTCTATGTTGAACACATTCAATATTACGACAAAAGACCCAACATTGTTATTTGGAATTTTCTCACACATTCAGACCTGCCACAAAGACATCATTAGATAATTTGTTTTCTATGAAGAGCATATGATGTTGTGTGGCCACTATTGTGGCCACACAAATTTGGATTTCTGATATTTTAGTAATAAACCTAGAGGGATTACTGCCAGAAGCCCCTGGGTTACAATATTGGTATGTGTGCCTCATGGTACCATGGTCGTTCAGAAGCCGGAGGAGGCTTTTGAGGGTGGCAACCCAAAGCATTGCCATGGCGGGGAGCAGGGCCGATTCGACCCCCCATCCCATGAGGCCCCACGTGCCTCATCAATGCAGTTTCATACCTGGCTGTTCATTAGGCTATAAAAGGTGGAGGCCACCATGCCGCCACCACAAATGGGGACAGGTGGAGGGACAAACACCCTTCCCTTCCCAGGGCGGCATAGCACCATAGTTAAATGCACAGTCCAGATGCATTTCAGTTGGGCGTTATATTTTGCTCAGATTTTCCCACCAACATTCAAGCCTGTTTTTCAGGGACAAACGCTAGATCATTTACTTTCCATTGATCACTTTGCATATCAGAAATTGTCACGGATCTGATATTTCTTACAAGCACAGCACAATCAGAAATAAACAAATAGTACTGCATAAGATTAATTATATAATGTACGGCAAAAGAAAAACTGGCTAAAAACTAAGACAGTTAACTGAATGTGAAAAATATTAGCATTCAACACATCAGATAAAAGTTTGATATCCAGGATATATAAAGAACTCACAAATATCAACCCAAAAATTCATTTTTGATAACCCGATCAAAAATGGGGAGAGGTAATGAATAGACACTTCATAGAGAAAGACAGATGGATGACCATTAGGCACATAAAAATAGGTTCAGTATTATATTATCGTTAGAGAAATCCAAATCAAGACAATAATGAGAAACCATCTCACTCCAGTAAGAATTCTGCATATCAAACAATGTATGAACAAGGTGTTGACGGGTATGTGTTGTAAAAGAAACTCCATTCCACTGCTGTGGAAATGTTGTCTAGTACAACCCTTGTGGAAAACAGTATAGAGAGCTCTCAGTAAATTTAGAATTGAACTGCCATATGATCCAGCAATTCCACTATTGGGCATCTACCTCTTGGACATTAAAACACTCTCTAAAGGGCATATGAATACTATTATTCATTGCTTTACTCAATACAAAATCAAAGATAATGTATCAACGTAAGTGTCCAACAATGAATGAATGGATTTTGAAGATGTGGTGTATATACACAATGAAGTTCTATGCAGCCACAATGAATGATGAAATCATGCAATCTTCTGCAACTTTGTTGAACTGGAAGATATGTTGGGTGAAGTAAGCCAGAAGAAGAAAAACACAGGATGATCTCACTTATCTGTGATGTATAGAATACTGAATGAGAAAATGTATTCTTTATATTGAATTAAGGCTATTATTTAAACTTAAATAAGAGATTGAAATTATCCTGATGTACCTGAGTTGATTTTTTAATTTTGGGGCCACAGCCAGAGTACACTTGGGCTACTCTTAACTCTGCACTGAGAAATTACTCCTGGCAGTCCTTGGGGGATCACATGGGATGCCAAGGATTGAACTCAACTAGGCCACATGAAAGCTAATTGCCCTACTTGCTGTACTATCTCTTTAGCACCCTGCTGTATCCAGTTGAATTATAGTTTTTGAAAACAAAAGAGTAATTCAAAATACAGGCAAAAGTGATGCTTCGATATATGGTATTAATCAAAAATAGCACAAATTTGGAAACAGTCTAAGTGTCTAAGAAGAGACAACTGGACAAATAAACTCTGGTATATTTATGCAATGACATTGTAACTACTCATCTACAAGATAAAATGAAATCAAGCCGTTTGCTACTATGTATATGGAACTTTAAAAATCGTGTTTGGGCCGGAGAGATAGCATAGCAGGTAGGGCATTTGCCTTGCATGCAACCGACCTGGGTTCGATCCCCCGGATCCCATATGGTCCCCCAAGCACTGCCAGGAGTAATTCCTGAGTGCAGAGCCAGAAATAACCCCTGAGCATCGCTGGGTGTGACCCAAAAAGCAAAAATTAAAAAAAAATAAAAATCGTGTTTGGTGAAGTCAGTCAGAAGACAGATAGATACAGGATGAACTCTCTTTTATGTGAGGTATAAATAAAATGGTAGAGGAATTAAAAATGGCCAAAAGCAACAGATCCTGAGGACAGGTAGACATAACTGAGCTTTCAAAGGGTAAGGGGAATGAGAGGACTATGAGGCGACACTAAATGAACTGTGCAGGGAAGTGGACACTCTTGGAGAGTATATTGAAATGCTCTATGTGTGAAAAATACCATGAACAGTATTGTAAAACATGGTGCCTCAAATGTACTTAAGAGAGAGAAACAAACATGGAAAGAGATATGGTTAAATATATCATAAAGGTCAAAGATATTTTATTCATGAAAGTGATTTAAGCAACTTGCTGACATTGAAGTGGATAAAGTGTTAGGAAATGTTGGAGGCCTCAAGACCTTCAAACTGCCATCCAAGAGCTTGCAAAGAATAGAGGACTTCAGTCCCTTACGTGGAATTATATTCAGCCATCAACTTGAATGAATGAGCATAGTATAATCTAACTAGAGTCTCCAGTGAGGAACACAGCATAAAGGATTTTATTTTAGTTTTATGGATCCCTAAGCATAGGAACCAACTTAGTTTTAAGTTTAGTTTTTGTCTGAACTTCATGCCTCCAGTAACATGAAATAATATATTTTTGTTTTAAACCATAAAATTTGTGCTTCTGTATAGTAATAGAAAATTAATAGAGCTTGGTATTATGAAGCTAGAAAGAGGCTTTTATTGGAAAAATCCATATTTTCACAAGCACTTACTTTCTATATGTTCCCTCTTCAGTTTCTGTCATCTCAAAGAAAAATGTTCTGTTTTTGGAGGTGGAGGGCCACACATGGCAGTGCTCAGGGCTTACTTCTATCTCTACATTTAGGTATCATTCCTGGTTTTGTTAGGGGACCATACGGGATGTCAGTGATTAAACCTGGGTCAACCATTGTGGAGTATGGTAACAGGCACTGGAGCAGATAAGACCTGACATTGCAAAGCGACCCAGAAGTGACGCCTCGCAAGAGGGAGTATTTGGGCAAAGTTGACAATAATAGGGTGTCACCACAGGATGTTCGGCCTTGCGCCTCACTTGACCTCTTAGCCATATGCATCAGAGACACAAAAACTGTCACGTATGCTTAGCAGGTCATCCTAACCACAGCATCTAGCCTTGATTGGGATTGGATCAGGGCAAAGTAGAGAAGAAAAGGTGATAGGCCAATAATGCTGAACTTTATGTGATTGGAACTTCTTGTACGCTGAGACCCTCTATAAAATGTGTGTGTATTTGGCAATAAAGTGAAAAGCCACAAGTTGCTCCCAGAGGGTGTTTCTTTGTGCACCCGTCATTCTTCACCCCATGTCTGTCCTGACCCAGTGCACAATGTGTCCAGGAACATTGGGGAAAACTTTTCCCCAACAAGCCATGTTCAACACAAGTTCCCTATCTGATGTACTATTACATCCCCTGAAAAAAAAATGTACCTATTATTCATAAGTCTATAGTCAAAAAAAGAGACTATAGCCTAGTATTAGTTCCTGGATCACAGTTCTGATTAGAAATAGAACCATTGTGATACATAGAGATTTATGTATGTATACATATAGTTCACGGCAGAGCCTGGCAAGCTACCCGTGGCATATTCAATATGCCAAAAATAGTAACAGTAAGTCTCATAATGGATATGTTACTGGTGCCCACTCAAGCAAATCGAGGAACAATGGGAGGACAGCGCTACAGTGACAGACAGTGCATACATATAGTTATATGTAATATACCTACACGCATATGATACACATATCTGTACATATGCAAAATAGATAATCCTAATGCATAATATGCAAAATAGATTATCCTAATGCAACATGTTAATAATGGAATAACATTGTATTGGTAATATAAGAATTTTATTACTATCCTCAAAAATTTTCCAGAAATAATTAACTTACCTAAAAGTAAATTGTTGAAAAATAAAATCCATTAATCCTCATATGTTTGCTAGTCATGAATGATAGTGTTTTAATGGGGAAAATTATACTAATAATTTAGGATCTATAAAAACATATGTGTATAAATATATGCATATCTATCTATTTAAAATATTCAAGATAGACTTTCTGCTTGCTGCTCTGCTATCCCAGATAAGGCCTCCTTGCCTCAAGCTGACATCACTGGGCCTATTCAGGAATGGGAAAAGGAGACCCTCCATACCAGGTGTGTCCCAGCAACTTGCAAACTGAACTTGCACCATATTATCGGTTCACACCACAGTTTTGAAAGTCAAGGATGCTTACATGTAGATAGATCTCAACAAGTTACATGAGTCTCACAGTTATGATTTCTGTCATTACATGAGATGAACAAAGAAGAAAAAGTCCAAACCTCAGTCTATTCACTCACCCAGTCTAATCACTCAGCATTTTCTAGGGAGCTAACTGCACAATTCTATCTCTAGCACATCAACAATATGATTAAACCAACGAGGTAAACACATAGTAAGCACACCAATATGTCTTTGGTGACATAAATAACATAAACTAAGATATAAATAGCATCAACATCAACCATCTCAGTAAGTCATCAGACCACGTCTTTAGTGAAATCATCATGGGAATGTTTAAGAAACTCAAAGAAACTATTGCACATGTAGTTAGCAAAGTACAACAAAGATAAGTAAAAATGAAAAATAATTAAAATCATAAATGACAGAAATAAAGAGCATGCTAAGATGATATAATAATACTCAGTGGATGCAATTTATAACAGAACAATAGCAGCTGAGCAAAAAGATCAAGGTACTCCAAGACAAGGAACAACCACTAGGAAATAGAAAGTTGTAAATTGTCTGAAATGAAATGAACAGCATACCAGAGAACTAGGAACGAGTTAGAAAGGAACAATGCAAGAATCACTGTAGTCTCTGAGGAACAGGAAGGCAATCTGATGAAGAAACAATGGTTAAATAAACCACTAATAAGAATTTCCCAGAGTCGAGGAAAACAGGCTTCTAGATCCAAGAGGCCCAATTATCACATAATTTGTAAATTAATGTGTTTGGGGGATAAATGCCAAGAAGTGAAATTGGTGGGTTATTTGGGAGTTTCATTCTTAAATCTCCATACTGATCTCTAAAGAGGCTGAACCACAAAACATTTTGGGTAATAGTTATTGAGGGCTGATTTTTTTCACCACATACCATCCAAGACTGGTTGTTTCTAGTGTGTTTGACATATGTTGGCCTGACTGGAGTGAAATGATAGTTCATTGCTGTTTGATTTGCATTATCCTAACCGGTGATGCAGAGCACTTTTTCATATATCTAAGTCTTCTTTAGAGAAATGTATGTTTACCTTCGTTCTCCATTTTCTCAATGGAGTCATTGTGTTTTTGGTTGAGTTTTGTAAGTGTTTTATAAATATTGGATACTGGGCTGTGATCTGAGTATTGTGTATAAATATTTTCTCCCATTAAGTAAGATCTTTCTTATTTTAGTCTGTTTCTTTTTTATGAGAAAACTTAATTACTTTAATTATAACAATGTGATGTACAAAGTTGTTTATAATGCAGTTTTTCATGTAGACAATACTCCAACACCAATCCCACTTCCAGTGTGGCATTGCTACCAACAGTTCCCCCAATGTCTCTCTCACCCCCAAAAACTTGCCATCTTATTAGGAAAAAATAAATTTTACTTCATATTACTTGGCACAACAAAGTTGAAAATAGAACTATCTGTATGTTTTCTTTAAGCTTTGAGTTTTATAAGTACTTTATATATATATATATATATATTTCAAATAGCAATCTCTTGTGAGTTGTGTGGTCTTATGCATTTGCAGGTAAGTTTTTCATTATTAGGTTAAATGAAATACTTTATTAAAAATTGGTCTGCATCTGTATTTATGTGTATATATCTCTGAAACATACATACAACTCACATGTATTTCTGATTTCCCTAAGGGCTGTCACAGAGGAGTATATCTACAGTGTAGAGAGCTGCCTGAATGCAGTAGAATGTGGCTTGGCAGAGGTACTGCATACTCAAGGAAGGGCCAGGAAAGGGGAGAAATTAGGACAAGGAGGGTCTAGTAGTATCTCTTTCCCAACATCCTCCTTCTTGAATTATTGAAAAATGCCGCAGTCTCCAGTGTTCTTTTCTACTTTGCTTCAGGAAAAATTTGTTCCTAAAAGATGCATATCTGATTAGGTTTCCCTTCTAGTTCAGAGAATTTACATGGCTTCCCATTTGGTCCCCTCCTCAGAATGGGTGGTTTTAAAGTAGGAGTGGTACAAGGCATCTACTTCCTTCTAAACTTCTCCTCCTCTCACTTCTCCAGTGCTTGGTTTACAGTGGGAAGGGATGAAGTCACTTGCTCTATCTTGCCTTAGTTATTTAATATGTTAACATTCTCTGGATCCCAACTGAATATGTACAGTGGTTGGGAAAGACGACTTCTGATGCTTACAAATATCTGTCTCTCTTTCTCTATGTTTCTGTCTGACTCTCTCTCCCTCCCTCCCTCTCTCTTTCTCTCTCTCTCTGCCTGAGAGTAAATAGTACTCCTTAAGTCCCCTTACTCATACTCTGAACTTGACACTCAAGTAAATTGACCCTCCTCATGACTTGCAAATGGCATAACACCTTCTAGACTCATGAGTGAGTGAAACTTTAGTGTCTTTATCACTCCACTAAATACCTCAAATTCAAACCCAAAATTTTAAGTTTATTTACTCAGACTCCACAGGCTTTGGGATGTACAGGACCAAAATCATTGTTATGATTTTCTGAAAGATTATGTTTTTAATTTGCAAACATCTCTATCCTGAGATTCATTCATATGCACATACATGTCCACTATTTATTTCAAGTAGAATGAACACAAGAACCTTCAACTCCATTTGTGCAAAATTAACCACCACATCCTTATGTTCAACACACTCTGGTTCTGTAGTCAAGCTGATATTCCTGCAAAATATCACCACAAAATGATATTACCACCTAGCCTATTGCTCTTTTCATTCTATTTTACCTCTAAGTGTTTCTGAGATTTTGGCAACAATTCTGCTCCCTGTCATTTGTGTGACATCTTATTCCCTCTATCCTAATTCAGACCAACTTGTCATCATCACCTTACATAACTCAACTCCTTGCTATCTCCAGCAAAACATTTCCTCCATCCTGTGGACTAATAAGGCAGCCGCACTCCTGATCTTCAGTTTTAACCTTGGCTCTCATCTATCTGAGGCCATGATATTGATCATCTCATTAAGGGAAAGCAAAGATTATCCCTCCCAAACCTGTGAGAATGATGTAATACAAAAGATAGGAAACTATGCAGAAATGTAAATTAGAAATAAATTTACATTTGAAAGAAATGTAAATTATTTTTACAGGTAAATTTTTTGTGTTGAAAGAAGTGTGGAAATTCCTCAAAAATTAAAACTAAAATTCCATGTCATCCATTTTGCTTTGGGGCATTTACCTAAAAAATGCAGAAACATAAAAATGAAGAGATATAGAAAATTCCATGTTCCTTGCGGCATTATCTACAAATGCTGATAATTAGAAATTACCTAAACCCCCATAAACAGATGGTTGAATAAAGATGCCATGGTATATACACAGGGTGGAATGCTACATAATTTTTTAAAAACATAAATTCTGTCATTTGCCAGAATACTAATAAGCCTGTTTGGTTTATGCTTATTGATAAATGTCAGAGAGTGAAAAATAAATGATGTATGATTTGCCTCATAAGTGGCATATTAAAAAAAGAACAAATAAAAATCAAGATAAAAAAAGAAAAAAGAAAATAGAACTATCAGCAATTGATCAGTTGAAGTTGATTGATTACAATTGTTTTATCTCACATTGTAGTTACTAAAGTCATTGTCTGAAGATTTACTGAACTGGTTGGTGCTGGTTGAGCCTTCTGTGTTATTGTTTTCTGTCATTGGCCTTTGTGGCTTCTAAGTAATTTTTCCCATCAAAATTTCCATGCACCTACTGTGTTGTTAATACTGTGAAATTTTAGGAGGGAGGTGTGCTGTGACTGTGGATGAACTCTGGAGATGAGCCCATTTTTATGGCAGACGAGCACAGAAAGATGGGAGGGGAATCTGCCCATATCCATTTTAAGAAGGTCTCATAGTTTTCAGCCTAGAAAGCAACGTACCTGGGAAAATTTATCATTTGGTGGCTTGTTATAACTCATTTGTAAAACTGGCCCATTTACATGGCAGAAAAAGTTGGGTAAGATGGCTGCTGGGCTTATCCAGAAGGAAGGGGAGACTGCCCACACCCATTGTGTAAAAACCGCAAAGTTTTCTGTCTGGAGATGAATCTACCTGGGGAAATTTGGTAGTTCTGTGGATTGTTCAAAAACTTGATAATTTTAAAAGATCTGAGTTTTAGTTATATTTTTAAAATATTTGCTATTTTGTTCAAATGTGCCATTGACTATTGTTTTGAGGTAATTAATGTATTTTAAACCTCATGGAAATCAAAATCCTAAGGAAAATAGGCTTGGTTGGGAAAAGTAAAATAAATATGAAAAATCAAACAGTTGTTACAAAATACAGACTTGCAATGAAACTGGGTACAAACATTTCAGTACTCTTGGAATAATGGGCATTCAAAAGGATAATGCAATCTTCTAGATGGGAATAAATAAATGTAATTTTTGTTAAACTATACATATGTTTTTCTTTTATAGATTTTAATAAGTCTTCTCTGAGATCTGTGTCCAAAGAAAATGTGTAAATGGCACATTGTCCTTTTTTTTCTTTTTGAATCACACCCAGTGATGTTCAGGGGTTGCTCCTGGCTCTGCACTCAGAAATTACTCAGTGGTGCTCTGGAGACCATATGGAGTGACGGGGATCGAACCCAGGACAGCCATGTGCAAGGCCAATGCCCCAAACTCTGTATTATAACTCCAGCCCATGACACCTTATCCTGAGTCAGAAATGAAGCATTTTATTTTCCCTCTTCTTGAAAAATTAAGTGTACCTTTTAATATTACATAGAGATAGGGGGAAAACTAATCATGTTACTAAAAATTCGTAAAGATCTCTACTCTGCTAGCATTGTAACAGTATCCATTCGGATACTTTGAAAGTTTGATATGAAGTAATGATTCCAAATCAATATTATAAGTTAATATTAAATCAAATGCTGGACATTTAATTGTATTAACTTATATTTCAGATAAACTTATAAAGCAGATGGGCCAGACACGTAATGCGGGTTGGAGATGACTGCTAGACTACAGCTGTTACAGATTGGATTCACAGGACATCAAAAGAAGACATGGCAGCCCACCGACGAGATGGTCGAACTTCTTAGTAAAGACCCTGAATGAATGGTTTGGTATTGTTCATGTTCCTGGAGTGAGCAGATGCCATTGGGCTACACTAGCATGCAACAGGAATGAATGAGATGTTACTGGTGCCCTCTCAAACAAATAGATGAGCAATGGGATGACAAGTGATACAAGTGATATTTCAGTTTTCTTAATACCTTTAGCAGCGAGCGCCAGCCCAACTAGCCGCTCCCCCCCCCCACAGGTCTGTACCTGCTTGGCACCCCCTCCCCACCTAAACCTGCAACCCTGAAAGCCAGCCACTGCCGGGACCCTGGCCTGAGACACCTGCTGCCACTTCTGCAGCGAGTGTCAGTCCTACTAGTCGCCAACCCCCTCAGGTCTGTACCTGCTTGGCGCCCCCACCCCACCTAAATCCACGTCCCTGAATGCCAGCCGCCCACGGGACTCCAGCCTGGGGCACCTGCCTCCACTTTCACAGCGAGCGTCAGCCCAACTAGCCACCGCCCACCCCAACAGGTCTCTAGACTAGTATCTGGACTGGCTGGGGGCATGGCCACCACTGTAGGAGGCGTGGCCTCCTCAGAAGTGGGTGTGGCCTTCTGTGTAGCGGGCAGCCAGTCACGCAGACGTAGATACACTTCGCACTCCTAGCATTCTCATGTCATCCTAACCATCATCACCTAATTTTGTGGAAATGTCCTGGCTGACTAAAACACAATAGGACAATAATCCACCGGCCTACTCCAGTTACAACAAAAAAACAGTGCACCCCAGAAGCTGTACAAGTCCAATATAAAAGAGCACCTCCTCCAATGCTTCACTCATTGCCTATCATAAACCACAGAATAATGTCTGAGAAGAAGGACATATACGAGAAGGGGAGAAGGGTGACCACCATCGACCAACCTTATTGAGAATCCTTTCCCACAATAAGAGGGAACAGTGCTGGTGAACCTCAAAGTATTACCTCTATACAACCACAACAGCATGAAGAAACAGCGCAAAACTCCACTATGAGTAGAGGACAAAGAAAAGAGTCCTGAATACTCAACAGGGGCTACCCATAAATATGAGCTCTCCAATAAAGAATTCATGATGAAATGCTGAGGATGTTCAAGGAATTCAAAAAATCAATGGAGGGGACATCCAGAAAATTAAAGGAAGAAATGAAAGAAACAGTGGAATGGATAGCTGAGAAAATACAGGAAGAAATGAGAGCAGAAATAAGAACACTACAAAAAGAAATGTCACAAATAAAGTATTTGGTATATGAAATTAAAAACTCACTGGGTGCCCTTAGCAGTAGAATGACTACAGCCGAAGACAGGATCAATGACCTTGAAGACGAGCAACAGAAATCACATACAGAACAACATACAATGGGGAAAGACCTCAAAATAGCTCTAAGATGAATCAGATATCTAGGGGATGACATCAAGAGATACAACATTAGAATCAACGGGGTACCAGAAGGACAGGGAGGCAATCCCAACGAAAACACCACAGTGAAAGAAATCATTGCTGATAAATTCCCAGAGTTAAAGAATGCAGACACCCAGATCCAAGAAGCCAGAAGGGTGCCAGCTAAAAGAGACTGAATAAAAACACTCCAAGGCATATCATAGTCAGAATGATTGATTCCGTGGATAGAGACACAATACTGCAAGCAGCAAGGTCAAAAAGGGAAATCACAAACAAAGGAGCACCCCTTAGATTTACAGCAGAACTATTAAAGGAAACCCTCCAAACCCGAAGACAATGGTGGGATATAGTGAAAAACTCAATGAAATGAACGCCTCACCAAGAATACTTTATCCAGCTAAACTCTCATTGAAACTCGATGGAGCGATACACCATTTTTTATATATATATATATATATATATATATATATATATATAAACAACAGCTCAGGAACTTCATAGACTCAAAAAAAAAAACCTAAAAGAACAAGTAAAGAGGCTCCTGTAAGATAAGTAGGAAAACACTTACAAGCACAACCAACCCCTACAGAAAGATGGCACAAAAGCCCATGACAATAACCTCTCTCAATGTCAGCTGTCTAAATGCACCAATCAAGAGACACAGAGTGGCAAAATGGATCCAGAAACTGAAACCAACATTCTGCTGTCTAAAAGAAACTCATCTGAACATTCAGAGCAAACACAGACTCAAAGTTAAAGTATGGAAAACTATCCTGAAAGCAAACAGCTCCCTCAAAAAGGCTGGGATCGCCATACTAGTAACCGACAACATAAATTACAGGTTGAAAAAGATCAGAAGGGACAAGGAAGGCCATTTTCTATTTATCAAGGGATACGTACAGCAGGAAGAAATCACACTCTTAAATGTATACGCACCTAATAAGGGACCAGCTAAATGCTTAAAACAACTGCTAACAATTTTTAAGGAGGACATTGCTAGCAACACAATAGTGTTCAGAGACTTCAACATTACCTTATCACTTCTGGATAGATCAACAAGAACAAAATTCAACAAGGAAAGATTGGTTTTGAAAGAAGAAATAGAAGAGAGAGGGCTAATAGACTTGTACAGGGTTTTACATCCCAAAATGAAAGAATACACATTCTTTTCCAATGCACATGGAACATTTCCCAAAATAGACCATGTGCTAGGCCACAAAACATACCTAAATAGAAACATTAAGCTAGAAATAGTATCAACAATCTTTTCACACCACAATGTGCTGAAGATAGAAGCGAATCAGACAAAGACATCGAGAAACAAATTAAACAACTGGAAATTAAACAACTCAATGCTGACCAATGAGTGGACCAGGATGGTAGTCAAGGACAAAATCAAAAGATACCTGGAAACAAATGAGAATGAAGACACGAGCTACCAGAACCTATCGGACGCAGCTAAAGCTGTGTTAAGAGGAAAATTTATAGCTTTGCAAGCATTCCTAAGGAAGGAAGAAAGGGCCTACATAGATAACCTGACCTCCCAGCTCAAGATCTTAGAAAAAGACCAACAAAATGAACCGAAACTTGGTCGAAGAAATAATAAAATTTAGAGCAGAAATTAACAATATGGAAACCCAAAAAAACAATCTGAAAGGTCAATGAAACTAAGATCTGGTTCGTTAAGAAAATAAACAAGATGGATGAATCATTAGCAAGACTCATAAAGAAAGAGAGAGAGAGAACCCTAATTAACCAATTCAGAAATGAAAAAGGGGACATCACAACAGAAACCAGTAAAATTCAAAAGATCATCAGAGACTACTTTAAGAGTCCGTATGCCACTCAACAAGAGAACCTAAAAGAAATGGATAAATTCCTGGATTCCTATAATCTCCCAAGATTGAACCAAGACGACTTGGGATACCTGAATAGACACATTCATATCAAGAAAATTGAAACTGTATTAAAAAGTCTTCCCCAAAACAAAAGCCTATGCCAGAAGGATTCACTAGTGAATTCTTCCAAACATTTAAAGAAGACCTGTTGCCAATTCTCCTCAATCTTTACCAGGAAATTGAAATAACAGGAACTCTCCCAAACAGCTTCTATGAGGCACATATCTCCCTAATAAAAAAGCAAACAAAGGCACCACCAACAAAGAAACTATAGGCCAATATCTCTGATGCACACAGATGCAAAGATCCTCAACAGAATATTAATGAATAGAATTCAACAACTCACTAAAAAGGTCGTATACCACAATCAAGTGGGATTCATCCCGGGGATGCACGGATGGTTTTACATTCAGAAGTCAATCAACATAATCCCTCATATCAACAAAAGGTAAAGGTAAAGGCCCTCCCGTTGATCGTTGATTTGCTCGAGCGGGCCCAGTAACGTCTCCATTGGAGACTTTGTTGTTACTGTGTCTGGCATATCAAATACTCTCGGTAGCTTGCCGGGCTCTCCGAGAGGGGCAGAGGAATCGAACTCGGGTCGGCCATGTTGGCCACTTGTTAGGCGAACGCCCTACCTGCTGTGCTATCAACAAAAGCAAAGATAAAAACCATAAGATCATATCAATAGATGCATAGAAAGATTTTGACAAGATAGAGCACCCGTTTATGATGAAAACTCTCACCAAAATGGGTTTTGAAAGAACTTTCTTCAAGATAGTCAAAGCCATCTATGACAAATACATGGCAAACATTATCCTCAATAGGGAAAAACTAAGGGCCTTTCCTCTAAGATCAGGGACAAGACAAGGATGCCCACTATCACCACTTCTATTTAATATAGTACTGAAAGTACTTGTAATAGCGATTAGGCAAGAAAAAGACATTAAAATATCCAGATAGGAAAAGAAAAACTCAAGCTCTCGCTATTAGCATTTGATGTGATACTATATCTCGAATATCCTAAATCCTCTACCAAGAAACTCCTAGAAACAATAGACTTGTACAGTAAATTCGCAGACTATAAAACCAATGCCCCAAAATACATGGCCTTCCCATACCCAAATAATGAGAGAGAGGAAAATGACATGAAAAAAATAATCCCGTTCACAATTGTGCTCCAGAAAATTAAATACCTCGGAACCAACCTACTTAAGAAGTCTAGGACCTCTACAATGAAAACTACAAAATGCTACTCCATGAAACAAAAGAGGACATGAGGAAATGGAAACATATCCCCTTCTCATGGATAGTAAAAATTAACATCATCAAAATGGTATTACTCCCGATTCCATTATACAGATTCAACACAATCCCTATAAGGGTATCCATGAAATTATTCAAAGAAATAGATGAAGCACTCCTATAATTCATCTGGAACAAAAAACGCTCACGCATAGCTAAAGCAATTCTTGGGAAAAAGACGTGGGGAGGTATTACTCTCCCCAACCTCAAACTCAATTACAAAGCGGTA
Source organism: Sorex fumeus (assembly GCF_029834395.1). NCBI lineage: Eukaryota > Metazoa > Chordata > Mammalia > Eulipotyphla > Soricidae > Sorex > Sorex fumeus. The sequence continues at coordinate 10,481,641 of NW_026606115.1, forward strand.
GTAATTAAAACAGCATGGTACTGGAACAAAGGTAGAGCCACAGACCAATGTAACAGGGTGGAATATCACACAACCCCCAATGTATAAACATCTAATCTTTGATAAGGGAGCAAGAAATGTGAATTGGAACAAGGAAAGCCTCTTCAACAAATGGTGCTGACATAACTGGACAACCACATGCAAAAATATGGGCTTATACCTCGACCTAATACCATGCACAAAAGTCAGATTAAAACAGATTAAATATCCCAACATCACGCCAAAATCCATAAGGTATATTGAAGACAAGGTCAGCAAAACCCTGCACAAAATTGAGTCTAACAGTATCTTCAAAGACAACACCATGCTGACCAATCAAGCGGAAACAGAGATATACAAAAGGGATTCTCTTAAAATAAGAAGCTTCTGCACCTCAAAAGATACAGTGACCAGAATACAAATATAATCTACAGAATGGGAAAGGATATTCGCCTAATATCCATCCGACAAGGGGTTGATATCAAGGATATACAAAGTACTGGTTGAACTCCACAAGAAGAAAACATCAAACTCCATCAAAAAATGGGGTGACAAAATGAAAAGAAATTTTCCCAAGGAAGAAATCCGAATGTCTAAAAGGCACATTAGGAAATGCTCTACATCACTAATCATCAGGGAGATGCAAATCAAGACAACAATGAGGTATCATCCCACACCACAGAAATTGGCCCACATTCAAAAGAACAAAAGCAAAGGGTGTTGGCATGGATGTGGTTAGAAAAGGACTCCCCTTTACTGCTGGTGGGAATGGTGACTGGTTCACCCCTTTTGGAAAACAGGATTGTTGTTTCTCAAAAAATTAGAAATTGAGCTCCCATATGACCCAGCAATACCACTCCTGGGAATATCTCCCACAGAGGCAAAAAGGTATAGTCGAAGAGACATGTGCACTTTTATGTTCATTGCTGTACTGTTCACAATCGCCAAAATCTGGATAAACCCTGAATTCCCCAGAACAGACAACTGGTTAAAGAAACTTTGGTACATCTAAACAATGTAGTTCTATGCAGCTGTCAGAAAGATGAAGTCATGGAATTTACATACAAGTGGTACTACATGGAAAGTATCATGCTAAGTGAAATGAGTCAGAAAGAGAGGAACAGACATAGAAAGATTGCATTCATCTGTGGAATATAAAGTAACAAAATAGGAGACTAACACCCAAGAATAGCCGATATAAGAACCAGGAGGTTCACTGCATGGCTTTGAGGCCAGCCACACATTTTAGGGGAAAAGGCAGCTCAGATAGAGAAGGGAGCGCCAAGTAAAGGTTTTTAGGAGGATCATCCCAGATTGAGAGATGTGTGCTGAATGTAGACTATAGACGATACATGATTGTCACTCAGTGCCTCTTTTGCAATCCACAGCACCCAAAAGAGAGAGAGAGAGAGAGAGAGAGAGAGAGAGAGAGAGAGAGAGAGAGAGAGACTGAGCAAAACGGAATGCTCTGACACAGAGATGGGGTGGGAGGGATGCTGGGATCATTGGTGGTGGAGAATGGGCACTGGTGGAGGGATGGGTACTCAATCATTGTATAACTAAAACCCAAGCACAAAAATTTGTAAGTCTACAACTGTACCTCATGGTGTTTCACTAATAAAAATTAAAACAAAAGAATATCCTTAATACTTGGTACCCCAAATATGAGTGGAACCAAAAGTTTCTTATGGATCTGGGGCAGGTGAGCATATCAATTAGGCTGAACATTGAGAGTCTAAGTGCTCAAAAAGTATATTGGCATAAGAGCAGTGTTTTTAAGATACAGTGTCTAATGAGTTAAAAAAAAAACAGCACTTTTGTCTCGTCTAAGATCTAGAATGATGCTCTGCAGATACCCAGACTAAAGTAGACTAGCCTTCTGACTCACAAGTTATGGTCCTATTGTGCCTATGCAAAATAACTGCTACATTTACTGAAAGCAAATTTAATCCTTTACCATAATAGTAAAGGTGAAGAAAACACCTTTATTTTGTATGGAAACTAAATTCTAGTCCAATAAATAAATAATAACTGTAGTCGTTTTTTGTTAGCTACACGTGGTGGTGCTCAGGGATTACTTCAGCCTTTCAATTCAGGATCATTCTGGGAGGGCTCAGGGTGTAGGCGATAAAGCCTGCATTAACTGTATGCAAGGCTAGTGCCCTACCCAGTGTGCTATCTCTCCAGCCCCCCCCCCCGCCCAAATAAATGTATATTTTTAAAAAACTAAATATTATTTATCTCTACCAGCAAAGTAAAATTTCTTTTTACAGAAGTCCAGAAAAATCAGAAGCTAACACTTTATTATTTTTTTTTCTTTTCGGATCACACCCGGCAATTCACAGGGGTTACTCCTGGCTCTGCCCTCAGGAATTACTCCTGGCGGTGCTCAAGGGACTATATGGGATGCTGGGAATCAAACCCGGGTTGGCCACGTGCGAGGCAAATGCCCTACCCACTGTACTATCTCTCCAGTCCCAGAAGCTAACACTTTATATTATAACACATTCATCACTATGCAAAAGAAGAGAACCAAAGCTCAGTTTATGACCAGTTTTTTCAAACACTCTGCTCTTCTTGGCTCATGGAAAATTACTCTTTTTCTTCTGAGGTTTAACCAATGTTTTAAATAGTATTCGTAATTTAACATGTCTTATCTCTCCTTCAGACTTTGACAATTTAGCAAATGCTGGGCCCCATTAACTAAATCACCATAAGATTTCATTCCCTTATCTATATCTATGTGTATTTTTTCCAGCAAGAAGTAGCTATAGAAAAGAGATCTTCTATGTTAAAATCTTCTTAAGCAATTATGTTTAAGATTCATTTACCATTTAAGGGATGGTGTATATTGCAGACAGAGATAAGAGGAAGAACTCCTGGAAATAAGATTTCTCGGGAATAAAAAAATACCAAGATGGTTAATAAAGAAGTATATAATCACTTACCCTGAATTATCTGAAAAGAATTGAGGAATCACCCAGATGCATAAACTGAGGTATCACCTAAAGAAGGAAGAATCTCTTGGGAAAAAAGGAGAAGCTACAGGAAAAATGATCATGTTAATAAAAGGTATTTATGAAAAATGCCATTGAGAAGCCAAGGTCCATCTTCCTAGTCACACCATAGTAACAATTCCCCAGGTGATGCAAATTGGGAAAAGCCTCACTAAACAATCACATCTGCAAAGGCATGTGAGGTACATTTTATCTGTCTTAGTATTTATCCCACATTTCAACCTGGTATGTGTGCTTCCCCTAATCTCTGTCCTCCTGTTTCTCAAAAAATTAGTTCACTAAAATAAGTTGTCTGTGACTCTACAGTGAAGTCACTGAAGACATTCCTTTGATGCCATTATTGAAGAGAAATTTATTTCCTGAATACTTCTACCTACATTTCCCTCAGTGTATTTTATGTACTCGTATCTAATATAGCTATCCTTGATCAAATTTGAATTTACTTTTGTGAATGGTGTGAGATACACTTTGTTTCAAGTTTTATAAATTGCTATACAATTTTCCCAGGACTAATGTTGAAGAGAATTCTCTTATTCTACTTTATATACCTAGCTCTCTTATTGTAGATTAACTGTCCATATATATGAGATTTTATCTCTGGGCTCTCAACTCCATTCCATTGGTTTGTGAATATATCTTTATTCCAGGGCCACACAATTTTGAGTGTTATAGCATTACTGTACAATTTAGAATCAGGAAATACAATCTCTCACATATTATTTTTTTCTTAGAATTTCTTTCGCTACAGGAAGTTTTATTATTGCAGCAAATTTTATAATAGTTTGTTCTTCTAATAGTCCTTGAATAATGACACTGGCACTGTAAATGAGGATTTTATTGAATCTATATACTGCTTTGTAAGGATGACCATTTTGACAATGACAACTCTTCCAATCCATGAAATACTTTACCATTTATTTGCAGCAATTCTATTTTTAACAGTGACTCAGATTTCTCTGTATAAATATATTCTATTTTTTGTTAAGTTGATTTAGAGGCATTTGATGTTTGTGGACCCCATTTGTTTTAAATTGAATGGCCGTGAGATATACGTTACAAAGTTATTCATGATTTGGTTTTAGCCATATAATGTTTCAACACCCATTCCTTCATCAGTTTACCTTTCCTGTCACTAATGTTCCCAGTTTCCTTGACCCCACAACCTCCTTCCTGTGTCTATCACAGGCACTTCTCTCTCTTTCTCTCTCTTTCCCTCTTTCTCTCTCTCTGTTTCTGCCTCTCTGACTCTGTCTCTCTCCACTTTTTAGCATTATGGCTTGCAATATCGATACAAAAAAACTTTTAGCATACATTTCATGTATGCTAAGTGAAATGGGTCAGAAAGAGAGGAACAGACATAGAAGGACTGCACTAATTTGTGGAGTATAAAACATCATAACATGAGGCTGACACCTAAGGATACACAGGACAAGAAGATTGCTCCATAGCTGGAAGCCTGCCTCATGAGCAAAGGGGAGAAGGCAGCTGGAATAGAGAAGGATCACTAAGAAAATGATGGCCTGAGGAACCAGCCTGGTGGGAGATGTGTGCTGAAAGTAGAAAATGGACCAAACATGATGACCTCTCAGTATCTGCATTGCAAACCATAATGCCCAAAAGTAGAGAGAGATTATGGGGAATATTGTCTGTCACGGAGGCAAATAGAGGGTGGTAAATGGGGGCATACCGGGGATATTGGTGGTGGGGAATGTGCACTGGTGGAGGGATGAATGTTTAATCATTGTGTGATTGTAACCCAAATATGAAAGCTTGTAACTATCTCACGGTGATACAATAACATTTTTTAAAAAGTTTATCATGTAAAGAGATATACATTATACTATCATGTAAAGGGATACTTTCAGAATCTGTGGACCCTATTTTGAATAAGATTACCTTTCTATTTCTTTACTTCTAGGTTTTATGTTTATACAGACATGCCACACATTTCTTGGTGATTTTGTAACCTGCTACCTTTCTGTATTTGTTTATTGTTTCTCAAAGATTTTTTGATGAATATTTAGTGTTTCCTATGTATATCATCATATCATCTACAAATAGTGATGATATAACTTATTTTCAAATTTGGATCTCTCATTTCTTTTACTTAGTTGATTGACTACTAAAACTATATTGATAGCATAAAAGAAATTGAGAAAGCTTACTGTAGTTTATTCATGAGAGTTGCTTTCAGTTTATCAACATTTAGTATGATATTGGCTGTGGGTTGTTGTAGATTGCCATTACTGTCATGAAGTATGATGCTTTGATTCATTTTCTTGAGTTTTTTTATGAATGGATATTATGAATTATTTGGCCTCAAGTAAAATTGTAAAGTAAAAAACGTTGTCTATTTCTTGTGGGCATATAAAAAAGTTGAATTTAAAGAAATGAATTTACAGTATTCTTAGGTGTCAGCCCCTGAATAAAGTTGTTTTTCTCATATCAAATATTACCTTTTAAATATTTCCCATAATTGGCAAATTTTGAAACATGGGTACAGTAACTATTTCAGTCTTCTGAGTATCATGTATACAGTCTTGCTGCATTTCAGAATTAGGCACTTCATAGATTCATAACTCATGCAAACGTCTTAAATTTTGGGTATTAAATGTGAGATTAAATTCTTTTTCTTCACATGGAGAAACTTGGGATTGTGATATTTCTCGCACTTGTAGGCCTCTATGCTTTGGGTATCTTTTAAAGTGAGATGTATCTCATCCTTTGCTACACTTTTTCTGATATATGTAGGAATTTTTGATGTGTAAAACACCTATAGCTGGTAGAAACAAGGGCCATGAGGATTATTCCATGGTTGGTAGCCTGCCACATGTGCTGGGGAAGTTAGGATAGAGAAGGGAGCACTAAGTCATTGATGATTGGACGGAACACTCTGGATGGGAAATGTGTGCTGAAAGTAGAAAAAGCAGCAAATATTATCTGTATTTCAACCATAATGTCCCAAAGCAGAGAGAGACCAAAAAATAATGTGCCTGCCATAAAGGCAGGAGATACTTGGGGTGGGTGTGGTGGGAGGAATACTGGGGATATTGGTGATGGAAATATATGCACCAGTGGGTGTTTGGTCATTCTATGACTGAAACTCAATCATGAAAGCTTCGTAACTGTATATCACAGTGATTCAATTGAAAAAAAGTCACCCAGCTGATTTATGGATTTCTTTAGAGGAAACTGTTCTGTTTTACCACAGATTCAGTGTTTCCATGGAAGGAGATGATTTTAGGAGAATCACAGAACAGAATTCTGAAACTGATCTTTTGTTTTAATTTAATTTAATTTTATAAAGTTTTCACAAAAATTTATTACATTCAATATTCCAAAACCAATCCCACTACCATTACATCTTTCCAACACAATTATTTCAAATTTTCCCAACCACCATCCAAGCCTGCCCCAAAAGCAGGCCCTAAATAATTTATTTTGTATTGCTTATTATGAACAATTTGCAAAAGTTGATAAAAAAAGCTTTCCTTAGAAGAAAGTGTTTGAAGATTCTTGAATCTCACCCTGCAGCCATTAAGTCCTTGTATAAGAGATAACAAACATGTTGTTACAGGATGAGCCTTGTTTGATAATATTTTATTTTTTAATTTATTTTTATTTAATCACCATGATCTACAGTATAAGTAGATGGTCATGGACTGGATCATGCTAAGTGAAATGAGTCAGAAAGGAAGGGATAGACATAGAATGAATGCACTTATTTGTGGAATATAAAATATAATAATAATATGAGATTAAGACCCAAAGATGGTAGAGACAAGGGCCAGGAAGATTTGTCCATGGTTGGAAGCCTACCCCATGAGCTGGGGGAGAAGGCAGCTGAGATAGACAAAGGATCACTGTCAATGATGCTTGGAGGGAATAGTTTGGGATAGGAGATGTATGCTCAAAATAGACAAAGGATCAAACATGCTAATATTTTCTTAATTGAGATTGTTTGCATTCTACTTTACACCCCATCCAATGTGCCGCGCTACTCCTGGTACACCAGTGGTGTACAATGTGAGGTGTTGTGTGGCCACAAATGTGGCTGCAACCTCCAGGAATTCTAAAATTTTAAATAGGGTGATACAGATGGAAGTAAATTTTTAACTCCATAGTGATTTTGGAGTCCAGAGGCATCTCTACAGCTTGTTCATTTCTTCTGAGATTAATATGTGAGTCTCTGGATCATGGCCAGTTAGTGAGCTTATAGGGTGTCAGAGGAAGTTCGTGTGTGCCTTCACTTATTTATAAACAGGGTGTCAAACATGAAAAGCATTAATCACACATTTTTATTCCAGTACAAGGACAGAGAAACAAATCTTTAAAACAGCAGTAATAAAAATACCCTTTGCCACTTGCTTTCAGCTAATATATTGTGACAACAGCAAAAGAAAAAATAGTAAAACAATTTTCAGCATACCATTAGAACAAAAGGTTTTCTTTTCCCCTCAAATTTCCATCGCATAAAATAATTTAATTTTCTTATCACTAAAACATATCTGCCTACAGCTTAATCACAAGCTTTCAAAGTCTTTTAACTCTCTTTGTCAGAATATTCACTTCTATATTATGATGCTTTGGGGAACAAAGCTATTTTCATTGCCTAAAATCACAACTCAAAGTTACAAAAGAGTAGAGGTAAATTTTATTGAAGTTTTTCTCCTGAGTGAAAATACTGCTGCTAATAAGTCACTTGAATGTAAATGAATTTAATCTATTTTTAAATTATTCATTTTAAAGGCACCATGACTTACAAAGTTATTCATTTTTGAGTTTCAGGCATGCAATGTTCCAGCACCAATACACTCACCAGTTTCACTTCCCTCCACAAGAAACCCTAATTCCCACCCACATTTATCTCTGTAACACTAACTTTGTTAAAAAAAAAAAAAACTTAGGCATCGTGGTTTACAATAGTTTTACTGATAGGATTTCATGCTTGACACATTTCAGTTCAACATCATCCTCCAAACTTCGCACCTCTTTCCACATTGCCTCAGAGTCCCCTCCCCAACTTACCCACCTGCCCCTTCTTGAATCCTGCACTCTCTTGTAGGCCAGTTCTCAGTTTCTGTTCTCTATCGGCAATTGCCATTCCTTTAGTAACTATGTTTTGGTTATTATTGGTCCTTCTCCTTAACTTCACTCAGCATGATACTCTCTTGCTCAATCCACTTAGCAGTAAATAGCATGATTTCATCTTTTTCTTACATCTGAGTATTATTCAATTGTACATATGTACTATAGTTTTACAGTATTTTTTAATCCAATAATCTGTTCTTGGACATTTGGGCTGTTTCCTAATTTTAGTTACTTTAATAATGTTGCAACGACCATTGGAGTGCAAATATCTTTTCTAAATAGTAATTTTGGGTGCGTGGGGTATATTCCAAGAACTAAAAATTAAAGTTCATATGGAAGCTCAGTTTATAATTTTTGAGAGGTGGCTGTATTTTTTTCTTAAATGGCTAGACAAGTCAACAAGTCAACAGTCAACATACCCACCAGCAGAAAATGAGGGCCCTGTTTGCTTTTTCCACAACCATACCAGCACTAGTTATTACTTGTTTTATTGGTCACTGTGATGTGTGCCAGTCTTTATGGTATGATATTACATCTCATTGTTGTTTTGATTTGTATTCTCTTAATGATTTGTTACAGATAGCAATTTTTCATATGCATTTTGGCCATTTGTATGTCTTATTTAGGAGGTTTCTGTTTATCTCTTCTCCCCATTTTTGGATAAGGTTGAGTGTTCTTTTCTTGTAAAGTGCTACCAGTGATTAATAACTCTTGGGTATTAAATCTCTATCAGAATAATGATGGAAAAATATTTTTCCCAGTCTGTGGGGTATCTTATTATTCTGGTCATTATTTCCTTTGTGGCACAGAAGGTTCTTAATTTAATATAATACCATTTGTCTATCTTTGCCTCTCTTCTCTTGGACAATAGCATTGAATCCTTGAAGGTACCTTTAGCCACAGTACTGTGTAGTGTTTTGCCCATGCTTTCCTCAATAAACTTAGGAACTCAAGTCAAATATAAATGTCTTCAAGCCATTTAGATTATAATGTTGCCCCTTATGTTAGAGATCTGAATTCTAGATTTTTTTGCATGTATCTGATCAGTTTTTACAACACTTCTCATTAAAGCGTTCTTGTTCCAGTTCACACATTTTGCTACTTCATTAAAGATTAACAATCCATATACTTGGAGATCTATCTCCAGGTTCTATTTCAGTGGTATGAGAGTTGGCCTTATTCTGCTACCCCACTGCTTCTATCAATACAGCTTTACAGTGTAGTTTAAAGTTGAGGAAAGTGAAGTTTCCCATCTTGTTTTTTCCTAGGATTGCCTTGTGGCTATTCAGAGGGTTTTAATTACTCCATATAATTTTCAATAATGTTTGATATATTTTTTAAATGCCATGGGTGTACTTATAGAGACTGCACTGAATCTGTATAATATTCTGAGGAATATTGCAATTTTCTTAATATTTATCTTTCTACCCCAGAAGTAGGGGAATATTTTCATTCATCGTGTTCTCTTTAAGATTAGTAGTGTTTTATAATTTGCTTTGTAAAAAATTTTCAGGTCTTTTGTTATGCTCATTGCAGGTAATTTTTCCACAGGCACAATAATGAACGTGATTTTTTAAATTTCTCTTTCTTATTCTTCATTATTTGCATATAGAAAAGCCATGAATTTCTGTGTTTTGATTTTGTAGCCTGCGACTTTACTATGTAGGCTATTGTTCCTATTAGCTTTTTGTAGATTGTTTTAGGATGTTTTAACTATAATATCATGTCTCCCACAAAAATGAGAGTTTGACTTCTTTTCCAATCTGGATGAATTTAACATCTCTTTATTGACTGCTAGGGCAAAGACTTCCAATACATTCCAATATTGAATAGTAGTGGTTAGAGTGCACAACTTTGTCTTGTGTCTTTGATCTTAGAAGCAAGGCTTTCAATGTTGGCTATGGTCTTGTGGTAAATGATTTTAAATATGTTTAGGAAAGTTCCTTTAACTCTCATTTTACTGAGAATTTTTTTTCCTGATTGGGTGCTTAATCTTGCCAAATATTTTTTTTTGCATTCATTATTAGATCATGTGATTTTTATTTTTCTTTGGTATACGATGTATTATGTTGTAGTATGTTACATTATGTATATTATTGACTTGAATATGTTAAATCACCCTTGCATCCAGAAAAAATCTTACTTGGTTACGGTGTATGAGCTTTATGATGTGTTGTTCTATTTGATTTACTAATATTTTGTTGAAGATCCTTGCATCTATCGTTACCAGGGATATCAATCTGGGCATTTTTTTTGTCTGTCTCTCTCAGCTTTGGGTATCAGAGTAATGCAAGGTAAAGAAATTGTTTTGGGAGGGCAGGGTTATGTTTCTTTGTTGTTTTTGTTTATTGGTTTTGGCGCCACACGTGAAGGAGCACAGGCCTTATTCTTGGCTCTGCATTGAAAGGATCACTTCTGGAGGACCTGGGACCAAATCCATGTTGGCTTGGTTCAAGGCAAGAGCCCTACCTGTTGTATTATGACTCTGGTCCTTTCTATAGATATGTTTTAAAGAAAATTTGTATTAATTTTTAAAGAACAAGAAGATATTTTTAAAAAGGACAAAAATGGTCTCATAATTCAAATAAATGAAATACATTTATTTATGGGCTGTATGGGCTGGAGCAGTAGCATGGTGGATACGGTGTTTGCGTTGCATATGACCGACCTGGGTTCAATTCCCAGCATCCCATATAGTCCCCTGAGCACCTCCAGTGGTAATTCCTGAGCACAGAGCCAGGAGTAACTCCTGTGCATCGCCGGGTGTGAACAAAAACATAAAAAAATCTATGGGCTAGAGTGATAGCACAGGGGGTAGGGTGCTTGCCTTGCACACAGTTGACCTGGACCAACCCCGGTTCAATTCCTCCACCCCTGTCGGAGGGCCTGGCAAGCTACTGAGAGTATCGTGCCTGCATGGCAAAGCCTGGCAAGCTACCCCTGACATATTTGATATGCCAAACACAGTAGCAAGTATCATAATGGAGACATTACTGGTGCCCACTCGAGGAAATCTATGAACAACGAGAGGATAGTGCTACAATGCTACATTTATTTATAGACTTTTTATATTCCTATATGCTATCTATCTCTTTAATTCTTTCTTAGAAATCCTTTAAAATAAAACCATATGACATATCTATTATCATTCATTCAAAATGCTAATTTCTATAAGCAATGAATAAAGAATCATCCTTAGGGCAGTGTATAATTACCTAAAACTAGAATTCAGATGCTAATGATTGATACAGATGTGGAAATACTGCAGTTAAGAATTGCTGTCAAGGATTGGAAACCTGTTTAATTCTAAAATGCGGTCTTTGGCCACAAAATCTAAGAATGAAGAAATTACTTTAAAACCAAATTTGGAAACTGTATCTTTAATAAAGTGCATATCCAAATAGAGTGTGAGTGCAGAAGTATCTGACAAATGAGTAAATGGTACAGAGGCTAGTGTTTGGTATATAATCTTCATTTCTGTATGCTGGAGTGTGCCTGCTTATCAAAACCCTATCTTTTGATAACTTAGTCAATAGCTCTGAAAAACCTCGGTTTTGCTGATATTTGAATCTCCGATTCTATGCATTCTTGACAATGGGATATTTCTCATATTCTTAAATTTTCCCCATTGTATTATAAGAGGAGATACAAAAAGGAAGTAGTAACTCGGCATTATTCAGGGTATAATATTTTATACAGAGTCCAATTTTTATGCAGGCTTATCATTATAGTGTGATGTTATCTCTAACTTGATTTGTCAGTAAAAGAACAAACAATAACCAAACATACATATTTTCATTATGATGGTTTTGTTATTAAACTATCAGGGTGAGTTAGAAAAAGACAATTTTTCTGTGCCTATATTTCTCTATCCTGCAAGACGTTTTCCTTATTTCATGAATAAAACACAAAAAAAGTCAGATAGCTAGTTTCCTGCCTGAAGGAAACATAACAATGTATAACTTAAAATTATGAAATTTTTTAAATTGCAGAAATATATTTACATAGTTTTCAAGCTATCAAAAACAATTACAGTTTGATATTCAATGACAGACCTCACCAAACTATTCATAAAGATTTTTACAAGGTGTTCAGTACTGTTCTTACCAAAGATATGTCTGTGTGACATGTGAATTATTATGAGATAAGGTCAAAGTCTTACAGCTTCAAGGAATATTATTAACACTTCCTTCAAACTACTTAGAAGAAGAAAAATGGGTTATTTACTAAGACTTAGGAACATCTCCAAAATTACCTTTTCTATTGAAGTTACCTAATAACAGGGCAATCATCTAGTTACAGAGCATTTGGATTTAGAGTCACTTTCCTTTCTTGTAGCATTAGGCTTCTATCTCCATTTCCTAGCTAAGGGCAAGTTTGTATTTTCCTATCTCAGAAGTTATGTTTATTTAATTTCTTCACATATATGAAATTCAATTTGTTCATTTGTCCTAGTAATAATGCTAATGCTAATTTGATTAAATTAGTATCATGAGAACACAGACAGGTGGAGGAATTTTCCTTTTTGTCCCTACAATCTCTTCCAATGCTGACCAGTTTGCACACAGCATTAATATATTACAAAAGTTTAAAAAATATATATGAACTTATTTAAGTGAGCTTTCTTAAAAAGAAGCCAGAAATAATAGAAACCTAGAAAAATATGTTCACTATTATAAACAGATAAATATTTCACATCGTATCAATATTCTGTATCAGAAACCACCCAAAATGTATTTAATGCATGCAATGTATCATAGACTAGTCAACCAAAGCACTTTTCATACACACATACAAATACACAACATACAAATTCTGGTTAGGAGAACTAACACTTCCTTGGAAGATTAAAACATTTATGATAGAAATGTTTTCTGCATCAATCCTTCTAGGAAAGTGGATTCATCTAATATATGTCCTATATCTAACATTTCAATGAAATTTCCCAGAAGATTCCATTCTGCAATATGAAATTTCCTTTTCAGAAATGGAAATGGAAGTGGATACTGCCTAATTAAAAATGATCTGCCAAGGGTATTCTCACCACAGAACCCTGTACTTCTGGAAGCCCTGACAGCTATGCTCACTTTCCACAGCTGTCACCATTCATAGGTGACTCAATTATAGTCCCTGCTCTCCAGATTCACAACTATATTTCTAAGGAGATATAATCCAGGGAGCTACAATTAATAATACACTGGTCTCCTGACTGAAAACTCTGGAGCACCTATGGGAGGGGATAAGCAGAGTCCTTGTTCAGATAAAGTCCTGGCAGTCAATCCACAACCCACTGCTGCCACTACACCAACAGCCTAATTCTACTTCACCATGCAGCAGACACCAAAGCACAAAAATTCCAGACACACTTCCGTTTTCACACTGAGAACTCTTGGGTCTTCTCAGAGTAGGGGCAGGCATCCATCCCCAACCCCTGTACTTCCTTAAGTCCCACCAGTCATATCCACCTACCACAGCCACAGTCTTGTCAACTCTTGGTGTAGTTCTAGAAATCCTGATGTTCTTTATTATTTCAAAATTTTTAATGATTTTTTGTTGAATCACTGTGAGATACACCCTTATAAAGCTGTTCATGATTAGGTTTCAGTCACACAATTTTCAAACACCCATCCCTCCACCAGTGTACATTTCCCAGCACCACTGTCCCAAGTTTCAGTATCTTTATCCATTCATCTGCTCTTGGGCACTCCGGTGGTAGATCCCGAAGTTCTGGACTGTGCACCCAAATATGGGGTGAAGTGACACTCCCAAATTCCATATTACTCACAATATCCAGTAGGAGCAAACAAAATTAGATGATAATGTAACACAGAAGCCAACTAAATTTAACAACAATGACACAGAAGTCTAAGTTAGCAACAAATAACTTAGTTAAATATCAGACAGGGACTTAACAGCCCCATGGCAAGATACACCAATTTTCACAACTTTTCTTTGCTGAAGTGTTTTTGATAATTACATTAGTCATTTAGTTGTAACAAGTAATATAAAATAAATTACTGTTTGCCTACTAAGGGGTAAAAATGGAAGCATGTTTGGGAATATGGGAACAATAGTGGAGGGAAGGTCACTCTCCTGGCAGGATAGGTGTTGGAAAATTGCAAGCCCATAATTACTGTACTATGAACAACTTTGTAAACTACAGTTTTTAAATTTAAAAATAATATATTAAAAAATGGCCTGCCAAGACCACACTCCAAAGGTCATGGGGTGGAGTGCATGCTTGAGAAAATGAAATAGTCCTCTGTGTCCTTCAGAAGCTGGAAAAATTATATACATATATCAAGTTGATTTTTTAAGTACAAGTAGACTATTTGTAATACATATACCTCTTCCATATAATGGATAGACTCAGACAATCTGAGTAATTTATCCAGATGGTTTCATACATTAGATTAAAACCTTAGGTAAGAACAGGTCTCAAAAGAAAAGGGGTGTTTTGTCTATTTATTTGAAAACTGTCGTGAGCATCCTGAAAGGGACCGCATTAAATTTTTATAGTACTTTGGACAGTATTTCCATTTTGATAATGTTAATCCTCCCTGGGGTGGAGTGATAACACAGCGGGTAGGGCATGTTTGCCTTGCATGAGGCCGACCTGGGTTTGATTCCTCCTCCTCTGTCGGAGAGCCCTGAAAGCTACCAAGAGTATCTCGCCCATACAGCAAAGCCTGGCAAGTTCCCTGTGACATATTTGATATGCCAAAAACAGTAACAACAGGTCTCACAATTTGTTGGAGATGTTACTGGTGCCCGCTCAAGCAAATTAATGAACAACGGGAGTACAGTGCTACTAATCCTCCCTACCCATGAGCAGGGGATGTGTCTCCATTTCCTAGGGTTTTCTTTTTTTCTTAAAATAGTGTTTTGTAATTTTCCTTGTATAGGTCCTTCACCTCTTTGGTGATCTTAAGATGATCCTGAGTACTTGATTTTCTGAGGTTCTATTGTGAACTTTTCTTTTTTTTTATGTCTCTTTCTTCTCTTTCGTTATTTGTATATAAGAAAGCCACGAACTTTTGGATGTTGATTTTGTAGCCTGTCACTTTACTAAACTGACCTATTGTTTCTAGGAGCTTTTCTGTAGAGTCTTTAGGGTTTTCAAGTATAGTATCATATCATCTGCAAGTACCCTAGAAAGGATTACTGGTTAAAGAAACTTTGGTACATCTACAAATGTACCTGTTAGAGTAGATTAAGTCATGAAATTTGCTTATAAATGGATAACCATGGAGAGTATCATGCTAAGTGAAATGAGTTAGAAATAAAGAGACAAACATAGAAGGACTGCATTTATTTGTGGAGTATAAAACAACATAACATGAGGTTGACACCTAAGGATAGTAGATACACGGGACAGGAAGATTGCTCCATTGCTCCATTGCACCTGGAAGCCTGCCTCATGAGCAAAGCGAAGAAGGCAGCTGGAGTAGAGAAGGGATCGCTAAGAAAATGATGGCCCGAGGAACCGGTCAGGATGGAAGATGTGTGCTGAAAGTAGATAATGGACCAAACATGATAACCTCTCAGTATCTGCATTGCAAACCATAATGCCCAAAAGTAGAGAGAGAGTATGGGGAATATTGTCTGTCATGGAGGCAGGGGGAGGGTGGGAAAGGGGGCATATACTGGGGATATTGGTGGTAGGGTATATGCACTGGTGGAGGGATGGGTGTTTGATCATTGTGTGATTGTAACCCAAACATGAAAGCTTGTAACTATCTCACAGTGATTCAATAAAAATAAAAATAAAAAAAGAAGAAAATGGGGAGGTCAGTTAGAATGGTTTCCTAAGAAGGCACCATAGAAAAAAGATATTCAGATTTAATATATGCCTTCATCAACGAAGATCATATCTTTCCTAGTGCAGTGGTAGAAATGACCTTTACAAGTAAATATGTATATTTTAAAACAAAAATATAACCTGACTTTAGAATCTCTTCATTGAAATTATTCTTTTATGAAAGATATATTTTGATATGACAGATTTTTGCTCACTTACATTCACTTATTTGTCAAATTTCAGACAAAATATATTCCACATATACTAGAATAATATTGAAAAATAATAAGTAAAATAAATCAGATTGAAAATAGCACATATAAAATAGCACATATATCTCTATAACTCACTGACACTGTCACTGTCACTGTCCTCCCATTGTTCATCGATTTGCTCAAGCGGGTCCAGTAACGTCTCCATTTTGAGATTTGTGATTGTGTTTGGCATATCTAATATATCACAGGTAGCTTGTCAGGCTTTGCTGTGCGGGCAAGATAATCTTGGAAGCTTGCCAGGCTCTCCAAGAGGGGCAGAGGAATTGAACCCAGGTTGGTTGGGTCGACCATGTGAAAGGCAAACTCCCTACCGACTGTGCAACTGCTCCAGCCCTCTATAACTCAAAATTATTAAATTAAGCATCACAATTGAAAAATCTATGGCACATAAATCGTTACAATAAGTATAATTTATATACATATGCATATACATACAGATATAATTTAAACAATAATTTAAATATAATAATTATATTTAAAGTAGTTCTTAATATATATGTACTATTGGAGTGATAGCAGAGTGGTTAGGTAGTTTGCCTTGCACGAGGCTGACCCGGGTTCAATTCTTCCATACCTCTGGGTTTGATTTCTCTGTCCTTCTTGGAGAGCCCGACAAGCTACCAAGATTATCCCGCCCACACAGCAGAGCCTGGCAAGCTACCCTGGCATATTCAATAAGCCCAAAGCAGTAAAAACAAGTCTTACAATAGAAACATTACTGGTGCCTGCTCGAGCAAATTAATAAACAACGGGAGGACAGTGCTACAGGACAGTGCTACTATTATTATATATGACTAGAATTTTTAAATAAGTATGAAATATATTAGCCTATGTTCAAAACAATACTATAAATAATACTAAATTAAAAACCCAAACAACAGTATTTGTTACTGTACTACAGTGAGTACATTGTCTCACTCATCATAAAATTTGAAAATTTTCTTCTTTATAAAATTATGGAGACAAGTTTGAAGCTTAAAAATTATGCTGGAGAATGATACACCATAGCCATGCTGCCAGATCCTGCACCAGACTCTTTCATTAGTGAAAACCTGGAGAGTGGCAGGTGAAACACCTCCCCTCCCCAAAAGAGCCAGCCCCAGCAGCCGAAAACCTACAGAACTCAACTGCCACCATGCTCATGGCTCTCCACATGCTCAGATGAGCCTCACCCATGTGTTAATCTATTCCTGGACAGCAAAAAATCTAATACTTTACACCACTGATATACCAAGAGTAACGCCACATTTTATTGAAAGGCAACCAACCTTCAGGGGAAATATATTTATACATATATATACATATTTATACATATATAGACACATATACATAAGCACACAATGCTCAACCTTTAACATGTTGCTAATCTCTTGTAGGGGGGCTTAATGGCTCCTGGGTGAAATACAATAATCTTCACACACTTTCCCTCTAAGAAAAATTTTTTGTCTCACTTTTAGAGGTTATTCACAACAAGCAATAAAAAATAAATTATTTTAGTTCTTCCTGGGGGACAGGGTTTGGAGTTTGGGATAGAAATAGAGTGGGAAGGTGTAATGATGGTGGCATTAGTATTTGAATATTAAATGTAATCAAATGTTGTGAACAACTTTATAAAAATAAAATTAAAAATTATGCTGAAGAAGACATCTACTTGACAATGGCCAATGAACAGGAAGAAGAAATTAGCTTCAATACAAGACATTACTGTAAATGAAAATAATTCATAATTTAAAGCTGATGTTTAGTGATCCTTTAATGAGGAATAAAGTACTCCTTTATTAATAATTTTATAATAATTAAAATAACATAAAATTCACTTAAACAGTGTTTTAAGGTATTTTTGATAGAGGTTAATTAGTTAATAAAGTAATTATAGTAAAAACTTTCAAAAGATTTCAGAAGTTGAGTTAAATTTTTCTCATAAAAACTCTGTTTTCAGGGGTATGGTGCTGCCAGCAGGTCAATCTGTATCTGTGACGCGAGTGCATCAGAAGCCTGATGCCACCGTCAGACTTTCAGATACCCCAAAATTGCTGCTGTGCCTTTGGCCAGACCCCAAAAACTTGAGGCAAAGTTTACGAAGAAAGTAAACGGCCAAGAGTTAGGTATGTGGGAGACACACCCACAAACCAACTCCAGCTCAGTTATATAATTGGAGGCATGGCCTCTCTGGTTCCTGATCGAACTGCTTAAAGGCCATGATCCCAGAGACTCAGAAAGAAACCTCAAAACCCAACGGCTTTTGGCAGAAATGCGTCCTGTTCCTGCAGTAGGTTACTGAGGCTGGGCCACTCCAGGTGGGAATAGGTTTTGTAACTTGGCCTGTTCCCCTTGGTGTTCCGGTGATCATCATCCTCCAGAGGCCACTGGACAGTCAGGTTTGGGCCTGCAGTAATGAGACACGTGGGGTCTCACCAGATGGAGGTGGAACCAGCCCTTTCCTCCCCATCCCAGCAAGACCTCAAGTCGCCTCCTACAAACGGCCTCTCAGGCTCCTGATCAAGCTGATTAATGGCCATGATCCCAGAGATTCAGAAACAAATCTCGAAACCCAGCAGCTTTTGGCAGAAATACATATGGACTGCATACACGGCCATGGCTCCAGAGGCAAAAGGACTTAATCCAGAGCCCGGCAGCTTGCGGCAGAAAAGTGAATGGACCATGCATTAAATTACTGTGCCATGCTCCCCGGGAGGGAAAGGGTGTTGCTCCCTTCCGCCTTTCTCCCCCCGGCAGCAAGGTGGCCACTGCCTCAGAGCTTATTGGAAAGCCAGGTATGAGCCAGCGGTGATGGGGCAACTGCAGTCTCATGGGAAGCGGGGCAGTACCAGTTCATCTTTCACACCCTACAGAAGTCCTGAGTTGCCCCCATGAGCGGCTCTCTGGCACAGCCATAACACCAGACACACAGAAACCAATCTCATAATTATCTGGCTCTTTGCAGAAATCCAAAATTGTGTGGCCACAATAGCAGCCATGCAACATTATATGATTCTCATAACCAGCTGTAGAAAACAAAGTATTTTACAATGCCTTTTCAGTAATTCTGATTGTTGGGGGTGAGAATTTTAAACAATAATGGTGCATCTTTTGTCAAAATAATGAATGTAATCAATGTAGAGAAGTGTTAAGTGGAAGTTATCTGCCTCGCGGGCATTGGGGGTTCTTGGTGGGGAAAAATGAGTACTGGTGAAGGGAGAGGTGTTTGATCATTGTATGACCGAGACTTAAACCTGAAAGCTTAGTAACTTCTCCCACAGTGATTCAATAAATAAATATAAGACAATAAATAAATAAATAAAACTATAAAAAAGTAAGGTGGAGTTCATGCCCAGTTCAGTCAGCCAATCAGTGGCTGAATAAATAGCAGTATTCTTACATAAAAAACTCTGTTTACACTAAAATATATAATAATGTCTCCTTCATGATGCTGTTGTGAGAATTACTTAGATTATATGTGCAAATTATATAAGACGGTTTATTTGATGCAATATTCACAAAGTACTTTTTCCTAGGCTAAATGACTTGATATGGATTCTGAAGAATCCAAAAAAATTGCAATTGCAAATCTTTAAATATAATAACAGTGAACTTATTTGGAGCCTAAAACTTTGTGATAACTCACAGAAGTTATGTTGAAAGTTAAACTTAATAAATCAAACTGTTTTTGTAGCATTTAAAGAGCAAATACTAATTAAGGTTTATAACTACCCACTTTAGTCTAAAAACTCTTGATTTATAAACCAGATTTTTCTTTATAATTTTTAGGCACCATATGTTACAAATTTGTTAGTAGAACATCTTTACTCATAAAACATTCAACACCACAGTCTCCCCCAGAATTTCCACGTTCATCTGTGATTTTCTCCGTGTCTCCTAGCAAAACTCCCCCACCTATGATAAGCTTCTTTCTCAAGACCCGTTATCAGTGTTTGTTGCCTCTGTGGCATGTGTTAGTCCCCTGCTATGCTTTTTTAGATTCTGTATATGAAAGAAGTCATTCTGTCTGACCTCTCCTGACTCAATTTGCTGGGCATGATACTCTCCAGATCTGTCCACATAGCAGTATATTGGATGATTTCATCTTTTCTTATATCCTAGGTGTGTATATGCACCATTGTGTATAGTTTCTGTATCCAGTTATCTGTTCTTAGACACGAGTTATTTCCATGTATTTTGCTCCTTTGGGTAGATGCCAAAAAATGAAATTGTTGGATCAAGTTTAATTCCTAGTTTTTTCAAAAGTGTCCATATTCCTTTCCAAAATGACTGGACCTGTTGACATTCTCACCAGAAGAGAATGTGGGTTACTTTTCCCCACGTCCAGGCCAATATCCTTTGGTTTTGGTCTTTGCGATGTATACCAATTTCACTGAAGTGAGATTTCTTATTGTTTTGATTTGCATGTCTCTGATAATCAGTGATGCAGATAAATTATTTCATATAAATTTGGCCATCTGTATGTCTTTTTGAGATCGTTTCTATTAATTTCTTCCTTTGTTTTTAGCCATAAGAATCAAAATAATGTGAGATTTAGACAGAAATAAAGGATAAAAATTCATAACAATGGATTATAATTAAGAGTCTGAGATAAATCTTAAGGTATGTGAATGATTAATCTTCAATAAAGTAGAAAAACTAGTAAGTAAACCAAAGAATCCTCTTCAACAAATAGTGTGAAAACTGTTCAGTTACAGGAAACAGAGTTAATTAATAAACCTTTCTAAGACCATGCACAAAATCCAAATTAAAGGCCTCAATATCAGATCTGAATCAGTATTGACAGAAATATAGGGTTGTTTTTATTGATTCAATTCCACTGGCTAAGCAAATCAAGCAAAGACTAACAAATAGGTCTGTAAAAAAGTAAGAAGCTTCTTTGGTGAAAATTGAAATGATTGTTAGGATTAAAAGGCAGCTCCACAAACACTCCTGAAATTTATATGGAATAATAAGCCTCCACGAATACCTAAAGCAATTCTTGGGTAAACGAAAATGAGAGGAATCAACCTCCCCAACCTCAAACTCTACTACAAAGCAGTAATAATTAAAACAGCATGGTACTGGAGCAAAAGCAGAGCCGCAGACCAATGGAACAGGTTGACTATACTGACATGCCCTCTCAAATATATGATCAGCTAATCTTTGATAGGGGAGCAAGAAATGTTAAACGGAGCAAGAAAAGCCTCTTTAACAAATTGTTCTGGCAAAACTGGACAGCTATATGCAAAAAATGGGCTCAGATCTCTACCTAACACCATGTACAAAAGTAAGATCAAAATGGAATAAAGACCTCAACATTAGACCAGAATCCATAAAAGCACATTGAAAACAAGGTTGGCAAAACCCTCCACAACATTGAAGTTAAGGGTATCTTCAAAGACGACACACCACTGGCCAAGCAAGTGAAAACAGAGATAGGCAAATGGGATTATCTTAAATTAAGAAGTTTCTGTTTCAAAAGAAACAATGACCAAAATACAAAGACCGTCTACATAATGGGAGAGGATATTCACCCAATACCCATCTGATAAGTTGTTGATATCAAAGATATACAAAGCACTGGTTAAACTCCTCAAGAAGAAAATATCCAACCCCATCAAAAAATGGGGTGATGAGAGACTGGAGCAACATCATAGCGGGTAGGGCATCTGCCTTGCACGAGGCCGACCCGGGCTTGATTCCCAGCATCCCATATGGTCCCCTGAGCACTGCCAGAGTTAACTCCTGAGTGCAGAGCCAGGAGTAACCCCTGTACATCTCTGGGCGTGAACCGTAAAGCAAAAAAACAAATGGGGTGACGAAATGAACAGAAACTTTCTCAAAGAAGAAATCCAAATGGCTAAAAGGCGCATGAGGAAATGCTCTGCATCACTGATCATCAGGGAGATGCAGACGAAAACAATGAGATATCATCTCACATCACAGAGACAGACCCACATCCAAAAGAACAAAAGCAACCATTGTTGTTGTGGATGTGGTGAGAAAGGGACCCTCCTTCACTGCAGGTGGAAATGCCAACTAGTTTGGCCCTTTTGGAAAACAGTATGGATGATTCTCAAAAAATTAGAAATTGAGCTCCCATTTGACCCAGCAATACCACTCCTAGGAATGTATCCCGGAGAGGCAAAAAAGTACATCCTCAATGACATCTGGACTTGTATGTTCGTTGCTGCAGTGTGCACAATAGCCAAAATTAGGAAAAACCCGAGTGCGTGAAAACAGATGACTGGTTAAAAAACTTGGGTACATCTACACAATGGAATACTATGCAACTGTTAAAAAAGATGATGTCATGAAATTTATATACAACTAGTTCGACATGTAAAGTATCATGCTAAGTGATATGAGCCAGAAAGAGAGAGACAAGCATAGAAAGACTGCACTGATCAGGGGAATATAAAGTACAGAATGGGAGATGAACAGCCAAGAATAATTGAGGTAAATACCAGGAGGTCTGCTTCACAGCTTGGAAGCTGGCAGCAGATGCTTGGGGAAAAGGGAGCTTAGAGAATGAAGGGAACGCCTAATAGAGGATGTTTGGAGGATTCGCTAGGGATGTGAGATGCGTGCTGAAAGTAGACTCTAGACCGAACATGATGGCCATTCAATACCTTTATTGCAAACCACAATACCCTAAAGTAAAGAGAGAGCAGAAGGAAATGCCCTGCTACAGAGGAAGGGGGGATACGGTGAGGGGGTGGGAGGGCTACTGGGATCATTGGTGGTGGAGAATAGGCACTGGTGAAGGGATGGGTACTCGATCATTGTATAACTGAAACCCAAGTACAAAAGTGAGTAAGTCTACAACTGTACCTCATGGTGTTTCACTAATAAAAAATAATAATAATAATGTAAAAGCAGCTACACAGACTGCAAGTGAATATTTTACACCACATATCTGAAAAAGGAATTGTATCCTAGATATATAAAATACTGATAGAACTTGACAAGATAAAGACAGCAATCTCCACTCAGCCAGATTCTTTCAGTTTCTGTTTATAACTAGGTCAGAATTGTGCAGGTAGTTTATACGAAGTGGAGACAAGAAAAGTGGCAGTCTGCAGAAGGGCATCAATATCCTTCCTCTCTACCCTTACAGGCAACTGGGAGAGTACCTGGAGAAGTTTAGAACTAATGAAAATCTTCTATAAGCACAGCAGAGAACAGCCCTAGATCTTACCATTTCCATGTTGAATTCCTCAAACTGCACCTAAGTCACACTGGTTCACTCCAGCTTGGAAAGTTATTCCTCCCACCCAATTATTAGGAGTCCACTGGAACTCAGCCTGGACTAAGGATTAATTGCTCTGTGCACGAAAGAAATGAAAGTCCTAAATCCTACCCAGGTTTTCCTGGTTTGTAGAGTTCCCTCACAAAAAAAGAATTGCAAGGTGTGTGTGTGTGGCCTGGTGAGGGGTGGGGAGAAGGATGATGCTGGGAATAAATAATGAAGTGAATTAAGTTTATTTGGGAGATTAGGGAACAGAAAGAGAACTTTGAATTTAGGAGAGAATAAGGCGTCTTCAAAACAGAAAGGGCCATGTTCAAAGTAGAACTGCAGCCATTTCCCAAGATCACATGCCCTTCTCTCCAGGAAGGGAGCATAACATGATGCTCGCCACAACCATGCTGCTGGATCCCACACCAGGCTGTTTAACTATGGGGGCCCAAGAGGGGGTCGGGTGAAACCCCTCGTCTCTCCAAGGGACCGAGTCCCGGCAGCCAAAAACCTCCAGAACCCAACTCCCGCTATGCTCATGACTGCTATCACATGCTCAGGCCGAGCCTTACCCATGAATGAACCTATTCCTGGAAACTTCATAGGACACAAAATACCCATACTCTAATAGTACCGCACCACATTTGATGGGGTTCAAAGTAGGAGGCAACCAAACTTAGAGGGGAATTCATTTTTAACATACACACACACACACACACACACACGGGCTCGAGTGATAGCACAGCGGGTAGGGTGTTTGCCTTTTATGTGGCTGACCTGGGATGACCCCAGTTCTATTCCTCTGGCCCTCTTGGAGAGACCAGCAAGCTACCAAGAGTATCGTGCCCTCATGGCAAAGGATGGCAAGCTACCCGTGGCATATTCAATATGCCAAAAACAGTAACAACAAATCTCACAATAGAGATGTTACTGGTGCCCACTCGAGCGCAAATCAATCAACAATGGAGGAGAGTGCTACAGTGCAGTGCTACACACACACAGACACACACACACACACACAAGCACACAAGGCTCAACCTTTAACAACATATTAGTCATCTCTTATTGAAGGGTTTAATGACCCTGGGTGAAATACAACCATCTTCACACTCTTTCCTCTAAGGATACATTTTAGTAGCATTTTCAGCGTTTTTCATAACAAACAATATAAAATATATGGTTTCAGTTTTGCTTTGGGGCAAGGATTGGGGATCAGGATGGAAACATCTGAAATATGGTGATGGAAAGGTATAATGATGGTGGGATTAATGTCTGAATATTAAATGCAATCAAATATTGTGAACTACTTTATAAAATTAAAAAATAAAATATAATAAAATAATAAAATACTGTAAAATGTAAGAAAGTATATGTCTCAGGCAGATATTCTGGTCAATTTTCCAAAATGTGCAATGTATCTATTTGCCTCTACTGAGTTGGTTTATATACAATTTTCCTAAATTGTACCCCAAAGTCTATCGCTAAAGTAGTTGCCACAGGGACAGATTGTAACTGTTGATGTTCTTCTTTTGATATTCATAGAGCTTTATTCCAGTGTTGGAGCATCTCCTGGGAGGGGGTTCAGCTGTACTCTGGGTCTGGAAATAAGTATCATAAAGGCTTTTTGGATTTCCTCAGATGGGTCAATGTCTCAAAGGTCTTCTTGCTTTTGGACCAGTTAAGTTCCAGACAGTGTTTTTCTGTGTATAAACATAACCATAAATGAACAAAATTAAATATACTTTCATATATCATGATTTCTCATAGGGCAAAATAAATTATAGTGATATTATCCAGGGTTAAACACCTAACCAGTTGAATTAAATAGAATTCAGAAACAATTTCATACACAAATGGCCATTTGATTTATGCAAAAGTAACAATAGAGCACTGTGCTTAAAGGAAGATCTTTTCAACAGCTATCATTTCCAGAGTTTTAACTCACATGATGCACAAATATATGTACATCAAATTTAAGATAAACTAAGCTGTTTGAATTTGAAGCACTCAGAGATTTCTGAAACAATTCCAAAATTATTGACCCTGATAAAAGTTAATTTCAGAATATTATAATAAAGAAATTTTATATAACAAAACTCATTAAAGGAGTAAAAATAATATGACAAATAATAGTTATTCACAATACTTACAATCAAGAAAATCATACATTTAGAATATGTTTATTTTCTTGTGATGGTCAAGTGAATAAATTAAAAACAAAAATGCTAATAGGAGAAAAAAATATATAGACATAGGAAATCTATATATAATAATGCCAAGGTCAGTGAGGAATTATATTCTAAACTAAATAATGAAATGAGAGAATCCAAGAAGTTAAATAAAAAGCTAGTGTACATGAGTTTCCATGTAGGAATCTTGGGTTTGATCTGCTTTTATTTTCCCTCCCCCAAAGCATCAAGTTGCCCCAGAGCGCCAAACTAGTAGTAGCTCCAGAAAACCACTGGTTTACCTGCTCTCCCCAAAAATAAATAATGGGATGAGATATAAGACTTCCAAAGGAAACTTTAATTATAAAGAGAAAATAAGTTCTGACAAAGACCAGATGCTCTATAATTAGATTCTTCCTTACCATATAGATAAGTTTCTGTGATAAAAATTCTGTTTAAAAAAATTTTTAGATACTTCCTTTAAATTTGATTCAACTTGAAGTAAAGTCTAGGTAATAGAGTGGATTCAATCTCTGGCATTCCATATGGTCCCTTGAGTCACTCTAGGAAGGATCCCTGAGCTCAAAGCCTGGAGTAAACCCTCAGCACTACTGGGTGTGTCCCCCAAACAAAAGACAGAGTGCTATGCAATTTTCTTCTGATACTTTTTGGGTTTGATTGACCTTGATTCAAAATAATCTACATGCTGAAGTGACAATACTTTGGGGTGACTTGTTCTGAATATCTTGGTGAAACATATCTTAGTGTTTTAGGAGGTATAAAACTTTTACTATGAAAACACAAAATCAATTAGCTCAAGAAAAAAAGTAACTAGATTATAAACTATGAGAAACTAGTCACAGAGTGACTAATAAAATTTAAAGGAAATCAAATATTCAGACAATGAACTACTCTTGGTTATCCACCCAAATTTTAAACTTCACAAAAATGGTAACACAAAGCATGAATACATTAAATTAGCACTCTCACTGTGGTTAAAGTAAGAATTGTAGGTAAAATTTATTATTTTCAGTTTCCTCAACCACCCTTCAAGTCTGATCCAATAATAGACCCTGAAAATTTATTTTATATTGCTTGTCATAATTCGCTAAAAATGATCAAAAAATTTCTGTGTTTATATTTTCTTTTTTTCCTGCTTTTTGAGTCACACCCAGTGATGCTTTGGTGTTACTCCTGGCTCTGCACTCAGGAATCACTACTGGAAGTGTTCAGGGGACTATATAGGTTTCTGGGAATCAAACCCAGGTCGGCCACATGCAGAGCAAATGCCCTAGCCACTGTGCTATTGCTCCAGCCCCATTGTGTTTATATTTTCTTAATCGATATTGGTTGCCTTCTATTTTACATACCATCCAATGTGTTATGCTACTCGTGGTTTATCACTGATGTAAAGTTTTAGATGTTGCCGGGGGATTAAAAAAATTGTATGGGGTGATACAGCTGGAGTTAAAATGTTAACTGAATGGTAACTTTGGGCACCCCTGATGACAGAGCCTGTCTTGGGGTCCATAAACACCTCTGCAACTTGTTGATCTATTTCAAGATTTATGTATGAGTCTCTGGATTATGGCTACATAATGAGCTTATTTAGCTCAGAGGCAGTTCTTGGGCATGACTGTCAGGCTTCCAGCAGAAAAGGGAGATGGGGGGAGGTAACCAATCCCCTATTTCATGAAAGCCTGGAGATTTCAGTTATAAAACCTGCATACTTGAGTTTTTCAATTTCTGGATGAGGCTTAAACCGAGCATGTTAGTGAGCTGTGAGCATGTTAGTACTTGTGAGTGTGGAGGTTTTCTTCTGCAGGGGATGTGTTTGGGCCATTGGTGGGTCATCCTCAACCCTTTGGTGTACCCCAGAAAACTCAGCATGGCACAGGTTCTAGAAGCATCTCTGCAACTTGTTGATCTCCTATGATATATATGAGAAACATTTCCTGTTTTATAATTTATTAGCAAATCCCCCACCACATGAAAATATGCTTTCAATTATTTTTGTTGCTAGTAACAAATCTACAGTTACTTTCCATTTAGGTTTCTAATAACCTCAACACATAAGAAAGTCTTTTTTCCACCTATGGCTGCTCAAAGTGTAATTTCCTTTCTGCTTCTCTATTTGTATAATTTCTCAATATATACTTGACCCAATTATTTTTGACCAAATGTTCTTTTCTCTGAGTCACATCTCTTCTTTCTATGGGTAATATTAAAAGCAATACAGCTAACTGGTAGCACTGTAGCACTGTCCTCCCATTGTTCATCGATTTGCTCGAGCAGGCACCAGTAATGTCTCCATTGTGAGACTTGTTGTTACTGTTTTTGGCATATCAAAGAGTATATTTGTTTGCTATTGACCTGTATCAGAAAAATAAAATCAAGGGCACTTCTTTTTTGGCGAAGTAATACATATATTAAGGCACCTGTCGTGCATTTGAATGCTTTAGCAGTGGCCCTGATTAGAACCTGGCACTACATATGTTCCCCTACCAGAGTGTCCCCTGAAAACAGAATCAGAACTAAGCCATGAGAATTGCCACGTGTGCCCCTAAACAAAACAAATATAACAAAACAAAGAAAATTTGAGAGAGGTAGTATAGAAAATTACTGACAGGTAGAACATTATTAAGAGTATGAACCCTCACCCGACATTCCTGATATTCCTAAAGTTACTAAATCCAAGAGAAAGGAAACTTTAAAAGTAAAACAAAACACAAATTTTAATTGGTAAAGTTGTATACTCAATGAAAAGTCCCCTGACCCTAATTTCACGATTTTTCTTTCATTAAAATAAAAGGGCAAAAATTACACAAAGAACTTGGTGCATGATTTGTGACCATTAATTTTCACCTTCTATCACTTAAAGAGTTTAATTCATCTAGATTCAGAGCCCTTATATCCCAAGGGTCAATGGAAGCAAGAACAAGCTTTCAGAAGTGTAGATAAATCCGAATTGAGTGTAGTCTTGATGATTCTATGATCTCCTTTATGGTACTATACAGAGATTTCTGAGTTGAGCAGGTACTCAACCAGATGTACTTTAATTCCAGTGGCCACCAGAAACCTGCACTTTAGCAATATCATTATTCAATATGTTGGTATTCTTTAATTAGGAAAATTTCTTATTAATGGAAATTAAGTCTGAATTGCTATCTTGTTTTCTATTTGAAATTCTCTGCAGTAAAAATTAGGTTTGATGTAATATATGTGAAATATATAATTTTAAAGTTTCACCTTAAATAAAGTGGAAAATCAAAATTATTCTAATGATCCAAAAATTGCAATCAGTCAGATTCTTGCCCTTGGGTAAAGGGTGTGAAGACAAGGAAGGGAACATTAAGACAATGTTGGAGTGTAGGGGTGATTTTGGAAGGAAAGGGATGACTGAAAGGTGGTAAAAGCTATGCATAATACCCTACAATTACAGCAGTGCAAACCACAGTATTCAAATAAAAAAATACCATACCTTCCACAAAGGTATGTCCAGTGATGTGGACACTGGTGACGAGATTGATGTGGGAACATTGCAATCATGAATAACTTTGGTATTCATGGTAGCTCTATAAAAATAAAAAAGTAATAAAGAGGAAACCAAAAAAGTGTATTCATATCTAAA
Organism: Sorex fumeus; assembly: GCF_029834395.1. Classification (NCBI taxonomy): domain Eukaryota; kingdom Metazoa; phylum Chordata; class Mammalia; order Eulipotyphla; family Soricidae; genus Sorex; species Sorex fumeus. The sequence continues at coordinate 10,510,864 of NW_026606115.1, forward strand.
ATGCTCTTCGACTCCTGAATTTTATGAGCAATACAATTCAAACTGTAACATCAGGATTTTATTTAATATTTAAGGTACTACTCTAGTCTCAGACAGATAACAAAATATAACTGAATTTATATAATAGTTACTAAATTCCCTGTCTCCAAACACATAAAGAATATATTTTTGGGTCTCCAGTGCTTATAGTCATTTACTCTACTATAAGCAGGAGATCCCTACCCTACTCCAAAGGAGGGTTCTTTGTTTACTTTGTAAAAACTTCACTAAGAATTCCTGTGTACTGACAAAACAAGAGACTTTATTGAAGAAAGAACAAGAATGAAAAGCAGCCAGAAAAGAGCACCTCTGGGGAGGTGCTACTCTTTATATGAACTCTTTGCTAGGGAGAATTGGTTTTCTGGGGTGATTCAGGTTCAAACAGCTTGATCTATGTCCATATTCAGCTTCTTCCCTGAAGCAGCATGTGCCTCTCAGATGTTGTCTTGAACTTTACCTGAATACCTTGTGGGTCTTTCAAAGGAGATACTAGTGGGTCTCTTCAGTACTGACATTGACATTAAAATATAATGTGGAGGCAGTCATAACCATTCCCTCACCAAACTATTGCCTCACTTCTTTAAGGGAAAAGAGTTTTCAGCCTTAGTAATTTCAATTTTTAGTGTCCGATCAGATCTTAGATCCTACTAAAGAGATTCTTTTTTAATATTTTTATTTTATAAAGTAGTTCACAATATTCCATTACATTTAATATTCAGAAACCAATCCCACCACCATTACACCTTCCTATCACCGTATTTTAGGTGTTTCCACCCCCCCCCAAGCCCCAGTGCCTACCCCAAAGCAGAACCAAAACAATATATTTTGTATTGTTTGTTATTGTTTTTACTGTTTTAGTTAAAAGGATGAAGAACTTCTGGCTCTGGACACATCTTTATGACTCTACTATTTTTCCTGCTCTAACATATGCCTCAGAGACCTGGGTCCTATGAAAACAGGACAAGAACGCTATTCGGGTATCCCAAAGAGGAATCGAAAGAGCTCTGCTTGGAGTTTCACGCTTCACTCAAGTGAGAGAAGGAATCCGCAGTTCCGACCTCCATCGACGATCAAGAATCAGGGATGCTGTCTTGTTTGCTAAGGCGTGGAAAATCAGATGGGCTGGACACCTAATGTAATTTGAAGATGACCACTGGACTAGTACTGTTTTTGACTGGATTCTATGGGACGTCAAAAGATTGTGTGGCCGCACACCTACGAGATGGTCAGACTTGAACTAATGGTCTGAGGCTCTTCGTGTTCCTGGAGTGAGCAGATGCCATTGGGCTTTGGCTACACTAGCACGCCACAGGGACAAATGGAGACGTTACTGGTGCCCACTCAAGCAAATCAATGATCAATAGGATGACAAGTGATACAAGTGATACAAGTTATTGTTATGAAAAAACTGCTGAAAATGCTACAAAAAAGTATCTTTAGAGGAAAGACAGTGTGGATTGTTATATTCCACCCAGGGGCCATTTAGCCCTTCTATAAGAGTTCATTAACATGTTGTTAGAAGTTGAGCCTTGTGTGCATATATATATATATATATATATATATATATATGTGTGTATATCTGTGTGTGTGTGTAAAAATATTTCCCTTAAAGATTGGTTGCCTCTTACTTTGAACCCCATCGAATGTGGTGCATAACTATGAAATGTCACGTGGCCGTGAATGTGGCCACATATTTCAGTAATAGGTTCACTTGTGGGTAAGGTTCTGCCCAACCCAAGCATGTGGAGAGTTGCCGTGAGTGTGTCAGTGGTTGAGTTCTGGAGATTTTTTGCTGCTGGGTCCCTTGGGTAGGGGAAGAGTTTCACCCAACCCTCTCTGGTGTGCCTGAGTAAAATAGCCTGGCATGGAGTCTAACAGCATGGTTATGGCGAGTGTCATGTTATGCATCCTTCTGGGAGAGAAGGGCATGTGATCTGGATGGTAGCCTATGATGAGATTATCTGGCCCCAGCCAGAGGTGGCTTATGTGCGTGACTCCTAAGTCTCTGGAAATGACTAAGGAGATTCTTAAGGAGTCCACTCATTGACTTTCAGCAGAATCCTACATCATCTTGAGTTGGAGCCTCAGGAAGGTCAATAAGACTATGCTGGTTCCTTTGAGTCTTGATCCTGGGGCTGGGGCAGATCAATACATCTTTTTTTCACATTAATTCTTGATTTAATTACTACTTGAAACACATTACAGAAGTCCTCTGACTATTCCCCTCACCCCTGCTAACCCCTGCTTAGTAAACATTTCATCATTTTAAGCAAGTTATATTAAACAATTTGAATTTCAGCACCTTCTCATGTTCAGTTTGTCCAGCCTCCTTTCTGTAAGTGTCCATCTTTCCCCTTCTGTAAAATAGCAGTTTTATGATTTTGCTTTCAAGATTTCTCAGATAATTCTACCTTCTACTTGATAAGAATGTTCTGGCAGGGCTGGAGACTATTTATACAATATACACCCTTGAACAGTGGATAAGGCGATTGCTTTGCATGTGGCAGAGTCAGATTTGAGTCCCATAAACCCATATGGCCCCCAAGTCTGCCAGGAGTAACCACTGAGTACAGAGCCAGGAGTAAACTCTGAGTACCATCAAGTGTTTTCCAAAACAATATAAACAAACAAACAAACAAAATGCACTTATAAAGGAGGAAAAGGAATTTACCTGTAACATTCTAGGTTCTAGCTGGAATGCCTCTATAATGAGAAATATTAAAGCAGGAAAACAGTTTAATAATATATATGCTTCCTGTATAATGTATAGATGGCATAAGCTATACCATCTCTACCACCTGTAAAGATGGTAAAGCTGAGTAGCTTACTGAAATGGCCCAAGACCACTGACTTTTTTTAAAAAACCACCCTCTTTAATAACATCTACGCTAAAGCCATCAATGGTGAGGAATAGGAATCTCATTGTGAGAGGTAATTAGTAAAAATTACTAATAAAATTAAAATATCTACTAAATTGTTATGAAGATTTAAAGATATCTTGCCTCCTACATGTACAAGAGCTTCTAGAGGTTTGGTCATTCTCCAAGTTCTGTAATAGAAAAGATGATAACCTTATTAGTGTATCATTTCCTTAATCATGTAAATTGCCTCTTATAAAAGGAAACTCCTACTGGTTTTAACATATTTAATTTGAGCACACTGCACCAGATCTATCAGACAAAAAGCTGAAAAAGCAGTCACAAAGCTCAATAATATAAAACAAACAATCCCATAAAAATGGGAATAGGATGTGAGTGTATATTTTCCCAAATACATATATATACAAAGTTGACTTATGGAAAATTCTAATTGTCAGATATTATTGAGGAAATACAATTCAAAACAAGAGCTAAATATCATCTCACATAAGGCAGACTGGCAGATATTAAAAGGACAGGAAATAATCAGTATTTTAGGGGATATGATGAAAAAGCACTGTTGGTGGTAATGCCATTTGGTTAAGCCCCTATATGGAAAGCAGCATGGAGCTTTTTTTAAAAAAATGTAACGATAGAATTTCCAAGTTACATATCAATCTCACTTGTTGGAATCTATCATTTAAACACAAAAACATTAATTTGAAAGGATAAACACACACATACACACGCACACGCACATATATACATATATACACACACACATATCTATATATATACACATTCATGACAGTAATTAATACAATAGACAGGATATGGAAACAACCCAAATGTCCAACAACATATTAGTGGATCAAGAAGTTAAGGCTTGTATACACAGTGAAATACTATGCAGCTATAATAAAAAATGAAATCAGAAACTTACTCAGCATATTTCACACTGCTCACAGTTATACTTTCTGGGAAACAATAGAAAAAGAAGGAAAGAACAACTCTTAGCCTAATCCTTCAGAGTTTCTCAGGGTATCTAACTACAAAGACTCGCTATCAGCCCAACAGAAACACTGGCAAACCAATGAGGAAGACATGACCACCAATTTTAATGAGCAAAAACAATAACACAAAAAGAACAACCAACACCAACCAGCTCTGTAAACCCTCAGAAAATGTCTTTAGTGACTCAGTGGTCAAGATATTTAATTAACTCAAAGGAACAATGGCACAGGTAGTTAACCAAACATAATAAAGTATGAAAGCCAAGCTGAAAATTACAAGTGCAAATGACAGAAATGAATATTATAGTAGGTGATATTAAAAACTCACTAGAAGATCTGAGGAGAAGAATAACAACAGCTGAGGAAAAGACTGAGAAGCTCCAAGATGAGATGGAGAAACATCTATAAAACATCAGAGGAGGGACTGGAGTGATAGCACAGCAGGTAGGGCGTTTGCCTTGCACAGGGCCAACCCAGGTTCAATTCCCAGCATCCCATATGTTTCCCTGAGCACCGCAAGGGGTAATTCCTGAGTGCAGAGCCAGGAGTAACCCTTGAGCATCGCCGGGTGTGACCCAAAAAGAAAAAAATAAATAAAACAACAGAGGAGGGGGAAAAGTCTGAAAAGAAATGAACAGCACACCATAAAACTATTGGATGAGCTCAGTGGGAACAATATAAGCATCAACAGACACCCTGAACCAGGCAAGTGAATTTGATAAAAAAAAAAAAAAGCTAATAGTTAAAACAATCATAGTTAAGAAGTTCCCAGAGTTTAGGAATACAGGCAACCAAATATAAGAGGCCCGAACTCTACCACTATACACACACACACACACACACACACACACACACACACACACACACATATATATATATATATATATATATATATATATAATTGAAGACACAGACAGAATACTGAAAACAACCAGATAATACAAGAAACTTATATTCAAAGAAAGCCCATAAGCCAGAACTATCAGCCAGTTCTTAGATTCTGTTGCACTTAGCTTTTTGTTTTTACCCTCCTGTGATTCCTTTCCTAATGACAAGTAATTCAAAACATTTTTGTTCTTTCTTTAGGCCTTTGAGTAAGTTTCTGTTTATCTCTTCTCCCCATTTTTGATTGGGCTTACTTTTTTCTTGTTAATATTTAATAGTTGGGCTGGAGCGATAGCACAGCGGTAGGGTGTTTGCCTTACAAGCGGCCAACATGGCCCACCCGAGTTTGATTCCTCCGCCCCAATCGGAGAGCCCGGCAAGCTACCGAGAGTATCTCTCCTTCACGGCAGAGCCTAGCAAGCTACCCGTGATGTATTTGATATGCCAAACACAGTAACAACAAGTCTCACGATGGAGACATTACTGGGCCTACTTGAGCAAATCGAAGAACAACAGGAGGACTGTGACCGTGACCGTGAATATTTAATAGTTAATTGTTAGTATTTAATAAGTGATATAGATATCCTAACCCATTTTGAATTGACTTTAATTCATGGTGTGAGAAAAGTTGTATTTTTTCACATTTGACCAAATAGATTTCCCAAAATCATTCTGTGCAGAGGTTTTCCTTTTTCTACTTCATACCTTTATGTACTTTATCAAATATTTGATGACCATATCTCTGAGGATCTATCTCTGGGCTTTCAATTTTATTCCATTTGTCTGAGAGCCTGTCTTTATTCCAGTACCATGCAGTCTTGGTTAAAATGTAGTAGCATAAAAGTAAAAAAACATCTCCCATCTTTTTCCCTAGGATTGCTTTAACTATTTAGGAGATTTTACTACACTGTATACATTTCAACAGCATGTGGTCTATGTCTTTAAAAAATATCATATGGTTTACCACAATTTATCTACTGTATGTTGTGCATTTGGATTGGTCCAGATACAGGTTATTCTAGATAGTATGAAATGAACATAGGCATGCAACATATCTTTTTTCAAGTTAGTGTTTTGTGGTCTTGAAAAACTAAGGGGTTTTGTGAATCATATGATAGCTCTACTTTTAATTTTTAAGATGTTCTCCTATTGTTTTTCATAGAGATTGGACAATTTAGTAATTATTTCAGGAGAGAATGAGGGTTTGATCATATCACATCCTCATCAGTGTTGTTATTTTTGACCATTTTTATAGGCCATTCTCATTTTTGTGGAGTAATATCTCACTATTATTTCTCTTTCCACCTTTTTTATGTGATTAATTCGCTTTTTCATATATTCTTGGCCACTTGTAGGTATAATTTGGGAAAGTGTTAATTAAGCTTTCCTCCAGGTTTTTAAACAGTTAAAATTATTGTTGTTTTGTAACTGCTTTATATTTTTAAGTTATTAATTCTTTGTCATATATAAGGGCTGGAATGATAGCACAACGGGCGGGGTGTTTGCTTTGCAAACAGCCAACATGGCCCGACCTGAGTTCGATTCCTTCGCCCCTCTCGGAGAGCCCGGCAAGCTACCAAGAGTATCTCGCCTGCACGACAAAGCCTCACAAGCTACCCGTGACGTATTCGATATGCCAAACACAGTAACAAGTCTTACAATGTTACTGGGCCCGCTTGAGCAAATCTATGGACAGTGACAGTTACAGTTATATGTAAGGTGTGTGAACATTTTCTTCTAGTCAGTAGGGTGTCTTTACTTTAGATACATATTCTTGAATAGAGCATAATTGCTTTTTGTTGTGGGGGGGCACTTCCAGCAGTTCTTAAGACTTAATTTTGACTTTGTTCTCAGGAATCACTCATATAGAGCTTGGCAGACCATATAGGGTGGTGGGGATCAAACCTGGTAGGTCACATGCAAGGCAAAACCCTACTCACTGTACCATAATTCCAGCCAGCCCCAATGTTTTTAGTTTTATATAGTCAATTTATTTTTCCTTTTGTTAATTTTTGTAGTATTATAAAGAATTATGAAGCAAGGTTAAAGACTAATAGTAATGCCAATTACAGAGCACTTAAATTGATAAAGTTGTGCACTACTATTCACAAATCACAAATCATCCTGTTATTCGTCGATTGCCTAGAGCAGGCCCCAGTAACGTCTCCTTCATCCTAGCCCTGAGATTATATTCAAGGCTCTTTAGGAGAATGAGACCCATCATTGTTACTGGTATTTGGCATATTGGGTACGCCACGGGGAGTTTGCCAGACTCTGCCATGTGGGCAGACTACATTTGGTAGCCTGCAAGTTTGTCCAAAGTAGGAATGAGATAATAAGATGTCATAAAAAGATGTCCTGATAAGATGTCGTGTGGCTGCGAATGCGGCCGCGCGGTTCCGGGAACTGGATTTTATAGTCTCTGAGTCTTGGCCGTTGATGGGATTACACGGTGCCAGGGGGCCAGGTGCTCGGCCCCAATTCAAGTAGGCTTCGAGATCTCAGCCCCGGAACCCGCGTGGCTTTGTCCCTCTGCCAGTACCTTCATGTGTGCGGAGAGTGGTCTCAGCATGGTGGTGGCTGGTCCTGGAGGTCTTCGGCTGCTGGAGCCCTGGTCGGGGCGGGGAGGAAAGCTCAACACGCTCCCCTCCAACGGGCCCCAGTGAGGACAGCCAGGCACGGGGGCACGAGACTGCACTACTATTATGGGTTATATATTATTTGATTCAAAATAGCATTTATATTTGATTGTTGCATTATCACCCATTAAAATGATAAAATCCTAAAATATTTTCTAAACATTTTTCATTATGGAAAAATGCTTTTATTTTTAAATTACCTCTATTTTTTATAATTTTAACTTTGTGTTGAAGAGTTATCAACATATATTTTGCAATCTGCTGTGTGATAATTTCTCATATAAGGATGATGAGTAAGAATACTTTTTAAATGGCTATCATAGCATATTGTCACAAAAATGCAAATCAAAGCAGCAAGTAGATAAAAATCTCACACCAATGCAGGAGGCATGTATCAAAAAGATTAGAATGGGCCAGTGTAAATAATGGTGTAGTGGAGAAGGAACTGTCACTCACTGTTGGTGAAAAAGTTGCCTGGATCAGCCTCTTTGGAAAGCAGTATATAGATTTCTTTTAAAAAGTGACGATATCTTTCCTATAATTCAGTGATTCTACTCCTTAGAATGTACTCCAAGCTTGCTAAAGTAACTGTAGTAAAAGAAATGTATTAACTTCAGATGCTACTGAGGTTGCCTATTCTATATTACTACAGGAGGAAGAAAGGAATCCCATTTCCTTAGAAGGGGGTCCTATTTACTCTACATTTTAGAATAGAAAGACACACGGAGCTGAACCACCACTGAAGCACAATGACAAAAATAGTATGAGAAATAACCTTTTTAAAGAATTTCAGATTAGATATTTTATTTGTTTTTTTTTAAATTTTTTTTTAGTGAAACACCATGAGGTACAGTTATAGACTTATAAACATTTGTGCTTGGGTTTCAGTTATACAATGATCAAGTACCCATCCCTCCATCAGTGCCCATCCTCCACCACCACGGGTCCCAGCATCCCTCCCACCCCCATCCCCCCTGTCCCACCCTGCCTCTGTGACAGGGTATTCCCCCTTGTTCTCTCTCTCTTCTTTTGGGTACTGTGTTTTGCAAGAGAGGACTTGAGTGGCAATTATGTTTGGTCTATAGACTACTTTTAGCATGCTTCTCCCACCGCGGGAGGGTCTCACAACACCCTTTATTTGGTGCGCTCTTGTCTATCTGAGCTTCCTTTTCACCTAGTACATGTGGCTGGCCTTCAAGTCATGGAGCAAAATTCCTGGTACTCATATTAGATATTTTAATGCATATAATATTTATATTGTATAGATTACTTTATGAGCCCTGTATATGGTTACTTATAGCCAGATCCTGGTGATTCTTGGATTTCCATGTATTATGAGGGCTCAAACCAGGGCTGACCACACACAGGGAAAAAGATTTAACCTCATCCTCTCTCTGGCCCTCAATTATGTTCTTAAAAATTTAAATACATATAAATGCTTACATTGACGGATGTCAGAACTCCGGATTCTTTCTCTCATTTGAGTGAAACGTGATATTCCAAGCATAGCTCTTTCTATTCTTCTTTGGGAGACCTGAATGGCGTTCTCATCTTGTTTTCGTAGGGCCCAGGTCTCTGAGGCATATGTTAATGCAGGAAGAACAGTGGAATCAAAGAGATGTCTCATTTGCCAAGGTGTCGAAAATCAGATGGGCTGGTCACGTAATGAGATTTAAAGATGACCGTTGGACTAGAGCTGTTACTGATTGGATTCCACGGGATGTCAAGAGACCGCGTGGCCGCCCACCTACCAGATGGTCAGACTTCTTCCTGAAGATCATGAACGATCGGTTTGAGGCCCTTCATGTTTCCGGAGCGAACAGATGCCATTGGGCTACACTAGCACGCGACAGGGACAAATGGAGACGTTACTGGCGCCCGCTCGAGCAAATCGACGACTAACGGGAAGTTAAGTGATTAAGTGAGGTGAAATGCTTACATCTCTCTAGTCTACAGAAGTTTTCTGAAACTCTGTAGGTATAACTGTTATTGAAAGCAAATGTTGGTACAGATACGGGGAGAAAGGGACCTTTATTCGTTGCTGGTGGAAATGCCTACTGGTCCAGTATTTTTTTGAAAACAATATGGAAAATTGGGGGTATGGTGCCGCCAACAGGTAAATCTGTACCTGTGAGGTGAGTGCATCAGCAGGCTGATGGCGCCTTCAGACTTCCAGATACCCCAAAATTGCTGCTGTGCCTTTATCCAGACCCCAAAAACTTGGGGCAAAGTTTACCAAGAAAATAAATGGCCAAAAGTTAGGTATGTGGGAAACACACCCACCTCTGGCTCAGTTATATAATTGTAGGCATGGCCTCTCTGGTTCCTGATTGAACTGCTTAATGGCCATGATCCCAGAGACTCAGAAACAAATCTCACAACTCAGCGGCTTTTGGCAGAAATGCATCCGGTCCCTGAAGTAAGTTACTGGTGCTGGGTCAACCCAGGTAGGAATAGGTTTCATGCCTTGGCCTGTTCCTCCTGATGGCCCAGTGGCCGCCATCCTTCAGAGTCCACTGAACAGTCAGGTTTGGGCCCACAGTGACGAGACATTTTGGGCCTCATGGGATGAGGGTGGAGCCGGGTCTGTCCTCCCCACCCCAACGAGATCCCAAGTCATCACCCACGAACAACCTCTCTGGCTTCTGATCAAGCTGCTTAATGGGTATGATCCCAGAGACTCATAAACAAATCTCGAAACCCAGCGGCGTTTGGCAGAAATGCGTCTGGACCATGCAGTAGGTTAATGTCGCCGGGCCACCATAGGGGGGAAAGGTTTCTGTCCCTCCGCCTGCTTCCCCCTGGCAGCTCAATGGCTGTCATCCTCTAGAGGACATTGGACAGTGACAGTCAGGTCTGGGCCTGCAGTGACGAAACTTGTTGGACCTCACAGGATGGGGATGGAGCCGGTCCTGGTGTCCCCATCCCAATGAGACCCCAAGTCATCGCCCACAAATGGCCTCTCTGGCTCCTGATCAAGCTGCTCAACGGCCATGATCCCAGAGACTTAGGAGCAAATCTCAAAACCCAGTGGCTTTTGGCAGAAATCCCTCCAGATTTAAGTGTTAAAATTTCGGAATTTCAAAATCACACGGCCCTACTGCAGTCATGCAGCATCATATGTTATTCATAACCAGCAATATAACACATATTGTCTGCTGTTGCCTTTTCAGCAGATCTGAGTGTTGGGGTAAAATCTCAAATAATAATGGTGGGTCTGGTGTCTTACTATTGAATGTGATCAAAATAGAGAGAGAGTAATGTGGAAATCATCTGCCCCACAGGTAAGGGGAGGGTTTGGGATGGGGTATACTGGGGGTTTTGGTGGTGGAGAATGGGCACTGGTGAAGGTACGGGTGTTTCATATAGAGGGGGGTCCATTATGACAGCTGTCACTGTCATTGTCACTGTCCTCCCATTGTTCATCGATTTGCTTGAGCGGGCCAAGTAACGTCTCCATTGGAGACTTTGCTGTTACTGTGTTTGGCATATCGAATACATTACGGGTAGCTTGTCAGGCTCTGCCGTGAAGGCAGATACTCTCGGTAGCTTGCCGAGCTCTCCGAGAGAGGTGGAGGAATCGAACTCGGGTCGGCCATGTTGGCTGCGTGCAAGGCAATCACCCTACCGCTGTGCTATCGCTCCAGCCCATTATCACGAATCACGAATTATGACCATCCTGTTATTCGTCGATTGCCTCGAGCAGGCCCCAGTAAAGTCTCCTTCATCCTAGCCCTGAGATTTTTAAGAAAGTGCTATATTCAAGAATCTTTAGGAGAATGAGACCCATCATTGTTACTGGTATTTGGCATATTGGCTACGCCACGGGGATTTTGCCAGACTCTGCCTTGTGGGCAGGTTATATTCGGCAGCCTGCCAGTTTGTCCAAAGTAGGAATGAGATAAAGATGTCATAATAAGATGTCCATATTCTTTTCTAAATGAGAGCCTATCCAATTTAATAATACATGGATATCAAAACACTGAAATAGGATGACAGAAATTATTAACTCTTGCAAAGAAAAAGTAATATGCTGACAGGACGATGGGAAATTTGCATTTTATACTTATTTCTGTTTTTAAATTTTCAAAGTTCTAGTTTTACTTCTAAAAGCTTTATTAACATTTTAAAATATTTGAGATGCCATTGATCATTGTGAATCATGTAATGAGTTTTGTTCTAAATCTTACCATTAAAATTATTATACTTTTGGAGCCTCTTCCAGTGGTTCTCAGGATTGTGATGGTCTTCTTCCCCTCCCAGGTCAGTTAATCCATCAGTATTCAAACCAGGGACTTGGATTTTTCTGTGCAAGTGCCCCAAGCGTCCTCTAGGACCCTGGAAGGACAGCATCCTTGAGCCTCTTCCTCTTCGTCCCTAAGGCTGTGCCGGTCTTCTTCCCATCCCATCTAGTACCCCACACTCACACCAGGTTCGTGTTGGGGCATGGCCTCTTCAGAAGTGGGCGTGGTTTCTGTAGAGTGGGCGTGGCATAATTTTAGGCAGGCGGCTGCTCAAGCGGTCACAGGTCGTTTAATCATACCAAGAAATCTAATGTAACATCTCAGTCCCCATACCTCCACACCAACATGAAGAAACAACGCAAATACCCGCCATCTGGGGAGAACAATGAAAAAAGTCCAGAAGTCTCAATAGGTGCTACTCACATAAAGGACCTATCTGAGAAAGAATTCAGATATGAAGTAATGAAGGTGTTCACTGAATTTAATGAAACAGTCAGACAGGTATCCAGTAACATGAGAGAAACAATCAAGAAATTACGGGAAGAAATGAGAGCAGAAATTGGAAAACTATGCACAGAAATGTCATGAATAAAAGATTCCATAAATGAAATAAAAAACTTAGTCTGCGCCCTCAACAGTAAAATGACTAGAGCTGAAGACAGAATAAGTGAGGTGGAAGATCAGCTGCACCACGCCAACAGGCAAAAACAAACAATGGCAAGAGACCTCAAAATAGCTCTAGAGCAAATCAGAGTCTGAGGAGATGATTCCAAGAGGAACAACCTTGGAAACATTGGAGTACCAGAATCGCAGGGAAACAATCCCAATGAAAAAGCCATGGTTAAAGAAACCATTGCTGAAAAATTCTCAGAGCTGGACAATGCAGCATTCACATTCAAGGATACCGAAGGGTGCCAGCTAAAAGAGACTCTAACAAAAACACTCCAAGACATATCATAGTTAGAATGATGGATGCCGCTGATAGAGACACAATACTGCAAGTAGCAAGGTCGAAGAAGGAAATCACATACAAAGGAGAACCCCTTAGGTTCACAGAAGACCTATCAGAGGAAACCCTCCAAGCCCGAAGGCAAGGGTGGGATTGAGTGAAAAAAAAAAACTCACTGAAATGAACGCTTCACCAAGAATACTCTATACGGCTAAACTCTCACTCAAACTCAAAGGAATGATACACTATTTTCTAGATAAACATAGCTCAGGAAATTCATAAACTCAAAACCAAACCTAAAAGAAGGACTAAAGGGGCTACTATAAAACAACACAAACCCTACAAACACAACAGACCCTTACAGAAAGATGACACAAAACTCCATAACAATAATCTCTCTCAATGTCAACCGTCTAAATTAACCTATTTAGAGAAACAGAGTGGCAAAATGGATTCAGAGACAGAACTCAACATTCTGCTGCCTACAAGAAACTCACCTCAACAGTCAGAACAAACACAGACTCAAAGTTAAAGGATGGAAAACAATTCTGCAAGTAAAAAGCTCCCTCAAAAAGGCTGGGTGGCCATACTAGTATCCGAAAATATAGACTACAGGTTGAAAAAGATCAGAAGGGACAGGGAAGGCTATTTTCTATTCATCAAGTGTTATGTACAACAGGAAGAAATCACACTCTTAAATATATACACACCTAATGAGGGAACAGCTAAATATTTAAAGCAACTGAAAACAGATTTTAAGGAGGACATTACTAGCAACACAATAGTAGCTGGAGACTTCAATATCGTCTTATCAACTTTGGATAGATGAACAAGAACAAAACCCCACAAGGAAATATTGGCTTTGAAAGAAGAAAAGAAAAGATAGGGCTTATAGACCTATACAGGGCTCTACACCCCCAAAAGAAAGAATACACATTCTTCTCCAGTGCACATGGAACATTTTTCAAAATAGAACATGTGTTAGGACACAGAGCATACCTCAATAGAATCACAAAGATAGAAATAGTATGAACAAACTTTTCAGACCACTATGTAATGAGAATAAAAATGAATCACACACAGACACGGAGAACTAAATCAAACACCTGAAAATTAAGCAACTCAATGTTGAACAATGTGTGGGTGAGGAAGGAAGTGAAGGACGAAAGCAAAAGATACCTGGAGCAAATGAGAATGAAGACACAAGCTACCAGAACAAATGGCATGCAGCTAAAGCCGTGTTAAGGGGAAATTTTATAGCTCTGCAAGCATTTCTCAGGAAGGAAGAAAGGGCACACATAAACAACTTGATTTCCCATCTCAAGAACTTAGAAAATGATCAACAATAAAAGGACCCCAAATCAGGCATAAGGAAAGAGATTATAAAACTTAGAGCAGAAATCAACAACACAGAAACCAAAGAAACAATCCGAAAGATCAATGAAACCAAGTGCTGGTTCTTTGAGAAAATAAACAATATTTATAAACCACTAGCAACACTCACAAAGAAACAGAGAGAGAGAACCCCAATAAACTGAATCAAAAATGAGAAGGGGGATAAAGGTAAGGTAAAGGTAAAGGCCTCCCGTTGATCGTCGATTTGCTCGAGCGGGCCCAGTAACGTCTCCATTGGAGACTTTGTTGTTACTGTGTTTGGCATATCGAATACTCTCGGTAGCTTGCCGGGCTCTCCGAGAGGGGCGGAAGAATCGAACTCGGGTCGGCCATGTTGGCCGCTTGTAAGGCGAACGCCCTACCTGCTCTGCTATCGCTCCAGCCCCAGCTATTTTCTATTCATCAAGTGTTATGTACAACAGGAAGAAATAACACTCTTAAATATATACACACCTAATGAGGGAACAGCAAAACACTCCATGATATTGAAGCTAATGGTATCTTCAGAGATGTCACGCCACTGGCCAAGCAAGTGAAAACAGAGATAGACAAATGGGGCTATCTTAAACTACGAAGCTTCTGCACCCCAAAAGGAACAGTGACCAAAATACAAAGACAGTCTACAGAATGGGAAAGGATATTCGCCGAATACACATCTGACAATGGGTTGATATCAAGGATATACAAAGTACTGGCTGAACTCCACAAGAAGAAAACATCCAACCCCATCAAAAAATGGGGCAACGAAATGAACAAAAACTTTCTCAATGAAGAAATCTGAATGGCTAAAAGGCACATGAGAAAAAGCTCTACATCATTAATCATCAGAGAGATGCAGGTCAAAACAGCAATAAGATATTTCACACCAGAGACTGGCCCACATCCAAAAGAACAAAAGCAACTGGTGTTGGCACGGATGTGGTGAGAAAGGAACCATCCTTCACTGCTGGTGGGAATGCCGACTGGTTCAACTCTTTTCGAAAACTGTATGGATGATTCTCAAAATATTAGAATTTGAGCTTCCATTTGACTCAGCAATACCACTCCTGGGAATATATTCCAGAGAGGCAAAAAAGTATACTCGAAGTGACATCTGCACTTGTTTGTTCATTGCAGCACTGTTTACAATAGCTGGCTATTGTATTTGGAAAAAACCTGAGTGTCCAAAAACAGATGACTGGTTAAAGAAACTTTGGTACATCTACACAGTGGATTATTATGTAGTTATTAGAAAAGATGAAGTCATGAAATTTACATACAAGTGCTACTACATGGAAAGTATCATACTAAGAGAAATGAGTCAGAAAGAAAGAATGGCACAGACATAGAAAGATTGCATTCATCTGGGGAACATAAAGCAACAAAATAGGAGATTAACATTAAAGAATAGCCAAGATAAGTACCATGAGGTTTACTCCATGGCTTGGAGGCCAACCTCAAATGCTAGGGGGAAAGGCAGTTCGGATAGAGAAGGGTGCACCAAATAAAGGGTGTTGGAAGGATCCTCCCAGGATGGGAGATGCATGCTGAATGTAGACTTTAGACCAAACATGATTGCCACTGAATGCTTCTTTTGCAAACCATAGTACCCAAAAGGAGAGAGAGAACTGAATGAAATTCTGTACCACCGAGGTAGGGTGGCATGGGAGAGATGGGGGGCTGGGAGGGATATTGGGATCAGTGGTGGTAGAGAATGAGCACTGGTAGAGGGATGAGTACTCAATCATTGCATTACTGAAACCCAAGCACAAAAACTTGTAAGTCTACAACTGTACCTCATGGTGTTTCACTAAAAATTTAAAAAAATAAATAAATAAAATAAAACATCAAAAAATAAATAAAATTATTATACTTTTATTTAAATTCTACCCTTATTTTTTGCACTTTAGTCTGTAGTTTTTGTATCTTAGCTCATTACTACATTTTTATTTGTTTCTTCTGTTTCCCTCTCTCATCTTTTTCTTTCTTTCAACATCTCTTTTCTCTTTTATATTTCCTACATAAAATAATTTATCTCATTATTTAAAGTAAATAAGTTCCATATTTTAATTTCTCTTTGTCTATTTCTATATTTAGTCATTAATGTATGCACTACCTACACAAATAGAAGAGTCAGTATAAGTTAAAAATATAAAAAGCACTGATGTAAAGTTTTCTAAGGTAGGAGTATTTAAAACAAGAGGATTTAATAAATTTATCATACCATAAGTTATCTGCATTTAGGTGGGAATATTTGTGTGTACAAATATGTGGGGAGCCCCGCCAGACCACTCTCCGGCCCGCGGAGGTGGCCCTAGGATCCCTAGGTACAAGGTGGGACCAACCGAATGAACACAAGACACAAGAGACAGAATGCAGTTCAGAAACAGAGTGAAAAAGGGACAGCCTTTATTGGGGGCAATCAGGGTATATATCCATTAGTAAGGCAGCTACACAAAAGGTCATGCCCATATATGGTTAGGAAGGTTTGTTTTCACATATCATGCATTACAAGGTTTGTGTGTATCTCGTACCAGACATGAGGTGATTACACAAAGGGCCATGTCCATATGATTTACCAGACACGAGGTGATTACACAAAGGGCCATGTCCATATGATTTATCAGACATGAGGTAGATACACAAAGGGCCATGTCAATATGATTTACCAGACATGAGGTAGATACACAAAGGGCCATGTCCATATGATTTACAAAATTTATACGTATCAGACACGATGTAGTTACTTCTTGTTATTACTGACAGCCATGACAGATGTTCTCTCAGAATAACCATACATCAAGATAACCATACATAGCACTGGTTTTGCCTGCCTCGGGGTCATGTAGGTCTAGATGACCATACATAGCACAGGCACGTAGGCCCCTGGTCAGTTAAAGGGCCAGCTTCCCACACAAATATCAATTTTCCACTTGGAAAGTTATGATTCTTATGACTATATACAAGAAATTCCAATCTTTTCTCATTAAAAAAAGCACAGAATCACTCAGAAATGAACCCCAGAAAACAAAACAATTATGTCTTCATGGATCATTTAGCAGATATACTATCAACAAGAGATAGTGGCTAATAAAACTACAAAGAAGTCCTGAATAGACAGTACAGCAGGTAATGCTTGCACACTGCAGACCTTGACTCTATCCGTGGCAGCCTCTATGGTCCCCTGAGCACCACCAGGAAAATTTCTTAGTGCAGAACCAGGAGCATTGCCCACAAACTTAAAACAAAAGTACAAAGAAATAGAAGTTCAGTAAGAGAACATAGCAATAACAGTACAGGAATTGTTCATAATGTATTGTTTTTACTATATGTATGTTATGGACTGAGAATTGATAAAAATGGTAGATAATTATGGTTGGATAAAAACACCAGAGTTTTACTGCATATTACTGATTTTTATATGCTGGAAAGGAAAATATATTCAGTAACATATAGATTAAATTCACACAGATTTTCTAGAAAAGAGGAGATGCCTACATCACAATTGATACCAAATTGTAGAGAGGAGAAGGACAGAGAAAGTAATCAAGAGGAGAAGAGAATGGGAAGTAATGGGTGAACAAGGATTAGGGCTTCTGCTATACTGCTGATATTGGTGAGTGATATAGCCATATATCCAAAACACAGACTCAACAACAGTGAAAACATGAGCTCTAAGCTGCAACCACTGGAACTTTGTAATGTGCCTGTCAAGTTGAAAGGACGAGGATGGGGCAAGGGCTAGGGGTGGGGAAAGAATATGGGAACACTGATGGAGGGAAGTTACATTGGTGGTGGGATTTGTGTTGAAATAATATAATTCAGCTATCAATTACTTTGCAGATCAGAGTTCTTTAAATTTTTAATTTTTAATAGACAAAGATTTGCGAGAGAGGCTAATGTTTTCTTTATTACACATAATAATAAAATAAAAGGAAAAATGATAGTGAATTTAAAATAGAAATATGATCCTTTCCTTAAAAGACCACTTTAATACAAGCTGCTATGCCACCAAATTGTCCCAGATAGATAGATCTCCTGGCTGGAAATGGTGTCTTCCTTGGTTGATTCCCCTTTTTCCAGGTAGGTCCAGCAGCCACCACACCTAACATCTTCTGGCATATAAATGATCCATCTTCATAGCTCCTGAGTATCTCCTCCAAATTTCACAGTAATAACAGTCCAATAGGAACAAATAGGATTTGGTGAAGAAAATAGAGTAGAAACCTACCGAACAAAATGAGCAATAAATAAATAAATAAATAAATAAATAAACACAGAAGGCTCAACCAGCACCAACCAGCTCATAAATCTTCCAACAATCACTCTAGTAACACTAAATATAAAAATTATCACAAATTAACTTGTATTATTCTATTTTCTGATAATTCAATTTTCCATTTTATTGTAAATAGCATTATGAAGTAAATTTGTTTGATCTTATTAAGTGTGCTGGCTTGTGGGTTGGAAGGGAAACTGTGGACACTAGTGGAGGGAAGATCACAGTGGTGGTGGGATTGGTGTTGGAATATTGAATACAGGAAACAACTGTATTAAGAAAAACTTTGTAAAACACAGTGTTTAAATAAAATAGACAAATTCACACAAAGACTAAAATCTTCCACACTAATATTTATAATAATGAACAAAACTATATCTTTAGAGCAAACTTGATGTTCAGATGTATTCCAGTATGCTTAAAGAAATATTTTTTTCTGTAATTTAATTTACAATTTAAAACCCTAATATTCTCAGTTTTTTGGACAAGTTAACCACATTATTTTCCAAACAGATTGAACCAGAAAACATGCCAACACTTTTTATTCTTGTACTTTTATATGTGTATGCCAATTTCATTCATATGTGGTGTTATCTAATTGCTGTTTTGATATGCATTTCCCTGAAGAAAAGTGATAGAAAGCATTTTTTAACTAACCTATTGGCTTATATACCCAAATCTTTTCTCTGATGAATTGTTCAACTCTTCTCCCCATTTTTTGATGGGTTTTTGTTTTCTTGTTATCAAGTTTTAAAGTGCTTTATGTATCTCTGATATTAACATTTTGACAGACAAATGGTGATCAAATTTTTCCCAGTTTATCCATTGTAATTCTGATCATCATTTCTTTGTGGTGCAGAAACTTTGTGTAGTTAATTTGATGTAGTTTTTGCTTCTGTTTGATGTACCAATGTCATTGAATCATTGAAGATGCCCTCCTAGAGTCAGTGTTATGAAGGGTTCATATTATGTTTCCCTCAATATAATTTATTGATTCAGGTATGACATTTTTTAAAGTCTATAAGATTGCCACCTTAGACCTCCATCCAGCAGGGGTTGATTGCAGAGAATGAGAAAAACGCACACATAAGGATAAACATACATCTACTCTTCAAGCTTTAGGTCTCCTGGACAGCCCTGAGTGGTCTCACAGTCTGGCAATTTAATCAATACAGTATAGCTTCCCCACCTCAAGGGGCTCCCAAAAGATGAGTCATTGTTGACAGGAATATTATGAGCAGTTAGTAAGCACAGCAACATTCAACAATTACATGAAGATCAGAGTTTGGAGTATTCCGCATAGTAAATCAGCAGGCATCCTTAAAAGTATAAAGTCAAGAGACACATAATTAAATCTCAAAAGAGATCAAATAGCTACAAAAATTCCTCAAAAACACAGTCCCCAGTTACAACCTCTGGGGATTCTTAGGAAGAGGTGAGCCAAACTCCTGCCTTACCAAAACCTGAAAGCCGCACTCACATGCCAATAGCTGCCGCCATGCCTACAGTTGGACTATACTACCTCATGATTGAGGTCCAGAGAGATGCCAATCTGTCAGATGCACTGTGGTATTTTTTTATTGACAATTTCAGGCCCTGTCATATTTGGACTGGACAACCTTTCCACCTCGCTGTACCTCTGAAAATGCCAGAAGCCTCACCCATGATCCTCAATACCATGGTAAATATACCATCTAAGATCCCTGGCGAGTTAAATATTCTGGATTTTCTGGAGTGACATCTCCAAACTCTACAAAACTAACAGCCCAATAGTGGCACACCAGTTTGGATGAGAATGTAATGTGGAAGACAACTGATCTGGACTAACAAAACCATTAACAAGAAAAGCTCAACTAGCAACAACAGCTTAATAAAGTCTCAGAAAAGAACTTAATGCCCCCGTGGTGAGATACAACAATTTTCACAAACTGAAGTATATTTTAATAATGTCATTACCATTTACTGATAACAAGCAATATAAAATAAATTATCATGGACCTTCTACTTGAGCAGTTTGTGAGGTTGTTTGGAAAATAGAGACAATGGTGGAGGGAAAGTGACAGTGGTTGTGGGATTAGTGTAGAAATAGTTAATGCCTGCCACAAATGCATCATGAACGACTTTATAAACCACAGTATTTAAATAAAGTGGGGGAAAGTATAAAGTCATGACAATTTCTTATTCTATTTTTGTCCATGTATTTTCTACATCTAAAAGACTTTAAACAGTATACTTACATACTTGCCTAGTGCACTTTTACAGCCAGCCTGTATTTGTTGTCTATGTTTATTTTTTCTTTCCTGCTATGTTATTCTTTTCTGGGAGCATTTTTGAAAAAACCCTTTTCCATGTAATACCTAAACTGTCTTAGTAGGGGCATATCATATCCTTGGAGTTTTTTCTTAGGGAGTTGAATTCCCATCTCTTATCCAGTGGCACTGAATTATTGAAAATATCACTAGATTCAATTTTATAAATGATTCAGTCTACATCTTTTTCACTGCAAATTTTTCATTCATGTATGATGTAAAGTTCTTTAATCAATTTAGATATAATTTTATGTATGGTGTTATACAGGGGTCAGAATTCAGTTTTTCACACATAATGGACAGCTTTTACAAGCACCATTTATTGAAGAGATTTTCTCTCCTCCATCTTATGCTCTGCTTCTTTGTCAAAGATTTCTGTCCATATACTCAAGGATTTGTTTCTAAGCTCTCAATTCTATTCCATTAGTCTGAGATTCTGTTTTTTATCCCATTGCCATACTGCCTTGATTTCGAAAGCTTAATAATATAATTTACAGTTGGGGAAACAAAAGCTTCCCATCATCTTTTATTCCCAAGAATTCTTTGTCAATTTGGGACATATCATCATTCCATATAAATCTGAGCAGTGTTTGTTTATGTCTCTAAAAATGCCATGGCTAATTTTATAGGGACTGTATTTAATTTATATCATGATTTGGGTAGGGTTATAATCTTTCAATATTAAATGCTTCCAATGCTCATTCACCTCAGTAATTCAATTTCTTGGCATATACCCCAAGGATCCAAAAACTCCATTCCGAAAGGATTATACGTTCCTATGTTCATTGCAGCACGTGTCACAACAGCTAAAATGTGGGAACATGTCAAGTGTTCAAGAACAGATGATTGCACAAAGGCACAACGAAGCTGTGGTATATATCCACAGTGGAACCACAGTGGAACTATTCTGCTATAAAAAAAGATGAAATCATGCAATTTATTACTATGTAGATGGATCTGGAGAGTCTGATACTGAGTGGAGATAGAAGGAGGTACACTTATGAAATAATCTCTCTTACATGTGTTATATAGAGAAACATAAGGGAATAACAAATGGTCAAAGACAGCAGAATATAGGAACTGATTTACTGAATTGAGACTATCTTGGTGGTGGTTGGGGGTTGGGAATACTGAAATAAAGATGAAGAGAGGCAGATAGTGATGAACAGTGTGGCATTGAGAGGTATGCAGGACACTATCATTAACAGTATTGTAAACGACATG
Organism: Sorex fumeus; assembly: GCF_029834395.1. NCBI lineage: Eukaryota > Metazoa > Chordata > Mammalia > Eulipotyphla > Soricidae > Sorex > Sorex fumeus. The sequence continues at coordinate 10,532,677 of NW_026606115.1, forward strand.
CCTCAAATAAAGTCATAAATAAATGCAATGATGTAAGGTGGTAAAAATTACTTGATTTAAGTTTAATTTGTGGACTTTCTGATCACAAGGTATACTGTCACTAAAATTTCTATATTCCATGAGCCAGAGAGATAGTTCAGAGGTTTAGGCCCTTGCCTTGCACATGGCTGACCTGATTTCGATCCCCAGCACCCCATATGGTCTCACAAGCTCACCAGGAATTATTCCTGAGCCAGGAGTAAATCTTGAGAACAGATGTTGTAAAAAAAAGAGAAATAAATATAACTCTTGTAATCCAGCATAATAAAAGGAGAAAAATAGTTTATATTTTTGTATCATGACTATAGATCCTGAGTAAAAACTTTCTCTTCGACCATCACCTTAAATTTTAACAAACCTTGGGAATACACGTGTAGCACACAACTTTTCTTATACTGATCCCTTCTTGAAGGGATAAGACTCACAATACAGGTCTGACATTGTCACAATGATAGCACAAATGATACTGGCTTTCCCCCAATACGTAAATCTCAGAATGCTAATAATAATTTCTTTAAATTCCTCGGCATCTCATGGATTTTTCTTGATAGTTTTCTTTGTGTTAGATGAAAAACTTATTATTTTTTTTCCCCTTTATTTTATTTTATTTTTTTTTTAAAGTTGTAGATTTACAATTTTTTGTGCTTTGGTTTCAATTATACAATGATCAGATACCCATCCCTCCACCAGTGCCCATTTTCCACCACCATGGATAATATCCCTCCCACCCCCATCCCCCCATCCCCCCGTCTCTGTGGCAGGGCAATCCCCTGTGTTCTCTCTCTCCTTTTGGGTGTTGTGGTCTGCAAAAGAGGCATTGAGTGGCAAACATGTTCAGTCCATAGTCTACTTTCGACATGCATCTCCCCTCCTGGGAGGATCCTCCAAACATCCTTTATTTGGTGCTCCCTTCTCTATCTGAATAGCCCTTTCCTCTAGGATACCCGGCTGGCCTCTAAGTTATGGAGTAATCCTCCTGGTGCTGATCTCAGCTATTCTTGGGTATTAATCTCATACTTTGTTACTTTATATCCCCCAGATGAATGCAATCTTTCTATGTCTATCCCTCTCTTTCTGACTCATTTCGCTTAGCATGATACTTTCCATATTGTACCACTTGTATGTAAATTTCATGACTTCATCTTTTCTAACAGCTACATAGTACTCCATTGTGTAGATGTACCAAAGTTTCTTTAACCAGTCATCTGTTCTTGGGCATTCAGGTTTCTTCCAGTTTCTGGCTATTGTAAAGAGGGCTGCAATGAACAAACAAGTGCAGATGTCACTTCGACTATACATTTTTGCCTCTCTGGGATATATTCCCAGGAGTGGTATTGCTGGGTCAAATGGGAGCTCAATTTCTAATTTTTTGAGAATCGTCCATACTGTTTTCCAGAAGGGCTGAACCAGTGGACATTCCCACCAACAGTGAAGGAGTGTCCCTTTCTCGCCACATCCACGCCAGCATCGGTTGCTTTTGTTCTTTTGAATGTGGGCCAGTCTCTGAGGTGTGAGATGGTATCTCATTTTGGTTTTGATCTGCATCTCCCTGATGATTAATGATGTAGAGCATTTTCTCATGTGCTTTTTTGCCATTCGGATTTCTTCTTTGAGAAAGTTTCTGTTCATTTCATTGCCCCATTTTTGGATGGGGTTGGATGTTTTCTTCTTGTGGAGTTTAACCAGTATTCTGTATATCCTGGATATCAACCCCTTGTCAGATGTGTATTCGGTGAATATCCTTTCCCATTCTATAGACTGTCTTTGTACTTTGGTCACTGTTTCTTTGGAGGTGCAGAAGCTTCTTAGTTTAAGATAGTCCCATTTATCTATCTCTGTTTTCACTTGCTCGGCCAGTGGCGTGGCATCTTTGAAGATACCATTAGCTTCAATGTCATGGAGGGTTTTGCCAACTTTATCTTCAATGTACCTTATGGTTTCTGGTCTGATGTTGAGGTCTTTAATCCATTTTGATCTTACTTTTGTACATGGTGTTAGGCAGAGTTCTGAGCCTATTTTTTTGCATGTAGCCGTCCAGTGATGCCAACACAATTTATTAAAGAGGCTTTCCTTACTCCACTTCACATTACTTTCACCTTTATCAAAGATTAGATGAGCATATGATTGAGGAGAGATGTCAGTGTATTCAACCCTGTTCCATTGGTCTGCAGTTCTGCCTTTGTTCCAGTACCATGCTGTTTTAATTATTACTGCTTTGTAGTACAGTTTGAAGTTCGGGAGGTTGATTCCTCCCATTTTCTTTTTCCCAAGAATTGCTTTAGCTATTCGTGGGGGCTTATTGTTCCATATAAATTTCAAGAGTGTTTGCTCCATTTCTTTGAAGAATGTCATGGGTATCCTTCTAGGGATTGCATTGAATTTATACAATGCTTTCGGTAGTATTGCCATTTTGACAATGTTAAGTCTCCCGAGCCATGAGCAGGGGATATCTTTCCATTTCCTCATGTCCTCTTTTATTTCCTGAAGTAGCGTTTTGTAGTTTTCTTTGTACAGGTCCTTTACTTCCTTAGTTAAGCTGATTCCTAGGTACTTGATTTTCTGGGGCACAATTGTGAATGGGATTGTTTTTTTCATGTTGCTTTCTTCTCTCTCACTGTTTGCGTATAGGAAAGCCCTGGACTTTTGGGTATTGATTTTATAACCTGCAACTTTACTATACGAGTCTATTGTTTCTAAGAGTTTTTTGGTGGAAGTTATTGGGTTCTCTAAGTAGAGTATCATATCATCTGCGAATAGTGAGAGCTTGATTTCTTCCTTTCCTACCTGAATGCCCTTAATATCTTTTTCCTGCCTAATCGCTATTGCAAGTACTTCCAGTACTATATTGAACAGCAGTGGAGATAGTGGGCATCCCTGTCTCGTCCCTGATCTTAGAGGGAAGGCTCTCAGTTTTTCCCCATTGAGGATGATGCTTGCTGTAGGCTTGTGGTAGATGGCTTTAATTATGTTGAGGAAGGTCCCCTCTATACCCATTTTGGCTAGGGTTTTCATCATAAAGGGGTGCTGGATCTTATCAAATGCTTTCTCTGCATCTATTGATAAGATCATATGCTTTTTATCTTTTCTTTTGTTGATATGGTGGATTATGTTGATTGATTTCCGAATGTTGAACCATCCTTGCATCCCTGGGATGAATCCTACTTGGTCATGGTGTATGATCTTTTTGATGAGTAGTTGGATTCTATTTGCTAGTAGTTTGTTGAGGATCTTTGCATCTGTGTTCATCAGGGATATCGGCCTGTAATTCTCTTTCTTTGTGGTATCTCTGTCTGCTTTTGGTATCAGTGTGATATTTGCTTCGTAGAAACTGTTTGGAAGTGTTTTTGATATTTCAATTTCGTGGAAAAGCTTAAAGAGCATTGGGAGTAAGTCCGCTTTAAAGATTTGGAAGAATTCACTAGTGAATCCATCCGGGCCAGGACTTTTGTGCTTGGGGAGACTTTTTATTACCATTTCAATTTCCTTGATGGTGATAGGTCTGTTCAGGTATTCCAGGTCTTCTTGGTTCAGCCTTGGGAGTCTGTAGGAGTCTAGGAATTTATCCATTTCCTCGAGGTTTTGATGTTCCGTGGCATAAAGCTTCTCAAAGTACTCCCTGAGGATCCTCTGAATTTCTGTGGTTTCTGTTGTAATGACCCCCTTTTCATTTCTGATTCGGTTGATTAGGGTTTTCTCTCTCCCTTTCTTTGTGAGTTTTGCTAGAGGCTTATCGATCTTGTTAATTTTCTCAAAGAACCAGCTCTTGGTTTCATTGATCTTTCGGATTGTTTTTTGGGTTTCCATCTCGTTAATCTCTGCTCTGAGTTTTATTATTTCCTTTCTCCTGTTCGGGTTGTGCTCCTTTTTTTGGTCCTTCTCCAAGCTCTTAAGCTGTGAGGTTAGGTTACTTATGTGTGCTCGCTCCTCCTTCCTGAGGAATGCTTGTAGAGCTATAAACTTTCCTCTTAACACAGCCTTTGCTGTGTCCCATAAGTTTTGGTAACTCGTGTTCTCATTTTCATTCGTTTCTAGGAATCTTTTGATTTCCTCTTTGATTTCCTGTCTAATCCACTCGTTGTTCAATAGTGCACTGTTTAATTTCCAGGTGTTTGATTTAGTTTTCTGTTTTTGTGTGTGATTTACTTCTAATTTCAGCGCATTATGGTCTGAGAAGATTGTTGATACAATCTCTACCTTCTTAATTTTATGGAGGCATGTTTTGTGGCTCAGCATGTTGTCTATCTTGGAGAATGTTCCATGTACGCTTGAGAAGAATGTGTATTCAGCTTTTTGTGGATGAAGTGTCCTGTATATATCTACTAAGTCCCTTTCTTCCATTGTTTCCCTCAAATGAAGTATGTCCTTGCTAAGCTTGAGTCTGGTTGATCTATCAAGAGGTGACAAAGCAGTGTTGAAGTCTCCCACTAGTATTGTGTTGCTATTGATGTCTTTTTCCAAATCTATGAGTAGTTGTTTTAAGTACTTTGCTGGTCTCTCATTAGGTGCATATACATTTATTATTGTAAGTTCTTCCTGATGTACAGATCCTCTGATCAATAAGTAATGGCCTTCACTGTCTCTTATGACCTTCCTCACTCTGAAATCAATGTGGTCTGATATAAGGATGGCTACCCCAGCTTTTTTATGGGAGCTGTTTGCCTGTAGGATTGTTTTTCAGCCTTTGACTCTGAGTCTGTGTTTGCTTTGACTATTGAGATGCGTTTCTTGCAGGCAGCAGAATGTTGGGTTCAATTTTCTAATCCATCCTGCCACTCTATGTCTTTTAATTGGTGCGTTTAGCCCATTGACATTGAGAGAGATTATTGTTATGGGATTTTGTCCCATTGTTCTGTTAAAATTCGGTGTATTTGAGGGGCCTTTCTTGCCTTAAAGTAGCCCATTTAGTTGTTCTTGTAACCATGGTTTTGAGTCTATGAAGTTCCTGAGCTGTTGTTTGTCTGTGAAACTGTGTGTTGTTCCTTCTATTATGAATGAGAGTCTTGCTGGGAAAAGTATTTTGGGGGAGGCATTTATTTCATTGAGTTTTTTTACTATGTCCCACCACTGTTTTCGGGCCATGAGGGTTTCATCAGAAAAATCAGCTGTGAATTTTAAGGATGCTCCTTTGTAAGAGATTTCTTTCTTCGATCTTGCTGCTTTCAGAATTTTGTCTCTGTCTAAGGTTTTGGTCATTTTGATCAGAATGTGTCTTGGGGTATTTTTATTCGGATTTCTTCTAGCTGGTACCCTTCGGGCCTCCTGAATGTGGTCACAAGTTTTCTTCAGCTCTGGAAATGTTGTAGCAATGATGTCTTTGACAGTTTCTTCTTCATCGAGGTTTTCTTCCTGTCCCTCTGGGACTCCAATAATTCTTATGTTACCCCTCTTGGCTTCATCACGATCTTCTCTTGCCATCTGTTCCCGAATTGTGAGTCTCTTTTCCATTTTCTGCGCTTTTCGGGAGAGTCTCTGAACTTCATCCTCGAGCTCACTGATTCTGTTCTCAGCCGCTGTTACTCTGCTGCTGAGGCCTTCCACTGAGCTTTTTAATTCGCCTACGAGATTTTTCAGGTCTGACATTTCTGATTGCATTTTCCTCATTTCTGCCTTCAGATCCTCTTGTCTTCTATTGGCATTGCTTTCCATTGTTTCTTTTAATTCCCTAAGCATCCTAAGTAGCTCCCTTCTGAATTCCTTGTCAGAGAGGTTGTCTAACACTACAGTACTGTTGGTGTCATCTGGGCTAGACTCTTCAATATGAATGTTTGGTGGGCTTTTGCGTTGCTTTACCATTTGTGAGAGGTGTGGTTTAGTCCTTCACGTTCAGTGTTACTATTCTGCTTGATATCCAGTGTGAGTTAAGATAGGCTTATGAGTTATTGGCAACTGTATTTCTAGTGGCTGAGCTAAAATAGAGAAGTTTCCATCTAAGAAGTTAGCTTATGGTTCCTATGGCATATGTAGTGGGAAAATATTTTGCGGCCGCGTTAGCGGCCGCGGCTCCGGAAAGAGTCCCTGGCACTGGGCGAGGAGTTGGGAATGTCTCCTGTTTGGAATTGGAGCCGTTCAGCTTTGTTGCCCAGAGCTGGGCCTCTGTGCCCGTCCCACGCGGATCAGGGGTTGAAAACCGGCTGTCTCGGGGCTGTTTCTAGCTGCGCGTGCCCAGAGAGGAACCCAGGCCCTTGGGGGCGGGCTGTACCTGTTGGAATTGGAGCCGTTCAGCTTTGTTGCCCAGAGCTGGGCCTCTGTGCCCGTCCCACGCGGATCAGGGGTTGAAAACCGGCTGTCTCGGGGCTGTTTCTAGCTGCGCGTGCCCAGAGAGGAACCCAGGCCCTTGGGGGCGGGCTGTACCTGTTGGAATTAGAGCCGTTCAGCTTTGTTGCCCAGAGCTGGGCCTCTGTGCCCGTCCCACGCCGAAAAACTTATTATTCACCTTAATTTTCAAGCTATAAACTTCAATGCCTTTTTAAAGTTCGCTCTTTTTTTGCATTATCCTACAACAAATAGGTCACTTTTTTGTGGATTTCATCTTCTAAATTCACTCATATTTCTTCATTCAACTTCATGGTTACTTAACTTTGATAATTTGGATAGTAATATCACTTGCTATGGCATGAATCTTGTGCAATCCCTGGCATTATTTTTTTTATTCTTAGTGAGTGTCAATAGTGCCTTCACTGAGGAAGGTATGACCCTTAGCATCATTAGTGTTAATTTCATAGCTTACATATGCCATTCTTAATATGCCCCAGCACTATCTCCAGGATAAAATTTATGGAAGCTCGTATTATAGAGGACTTCATGATAAAGACATCCTAATCGCACATTGTACTGTCACAGAACAATTGGGTGCTAGTAGGTAAATTAACATTATCCATTATATTTAGAGTCCATTGTATATTTCTCTTTTCTTTTGCTCTTTTGGTGTCACACCAAGTTATGCTCAGGGAGGACTACTGGCTCTACACTCAAGGATCACTCCTGGCAGTGCTCAGGATACCACATGGGATTCCGGGGCTCGAACCTGGCTTGGACAAGTGCAAGGCAAACACCCTACCTGCTGTACTATAGCTCTGTCCCTGTATATTTCTTTAACATATAGTTTATACCTAAGAAATGATGCAGTAGAATTTTGATATACACTTCTAATATCATTTCCCTATTAGTTATATCAGGATATTATCTTGGTTCCGGTTAGACCTAAATGTTTTACTTATTATCTGCAATTCCTTTTCACAATAGCATATTTGTTTTATAATTTCTTTGTTTTTCACTTATAATTAAAATTTTTAAAAATTCTTTCATACTTTTGTCAATGTTATATTCTTTATGAGTATAAATATTTATATATTCTAGGGGTACAATATTATTAAACTATCCCAATATCAAAGTGCCATGATTTCTAAGAGTTCATAAGACCCTTTTGATCCATTTTCCTTTCCTACAGTAAGTTCAATTCTGTTGTTATAGTCTCAGGATTTGTTTTCATTGTGAATTGTCACTTTTTGTTTCTTTAGATACCACATATGAGTGAGCTCATCCAGTATTTGCCTTTATTCTTCTGACAGTTTCTTTTCCATGACACCCTCCAAATTCATCCATGTTGTAACAAAAAGCAAGAATACATCTTTTCTTATAGTTGCATAATATTAAATTTTTCTTTTCTTTTTTCTTTTTTTTTCTTTTTTTTTTCATTTTTATTTTATTTTTTTTTAATTTATTTATTGAGTCACTGTGGGAAAGGTTACAAAGCTTTCAGGTTTATGTCTCAGTCATGCAAATATCAAACACATTTCCCTTTACCAATACTTATTTTTTACCATGAAGAACCCCAATAAAACCCCACCCCCCACCCCTCCCCGTCCCTGTGAGGCAGATGAATTCTAGTTAACACTCTATCTGCTTTGATTAGATTCATTGTTTCAATGAAAGATTCACCACTATTATTTAGAGTTTACCCCACCCCCAAATCAGACATGCTGAAAAAGCATTGTGAAGTGATTTGCTTTCTACAGCTGGGTTCAAGAATTAAATGTTGGTTTTGGATTTCTGCTATTTTACCTATTGACCCTGGAAGTATTTCTACTGAAAGTCAGATAGTTAAGAAATTGGTTTCTGTGTTCTGGAGTCGTGACCGTGCTGGAGAGCCGCTCGTGGGGGGCAACCAGTGGCCTCGGTAGGGCGTGAAGGGCGGAGCGAAACGCCCCCCTTCCCATGAGGTTTTAGTCGCCCCCACACTCCCGGCTCATACCTGCTGTCCACAAGGCTCCCATGTGGCCGCCATCTTTCTTTCCAGAGAGGAGAGGGCGAATGGGGCAACACCCTTTCCCCTCCGGCAGACTTGATGGCCTGGATCAACGCATAGTCCGTTCACTTTTCTGCTCCAAGCTGCTGGGTTCTGCATTAAGTCCTTGTGCTTCTGGGGCCATGGCCGTGCTGGAGAGCCGCTTGCGAGGGGCGACTGGTGACCTCGGTAGGGCGTGAAGGACGGACCGGAACGCCCCCCAACCCATGAGGTTTTAGTCGCCTCCACTCCTCCGGCTCATACCTGCTGTCCACAAGGCTCCCATGTGGCCGCCATCTTTCTTTCCAGAGGGAGGAGGGCGGAAGGGAGCAACACCCTTTCCCCTCTGGGCAGAAATGATTGCCTGGATTAACGCATAGTCCTTTCACTTTTCTGCTCCAAGCTGCTGGGTTCTGCATTAGGTCATTGTGCTTCTGGGGCTGTGGCCGTGCTGGAGAGCCGCTCGTGGGGGCAACTGGTGGCCTCGGTAGGGCGTGAAGGGCGGACCGAAACGCCCCCCTTCCCATGAGGTTTTAGTCACCCCCACACTCCCGGCTCATACCTGCTGTCCACAAGGCTCCCATGTGGCCGCCATCTTTCTTTCCAGAGAGGAGAGGGCGAATGGAGCAACACCCTTTCCCCTCCGGCAGACTTGATGGCCTGGATCAATGCATAGTCCGTTCACTTTTCTGCTCCAAGCTGCTGGGTTCTGCATTAAGTCCTTGTGCTTCTGGGGCCGTGGCTGTGCTGGAGAGCCGCTCGTGGGGGGCAACTGGTGACCTCGGTAGGGCGTGAAGGACGGACCGGAACGCCCCCCTTCCTATGAGGTTTTAGTCGCCCCCACACTCCCGGCTCATACCTGCTGTCCACAAGGCTCCCATGTGGCCGCCATCTTTCTTTCCAGAGAGGAGAGGGCGAATGGGGCAACACCCTTTCCCCTCCGGCAGACTTGATGGCCTGGATCAACGCATAGTCCGTTCACTTTTCTGCTCCAAGCTGCTGGGTTCTGCATTAAGTCCTTGTGCTTCTGGGGTCGTGGGTGTGCTGGAGAGCCGCTCGTGGGGGGTGACTGGTGACCTCGGTAGGGCGTGAAGGACGGACTGGAACGCCCCCCTTCCCATGAGGATTTAGTCGCCCCCACTCCCCCGGCTCATACCTGCTGTCCACAAGGCTCCCATGTGGCTACCATCTTTCATTCCAGAGGGAGGAGGGCGGAATGGAGCAACACCCTTTCCCCTCTGGGCAGAAATGATTGCCTGGATTAACGCATAGTTCTTTCACTTTTCTGCTCCAAGCTGCTGGGTTCTGCATTAAGCCCTTGTGCTTCTGGGGCTGTGGCCGTGCTGGAGAGCCGCTCGTGGGGGGCAACTGGTGACCTCGGTAGGGCGTGAAGGACGGACCGGAACGCCCCCCTTCCCATGAGGTTTTAGTCGCCCCCACACCCCCGGCTCATACCTGCTGTCCACAAGGCTCCCATGCGGCCGCCATCCTTCTTTCCAGAGAAGAGAGGGCGAATGGGGCAACACCCTTTCCCCTCCGGCAGACTTGATGGCCTGGATTAACGCATAGTCCTTTCACTTTTCTGCTCCAAGCTGCTGGGTTCTGCATTAAGTCCTTGTGCTTCTGGGACTGTGGCCGTACTGGGGAGCCGCTCGTGGGGGGCAACTGTTGACCTCGGTAGGGCGTGAAGGATGGACCGGAACGCCCCCCTTCTCGTGAGGTTTTAGTCGCCCCCCACACCCCCGGCTCATACCTGCTGTCCACAAGGCTCCCATGCGGCCGCCATCCTTCTTTCCAGAGAAGAGAGGGCGAATGGGGCAACACCCTTTCCCCTCTGGGCAGAAATGATGGCCTGGGTTAACTCATCGTCCGTTCACTTTTCTGCTCTAAGCTGCTGGGTTCTGCATTAAGTCCTTGTGTTTCTGGGGCTGTGGCCGTGCTCCAAACTTAACTCTGATTTTCAGGGAGAAAGATTGGGTGGTTTACTTCTCATTGATCACTTTGTATATAGAGAGATGTCGCGCGGCCGCTTATGCGGCCGCGCGGTTTTGAGAAAAAGTCCTCGTTCCCGCATACTCGAGCTGTGTTTGTAGAGGCTTCTGGTCACCGGGGTTCCATCTGGGGGAGGCGAAATTTTTCTATACATTAGTACTTTGGCCACTGATCTTTCATTGACCATTTTTAAGGTGTAGTTCAGGTAACATGGTTAGAATAGCAATAAATTAATGATTTTTTTGTATAAAATCACTGCAGTTTTATCACCAGCAAAGCAACCAAGACCTCTACCACAGTTTTTGTGTCAATTCTAGTTCTTCTCTTTATTTTTTCTGTACTGGCTACCTGAAAAACCCTGGGTCTGTAATTTATCAATATTGGTCATTCTCTGGTTTCTCTGTATACCAGATAAGTGAGATCATCCATTATTTGATGATCTTCCCTCCACTTATTTCACTTAAGGCAAAGCCTTGCAGTTTTATCCAAATGAAAAAACAAACAGGAGATGGGTAGACAGGGTCAGATATGGAAGCAGGCCTCTTCAAAGCAACACATCACAAGGATTGGGGGAACTTTTCACTGAATCAAAGTTTCCTGTGCTAGTGTTCACAGCACAGCTGTCCATCAGTGGGCACAACAACTAAAGGACAGAGCCAATGGATACTTTTTCTATGCTGTAAGCCAATCCTACCTCCTCCTGCAGACACAGTACTATCTCTAAGAATCCTCACCTGACACCCCACATATAGTCTATTGCTTGCCTTTCCTTCCATGATGTCCTGCCTGATGCCTATCTTTTAATAAATATTATTCACTTTACCTTGGTCCTTTTTAAATTCATTGAGTAAAGGATAGATCATGAACCCTAGCGGTACCACTACACCAATTACACACTTTCCAGGAAGCTGCAAGATTTCATCTTTTCATGTTGCTTCATAATACTCTACTATATATATATATATATCACAACACTTTATTTGTTTATTTTATTTATTCATGAATTTGTGGATTTTTTTCATATAGTGATTATAGTACTTAGTGATGCCATGATCATTGGTGGGCATATCCTTTATTGAATTAGTGCTATTATGTTCTCAATTTGGGTGCCAAGGAGTAGAAGCACTAGACAGAATGGAGGATCTCAGTTTTAAGAAATTTCCCTTTTTTTGGGGTCACACCCGGCATGCACAAGGGTTACTCCTGGCTCTGCACTCAGGAATTACTCCTGGCGGTGCTCAGGGGACCTTATGGGATGCTGGGAATCTAACACAGTTCCGCCGCATGCAAGGCAAACGCCCTACCCACTGTGCTATTGCTCCAGCCCCGAGAAATTTCCATAATATTTTCCCTAGAGACTGAAACAGACCATTCCCACCAATAGTGAAAGAGGGAGACTGTTGTATCACACTGCCACCAAAACTGATTATGTCAGTCATTCTCACAGGTGCCAGATGATAGTGCATTTTCTTTTCCTTTCAAATTTATTTCATTAATATGTTTATGATGGAGCTAAAACTCACAATTTTGGTAAACACAGCTACCTCATACCACCACACTTAATTTCCCACATCCACTCATGCTGCTTTATCACATCCTCTCCACTTACTTGACCTTTAATATGGAGTTCAGTTTTTACTCCATTATCAAAAGTTTGTCCTCAAATTGATCACGACCATCCTGTTGTTCGTCGATTGCTTTGAATAGGCCCCAGTAACATCTCCTTCGTCCTAGCCCTGAGATTTTTTAAAAAGTTCCATATTCAAGGCTCTTTCAGGGTTAGGAGAATGAGATCCATCATTGTTACTGGTATTTGGCATATTGGGTACACCACGGGGAGTTTGCCAGACTCTGCCTTGGAGGGGAGCGGGTTAAGTTTCCCTTCCCGCCCCAACCAGGGCTCCGGCAGCCAAAGACCTCCAGAACCAGCCACAACCATGCTGAGACCACTCTCCACATGCATGAAGGTACCAGCAGAGGAACAAAGGCATGCGGGTCCCGGGGCTGAGATCTCCAAGCCTGCTCGGATCAGGGCTGAGCATCCTGCACCCAGATCCTCCATATTCCAGTAGGCAGGAGTTACACCCACCAATTGGCCCCCTGGTGCCGTGTAATCCCATCAATGGCCAAGACCCAGAGACTATAAAACCCAGCTCCCGGAAGAGAACAGTGCAGAGTCTCCTGCCCCGCGCCTGGCTTTCCTTGCCGGGGCCCCTTGGAGGGGAGTGGGTTGAGTTTTCCTCCCCGCCCCGACCAGGGCTCTGGCAGACGAAGACCTCCAGAACCAGCCACCACCATGTTGAGACCCTCAAATTGATATCTATACACATATGTTGTTTCCCTAAACATTTATTCACATGTTCTATATCCCTTCACACCACAGATAAGTGAAATCACCCAGTGCTTATCTCCTACTATACAGAGAAGCAGTTTCCTTTGTTAGCTATATTCAACAACTTTGTTGTTACTTTTGCTCAGTAACTGAAACAGCAAACCTTATGTGAATACAGTAGATTCTTAATCACCAGAATATTTGTATCATTTAATTCACTGAATCTTCCATTTACATCAAAACAGCATCATAAAGATTGGCTAAACTGGGGATTGAGTTTTATTTCAACATAATTCTGTTTTACTTTTGTGTTAATCATATCTATTCTCCATACTTCTGCAATTCACAATTTAAAACCGTATTTTCAATCTACCACCTCAACCCATGCCCATGCCATAATCAATTTTTTCTGTAAGTTTTTATTGCTATAACATAAAAAGAAAGTTTCTTAATATAATATCCATGCATTGTTTGGACTTATTTGAACCTGCCTTTTCAGTATCATCTTTTTCCTAAGTTCCTCTTCATTTCTCTGGTTCAGTCACACTATCTTCATATATATGTGCATGCATCATCTATGCTTATATCCCTTCAACAAGAATTTTGTGGGCTGGAGGCCGGCAGGCGGCTGCGCAGGGTAGGGTAGGGCTGGGTAGAGCAGGGTAGGGCAGGGCAGGGCAGGGCAGGGCAGGGCAGGGCAGGGCAGGGCAGGGCAGGGGTGGCCCGGGGCTGGGAAGCCGCGTCCCGCCCGCCCGCCCGCCAGTCCCCGCGTACAGGCCCTGCAGCAGCATGTTGGCGTCCAGCCCCGCTGCGGAGGGTGATGGAGACCGGGCCCCTGTCACTTCTGAGGAGGAGCCCGAGATGCCCCGTGCGCCGGGAGCCGAGCGAGGACGACGAGGACAAGGAGGGAGAAAAAGAGAAAATTCTCGTTGTGGAAGGCAAGAAGGAAAAGAAAAAAATGGAAAGATTGACCATGCAAATGTCTTTACAGAGAGAGCCATTTACAATTGCACAAGGAAAGGGACAGAAAATTTGTGAAATCGAAAGGATCCATTTCTTCCTCAGTAAGAAGAAAATAGAAGAACTTCGAAATCTACATAAACTGCTTTACAACAGACCAGGCACAGTGTCTTCATTAAAGAAGAATGTGGGTCAGTTTAGTGGCTTTCCATTCGAGAAGGGAAGTACCCTATATAAGAAGGAAGAAATGTTGAAAAAATTTAGAAATGCCATGCTCATGAGTATCTGTGAAGTTCTTGATTTGGAGAGATCAGGTATAAACAGAACCAAATGACCTGAAATTCTGTCAGATGAGTCTAGCAGTGATGAAGATGAAAAGAAAAACAAGGAAGAGTCTTCAGGTGATGAAGATAAAGAAAATGAAGAGGAGTCACCAAAGAAGATATCTAAAAAGAAAAAACCTAAACAGAAAACTACATCTAAAAGTAAAAAAGTCTGCAAAAAGTGCTAATGTTAAAAAGGCAGATAGCAACACCACCAAGAAGAATCAAAACAGTTCCAAAAAAGAAAGCGAATCTGAAGGTAGTTCAGATGATGAACTTTTAATTAAAAAAAAACTGAAGAAACCTCCTACAGATGAAGAGATAAAGGAAACAGTAAAGAAATTATTGGCCAATGCTAACCTGGAAGAAGTTACAATTTGTGAAGAGGTATATGGAAATTATCCTGCTTATGATTTAACTGAAAGAAAAGATTTCATTAAAACGACTGTTAAAGAGCTAATTTCTTGAAATAAAGGACAGAGACATATGACTATGCCCATGGATTTAAAGATCAGATTTATAATACCAGCACAGAAAATGTAATGTTTTCTAAATCCTTGCAAGCATTGTGTTTGGAAAACTTAATGCTGACCTTTTTTATCTTGGGTGTTGCTTAAATTTAAATTTGCTATTTCAAGTTGTAATTCTATGCAGTTTTAAGTTTTAAAGTTTTGCATGGCAGTAATTTCCTTACTTTTATAGTTGTATTTTGTAGTTTTTGGATTTCTTTATATAAGGCTATAGATTCTTGAACTGTTGTAGTTTTTTAGTGTGCTTAAACATACTTTTAATCAAGTAGACCAGAAACTATTATAATTAGCAATCATACCTGCAGACAGTTGCAGTATTTAGTATATGAAATATTTTGAATACACATCTGACCATGTATTCATTTTATTAAAAATATGCCAACTTTAGCTATCCAGATGACTAAATCAGAACTTCACTCCTGCATGTGTATATCTGTCAAATTGTCAGCATGACTGAAATGACAGATATTATTTTTGTATTTTTAAAAACAAATTTGTTGTATATAGTTTTTTTATTTCTTTTGTGCAGATGAATTTTTAAACCCATAGGTATCTTTACAGTTATAAACCATGAAGTTTCAGTGTTCAACCAGATTGTATAACAGAGCATTGAGAATCAGAATTCAGTAAAGAAAAAGCTGGAAAAAATCGATAGTTTGCTTTGCCTCAAAAGTATCATCAACTGTAGTTTTAGTGTTAACTCTGCAAGTGTCTGTACATAACTTTTATATAAGACTAGACCAGAATCAACACTTCAGAAACTTGGGGACAACTGGGATTAAGTAAAAGCATATTTGGTTTATAATAAGTTAGATGATTTTTATTAAGTCTTTCTGCCCACATAACAGGCTGATATTTACAGGATACCTCACCTTGTTTATAAAATTATGACTAAGTATATCAATTATAATGCTGGAAAGTAAGGTGTAGGAAATAAAGGTTCTATGTCTGACAGTATTTATCAAAAAGTGATAGTAAGTCTGTTATTTTTAACATTAAAAGTAAAGTAAAGTAAAGGCCCTCCTGTTGATCATCGATTTGCTCGAGCGGGCCCAGTAACGTCTCCATTGGAGACTTTGTTGTTACTGTGTCTGGCATATCGAATACTCTCGGTAGCTTGCTGGGCTCTCTGAGAGGGGTGGAGGAATCGAACTCAGGTCGGCCATGTTGGCTGCGTGCAAGGCAGACGCCCTACCCGCTGTGCTAAATGTATCTGTAGACTGAGCTGCTGGGTTTTAAATTTATGGTTAATCAGGATTCTATGAATCACCATGAACCACCCCTGAATGAGAATAATCTTGTCTTTTAAATTGACTATCTTAATCAGTTTATTACATCTCCAAACTTTAAAATATGCTGCTTGTGAGAAAATTAGGCATTTGATAAACCAATTAAGTGTTTAAAATAAAAATGCTGCTTAGAACAGAAGTATATAAAATGATATTGTTAACAGGTATTTTCAGTTTTGTCTAGTTTCTTGCTAAGGTTTTAAGACAGGTTATACTCCACACAAATGAATGGATCAAACAACCATATAAGACAGGAATTGACCTTTGATTTTAAATATCTAGTTTGTTCCTATAAACCTTCTCAATAAAAATGAAAAAAAAAAAGAACTTTGTGGTTATTTCACTAACAAAATTACTATTCTGTACCACTCTTTCTATTATTAACACCTTAGTATCTTTTTTAATTTCAAAAAGGCTTCCCTAAGAGATGCTTCTATGACCTCTCAGTCAGTTACCCTAGAATCTATAGCCTCATATTGAATATACTTTTCCTTCACTACATTACCAGGCATTTGAATTGATGTTTCATGTGTGCTTGTATGTGTGTATATTTGATGGTTTTATTACTCCTTCTTTGCACAGTTAGAATGCAAGTTTCCTAAAGTTCAAAACTACATCAATGTTTCTTACCACTGTATAATCAAATTCTGGCACACTACTTGGAATGTAGCTGATAATGTAATGATCACCATTGACTCTATGACATTGTACAAGTCACTTAATTTCTAATCACTGTTATTTCTTCAACCACTACAGTCCTTACAGTGGGTAGGCCATTTGCCTTGCACGTGGCCAACATGGGTTTAATTCCTCCGTCCCTCTCGGAGAGTCTGGCAAGCTACCGAGAGTAACCTGCCCGCATGGCAGAGCCTGGCAAGCTTTCGTGGCATATTCAATATGCCAAAAACAGTAACAAGTCTCACAATGGAGACGTTACTGGTGCCTGCTCAAGCAAATCGATGAACAATGTGAGGACAGTGCAGTGCAGTGTTATTTATTCATGTAAAAGGAGATTATGGGAAATTATGTAAAGATAAGTTTAATAACTCATAAAAAGATGCACAGTGCTTCTGGAAGTGATGTGATAATGGAATGCTTTCCAATTAGTGAGGATGTGACCCCTTTAAGTTGGTGCTGTCAGAAATATCACTTTCATGTTAAAGAGAAGAAATTTGCAGATATCAATCTATATGCTAAACTCAAAACTTGTCACTCCGCCTTATGAATCTTCACAGTTTTAATTTTGCAGAATCAATATTCCCAATACATGTAAAGAAACAAACATGTTTCTCTTTCTCTCTACCTTAACAACATATCAAACAGCAATGCAATTTAAAATATCACCATGACCTTTGTTATGTTCTAGTGATTAAGGAAATAACAAATCAAATCTTATAGCAATTTTTCAGCTTGTAACTCATATAAATAGGCCTGGTTATGGACCATTGTTAATATTCTCATTTTCACTACTAAATTTAGTTTCTGTGTAATTCTTTCTTTTTCAGTCACCTAAATTAATGAATTAATTCCCATAAAATGTATTTCAGGTTAGCCAATTCCCTCCTCATTTTATGGATGAGGGAACAAAAGCAATGAGATTGCCTTAATGTTATAGCTGAGTCACAAACCCCCCAATGTAATGTACCCTAGGGATATCACTCTTCTAAGTTCTTTCAGGACAGCTCATTTCACTCAGTTCAGTTTCTCAACATTATGATTTTTGTAACCTGAAGAAGTAACCATCACAACAAGGTGAATGAATAAACATAAATTCAACAACATAATCAGGGCTCTAGAATTTTTTACTTCTCTTTGAACTAGTTCTTTGTAGCTATAATATGGTGATAAAACCATCCAGTATGTATACAATGTAGGAAACTGTTCCCACTCCTAGAAGATCCCAGAGTTCTCAGTCTGAAAACCTCCCAGAAAATCAACTCTTGAAACTAAGTCGTTCCCATCTCCAGGATCACTGAGTCAGGGACATTGGTCTCAGGAGACTCATCCCAACGAGAAAAGCTCTACCAGTATGAAAAACTCTCCCAGTTTGAAAACTAATACATCAAAAGAGATTCGGGGTGCCTAGAATTTTTCACCTTTTCTGAAGCAGAACAACTACTCTGGTATATTGTCTTATGGAGAGAATTTGACAATGATGATTGGCAAAGAGATTCAAAGGGACTGCCTTGCATCTTCAGTCACTTTTCTGAGCACTCCCCTACTGTTTCATGGTCTGTTTTGGTAAGTTTTCTGCTTTGAAATAATTTTAGACTAAAAAATTTTGCAAAATGTCGTGCAAAAAATTTTACTATCTGTATCCGTCTCTCTCAATGTGTCTTTTTCACAATTAAGAATAATTTTGATGTTCCCTTTTGAAAAAAGTAAAACACATATATGCCTCCCTGATGAGTTAACAGCATTTGTAAATATTCTTGTTGGATTAAACACAAAATTTCTCCATTGGCCAAGATAAAAATCATTAAACATATATAAATTTGGTGGCAGAATTGTTATAACTAATACTTGATTTCAATTTTTCTTATGGATTGTTTTTTATTCTATGATGAAACAAATTGAGCAAAACTTGAGCATAATGATTTATATACATGATTTCTGTCCTATGTCTGGAGTAAGAATTTCTTTCTCCTTGAACAAATATAAGAATGCAGTTTAGATATTAACCCCCATCAATTTAAAAATATTTTAATTCTGTAAATTGGTTTTTCATCCTATAGATTGTTTACCATGGAAAGGCATTTTAGTTTATTGTTCATAGACATTTATTTTTCCTTTGTTTCCTTTGCTTTGACATTATATTCACTAAATCATTATCAAAACAATTTTTTAAGCTTTCAACTTAGTATTTAATGGTAGCATTGTCCACTGTCCTCCCATTGTTCACCATTTGCTCAAGCGGGCACCAGTAGCATCTCCATCGTGAGACTTGTTGTTACTGTTTTTGGCATATTGAATACACCACGGGGAGCTTGCCAGGTCTTGCTGTGTGGATGAAATACTCTCAGTAGCTTGCAGGGCTCTCCAAGAGGGGTGGAGGAATCAAACCCAGGTCTGCCACATGCAAGGCAAATGCCCTACTTCATGGTATTTGGTTGTATAATAATTAGTGATAAAAATATTTCACTGTCCTTTTTGTCTTTGGTGCGGTAGGGAGTTTGCCTTGCACGCAGCCAACATGGCCGACCCAAGTTCGATTCCTCCGCCCCTCTCAGAGAGCCCAGCAAGCTACCGAGAGTATCTCGCCCGCACGGCAGAGCCTGGCAAGCTCCCCGTGCTGTATTCGATAAGCCAAACACAGTAACAACAAAGTCTCCAATGGAGACGTTACTGGGCCCGCTCAAGCAAATCGATGAGCAACGGGAGGGCCTTTACCTTTTTTTTTTTTGTCTTTGGTAATTAAATATTTGGATATCTTGTTTTTTTTGTTATAGAAGACCTTAAATTTTATTTATTTATTTATTTTTAATTTTTTAAATATTTATTAGTGAGACACCATGAGGTACAGTTGTAGACTTCCAATTTTTTGTGCTTGGGTTTCAATTATACAATAATCAAATATCCATCCCTCCACTAGTGCCCATTTCCCACCACCACGGATCCCAGTGTCCCCCTCACCCCCCATCCCCCCCATCTCTCCCTGCCTCTGTGGCAGGGCATTCCCTTTTGTTCTCTCTCTCCTTTTGGGTGTTGTGGTTTGCAAAAGTGGCATTGAGTGGCATTGAGTGGCAATCGTGTTTGGTCTATAGTCTATTTTCAGCATGCTTCTCCCATCCTGGGAGGATCCTCCCCACACACTTTATGTGGTGCTCCCTTCTCTATCTGAGCTGCCCTTTCCCCTAGAGTGCCTGGCTGGCCTCTAAGCCATGGAGTAATCCTCCTGGTACTGATCTCGGCTATTCTTGGGTAATAATCTCCTATTTTGTTACTTTATGTCCCCCAGATGAATGCAATCTTTTTATGTCTATTCCTCTCTTTCTGACTCATTTCGCTTAGCATGATACTTTCCATGTGGTACCACTTGTATGTAAAATTCATGACTTCATCTTTTCTAACAGCTACATAGTACTCCATTGTGTAAATGTACCAAAGTTTCTTTAACCAGTCATCTGTTCTAGGACACTCAGGTTTTTTCCAGATTCTGCCTATTGTAAAGAGTGCTGAAATGAACAAACAAGTGCAGCTGTCACGTCGACTATACTTTTTTGCCTCTCTGGAATATATTCCCAGGAGTGGTATTGCTGGGTCAAATGGGAGCTCAATTTCTAATTTTTGGAGAATCGTCCATACTGTTTTCCAAAAGGGTTGAACCAGTCGGTATTACCACCAGAAGTGAAGGAGGGTCCCTTTCTCGCCACACCCGTGCCAGCACCAGTTGCTTTTGTTCTTGTGGATGTGGGCCATTCTCTGTGGTGTGTAATGATATCTCATTGTGGTTTTGATCTGCATCTCCCTGATGATTAATGATATGGAGCATTTTCTCATGTGCAAGAAGACCTTAATTTTTTTCACTTTTATTTATTTATTTTTTAATTTTTATTAGTGAGACATCATGAGGTACAGTTGTAGACTTACACATTTTTGTGCTTGGGTTTCAATTATACAATGATGAAATACCCATCCCTCCACCAGTGCCCATTTCCCACCACCACGGATCCCAGTATCCCTCTTTAAATTTTATTTAATACTGCAATTTATTTTAAAAACTCTCCTAGACCTGAATGAATAGAATGACAGCACACTATGATTAAAATAATCATTAATATTTTCTTTTCAATTTTTACTAAACATAAGTATTTAATTTTCTTGAGATAACATTAGTTTACATGTTTTTGTGTGCTTAACAGGCAAATTATTTTTAAAATTTCTTCTTAACAATTTCCCAATGGAGATAAAACTATAGATGCAAGCATCTACAGCACAATTTTATATGACACAATTTTAACAAACTAAGTACATAACACTTTTTATGAGTGTGCATCATAAAACTGAACACAAACATTTTCAGTATATGCCACTTATTTCTGCAATGCAACGATAAAATATTAATCATAAATATTTAGTTTCTAATAGAGCTTTATTTTTAACCAAACAGAATTACAGCAAAGTTTTTATAATAGAACAATTTTATAGATAGATGAAATTTTTTATGATGAATGAAAACTATATATATACTATGATTTTTATTTTTAAGCAGAGAATAGGCAACATTTCTTTCTAAATTTGAGTGCTAACAGATAAAACATACTAAAAGTATTCTTTTCAAAGTACTACTTACATCATATAATTTATATATGTTTCAAGAAAAATACTTGTTCGTTTCATATTTTCAATTAATTATTGTCTAAAGATTCTTATTCTATGGAATTGGCTCATTAAATGTAGGACAACAATTCATTTGTTCTTTTCTCCCTTGCCACAGGGAGCTTAGGTTTATGCGGTTTCACCCATCACCGTGCTCCTGAGTCACTCCTATTCCTTTGCTTGTCTGTAACCACTTCTTTATGTTTTCCTCCCTGACCAGTTAATCGGCTTTTCCCCTAATCAGAATCTGTTAGTTTGTAAGGTCAGATCCTTCTAGGACACTGAACTTGTACTGTAAGGTAATATTGCCTTTCTCCTCTCTTTATGACTCTTGAATAGTTTACTTTAATGCAATGTCCTTTTTGTATACATACAGAAAGATAGTTAATATTATGCTTTATAACTTGGGATTTAATTGGATTTGAATATTATTCATTCCCGGGTATCTGCTTTCTCAACTTAAGCCTCAGTTGCCCTCCCTTCATAGCACCTCCAAAAGCAGGTTCCTGACAAGGGACTGGATGGAACCATGGCAAGTGGTAAGTTATGTGCTACCCTGGCATTGAGGTGGTCCAGGCCAAAGTTCCACGATTCTTAACTATAAGTTAGGAGTTTAATCATAGACAAATGCTGTCATGATCCAAAATTAACAGCGAGATCCTATCTAAAATAGGAATAGGAACCCTGCTAGGGATAGGAAAGACTATCTGGCCTGAGCACTGTAGTCTGAGATCGAGAAGGCCCTAGAAGAGCAATTATATAAACTTAAAGTATTTCTTATTGTGTCCATACAAAATGGTTTATATTATGTATGCCTGTATGTATGCCTATATGCCTATATTATATTATATATTATTATAAATTATAATAATTTATATTATGTATGCCTATTTATTGTTGGACAAGGAGAGGATGATGTAGGGAGGTAGATAGGGAAAGGCCCTTGGCAATGAAACTCGATTAACAAAGTTTCATGGAAGAAGAATTCTAGGACTGAACCACTTTGCGGATACAGAAAACAAAGATCTGATAAGACCCTGAGGATATAGACCTCCTCCCCATGAGGTTCCTCTTTTTGGGCCTCCCTTTTAATCTGATTAACTTCAGTGATTCAGCCCAAAGAAGACCATCACCTCTCCCAACCTCCCTGGTAACCTCCTTAGCAACGGACTTTTACCTGAGAAGAAACCTCACATGGGGACAGGTTGGTGGGGACAGGTTGGAGAAACCCTATAAAGGCCACCTTGAACAAAGGAAGGACGTGCATGTGCTGCCTGAGCTCATGTGTTGCTTGCGCCCCCATTACCAAGCACATGTGGGCTGAGCACATGTGTCACCCGCATCTCCCCTCTTGAGATGTGTACTTTCATGTTTTTGTGTCTAATGCTAGCATGTGTGTAGAGGCTATCTCTCCACCCTTGAAGAAGCCCGTGTTCTCTCTTGAGTACATTACTCTTGATGTAGGCAGGTAGATAGGGAAAGGCCCTTTGCAATGAAACAAAGTTTCCTGGAAGAAGAATTCTAGGAATGACCCACCTTGTGGACACAGAAAACAAAGACCTGATAAGACCGTCCACAGACCCTGAGGATATAGGCCTCCTCCCCATGAAGTTCCTCAAACCCTCTGGCCTCTCCCTTAATCTGATTAAAATGTGATCCAGCCCAAAGAAGATCATCACCACTCCCAACCTCCCTGGTAACCTCCTTAGCAATGAACTTTTACCTGGGAAAAAGCTTTATGTGGGGGCAGGCTGGAGAAATCCTATAAAGACCACCTTGAGCAATGGAAGGGCACGCATATGCTGCCCAAGCCCATGTGCTTCTTGCGCCCAAGTAGCCAAGCACATGTGGTGCCTGAGCACATGTGTCGTCTGCA
Organism: Sorex fumeus; assembly: GCF_029834395.1. NCBI lineage: Eukaryota > Metazoa > Chordata > Mammalia > Eulipotyphla > Soricidae > Sorex > Sorex fumeus. The sequence continues at coordinate 10,555,621 of NW_026606115.1, forward strand.
TCTCCCCTCTTGAGATGTTTACTTTCATGCTTTAGTGTCTAATGCTAGGATGTGTGTAGGGGCTCTCTCCGCCCTTGGAGAAGCCTGTGTTCTCTCTTGAGTACATTGCTCTCACTCTCTCTCGTTCCACACCTAAAAATCCTCCAAATAAAATCTATTTACTTCACTGCTTGTCTACTCCTGAAATTCCTTTCTGCGAGGAAAGACAAGAACCCAGTAACCCTGGATCCCGGTTGGCAGAGGCTGGTGGGGAGAAAGTGACCGTCTTTCTCCTCCCCACTTCACATAAGTCACCCGTTGGGCCCACCAACATCACTCTCTCTGTCTCTCTCTCTCTCTCTCTCTCTCTCTCTCCCTCAACACCTAAAAATCCTCCAAATAAAGTCTATTTATTTCACTGCTCATCTACTCCTGAAATTCCTTTCTGCGAGGCGAGACAAGAACCCAGTAACCCTGGGCCCTGGGTGGCAGGGGCGGTTGGGGAGAAAGTGACCATCTTTCTCCTCCCCGCTTCACATAGGTCACCCGTGGGGCCCACCGACATCAAGGAGAAACACACTCAGGGGATTTCGTTCTAGAGTGGGTTGATCTGCTAAATGAGAATCTGTCCTAGAAGCAGCTTTCCCGTGTGTCCCGACTAGTTTGGATGAGGCTGAACATTTTTCCCTCTCAAACTGCCTTCAGTAAATAATTTCAGTATATTGTACGAGGCAGCTTTCCTTTTCTCACAGAAACCTAGCTGGTCATAGATATGCAGATGTCAGGTGCTAGCCAGGCCTGATCATTGGGATGTAGATTCCAGGCTCTAGGCAGGCTGGTGGAAGTAGTGTCGAGGTGTTGGAGGCGTCGGTGTCCTTGTCAACACAAATTGGCCAAGAGCATTGATTCGTTCGAATGCCTAACAACCCGAATCAGACGTTTTCATTTGAATAGATGTGGCTCAGATGGGCTGGTCACGTAATGAGATTTAAAGATGACCGTTGGACTAGAGCTGTTACTGATTGGATTCCACGGGATGTCAAAAGACCGCGTGGCCGCCCACCTACCAGATGGTCAGATTTCTTCGTCAAGATCATGAACGATCGGTTTGAGGCCCTTCATGTTCCCGGAGCGAACAGATGCCATTGGGCTACACTAGCACGCGACCGGGACAAATGGAGACGTTACTGGCGCCCGCTCGAGCAAATCGACGACTAACGGGAAGTTAAGTGATTAAGTGATTAAGTGAAGATGTGGCTCACTGCCTGCAGTTTCTATCTTCGTTGTCTACGCACCAACATCTCATTATGATGAAAGAGAAATTGAGAAGTTCTACATGGAGCTAGAGAAGTTCTATAAAGAAGACCACACCTTCTACAAGATCTTAGTGGGTGATTTTAATGCCAAGATAGGACCGAGAAGATCAGCTGAAGAACTTCACATCGGGACCCATGGCCTAGAATGGAACGAACAGGGTGAGAGACTGTCTAAGTTCATCATGTCGACCAAGACCATTCATGGTAACTCACAGTTCCAGAAGGCAGAATCTAAACGATGGACATGGGAGTCTCCCGGTGGACGATTCCACAACGAAATAGACCACATCATATTCAATCGACGGTTTTGCCTGACTTATGTCGCTGTTGTCCCAAAATTTCGAACGGGATCGAACCCCCGTCTCCTTCGTGCAAAATTCTACTTCACAGAGCAGGGAGAAAGGGCTGCAAAGTTCAAAAAGAGAACTCCCAGAATGACCACCAACTGGGAACTCTTTGGTACTATTGCGGCAACATGGGAAGATGCCATTGTTGACAACATTGACGAGGAATACGATCGACTGGTTCAGCACCTCCATGAATGTGCGAGGAACGCCAAGAGAGAGATAGCCACAAAAAATCGCCTGTCTTCGAAAACTCTTGAGCTAATTCGCCAGTGTGGTTTGGCTCATGCCTCAGGCAACCGCAAGCTAACGTCTGAGCTCGCAAAGCAGTGCAGAGATGCGATCAAGGAAGACCTCAAAGAGAGAAGAGCAGAAGTACTGGTAGATGTGGCAGAAGCCGGGAAAAGTATTTGTAACGCCTGCCTGTCCTTCGCCAACTACAAGACCAAGATGACTGCCATCCAAAGTCCTGATGGATCCATCACATCCTCCAGAACGGCAATGGAGATTATCCATGACTTCTACTCAAATCTCTTCGATAGCCATGTCCACTTGCCGACATACCAAATTCCACAGGATGGATATGTCGTTCCCAATGTTCTCCCTTCCGAAATCCGACACGCCATTTAGTCGGTAAAAAAACAAAGAGCACCTGGCCCAGACAAGGTCAGACCTGAACACCTGAAGAACCTGCCGTCAGTACTCATCAATACACTGGCTCGGCTCTTCACTCGTTACCTGTCTGAATGCAAGGTTCCATCCCAATGGAAAACCAGCAGGACCGTACTACTGTTCAAGAAGGGAGACATCCATGACATTGGCAACTATCGCCCGATCTGCCTATTGTCTGTCATCTACAAGTTGTTCACTCGAGTCATCCTAAATAGGATTGGCAGAACACTGATGAAGACAACCATGCGAGCAAGCAGGGTTCCGCAAAGGATTCAGCACCATCGACCATATCCACACGATAACCAAGCTCATTGAGGTTTCTCGGGAGTTCAAGATGCCACTCTGTTTAAAATTCATTGATTTAAAGAAGGCCTTTGATTCTGTTGAGACGGAAGCGGTCATTGAAGCCCTAGCCAATCAGGGCATTCAAGCCCAATACATCAGGATCCTCCATGAGCTGTATTGCGGATTCACTGCCAGGATCTCACTATTCTACAAAGAAGTGATCGTTGATGTCAAGAGAGGGGTGCGGCAGGGTGATACCATTTCACTGAAACTCTTCAGTGCCACCCTCGAGAACATCATGCGACAACTGGAATGGGAAGGAATGGGAGTGAAGATAGATGGTCGGCAACTACACCACCTCCGCTTTGCTGATGACATTGTTTTAATAACACCAAACATCAGCCAAGCGGCACAAATGCTGGCTGACTTTGACCGTGAGTGTGGAAAGGTAGGACTACAGCTGAATCTTACGAAGACAATGTTTATGAGAAACAGCCTCATTCCTGACGATGCCCCATTCGCTCTCAATGGAACGACCATCTACGAATGCAACAGCTATGTGTACCTAGGTCGAGAGGTCAACATGACAAATGACCTGGCACCCAAGCTTCGCAGGAGGAAGAGAGCGGCTTGGAATGCCTTCAGGAACGTCGAAGAAATAGCTAAGAGGACGAAGAACCTCCGGCTCTGGGCACATCTCTTTGATTCCACTGTTCTTCCTGCATTAACATATGCCTCAGAGACCTGGGCCCTATGCAAACAAGATGAGAACGCTATTCAGGTCTCCCAAAGAAGAATAGAAAGAGCTATGCTTGGAATATCATGTTTCACTCAAATGAGAGAAAGAATCCGGAGTTCTGACATCTGTCGACGATCAAGAATCAGGGACACTGTCTCATTTGCCAAGGTGTCGAAAGTCAGATGGGCTGGTCACGTAACGAGATTTAAAGACGAGATTTAAAGACGACCGCTGGACTAGAGCTGTTACCGACTGGATTCCACGGGATGTCAAAAGACCACGTGGCCGCCCACCTACCAGATGGTCAGACTTTTCGTCAAGATCATGAACGATCGGTTTGAGGCCCTTCATGTTCCCGGAGCAAACAGATGCCATTGGGGTACACTAGCACGTGACAGGGACAAATGGAGACGTTACTGGTGCCCGCTCGAGCAAATTGACGACTAACGGGAAGTTAAGTGATTAAGTGATTAGGCAGGCTGGTGTTTGGAATACAAATCCCAGTGCTTATAGCTTGTGAAATTGCTTGTGAAAAGTTTCAGTCTTGGTTTTGTATGTTCTTTCTGGAGGCCAAAATTACTGGCCAGCAGATGTAAAGAAAAAAAATGTATGTTTTGCTGCCTCAATGTTCTTTCTGTAACTCCTTTTGTTGACATCATTGTGTTGCACCCTTTATAGGTACTATGATCTATATAAGGAGATTTTCGTGGCTTTCTGAAAAAACACGTGCTTGAGAAAACTTGGGCCCTCCATAACATAAATTTCTTAATGAGATAAACTTCCTTGAAATAAACTGCTAAGACCAACCGGCCTGGCCCTTGTTTCCTTCCTTCGCCTGCCCATCGCCATCGTCCTCCTTGGAGTGGGGAAACGGCCTGAGACTACCGAACGTGGGCGGTGGGAGAGATAGACTGCTGCTGCTTTTTTGTGTTTACACAATTGTCATTAACTCTTTGTAGAATGACTTTATACACTATCTTGATACATTTCTAACAATATATAAGTACAAGAATTTATTTTATTATTTATTATCTATACATGATCTTAATTTTTATGGAATATATTAATTATTAGGCCCTAGAAATAGCACAGAGAGCAAGGCACTTTCATTGCATGCTGCTGAAACCTATTTTGATCACGCATAATGTTCCCTGAGAATCACCAGGAGACTGGAGCATATAGACATGAGTAATCCTTGAGCAGAGTTCAGTATATTCTGTGTGTTTTCAGAAGGTCTGGCGGTGCTCTATCTCTCCCGCCGGCCGCGTTCGGTAGTCTCAAGCCATTCCCCCACCCCAGGGAGGTTGATGGCGATGGGCAGGCGAAGGAACGAACGAGGGCCAGGCTGGTCGGTATCAATTGCAGTTTATTCCAATCTTCACTCTCACTTATGATTCTGCCCTTTGGAGGCCAAACTCCCAAGCCCAAGCCTGCACCTCAGCTTAAATCTCTGCCCGAGCCTCAGTCTCACTATATATTCCGCTATATATATATATATATATATATATATATATATATTACCGTCCTCAGGCCAGGTCATGTTAGTCTTCCTAGCCCCAGCAGAGTCCTAGTCTCGTCGCTACTTAATTGTGAACCATAAAAGCATTTGTCCATGATCATGCCCTCAACTTACAGTTGAGTATCGTGGCACTTTGGCCTGGCCCATTTCGATGCCAGGGTAGCTCACAGCTTGCCCTGGGTCCATTCAGTCCCTTGTCGGGACCCTGCTTTTGGGGTGCTAGGAACTAAGGGCAACTGAGTCAAGAAAGCAGATGCCCAGGAGTAAATATTATTCGGAGTCAATCAACTCACAAAGCATAATATTAACTGTCTTTCTGTCAAAGACATTGCTTTAAGGTAAACTATGCAAAGGACATAACTTACAATACAAGTTCAGTGTCCTTAGAAGAATCTGATCTTACAAGCTAACAGAATCTGATTAGGGAGAAAAGGTGATTAACTGGCTGGGGAGGAGAGCACAGAGAAGAGTTTACAGATAAACAGAGGAATGGGAGTGACTTGGGAGCACTGTGATGGGTGTAACCCGATAAACCTGAGCTCCCTGTGGCAGTGTTATTCTACAATGTTCCACATACTCCCCCCACCGGAGCTGCAAAATAAAATTTTTTTTGTAGCTGGCAAGTATTATATTAGTCAAAAAAATTATAGAGTCCTTTTGTATATTTCAAAACAATTTTTCTTGATTGTTGAGAGGACACTTGTCACATCAACTGCTCTGCTGAGTATTTTACTTGAGATATTTGTTACTTTTTTTGAGGGACCACACACAGCTATGCTCAAGTATTATTCCCAGCTCTGTGCTTGAGGAACCATGAAGTACTGAGGATCAAAACAGCACCTCCTGCATACAAAGCATACATTCAGTTTCTGAGCAATTTTTCGAACCATATGCTGTTAGTTTCATGCAATAATTAACTTTTTTTCTTCTGTCACAGAAAATTCCAAAACCATTCATTATAAAAAGTTCTACATATTACCACGATTCTTTCTACTATATATTATACAAGCTTCTGCATCTCCATTCACTGATGCAGTAGCAATCCTTCACTTTATATTTAAAATTTATCCATGAATTTTTGTTATGGCCACTACAGGTGGAACTTACTTATATCTTCTTCTAGACTTCAGCATTGGCTATATTTCAAGCGGACATAAACAGTAATTAATTTATGATTAATTCCGATCAAAACCTAACATGGTAAGATAATTATAAAGAGAAATATGCATCAGTTTTTAATTTCATTCCTTTTTGAAAAATCACAATAAAGAGGAACTTAATGTTATAAGACTATGGAGTTCTGTGGTAATTAAAATTCTGTGGTATTACTTCTGTGTATTTACCCAATGGATATGCAAACACTTATTTAAAAAATATATATTTATATATGTATGATTTACACATGTATCTGTAAACATAAAATAAATGCTTTTATCAATAAAATAAATATTATATTGCGACATCAGTACATGTATCAATAGCACTGTCCTCCCGTTGTTCATCAATTAGCTCGAGCGGGCCCAGTAACGTCTCCATTGTGAGACTTGTTACTGTGTTTGGCATATCACAGGTAGCTTGCCGGGCTCTCTGAGAGGGGTGGAGGAATTGAACCCTCCTTGGCTGGGCCAGCTGTTCACAAGGCAAACGCCCTACCGCTGTGCTATCACTCCAGCCCAAATGTATCAATAAATACACAATAAATGCTCTTTATTAAATTGCAACATGGGTGTTGGGTGACCCTATAGGGTATGTGATTTCATTCACATATGGTTGATAAATAAAAAAGAAGAAATATTAATTCAGATATACAGTAATTACTAGCCATGTTTTGAGAGGATGTTGAAATGGCTGAATGAAACTCCACTTTATGGTGATGATGAATGCACCTTAAACTTTGACAATGATAATAGGCTGTAAATATATAAGTATATTTATACTTATATATGTATATATAGTTATGTATAAGTATATATTATATAAGAAGTATAATGTTATTCACCTGAAACAGATACAATCTTATATATACTAATGTTACTTAAAATTTAAAGACATATATACAGGGATAGATGATTAAGTAAATGGAATTGACACAATTATATTTTCACTTAGAAAAATTAATTATGCCATACTTGATTTCATTCATCTGCAAAATAAATCCAGATAGAATAAAGAGTTGAATATATATTTAAAACTACATTACTAGAAAAAAACTTAAAGAGAAAAAATGTAAAGCATTCAAGAATACCTAAGTTGCATGTAAAAAGGTATTTTTGCAATGAACTTTATAATTATGATACAAGGAAAATGTTATAAGACAGAAATTTATCAATGAATAGAGGAAATATTAACATACCAAATATAGTATATATCCCATAAATCAATAATAAAAATATAGGAAATTTGATAAGAGATAGTAATAGGAAACTAACCAAAGTGCAACAAATGGACATAAAATATCAGTCACCCAAAGTTATTACAAAAATGCACATTAAAATCAAGATAAGAGATGAATAAACAGAAAGATTCTATTCAGCATTCTCTCAAGATGATGTCAAAACTGAAACAGAAAAAAGTGTAGTTATAGAATCCTTTCTTATGTACCACAGAAAAGTACTGAGGGAAGCTGAGAAAAACTACATTGCAACATACGCAGCAGCACAAAGAGAAACCAAAGGAACACACCATTAACTAGGAACCTGGGGAAGGTTAGGGCAGTGACTAACAATTGGAAGATATTTCTAATATACAAAGGTGAGCTGTAACATGCTTTGAGAAATAGGGGTGATCAAAAAATGGGCACTCACACCCTACATATGCAAGAGAGAAAAGGTGCAGGAGACTACAAGACATGGTATTATGAATCAGCAACAAACAACTCACCTCCATTTGGTGGTAAATAAAAAGAATTTAGCTCAGCATGATAATCTCCATGTCCATCCACTTATAGGAAATTTTTATGATTTTATTTTTCCTAACAACTGCACAATAGTTCATTGTGTAGATGTGCCATACTTCTTTATCCATTCACCTCTTCTCGGGTACTCATGTTGTTTCAGATTCTGGTTATTGTGAGTAGTGTTTCAGTGAACATAGGAGTGCAGATGGTAGTTTTTAATTTCTTTCTTTTACCTTTTTCTATGTTTTTGAGTCATCATGAGATGCAGAGTTACAAAGCTGATATGGTCGGGTTTCAGTCATACAATACCAGAACACTTATCCTTCCACCGTTGTATATTTCCCGCTACCAATGTCCCAAATTTCCTTCCCACCCCCCTGTCTGTGTCTATAGTGTGCACTTAGCTTCTTTCTCTGTGTGTGTCTTCTCTATCTCTGTCTCTTTCTTTGCCATATGTATCTGTCTCTCTTTCCTTTGGAGCATTATGGTTTGCAATACAGGTACTGAGATATTATAATGTTTGTTCCGTTATCTGTTTTAAGCATGAAGGTCGTATCCAAAGTTAATATTTCCAACTCTCTTTGGCATGGTGATCCCTTCCATACCCCAACTGCCTTCTCCCCCAGCATTGGAGGTAGGCTTCCAACCATGGACCAATCCTCCTGACCCTTGTTTCTATTGTCTTGAGTATTGGTTTCATTTTATGCTTTTTTATATCCAACAAGTGAGTCCAGTCATTCTATGCCTGTCCCTCTCTTCTGACTCATTTCATTCACCATGATATTCTCTATGTACATCCATTTTTAAGCGAATTTCATAACTTCATTTTTCCTAATAGCTGCATAGTATTCCAATTTGTAGATGTACCGTGGTTTCTTTAATCAGCCCTCTGTTCTTGGGCACTTGGGTTGTTTCCAGATTCTGGCTATAGTGAAAAATGCTACAATGAACAAAGGAGTACAGATGGTGTTTCTCTTGTGTGTTTTTGGTTCCCCAGAGTATAATCCCAGAAGTGGTATTGCTGGGCCCAATGGGATCTCAATTTCTAGTATTTTGAGGAATGTCCGTATTGTTTTCCAAACAGGCTGGACCAATCTGCATTCCCACCAGCAATGAATGAGGCTCCCTTTCTCCCCGCATCCATGCCAGTTGTTGTTGTTCTTGTTCTCTTGGATGTGTGCCAGTCTCTGAGTGTGAGATGATATCTCATTTTTGTTTTAATTTGCATCTCCCTGATGATTAGTGAAGAGCTTTTGTTCATGTGCCTTTTGGATATTCAAATTTCTTCTTTGAGTGTGTTTTTGATCATTACTTATCCCCATTTTTTGATGCAGTGGATTTTTTTTCTTATAGAGTTCTACCAGTGCCTTGTATATCTTTGATATTAACTCCTTATCAGAAGGGTATAGGGTGTGCACTAGTGGAAGAATGGGTGTTGAAACACAATATTAATGAACCCTAATCACAAATAGCTTTGGAAAGGTCTCTCTTACAGTGATTCAATTTAACAAATCTATTTAAAACCAAAGAAATTATTGTTTCTAATACTGCCAGTCATTTTATGTACGTAACAGTTGCTATAAGGTCAAACTCATAAAATGTGAGTTCACAACTCTCAGCTAATGGAGTCCATTGATAACAATAAACTAGATGTATATGAATATTTAAGGGAATCAGAGGCTGTGCAGTTCAATGGTAGAAGAAGTACAAAAGAATCTAAGCACTGTTTCTATAGTGGAGTTGTTAATTCTTATATAATTAAAGTAGGAATTATAATAGATACTTACTATGTTCTTTTTTGGGGGGGGGGCGGGGAGCGGGTCACACCCGGCTATGCACAGGGATTACTCCTGGCTCTACACTCAGGAATTACTCCTGGCGGTGCTCAGGGGACCATATGGGATGCTGGGAATCGAACCCGGGTCGGCTGTGTGCAAGGCAAACGCCCTACCTGTTGTGCTATCGCTCCAGGCCCCGATAGCACAGCGGGTAGGGCGTTCACCTTACAAGCGGCCAACATGGCCGACCGAGTTTGATTCCTCCGCCCCTCTCGGAGAGCCCGGCAAGCTACCGAGAGTATTTGATATGCCAGACACAGTAACAACAAAGTCTCCAATGGAGACGTTACTGGGCCCGCTCGAGCAAATCGACGATCAACGGGAGGGCCTTTACCTTTATTTTACCTTTACCTTACTATGTTATTCACTGTACTTTTATACAGAATAGAGATACAAAGAGTTCCCCTGCTAGTATATGCATTTTGTAGGAATGCACTATATATTCTGTTAATATTTGGGAATGAAAATAATTATGCTAGTAATTGTAAGTCAATTTATGAAGGATCCACAGAGTTGATTTTGTTCCAGTTCTTGAAGAATGAGTATGTATTCCATGAAAACACTTCAGGTGCAAAGACATGTAGATATGAAGATATAGTATGAGGTATATCAAGAGAATTGAATTATCTAATAATGGTATGAGTTGCTAGTAGAAAATTTTCATGAAATGAGACTTGGAAATATAAACAATAGTTAAGTATATAGACCTTTGTATCATGTTAAGGAGTTCTGTCTTTATTGAAGTACTTTGTACTGGAAAGACTGTGATCATGTTTGAGGTAAAGTTTTGGCAACTATGAGAAATGTCTTAGAACAGTAGAGCTACAAATTAAGTAGTAGCCAAGATGGCTGAACAGTGAGAAATCTCAAAGCATTCTCCTGTGGTCATGGTAACATCTACACAAATAAATAGTTCAAACACAGAATCCTGTCTAAGGTCTCAGTGAAAAGGACACAGGATAATTGAGATATGCCACCCAGGAGAGGAGTGCTGCCACAGCGGAACAAAGAGAAGGCTAATATGTGCAGTACAGAAGAGAAGGATAAGGTGTGCAATAACGTTGTAGATAAGTGGGATAGGGTTAGAGCAGAAGTCAATATATAGGGAGATTCTTCGCACTAAAACACCAGGGCTAAAGAGACAGTGCAGTGAATATGACACTGCCTTGCACACTGCTACCCTGGATTCAATCGTTGATATCTTATATGGTCCCCCAATTTCCAACAGGAGTGATCCCTGAGCACATACAGCAGTAAGCCCTGAGCACTGCCAGGTGTGGATCAAAAAACAAAGAGAAAACTTAAAGCACTGATACAGGTGAGGAAGAAACGGCAGCAGCAGGTGTCTCTGTTCACTATTACCAGGTTCTTCAGTAATTTCAAGAATGAAAATATTGACTAATAAAGATGCTCAGACTCAGAGTTGGAGAGTTGGAAAGTTTATTGGAAAATAAAAGAAAGAAGAGGAGTTCCCCAAATGGGGAGGAACTTAGTATAGAACTAAATTAAGGTGTTTACAAAAGATGCCAGACAAACCAACAGAGGCTGTGGACCAACCAACAAATAGACCAAAAATAACTCAAATACGAATGGGCAACATTCAGATGCTCTGCCAGCCGGAGCCTTCTTGGGATCTTAAGGTTACCTTGGCATTGGAGTATGGATATAATCCCCCCACCTGATTGCTGCTATTCACCAGAGTTCACGGGGGCAAATTTTCATAAGCCTTTACAGTGTTCATGGAACCGCGGGTAAGATAGAGCCCCCTCAGATCTTGTAACCAGGACCGTGGGACCACCACACACTCTAACGCTCATCTTGGCTCTCAAACCAGGTGACAGAAGTCAGAAATCATTGACAGACAAGAGTTCTGAGGCCAGCAAATAACCGGCTGGTTTCAGAAGTGTGCAGATGCATAGGAGAGAAGCGCTCAGTTGAGGGAGCGGCAAAGGTTTTGGGGGGACACCCAAACGTTAAGTGACCACAAGCCTGAGTTCAGTCACCACCTGAGATACACAAAGACAGGAGAGATTTTTCACGTTTATTCACACACCAAATCACACTCATACAAGGGACTCAGCGCTGACAGTACATAAGCGTAAGAGACTTGGAACCCAGATCACCTACAAGGTGACATTTTTAAGCCATGTGCCTTCCTGCCTGTCTCTCCGGGTGCCCCGAGCCAGGTGCATTTTCACAGTCTTGAGCAAGCAAAAGAGGTGCAGAAGCAAAACAGAGCAGTCAACATTTACTTGAATCATTCTGAAGCCAGATATCCGGGCTTTTATGTCCATACCTTCAGAGTCTGACATGTTTCACTTACTAGATTATAAATTATGACTCTGAAGTACAAAATGGAATCTGGCTTTCCAAAATGAAGTCGCTGTGGTCCTTTCAGCACTAAGACACAGATTATGACTTATACTCAACAAGAATGCTGGGAAATGGGAGTGTAAATAGAAACCTAACACCACAATCCAATAATTCTCTTAAAACACTAGAAATGATCAGCACACTACCAGATATACAAGAACCTAAGAAAATGGCAGGTATGATTACAGTGGCCTCTTACAACGTTTCTGGAAGACACAATTTTTGTTTAAAACAAAACATAATAAATAAAACAGAAATATTAATAATATTAAATAAAAACAGAAATATTCTAAGAACAATTTCCAGAGGTGAACTCCACCAGTCCCAAACTAATGACTAAGCCACAGCGCCTTGAGTAACATTGCCTTCAGCTTAGGCCTAGAGACCCAACTCCTCTGATCTGACTACAAACCAAAACTCTAACTGAGGGCTTGATAGCACAAAGTACACTACCTCTCAAGCATAGCCAGTCAGCAGTACAGAGTAGGGCAGAGGGTTGTTTTGTATTTTATGTTCCTATTCAATCCAGAAGACATGCTCTATAAATAAGAACCCAATAACTTCTTAAGAATTATTACCCCATGGGTTATTGAGGTATGTGCTGACATGAACATGACAAGGAAACTTCAGGATCCCAGTCAATGAAAACCTTGTGCACAGGTGATCTTGAACATTTGTAACATCCCAAGCCTGTTCAAATGTGGTGCAAGGAACTTATCAAATATCAGTGATGTCACACCACAAGTTATACTCCAAGTTTACTAGACTTCAGCATAACTCCAGCACTACATGTGTTTCCAGGTGATGTCAAAAGAGAGCCCTGATTGTTAAATATATCTGCTAGTTTCTACAATTTTTATTTGGCATTTTTTACCTAGAATTCCTAGTAGCTGCTGAGGCCTTATTTGGACTTTAAATTGCATCATCTATGAAGCCCGAGTTTCAGACAAGGTCTGCTAAATTTCAGTGATGACCGCAAATTTTCTTCTTATTTATTTATTTATTTATTTATTTATTTTAACGCTTCACTGTGAGGTACAGTTAAAAACTTACAAACTTTCATGCTTATGGTTCAGTCATACAATGATCGAGTACCCATCCCTCCACCAGTGCCCATTCTCCACCACCAATGTTCCCAGTATCCCTTCCACCACCACCCCATCCCTCCCTGTCCCCGCCTCTGTGGCAGAGACACATTTCCTTTTGCTCTATGTCCTTTTGGGTATTGTGGTTTGCAATACAGGTATTAGTGGCCATCATGTTCATCTATAGTCTACTTTCAGCACAAATCTCCCATCCCGAGCAGGTTCACCAAGCATCCTTTACTTAGTGGTCCCTTCTCTATCTGACCTGCCTTTAAACCCAGCATGTGAGGCCAGCTTCCAAGCCATGGAACAATCGTCCTGGTCCTTGGGTGATAGTCTCCCATTCTGTTACATTATATTTCACAAATGAGTGCAATCCTTCTATGTCTGTCCCTCTCTTTCTGATTCATTTCACTTAACATAATACTTTCAATGTTGATCCACTTATATGCAAATTTCATGACTTCATCTTTTCTAAGGGCTGCATAGTATTCCATTGTGTAGATGTACCAAAGTTTCCTTAGCCACTTATCTGTTCTCAGGCACTTGGGTATTTTCCAGATTCTGGCTATTGTAAGCAGTGCTAAAATGAACATACAAGTGCATATGTCATTTATACTATACTTTTTTGCATCTCCAGGATATATTCCCAGAAGTGGTATTTCTGAGTTAAATGGGAGCTCAATTTCTAATTTTTGTGAAACGTTCATACTGTTTTCCAAAAGGGCTGAACCAGTCGGGATTCCCACCAGCAGTATAGGAGAGTCCCTTCGTCCCTTTTCCCCCACATCCATGCCCAAACCAGTTGGTTTTGTTCTTTTGGATGTGGGCCAGTCTCTGTGGTGTGAGATTGTATCTCATTGTTCTTTTGATCTGCATCTCCCTGATGATTAGTGATGAAGACCATTTTTATCTGCCTTTTGGCCATTCATATTTCTTCTTTGAGAAAGTTTTTGTTCATTTCATTGCCCCATTTTCTGATGGGGTCGGGTGCTTTCTTCTTGTAGAGGTCAACCAGTGCCTTGTATATCATTGATATCAAACCCTTATGGTTATTGGATGAATATTCTTTCCCATTCTGCAGATTGTCTTTGTATTCTGGTCTCTGATTATTTTGAGGTACAGAAGCTTCTTAGTTTAAGATAGTCCCATTTGTGAGACTAACACCCAGGAATGGCGGAGATTAGTACCAGGAATTTTGCTCCATGACTTGAAGGCCAGCCACACGTGCTAGGTGAAAAGGAAGCTCAGATAGACAAGAGAGCACCAAATAAAGGGTGTTGTGAGGACCCTCCCAGGGTAGGAGAAGCATGCTAAAAGAAGTCTTTAGACCAAACATGATTGCCACTCAATGCCTCTCTTGCAAAACACAGTACCCAAAAGAAGAGAGAGAGAACAAAGGGGAATACCCTGCCACAGAGGCAGGGTAGGACAGGGTGGATGGGGGGTGGGGGGGATGCTGTGACCCGTGGTGCTGGAGGATGGGCACTGGTGGAGGGATGGGTACTTGATCATTGTATAACTGAAACCCAAGCACAAAAATTTATAAGTCTATAACTGTACCTCATGGTGTTTCACTAATAAAAAAATAAAAAAATAAAAATAATTAAAAAAAGATAGTCCCATTTGTTTATCTCTGTTTCCACTTGCTTGGTCAGTGGGGTGTCATCTTTGAAGATACCTTTATCTTCAATGTCATGGAGGGTTTTGCCGAACTTGTGTTCAATGTGCTTTATGGATTCTGGTCTGATATTGAAGTCTTTAATCTATTTTAATCTGTCTTTTGTGCATGGTGTTAGGCAGAGGTCTGAGTCCATTTTTTGCATGTACTTGATCAATTTTGCCAGTACCATTTGTTAAAGAGGCTTTCTTTGCTCCACCTTATGAAAGATTAGATGATCATATATTTGAGAGTGTGTGTAAGGATGTTCAATCCTATTCCATTGATCTTCAGCTCTGCCTTTGTTCCAATACCATGCTACTTTAATAATTACTGCTTTGTAGTAGAATTTGAGGTTGGAGAAGGTGATGCCTCCCATCTTCTTTTTCCCAAGAATTGTTTTAGCTATTTGTGGGTGTTTATCGTTCCATATGCATTTCAGGAGTGTTTGATCAATTTCAAATTTTCAATGATTATCTAGATTAACACAAACTCAGAGTCACTCATTTTCTGGAACTTTTTACCATAATAAAGCCAATTGAATTGGTACCTTCAATCTTGAAATGATGATACAGACTATAGCTAGTCCAGATTTCAAGCTGAATTTGACACTCCAAAACCAAGAGATAAACTAGAATTTATTGAATAGGACTTCTGTACCCCTACTCTGGCTCCCAGGCTCCAGATAGCGAGTAATTACTTCTGTTTACAGGTACATTAAGAACCATTAGCAAGTACATTAAGAGCAAGAGCTATGATTATTTATGCATGTGGCCATGGGGTGATGTGCAATTAGTAAGCATTATAATTTAAAATATTAAAGTCATAGGAATTATTAATTTTATTCTTGCCTGGGTGCATGTTTGCTGTCCTTAGTGTCATAAGTGAAATTGTTTCACTCTGGGTCTATCCTGACCTTGGAGTTATTTTTGGGGGGACAATTTCCCATAAGTCTCATAACGTTTCCCAGGCATGAGCATAAGCTCTCACCTCATACATTTAATTACACAACAAATAAAGAAGATAAAATAAATTAATCTGAAAACATGGGTTTGGTCAAAAGCTGAGGAAATAAATCAACCAGATCAGAGACTTCAGGACCAAATATATCAAAGATGGTCACTTAAATTGGGAATCAAATACAAAAAACCTTTAAAAGACTATAGAAAATCATGTGGAAAATCCATAAAGTATTCAGCTAAAGAGCACATTCATCTGGATTAAATAACACTGTCATTGTCCTCCTGTTGTTCATCAATTTGCTCAAGTGGGCCCAGTAACGTCTCCACTGTGACACTTGTTACTGTGTTTGGCATATTGAGTATGCCATGGGTTGCTTACCAGGCTTTGCGTGTGGGCGAGATACTCTCAGTAGCTTTCCAGACTCTCCGAGAGGGGCAGAGGAATTGAACCTGGGTCTGCCAGGTTGGCCGCAAGGCAAACGCCCTACCTGCTGTGTTATTGCTCCAATACCGATAAAACAACATGCTACTAAAAAATTATTGGGTCAATAAGGAAATCAAGAAAAAATAAAATAAAATTGAAATTAAAAGCTAATACAAAAGAGGGATGAAACCAAGGCTAGTTGAAAAATTTAGAGAAGATTTTTAGCTCACAACTCAAGAATAATAATAAGAAGTTCTAATAGGATCAGAAATGAAAAAAGTTACAACAACATGACAGAAACAAAAGAACTACAAGAGACTATTATACAAAACTAGATACCACTAAATTGCAGAACTTAAAAGAAACAGAAAAATTTTAGTATCTTATAACATCATATGATTGAAGAAACAGGAAATTAAAACAGTCCATTTCAAGGGCTGTTGAAACGCTATTTTAGATTTAAAATAGAAATCTGAAGTAATTTAAATTTAAAAAAAAACTACAAAAGACTAATGAAACCAAAGTCAGGTTTTGAAAGAAGAAGCAATATTAGAAAACCGTTAACTAGTCACTCAAAGAAATGAGAAGGCTTAAAAGGTAGGATCAGAAACAAAAAGGCAGAAATTACCACAGATGTCACAAATAAAGAATTCAGAGATGAAATGTTGAGGACGTTCAATGAGCTCAAATTAATGGTGGGACAGGCATCTAGTAACTAAAGGAAGACATGAAAGAAACAGTGGAATGGACAGCCAAAAAAATACAGGGAGAAATGAGAGCAGGAATAAGAAAGCTACAAATATAAGTGTCACTAATAAAGGATTTGGTAGATGAAGTTAAAAACTTAGTGGGCGCCCTTAACAGTAGAATGACAACATCTGAAGATAGAATGAGTGACCTTAAAAATGATCTGCAGAAAGTATACATGAAACAACTCCCTCAAAAAAAGCTGGGGTGGCCATACTATTGTCTGAAAACATAGATTTCAGGCTGAAAAATATTAAAGGGACATCAAAAGCCATTTTTAGTAATTAAGGGATATGTGCATCAGGAAGAAATCACACTCTTAAACATATACGCACCCAATGAGGGGCCAGCAAAATACTTAAAATAAGTGGGACACTTTAACACCACCCTATCACCTCTTGACAGATCTACAAGGCTAAAACTCACCGAGGAAGTACTGGCTTTGAAGAAAGAAGTGGAAGAGAGACGGCCAATAGAGGTATACAGGGCTTTTCATCTCTCCAAAACTGGAATCATGGAACTCAAATAAACCCTCAAGCCTCATGGATGAGGTACACAATCACTGGGGAAAAATTCTACTTGCTTAATGATGAACTGATCCACAGTACCACAGAATCCATACAAAAATATCATAGACTATTAAGAAATAAGTATGAAAACATTTCATTGCTTTTATTGCAAATTATATTGCCCAAAAGGAAAGAGGGAGAGAAAGAAAAGTGTCTTCCATAGAAGCAAGCTGGAGGGAACAAGGTGGTGATAGAAGGAAAACTGGAGACATTGGTTCTCATAAATGTATACTGGTGAAGGGACCAGTATTAGAACATTGGATGACTGAAACCTAGTCATTAACAAATTTGGAATTGTGAATGTCTCAGTTATTTAATAAAAAATACAATAACAAATCACAGCAACAGATTCAACATGCAGAGGACTGTATTAGTGATATTGAAGACAAAATAATAGCCATAACAAATAACAAAATTTAAAAAGTGGAGAAAATTAAATGAATGGAGGAAAATGAAATACTATTTATTAATAATAAATAGTTATAGAGATAATCTTCTAATTATAGGAATACCAGGAGAGAAAAAAATAAAGGAAAAGAACAGGTGGTTAGAACAAAATAAATGTGAAGTTACCTGAATCTTGAGAGGTTCCTGAACAGATTCAAAACAAAATAGACTCAAAAAGAATATCAAGGTGCATAGTAATCAAAATGATAAAATCAAAAGACAGAGACAGACTAAAGCAGAAAAAGAGAATAAAATATTCTAATATAATGAAAACAATAAAAAAAATCTCAAGAGACCTAGCATATGACTTCTTACAATGCAAGAAAGAGTATAATGACTTATTCAAAGTAATGACTGAAAAAAATATACAGCCTAGAGTCCACTACCCTGCAAAACTAACATTTATACTTGAGAGATGAATAAGAAACTTTAAAGACAAACAAGAGCTAACAGCATTTGTAATAGGTAAATCAATCCTACAAGAATTAATGAAAGGCCACTTAAAAATACACTCTTACAAAATCAACAGGTTTAAACACACAATAAGAGAGAGTGAAAAGATGAGAGAGAAATCAAAACACAGCCTTTAATGTAAATAATCTCTCTGAATGTCTATGGACTAATATCCCATATAAAAAGTCATAGAGTAGCTGGGTGAAGAAAGAAAACCCATCCATTTTATGCCTACAGGAAACAAACCTGAACACACTGGATAAATACAAACTTAGAGTGAAAGGTTGGGAAACAATCCTACAAGAAAATGGAAGATAAAAAGTACACTGGGGGACAAATGTACATATATCAGACCGAATTCCATTTAAAATAAAGAAAGTAACTAGAGAATGATGTACACTACTTATTGTCAAGGGAGCAATAGATGAAGAAGTATCTATGTTTCTTCAACATGTATGCACCACAAGAAGGCTCAGTAATGTTCATAAAGCTTCTTCGCACAAACCTAAAGAAACACATGGGCATAAACAGTGATAGTAGCAGACTCAGCACACCACTTTTACAACTATACATATCAACTCAATAGAATAACAGTAAAGAGACAAGAGCCCTAAAAGAGGAGCTGAAAGACCTGGTATTGTTTGACATATATAGGGATCTACAACCACTAAAAAGAGAATACACATTCTTCCATGATGCACATGACACATTATAGATCACATATTAGATCACAACTCAAGCATACATAAATTTACAAACATAGAAATTGTGCAAACTACCCTCTCAGAAAACATCCATGAAAACAGAAATAAATCAGAGAAAGAAGATGTGGAAAATTCCCAATACTTTGAAGATGAGCAAAATACTTTTAAGCAATAGTTGGATCAAAGAGAAAATCAAGGAAGAAATAAAAGGATTCCTTGAAACCTTCACCAGTGTATATTTTCAGCCACCAAATTCCTCAGTTTCCCTCCCATCCACCCCAAGCATGCCTCTATGGTAGACACTCTTCCTCTCTCTCTCTCTCTCTCTGCACTTTTTTCTTTTAAGCACTGTGTTTCATAATAATGTTACTGATAAGTTAGCATGTATATCACTTTACCTCCTTTCAGCACTCAGTATTTTCCAGAGCAATCATTTTCAACTATCAGTGTCATAGTGGTCGCTTCTTTGTCCTAACTGCACTTGCCACCATAATTGTGGCAAGCTTCCTAATATGGACCAGCCCTCCTGGCCCTCATTTCTATTGTCTTTGGGCATTATCACATACTATTTGCTCGAGCGGGCCCAGTAACGTCTCCATTGGAGACTTTGTTGTTACTGTGTCTGGCATATCGAATACTCTCGGTAGCTTGCCGGGCTCTCTGAGAGGGGCGGAGGAATCGAACTCGGGTCGGCCATGTTGGCCGCTTGTAAGGCGAATGCCCTACCCACTGTGCTATCGCTCCAGCCCAGTATCACATACTATGTTTCTTTATATTATGCAAATGAATATAATTATTTGCACAGTAACTTTCTTATGAATAGACATTCAGATTATTTTCGATATTACATTATTTAATAAAATAATATGGGAATATGTGTATGAATACATAAGAATGTGGTCAGAATTAAACAAGAATATTGATTTAGACATTGTTTTTAAATACAATGATAAAACATTATAAAGTGAATATCTTATGTATTCTATATAGAAATTTATAGTTAAAGGACTTGGGAGAGTACTAACCAAAGCTATATTAATGCTTACCAGAAATGTTGATCGGATTTAAATGACAAGGTATAATTTTTATATTTTACTATAAATTTTTAAGCAAATATAAATGATTTAGTTGCTAATAATTTAGTAACTGATTAGTTCTAGAAATATTTGCTTTAAAGTAGAAACATATTAACCAAGAGAAGGAGAAGGGGGAAGAACTATGAGAAAAAAAATCAATTCAGTAAATACAGTTTACAAGTCTGAGTCATCATTTCTGTTAACTTAAGGTAATAATTATAATGACCAACATTTTCAGTTTCCCATGTTTCACAAAGTTAGGTATTATTGCAAGAATTCACATCTGAAAGTTTCTGCAGTCATTCAAAGTTAAAATTTAGTAGAAGCACTAGGAAATATATACTGGTGGAGGGATGGGTGTCAGCTTTGTAACTGTGTATCTCATGGTGATTTGATGAGAGAGAGAGAGAGAGAGAGAGAGAGAGAGAGAGAGAGAGAGAGAGAGAGAAAGAGAAGGGGGGGAAATGTCGCTGTTGACACAAAACAAAGTACCAAAATAAAAAGAAATTACTTAAAAGTAAAATTGAGGGGCTGGAGCAATAGCACAGCGGGTAGGGCGTTTGCCTTGCACGTGGCTGACCCAGGTTCGATTCCCAGCATCCCATATGGTCCCCTGAGCACCGTCAAGGGTAATTCCTGAGTGCATAGCCAGGAGTAACCCCCTGTGCATTGCCGGGTGTGACCCAAAAAGAAAAAAAAAGTAAAATTGAGTTCAACAAAAGCAATTTTACAATAATAATAAATATTGAAACCCTCTATTTTGTGTGGGAAATATAGTTTTCATCAAAATAATTCATATACATACATAACATATATAGAGTAGTTGGATTAACCTGTCATCATTTATACCAAATCCCTCAATTTTTAGAGAAATACTTTTAATTTCAAAATTGCTGGTCAAGAGGTAGCTATAAAGGCCCAGTGTATGCTTTGCAAGCAGAAAAAACAGTTTAAAGCTCAGCACGGTATATGATATCCTGAGCACTGCCAAGAGATACTCCCAAAGGCAAATCATAGTAGTAACTAAACAGCTGAGTGTGCCCCCCACGAAAAACAACCACCCAATAAAAATTTTAATTGTTTATAAATGTATTAATTTAATAGATCAATCTTCCGTGTTTACTTTTTTTTTTTTTTGCTTTTTTGGGTCACACCTGGAGCTGTACAGGGGTTACTCCTGGCTCTGCACTCAGGAGTCACTCCTGGCGGTGCTCAGAGGACCATATGGGATGCTGGGAATTGAACCCGGGTTGGCCACATGTAAGGCTAATGCCATACCCACTGTGCTATCTCTCCAGCCCCTTCCGTGTTACTTTTAAATCATCATGTATCTGGTTAATAATTGTTTGCATCTAGATTTTACATAAACAGTGAATGCCAAACATTTGTTCAATGGTCCTTTGTGTGTTTTGTGGCAGGCAACTTAACTGTTGAAAGTAAATATTGTCATTTCCTTAGTAATTTTAATAATTTTCATTTTCTTAATAATTTTAATAATTATAGTTCCTGGACAAAAAATTACTGGCAGTTTTTAAAAGAATAATTAGAAACAAAAGGTCCATTTTTTGAATGATAACAAAATATAGACTCTTCACTTACTAGAGATTTATTTGCACCTCACTTTCACTTTAAAAATTGGTTTTCACTGACTCTATACTTAAAAAAGTCATAACTATTAGCTTGGTTTGCTTCCATTCAGACCAATTATAAATTCGCCCCATCCACTCACGAACCTCATTTATTTTTCTATTTTCATTCATTGTTCCACTTTCTCAAGCTGTTATGCCTTTCTCCTTTACATTAATTTCTACTCATTACTTACTTTATTACTTTAAAGTCTGATTTAATTTTCTTATGTTAATAATTTCTAGCCCTTTAATACATTCAGAATTTATAATAAAATAAGTTATATCAGAAGAATAATTACAGATGCCCTTAGAGAAATTTAAAGGAATGATTCTAAATTTTTAGCAACATTTAAAAAGTAGCAACATTGTATTAACCACAATTCTCCAGAACAGAATAGGATGTAGAGAGATTCATTGATAGATGACAATTTGTGTTTATTTTGGAGCACACCCCAGTGCACAGGAGTCACGTCTAGATCTATGGTCAGACAACACTCCTAGCAGGGCTCACCAGCCTTATGAAGCACTGCAGATTGAACAGCTGGTGCTGTAGATCAAACCTGGATTTAACTGCATATAGGGCAAGTGCCTTATCTGCAGTGATATCTCTCTCGCATGATAAATTTTCAGGGAATTGATTCAAATAATTGTTCAGGATGTTGAGTCCAAGTCTGCAGTACATGTCAACAGCCAAGAGATCCAGGAGAACTGATGATATAGATGAAATATGAAGACAATTTTGGAGAATTTTCTCCTATTGGGAAAATTCATCTTTCTGTTTCATTTAGATCTCAACTGAATAGATGAGAAATCATGGAAAAAATACTCCTTAGTCATAATTCACTGATTTTAATGTTAATATTATACCAAAACACTTTGAAATTTGACAGATAAAATTAACCATCACATTAATGAAAACTTCTTCAAATAAAATCTTCAATCAATGTAATTTGGGGGGGCAGAGCAATATTACAGTGGGTAGGGCATTTGTCTTACATATAGCCATCACAAGTTGGATCTCAGACACGATGTATCATCCCCAGTCCCACCAGGAGTGATTACTGAGCACAGAGCGAGTAGTAAGCCCTGAGCACTGCTGAAATCTCAAAACAAAAACAAGAAAAAAATCAATATCACATTTCTTGTCAATGATATTACCATCATCATGTGTAATGGTATTAAGGACTTACAGTGTTCTTGGCATTACTAAAATTGTTTTAATCTTAACCTCACAATAACACTGTGGCAGAAAAAAATGGTATTCTAATCCTTATTT
Organism: Sorex fumeus; assembly: GCF_029834395.1. NCBI lineage: Eukaryota > Metazoa > Chordata > Mammalia > Eulipotyphla > Soricidae > Sorex > Sorex fumeus. The sequence continues at coordinate 10,578,613 of NW_026606115.1, forward strand.
ACAAATGAAGAAACAGAAGTGTAGAGTTTATTTAATTATATAGTTTTCCAAGATTTCTTAGTTAGCATGACAGGGACATGATTTAGATCAGAAGAGTATAAATTCAGACTTCTCTATGCTTGACATAGACATAGACATAGACTCAAGGGACAGTATGTTATAGAACATATTTTCTCAAAATGAACACTGATGTACTTTCAGTAAAATCCCATTGTTCATTGTGTTTAATCTTTTTTGAACAGAACATATAATATTTTGTTCACAAATATTTTGAACACAACATATAATGTAGAATACTCATCAGTATTTATCTGATCTATCCTTACTATTAATGAGTACAATAGATCTTTCTCTATAGTAAGTACTTTAGGAAGAGGCAATCAGAAAAGATGCAATGTAAAACATATCTAGGTACTTAATCTAAAATGGTATCTTCAAGTCACTCTACATGGAAAGTATCATGCTAAGTGAAATGAGCCAGAAAGAGAGGGACAGACAGAGAAAGACTTCACACATCTGGGGAATATAAAGTAACAGAATGGGAGATGAACACCCAAGAATAGTTGAGATAGGTACCAGGAGGTCTGCTCCATGGCTTGGAAGCCTGCAGCACAAGCTAGGGGGAAAAGACAGCTCAGATAGAGAAGGGAACAGCAAGTAAAGGATGTTTGGAGGATTTGTTCGGGATGTGAGATGCGTACTGAAAGTAGACTATAGACCGAACACAATGGTAATTATTGCAAACCACAACACCCTAAAGTAAAGAGAAAGCAAAAGGGAATACCCTGCCACAGAGGCGGGAGGTGGGGCAGGGGTGATGGGGTGGAGGTGTGGGAGGGCTATCATTGGTGGTGGAGAATGGGTGGAGAATGGGCTATCATTGGTGGCGGAGAATGGGCACTGGCAGAGGGATGGGTACTCGATCATTGTATAACTGAAACCCAAGCACAAAAATTTGTAAATCTACGACTGTACCTCATGGTTTTTCACTAATAAAAAAATAATCAAAAAATAAAATAAATCTTGTGTCTTGTGTCTTTGTGGAATAAATATTAAAAATTAATTGTAAATTTTTCCAAAATCACTTCTTTGTATATTTTCCCCAATTTAAATTTAGTGCCATGAATTACAATACAGTTAAAATCAAAATTTGAGTCAAAATGCTCCAACTCCATACCTATCACCAGTGTCTGAGTCGTTTCATAAGTATCTAAAGATTCCCTTGAACATCTTACTTCATTTCCATGTTAAACTAGTTTTTAAAAATTTAATAATTAATTTCAAATGTTTAGAATGGTGTGTAAGTTTATTATTTGTGTACAAATTTACCTCACCTCACCCCTAGCATAATGTTTAAGATCTTCAACCAATTACAGAATATCAGAGTCAGGCCACCTCATCATTCCCAGCCACTTCCTGCCTTACTTGGCACTCTCAGTACATAACATGGAGCCAAATGTTTTTTGTCATTTGAAATATTCCATTTCCTTGTATTATCTTTCAACATATCATTGAGTTGATATCTCTCAGTATGACAGGTGAGGTACCTCAGAGATGACTTACTTCTCCCTTGACTTACTTTAACATACAATTCCATCAAAGTTACAGAAAACTCCATGGTTTTATCTTCTCTATGGATGCATATTTATAGAGAACTGTATATAAAATATATAGCAAGCTATATATAAAGCACTGACTCAACAACACTGAAAACATGAGGTCTAAAATGCAAGTGCAAAACTTTGAAATGTACCTATCAAGGGGTCAAGTGTGGGCAGCATGCAGGAGGGAGCATGGGAACATTGATGGAGGGAAGCTCATACTGGTGGTTGGATTGATGTTGAAATATTTTATGTATGAAAGCCAATTCTTAATAATTTTGTAAATTATGGTTATTTAATTAAATAAATCTTTTTAAAAGTAAATAATGAAAAGTTTAAACAAAACCTTTAATCTGAAGTCTTCTTCCCTGTAGGCTGAAACTATGATTTGCAGGAGCGATAAAAATACTTTCTCAAACTAGAACTAAAGGTATTTGTTTCACCCTAGAGAGATTTTAAAGGAATAGAAAAGATTTTCTATAAATCACAAATGCCTAACAGTAGCAATTACCAAAATCTTCAGAAATATGTCAACAAAGAGAGACCATGCAACATTTAAACAATGGAATACTGTTCTGCTATAACAAAAATCTAAGTCATGCAATTTGCCTTTATGTGTATGGTTTTATAAAGTATTATGATAAGTAAGGTTTGTTCAAAGTAGATGGTCAGTTATAGAATGATAGATTATATTTGGTACATAAGGAAACATAGCAAGGGAACAAAAATGTTCAAAGGGTCAGTTACAGAACAATCTCTCTAATATGTGGGATATAAAGAAACATTATAAGGTGTAGGATAACATTGATTTTTCCTTTTTCCCTTGCCATAGGGAGCTTAGGTTTATTGGGTTAAGCCCATCACAGTGCTCCCAAGGCACTCCCATTCTTCTGTGTATATCTGTAACTTCTTGTCTGTGTTCTGCTTCTCCTATATGTTAATCACCTATATCCCCTAATCAGACCCTGTAACTTACAAGAATAGGAGTGCCTTGGGAGCACTATCTCTCTCGGCATTCCTCGCACATCATAGAGGTGCTGAACCAGTCGATCATATTCCTCCTCAATGTTGTCAATGATGGCATCTTCCCATGTTGCTGCAATAGTGCCAAAGAGCTCCCAGTTGGTGGTCATTCTGTGAGTTCTCTTCTTAAACTTTGCAACCCTTCTCCCTGCTCCACGAAGTAGAATTTTGCATGAAGGAGATGGTGGTCCCATCCAGTTTGGAATTTTGGGATAACACAGTGACATCAGTCAGGCAAAACCGTTGATTAATATGATGTGGTCAATTTCGTTGTGGAACTGTTCACCAGGAGACTCCCAATTCCAACCTTTAGATTCATCCTTGTGGATGGTCTTGGTCAACCTGATGAACTCAGACAGTTTCTCACTCTGTTCGTTCCATCCTAGACCATGGGTCCCGATGTGGAGTTTTTCGGCTGATCTTCTCAGTCCTATCTTGGCATTAAAATCACCGACAATGATCTTGTAGAAGGTGTGATCTTCTTGATAGAACTTCTCCCACTCCATGTAGAACTTCTCAATTTCTCCTTCGTCATAATTGGATGTTGGTGCATAAACAATGAAGATAGAAACTGCCGGCAATGAGCCACATCTATTCAAGTGTAATCGTCCGATTTGGGTTGTGAGGCATTCGAATGAATCAATGCTCATGGCCAAGTTCATGTTGACAAGGACACTGACACCTCCAACGCCTCTTTTGTCGCATGTTCCGAGGAACATTTCTTCTCCAGTGTCGAAAATGGTGTGATGTGTTTGATGCCTTCTTATCTCGGTCAGACCAATGATGTTGTACTTGATCTTTTGCGATTGTACCATCAGATCCTCGATGGATGTATCCTATGCCAGCGTTTGTGCCTTGATAAATGGCAAATAGCCATTTTTGTCTTTCTTCGTTTTGGCAGCCTAGTTTGGCCTTGAGATTTTATCATCCTCTCCTTCCTCATCCTTCTTAACATTGCTGTATTGGTGGCTCTTTCAGAGTCATGGGAATGAGACCCATTGTATTTACTGGTTTTGATATATTGAATATGCCACAAATAGCTTGCCAGGCTCTGCCGTGGGGGTGGGATACTCTCAGTAGCTGGCCAGGCTCTCCGCAAGGGATAGAGGCTTTTAGTGTGGCCTCTAATCATTCTTGCAGATGTTCCCATGGTTCAAACCATATTTGAACCCTATCAAATATGGTGTTGCAATCCTGAAAGCTGGGTATTAAGTGTCTTTTGATGTGTCTGGAAAGCGTTCTGAAGCATGGCAGCAGCTGGGGAGTGGAGATAGTGGAGGTTGTGGTGGTCTGCCGGTGAGGTATTTATCTGGTACCAGTAGCCTGGGTTTTCTGTGTGGAATCCCTGGTTCGCCGGTGGTTGGTGGAAGCAGACATGGCAGGGTAGAGTGGGGCTCCTGATTTTAATCCCTTGGTCGCCGGAGGTTGGTGGGAGCAGGCAGAGGATCTCTGTTCCCGGGTGCATTGAGCCTGGATTCCAAGGTCTCAGAGTTCCACTTACCTGGTTCTGTGGGGCTTCACTTGTGTGAGAGTCTTGGCCCAAGCATCAGAAACAGTCCTGGAGTGTGGCGGGGGTTGGGTAGTGGAGTTAGTGGAGGTGCAGAGTCGACTGGAAGGAGGCAAGCAGGGCCACCTGGGCCAGGACTTAAGATGTCGTGGTTGGTCAGGCTTCACAGAGGACAATAAGGAAGACCTTTCATAACAAAAAGCAGTAAGCCATCTAAACCCATTCTGCCGGCTGCTTATTCTTCCCTATAGAATATTCTTATTCTCTTCTCCTACTTAAAGGACGGTGAAGAAATGCTAAGCTGCATCGAAGAATTATGGCAGACCATGACTGTTTGAAGGAAAATAAAGATGACCAGGAGCAATACTACCAGTTAGATGATGACGGCAGCAGGGATGCCTGGAAGGAGGGGCTGTTCTGGGAATTCTACCAGGTTCTTCAGAGAGACCGCGAGCAGAGGAGACCTTCGGACTGCATTGTGGTCTCCATTTTCCAAGAGCAGAGGGAATACACCATAGCTGTCAGCCACCGGTTGCAGAATCACGGCCTCGTGGTGGAAATGATCCATCTCACCTCCCAGTCCGGGCTCACTTGTGCACTCCAGGAAAGGAGGGACGACGGGTCCCTGTTCTGCATTTTTGTTGAGTGGTCTAAAGTAAAACTCTCCTCTTCCACCATAGAATAAGAATTCTATTCTTATAGAATTTCTATAATAGAGGTTGTTCTTTGTACTGTCCATCAAAGCATCTTATATTTTCTTCATTTAAAAATTTATCTTTATGTTGCCTCTTGATGATTTTGTGCATTTTGTTTTCAAGGTAACAGATTTTATTTTTAAGATCTTTTAGTCTGCTTCTTAGAGATGCTACCCTATTCTTTAATTATTTCATTTCTATTTTCATGAATTCTTTATTTTCTTTATCAATTTTCTTTGAGATTATTGAACATCTCTTGAAACAATTTCCTCAAATTAGTGAACATTGAGTGGATTGTTCTAAAGTTATCCTTGAACAGTACTAAAACCGTATTTAACTAATGCACTTGAGAATCTATCTAGACTTTTGTACCCATCTGTTGAGACAACTGAATTCCCTTCTTTTTCATTATTTCTCCTTCTTTGTGGGTGCCAAGGCTGGTGTTCAAAATTCCAAGTGGTTCATGCAGTGAATTGTGCTCCAGTTTACAATATATGGGTAGAGTTTATGACTCTACTTATTTTTGTCAACCACTGATGTTTTGTGATGGTTCATTATGACTGTTGGGGGATAGGTATAATCAGACTCCAACCTCTAACCAAGCCACAACTGGGGGTTAATCAGAGCCATAGTATGACCTCATGTAGTCACAGAAGATGAATACAAATGAAATGGGCAGACACTAGAACAATGAGTCCAGAATGAAGTTACAGTCAAAGGGGGTAAGGTCACTTACACAAGCGAGTTCCTGTCCTTACTTGAGGTAGTAAGTTCCTGGTTCAAGAGGGGCAGAAAATCCTGCAAGAGCAAAACATGGCAATTAAACAGATTTCAGGTGAGGTTCAAGTAATAAAGCAAAAGCAGGGAACTTAGGTCTATTACAAGTTTGATAGGGGTGTGTGTTGACCTGCAGATTTCTTTGCATATCCTTTTATTTTTTTGTGTGCTTTTCATTGATCACCATATTTGAGAAGTTATCTAGACTACTATCAAGTTTGTTAGGGGTGTGTGTTGAACTGCAGATTTCTTTATATTCTTTTATTTTTTGTGTGCTTTTCCTTGGCCACCATATGTAAGCAGGGAGCTCTTGCAATAGAAACAACAAATACACTATTGATACTCTGATATTCACATGCATAACTCATCTATTATTATGTATTTTTATAGAAATTAAAATGGAATAAATTAAACACAATGTAGGTCTTTGGGAAAATATAGTTTCTACTTCAGTGAGTCGTTGGAGCGATAGCACAGCGGGTAGGGCGTTCGCCTTACAAGCGGCCAACATGGCCGACCCGAGTTCGATTCCTCCTCCCCTCTTGGAGAGCCTGGCAATCTACCGAGAGTATTCGATATGCCAGACACAGTAACAACAAAGTCTCCAATGGAGACGTTACTGGGCCCGCTCGAGCAAATCGACGATCAACGGGAGGGCCTTTACCTTTACCTTTACTTCAGTGAGTCATTTCCAGGGGCTGGAGCAATAGCACAGTGGTAGGACATTTGCCTTGCACACAGCCAATATGGCCAACCCGAGTTCCATTCCTCCACCCCTCTCGGAGAGTCCAGCAAGCTACCGAGAGTATCTTGCCCGCACAGCAGAGCCTGGCAAGCTACCCGTGACATATTGGATATGCCAAACACAGTAACAACAAGTCTCACGATGGAGATGTTACTGGACCCACTCGAGCAAATCAATGAACAACGGGAGGACCATGACCGTGACTGAAAGTATAAAATAGTGTTTATATACATAGTCTATATAACTAAACGAATCTGATCTTACCCTTCTCTCCACCAAATAATAGACAAGTATTTGTCATTTAGTGGTGTATATTCTCATCTAATTAAAGAAAAGATAAATAACATCACTTCATAGTAATATTATATTGAGAAAAATAGGATGTACATATATTTTCAACACAGTGATTAACATAGTAAGAGTTGAAGTGTATAGTAAATAAGTATTATTGAAACAAATTAATATTATACAAAATTGCTACCGTTTATCTTAGAAACTATACATGAATCATCACTAAGTATTTGAGATAAATATTGCTATATAAACAATTTTGCAGAAAAGAAAAATGAGACAAGTAGGCAATTATTTGCTAAGGTCACACAACTAATTAAGCTGCAGAACAAGGATTCAAAACATTTCATCAATCTGCAGGAGCTATGAACTTGGCAACTAAACTGAACTGCCTCTCAGGGTACAGCTTAATTTATTTTTTTTCTTCTTAAAGTAACTTCATACTTCAATAAATGCAGAGCAGTTTTAGTTTAAGGAGAAAATACCTTAATATTCATTTGCATATGCATATTGACCTTCTGAGCATCAAATTTAGTGAATTTATCTTATGTAATTTCCATCCCCAACAAGCAATCTTGCTTTCTTTTTTTTTGGAGGGGGAAGACTGGCTGTGCTCAGGGCTCATTCTTGCTCTGCACTCAGGCATCACACTTGACAGCACTCAGAGTATCATATGAGGTGCCAGGGATAGAATCCTGTTCTACCAAATGCAAGTCAAGTGCCCTACCCTTTGTACTATATCTCCCACCCTATATATTTTTATATAGCAGGCATAAAGTTATAATTATGCAAATCAAGTTTTCTGATGCCTGACAAATTGCTTTATAATATTCTTTGAATGTTTTCAGAGAAATTATCCCACTGAAGCAATCACTGTGTTATAGCAGTTTTTTAACCTGATGGGTCTTGTAGCATTCAAATGAGAACAGATAAATTTTCAGTACTTCAGTTATGGCCACACTCCTTCTTCAAAATTAATTTGACTTCTGTATGGCATAAAATCTTGGCATGGGTGTATTCATTTAAAAATTTGGCAATTAAACAAAAAAATACTAAAAATTTCATCAGTGATTCATCGGTGCACAGCAACTTAAAAGACGTTGTTTTGTGAAGTGAAATGTCTTCAACCTTCATCCACATTACTGCATTTAAGAATTATCTATGCACGTGCAGCATTGAATCATAACTGCTATCAGAAATGCAAGACTTAATTCCAAGATCCTTATTTTTTGGCTTTTTTTGGCTTTTTGGGTCACACCCGGCGATGCACAGGGGTTACTCCTGGCTCTGCACTCAGGAATTACCCCTGGCAGTGCTCAGGGGACCATATGGGATGCTGGGAATCGAACCCGGGTCGGTTGGTGCAAGGCAAACGCCCTACCCGCTGTGCTACCAAGATCCTACTTTGTCTGTAGATAAAAAAATAGTCTTCTACTGAATATGTTATTATAAAAGTTCATAATTCTCAAACGTTGATCTATTGAAAATATTTAGTGCTCTATTTGGTCATCTTGGAAAGATATCATTAATAATATTTTTTTCTTTTTATTAAAGAACTGAGATTTACAAAATTATTGATAGCTGACTTTTAGGCATACAATGATCCAAAAATGTGTCAACTTTTCTACACCAGTGTTCCCATAATTCCCTCCTCATTCCAACCCCAATCCCATTTTCATCTGTCAATTTGATAGGCTCATTACAAAGTTTCAGTGGTTGCAGCTTAGATAGATCTCATGTTTTGCAGCTTATATCTCATGTTTTCACGTTTTCTCTCTGTTTTTTAAATATATGGCTATCACCATATCACCCACATGCCCAGTATAATTAAAGCCATGGTTTCTGTTAACCAATTACTTCCAGTTCATTGGGGAAAAGAAGAGAGACTTCTGGGGTCACATGTGGTGATGCCCCGGGATTACTTATGCCTCTGCACTCAAGACTTACTTCTTACTATGCTCCGAGGACCTTATGGGATGACGGGGATTGAAGCCCAGTCTGCTGCATACAAGACAGATGCCTTACCGGCTATACTATTACTCCAGCACCTACTTCCAGTTCTCCACCCCACCTTGATTTATTTCTTTCTCTGCCCTTCCTCTAAACACTGGGATAAAGAGCAATCTAGGCATCCGCCCTTTACTTCAATGCATTTCCTCATCCAGTATTCTATCTTTAGTTATATCTCACTAAGCAAGATTGATTATGCACTTTTTCCTTTTTGTCTTCTTTTCAACAAAATAACTCTCTATTTGTTCTTTTATAGCGGCATTGTTTATAAGATTTCCTTTAAACTATCACTGTGACTGCCACTGTCCCCCCGTTGTTCATCGATTTTGCTCGAGCGGGCCCAGTAACATCTCCATTGGAGACTTTGTTGTTACTGTGTTTGGCATATCGAATACATCACAGGTAGCTTGCCAGGCTCTGCCGTGTGGGTGAGATACTCTCAGTAGCTTGCAAGGCTCTCGGAGAGGGGCGGAGGAATCGAACTCGGGTCGGCCATGTTGGCTGTGTGCAAGGCAAATGCCCTACTGCTGTGCTATCGCTTCAGCCCAACTAAAAACTAGAATTTTTGTTAAAGAAAATTTCTAAATTATACTTTAAAACTTAAAATTGAGTACATATTCACACTATTTTCAATGAGAGTTACTCTTTTTATTGATGGAGGTAAAGGACAGAAGGTATGACACTTACCTTGCATGTGACTGAGACTAAAAATACTTTGGTTCAAGTTCTTGGAAACACATATGATCCTTGAGCACAGCAGGGAATCATTTCTGAGTGTAGTACCAGGAATATCTCCTAGACACCACTAGGTATGCCCCTCACCACAAATGTTTACTATTTTATGGGACACAGACACAGGGTACACAATATAAACTGTTGTCTAATTATAGAAGGTAGCAGTTTGTACCAAGTATTTTATAGCCATTATAAAAAGAAATTTCTAATGCATTCTTATTAATGGTGTTTTTATTTGAATACTATGGAGTACTAAACTTGATTTCCAGCTCAAGTGACTTCATTTTTAAATTTATTTTTAAACTGAATCGGCATTTTAAACAGAATACACAGTTACAAAGTTGTTCATGATTGGGTTTCACTCATTCAATATTCCAACACCCATCCCTTCACTAGTGTATGTGCATTTCCCGTTGCCAATGTCTCCAGTTTTGCTTCTGCCACCCATTCCAGACTGCCTCTATAGTAAACACCTTTCTTCTCTATCTCTCTCTCTTTCTCTCTCTCTCTCACTCTCTCTCTCACACACACACAGAGATACACACACATGCTCTTTCTCTCTTTCCTTTTGGGCATTGTAGTTAAAGGTTACTATATATGTCCTTTTATCTCCTTTCAGCATTCAGTTCTTGTCCAGAGTGATAATTTCCAGCTATTATTGTCATAGTGGTCTCTTCTCTGTCCTAACTGCCCTCATTCTCCCCCACTTCTGGCAAGCTTCCAATCATGGACCACACCTCTTAGCCCTTATTTCAATCTCTTGGGTATTAGTCTCATACTTAGGTTTTTATGTCCCACAAATCGTTATCTGTCCCTCTCCTTCAGACTCATTTTGCTTATCATGATATCCTCCATGTCCAACCACTTACAAATAAATTTTATGACTTAACTTTTCCTGTTGGTGCATAGTATTCTACTGTGTATTTGTACTACAATTTCTTTATCTGTAGCCATCTGTTCTCAGAAACTTGGGATGTTTCCAAATTCTGACTCTTGTGAATGAACATAGAAGCAGATGGCTTTTCTGCACTGTGTCTTTGGGTCCCTGTGGTATATTTCCCAGGTTATATGAAAGATAAAGTGTAACTTAGCAGCAGCTACTCTATTTGAATCCCCACAAGTGAGTACTCTAGTTCCACAAAATCTGTACATTTCTTATTTTCCCCAGGATTTTTTAAAATTTTTAAGATAGTATTGCTTTCAAAGCTTTCTGTTATGTTTTATTGGCCTATATGTCTGTATGTTCCAATATCACACTGTTTTTATCACTGTAACTTTGTTTTATCTATGTTTTATGAGTGAAAATATTTTATTCCTAAATACATGGGTCTTTTATTATTGAATCAAAGATCTGCATATACAACTCCAGATGCTTATGAAGATCAAACTTATTGTAGAGTTTAAGTAGTTGCTCCTGTATCTCATCCCAGTTTCCACGTGTAACTTTTTATCCAAGCATGACATCACTTGTTCTGTGCTTTTGCTGTTCTGGATCCAGTGTATAGTAACCTGGTCTTATATATCACTATGCTGAGCTACTGGATGGCTTCCAAGTAGAAGATCCGAGGTTGTAACCATATAATCTGTGTTCCCTGGATGGGGGTTTCTGCTCTGTAGTCTGCTGCTGAGACTCTTCAAACTACCACTTATTCCTTCATTTTTGTTCCTTTTAAATTTGTCTTTTTTTTAATGTAGGAGTACCGCTATTTATTCAGCCATTTATTAAGCTGATTGACTTGGGCATGAACTCCACATTACTTTTTTTCTTTTTTAAAATTAAATCACTGTGAGATACAGTTACAAAGATTTCATGTTTGAGATTCAGCCATACAATAATCGAACACCCATCCCTCTACAGTGCACACTTTTCATCACCAGTGTCCGCAGTAGATCCCCCCAACTCAGTCCTCACCCTGACTCCATGGCAGGTGATTTCCCCATTACTCTCTCTCTACTTTTGAGCATTATGTTTTGTTCTAATTTCCCTGCTCCATCTGGGGTGCCTCAGTGAAATTGGCTCAGTACGGGGCCCAGAGAAATCTCTGGCTCTGTGGTATCTTCCAGGACTCCCTGCTGTGTCTCTGACTTCTTATCTCCTGCGAGATTTATTTATGGGTTTCTAAAACAAGGCCAGTAATAGAGTTTACGGGGTGGCACTGGCATTGGTTTGTGGGGATGACTGCCAGTGCTTCCATGTGTATTGGGAAGTGGGGGTGGTAGCCCACTCAAACTCTGTGAAAACCTGGAGATTTCAGTCACAAAACATGCAAACCCGAATTTTCAGCAGATTATGTCTTGGTGCATTGAAAGTACAGATAGTACTTTTTTTTTGTTTTTCTTTGTTTTGGCAGACTAGCTCGGCCTTGAGATTTTATCAGCCTCTCCTTCCTCATCCTTTTTAACGCTGCCGTATTGGTAGCTCTTTCAGGGTCAGGGGAATGAGACCCACAGTAAGTACTGGATTTGGAATATCAAATATGCCACAGATAGCTTACCAGGATCTGATGTGCAGACCGGATATTCTCAGTAGCTTAACAAGCTCTCCGAGAGGGATAGAGGCTTTTAGGCTGGCCTCTAATCGTCATTCAGGTGTTCCCATGGTTCAAACCATATTTGAGCCCTATCAAATATGGTGTTACAATCCTGAAAACTGGGTATTGAGTGTATTATGATGTGTCCGGAAAGTGGCCTGGAGCGTGGCAGCAGCTGGGTAGTAGAGGTAGTGATACGCTGACATTGGTTGCATCCATCGAGGATCTGATAGTACAAGCATGAAAGATCAAGTACGATATCTGACCAACACGAGAAGGCATCAATCACATCACACCGTTTGTGACACTGGAGAAGAAATGTTCCTTGGAACATTCCACAAAAGAGGCGCCGGAGGTGTTGGTGTCCTTGTCAACACGAAATTGGCCATAAGCATTGATTCATTCGAATGCCTAACAACCCTAATCAGATGATTACACTTGAATAGATGGGACTCACTGCCGGAAGTTTTATTGATTACGCACCAACATCCAATTATGATGAAGGAGAAATTGAGAAGTTCTACATGGAGCTGGAGAAGTTCTATAAAGAAGACCACACCTTCTACAAGATCATTGTCGGTGATTTTAATGCCAAGATATGACCAAGAAGATCAGCCAAAGAATTCCACATCAGAACCCATGACCTAGAATGGAACGAACAGGGTTAGAGGCTGTCTGAATTCATCATGTCAGCCAAGACCATCCACAGTTATTCACAGTTCCAGAAGGCTGAATCTAAATGTTGGACTTGGGAGTCTCCCAGTTCATGGTTCCAAAACGAAATTGACCACATCATATTCAATTGACAGTTTTGCCTGACTTACTTCACGATTGTCCCAAAATTCCAAATGGGATAGGACTACCAAATCCTTTGTGCAAAATCCTACTTCACAGAATGAGGAGAAAGGACTGCAAAGTTTAAGAAAAGAACTCCCAGAACAACCACCAACTGGGAGCTCTGGCACTATTGCGGCAACATGGGAAGATGCCTTAGTTGACAACATTGACGAGGAATATGATTGACTGGTTCAGCACCTCCATGATGTGCGAGGAACGCCAGAGAGAGACAGCCAAAAAAGCCTGTCTTTGAAAACTCTTGAGCTTACTTGCCAACGTGGCTTGGTGCAAGCCTTAGGCAACTACAAGTGAACGTGCAAGCTCACAAAGCAGTGCAGAGAAGTGATAAAGGAAGACCTCAAAGAGAGAAGAGCAGCAGTGCTGGCAGAAGTTGGGAAAAGCATTCGCAATGTCTGCCTGTCCTTCACCAACTTCAAGACCAAGATGACTGCCCTCTGATGACCTGATGGATCTATCACATCTTCCAGAAGGGCAATGGAGAAGATTATCCATGACTTCTACTCGGATCTCTTCATAGACATGTCCATCTGCCCACATACAAAATTCCTCAGGATGGATATGTCATTCCCAATGTTCTAACTTCCAAAATCCGACATGCCATTTCTTCGGTAAAGAAGCAAACAGCTCCTGGCCCAGACATGGTGAGACACGAATACCTGAAGAACCTGCTATCTGTACTCATCAATATACTGGCTCGGCTCTTCACACGCTACCTGTCTGTATGCAAGGTTCCATCCCAATGGAAAACCAGCAGGACTGTACTATTGTACAAGAAGGGAGACATCCACGAAATTGGCAACTATCACACGATCTGCCTGTTGTCTGTCGTCTACAAGCTGTTAACTCGAGTCATACTGAATAGAATTGGCAGAACAATAGATGAAGGACAACCATGCAAGCAAGCTAGGTTCTGCAGGATTCAGCATGATCGACCATATCCACACAATAACCAAGTTCATTGAGGTTTCTCGGGAGTTCAAGATACCGCTCTGTCTAATGTTCATTGATTTAAGGAAGACCTTTGATTCTGTTGCAACAGAAGCAGTCATCGAAGCCCTAGCCAAAAATGGCATTCAAATTTAATACATCAGGATCCTCTGTGAGCTGTATTACGGATCCACAAACCAGGATCTCACCATTCTACAAAGAAGTGATCATTCATGTCAAGAGAGGAATTTGTTAGGGTGGTACCATTTCACCACAACTCTTCAGTGCCACACTCGAGAACGTCATGCGATGACTGGAATGGGAAGGAATGGGAGTGAAGATAGACGGTCGGCAACTACCCCACCTTCGCTTTGCTGATGACATTGTTCTAAGAACACCAAACATTAGCCAAGAGGAACAAATGCTGGCCTACTTCTACCATGAGTTGGAAAAGTCTCACTGCAGCTGAATCTCAGAAAGACAATGTTTATGAGAAATGGTCTCATTCCTTATGTTCCATTCGCTTTCAACGGAGCAAACATCTCCTAATGCAACAGTTATGTGTACCTAGGTGGAGAAGTCATCATGATGAATGATCTGGCACCTGAGTTGTGCAGGAGGAAGAAAGCGGCTTGGAATGCCTTCAAGAGTGTTGAAGGAATAGCTAAGAGGATGAAGAACCTCTGGCTCCTGGCTCATCTCTTCGATTCCACTGTTCTTCCTGCATTAACGTATGCCTCTGAGACCTGGGCCCTACGAAAACAGGATGAGAACACTATTTGGGTCTCCCAAAGAGGAATTGAAACATCTATGCTTGGAGTATCACGCTTCATTCAAATGAGAGAAAGAATCCAGAGTTCTGATCTTCATCGATGGTCAAGAATCAGGGATGCTGTCTCGTTTGCCAAGGCGTTGAAAATCAGATAGGCCGGACACATAATAAGATTTGGAGATGACCGCTGGATTAGAGCAGTCATTGACGGGATTTCAAGGGACATCAAAAGATCGTGTGGCCGCCTACCTACGAGATGGTCAGACTTCTTCGTCAATACCTTGAACGATGTGTTTGAGGCTCTTTGTGGTCCTAGAACAAGCAGATGCCATTGGGCTATACTAGCACGTGACAGGGACGAATGGAGACGTTACTGGTGCCTGCTCGAACAGATCAATGAGTAACGGAATGTCAAGTGATCAAGTTATGTCTTGGTGAGGTCTATCTTGTAGTCAGGCCAGGGTGTGGCACCGATTTTGGATTGTGGATGCAAGCAGCTGCTGGGTGTTCTGCTTGAGCAGGCACAGACCAACCTGACCCCCTCCCATTTACCCCAGTCTTTTCAGCCACATGCGGATTCAAATTAAGTGTGGCTTTTGATCTCTTTCGAGTTTTATCTATGTGTCTCTGAAATTATGCAAATAAATCAGTTTGTATAGCTGAGCCAGAGGTGGTTTGTGGGCATGGTTTCCACATACCTAACTTTTGGTCATTTATTTTCTTGGTAGCACAGCGGTAGGGCGTTTGCCTTACAAGCGGCCAACATGGCCGATCCGAGTTTGATTCCTCCGCCCCTCTCAGAGAGCCCGACAAGCTACCAAGAGTATCTCGCCCGCACAGCAGAGCCTGGCAAGCTACCCGTGACGTATTCGATATGCCAAACACAGTAACAAGTCTCATGATGGAGACGTTACTGGGCCCGCTCGAGCAAATTGATGAACAATGGGAGGACCCTGACCATGTATTTCTTGGTATTCGTGGTTGCAAGTTGTTGAGGTCATGTCAAAGACACAGCCACAATTTTGGGGTATCAGGAAGTCTGAAGGCACCATCAGGCTGCTGATGCACTGGCCCCACAGGTACAGGTTGGCGGCATCATACCTCCCTTTTTTTTCCATTTTTAAAACCATTTTATTTAGTTACTGGCATTTACATCACTGTTAATTATACTTTCATGCACACATCGTTTCAGCACCAGACCCATCACCAGAGAGCTGATTTCCTCCATCAGTGTCTAATGGAATCCTCCCAAATATTCCTACCCTGTAAGCTCAGTTTCGGTAACAAAAAGTTCAGTCCCAATGATGTTGATCATTTCTTGTTCTCTTACTATATTTCTTCTTTTTCTCCCCCTATATGGGAGAGGTTCAGTGTATGACACCTACACACATACAGAAAAATAGAGATAACCTGAAATAAAAAAAAATGTGAATCAATGAGAGGTTGATATATCCTTTCAAAAACTAAATCTTTTTAGAGATATATAAGTTTACAGAATAAATTTTATGAATTGTTCTGTGGTAATAAGTTTTAGAGTTTACTTGCAATAGATAGGTCCTACAAACGTAAATTTTAGTAAGGGTGAAGAGAACTAAGAAAACTTAATGTGGAAAATTTGAATAGGCCTATAAAATTACACCGTGTACTTTATTCTAAGAAAGGGAATATTGGAGTTATGTTAGAAAGTATTACGTTTTATATACTATTTAAGTGTCTGAATTAATAAAAATAAAGATTATAATCACATGATCACTTGATATTCCGTTACTCATTGGTTTACTGGAGAGGCACCAGTAACATCCCCATTCATCCCTGCTGCTTGCTAGTGTAGCCCAATGGCGCCTGCTCACTCCAGGAACATGAAGAGCCTAAAACTGATTTTTCAGGATCTTGGCGAAGAAGTCTGATCATCTCGTAGATGGGTGGTCACACGTTCTTTTGATGTCCCGTGGAATCAGGTCGGTAATGGCTCTAGTCCAGCAGTTGTCTTCAAATCGCATTATGTGTCCGGCCCATCTGATTTTCCACACCTTGGAAAATGAGACAGTGTCCCTGATTCTCAATCGTTAATGGAGTTCGGAACTCTGGATTCCTTCTCTCACTTGAGTGAAGCATGATACTCCAAGCATAGCTCATTTCATTCAGCTTTGGGAAACCTGAATAGCAGTTCTCATCCTGTTTTCATAGGGTTCATGTCTCTGAGGCATATGTTAGTGCAGGGAGAATGGTGGAGTCGAAGTGCTGTGACTGGAGTTTCTTTCTCCTCTTAGCTATTTCTTCGACCCTCATGAAGGTGTCAAACAATACTCTCTTCCTCCTGCGCAGCTGAGGTGCCAGGTCGTTCATCGTGTTGAGTTCTCGACCTAGGTACACATAACTTCTGCACTCATAGATGTTCTTTCCATTGAGAGCAAATGGAACGTCAGGAACGAGTCTGTTTTTCATGAACATTGTCTTCATGAGATTCAGCTGCAGTCCGACTTTTCCACATTCACAGTTGTAGTCGGCCAACATTCGTGCCACTTGGCTAATGTGTGTTGTTATTAAAAGGATTTCATCCGCGAATATGTGTGTTGTTATTAAAAGGATTTCATCCGCGAAGCAGAGGTGGTGTAGTTGCTGACCGTCTATCTTCACTCCATTCCTTCCGATTCCAGTCGTCGCATGATATTCTTGAGGGTGGCACTGAAGAGTTTCGGTGAAATGGTATCACCCTCACCAACCCCTCTCTTGACATGGATGATCACTTCTTTGTAGAATGGTGAGATCCGTAATAAAGAGAATGCTTAATACAGTTAACGGAGGATCCTGATATATTGAGTTTGAATGCCCTGTTTGGCTAGGGCTTCGATGACTGCTTCAGTCTCAACAGAATCAACAGATGCTGCTCTGTCTAACGTTCATTGATTTAAGGAAGGCCTTTGATTCTGTTGCGACTGAAAGATTGTAATAATATATATATGTAAATGTAGAAAAGACACCTCATCAAACATAGATCAGTCAATATAAATGAGATTTGTAATTGAAAATGTATCAAGCCTCTTAGCAGAAACCCAGTGTAGTCATAAACTGGAAAGCCTTGTGACCCCATCCTTCTGACATGTGGCACTGGATCCCTATCCTAGGTCAGGAATTGGTCCCATCTTATGTCTATCCTCTAAAACCAGATGTTTGCCCTGTGGAGACCTGCTTTTCCCTAAACTAAAACCCGGTGTAACCACATTTTAGCTATCCTGGTGAACTCATCCTTTTTTCTGGTGCCATCGGATCCTTGCCCTTAGTTGAGGTATTCATCCCAACTTACATCTATCTTCTAAATCCAAAACTGCATGGGTGCTAGTTGCATCCATGTAAAGATATGTTTCTCTTATATTGGGGATAAGTGGAATGTGGCATCCCTATTTCATAAACAGTACAAATCCTGAAATCTTAGATAACTCAACTGAGTAGCTGAAAATTTTAGCGCATACTCAAACAATACTATGTGGTAAGAAAAAATAACCTGAAAAGATCTGGTATTAGTAACCATCTGTTGTAAACAACTCAACAGAGCAGTTCTCAAGTGTCTAGGAATCTAGACCAACAATATTTACACCCCCAAAATTTGAACTAAAATGAGGAAACTAAAGGGCCCAAAACACACTGGAGAAAAGCCATTTGCACTTATCTGTGGATTGCACCACTATTCACAATAGCCAGAATCAGGAAACAACCAGTGCCTGAGAACAGATGACTGGTTAAAGAAACTATGGAACATATACAGAATGTAATACTATGCAGTTTTTAGGATAAATGAAGTTATGAAATTTTCTTATAAATGGATGAATATGGAGCTTATGCTGACTGAAATGAGTCAGAAGAAAAAGGACAAACATTGAATGACTGCACTCATTTGTGGGATATAAAAAAAATAGTATGGTACAAATACCCAAGAATAATAGAAACAAGATAACTGTTGGATATTTGCAATAAGTGCTTGTGTGGTAGGGCATATGGGATAGAGAAGGGATCACTATAACAAAGATAGTTGGAAATGATCACTATGAATAAGATATGCATACTGAAAACAATTATGTGAACAAGCATCTCAGTTTTCGTATTGCAAACCAAATTTCTCAAAAGGAGAGAGAGATAGAGAAGGAACGTACCTGCCATAGTGACCTGGGGACAGGAAGAAAACTGTGGACATTAGTGGCAGGAAATGTACACTGGTGGAGGGATGGGTTTTTTTTTAAATTTTTTTTTATTAGTGAGACACCCTGAGGTACAGTTGTAGATTTACAATTTTTGTGCTTGGGTTTCGATTATACAATGATCAGATACCCATCCCTCCACCAGTGCCCATTTTCCACCACCATGGATAATATCCCCCACACCCCCATCCCCCCATCCCCCCCTGCCTCTGTGGCAGGGCAATCCCCTGTGTTCTCTCTTTCCTTTTGGGTGTTGTGGTCTGCAAAAGAGGCATTGAGTGGCAAACATGTTCAGTCCATACTCTACTTTCGACATGCATCTCCCCTCCTGGGAGGATCCTCCAAACATCCTTTATTTGGTGCTCCCTTCTCTATCTGAGCTGCCCTTTCCTCTAGAATGCCTGGCTGGCCACTAAGCTATGGAGTAACCCTCCTGGTGCTGATCTCAGCTATTCTTGGGTATTAATCTCATATTTTGTTACTTTATATCCCCCAGATGAATGTAATCTTTCTATGTCTATCCTTCTCTTTCTGACTCATTTCGCTTAGCATGATACTTTCCATGTTGTATCACTTGTATGTAAATTTCATGACCTCATCCTTTCTAACAGCTACATAGTACTCCATTGTGTAGATGTACCAAAGTTTCTTTAACCAGTCATCTGTTCTTGGGCATTCAATTTTCTTCCAGTTTCTGGCTATTGTAAAGAGTGCTGCAATGAACAAACAAAGGGATGGGTTTTAAAACATTTTATGACTGAAAACCAATAATGAACAGTTCTGCAACTATGTATCTCATGTTATTCAATAAAAATATATAATAGTAAGAAATATAAGATATCTAAATACCACAGTTGAGTATCATTTTCCTCTGGAGGCACTGAAATTACATAAAATATGTGGTAGAAGCTTAATAGGTGAAATTTGTTTCACTATGCTATTAAAATTTTCCCTTAAGTAATCAATTTTTCAACACAAAGATGCCTCCAGACCCTGTGACAGGCTTTCTCATTGGCAACCTGGATAGGGGAAGGTGGGACCCACCACCCACCCCACCAGATCCCCAGCAGTCAAAAACCTCCAGAACTCAATTGTTGCCATGCTCATGGCTGATCTCCAGAATGAGCCTCATGTATGAGTGAATCTGCTGAGAACTCCAGGCATGCGGGTTTTGTGACAGAAATCTCCAGGGTCATAATGAGTTGGGAATAGGCGACTTCCTCCCATTTCCCTGTTTTTCCAGGAGACTGGCAGTCATGCCCATGAATTGCTCAATGGCCAAGATCCAGAGACTCACAAATAAACCTCCAAAGAGGAAGAGAGCAACACGCTGCAGAGATGCTTCTGGACCCCAAAGTCACCATTCAGTTAAAAATTTAATTCTATCAGGGGGTATGGTGCTGCCAGCAGGTCAATCTGTACCTGTCAGGTGAGTGCATCAGCAGCCCGATAGCAATGTCAGACTTTCAGATACCCCAAAATTGCTGCTGTGCCTTTGGCCAGACCCCAAAAACTTGGGACAAAGTTTACGAAGAAAGTAAACAACCAAATGTTAGGTATGTGGGAGACACACTCACAAACCACCTCTGGCTCAGCTATATAATTGGAGGCATGGCCTCTCTGGTTCCTGATCGAACTGCTTACTGGCCATTATCCCAGAGACTTAGAAACGAATCTCAGAACCCAAAGGCTTTTGGCAGAAATACGTCCTGTTCCTGCAGTA
This sequence comes from Sorex fumeus, assembly GCF_029834395.1. Lineage (NCBI taxonomy): Eukaryota > Metazoa > Chordata > Mammalia > Eulipotyphla > Soricidae > Sorex > Sorex fumeus. Next base: position 10,599,001 of record NW_026606115.1, read on the forward strand.
GGTTACTGGCGCTGGGCCACTTAGATGGGAACAGGTTTGGTGCCTTGGCCTGTTCCCCCTGGCAGCCCAGTGACCGCCATCCTCCAGAGGCCACTGGACAGTTAGGTTTGGGCCTGCAATGATGAGACACGCGGTGCCTCACCAGATGGGGGTGGAACCAGTCCTTTTCCCCCCATCCCAGCGAGATCCCAAGTCGCCGCCTACAAACGGCCTCCTGATCAAGCTGCTTAACGGTCATGATCCCAGAGACTCAGAAAAAAATCTCGAAACCAAGCGGCTTTTGGCAGAAATGCATCTGGACCGCATATAAGGTGGTTGCCGCCTCAGAGCTTATAGGAAAGCCAGATATGAGCTGGCAGTGACGGAGCAACTGCAGTCTCATGGGAAGGGGAGCGGTACCGGCTTGTCCATCACGCCCTACCGAGGTCACAATTGCCCTCCACAAGCGGCTTTCCGGCATGGCCATGGCTCCAGAGGCAAAAGGACTTAGTCCAGAGCCCGGCTGCTTGCGGCAGAAAAGTGAATGTTCCATGCATTTAACTAAGGCGCCATGCCTCCCCGGGAGGAAAAGGGTGTTGCTACCTTCTGCCTTCTCCCCAACCCCAGAAGACAGGTGGCCGCCGCTGTAGAGCTTATAGAAAAGCCAGTTATAAGCCGGCGATGACTGGGAACTGCAGTCTCATGGAAAGGGGGGTGGTACCGGCTCATCCTCCATGCCCTACCAAGGTCACAAGTTGCCCCCCACGAGTGGCTCTCCGGCACAGCCTTAACACCAGACGCACAGAAACCAATCTCCTAATTATCTGGCTCTTTGCAGAAATCAAAAACCACGCAGCCACAATAACCATATAATAGACATTATATGGTTCTCATAATCAGCTATAGAAAACAAAGTATTTCAAAATGCCTTTTCAGCAATTCTGTTTGTTGGGGGGGGGCGGAATTCTAAACAATAATGGTGCATCTTTTGTCGAAATAATGAATGTAATCAATGAAAAGAAAAGTTAAGTAGAAATCATCTGCTTAATTGGGAGGGGTGGGAGGGTGGTATATTGGGGTTCTTAGTGGTAAAAAATGAGTACTGGTGAAGGGAAAGGTCTTTGATCATTGTATGGCTGAGACTTAAACCTGAAAGCTTTATAACTTTTACCACAGTGATTCAATAAATATAAGAAGAAAAAATAGAGAAAAGAAAAACCTAAAGTACAAGAGAAGTAGTATAAGAATTCACTACACCGTACCAACCCATTCCCCCCGCCCCCATCCCCGTCTCTGGCAACTCAGCAGTCACACCCATAAACCACCTCTGGCTGGCCAATAATCTCGTCATTGGCTGCCATCCAGATCACATGTTCTTTTTTCCCGTAAGGGAAAATTACATGATGCTTATCTTAGCCACGCTGCCGGACCCCGCACCAGGCTGTTTCACTCAGGGCGCCCCAGAGGGTACAAGTGAGACCTCTCCCCGCCCCAGGGGACCCAGCCCCAGCAGCTGAAAACCTCCAGAACTCAACAGCTACCATGCTCACTGCCGCTCTCCACATACTAAGGCCGAGCCTCACCCATGAGTGAATGTTTTCCTGGACCACTTCATAAGACACACTCTACTCATACTCCAAGAGACCACACCACCTTTGATGAGATTCAAAGTAGGAGACAACCAACCTTAGAGGGAAATATATTGTTTCAGTTCTGCTTTGGGGCAGGGATTGGGGTACGGGATGATAATATCCAAAATATGGTGGTGGGAAGGTGTATGGTGGTGGGGTTGGTGTTTGAATATTAAATGTAATCAAATAGTATGAGCTACTTTATAAGGTAAAGGTAAAAGGTAAAGGCCCTCCCGTTGTTCATCGATTTGCTCGAGCAGGCCCAGTAACGTCTCCATTGGAGATTTTGTTGTTACTGTGTTTGGCATATCGAATACATCACGCGCGGCTTGCCAGGCTCTCGGAGAGGGGCAGAGGAATCAACATGGCCAACCAGAGTTCGATTCCTCTGCCCCTCTCGGAGCTACTTTATAAAATAAAAAAAATTAAAAATATTAAAAAATCTGGGACTGGAGCGATAGTGCAGTGGGTAAGCCGTTTGCCTTGCACGTAGAGAACATGGCCGACACAGGTTCGATTCCCAGCATCCCATATGGTCCCCCGAGCACCGCCAGGAGCAATTCCTGAGTGCATGAGCCAGGAGTAACCCCAGAGCATCGTTGAGTGTGAACCAAAAAGCAAAAAAAATTAAAAAAGTAAAAATTAAAAAAATTAATCCTACCTATATTGCCATATTTAAAATCTTAAAATTCCTGGACATCTCTACTCTACAAAAGGCTTAACAGCTTCAGGGTGATACAAAAATCTTCACACACTTTCCTCTAAGGAAACTTTTTGGATCATTTTTAGAGGATTATTCATAACACGCAATATAAAATAAATTATTTAGGTCCTGCTTTGGGGGCAGGCTTTGGGTGTTGGGGGGAATAATTAGAAATACAGTGGTTTAAAGGTGTAATGGTGGTGGTGGGATTGGTTTTGGAACATTAATTGTAATAAGGTATTGTGAAACACTTTATAAACATAGAACAATTTTAAAGTAATCAATTTTTAAAAATAATAAAACTATGTTATAAGGATTAAAAAGACTCTGAATAGTAAAAATCATACTGAAAGATAAGAAACTTGGATGCATCTCATTACCCAACTTGAAACAATAATATAAAGACATAGATGTCAAAACAGCATGGTACTAAAACTAAAAAGACTACACCTAATGGATCATTAAAGAATGTCAATGCATAAACTCTCATAAATATGATCAGATAATTTTGTTTCAAAAATTCTGAGAGCATAAAATGGAATAAGCACAGCCTCTTCAATAAATTGTGTGGGTATAATTGGATAACCACATGTGAGAAAGTAAAGCTGGATACATATGTCAGACCTTACATAAAAGTCAATTCAAACTGATCAAAGACCTTCAGATCAGATCTGAATCTATGAAGAACATGGAGGAAGATATAGGCAGAACCCTCCAAGAAGTAGATGTCAAGCAAGTTTTCAGTGATATAATGCCAATGGAAAGAGCTACACAAACAAAACTAAACAATTGTTACTACATAAAACTATAAAATTTCTATATGGCTAAAGAAACACATACAAAAACTAAAAAACAATTGAGTCGGAGAAATTATTTGCACTCAATAGTCATGTGAAGGGTTTAATTATCCATAAATAATTAAAATACATCAACAAAAACATCTTGAAATCCTATTGAGAAATTGGGATATAAACCCAGAGATCAGGAAACAGGGTTGAATTTTTGACACAAACCCTCAAATATATGAATATTTAATATTTTAGAAAGGAGCAAAAATCACAAAATGGAGCAAGGAAAGCCTCTGCAATATGTGGTGCTGGGAAAACTGGAGAGCTGCATACAAATAAATGAACTCAGACCTTTTTCTAATTCCAGGCACAAAAGTCAGTTGAAAATAGATCAAATATCTCAATATCATACATTAATTCATAAGGTGCATTTTGGTAAATGTAGGCAGAACCCTTCATAACATTGAAGCTAAATACATCTTCAAAGACTAAATACAACTGACCAAAAAACGTGAAACAATGATAAATAAATAGGACTACCTTAAACTAAGAAACTTATGCACCTCAAGTGAAATGATGACCATGACACAAAGACAGCCCACTGAATGAGAAAAATTATTTGACCAATACCCATCTAAGAAGGGCTTAATATCAAACATGTGTAAAGAACGGGTAAAACTTTCCAAGATAAAAATCATAAAAACCCATCAAACATTGGCAGAAGAAATAAATAGAAACTTCTTCAAGAAATAAATACCATTGACCAAAAGGTTTATTAAAAATGCTCTATAACCCTAATCTTCAGGTGGATGCATATCAAAGCAACAAGATAATACACCATATCAATAAAAAAGACAAAAATAAAATCATATTAATAGATGCAGAAAAGACATTTGACAAACAATCATGTGAAATGAAGATAACATCTCTCAACACAGAGACTGGAACACATTACAAAGAACAAGAACCACTTCTGGCACAGATGCAGGTAGAAAAAGGACTCTACTTGTTGTTCCCGGAAATGCAGACTGGTCCATACCTTTTGGAAAACAATATGGTCATTCCTAAAAAAACTAGAAATTGAGTTTCCATTTGACCAGGCAATAAAACTTTTGGGAATATGCTTCAGGGGCCCAAAAACATACTGCAGAAAAGCCATCTGCAGCTCTCTATTCATTTCAGCATGATTCACAATAGTCAGAATCTTGAAACAAACTGAGCGCCGGAGAAAAAATGATTGGATAAAGAAACTATGGTATACATCTACACAGTGGAATATTATACAGCCACCAGGGAAATAAATTAATAAAATTCGCTTATAATTGTACGGACATGGAGAATATTATGCTAAGTAAATGAGATAGAAGTAGAGACAGACATAGAATGATTGTATTCGTTTTTGAGATACAAAACCATAGTATGAGAACAATACCCAGAGATAGTAGAAACAAGGGCAAGGAGGACTAGTTCACGGTTGGGAGCTTGCCATAAGTGGTGGGGATGGGGGACAGTTGGGATAGAAATGAGACTACTATGACAAAGATAGCCGGAAATGAACATTCTGTTAAGAACTGACTGATGAAAGTAGGTAAAGGTACATGTATTGCAATGCATAATGTCCAAAAGGAAAGCAAGAGAACAAGAGAGAGAAAGAAGAAGAGTGCCTGACATAGAAACAGACTGGGAGTGGAGGTGCGGAGGGAGAGAAACTGGGTACATTGGTGTTGGCATATGTACACAGGTGAAGGGATGAATGTTGGAACATTGTATGACTAAAGAGAAAGAGAGAGAAAGAAGGAAAGAAGGAAGGAAGGAAGGAAGGAAGGAAGGAAGGAAGGAAGGAAGGAAGGAAGGAAGGAAGGAGAGAAAGAAAGAGAAAAGGAACAAGATAAAGAGAGAGAAAGAGAAAAAGAAAGAGAAAGAAAGAGAGAAAGAGAAAGAGAGAAAAAAGAAATAAAGGAAGGAAGGAAGGAAGGAAGGAAGGAAGGAAGGAAGGAAGGAAGGAAGGAAGGAAGGAAGGAAGGAAGAAAAGTGCCTGCCAGATAAGCCGGTGGGGTTGGGACAGGGAAACTTCAGACATTGGTCTTAGTGTTGGGAAATGTACACCGGTGAAGGAAGGGTGTTAGAAGATTGTATGACTGAAACCGAATCATGAACAATTTTATAATCTCAAGGTGATTCAATAAAAGTATTTTTAAAAACAGTGGGATGATGAAACTATGAAATTCATGGCAACGTGGATGGAGTTGGAAGCAATCAAATGAAATGAAGTCAGCTAGAAGACAGATAGATGCAGGATGATATTATTTTCATGTGGTATTTAGAATAACTGGATGAGGGAATGCAATATTTTAAAGGTAGGATGTTCCACTGACAAATCAAGTGGAATCAAGATAAACAAATGGGACTATATTAAACTAAGAAGCTTATCCAAAAGATCAATGAAACCAAGAGCTAGTTCTTCGAAAAAATAAATAAGACTTGTAAGCCACAGGCAAGATTCACAAAGAGAGAATGAACCCTAATAAACCAAATCAGAGATGAAAGGGGGAACATCACAACAGAAACCTCAGAAATTGAAAAGATTATCAGAGATGACTTTGAAAATCTGTGGACATGAAACAATAGAACTTTGAAAAAGAATAAATCTCTGGATTCCTATAACCTCTCAAGGCTGAACCAAGAAGATTTGGAATACCTGAATAGACATATCACTGTCGAGGATATTGATATGGTAATAAAATGTATTCCCATAAACAAAAGCCCATATGGATTCACTAGTGAATTTTTTCAAACCTTTAAAGAAGACCTACTGCCAATCCTCTTCAAGCTTTTCCAGGAAACTGAAGAAACAGAAACACTTCCAAACAGTTTCTATGTGTTAAGTATTACTGTTACTCAAGGTAGACAGAGTTACCACAAAATAGAAAATGACAGACTGATAACTCTGATGAACACAGATGCAAATATCCTCAATAAAATCCTAGCAAATAGAATCCAACAACTCATCAAAAGATCATGCATCATGACCAAGTAGAATTCATCCCGGGGTGCAAGGATAGTTTAACATTTGCAAGTCAACCATCATAATAAAAAAGATAAAAAAACCATACGATCACCCATTCATGATAAAAACTGTCAAGAAAATGGGAGTTAAAGGAGCTTTACTCAATATAGTCAAAGACATCTACCACAAGCCAACAGCAAGCATTATCCTCGGGGGGAAACTAAAAGTCTTCTCTTTAAGATCAGGCACAAGAGAAGGTTACCCACTCTAGCCACTTCTATTTAATATAGTAATAGAGGTACTTGACATAGCTATTAGGCAAGACAAAAAATAAAAGGCATCCTGAAACGAAAGGAAGAAGTCAAGCTCTCACTGCTTGCAGATGGCATGATACTATAATTAGAGAATCCTAAAGATTCTACCAAAAAGCTCCTACAAACAATAGATTTATAGTGGCAGACTACAAAATCAATACCCATAAGTCCATGGCATTCTTATACTCAAACAATGAAAGAGAAGAAAAAGATATTTAAAAAACAATCCCCTTCATAATTGTTTTTCAGAAAAAAACAAGTATATCAGAATTATATTAACTAAGGAGGTAAAGGATTTATGGAAAGAAAGCTACAAAATACTACTTCAAAAATGAAAGAAGGCACAAGGAAATGGAGACGTATCCCCTGCTCATGGATTAAGAGAATGAACATTGTAATAATTCCCAAAACATTATATAGATTCAACGCTGTCCCTATAAGGATACGCATGACTTTTTTCAAAGAAATAGACAATACACTCCTTAAATATATATGGAACAACAAATCCCTATGAATATCTAAGCAGTTTTGGGGGGAAAGAAGATGGGAGGCATCACCTTCCCCAACTTCTACCTCTACTACAAAGTGGTAGTAATTAAAACAACAAGGTATTGGGGGAAAAAGCAGAACTGCAGACTAGTGAAATAGAGTTGAATAGTCTGACACAGTTACCCAATTATATGAACATTTAATCTTTGATAAGGGAGTAAGCATTGAAAACCCTCTTCAACAAATGTTGCTTGGAAACTGGGTAGCTACGTGTAAAACATGAACTCAGACCTTTTTCTAACATCAGGAAAAAGTTAGAACAAAATGTATTAAAGACCTTAATATCAGATCTGAATCCATGGAATCAATAGAGATGCCCAATGATAGAGAAGTGGATTATAAATATGTGGTATATATATACACATTGTAATATCACACAGCTGTAAGGATTGATGAAAACATGCAATTTGAGGCAACATGGATGGAAATGAAAGACATATTAAATGAAGTAAACCAGAAGGGTAAACACAGGATGATATCACTTGTTTGTGATATTTACAATAAGTAGATGAATGAATGCAAGGGTTTAAAGGGAGGTCACCCTCAGTCTTAGAGTATAGGGAGTATAAGGAAAGAAAGAGTGTAGGGGACGGGAAGAATAGACAGATGAGAAAAAACGGGGAGTCGGATCAGAGAACTAAAGTACAATTTAGCAATCTATGGGTCAAAATGCCTTTCTTTCTTTTTTATGCGTGGTTATTTTATTTGTTTATTTACTTTTTAAAAAATTTTATTAGTGAAATACCATGAGGTACAGTTGTAGACTTGCAAATTTTTGTGCTTTGGTTTCAGTTATACAATGAACCAGTACGCATCCCTCCACCAGTTGCCCATTTTCCATCATTTACATTTTTTTAAAATTTTTGTTAGTGAAACACAATGAGATAGAGTTGTAGATTTACAAATTTTTGTGCTTCAGTTTCAATTGTACAATGATTAAACACTCATCCCTCCACCAGTGCCCATTATCCACCAACACGGGTCCCAGTATCCACCCAGTATTCCACCCCCATCCTATCATCCCACCCTGCCTCTGTGACAGGATATTCCCTTTTGTTCTGTCTCTCTCCTTTTGGTTGTAGTGGTTTGCAAAAGAGGCATTGAGTGGCAATCATGTTCGGTTTATAGTCTACTTTCAGCATGCATCTCCCATCCTGGGAGGATCCTCCCAACAGCCCTTATTTGGTTGTCCTTTCTCTATCTGAGCTCCCTTTCCCACTAGAATGTATGGCTGGCCTCCAAGCCATGGAGCAAAACTCCTGGTACTAATCTCGGCCACTCTTGGGTGTTAGTCTCCTATTTTGTTACTTTATGTTCCCCAGATGAATGCAATCTTTCTATGTCTATCCCTCTCTTTCTGACTCATTACTCTTAACATAATACTTTCCATGTAGTACCACTTGTATGTAAATTTCATGACTTCATCTGTTCTAACAGCTACATAGTACTCCATTGTATAGATGTATCAAAGTTTCTTTAACCAGTCATCTGTTCTCGGGCACTCAGGTTTTTTCCAGATTCTGGCTATTGTAAAGAGTGCTGCAATGAACAAACAAGTGCAGATGTCACTTCAACTATACTTTTTGCCTCTCTGGAATATATTCCCAGGAATGGTATTGCTGAGTCAAATGGGAGCTCGATTTCTAATTTTTTGAGAATCGTCCATACTGTTTTCCAGAAGGGCTGTCAGCATTCCCACCAGCAGTGAAGGAGTGTCCCTTTCTCACCATATCCGCGCCAACACCGGTTGCTTTTGTTCTTGTGGATGTGGGCCAGTCTCTGTAGTGTGTGAGATGATATCTCATTGTTGTTTTGATCTGCATCTCCTTGATGATTAATGATGTAGAGAATTTTCTCATATGCCTTTTAGCTATTTGCATTTCGTATTTGAGAAAGTTTCTGTTCATTTGTCGTCCCACTTTTTATGGGGCTGGATGTTTTCTTCTTGTGGAGTTCAACCATACTTTGTATATCCTTGATATCAACCCCTTGTCGGATGTGTATTCGGCGAATATCCTTTCCCTTTTTGGGGATCTCTTTGTATTTTGGTCACTGTTTCTTTTGAGGTGCAGAAGCTTCTTAGTTTAAGATAGTCCCATTTACCTATCTCTGTTTTCAATTGCTTGGCCAGTGGCGTGACATCTTTGAAGATACCTTTAGCTTCAATATCATGGAGAGTTTTACCAACTTTGTCTTCAATGTACCTTATGGATTCCGGTCTGATGTTGAAGTCTTTAATCCATTTTGATCTTAATTTTGTACCTGGTGTTAGGCAGAGATCCGAGCACACTTTTTTTTGCGTGGAGCCGTCCAATTTTGCAAGCAAAATTTGTTAAAGAGGTTTTCCTTGATCAACTTCACTTTTCTTGCCCCCTTATCAAAGATTAGATGATCATATGCTTTAGGGGAGATGTCAGTATATTCAACCCTGTTTCATTGGTCTGCAGCTCTTCCTTTGTTCCAGTACCATGCTGTTTTAAATATTAGTGCTTTGTAGTAGATCTTGAAGTTAGGGAGGTTGATTCTTCCCATTTACTTTTTCCCTAGAATTGCTTTAGCTATCAGTGGGGGCTTGTAGTTCCATATAGATTTCAGGAGTGTTTGCTCCATTTCTTTGAAGAATATTATGGGTATCCTAATAGGGATGGCATTGAATTTGTACAGTGCTTTGGAAAGTATTGCCATTTTGACAATGTTAATTCTCCCGATCCATGAAGAGGGGATATTTTTCCTTTTCCTCGTGTCCTCTTTTATTTCCTGAAGAAGTGCTTTGTAGTTTCCTTTGTAAAGTTCCTTTACTTCCCTAGTTAAGCTGATTCCTAGGTACTTGATTTTCTGGGGCACAATTGTGAACGAGATTGGTTTTTTTTTTCATGACACTTTCTTCTCACTATTTGCGTATAAGAAAGCCATGGACTTTTGTGTATTGATTTTATAGCCTGCAGCTTTACTATACATTTATATTGTTTGTAGGAGTTTCTTGGTAGAGAATTTAGAGTTCTCTAAGTATAGTCTCATATCAACTGCAAATAGTGAGAACCTGATTTCTTCCTTTTCTACCTGAATGCCTTTAATATATTTTTCTTTCTTAATCGCTATTGTAAGTATTTCCAGTACTATATTGAACAGCAGTGGAGAGAGGGGCATCCTTATCTTGTCCTGGTCTTACATGGAAGACTCTCAGTTTTTCCCCATTGAGTATGATGCTTGCTGTATACTTGTGGAGATGGCTTTAACTACATTGAAGAAAGTCTCCTGAATACCCATTTTGGTGATGGTTTTAATCATAAACGGGTGCTGGATCTTGTCAAATGCTTTCTCTGCATCTATTGATATGATTATTTGTTTTTATCCTTTCTTTTGTTGATATTATGGATTATGTTGATTGATTTCCGAATGTTAAACCCTCCTTGCATCCCCGGAATGAATCTCACATGGTCATGATGTATGATCTTTTGGATGAGTTGTTGAATTCTATTTGCTAGTATTTTGTTGAGAATCTTCATATCCATGTTCATCAAGAATATCTGCCTGTAGTTTTCTTTTCTTTTGGTATGTTTGTTTCCTTTTGGTGTTAGAGAGATATGGGCTTCATAAAAACTGTTTTGGAGAGTTTCTATTTCTTCAATTTCCTTGAAAAGCTTGAGAAGAACTGGCAATTTGTCCTCTTTATATGTTTGGAAAAATTCGCTAGTGAATCCATATGAAGCTGGGCTTTTGTTTTTGGGAAGACTTTTGATTACAATTTCAATTTGCTTTATGTTAATAGGACTATTCAGATACTCTAGATCTTCCTGATTCAGCCTTGGAAGATTATAGGAATTAAGGCATTTATCCATTTCTTCTAGGTCTGTTGTTTCGTGTCATACAGACTTTCAAAGTAGTCTCTGATGATCTTTTGAATTTCTTTTATTTCTGTTGTGATATCCCTCTTCTCATTTATGACTCGGTTTTTTAGGGTTCTCTCTCTCTCTTTCTTTGTGAGTCTTGCTAGTCTTTTATCTATCTTTTTTATGTTCTCAAAGAACCAGCTCTTATTTTCATTTTCAGATTTTTATTTTGGATTTTTATTTTTATTTTGGATTTCCAAGTCGTTGATTTCTTCTCTAAGTTTTATGATCTCTTACCTTCTATCTGGTTTTGCAACTTTTGTTGGTCCTTTTTTAGGATCTTTTGCTGTGAAGTCAAGTTGTTTCTGTGGGCTGTTTCTTCCTACCTGAGAAATGCTTGCATAGGCATAAATATTCCCCTTAACATGGCTTTAGCTGCATCCCATGGATTCTGGTAGCTCGTGTCTTCATTCTTATTTGTTTCCAGGTATCTTTTGATTTTGTCCTTGATTTTCTTCCTAACCCACTCGTTCTTCAACATTGAGTTGTTTAATTTCCTGGTGCTTGATTTAATTCTCCGTGTCTGTGTGTGATTCATTCCTATTTTCACTGTATTTTGGTCTGAAAAGATTGTTGATCCTATTTATATCTTCCTGATTCTAATGAGGCATGTTTTTTGTCCTACCACATGGTCTATTTTGAAAAATGTTCCGTGAGCACTGGAAAAGAATGTGTATTCTTTCTTTTTGAGGTGTAAAGCCTGTAGAGGTCTATAATCTCTCTCTTCTATTTCTTCCTTCAAAGCCAGTGTTTTCTTATTGAATTTTGTTATTGTTCTATCCAGAGGTGATATGGCAATGTTGAAGTCTCCAACTACTATTCTGTTGCTAGCAATGTCTTCCTTAAAATCTGTTAGCAATTGTTTTAAATATTTAGCTGTTCCCTCAGTAGGTGTGTTTACATTTAAGATTGTGATTTCTTCCTGTTGTACGTATCCCTTGATGAATAGAAAATGGCCTTAGCTGTCTCTTCTATTCTTTTTCAACCTGAAGTTGATGTTGTCGGATACTAGTATGTCCACCCAAGATTTTTTGAAGGAGCTTTTTGCTTGCAAGATTGTTTCCAACATTTCACTTTGTGTCTGTGTTTGCTCTGATTGTTCAGATGAGCTTTTTAGGCAGCAGAATGTTGGGTACTTTCTCTGAATCCATTTTACCACTCTGTGTCTCTTAATTGGTGAATTTAGACCATTGATGTTGAGAGAGATTATTGTTATGGGGTTTTGTGTCATCTTTCTGTAAGGGTCTGTTGTGGATGTAGGGTTTGTCTTGTCTTACAGTAGCCCCTTTATCCCTTCTTTTAGGTTTTGTTTTGAATCTATGAAGTTCCTCAGCTGCTATTTATCTAGAAATTAGTGTTCCTTTCATTCGAGTTTGAGTGAGAGTTTAGCCGGACAGAGTATCCTTAGTGAAGCTTTCATTGCAGTGAATTTTTTCACTAGATCCCACCATTGCCTTCGGAACTGGAGGGCTTCCTCTGTTAGGTCTGCTGTGAATCTAAGGGGTGCTCCTTTGTATGTGATTTCCTTCTTTGACCTTGCTGCTTGCAGTATTGTGTCTCTAACAGCGGCATCCATCATTCTAAGTATAATATGTATTGGAGTGTTTTTGTTAGGGTCTCTTTTAGCTGGCACCCTTTAGGCTCCTTGAATCTGAATGGTTGCATTGTCCAGCTCCAGAAATTTTTCAGCAATGTTTTGTTTAACCGTGGAGTTTTCATTGGGACTCTTTCCCTGTCCTTCTGGTACTGCTTAAAATCACTTAATCACTTAACTTCCCGTTAGTCATTGATTTGCTCGAGCGGGCACCAGTAACGTCTCCATTTGTCCCTGTCGCATGCTAGTGTAGGCCAATGGCATCTGTTCGCTCTGGGAACATGAAGAGCCTCAAACCGATCGTTCATGATCTTCATGAAGAAGTCTGACCATCTGGTAGGTGGGCGGCCACGCGGTCTTTTGACATCCGCAGTCAGTAACAGCTCTAGTCCAGCGGTCGTCTTTAAATCTCATTACGTGACCAGCCCATCTGATTTTTGACACCTTGGCAAGTGAGACAGCGTCCCTTATTCTTGATCGTCAATGGATGTCGGAACTCCGGATTTTTTCTCTCATTTGAGTGAAACGTGATATTCCAAGCATAGCTCTTTCTATTCTTCTTTGGGAGACCTGGTACTGCAATGATTCTAATGCTGTTCCTCTTGGAATCATCTCCTAGGACTCTGATTTGCTCTAGAGCTATTTTGGGGTCTCTTGCCATTGTTTGTTGTTGCCTGTTGGATTGGTGCAGCTGATCTTCCAGCTCACTGATGCTGTCTTCAGCTGTGGTCATTCTACTGTTGAGGGCATAGACTTAGGTTTTTTTTTTTTTTTTGCTTTTTGGGTCACACCCAACGATGCACAGGGGTTACTCCTGGCTCTGAACTCAGAAATCACTCCTGGCAGTGCTCAGGGGACCATATGGGATGCTGGGAACCGAACCTGGGTCGGCTGTGTGCAAGGCAAATGCCCTAACAGCTGTGCTATCTCTCCAGCCCCGAGACTGAGTTTTTTATTTCATCTATGGAATCTTTTATTTGTGATATTTTCTGTGCATAGCTTTCCAATTTCTGCTCTCATTTCTTCCCATAATTTCTCGATTGTTTCTGTCATGTTACTGGATATCTGTCTGACTGTTTCATTGATTTCATTGAACATCTTCATTACTTCATATCTGAATTCTTTCTCAGAGAGGTTCTTTAGTTGAGTAGCACCTACTGAGGCTTCTGGACTCTTTTCATTGTCCTTCCCATGTGGTGGGGATTTGCGTTGTTTCTTCATGTTAGTGTGAATGTATGAGAACTGAGATGTGATACTAAATCTCTTGGTATGACGAAACTACCTGCAGCCTTGTGAATATTGACTAGCCCAAGATTAGGCCACGGCCACTTCTACAGAAGCCATGCCCACTTCAGAGGAGACCACGCCACACAGGTACCTGGTGTGTGTGGCGGGGTACCAGCTGGGAGGGGAAGAAGACCAGCACATCGTTCGGAATGAACAGAAAGAGGCTCAGGGATGATGGGTGACTCAAGGTCCTAGAGGATGCCTGGGGTGCTTGCACTGAGAAAGCCAAGTCCTGGTTTCGAATACTGGTGGATTAACTAACCTGGAAGGGGAAGAAGACCCGACATTTTCTAGTCTTGAGCTTTTGTAACTAATCCTTCTATTCTCTTCTGATTGGTAGTTTCATTTTATAGCTTTGCTGTGAAATTTATGAGCTTTCCTTTGTATGTATGTTCTAGCTACTTTCCATAATTTTTCTCTGTATTTGATTTCTGTCATTTTGAACACAATATTGCTTGGAGTTTTTCTAGTTGCATATTTTTACTGGGATCATTGGGGATCCTGTATTTATTTGTGTGTATTCTTCAATTTATAAATTCTTATGATTTTAATATTTAAATTATTTTATTTAACTACTGTTTTTTTTTTCATAAAATTTACCTCCCTTTTCCTCAGAGAGTCTGATGATTCTTGTACTGTTTTTCTCAAATCCATCCCATAGTAAGTGCTCTGATGCAGTGCTTATTTCTTTTCTGAGTTTTCCCATATTTTGTTGTTTTCTAAAATTGTTTTTTGTCTTATCATGCAGATTCTTAACCTTTCTGTCAGCTGCTGCTTTTCTGTTGGTCAGAGATTCTAATGAGTTTTCTTTTTTAAATATCACCCACCTATTCCTCATATCTGTTATTTCTGCTTCTAGTTTTCTCATCTAGCGTCAATGTTTTCTTCTGCTTTGCTTACTACTTTTGCCATCATTATTTGAGTTCATTATACAAAGATGTTACTAAAATCAATTTCTTTTTTTGCAGGGAAGGGGCCACATCCAGCAGTCCTCCGGTTTTACTCCTTGCTTTGTACTCAGAGGTTCATTCCTGATGGGTCTGAACTATATGGGGTGTCAAGTATTGAACTTGGGTTGGCTGCTTGCTTGCTTGTGAGGCAAGTACTATTCCTCTGGCCTCTCTGCCAATTTTTGAGGATTTACAGAGCTTGTTGGTGATGGTTGAGCTTTCACTATTATTGTTTTTGCTTATTGAACTTGGTGGTCTCCTAAGTATCTTCCCAATTGGTTTTTCATTGTTTCTGCTGTACCTAGAGTCAATCTTTGTAGTAAGACATTCTGGGAGTCTCTGAGGGATTAAACTGAAATTTGCTCTTTTCCTTCTCTCTGCATGCAATGACAGAAATTATAACTGTGAGCGATATAAACTTGGCTGGGTAGATCTGTCTCCAGGCAGTTTTCATGGCTATATGCTTCAGGAGATGTGGTATGGGACTATTAATAGTGGGGCAGTCTATTGTGGAGGCTGCCATGACCTAGCTGAAAGGGAGGGGGAACTATTTCCTTTCCTAGAAGGATCAGTGATGTCAGCTGAAGAGTAATCTCACCCAGAAGTGTGGAGCAGCAAGCCAAATCTCCCTTTGACGTTTTTTGTTCTCAGGCCATGTTGTAAGTACTGCTACTTTTCTTCATCCATCTGGGCACAGGTGAATAGTCAAAGAAAAGCTACTGTTTGTATGAGGGTGAACATGGAATCAAAGAGAAGTTACCTGGTCAGCCCTCCTTTTTTCAAACTGAATTCTAATTATCCTACTATTTCCCTTCCCCATTCATTTTATTATCTATTTTAATTGGTTAGCTTTGAGGCAGGCAATATTTGAAGGGAACAATTAAATTAATTAGATTACCTGGTACCCCTTCGTTCCCCAACACCTCCAACTTAAAAGTTTGAAGTCAGGTTATATGATGCCTCTTATCTTTGTTATTCTTGAGATTGCTTTGTCTATTTGGGGTCTTTCATGGTTCCAGAAAAATTTCAAAAATGGTTGTGCTATTTTCTTTGTGCTACTTAACTTGGAATTTGAATAGCAATTTCATTGAGTTAGTAAATTACCTTGGGTAGGATGATTATTTTAATAATATTAATTTTCCAATCCATGAGCACAGAATATCTTTCCATTTTGTTTTGTTTTTTGACAATCTCATATAGTTTTCATTGTAAGTTCTTTGATTCGATATGTTTTATATTATTGGGATTATTTATAGATATATAATTCATTAATAAAAATGTAAATGTAACATTTTTCTTAATTCAATGTTTGCATATAGAACTGTTTTTAGAAATTCAATGACTTTTATGCGCCAGTTTTTTTTTCAGTTTTTTTATTACTATTTTTTTTTTACACTTGTAGATTTACAATTTTTTGTGCTTGGGTTTCAATTATACAATGATCAGATACCCATCCCTCCACCAGTGCCCGTTTTTCACCACCATGGATAATATCCCTCCCACCCCCATCCCCCCATCCCCCCTGCCTCTGTGGCAGGGCAATCCCCTGTGTTCTCTCTCTCCGTTTGGCTGTTGTGGTCTATGCGCCAGTTTTGTAGTGTGTCAATTGTATGGTTCTATGTTTCCTTTTAGGCTTTTTGTTGTAATATGCATTCTGCTTTGGTATCAGAATAAAGTTGGCATCATGAAATGTGTTTAGAAACATACCCATTCTTGAGGGCCAGACTGATAGTACAGCAGTTAGGGTGTTTACTTTGCACGTAGCTGACCTGGGTTTGATCCCTGGCATCCAATATGGTCCCTCAAGTACCGCCAGGAGAAATTCCTGAGTGCAAAGTCAGGAGTAACCCCTGAGCATCGCTGGATGTGACCCAAAAAGCAAAAAAAAAAAAAAGAAAGAAAGAAAAGAAAGAAACATACCCATTCTTAAATTTGGAGGAATATTTTGAGAGGAATAAATATTATAAAGACTTCATAGACTTCATTCTTGAAACTGGTCCTGGAATTTTTATATTTTGAAGATGTTTAATCACCATTTCAATATTTTAGGTTTTCTATTTTTTCCTGATTTAAGATAGAATGATTGTATAATTCTAAGAATTTTTCAGTATGTTTTATTAGATATTTTAGTTTATTGTCATAAATATACACAATAATCTTTATGATCTATTGCATTTATTCATTATCTGTAACAACTTCACTTTCTTCACATCTGATTCGTTTATTTATTATTATTTATTTATTTTTTTAGCTTTTTGGGTCACACCCGGAAATGCACAGGGGTTACTCCTGGCTCTGCACTCAGGAATTACTACTGGCAGTGCTCGGGGGACCATATGGGATGTTGGGAATCGAACCCGGGTCAGCCATATGCAAGGCAAATGCCCTACCCACTGTGCTATCGCTCCAGCCCCATCATGATTCTTTTAAGTAGGGTTTTCTGTCTTTTTTAATTTCTTGCTGAGATTTGCTAAAATTTTGTCAACTTGTTTTAAGTTTGATTCCATTTTTTCAATAAGACTTTTCTTGTTTTCTGGTGTAAGCCTGTGCTCCTATTAACATACTCTTAAATTCCGTAGGTTCTACCCATAGATAGATTATGTATTCATTTTCATGTGTTTTCAGGTACTTTCAACTTATTACTTATTATATTTATTGATAAGTAGTTGCTCACTATCTTGCTGTTTAGTTCCCATATCTTTGTGCAATTTTTCCCAACTTTCTTTTGCTGGTTCAATACTAGTTTTATTTCTATTTTTAAAGATTTATTAACATATAATATTTTATATGATTTTATCCTCCATTAAAATACTGATGCATGTTTTGTGTTTGAAATATAATCTATACTCAAGAGTATTCTGCTTGCACTTGAGGAGAATAGATACTAGACTTTTAGGAACTGATACACTGTCGATTATCTACTAAGTAGATCTGATCTAATACCTCATTTAAGGAAGTAGTCTATTGGTTATTTTTTCTGTCTAATCTGAACATTGATGACAGTGGAGTGTTGGAGTCTCCTATTAATATTGTCTCACTGTTAGTAATACTATCAAGTCTTTTATTAGTTATTATATGTATATGTGTCTGTGTGTTATGGGACCACAATGGGTTGCACTCAGGAACTTAGTCATCACTCCTGGTGAGGCTCAGGAGACCCTATGTAGTGCTAGGGATCAAACCTGGTCAGTCACATACAGGTCAAGTATACCCTACCTACCCCTGCCCACTGTAGTATCACTTTAGCCCACATTGCTCTTTATTTGATGCATCTATACTAATAAATATTAAGTATCTTGAAAGACTTTTTATCATTATGAAAGATTTATAATACCTCTTGCATTTTAATCTTTAAGCTTATTTTACTAAATACATACTGAATATAAATATGGTCGTATCTTCCTTTTTTATTTTCAGTTTTTGGTCACACCTAGCAATGCTCAAGGGGTTACTCTTGACTCTGCACTCAGAAATCACGCCTGGCTATGCTTAAAGGACCATATGGTGTGCTCAGCATTGAGCGAGAATCAGCCGCAGCAGGGAAAACACCTCACCGTTGTACTATCTCTCTCGCCATTTTAGGTCATTATTTTATGGTACAATTATCTACCAGCTCTTTAATTAGACTCTGACCATCAACAAGTCTCAAGTGAATTTTCTATAAATATCAGTAATTTAGAATTTGCCCTCTGAACCAACCCCACTCTTTTGTCTTTTGATTGGTGAGTTAAATCCATTGAAATTTAGGGTTATTATTGGTATATAATATCTACTGCCTTTTTTCTATATATCTTTTTTAAAGTTATTTCTTTTATGGGCTGGAGCAATAACACAGCGGGTAGGGCGTTTGCCTTGCATGCGGCCGACCCGGGTTCGATTCCTTTGCCCCTCTCGGAGAGCCCGGCAAGCTACTGAGAGTATACCACCTGCAGAGCAAAGCCTGGGAAGCTACCCGTGATGTATTAGATATGCCAACAACAGTAACAACAAGTCTCAGAATGGAGACGTTACTGGTGCCCGCTCAAACACATCCATGAAAAAAGGGATGACAGTGCTACATTTTATGTGATATTTGGTTTATATTCTTCTTTTCCAGCTTGTTTCTTCTATGTATTCTTATTCTAATTTTAGCTTAAGGCTTATAAGTAAGACTCTAAGGTTGTAGTCTATTAGAAATTAAAAGCAAATTAATCCCATGTTCATTCTAAGAGTCTATGTTATTACTCTCCTTTCCTGTATCTTATGTTCTCAATGTTGTCATGCATTTCAGTGGAGATTATTTTTATTCAACAGAAGTTCTTTCAGTATTTCTTACAATCCTGGTTTTGTAGAAATGATCAAGTAACAGATTCAGCTGGTTATAGTGATAATAGTCTTATTTCTAGGCAGTACTAGTCCCCTTTTGAAGTTATGCCATACATCATGGTCAGGTAAATATGACATCTGTTATTTATGAAACAGACCAGATGTGTCAAAAGTATATGGAAAAGCTGACTGAAATCAATAAGGATATGGATTCCTTAAAGATTTTAAAATACAAGTGACTAGAAATCTTATTAAGGGCAATGTGAATTAGCAGTATTTCAATGAAGATAAAGTTTAGGGATGAAAATGACTAGTGCATATTGAGGTGGGCTGGAGCGACAGCACAGCGGTAGGGCGTTTTCCTTGCACGCAGAAAACATGGTCGACCCATGTTCGATTCCTCCACCCCTCTCGGAGAGCCCAGCAAGCTACCGAGAGTATCTCACCCGCATGGCAGAGCCTGGCAAGCTACCCGTGTTGTATTCGATATGCCAAACACAGTAACAACAAAGTCTCCAATGGAGACGTTACTGGGCCCGCTCGAGCAAATCAATGAACAACGGGAGGACAGTGACAGGGCATATTGAGGTGACAGTGGATAAATAGGAATATTCACGTTGGGAAAAAGAATAATATGGTTTATTCCCCATATTACATATAAAACTGAGATAAAAGGTCATGAGTAATAACTAGAAATTTTAAGTATTATTCATTTCCAAATTTTCTGCCTACCGAACATTAGACCTGATAAACACATTTTTTAAAAATATTTATTTATTGAATCACTGTGGGAAGACTTACAAAGCTTTTAGGTTTAAGTCTCAGTCATACAATGATCAAACACATTTCCCTTCACCAGTACTTATTTTTCACCACCAAGAACCCCAATATACCCCCCTCCCACCCTTTCCAATGCCTGTGAAGCAGATGATTTCTACTTTATCTACTTTGATTACATTCATCACTTCAACAAAAGATGTGCCATTATTGTTTAGAGTTTCCACCCAACAATCAGAACTGCTGAAAAGGCATAATGAAATAATTTTTTTCTATAGCTGGTTATGAGGGCCATATGATGTTGCATGGCCACGATAGTGGCCGCACGGTTTTGGATTTCTGATATTTTACTTATTAAGTCTGGAGGGATTTCTGCCAAGAGCCAGATAATTACGAAACTAGTTTCTGTGGCTCTGGAGCCATGGCCTTGCTGGAGAGCTGCTCGTGGGGTCGTGGGGGGGGGGGGCAACTGGTGACCTCGGTAGGGCGTGGAGGATGAGCCAGGAACATCCCCCTTCCCATGAGGTTGCAGTTGCCCCGTCACCACTGGCTCATACATGGCTTTCCAATAAGCTCTGAGGCAGCGGCCACCTTGCTGCCAGGGGGGGGGGGGGGGCAGGAGAAAGGCGGAAGGGAGTGACACCCTTTCCCTCCCAGGAGGCATGGTACCATGGATTAACTCATAGTTCATTCACTTTTCTGCCACAAGCTGCCGGGTTCTGTATTAAGTCTTTGTGCCTCTGGAGCCATGGCTGTGCTGGAGAGCTGCTCGTGGGGGGGCAACTCATGAACTCGGTAGGGCATGGAGGACAAGCCAGGAACGCCCCCCTTCCCATGAGGTTGCGGTTGCCCTGTCACCACCAGCTCATACCTGGATTTCCAATAAGCTCTGAGGCGGTGACCACTTTAATGCCAGGGGGGAAAAGGCGGAAGGGAGCAACACCCTTTCCCTCCCGGGGAGGCATGGTACCGTGGATTAATGCATAGTCCATTCACTTTTCTGCTGCAAGCTGCCGGTCTCTGCATTAAGTCGTTGTGCCTCTGGAGCCACACTGTGCTGGAGAGTCACCTGTGGGGGGCAACTCGTGAGTTCAGTAGGGTGTGAAGGTGATAAACACATTTTTGTTCATCTCTGTACATATAGGGCACTACCAGGATCTCACCAATCCACAAGGAAGTGATCATCCATGTCAAGAGAAGGGTTCGGCAGGGTGATACCATTTCACTGAAACTCTTCAGTGCCACCAGTGAGAATGTCATGCGATGACTGGAATGGGAAAGAATGGGAGTGAAGACAGATGGTCAGAAACTACACACCTCTGCTTCACTGATAACATCATTCTAATAACACCAAATATTAGCCAAGCAGCACAAATGCTGGCCGACTTCGACCATGAGTGTGGAAAATTCAGGCTATAGCTGAATCTCACAAAGACAATGTTTATGAGAAACGAACTCGTTCCTGACATTCCATTTGCTCTTAATGGAAAGAACAGTTATGTGTACCAAATGCAACAGTTATTTGTACCTAGGTCAAGAAGTTGAGAAGTCAACATGACGAATGACCTGGCACCTGAGTTGTGCAGGAGGCAGAGGGTGGCTTGGAACACCTTCGAGAGCATTGAAGAAATAGCTAAGAGGATAAAGAACCTATGGCTCTGGGCACATCTCTTTGATTCCACTGTTTTTCCTGCATTATCATACTCCTCAGAGACCTGGGCCCTATGAAAACAGGATGAGAACGCTATTCAGGTTTCTCAAAGAGGAATCAAAAGAGCTATGCTTGGAGTATCATGCTTCACTCAAGTGAGAGAAGAAATCCAGAATACTGATCTCTGTCGACGGTCAAGGTCCTACAAGTCCATCAAGAGTGATTCATTGCACAGAGCTATAGGATAACATTAGTTTGTCCTTTCTTCATTGTCACAGGGAGTTTAGGTCTTTTGGGTTACTCCCATCACAGTGTTACCATACCTCTGTGTTTATTTGTAGCCTCTTTCTTTGTGCCCTGCTTCCCCAACCAATAACCATTATCTACTAATCAGACTCTGTTATCTTGTACATATTGCTTTTCTCTTCTCCTTAAGTCCTTTGCATAGTTAATTCAGAGCAACATCATTTTTGTATAGACACAGGAAGACACTTAATGTTATGCTTTTGTAACTTGGGAGTTAATTGACTCCAAATAATATTCACTCCTTGTCATCTGTTTTCTTGACTTAAGCCTCAGTTTCCCTTACTTCCTAGTACCCCCGAAGCAGGGTCCAGACGAGAGACTAGATGGACCCAGGGAAAGCTCTGAGCTACAAAATGGTATCAAAATGGGCATCAAATGGGCCAGGCCAAAGCTCCATAATACTTAACTACATGTTAAGAGCATGGTCATGGACAAATTCTGTCATGATCCAAAAAGTAATAACTAGATTAGGACCTTGCTAAGGTTAGGAAAGATTAATCTGGCCTGAGCACTGTAGTCCGGTACCTATAGCGAGATGTCCCCAAGAGAGTCACCGTACAAGCTTAATGTATCTCGTACTGTGTCCATACAAAATAACTAATATTAAGAAGTAGAATTAAGATGTTAATTAAGATGATAATTAAGTTATTGGACTCAGGAAAGGAGAAAAACCCATAAGTGGCATTTCATCCTTGATCCTGATCCCCTGGCTGCAGGTGGTCAGGAAGGGCTTTCATATGTTGATTATTCTGTGTGTGTGGTTGCTACCGCCAAGGCCTGGAGTTTGTGAGACTAGAGAGAGAACCAAGGCAGTGAGTCGGAGCACAGAGAGATGAACAATGGATACAGAAGGAGATGGGAATGAGGGACTTAGTGAGATTGGAACAGGTGTGTGGGGAGAATGGAATAGATGGCAACTGATCACCAACCAGCTTGACCCTCATTTCCTCCTTCATCTGCCCATGGCATCAGCCGTCCTTGGTGGGGAAGTGACCCAAGACCATCGAATGCAGGAAGCGAGAGAGAGAGCTACGGGATTCTTAGTCACTTGATGATTACACACAGAGCCAAAAGTAAGCACTGGGTACTGTTGGATACATTGGCTTGGTCCTTTCTCCTCTGCTACGAGGAGCTTAGGTTTACTGAGGAGCACCCATCACAATGCTCCGAAGTTACTCTCATTTATTTTTAACTTCTCCTTTGTGCTCTGCTTCCCCTATCTCTTATTCGCTCATTTCCTCTAATCAGAACTTGTGACTTGTAAAGTCAGATTCTTCAGCGATCTCTGGATTTTGTATTTGTAAGTGAAATATTGCTTTTATCTTTCCTTTTTGTCCTTTGCAGTTTACTTTAGAGCAATGTCCTTTTTGTATAGACACAGGAAGATAGTTAATGCTATGCTCTTGTTACTTGAGTGTTAACTCTGAATGATATTTACTCCTGGGCATATGTCATATTTACTTGACTTAAGCTTCAGTTGCACTTACTTTCTAGCACCATATAAGGAGTATTGGAGTACAAGGAGCTTAGGTTTACCAGGTTGCACCCATCACAGTGCTCCCGAGTCACTCCCATTACTTTGTTTGTCTGTAACCACTTCTATGCTCTCTTCCCCAACCAATTTGTAAGGTCTCATCCTTCTTAGACACTGAAGCTGTACTGTAAGTTAATATTGCCTTTCTCCTCTCCTTATGTCTTTTGAATAGTTTACTTTAATGCAATGGCCTTTTTGTATAGATACAGGAAGACAATTAATATTATGCTTTATAACTTAGGACTTAATTGGCTTTGAATATTATTCACTCCCAGGCATCTGCCTTCTAAACTTAAGCCTCAGTTGCCCTCACTTCCTAGCACCCCAAGGGCAGGGTCCCGACGTGGGACTGATGGAACCAGGGCAAGCTGGTAAGTTATGTGCTACCCTGGCATCGCGATGGGCCAGGCCAAGGTGCCACGATTCTTAACTATAGGTTAAGAGTTTGATCATAGGCAAATGCTGTTATGATCCAAAAGTAACGATGAGACTAGGACCCTGCTGCTAGGAATAGGAAAGGTATCTGGCCTGAGCACTGCAGTCTGAGATCAAGATGGCCCTAGGAGAGCAATTCTATAAGCTTATAGTATTTCTTACTGTGTCCATACAAAATGATTTATATTATGTATGCTTATATGTTGGTCGGACAAGGAGAGGAGAAACACATCCAGGGAAATCTGTTCTAGGGTGGGTTGATCTGCTAAATGATAATCTGTCCCAGAAGCAGTTTTCCTGTGTGTCCTGACTAGCTTGGGCAAGACTGAACTTTCTCCCCTTCAAACTGTCTTCAGTCAATTATTTCAGTAAATTGAGGCAGTTTCCCTTATCTCACAGGAACCTAGCTGGTCTTAGGTATGCAGATCCCAGGTGCTAAGCCAGGCCTGATCTTTGGGATGTAGATGCCTAGCTCCAGGCAGGCTGATCTTGGAGATGTAGATTCCAAGCTCTAGCAGAGCAGACTGGTCTTTGTTGTGCTAATCCAAATGCTTGTAGCTTATAAAAGGTGAGGCCAGGATTACTGGACTGCGGATGTAAAGAAACAATGTATGGTTTGCTGCCTCAATGTTCTTTCTGTAACTCCTTTTGATGACATCACTATATTGTGCCCTTTAGAGGTACTATGATCTATATAAGGGAGATTTCAGGGTTCTCAGGGGGGATATGTGCATCAGAGAACCTGGGAAGATGGGGCTGAGGACAGAAACTGAGAGAACAAAGATGCACGTGCTTGAGAGATCCTGGGGCCTCCATGACATACATCTCTTCCTTGTAATAAACTGCTGCTAAGACCAACCGGCCTGGCCCTCGTTTCCTTCCTTCACCTGACCATCGCCATCGACCTCCCTGGAGTGGGGAAACGGCCTGAGACTACCGAACGCAGGCGGCGAAAGAGATAGGCTGCTGTCGCCCCTTGCCCATCTTTTTTTGTGTGTTTACATAAAGGAGGATCCCAATGAAAAAATTTTATGAACCCAGGGCAAATGGTAAGTTACCCTGGCATTGAAAAGTGACAGGCCAAGAGCCATAAAACTTATAGTAAGTTAAAAGCACCGTAATGGACAGACTGACATGATCCAAACAGAGGTAATTGGATAAGGACCCTGTTAGGGTTAGGAAGGACTAACCTGGCCCGAGGACTGTAGCCTTGTATTTATAGAGATATTCCCAGTACAACCACCCTATAAGCTTAATATATCTCTGTGTCCATACAAAATGACTAGAAATATTATTCAGAAGTAAATTTAAGATGAAAATTTAAATGAAGTTGGACTAAGGAAAAGAGAAATATGCCCTTATGATGTAGGCAGGTAGACAGGGAAAGGCCATTGGCAATGAAACTTAGGTCAACAAAATTTCTAAGACTGATCCCCCCTGTTGATCACTGTATCACTGTATCACTGTCATCCCATTGTACATCGATTTCCTCGAGCAGGCAGTAGTAATGTCTCCATTCCTCCTATCCCTGAGATTTTAGCAAGTGCCACATTGGAGGCTCTTTCAGGGTCAGGAGAATGAGACTAGTCATTATTACTGGGTTTTGTCATATCCAATATGCCACAGGGAGCTTGCCAGACTCTGCAATGTGAGCATGATACCCTCAGTAGCCTGCCAGGTTTTCTTAGAGCAAGAACTAGACAATAAGAGGTCCAGCAGCCATGAATGCAGCTGCGAGCTTCCAGGAGCTAGGTTTTATAGTCTCTGAATCTTGGCCATTGATGGGATTACATGGTGCCAGGGCCAGTTGGTGAGTGTAACTTCCTAGCTACTGGAAGATAGGGGATCTGGGTGGAGGATGCCCAGTCCTGATCCGAGCAGGCTTGGAGATCTTAGCCCCGGGTTCCGCACACCTGCGTTCCTCTGCCAGTTCCTTCATGAGTGAGGCTCATCCGAGCACATGCAGAGTTGTCTTGAGCATGGCTATGGTTGGGTTCCGGAGGTCTTCAGCTGCCGGGGCTCTGCTCGGGGCGGGGAGAGAAACTCAACCCACCCCTTCCAAGGGTCTCCGGTGAAGACAGCCAGACATGGGGGCAGGAGATTCCCCCCTTGAATATGGAAAACAAAGACCTGATAAGACCTTCAGCAGCAGACCCTGAGGAGGTTGGACCCCTCCCCAGGAAGTTCCTCAATTCCTTGAACCTCTCCCTTAACCCAATTAACTTTAGTGATTTATCCCCAAGAAGACTCCAGAACCTTATGGATCAAGACAACCCAAGAAGAGACACCTTGAACAAAGGAAGGGCTCACATATGCTGCCTGAGCCCATGAGCTGCTTGCGCCCATGCAGCCAAGCCCATGAGCTGCTTGCGCCCATGTGGCAGAGCACATGTGGTGCCCGAGCACATTTGTTACCTGCATCTCCCCTCTTGAGATGTGGAATTTCATGCTTTCCTATCTAATTTTGGGATGTGTGTAGGCGGTCTCTCCACCCTTGGAGAAGCCCTAATTCTCTCTTGAGTGTGTTACTCTCTCTCTCATTCTATCCCCCTCCACACCTTCAGAAACTCTCCAAATAAAAATCTGTCTTACTTTACCACTTGTCTACTCCTGAAATTCTTTTCTGCGAGTGAGACAAAAACCCAGTAACCCTGGGTCCTAGGTGGCAGAGGCGGATAGAGAGAAAGTGTCCATCTTTCTCTCCTCCTGACTCACATGAGTCACCTGTGGGGTCCACTTACATTTCTTAGATGAAATTCTTCCCTTGAGTGGATCTCCTGAAGGGTGAGATTGTGTCCTAGAAGAGCTTCCCCTGAAGAAAGGGCTTTACATATGTTGATTGTGCTATCTCATGAGCACATGGTGTGCCACTGGGTGTGGTCCCAAACCCCCCCCCCAAAAAAAAACCCTAGAGACTAGAAAGTACCCTTTAAAGGAAAAGAAAAATCCATCAAATACTTAGAGTATAATGATGTATATAATGATGTCTCAGGGAGCCCAAAATATGGATCAGACTGTTAAGTTATTGAAGCCATAGGTTGGTAAAGCAAAATCCCTGAAACTATTGTTGAAACTCTCTCTGAACTTTCTATTTCTCATGCATTCGCTTTGGCTGAAAGCCAAAAGCCTAAAGCCAAAGAGAAAGGCTTTACTTTAAGTCAAAGAGAATAACTCTGGCTCTGGCACTTTGGCTTTGGCTCTGGCTCTTTGGCTCTAATTCTTATCTAACTTTCAAATCATAGTGGCATTTCTTACACTATTATGGGATGAACTTGGGTCTATAATTCATATTGAACAATGATAGGAAAAATGTTTATTCTATGCATAAGAAGCCTTGTTAGAATAAGGTTTTTAGTTGCATTTTGAGTATACTCAATACTTACTAATTTTTGGTCAGTCAGACTTATCAAGTTTGAACAGATATGTATGAAAATCCCCCACTATAATCCTATTTTATCAATTTATTTGGTAAATTTATCAATTGACATTCTATATAATTATTCAGTTCATAAAAGCTCATACCAGATATATCTTCTTAGTAGAGTTATTCTTTTATGATGTGATGTCATTCTCCCACCATTAATTCTCTTTTTAGTACCAAGTCTTTTATTTTCATCAGTTAATATTTGCACAACTTTATTTTTTAATAATGTAGGAATACTGCTATTTATTCAGCCATTGATTAAGCTGATTGAATTGGGCATGAACTCCACATTGCTTTTTATTTCTAATTGTATCACCATTAGATAGAGTTACAAAGTTTTCACGGTTGAGATTCAGCCACACAATGATGAAACACCCATCCCTCCACCAGTGCACATTTTCCACTACCCCACATCCCAGTCCTCACCTTGCCTCTACAGCAGACAATTTTCCCAATACTCTCTAATTTTGTGCATTATGTTTTTCTCAAAATTTTCCAACACCATTAAAGCCTACCTGCCAGGGGGAGATGCTAGATAATTTATTTTCCATAGCTCATTTTGAGTATCATAAGAGTTCACATGGCCAGGACTGTAAATGTAAATTTCTAATTGTACCAGAGACATCTCTGTATGGCACTAATACATTTTGGGATTCATTTGGGAGTCTCTGGGCCATGGCTGTTGGTGCACTAAGTAGGGGCCCAGAGGCAAATTGTAGTAGTGACAGCCAGTCTCCTGGCTGGGCGGGGACCCGGGGAGGGACAGCCCAGGTCCTCTGCCGCCATGCAGACTGGAGATTTGGTCCTGAAACCCAATAAGTGCATTTATTACAATCATTAGATAGTTTGTTTACAGTCAGTAATTGTACTTCTTATAGAGTCAAAAATAGAAATTGTATTGATGTCATTTATAATAGTATCCCATAGTAGCTGATAATTCTTTTCTTTTCTTTTTTTATAATTTTATTTATTGAATCACTGTGAGAGCAGTTACAAAGCTTTTGGGTTTAAGTCTCGGCCATACAATGAAACACCCGTACCTTCACCAGTGCCCATTCTCCACCCCCAACAACCCCAGTATACCCCCATCCCACACCCTCCTCCTACCTGTGGGGCAGATGATTTCTACATTACTCTCTTTCTACTTTGATCACATTCAATATTTTGACACCAGACCCACATTATTATTTGGGATTTTGTAACAATACTCAGATCTGCTGAAAAGGCAACAGTAGACAATTTGTTTTCTATTTCTGGTTAAGAAAAACATATGATGTCGTGTGGCTGCAGTAGTGGCCAGGCGATTTTGAAATTATGAAATTTTAACACTTAAATCTGAAGTGATTTCTGCCAAAACCTACTGTGTTCCGAGATTTGTTCTTGAGTCTCTGTGTATCTCGTCACTGCGGGCCCAAATCTGATTGTCCTGTGGCCTCTGGAGGATGACGGCCACCGGGCCACCAGGGGGAACAGACCAAGCCATAAAACCTATTCCCAACTGGGGTGGCCCACTGCTGGTAACCTACTGCAGGGACCAGATGTGTTTCTGCCAAAAGCCACTGTTTTTTGAGATTTGTTTCTGAGTCTCTGGGATCATGGCTGTTAAGCAGCTTGATCAGGAGCCAGAGAGACCATTCATGGGTGGCGGCTCGTGGTCTCATTGAGGTTGGGAGGAAAGGGCCGGTCCACCCCCATCCTGTGAGTCCCCGCGTGTCTCATCACTGCGGGCCCAAACCTGACTGTACAATAGCCTCTGGCAAACGGCGGCCAACAAGCCGCCAAGGGGGAGCAGGCGGAGGGACAGCACCCTTTTCCCCCTGGGTTGGCCCTGCAACAGTAACCTACTGCGGGGTCCGGACGCATTTCTGCCAAAAGCCACTGGGTTTCAAGATTTGTTTCTGAGTCTTTGGGATCATGGCTATTAAGCAGCTCAATCAGGAGACAGAGAGGCCATTTGTGAGCGGTGACTTGGAATATCATTGGGGTGGGGAGGAAAGGGCCGGCTCCACCCCCATCCCATGAGGCCCACGTTCTCGTCACTGTGGGCCCAAACCTGACTGTCCAGTGGCCTATGGAGGATGGGGGCCACTGGGCTGCCAGGGGAAACAGGCCAAGGCACGAAACCTATTCCCATCTCAGTTGGCACAGCGCTGGAAAACTACTGCATGGATTGGACGCATTTCTGCCAAAAGCCATCGGGTTTCGAGATTTGTTTCTGAGTCTCTGGGATCATGGCCTGTAAGCAGTTCAATCAGGAACCAGAGAGGCCATCCCTCCAATTTTATAGCTGAGTCTGAGGTGGTTTTTGGGTGTGTCTCCCACATACCTAAATTTTGGCCATTTACTTCCTTGGTAAACTTTGCCCCAAGTTTTTGGGCTTCTGTCCAAAGGCAAAGCAGCAATTTTGGGATATCTGGAAGTCTGAAGGTACCATCAGGCTGCTGTTGCACTCGCCTCACAGGTACAGATTGCCCTGCTGGTGGCACCATACCCCCAATATTTGCACAACATTAAAAGAAGTACATGAACATTATTTTATGACATGTA
The DNA here is from genome assembly GCF_029834395.1 of Sorex fumeus. Lineage (NCBI taxonomy): Eukaryota > Metazoa > Chordata > Mammalia > Eulipotyphla > Soricidae > Sorex > Sorex fumeus. The sequence goes on from NW_026606115.1 coordinate 10,628,672, forward strand.
GTCGTATAGTACGTAATCACAAGTACATTTTAAGTATGCCTCATTACTTCCATGCAAAAATTTTTTTCTTAATTTTTTAAAAAAAATTATAAAGTTGTCCACAATAATTAATTATATTTCAACACCAATCCCACCACCATTACACCTTCGCACCACAATTATTTCAAATTTTACCACCACCACCCAAGCCTGCCCCAAGGCAGATGCTAAATAATTTATTTTGCATTGCTTGTTATGAGTAAGCCACTAAAAATGATCCTTGGGGCTGGAAAGATAGCACAGCGGATAGGGCGTTTGCCTTGCACGCGGCCAACCTGGGTTCGATTCCCAGCATCCCATATGGTCCCCTGAGCACCACCAGGAGTAACTCCTGAGTGCAGAGCCAGGAGTAACCCCTGTGAATTGCCGGGTGTGACTCAAAAATTTAAAAAATGATCCTAAAACATTTTCCTTAGAGGAAAGTGTGCGAAAATTGTTGCAGTTGCATTTCGCCTAGGAGCCATTAAGCCCCTGTATAAGTGATCACTAGCATGTTGCTACAGGTTGAATCTTGTGTGTGTCTGTGTGTGTATATGTGTGTGTGTGTATGTGTGAGTTCAAGATCGGTTTCTTATAGTTTACAGACCATCAAATGTGGTGTGCTGCTCTTGGTATATCAGTAGCATAAAGTATGAGATGTCACGTGGCCACACACTCCAGGATTTCTAAAAAATTAAATAGGGTGCTAGAACTGGAGTTAAATTTTTAGCTGGATGGTGATTTGGAGTCATCTCTGCAGCATGTTGTTCTCTTCCAAGATTTATTTGTTAGTCTCTGGGTCATGGCCTAAAGTTTGAGCTATGTGGTTCCCAGAGGCAGTTTGTGGGCATGACTGCTAGGCTCTCAGAAGCACAGGGAGATGGCGGAGAGGGTACCCATTCTCGATTCCATGTGAATCTGGAGGTTTCATTCACAAAACCCTCATACTCAAATTTTTCCATGAATTCATTCTCATGAGTGAGGAACTCATCCTGAGCCTGTGAAGATCAGCTGTGAGCATGGTGGTGATTGAGTCCTGGAGTTTGCTGCTGCCAGAGTGCTATTGGGGCAGGAGAAGGGACTAACCTTCCCCCCTCCAAGGTACCCCGGATGAAGTCAGCCTTTCGTGAGGTGGTGGGGCTTCTCTGAACCATGTTGCTCTCTTCTGAGATTTTTTTGAGTCCCTACCTATTGAATCTTTATGCCTTACATTCAGTGGAAGAATCTTCTTAAATGCCTCCCTTCTCCCATCTGTAGTCTCAAATATGAATTTTGTATTATCTATGAATTTTTGTGTTATCTTATATTACTATCTTTAATTCCTAAAATACCACAACTAATTGTTCACATTTTTGGTGTTAGAGAAATGATATCATAGTCTTCTTAACTTTCTTCCATCATTCAATGTTATAACTAAGATATCCATCCATGTGTTAATTCATATTTATTGTTTTATAATCACTCCTTCTATGTGTGAATATGCAACATTTTATTCCACAGCTAAAATAATATTTATATTTTTGTTGTGTTCTTAAGAAATAATGCTAAGAGAAACATTTATATAAACATATCCTGATATTAAAAGGTATACCTTAGCTTTCTCTTTAACAGTTGTCCCCCCCCCCCCCACTTGGTTTCTAGGAGAGACTCCATATTAACTCCTTCCTCTTTAAATCTGATGTTATACTGTTAAAGTTTTCCGTGATTTTTTATTGTAAGGGAACCCACAGTTTTTCAAGGCTTACTCTGAGACAAATGAGTAAATACCCTGGGTTTGGGGGAAGTTCTGAGATAATGCCAAGAGGCAGTAAGAAGATAAGTTAGTATGGGGAAATTCTACCAAGATTCTGAACTACCAGAACTTTGGCAGAACGTGGATAAACATCAACCACTACATGCTGACAGTTTAACTGGCCTAAGTAAAGACTTGTCTGTCAGTGTGCTGCAATTACTCATTTTTATCTTAACAAGACAGAAAGTACAAAATTTAATGTAAAACAATATTGTGACAATAAAGGGGTTTTATAAGCCTAACTGCCACATGCCTTTATCTATTTAAACTCCTTTATAGTAGAAATACAGGCATAAGTTATCTTTGATTCCCCTCCAATTTGAGAGCTTTTATTTTCTTCTAATAAACTTTATTCATTTACTACTATAAACCAGATTTTCTTTGTGTTCAATTATTGACACTACAGGACAAGAATTTAGGAATACATCATAGAAACTCACTGGTGAATTAATCTGCTTATGTTGATGTTTATATCAGGGGCTGCCAAATGACTTTTGTACAGTTTTACATATGTTAGGTTTTGTGGAATATGTATGGTCTTGGTCATAAATTCATTTCTTGCTTGTAATTCTTTAAAAATGTAAAAATCATTCTTAGTTTGCTTTACAAAATCATGCTGCAGAACATACATGTCCAAAAATCCCAATTTACCAATTTATGGAGAATGGTCATGAATGTTAGAGCTGTCAAACATATTTTAGCTAACATTGAAAACATAAAATACTATCTCATTGGGATTTTAACTTAGTAAGACTGAACAGCATTTCACATGTTAAAACCTTGTTTCCAATTTTATTTAATGAATACTGAAGACTTTGGCTCAGTATTCCAAGAATTGCTTTCTCTTCTGTTTAAATATTACTCTATTTCAAATATATGCGTTTCACATATATTCTCAGTGTTTGGCTTGTTGGGCTGGAGCGATAGCACAACGGGTAGGGTGTTTGCCTTGCACGCAGCCAATGTGGCTGACTGGAGTTCGATTCCTCCGCCCCGCTCGGAGAGCCCGGCAAGCTACCAAGAGTATCTCACCCACACAGCAAAGCCTGGCAAGCTACCCGTGATGTATTCGATATGCCAAACACAGTAACAATTGTCACAATGTTACTGGGCCCGCTCGAGCAAATCGATGGACAATGGGAGGATAGAGATAGTGATAGTGGCTTGTTACTTCTCAAACAAATACTTTTAAAAATTAATTTAACATGATTTATCTTCCTTCTCTTTCTCTGTTTACTTCTTGTAACATATGTTGTCGTCCATATGTTCCTATTTGAGTCTAAAATTCTTAATGCTTTTGAAATGTAAGTTATGTGGAGTCCTGTTTGATATTTTTCTATTCCTATCAGTGTATCTTTGCAGTGTGGACCTTATGGGTAGGGCAGAAATTTTTAACTCATAAAGTACTCCATATGTTTCCTTTGGTAACCTGCAATATATGGGTTATTTTTCTGTAGCTTTTATAAATACTTACCTATAATGATGTAATATTAACATTATTTAGTACATAATTTATACTCATCACAAAAACAATAATATTGGTGCTGGAGATAAAGTAAAGTAACCTTGAACACAGTTGAACTGGCTTCAGTTTCTGCCACCCCATAAAGTTCCCCAAAGCTCTGCCCATTTCCCCCAGTTTCCAGCGACCCTGGGGTCATGCCCATAAGCCACCTCCTGCCGGTGTCATATAAGCTCCTCATCGGTCAACGTCCAAAACTCATGGCTGCTTCTCCTGGAAGGGAGCATGAAATGAGGTCCCCATAACCATGCCACTAGACTCTGTGCCAGGCTGTTTTCACTTGGAGCATCACAGAGTGGGGGGCAGGTGAGAGTCCTCCATGCCCAAGGGACCCAGCTTTGGAAGCCGACCTCCACAACCCAACCACCACCACTTTTCAGGCCACTTTCCACACACTCGGGCAGAGCTTCACATGAGTTAACATATTCCTGGACTGCACAGCCACTTTCACTCTCCAGCGAGACATCATAAGACACTCCCTTTCCATTTTCCATAATTACCACACCATATTTGATGGGGTTCTGACAGTAGACAACAAATCACAGATGGAAATATATATATATATATATATATATATATATGCATATATACATATTTTCAGACAGAAATACTAAAGCTCACATCACCCAGACTTTAACATGTTAGTGATCTCTTATAGTATGTCTTAATGGCTCCTGCCAAAATAGAACAGTCTTCACACTGTCTTCTCTATGAACACTTTTTTGTAAGCATGTTCAGTAGTTCTTCATAACAGACAATACAAAATATATTCTTTCGTTTGTGTTTTGGGACAGGGATTGGGGCTTGGGATGAAAACATCCCGAATTTGCTGGTGGGAAGGTGTAATAGTAATGGAATTGGTGTTTTAATATTGAATGTAATCAAAAATTGTGAAGTAACATATAAAATTAAAAAATTAAAAATAAATAGTTGAATAGTATTCCATTCAGTATATTTACAACTTGCCTTTATGCACCCATCTATTATTGAGAACTTTGCTTATTTTTATGTTTGAAGCTATTATGAATAATGTAAAAGGGCATGAGGTTACATCTCTTTGAATCAGTATTTGCATTTTCTGTGCTAATTCTCAGTTGCATAAAGTTTTAATTTTTAAAGGATTATCCACACCATTTTCCATAGTGGTTGCACCAATTTACACTGTACAAGTAGTGTACAAAAGTTTTCTTTTGTGAGATTTTGTTTTTAAGTTACTATTCTTTTATAATCTGTATTTTATGTCTGATAGTTTTAATTGTCCCTATGTCCTTTAAACCAGCAATGATATTTTAAATTTTCATAAACTTTAATCTGTCTAAAATTTATTTTATTATTTGAAGCATTCTTTTTAAGTTCAGAACTCATGTCAATCACTTCTACTACTCAACTTTCATCATTTTTATATCTTTACTTGTGTGCTGCATTCTGAGTGAATACCTTGGCCACACAATCCACTTCACACATTCTCTCTTCACTATGTCCATAAAAGAATTGATTAACCAACACCCATATTTTTCATATCTATGATTTTTCATCTCTCTAGGAGAGCCTGGCAAGCTACTAAGAGTATCTCGCCCGCAAGGCAAAGCCTGGCAAGCTACCCATGACATATTCGATATGCCAAACACAGTAACAACAAGTCTCACAATGGAAGCATTACTGGGCCCGCTTGAGCAAATCGATGAACAATGGGAGGACAGTGCTACATGATTTTCATAATATTTTTATCTTTATTCATCTCCTTATTTTATGGTGATATATTGTGTAAGTATAAGTTAAACAATGTGATTTGACACACACACACATATATATATATATAGTGGAATTATTGCAAAAGTGAATTTAATTAATATGTCTCTCCTAATATATTTACAGTTGCTTTCTCATAATACTATTAAATCTACTCTTTCAGCAATTCATATTTGTGAATAATGTATTATACACTGTCACTGTTCTCCCATTATTCATTGATTTTTCTCGAGCGGGCACCAGTAACATCTCCATTGTGAGACTTGTTGTTACTGTTTTTGGCATATAGAATAAGTCACAGGTAGCTTGCCAAGCTTTGCGCTGCGGGCAGAATACTCAGTACCTTGCTAGGCCCTCTGAGAGGGGCAGAAGAATTGAACCCAGGTCGGCCGCACGCAAGGCAAATGCACTACCGGCTATGCTATTGCTCCGGCCAAAATGTATTATTAATTATATTAAATAGTGCATAATCAGGATTTAACTTGTAGTGTGAAGTTAGTATCTTTTAACTGCTTTTAACCAAATTTTGCTATCTGACCACACCTATTGCTCCCCAAAACTAGAACTCAAATTTTGTATCTATGAGTTTGGCTTTTTAAAGATTACATATATAAGTTCATTGCTTGCGGGGCTGGAGCGATAGCACAGTGGTAGGGCGTTTGCCTTGCACGCAGTCAACATGGCCGACCCGAGTTCGATTCCTCCACCCCTCTCGGAGAGCCCGGCAAGCTACCGAGAGTATCTCGCCCACACGGCAAAGCCTGGCTAGCTCCCCGTGACGTACTCGATATGCCAAACACAGTAACAACAAAGTCTCCAATGGAGACATTACTGGGCCCGCTCGAGCAAATCGATGATCAACGGGAGGGCCTTTACCTTTACCTTACCTTACATATATAAGTGAGGTCATATAGCATTTTTTCTTTCTCTATCTTATGACTTATTTCAGTTAGAATAATTTCCTTGAGTCCATCCATAAAAATGGATGGGTGGCAAAAATGGTATAATTTTATTATTTTCTGTGTATCATGTTTTCTATTTATCAGTGGAGATTAGGCTGCTCCCATGGCTTTATTATAGTAAATAATGCTGCACTGAGTATGTTTCAGAGGTATAAATATATTTTTATGGTAATGATTTTATTTCCTTCAGATACATAACTATAAGTGAAATTTACATCATATGTTAGTTCTATTTATAAGTTTTAGAAACTCCTCTACATCTTCCATAATGGCCAAACCAAGTTACATTTTCACATGCATTGCACAGGATTTCCTGTCTCTGCATGGTTTACAACAGTATTTCTTGTATCTTTTTGATGAGAGTCTTTCCAGCAGGTATAAACAGATAGTTCAATGTATTTTGAATCACATTTTACTAATAAATGTTGCTGTCAAGCAACTTTTCAAATATCTATTAGTTATTTGAATATCTTATTTGGAAATCAAGTACTTTGTTTATTTATTATTGGAATTTTTGCCCTCGCATTGTATGAGTGGCATATATTTTGGATGTTAATCTTTTTGGATGTTAATCTATATGTAGTTTAAAATATTTTCTCCTATAGTGTAAGTTTATTTTTAATTTTATTATTTATTTTTTATTTTAGTGGAGGGAGTTGACCATATCTAACAGTTCTCAATACTTTCTCCTCACTCTTTGCTCTGATATCATTTGTGGTAGAGCTCAGGGGATCATATGAAGTGCCAAGAACAAGCCATAGAAGGGTGCATGCAAGGCAAGTGTCTAAACCACTGAACTATCTTTCTGGTCTCCTTTTATTATTTTCTACTCTATGGAAGCTTTTCAGTTTGTTTCATTTGTTTAATTTTTATTTGTACTTTATATTTCTTATCTAACTACTCATATATAGGACTCATGTAAAGAAGCTTATCCCCCTGTTTATCTCTCTTTTCTTCTAGGAATTAGATAGTTTCAAGTTTTATAGTAATTTTTAATGATTTTTGAGTTGTGTTGCGAGTAATTTAAGATTGGAATTTGGTTTCATTATTTTGCAACTGAATATGTAATATTTCCAATACAATGTAATAAATTATCTGGTTTTTCTTTTTTGATAAATTCCTGCTTTGTTTGCCAAATATTATTTTTCAATAAATGCAGTGTGTTTGTGTATTACCAGTTGTGTTATATCATTATCTATATTTTTCTCTTCCTATTTTTATGTGCAGTGTTCCTTCATTTGTCTCTTTGCGGGTCCTCACTGTATTTATTTTAAATATTTCTCTAAGTGTTTTTTAAATTTTTTTATTAAAATAAATAAATTATAGCATAGCCGGTAGGGCATTTGCCTTGCATGTGGCTGACCTTGGGTTCGATTCCTCTGCCCCTCTTCGAGAGCCTGGCAAGCTTCCAAGAGTATCTCGCCTGCACGGCAGAGCCTGGCAAGCTACCCATGATGTATTCGCTATGCCAAAAACAATAACAAATCTCTCAATGGAAATTTTACTGGTGCCCGCTCGAGCAAATCGATGAACAATGGGAGGACAGTACTACAGTGCTACATGTATTGATAGATTTAAAACCACTCCTATGATCTATTCAACATCCCTATGCATATCACTTCTCATTTAGAATATTGTGACTGATATGACTGATGAAATTGTTACAAAGAACTAGATGTAGATCAGCCCTTTCTTTTTCACTTAAGATTTTGCTCCCTGCAGAGAGCACATATTTTGTTCATCTATAAGCAGTATGTTTTTTACCGGATTAGATTCCTCATGTGTGGTGACCTGAGATTTCCAGTAGTATTTACAACTGGGAAGATCATTATAATTCTCAAATATGATATAAGAAAAGCTTCCTGCTCATGGGATACAAGTCAAATTATCTACTAAAACTTTTGCCAGTTAGAAAAATTATATCTTTCTTTCTTATTTTTATTTATATTTTTCTATAAATAAAAACATTTTGGTGAATTCCACATAAATATGAGAAAATTGGAGTATTCTTGTCATCCATAGAGTAGAAAGAATAAATTTTTTCTGCTTGCAATATATATATATATTATATATATATACAGTTATGTGTTATTTAAGTAAATTATACTTCAAAAAGCAGGACTGTACTACTGTACAAGAAGGGAGAGATCCACGACATTGGCAACTATCAGCCGATCTGCCTATTGTCTGTCATCTACAAGCTGTTCACTCGAGTTATCCTGAATAGGATTGGCAGAAAACTAGATGAAGGACAACCATGCCAGTAAGCCGGGTTCTGAAAAGGATTCAGCACAATCGACCATATCCACATGGCAACCAAGCTCGTTGAGGTTTCTCAGGAATTCAAGATGCCACTGTGTCTAATGTTCATTGATTTAAAGAAGGCCTTTGATTCTGTTTAGACGGAAGCAGTCATTGAAGCCCTAGCCAATCAGGGAATTCAAACTCAATACATCAGGATCCTCCGTGAGCTGTATCGCGGATTCACTACCAGGATCTCACCATTCTACAAAGAAGTGATCATCCATGTAAAGAGATGGGTTCGGGAGGGTGATACCATTTCACCAAAACTCTTCAGTTGCCACCCTCGAGAATGTCATGCGACAACTGGAATGGGAACGAATGGGAGTGAAGATAGACAGTTGGCAACTACATCACCTCTGCTTTGCTGATGACATCGTTCTAATAACACCAAACATTAAACAAGTGGCACAAATGCTGGCTAACTTCCACCGGGAGTGTGGAAAGGTCGGACTACAGCTGAATCTCACGAATACAATGTTTATGAGTAACAGTCTTGTTCCTGGCATTCCATTCTCTCTCAACGAAATGTCCATCTCCGAATGCAACAGTTATCTATACCTACTTCAAGAAGTCAACATGATGAATGACCTGGCACCTGAACTGTGCAGGAGGAAGAGAGCGTCTTGGATCGCCTTCAAGAGTGTCGAAGAAATGGCTAAGAGGTCTAAGAACCTCCGGCTCCAGGCACATCTTTTCAATTCCAATGTTCTTCCTCCATTAATATACGCCTCAGAGACCTGGGCCCTACGAAAACAGGATGAGAATGCTAATCGGGTCTCCCAAAAGAGGAATCATAAAAGAGCTATGCTTGGAGTATCACGTTTCACTCAAAGAGAAAAAGAATCCGGAGTTCCGACCTCCATAGACAGTCAAGAATCAGGGACGCTGTCTTGGCAAGGCATCGAAAATAAGATGGGCTGGACATGTAATGAGATTTGGAGATGGCCGCTGGACTAGAGTCATTACCGACTCGATTCCACAGGACGTCAAAAGACCGCGTGGAGGCCCACCTACAAGATGGTCAGACTTCTTCGTCAATACCCTGAATGATCGGTTTGAGGCTCTTCGTGTTCCTAGAATGAACAGACGCCTTTGGGCTACACTAGCACGTGACAGGGAAGAATGGAGATGTTACTAGTGCCCGCTCAAGCAAATCAATGATTAATGGGAAGTCAAGTGATCAAGTGATATTTAAAAAAATGCTTTGCAAAAAAAGTATAGCAGAAGTGACATCTGCACTTGTTTGTTCATTGCAGCACTCTTTACAATAGCCAGAATCTGGAAAAGACCTGAGTGCCTGAGAAGAGATAACTTGTTAAAGATACTTTGGTACATCTACACAATGGAGTACTATGTAGCTGTTAGAAAAGATGATGTCATGAAATTTACATACAAGTGTTACTACATGGAAAGTATCATGTTAAGCGAAATGAGTCAGAAAGAGAGGGATAGACATAGAAAGATTGCATTCATCTAGGGAACATAAAGTAACAAAATAGGAGACTAACACCCAAGAGTGGCAGAGATTAGTACCAGGAGTTTTGCTCCATGGCTTGGAGGCCAGCCCCAAATTCTAGGGGAAAAGGGAACTCAGATAGAGAAGGGAGCACCAAATAAAGGGTGTTTGTAGGATCCTCCCAGGATGGGAGAAGCTTGCTGAAAGTAGACTATAGATCATACATGATTGCCACTCAATGCCTCTTTTGAAACCACAACACCCAAATGGAGAGAGAGAACAAAAGCCACAGGGGCAGGGTGGCATGGAGGTATTAGGGGTGGGAGGGATACAGGGACCCGTGGTGGTGGAAAATGGGCACTGGTGGAGGGATGAGTATTTGATCATTGTATAATTGAAACCCAAGCACAAAAATTTGTAAGGCTACAACTGTACCTCATGGTGTTTCACTAATAATTTTTTTAAAAAAATCCTTTGCAGATAAAACCCAGAGTCCCCAAAAATGCATGGCAAGTACTCTATTGTTGATCTAAAACCCTGTTCATTAATTTCTTTATAAAATTCCTCTACATATCAATCTCCCAGTGTTTTATGCCAAAACACTCTACTTTTGCTTCTTTTATAAATAACTTTTGTAATCTCTCCCTCTCTTTAGCTGCTCTTATCTTTCAACTTCTGTATATCTTGACATTTTCCTTATGTATCTTTGATTTTATTACAAACCAATTAATCATCTTCTTGACTTATTTTCTCCATCCTTTTCCAGAATCAGTATAATAAGATTCAATCATTATAAAGAACAAGCTATGTTTTAAATATATGCAAGAGAAAAGTTATTTAGCAAACTTGTTTACTCATGAAGAGTAATTGTCGCCAATATAATTAGCTCATATTACTAGTATTTATCTTAAAGTTATGTAAATATTTGCAGTTAATTAAATTCATGTGAATGCTGTGTGTAATTCAACAATTTAATGTGATGCATATATAAAGCATATAAAAAGGAAATGTAAGAAAATAGCTCTGCGAATTATATATTGACTGTATTTTCAAACAAAAATATTTAAAAGCTCCTCTAAATGGAGAACAACCTCCCCTCAAGAATAGGTGGCTATCCAGTCTAATGTTCCCTCCATTTCTCACCCCACCATTTGTTGATTGACATTTATGGTTTTAGCACATACACTTACCTTCTTTATGCATGTGCAAGAGACCTCTTATCTATACTCCTTTGTTACTAAGAAAGTTCTCTTTGATATTATTACTTTAATTTTTAATTTTTATTTATTTTTTCTTTTTATAAATTTATTTATTGAATCACCATGAGAGCAGTTACAAAGCTTTAGGGTTTAAGTCTCGGACATACAATGATGAAACACCTGTCCCTTCACCAGTGACTATTTTCCACCACCAAAAACTCCAGTATACACCCCATCCCACACCCTCCCCCTTCCTGTGGGGCAGATGATTTCCACATTACTTTCTCTCTACTTTGATTACATTCACTATTTTGACACCAAACCCACCATTATTATTTGGGATTTTACCCCAATACTCAGATCTGCTGAAAAAGCAGCAGTAGACAATTTGTTTTATATTGCTGGTTATGAATAACATAATATTTCACACAGCTGCAGTAGTGCACGCACAATTTTGGAATTCCAAAATTTTAACAATTAAATCTGGAGGGATTTCTTCCAAAATCTGCTGGGTTCCGAGATTTGTTCCTGAGTCTCTGGGATCATGACCATTAAGCCACTTGGTCAGAAGCCAGAGAGGCCGTTTGTGGGTGGCGGTTCAGGGTCTCATTGTGGTAGGGAGGAAAGGGCCAGTTCCACCCCCATCCTGTGAGGCCCCTCGTGTCTTGTCATTGCAGGCCCAAACTTGACTGTCCAATAGCCTCTGGAGGATGGCGGCCACCAAGCCGCCAGGTGGAACAGACCAAGTCATGAAACCTATTTCCACCTGGGGTGGCCCGACACCAGTAGCCTACTGTGGGGACCAGACACATTTCTGCCAAAAGTCGCTGGGTTCGAAGGTTTGTTTCTGAGTCTCTTTGATTATGGCCATTAAACAGCTTAATCAGGAGCCAGAGAGCCAGTTCGTGGATGGCAACTTGGGGTCTCATTAGGGTGGGGAAGTAAGGGCTGGCTCCACCCTTATCCCATGAGGCTCCACGTGTCTTGTCACTGTGGGCCCAAACCTGAACGTCCAATGGCCTCTGGAGGATGGTGGCCACTGAGCCGCCAAGGGGAACAAGCGGAGGGACAGCACACCCTGTCCCACCTTGGGTGGCCCAGCTCCTGTAACCTACTGCAGAACAAGACACATTTATGCCAAAAGCCACTGGGTTCCGAGATTTGTTTCTGTGTCTCTGGGATGATGGCCATTAAGCAGTTTGACCAGGAACTATAGAGGCCTTGCCTCCAATTATATAGCTGAGCCGGAGGTGGTTTGTGGGTGTCTCTCCCACATAGTTAACTTTTGGCCATTTATATTCTTGGTAAATTTTGCCCAAAGTTTTTGGGGTCTGGTCAAATGCACAGCAGCAATTTTGGGGTATATAGAAGTCTGAAGGCACCATCAGGCTGCTGATGCACTTGCCTCACAGGTATAGATAATAGTATTACTTTAGTTTGTAAAAGCCCTGTTTGTTGAAAAATGACTTTTGTAATGATAATGTGCTCCTATTATAAAGAGACCTCAAATCAGCTTAATTAAAGTAAGATCATGTATTGGAAAAAAATAAAAGAATAGGTGGCTACTTCTCCAAAATCAATGGCTATAAATAACAGCTATTTCTCTACAGTATAGGTAAAAATATTCAAAGAGGGGTCAGGGAGATAATACTGAGACATGTGCTAGATCCTGGTCTAAGGACTTTTTCAGTTTATGTTCTATAACAAGCAGATGATGTAAATGTCATTTGGCTATTACTAAAGAAGATAATATTGCTTTAGGTGGTTGGGAAAACAAATCATATGGAGATAGAAATTTTGTTATAAAGATATAGTCATGGCCTAGTCATCATAACAACTTAAATCATGGACACATGTAGACTTTGGATAGATCATAGGAATTTTACATAACAAATTAAGTTGTTGCATACAAACCAGCACTTCATCTAAAACTATGCCTTCCAAATCTTCCATATAACAGTAAATATTTCCATCTTCTCCATTGCTTAAAGCAAAGGCACATCCCTCCTCTATCTTTGCCCACCAATATACTTATCATCAACCAAATTCATGCACTCTATTTTCAAAATATATCCCTATTTCCTCTTCATGCTTATTGACATTTTCACTTTCTTATTTGCTGTAGTCTCTGAATTGCTCTCACTACTTTGTCTCTCTATACTATCTTCAATTCTATATAGTATAACCCTTATTATATAAAATATATTGAATTATTTAACCTTGTTCCTAACTTATTTTGAACAAAACCAGATATTTTTCAATTGATGCAACATGGTTATAAAAATTTAAGCTTTACGTGTTAGCCTTATAATACATTTTAATATGCTAACATATTTATTACCAGAAATCTACCCTTTACTAGCACACATTTGACATCTTTAACTCAATTTGCTCATCCATCTTCATTCATTTCTGGTAGTTGCAAATTTATTCTTATCGTATTGGAAGTTTTCTTATTTTATTTCTTCTTTGTCCGTTCTTTAGCTACTACATATGAGTGAAATTATACATTGGTGATATTATTTTTTACTTTATTCATCATGGTTTATAATAGTCTTATGGCAGAGTTTCATAAATAAAACATTACAGTGCCACAACCTCCAACAAATTCCCTCCAACATTCTCCTAGTGTAACTCACATCCTTTCCTTGTGGCAAGATTCCAACTGAAGACCAATTCTCAGTTTCTGTTGCCTCTAGGCGTCTTTTATACCCCCTACTATATTTCTCTATATCTCACATATGAGAGATTCTGTTCTATATATATCTGACTCTCTGCTTCAAATTAGTGCCACTCAGCATAAACACTCTTCATATCCATTCATGCAGAAGAAAATTGCATGATTTCATCTTAAACTCAAGTAGTATTCCATTGTGTATATGTACTATAGTTTGTTTATCCAGTCATCTTTTCTTACACACTTAGACTGTTTCCAGATTTTCGTTATTATAACTAGTGCTACAATGAACATAGTAGAGTAAATGTCTTTTCTAAATAGAGCTTCAGTTGCATTGGGATAGATTCAAAGTAGTGGAATTTCTGGGTTATATGAAAGCTCACTCCCTAGTTATTTTAGAAGTATCTATCTTGTTTTCCCAAAAGGTGGGATGAGTGAATATTTCCACCAGCAGTAAATAAGGGTATCACAGCATCTGAATATTGATTTGCGCAATTGTTTCTTAATAGTAACCTTAATAGTTTCTTAACCTATTATAGAGTTTCTTAACCTCTTTGAGAACTAAAATCAGAACTCCAGTCCCCCAATTAACCACTAACACCTCCAATTAACCACTAACATTCTAATTTGTAGCATTATCATGATGCATTAAATTTTCATTAAATTATTAAATGAATAATATTATTAGTAATGATATAGTGAATTTAGCATCTATCTTTTATGAATATGAACAATTATTTATTTTATGTACATAATTTTGACAGTTCATTCTTACATCATTGTTATAAGGCATTATTACTTACGTATTTCAATTTCCAAATAGATGTGGTCATTTTATATTCACATAGAAACAGCATGAAGCATTTTGTGAATGCTCATGAGTCCTCAACATCAGTGTTCCTTGTTGGTCAGTCTGGCACCCACAGTCAGAAATAATGTAATCAAACACAGAGGAGAATCATTGCTAATGAGACCTTTAAAAGATTAAGTGTTGTGATGGTCTGGTTTCATTGCACTGTCCGTCTGCAATCAGGGACCAGTAACTTGTCTAGTGATAGGGTACCTGCCTAGCATGTGCCAGACCTGGTTTTTCCCGATAACCTAGCCTCCAGAGCATCTATATTGTGTAACCCTGAAGATTCCTGAGCATTACTAGGTTGTCTGTGACTGTTCTCAGCACTGTAGGGTCAGAGCAGGAACATTAAACTGCCAGTTTCATTCCCAAATATCACTGAAATACTCCCTAGGACTCCTAGCACACCTGAACTTGGGAGATACCTGCCCCCAAATCATTTTTTTTAGTTCAGGCGTTAGGGCATATGGCTTTCTTGTGCTGTAGCAGGTTTTTCCAGGGAACACCACACGACTTCCTGAACATGACTGAGTGTAACATCAGAGGCCTCTGACAGAGCAAAGCATTATGCTCCAGTCCCCCAAGTACCACCTGGGGTGGCCCTAGTGACACCCTGTGCTGCAAGGCCAGGGCTCTGAACTTCCCACATAGTTGACTCAGAATAGTAGAGAGGCCTCCAAGTTCCCTTAGCATAGATTCAAGGACCCTCTCTTCCCAAAATACTTGTTCAATATTCCAGTTTATCTGATTTAACCCTCTACTTATAGCAGATAAATACACACAATCATAATATGGGGTGGTGATGGCAAGGGTGATGGTCCAGGAGGAAAGAAGGAGAGAAGGAAAAAGATATATTAAATGAGTTTTTAGAAAACAAAATTTCAGGGTGTGTATGTCTTCAGAAGCATAAAATGTTCATTGAGAGTCCAATAATATAGCTTTTTAGTATAGTACTTGCCTTAAATATATAAGAATCTGGGTTCAATCTTTGGGAAAGAGAGAAAAAAGAAAGAAAGAAAGAAAGAAAGAAAGAAAGAAAGAAAGAAAGAAAGAAAGGAAGGAGAGAGAAGAAGGGAGGGAGGGAAGGATAGAGAGAGAAGCAGGAAAAGAAAAAAGAAAGTTTATTTGGGGAAGAAAAGCTATGCTCCACAATATATTTCAAGTAATTTAGTTGTAGGGGGTTAACAACACATGTAAGTTTTAGAGGGGATTTCAGGGGTACCTTTTTATGACATTTTTAATGTTCCACAGGCTCAAAGCTTATTATTTTCTGTATCAAGACTTTCATTATACAATGCTCTGTAAGTCCTTTACCCTGGTAAAACACCTGAAGGCTGCCCGAGTTAATTAAGTTTTTCATTAACTTTTTATCTCTGTTATCATCCACTTTCAATATGATGGAAAGTGTTTTCTAGTAACAAATTTAAGTGGGGATCACATAAACCAATTTGGTATGCTTCAGTTATCCTTTGGCTTTTATTAGATTGGGCTGTTATCAGTCAGAAGAGAAGGTAGTTAGAACAGGATATGATCTCCAACTTAAAGTAGTTTAAACTTTGCTACCAGGGCAATTCTGTAGTTGATCTAGTTTATATAATTTACTTTAAAAACAATAAAGTTTTAGTACTCATCATTTCACATTAACACCCTTGTGTTTGAAAGCTGCCCACATCAAATCACATCATTTTAACATAATTATGAGTATGCTAGGAAATAAAAGTGTAACTTACAGTAAACTGAAGTCATAGAATAGTATTCTAAGAGTGCTTTTGGCAACGAACTAATCCAAGGCGTTAAATAGTTTTAATGGAGAAATTCTTTACTTAAATATTGTAAAATTAAAGATAAAAATCTAAAATAGGTGTTAATGATAATGACTCTAATAAGCACAATTGAATAGCATTAGCTGAATATTAGGCATTATTATAAACTCTATAAGTGAACCACTCATTTTACCTTAACACAATGCTCTATTAAAATCATTATTCTGCACATGAGAAAAATATACAAGAGGATTAATAAAATATTTGTAAGTGGTAAAGACAGGATTGAGAGTTTGTTAGGCTAACAATCTGTTCTAGAATTGACTACCCACCATTGTCTCTCTAAAATAAAGGATATTCATTCAAGTTCTAGGGAGATAATCTATACCATATTGAAAAGAAACAATCCAAATATCAATATTAGACCAGACAACTGTCCTTTTCATGAAGTCTGCTAGGGATTCTCAAAGGAACATATAGCTTTAAAGCTTTAACCTGAGTCAGCCATATTCAAGGCTTAAGCCTAAACCTCTGTACTATCTTTACTGCCCCCAAACCAACCTTTTAAGCTAAGAGAAAAGCATCCCAATTGCATGGAAAGCTATGTCTACCTCTCTGGATCTTTTCAGCATCTGGAGAAGTATCAACCTGCATCTTCTTCCAGGGAAAAACTGTTTAAGATCTTCAAATAAACTTTAATAAATAAGAAGTTATGCTAATACTTATCCTCCAATCAGACATTTAAGTCATTCACAGTTTTCATTATATTGCTCCTATTTTAAGTAAATTTTTCAATAGTAAACATTTCTATACTTTGTGAACACATTTAATATTTTAAGCAATACTGTGAATTGTTAGCACAGTGGTTGGTAGTTGATCAAGAACTTTTCCAATACGTATTTCTCAATGGCTATTATAAAACCTCTTTAAAACTCCTATTTCTGTTTTTAATGTCACACTCCTTTTTGTTTTTTTTTTGGCCACACATATCAGAACCCCAAGACATTTGCACTCATTGCAGCAGGGGATATTATTAAGGAATAAATGTATGCAAACATTTTTCAAAAGCTACTATTCCTGGCATATAGGAGATTTATAGAACTTATAATTAAAAAACACACTATCAGAAAAGAATAAAGTGAGAAGAGTTGAAGAGACACATTCACAAACAACATGTACATATGGCCTATAGACACGTAATAAAATGCTCATCATAAGTGATTATCAGGGAAATGCCAATTAAAATGTATAATTACCTTCTACTAGTGATAATGGCCTAAACAAAAATAAACATGCCACAGAGACAGGGTGGGAGGGGAGATGGGGGATGGGAGGGATACTGCGATCCATGGTGGTGGGAAATGGACACTGGTGGAGGGATGGGTATTTGATCATTGTATAATTGAAATACAAACATAAAATTTGTAAGTCTACAACTGTACCTCATGGTGTCTCACTAATAAAAATTTTAAAAAATTAAAGCAGAAATTAATAAGTTGCAATAAAAATCCAAAAGATATAAAAATATATAAATAAACAGTAATGACAAATAATGCTGACTGGGTTATGTAAAAGAATGAACCTTTATTTATTGTTGCTAAAATGTAAACTGTTTCAGTGTCTATGAAAAACAGTATAGAAAATTGCTACAAATAATGTGAAAATTAAGGAACTGTGGAGAGAGTTCTTATAACAGGATCACATGCTCTGTATATTGGAGGCCCGGGTTCCATCCCAAACAACACATGGTCCCTAGGCACAACTAGAAGTGTCTCCAAAACACTAAGCTAGGAGTAAGTAGGTCCTGAGCACTGCCAGATGTAATCTCAAAACTGAAAAAGTAGCCTTTCAAAATAGAGCTACAATATGATATAGCAACTCTACTACTAGGAATATATTCCAAGAACAAATCAATAAAACATGAATTATAAAAAATATGCCCATTGCAGTGTTATTTACAATAGCTAATATTTGGAAACAACCCAAATACCTAATAACAAATTAATGAATAAAGAAAGGATAATGTCATTGTATAATCGAAACCCAAGCACAAAAAATTGTAAATCTGCACTGGTGGAGGGATGGGCACTTGATCATTGTATAACTGAAACCCAAGCACAAAATTTGTAAGCCTATAACTGTACCTCATGGTGTTTCACTAATAAAAAAAGAAAAAAAATTGTAAATCTACAATTGTACCTTATGGTGTTTCACTAATAATAATAAAAAAAATTTTGATTTGTAATGGTGCTGAGATTTAAGCACTTAGTATAAATTAAAATTTTCTGAAGCTTTCCAAGTTTTGTGAAAACTATGCCAAATCTTTTTAAAGTTAAGATAATTATGGTTAATAAAAGTTAGATTTTGTTAAAAAATTAAGTCAACTGCAGAGGTAAATGGAAAAATAAAATCATTGTTGTTAAAAAAAAAAGAAAGGATAATGTATGTATATGCCATTCAATATTACTCACCTATAGTAAAGGGTAAAATCCTGCTCTCTATAACATGAATTGAGGTGAAATTCAAGGGTGTCATGCTACAAAAAGACAAAATTATTTCACTAATATGTGCTGTATACAAAAAACAAATCAAAGCAAATAGTTCATAGACAATGTAAAGAACAAAGCTGAAGTTAACAAGGGAAAAAGGAAGTAGGTAGGAATATACCTATGGATGAATTTTGACA
The DNA here is from genome assembly GCF_029834395.1 of Sorex fumeus. NCBI lineage: Eukaryota > Metazoa > Chordata > Mammalia > Eulipotyphla > Soricidae > Sorex > Sorex fumeus. Next base: position 10,647,653 of record NW_026606115.1, read on the forward strand.
TTTTAAAAGGAATTTTGACACTTTGGTAGTGAATGTAAACTAAAACATTTATACTCTTATAAATCAATGCTATCTCAATAAAAATAAAGTAAAATAAATATTTTCAAAATGAACTGTAAAGAGAACCTCTTACCATCATGCAGCACAGAAACAGACCATAAGAAATACTGTGGCGCTCCTTTCTATTTTTTTGTGGGGATGGTCACACCTGGTAATTTTCAGGGGTTCCTCCTGGCTCTGCACTCGAGTTACTACTGGCAGTGCTCAGGGGACAGTATTGGATGCCAGGCATTAAACCCGAGTTTGTCACATGCAAGACAAATGTTCTACTCACTGTACTATCGCTTTGGCCCTCCCTTAGCTCTTTAGAACCACATTATTAATTTTAATACTCCTTATGATGATAGTGTACTTTATCCCATTTTCTAAAGACTGTTTCCTTGCTGCTAAGTTTAGTGAGTTAGTTCTAAATATTAGCCCTATTTTGGATGTGGGGTATACAATTTTAATTTTAGAATTTCTTTCACTGTGCAGAATCTTTTTAGTTTGATTTAATTCCATTTGTTTGCTTTTGCTTCTGTATCCCTTATCTTTTGAGTCAAATCCCTGAACATATCATGGAAGCTATTATTAGAAAATATTTTGCTGTATTTTTCATCACAAGTATAGCTTTGGGTCTAACATTCAAATTTTTATTTAACTGTCGTTTTAGAATTAATTTACCAACCTTCCTATTCCAATTTTGATTGTGGGTGGCAAAATCCAATAGGTATACATGAGACCCAGCCCTAGACAGAACATATTTCCATCACAAGGTGATTCATTTATACCTATACTCACTCAGACTGGGTCAATTTAGAGGCATCAGTGAACCAAATGTGCATATATGCGAATATGGAAGTGAGACAGCATAGACAGAGAAGACCCACACAGACATAGGATGAACACGAAAGCTCTGCTAGAATGTAGCTTGGAAAATGTTTTTATCAGCATTTTTTGAGGAACATCTGTACAGCTTATTCTTCTACATCATCATATGAGTTTCTATTTGTCCACATCCTCCGTAAAAATTGGTATTGCCTTTATGAATTATCTAGTTTTTTCTTGTATTTCACTTCTGTGGTTATTAATGAGCATAGGACATCTTATGCTTCACAGCATTTTTATCTGTATAAATATATTTTTAAATATGCATCTCAAAATAAATTTAGATTCTTAGGAAATTTGCAGAAAAAATCAGTTCTCTTTTCTCCTTCATATTTCTTTTCTTAATATATAAAATTATTATTCATCTCATTAACTGCTGTCAGAACAGAGACTAGAAAAGATTCAAGTCACTGCAGAACATCATGCTTATTTTGGCAGGAAGAAGGTAGAACAATACTTAGTTGTCAAACACTACCCAATGGAAATAGTGCCTCTGTCAGTTTGTAGATAACAATTTGGCAACTTCTATTTTTGTAGCAAAAAGACTTCAACTGGATTTCAAGCAGTAACTCAGGCAGAAAATTAACTCACTCAGCTATAAATCGTTTTTGATTGCCGCAGTAGAACCAAGTATGGGGATAATTTTTGGAATTTAATTTGTTTCATGGCCTTACCTTCTCCCTTTCTAAAATGATCATTTCAGTTTCCTCTGTCATAAGATCTAAAATTCCCTCATTCTTCTTTTGGAAATGTAAGAATACCTAAGATTTTCATTTTATAATGAGTATTCTCTTTGCCAAATGTTTTTAATACATACATGATCAGATTTAATACACAGTTACTCATTGATGAAACAGAATTTCATTCAGGCAGTTATTCTTCAGAGCCCAGGCCAAACAACACTTCATGACAGCAGTTACTATTAACTCATGATTTATATCCTCACAGGTATTCCTATTCTACACTAGTACACTAACTCACATACATACTACAATGCTTGAACTAAAGGAACTAAATTATTTGATAGTAGTATTTTATGGGCAATACATACTTTTTTGATGTCTTTATATTTTATGTCTTTTGATGTCTTTATATTTTAAAAGGTGATTATTTTACAAAATTTCAAATAAGGGGACTGGAGCGATAGCACAGTGGGTAAGGCATTTTCATTGCATACGGACGACTATGTTCTATTCCCAGCATTCCATATAGTCCCGCGAGCACCACCAGGAATAATTACTGAGTGCATGAGCCCTGTGCATCGCTGGGTGTGACCCAAAAAGCAAAAAAAAAAAAAAATTCCAAATAAGTTTGGGAAATCTCCCACCCTTGTCCCAGTTAATTCATTTCCCCTCCGTTGCCCCATTCATGGTCATTTACATTTTAAGTTTTTAATGCAAATATAGGAAAAGATAAACAAATCTTACTTATTCCTCTTTTACAAAAAGATATCATACACAGTAAATGTTGCATAAACTACCAAAGTTTTCTCTAATATAAAGTATGCTGGAAGCCTTTCAGTTATGATGTACTTAATCATTTTATTTTACAATGTTTTTGCATATATACCATATTTTTATTACCTAGTCCTGTAAGGAATGACATAGGTTGATCTCATAGTTTGGTATTCTTGTAAACAATGCTGAAAAGTATAATTAAATATATTCATAAACAAATATTAGAGATAGATTTATGACAGGAATAGAAGCAATCATTTGATGACTCTTCCACAGTTTTCCCATACAAATCAACTCTAGAGTCACAACTCCTATGTCAGGTCACCTTCTCTTTCCTTTTGACCTCCATCCTCACCTCACTTTACTTCAGTACCAACTGTTCCTCATTCTTTGCTGGTGCCTGTGCCTGTGCTAACTCCTGCAATTGCAATATCTGCAAATGTACCTCCTGTGCTGCCTCGGGGGCTATGTCAAGTGTTATCAGGGTTCTGTGTACAAAGGGTGTCAAAGAAATGCAGCTGCAGTGATTAAATTTGGGAGAGAACATTAATCTGTGTAGTATCATTTGCTGCCTTCTTTGTAATCTGAAAGATATGAATTACATAAAAGTTGTTGATATAAAAGTAAGATAAAATGAATCAACTCTAGGAATCATTTGAAAATAGGCAAAATAGGAAAGTTATAAACACTACCATGCTCCACCTACCCTTGTCACAAAAAACTTACCTCTATCTGTTATTCTAAAGGAAGAAAATCATGTAATTGTTTCACACACTGTTAGATGTTAAAATAGGTTTTGGCATTAGCATAAAAAAAATTTTTTTCAAATGGATGATTTCTGAAAATTTTGCAAGTGGGTAAAAGTTAAAGAAAGTGATTTGGGATGAAATATTTAACTTTTCTTTTACCTCCAAAATACATCTACGCAAAGTATCTCCAAATTATATCTACGCAAATACCCTACTTAATTATAGGATAATTTTAGTAAAACAAGGTGTGTATTGTAAAGAAATTCAATGATTTTGATGTTTGAATCACGTCAACATAATGTAGCTTGGCTTCTGTCTTTTAAAGAGCATGGTATAAAGAATACCAACTATAACCTAAGTGATTATTTTCTCCAAGTTTTATGAAAAAGATTTTATTCACTGAGGCTGATAGTTAGGGAGGTTATTTGTATAATTGTTTTGGTTTACTAGTTGAATTCATATTTGGGGGAGTGAATAAACAAGAAAATACAAATTAGAATTTTGAAAAATATATATGATTATGTTCTACTTCGCCGGGTCTTTTGTGTCCTACCAGGCATTTTATTGATTAACTAGATATCATAATCCAGTACGGCAACCCTAAAGGAAGATGAGCACAATAATGAAGGCTTTAAAGTATTTCCGACTTACGGGAACAAAGGCAGAGCTGCAAACCAATGGAACAGGGTTGAATATACTGACATCTCCCCCCAAACATATGATCATCTAATCTTTGATAAGGGAGCAAGAAATGTGAAGTGGAGCAAGGAAAGCTTCTTTAACAAATTGTGCTGGCAAACTGGACAGCTATATGCAAAATAATGGGCTCAGATCTCTGCCTAACACCATGTACAAACGTAATATCAAAACGGATTAAAGACCTCAACATCAGACTGGATTCATAAGACATTGAAGACAAGGTTCACAAAACCCTCCATGACATTGAAGCACAGAGAATCTTCAAATATTTCATGCCACTGGCCAAACAAGTGAAAACAGAAATAGAAAAATGGGACTATCTTAAACTAAGAAGCTTCTGCACCTCAAAAGAAACAGTGACCAAAATACAGACAGTCTACAGAATGGGAAAGAATATTTGCCCAATACTCATCTGACAAGGGATTGATATAAAGGATATACAAAGTACTGGTTGAACTCCACAAGAAGAAAACATCCAATCCCATCCAAAAATGGGGCGACGAAATGAACAGAAACTTTCTCAAAGAAGAAATCCAAATGGCAAAAAAGGCACATGAGAAAATGCACTACATCATTAATCATCAGGGAGATGCAGATCAAAACAACAATGAGATATCATCTCACACCACAGAGACTGGCCCACATCCGAAAGAACAGAAGCAACCAGTATTGGCGCGGATGTGGCAAGAAAGGGATTCTCCTTTGTGTAAACTCACACAAAAGGGGGCACAGCACACAGCAGCGGTGGCTCTATCTCTCCCGCCACGCACGTTCGGTAGTCTCACCCTTCTTCCACCCCGGGGAGGTCGATGGCGATGGTCAGGCGAAGGAAGGAATGAGGGCCAGACTGATTGGTCTTAGTCGCAGTTTATTCCAGTCCTCTCTCCATCTACACCAGTCTCTCTTCTCTGCCTCTGCTCCGCTTCTTCCTCCCCCATGCTACTTCATTCTCCTTCTCCATCCCCCTTCATCCTCCTTCTCATCCTTCTGACCCCTTCTTCTTCCTTCTCATCCCCCAGCCCACTCTTCTAGAACAGTTCAATCCCAAAGCATGAGGGGTTGGGGTAATCATTACACATAGGTGTGGTCACAATTACACATAGGTGCGCCCCCTTTTGTGTGAGGGATAGAAATCTTAGCCTCAGGGAAAGCCGCTCCTAGGACAGATCCTCATTATCAGATCAATTCACCCTAGAGCAGATTCTCCTGGGTGTGTTTCTCCTCTCCTTGTCTAGCAAACATATAAGCATATATAATATAAATCATTTTGTATGGATACAGTAAGAAATATCTTAAACTTATAGAATTGCTCTCCTAGGGCCATCTCGATCTCAGAGTACAGTGCTCAGGCCAGATAGTCATCCTCCCAGGATGAGAGATGCATGCTGAAAGTATACTATAGACCAAACATGATTGCCACTGAATGGTTCTTTTGCAAACCACAGCAACCAAAAGAGAAAGAAAATAAAAGGGAATGCCCTGTCACAGAGGCAGGGTGGGATGGGGGGATGGTGTGGTGGGAGTGATACTTGGATCATTGGTGGTAGAGTATGGGCACTGGTGGAGGGATGGGTACTTCATCATTGAATAACTGAAATCCAAGCACTAAAATTTATAAGTCTACATCTGTACCTCATGGTGTTTCTTTCACTAATAAAAATTAAATATATATATATATATATATATAAAGTACCTCCTACTTGGATTTAAAGTACAATTCCATTGTTGAATAGTTCACCTAAAATAAGACAATGATATGATACATAAATGAACCATGTGTATTAAGAGCTCAGTAAATGTTAAGCACTTTATTTTTACACATCTTCACTAAACTGTGGATTATTTAAAACAACATGGGGCATAAATTTATCTCTCTGTTCTACTTTTAGCTGAGCACTGGATACATAAGTAACAAATGTTGACTAAATGTATGAATAGAAACTAACAAGCAGTGGACACTGTATCCTCCCTTAGAAGAAGTGTTGGTATACCATATATTTCTCTGATGTGTTAGAATAAGAAAATAAGGGACCAGAGAGATATTATAGAGGGTAAGGCACTTGACCTGGATGCAGCTGATCCGTATTCCATCCCCAATATCTCATATTGTACCCCCAGCATCGCTGGGAGTGATTCCTGAGTGCAGAGCCAGGAATATCTCTGAGCATCCCCCGGTGTGGTCCACAAAACAGCAACCACAAAAACACAAAAGATAGGTAGTAGTATAGGTTAAAATTTCCCTACTTTCAATAAGGACATTGATCTGTCTCCTTTAATTTTTTTCTTTTATGATATAAATATATTGATTTATGCATGCATAAGCTACTCAGTTATAATGAGAATCATTAAAGTATTACTTATTCAACATTAAATTTGAACTATATGTAAGAACCAGTTAAACATTTACACATCATTGCAGGCTATATTTTCTCTGAAATGATACTATACTTTTTCAATAAGATTACATACTTGTTCTCTCTAGGTATTTTTCTTACTATTCCATAACATTTATTCAATCAAAATCACAAGATTTTGAAACTGTCCATAGCAGTTTTATTAAAACAATCATGATACCACCTAAGTATACTTGTTTTTGAAATAATTATTTCTGTATATATGTATTTGGTATATGTATAATTTTCCATTTGTAACATTTTATCATAAATATATTCATAAATAGGAAGTAAAATATCTGTTTAATTTTTGACCAAGCAACATTTTATGTTCATAAAATAAAGTTATTAGTTATTATAGGAAAAATATTTATTGCCTTGTCAACTCTTTGTTCTCCTTCATTTAACCCTGAATACTTTGATGAACAATCTTTTGTTTTTTTTCTTTCAATAGAAATCACTTTAATTTTGGAAATAAAAAATACGGATACTAGATGGTAACTAACTGAGAAAAACAGGGCATTATATAAGACAGCTAGAAACAAAGTAGATTGCAGGTAAATAGACAAACCTTATGACTAATCAAGATATTGAGGCAAACGGTAGAATGTCACTGTCACTGTTCTCCCATTGTTCATTGATTTGCTCAAGCAGGCCCAGTAACATCTCCATCAGGAGACTTGTTACTGTGTTTGGCATACTGAATACGTCACGGGTAGCTTGCCAGGCTTTGTCATGTAGGCGAGATACTCTCAGTAGCTTGCCAGAATCTTTGGGTGGGGCGGAGGAATCTAACCCGGCTCGGCCGGGCTGGCTGTGTGCAAGACGAATGCCCTACCGCTGTGCCATCGCTCCAGCCCAAATGGTAGAATAGTAAAGGTAAAGGTAAAGGCCCTCCCGTTGATCATCGATTTGCTCGAGCGGGCCCAGTAATGTCTCCATTGGAGACTTTGTTGTTACTGTGTTTGGCATGTTGAATACTCTCGGTAGCTTGCCGGGCTCTCCGAGAGGGGCGGAGGAATCGAACTCGGGTCGGCCATGTTGGCCGCTTGTAAGGCGAACGACCTACCGATGTGCTATCGCTCCAGCCCAGAATAGTCAATATTTTATAATATTTATAATTATAATAATTATAATCATATAATTATAATATTTATAATTATATTATTATAATTATATAATTGTACTAATTATAATTATATAATTATAATTATAATAATAGTCAATATTTTATAATATAAACAAATTTTGTCTAGATTATACCCCCCGTGGTGGAGCTAGATTTCAAAATACAAGTGTGTTTATTAATCCACAGAAACAGAGCATCCGCAATAGGTTTAATATTGACTGGTGGGATGGAGCCTGAGTTACACCCAGAAGTGGTCAGGAACTAAGTCTAGTTTCCCTGCTCTGTGCTTACAAGTGACTCTCGTGGTGTTTATTGGACAATGTGTGGTACCAAGGATTCAGACCATGGTTGCTATTACCACAGACGTATGAGGCAATCACCTTAATCACAGTGACATTTCTTTAACTCCACAGTCTTCATATTCTAAAATAATATGTTTTTCTAAGGGACCAAGTATATGGCATTGCTGATACAACAAACATACTCATACCACATGATCCCACATAACATAACACATGACCCCAGAAGGACTAGCAGGAGTATCCCTGATGGCCTCCAAGAACCACAGAGATGGCACCTATAAGAAAATGGACCTGAAGGTCGATCTGTACCTGTGAGGCAAGTGCACCAGCAGCCTGAAGGCACCATCAGACCTTCAGATACCCCAAAATTGCTGCTGTGCCTTTGGTCAGACCCCAAAAACTTGGGGCAAAGTTTACCAAGAAAGTCAACAGCCAAAAGTTAGGTATGTGGGAGACACACCCATAAACCACCTCTGGCTCAGCTATATAATTGGAGGCATGGCCTCTCTGGTTCCTAATCGAATTGCTTAACAGCCATGATCCCAGAGATGCAGAAACGAATCTCAGAACCCAAAGACTTTTGGCAGAACTGTGTCCTGTTCCTGCAGTAGGTTATTCCAGGTGGGAATGGGTTTCGTGTCTTGGCCTGTTCCCCCTGGCAGCCCAGTGACAGCCATCCTCCAGAGGCTACTGGACAGTCAGGTTTGGGCATGCAGTGATGAGACATGCAGGGCCTCACCAGTTGGGGGTGGAACTGGCCCTTTCCTCCCTATCCCAGCGAGACCCAGAGTCACCGCCTACAAACGGCCTCTCTGGCTCCTGATCAAGCTGCTTAACGGCCATGATCCCAGAGACTCAGAAACAAATCTCGAAATCCAGCAGCTTTTGGCAGAAATGCATCTGGACCGCATATAAGGTGGCCGCCGCCTTAGAGCTTATTGGAAAGCCATGTATGAGCCAGCGGTGACGGGGCAAGTTCAGTCTCATGGGAAGGGGGGAAGTACTGGCTCATCCTTCACGCCCTACCGAAGTCATGAGTTGCCCCCCACAAGCGGATCTCCAGCACAGCCATGGCTCCAGAGGCAAAAGGACTTAATCCAGAGCCCGGCAGCTTGTGGCAGAAAAGTGAATGGTCCATGCGTTAAACTACAGAGCCATGCCTCCCCAGGAGGGAAAGGGTGTTGCTACCTTCTGCTTCCCCCCCACCAGCAGCAAGGTGGCCACCACCTCAGAGCTTCTTGGAAAGCCAGGTATGAGCCAGCAATGACGGGGCAACTGCAGTCTCATGGAAAGGGGGACAGTACCGTCTCGTCCTTCACACCCTACCGAGGTCACGAGTTGCCCCCCCACAAGCAGATCTCTGGCACGGCCATGGTTCCAGAGGCAAAGGACTTAATCCAGATCCCGGCAGTTGCGGCAGAAAAGTGAATGGACCATGCATTATACTCCAGTGCCATGCCTCCCCAGGAGGGAAAGGGTGTTACTCCCTTCCACATTTCTCCCCCCTGGCAGCAAGGTGGCTGCCGCCTCAGAGCTTATTGGAAACCCAGGTATGAGCTGACAGTGATGGGACAACTGCAGTCTCTTGGGAAGGGGAACAGTACCAGCTCGTCCTTCATGCCCTACCGAGGTCACAAGTTGCCCCCAGGAACGGCTCTCTGGCACAGTCATAACACCAGACGTACAGAAACCAATCTCGTAATTATCTGGCTCTTTGCAGAAATCAAAAATCATTATATGATTCTCATAACCAGCTATAGAAAACAAAGTACTTCACAATGCCTTTTCAACAATTCTCATTGTTGGGGGGGGGAATTCTAAACAATAATGGTGCATCTTTTGTGAAAATAATGAATGTAATCAATGTTGAGAAGAGTTAAATGGAAATCATCTGCCTCACAGGCATTGAGAGGGGTGGGAGTGGGAGTATATTGAGGTTCTTGGTGGTGAAAAATGAGTACTGGTGAAGGGAGAGGTGTTTGATCATTGTATGACCGAGACTTAAACCTGAAAGCTTAGTAACTTTTCACACAGTGATTCAATAAATAAATATAAGAAGAAAAGTAAATAAATAAATAAATAAATAAAACTATGAAAAAAATTAAGGTGGAGTTTATGCCCAAATCAATCAGCTAATCGGTGGCTGAATAAATAGCAGTACTTCTACATAAATAAATAAATAAATAAAGCGTAAAATAAAAAAAAATGGACCAGAGTCCATAAAATACATTGAGGAAAACATATGTGAACTTTCCAGGATATTAATCTCAGAGGTGTCATCAATGATTTGACTCCATTGGAAACACAAAAAAATGACGACATCAAACTGAAAAGTTTTTCATGGACAAAAATCTCTGGCTAAAATGAAAAGAAAATTTACTAAATGGGAGAAAATATTTTCAAAGAATACATAGAAAAATGACTAATAGCCAAGTTATATAAATCACTCACAAAGTAAAAAAACATAATAACCCATTCCAGATATGGGGAAAGGAGGTGAACAGATGTTGGTGTTTGAGCACCTGATATTCTTATTGAGAATCTCCTGTGACAATTATTTGCAATCTGAAACTATGTATGGAGATATCTTCAGCGGTTAAATATGAATACTTAAAGACAATTTATGGCTTTTCTGATATGGCTTTTCTGATATTGTATCTTCTCTATTTCTTTTGTGTTATTAGCCAATTCCACCATATATTTGGCAATTTTAAATGACCTAAGTTTTGTAAAGTGTCACTTCTACTTCTTGAAGTCTAATATGTTGAACTGCTTTGCCCTTTTCTTTATGATATTTCACCCGGGGTAGAGCGATAGAACAGCAGATAGGGTGTTTGCCTTGCACGTGGCCAAACAGTGTTAGATTTCCAGCATCCTATATGGTTCCCTGAGCACCGCCAGGAGTAATTCCTGAGTGCAGAGCCAGGAATAACCCCTGAGCATTGCCAGGTGTGACCCAAAAAGGAAAAAAAATAAATATTTCACCTAAGTGTCCATAAGTCTCCAGTCTTCTTTAAATATATTTATCTTATGGGATAAAAAAGTTGACGTACGTATTTCCAATGAAATACTACCTTCATTTTTACTCATGATTTTCAATGAAGTAATCCATTCTAGGAAAAAAATAATGGAGCTTCAAGTTATGCTAAGTGAGATAAGAGAAAGACTATTATTATATATTTTCATTCTTATGTGGAAGATGAATTTTAAAAAGAAAACTGACACATAAATGAAACTAACTCCCAGACAGGAAAAATAATATATGGTTATGAGAGGAAGGGATGTTCAGGAGTCTTTTAGGGTGTAGTATGACACTAGAACTTAGGATGTGGCTTTGTGAATCCTATACACAAAAATTCAAGGGTAAAACCATATTCTGAACCTTTATCAAATTGAAAGCGAGCATCAAATAAAATTCAGTAGGGTAAAATATAAAGGGCAGGGGACTGGAGCGATAGTACAGCTCATAGGGCGTTTGCCTTGCACGTGGCCCATCAGGGTTCGATTCCCAGCATCCCATATGGTCCCCGAAGCACTGCCGAAGTAATTACTGAGTGAAGAGCCAGAAGTAACCCCTGTGCATCTCCGGGTGTGACCCCAAAAGCAAAAATAAATAAATGGCAAATTAAAATAAAATATATATGCATATACCTCTGTTGGAAATAACTTACTTAAGAGTTTGATGGTACCCCAAGTACTGTCAGCAGGAATACCTTAGTACAGAGCCAGGAGTAATTACTGAAGATTTCCAGGTGTAGTCTCCAGACAAAACAAAAGATAGCAAAAATGACAAACATTTTGATAAAAAAACTGACAAGGCAAGCTAAAACACAAAATTCTGTTCATATAATTAATACTTATATTTTTGTCTCTCCACAAAGAGGTTAATTTCATAGAATAGCTTATTATTATGGTTATTAAAATATTCATAGGGTCATGAATATAAGATCATAAAATGTTTAAAGCATCATTTACTGGTAGTTAAATATCTAGGGACAAATCTCTTGACTAGTAAGCAATTTTAACCAATTATCAAGAGTCCATGTGACATTAGCAGTATTCAAAAACTTAGGAAATATAAAAGGTCCTATAATTAATTTCTTACAGGTATAAAAATTACTTAATAGAATAATATGAATAATTTTTCTTTGAATCCTAATTTACCAAGAGTGACTATTATATTTTGGTTTCTATATTAAATACAGTTTAAAGTATTTATATAGACCAGCAATATAACTCAAGTGGTATAACTCAAGCCACTGAAAGAATTTAAAAATGTCTTTACAAATGATTTTTTAAAAGTCTTAAAACTTAAGACTTTAAAAATGTCTCATCATTCTGTATTTAAATCAACAAGCTAAATTTTTTAACCAGAGAGATAGGACAGAGACTAAAGTCCTCCCCTTATGAGCTGCCAACAATGGATGGTATCCCCCCCACCACGTATGGTCCATTGAGCACCTCCAGAGGTCATCCTGAACATAGATCCAGAAATAACCACAAGCACCAACAGGTTTTGCCTCCCTGCAAAAAATTCAAAATCCTTGGGAATATCTAAGAGCCCTATGCCCACCCAGAAACCATGGATATTCAACCCCTGTTCACCACCTTGACCCACCTACTGCCTAGTGTCCTCTGCTTGGTGAGGAAACATGCCTGGAATCCCAGTAGCCAATCATTCCAATCTCAGTCAGGATTTCTGCCCACCTCCTCACCATTGGAGGCAGCTGCAGGCCCAGAAATAAAAAAGAAGCAGAAGAACCCACCTGCATTAATGAACTTCAAAATCCCTGAGTGACACCCTAGTGCAGAAGATCTCTTTAGTTTCCCAGATCAGAATTTCAAAAGCAGTGATTCAGTTGCTTACTAAAATAAAGTAAACAGTACAGGAGAATTACAACACGGGGAAAAATGCATCAAGCACAAATCACTGATCTGAATAAATAGTAGAAGAACTAAAAAATACTACAAAATATTTTTAATATTTTTTAAAAAGGAGAAGAATGACAGAAACAGGGGGATGAATCAGTTAAGTGGAAGACAAGATGCATAAAACTATCAAAAAAAAAGCAAAGAAGAAAAAAATTAAAGTAAAATGAAGAAAATATCATAGAACTATGGGAGATCCTATGGGAGAAATAACATGCAAATCATAGTGCACCCAAAAAGAAAAGAAAGAAAGATGGAAAAAAGTTTTGGTGAGAATAATTAAGGAAAAAACGTCCCCATCTTGAAGACTGACTTAATATTCTGATCCCAGAAAGTTAAGAGTACCAACCAGAATAAACCTAAACAGAAAATCAGGATATATAGTAATTAAATTTCCAATAGGCAAAAATAGAAGTAATATCTTAAAAGCAACAAAAGCAAACCCAAAAATTGCCGATAAAAGAACCCCCCAAGATCAGATCAGATATTTTGAATGAAACGCTATAGATTAGAATGGTTTATTTCTAACACTGAATGGAAACTTTCATCCAATTAGATTATCATTAAAATTTGATAGTGCAACACAAAATTACGTTCATAAACAAATGAAATACAAAATTTTGTTCACAAACAGCATCACCTGGGCACTCCAGATGGAGCAGGTATGCTCTCCCACCTACTCCAGATAGAATCCCAACAACCAAGAGTTTCCACAAGCAAGACTCAGGTATGCAGATTCCAAGACTTAATTCCCAGGCCTCTTGGCAGCAGAGGAGCCAGGCTGCCCCTCCCTGGATTGCCACCCGCTCAGCAGCCTGGCTGTCACGTCCACAATCTGCTTCCAGTTACCATCTTAGTGCACCAACAGCCCTGGTCCAGAGACTCCCAATTGAATCCCCAAATGAATTATTGCCTAACAGAGATGTCTCTGGAACCCAAGCATTTACAATCCAAAAGTGTGCGGGTCTCATGATATTCAAAATGAGCAATGGAAAATAAATTATCTAGCTTCTGCCCCTGGCTTGAATGGTGGTGGGAAAATTTGAGCAAAACATAGTGGCTCAAAGTAGAGAGTATTGGGGAATTTTCTGCCATAGAGGCAGGGTGAGAACTGGGATGGCGGGGGGATACTGGGGACATTGGTGGTGGAAAATGCATAATTGTGGAAGGATGGGAGCTCAATCTTTGTTTGGATGAATCTCAAACATGAAAGCTTTGTCACTAGAAAGCACTGTAAATCGGGGATGTGACTTAGTCATAAACTACAGCCTTTGCATTTGGGAAACCTTGTATCAATCCCAGGCACCACACACACACACACACACACACACACACACACACACACACACACATTACACCAGCACTACAAGAAGTACTAAGTGGTCTAGTATAAAGGGTTAAAGGAACAATGGTTAATTACAAAAAAAATTTAGAACCCATACAAAATGATGGCATTAAATTCCTTTATATCAATAATTTTGTTAAATGTTAATAGAATCAATTTAATAATCAAAAGGCACAGAATGGCTGGATGAGTGCAAAAATTGAATTTTATTTTGGGGGCTTTGTGGGCATACCCAGAGATACTCAGGAATCACTCCTAGCAGTGCTTGATGAATTATGTGGGATGCCAGGAAACAAACTCAGATTGGCCTTATACAAGGCAAGCACATTAAAAATCTGTTCTATCTCTTAGAACTCTGGATAAGAAAACTGAATTCAGCAATCCGCTGATTACAAGAGACTCACTTGAACTGTTATAATAAATACTAACTCAAAGTTAAATTCTAGAAACACATATAAATAAGTCACTGTCACTATCACTGTCCTCCCGTTGTTCATCGATTTATTCGAGCAGGAGCAGTAATGTCTCCATCGTGAGACTCGTTGTTACTGTGTTTGGCAGGCAAGATACTCTTGGTAGCTTGCCAGGCTCTCCAAAAGGGGCGGAGGAAGCAAACTCGGGTTGGCTATGTTGGCCGCTTGCAAGGCAAACACCATATCTGCTGTACTATCGCTCCAGCATATATAAACAAGCAGCAGGCTTAAAAATATTGGGTGACTTTATTTATATTAAACATAATAAACTTCAATATTTAAAAGGTAATAAAAGATAGATGAACATTATATAATGATCAAAGAATATATACACTAAAAAGACAATACTCATTAACATATATGCACCAAAGGAAAATCAAAATACATAAAACACTACTTCCAAGTTTAAAGGAAAATATTGACAGCAGCACAATAATAGTAGTAGATTTTAAGACAACACTTTCATCGTTACATATATCAACCAGAAAATCAAAGGAGAAATGGCACCCTTAACTAAGTAAATAGCAGGTGGGCTTAATAGACATCTATAGGGCTCTCCAACCCCCAAAAGTTGAGTATACATTGTTCTATAGACCTCATGGGTCATTTTCAAGTAAAGCCCACATTCTGGAATGCAAAACAAGTCCCCAAAAAATTGAGAAAATGGAAATCATTTACATTACTCTCTCATAAGAGGGAAATTGTCTGCCATAGAGGCAGGGGGTGCGAGATGGGATGGGAGAGGGATACCGGGGACATTGGTGATGGAAAATGTACACTGGTCGAGGTATAGGTGTTTGATCATTGTATGACTGAAACTCAAACATGAGAGCTTTGTAACTGTATCTCACGGTGATTCTATTAAAAACTATAAATATATATACATATATATATAGTACTCTCTAAATCATAAAACCTAAAATTGAAAAACCGTGAAGAAACTAAAACATGGGAAAGTTCAATCAATTGGAAGTTGAACAATAGACTATAAGCCACTGGGTCAAGGAGGAAATAATTTTTTAAAAAATTCTTAATATATAAAATAAATATAAGGGCTATCACAACTTATGGAAAACAATAAAATATGTACATAGAAGGAAGTTTATAGCAAGAAATGTGTTCAACTAGAAACAACAGTAACAAATCTAATTTTATATAGCAAGAAACTAGAATAACACAGGTAGTCCAAAGTAGGTAAGGCAATAAAAGAACAGAAATTAATTATATGGAAATCAAAAAACACAATAAATAATCAATGAAATTATGAGTAATATCATTAAAATAGATCTATGGCTAGACCCATAACAAAAAAGAGACAGACATTTCTGATAAATCAGAAATGAAATGCAAGAAATTTCATCAAACACCTCAGAAATATAAAAGATCAGAGAAGATTACTATAAGAAACATTGAATTGGAGACCATAGGAACATGCATATATTTCTAGTGTCTACAACCCCTAGAAAATGAGTCATAAATTGATCACTTGAATAAACCTACTGCTATCGAATAAATTACCAAATTATTCCCAAGAATAAAAGTCTTGGGACCAGGTGCACTCATTAGTGTGTTTTTCCAAATCTTCAAAGAGGACCATCTACCCATCCTACTCAAGATCTTCCAGGGAGAGGGAAAAAGTAAGTTCTCCAAAACAATGTCTATTACAACCAATGTTACCTTGCTACCAAGAGCTTACAGAAACATTACTAAAAAAGAAAATTCCAAAAAAAGTATATTTAATAAGCATAGGTGCAAATATCCTCAGTGAAATCCTTGAAAATAGAATACAGCAATGCATTAAGTGCATAATACATCATAACCAACTGGTTTTCAACTCAAGAAGCGAAGATGGTTTGATATTTATAAATCAATTAATGTGATATATCACATCTATAAAGAAAAGAAGAAAACCATCTTCATGGATTTAGAGTAAGCGTATGACAAAATCCAACATGGATTCATGGTTAAAATCTTCAAAAAAATGGGAATAGGAAGAACTTATCTCAATACATAAAGACCACATATCATTAATGGGGAAAACTGAAGATCTTTCCTCTATGGTAAGGAATAGTACAGGCTTCTTCACTTTTACACCTATTGCTTAGCATTATATTATAAGTTCTGCCACAGCAATTAAGCAGGTAGAGAAACTACCACTATTTGCAGATGACATATTTTACATAGAAAATACTAAAGGCATCTCTTTTCAAAACTTTTCACTATTCAAGGAATGAGTGAATGAGTTCTATTCAAGAATGAGTCCACTATTAAAGGAATTAGTCCTAAAATAAAAAGGCACACCCCGTTGTCAAAAAATATTTGTACACATCAATGGACTTTTAACCATAATACATAAAACACTTTCAAAACTCTACAATAACAACATAGACAACACACTCCACATAAAAATTGGGAGCAGAGATGAATAGACAAGCACTCAGAGATGACTTTAAAATGGCCAGTGATGTATGAAAAATTCATCATCACTGATTATCAGGAAAATGTACATCAAAACAACAATGAAGTATCGTCTCCATCAGCAAGAATGGCATACAGCAAAAAAAATCTTGAAATAGTAACTGCCAGTAGGGCTCTTTCTTGTTTCAGCCTCTCTGGAAAACAATTTGGAGACTTCTCAAAAATAGAGCTTACCTTAAACCCTGAATCCCATTCCTGGGCCTCTCCCTCCAAAGTACTAATCTGAAGTACAAATGCAAATACAAGTCCATTGCAGCATTATTACAATAGCCAAGATCTGTAAACATACCAACTGCCAACCAATAGATCAGTTAATGAAGAAATCGTGACATATATTTACAGTGAAATTCAATTTCTCACCTATAAGGAAAGATGAAATTATGCTCTTTGCTGCGATTTGGATGGAAGTAGGGGAGTCATGCTAAGTAAAGTGAATCAGAAATAAAAAAGATAAACACCAGATATTCTCACTCATTTGCAGAATATAAAGACATAAATTGATGAAATTAGATAGCTCCCAATGGAAACAACTGTGTGACAGAGAAAATAGAACTGTGATCTAAGAGTGCTGGTGACAGAAACAGGGACCTTAGAGTTTTATTCAGAAAGTAATCTGTTGAAATACTCAGGTATGCGAGGCTTATCACTGAAATCTCCAGGCTTTCATGGAGTCAGAGATGGGCTACCTCCCACTATCTCTCTGCACTTCTGGAAGGCCCAGCTGTCATGCACATGCACCAGTCACCACCAAGTGAAAAATTCAACTCCACCTGTATCACCCGTTAAAAATTGTGGACATCCTGGAGCAGCCACGAGATATCTTAAACTCTACACACTGATAAACTAGGAGTAGCACACCAAACTGGATGGGGTGTAATGTAGAAGGCAACCACTTTTTTAACAAAATATAAACACAGACTTGACCTGTAACAACATCTTAATAATCTTTTATCTAAGGGCTTAATGGCTCCAAAGTAAGATATAAAAATCTTCACTATCTTTCTTATAAGGAAACACTTTTGATCGTGCTTTCAGAAAATTATAACAGTCAATACAAAATAAATTATTGGGAGCCTGCTGTGGGGGCAGGCTTAAGGGGTGGTTTGGAAAATTGGAAATAATAGTGGTGGAAAGGTATAATGGTGGTATTGGTGTTGGAATAGTGAATGTTTGTAAAAAATCATCAAGAATAACTCTGTGAACCAGTGTTTATATAAAGTATAAGGGGAAAATAAATATAAATAGAAGTAAATAAATAAATTTTTAGTTGAAATTGTTGTGTCCAGAGAAATAGGGCAGGGAATTAGAATGCCTATCTTGCAAATATATGATCATAAATTCAAATGCCCAATTTTCCACATGAACAAAATATGGTCCTAAAACTCTGATGTTTTAAAAACATGCATGAGCTTCATAGTAGGAAATGTGACTCCTTGTGAGCATCTGTGTCAGCACCACAATGATTCCCCGGCAAGCAACACAACCTTACCTAGTTTTTTTCAACTTGATGTGTGATCTCCAAATAATACATGTGCAAGTACCACAATGAAAGGAGTCAAATATTCGTGAATATCAAGGCTGAGTCTGCAAGTACAATAATCTAATGTATGCTTCCCCCAACCCCCCAGCAAAATACTGTGGTTCAAAAAAAGCAAGTGCCACAACCAGGCAAGTTTATAATATTCAGTCATTGCAAAAACAGTAACATGGAGAGCAATGATGAAGTGGGGAATGAAAAATATTTTAACTTAAAATTCTTCCCAATTTTTTTTTTGTAAAGAAAACACTGTAAGTGGACAACTGTAAAAGCAAGGAAAACAGACAATAAGAGGTGATTGACAGATGAGATGTGACAGTGGCTAAGAGTAAGGTGACTACCTATGGAACTGCTAGGATGCAGTTGGATTTAGAAAACATTTTCAAAGTTCAAAGAGTTGCTGATGCATGAGATATACAGAATGAGATAAAATGATCAAGATTTTAAATTTAGCATCTAAAAGGCTTTGGATATATATTCTGAAAACTTGAATACATTCTATTTACTCTAAATTAGATACAGAAGACTAATAAGGAAATGGGAAATCTGAGGATGTTCATAGAGGCATTTAGAAGATGGAAACAATTTTGGGTGTTTAATATGCTTATTCAACATCCTAAAAAGATGTTAAGCAAGCAGTCCTATATAAGACCCTGCAGTAAACTTTTCAATACCCTTCAAAGTAAAGGTAAAGGTAAAGGTAAAGGCCCTCCCGTTGATCGTCGATTTGCTCGAGCGGGCCCAGTAACGTCTCCATTGGAGACTTTGTTGTTACTGTGTTTGGCATATCAAATACTCTCGGTAGCTTGCCGGGCTCTCTAAATGTACCTATACATTTTACACTCTCTCAAGCCAATGTGAAAGATAAACTGTGATGAAAAACTATTTCTACTCGGGGGTGGGGGACCAGCACATCCTTCCCACCCTGCCGAGGCTGAGAGTTGCCCCCCATGAGAGGCTCTCCAGCACAGCCATGCCCCAGAGGCACACGAACCTAATTCGGAGCCCAGCAGCTTTCGGCAGAAATGTGAATGGACTATGCATTGAACTATCATGCCGTGCTCCCCCAGAGGGAAAGGGTGTCTTTCTCTTCTGCCTTCTTCCCCCGCAGCAGCACGGTTTTATAGTCCCTGGGTTTTAACCGTTGATGGGATAACACGGCACCAGGGACAGTTGGTGGGTGTAATGCCTAGCTACTGGAAGACGGGGGATCTGGGTGGAGGAGGCCAAGTCCCACTCAGAGCAGACTTAGAGATCTCAGCCCTGGGTCCTGCACACCTGGGTTCCTCAGCTGGTTCCTTCATACATGAGGCTCATCCGAACATGTGAAGAGTGGTCTTAAGCATGGCTGTGACTGGTTCCAGAGGTCTTCAGCTGCTGGGGCTCTGCTCAGCTCAGAGGTCTTCAGCTGCAGGGAGAGAAACTCAACCTGCCCCCTCCCAAGGGGACCCAGTGAGGACAGCCAGGCATGGGGCCAGGAGACTCTGCGCTGTTCTCTTCCAGAAGTTAGGTTTTGTAGTCCCTGGGTCTCGGCTGTTGATGGGACAACACGGCACTGAGGGCAGTTGGTGAGTGTATGTATGGTCTTCATAACCAGCAACAGAAAACAAATTATTTCACAATGCCTTTTCAGCAGGTCTGATTGTTGGGGTAAAATTTCAAATAATAACGGTGCATGTTTTGTCAAAATAATGAATGTAATCAAAGTAGAGAGAGAGAGAGTTAAGTGGAAATCATCTGCCTCACAGGGATCAGGAGAGGTGGGATGGGGGTATATTGGGGTTCCTGGTGGTGGAAAATTTGCACTGGTGAAGGGATGGATGTTTGATCATTGTATAACCAAGACTTAAACCTGAAAGCTTTGTAACTTTTCTCACGGTGATTCAATAAATAAATTCTTTAAAAAGTGATAGAGGAGATTAATACCCAAGAATAGCTGAGATCAGCACCAGGAGGATTACTCCATAACTTAGAGGCCAGCCGGGTATCCTAGAGGAAAGGGCAGTTCAGATAGAGAAGAGAGCACCAAGTAAAGGGTGTTTGGAGGATCCTCCCAGGAGGGGAGATGCATGTCGAAAGTAGACTATGGACTGAACATGTTTGCCACTCAATGCCTCTTTTGCAGACCACAACACCCAAAAGGAGAGAGAGAACACAGGGGATTGCCCTGCCACACAGGCAGGGGGGATGGGGGGATGGGGGGTGGGGGGATATTATCCATGGTGTTGGAAAATGGGCACTGGTGGAGGGATGGGTATCTGATCATTGTATAATCGAAACCCAAGCACAAAAAAATTGTAAATCTACAACTGTACCTCATGGTGTTTCACTAATAAAAAAAAAAGAAAAAAAGTGATAGAGTTCCTAGGCAAGGCCCTGGGTTTGATGGTTGGTATTACACAGACCCCAAGCTCCACCTTGGTAAAACCTCTCAGAAGCTGGTCTGACCTATAACAGGACTAACTTCTCATTCTGATTGATACAGGTTTCTTCCACATTATTTTAAGACACATTAGGAACTGTGGTCAATTTTCTATGACTCTAGCACATTTCTATTTTTGTATGACTTGTGTTTTATTAGCTAAATCCTTCAAGCAGAAAGATAATTATTGGGATGACTTCTACTCAATAAAATTTCATTAGATCATTTCCAAAAAAAACTATTTCTACTCTGATATCCACTGTACCAGAGGAACAGGAAGAGGCTCAGGGATGTAGGGTTGCCCAGGTTTCTAGAGCTTTATCTGTTCTTTTATTAATATGAAGAATTATGTTGATTGATTTGCGAATGTTAAACCATCCTTTCATCACTGGGATGAATCACACTTGGTCATGGTGTATAATCATCTTGATGAGACATTAGATTCCATTTGATAATATTTTGTTGAGGATCCTTGCATCAGTATTCATCAGGGATATTGGACTATAGTTTTTTCTTTTTTGTGGTGTCTCGGTCTGCTTTTGATATCAGGGTGATATATGTCTCATTAGAAACTGGGAATGGTTTCTGTTTCTTCAATTTCCTGGAAAAGTTTGAAAAGGACTGGTAATAGGTCCTCCTTAAAAGTTTGGAATAATTCACAAGTGAATCCATCTGGACCTGGGCTTTTGTTTCTGGGAAGACTTTTTATTACTGGTTCAATTTCCTTGATAGTGATAGTTCTATTCAGGTATTTCAACCCTTCTTGATTAAGCCTTATCAGGTTATAGGAATACGGAAATTTATCCATTTCTTCTAGAGCTTCAGCAGCCGAAGACTTCCAGAACCAGCCACAAACATGCTGAGACCACTCTTCACACGCATGAAGGTACCGGCAGAGGAACAAAGGCATGTGGGTCCTGGGGCTGAGATCTCCAAGCCTGCTCAGATCGGGGCTGAGCATCCTCCACCCAGATCCTCCAAATTCCAGTAGGCAGGGGTCACACCCACCAACTGCCCCCCTGGCACCGTGTAATTCCATCAACGGCCAAGATCCAGAGACTATAAAACCCAGCTCCCGGAAGCACAGGGCCGCAAATGTGGCTGTGCAAAATCTTATTATCTCATTCTTACTTTGGACAAACTGGCAGGCTACCGAATGTAGCCTACCCACATGGCAGAGTCTGGAAAACTCCCCGTGGCGTACCCAATATGCCAAAAACCAGTAACAATGATGGCTCTCATTCTCCTAACCCTGAAAGAGCCTTGAATATGGCACTTTTAAAAAATCTCAGGGCTAGGACGAAGGATACATTACTGGCGCCTGTTTGAGGCAATTGACGAACAACAGGATGGTCGTGATCGTGATCGTGATCTCTTGTTTCATGCATACAGCTTGACAAAGTAATGTCTGATGATCTTTTGAATTTCTGTTGTTTCTGTTGTGATCTCCCCCTTTTCATTTCTGATTCGGTTTATTAGGGTTTCTCACCCTTTCTTTGTGATTCTTGCTAGTGGCTTATCAATCTTGTTTATTTTCTTTAAAGAACCAAATCATGTTTTCATTGATCTTTTGGATTGTTTTTTGACTGGTGTTTAGAATGGAACATTGATGGAAAGTGGAAAACTTATCCGTTTCCCTGTGCATGCGCCCCAGGCGTCCTCTAGGACCCTGGGCCGCCCTCCAACCCTGAGCCTCTTCCTGTTCATCCCCAACATGGTGCCAGGCTTTCTCCTACCCCAGTTTAGTCATTATTCGAACCCTGGACTCTGATTTCCCTCTTTAGGCACCCCAGGTGTCCTTTAGGAACCTGGGCTGCCCTCTATCACTGATCCTCTACCTGTTTGTCCCTAACACGGAACCTGGCTTTCTCCTCCTCCAGGTCAGTCATTATTCGAAATCAGGACTCCAATTTCCCTGTGCACCTGCCCCAGGCGTCCTCTAGGACCCTGGGCCACTCTCCATCCCTGAGCCTCTTCCTGTTTGTTTCTAACATGGCGCCTGGCATTCTCTTCCCCCTGGTTGTACCCTCCCCACACACACACCAGGTATGCGTAGGGTGCGTGGCCTCTTCAGAAGTGGGTGTGTCCTAATTTTGGGCCAGCAGACACTCATGCGGCGGTGGGTAATAACTCATACCCAGCAGTCTCGTGTAACATCTTGTCTCCATACCACCACCCCAACATAAAGAAACAATGCAAATCACCACCACGAGGAGAGGACAATGAAGAGACCAGACGCCTCATTAGGTGTTACTCACCTAAGTGAGCTCTCTGATAAATAATTCAGATATGAAGTAATGAAGATGTTCAATGAACTCAATGAAACAGTGAGACAGATATCTAGTAAATTAAAGGAGGACATGAAAAGAAAAAACAATCAAGAAAATACAGGAGGCCATCTTGACAGCATTTAGCCGAAGAGAAGGACAACATGGAGGGCGGGATCCACAGATCCCGAAGGGAAAAAAAAAAAAAAACAGGTTCCAAAAAGAGCCGAGATCATCGGGAAGTCCCAGATGGGGTAGGTACCGCATCCCACCTCCCCCAGATGGAACCGCGGTGACCAGAAACCTCTACAAGCACAGCTCGAGTATGCGGGAACTAGGACTTTTCCTCAAAACCGCGCGGCCGCGTAAGCGGCCGCGCGACATCTCTCTATATACAAAGTGATCCATGGGAAGTAAACCACCTAACGTTTCTCTCTGAAAATCATAGTTAAGCTTTGAGTACGGCCACAGTCCCAGAAACACAAGTACTTAATGCATAACCCAGCAGCTTGGAGCAGAAAAGTGAACGGGTTATGTGTTAACCCAGGCCATCAAGTCTGCCAGAGGGGAAAGGGTGTTGGTCCCTTCCGCCCTCCCCCCTCTGGAAAGAAAGGTGGCGGCCACATGGGAGCCTTGTGGACAGCAGGTATGAGCCGGGGGTGTGGGGGCGACTAAAACCTCATGGGAAGGGGGGCGTTCCGGTCCGTCCTTCACGCCCTACCGAGGCCACCAGTTGCCCCCCACGAGCGGCTCTCCAGCACGGCCACAGCCCCAAAAGCACAAGGACTTAATGCAGAACCCAACAGCTTGGAGCAGAAAAGTGAACGGACTATGCGTTAATCCAGGCCATCAAATCTGCTGGAGGGGAAAGGGTGTTGCCCCATTCGCCCTCTCCTCTCTGGAAAGAAAGATGGCGGCCACATGGGAGCCTTGTGGACAGCAGGCATAAGCCGGGGGAGCGGGGGCGACTAAAACCTCATGGGAAGGGGGGCGTTCCGGTCCGTCCTTCACGCCCTACCGAGGCCACCAGTTGCCCCCCACGAGCGGCTCTCCAGCACAGCCACAGCCCCAGTAGCACAAGGACTTAATGCAGAACCCAGCAGCTTGGAGCAGAAAAGTGAAAGGACTATGTGTTAATCCAGGCCATCATGTCTGCCCGGAGGGGAAAGGGTGTTGGTCCCTTCCGCCCTCCTCCCTCTGGAAAGAAAGTTGGCGGCCACATGGGAGCCTTGTGGACAGCAGGTATGAGCCGGGGGTGTGGGGGCGACTAAAACCTCATGGGAAGGGGGGCGTTCCGGTCCGTCCTTCACGCCCTACCGAGGCCACCAGTTGCCCCCCACGAGTGGCTCTCCAGCACGGCCACAGCCCCAGAAACACAAGGATTTAATGCAGAACCCAACAGCTTGGAGCAGAAAAGTGAACGGACTATGCGTTAATCCAGGCCATCAAATCTGCTGGAGGGGAAAGGGTGTTGCCCCATTCGCCCTCTCCTCTCTGGAAAGAAAGATGGCGGCCACATGGGAGCCTTGTGGACAGCAGGCATGAGCCGGGGGAGCGGGGGCGACTAAAACCTCATGGGAAGGGGGGCGTTCCAGTCCGTCCTTCACGCCCTACCGAGGCCACCAGTTGCCCCCCACGAGCGGCTCTCCAGCACAGCCACAGCCCCAGAAGCACAAGGACTTAATGCAGAACCCAGCAGCTTGGAGCAGAAAAGTGAAAGGACTATGTGTTAATCCAGGCCATCATGTCTGCCCGGAGGGGAAAGGGTGTTGGTCCCTTCCGCCCTCCTCCCTCTGGAAAGAAAGGTGGCGGCCACATGGGAGCCTTGTGGACAGCAGGTATGAGCCGGGGGTGTGGGGGCGACTAAAACCTCATGGGAAGGGGGGCGTTCCGGTCCGTCCTTCACACCCTACCGAGGCCACCAGTTGCCCCCCACGAGCGGCTCTCCAGCACGGCCACAGCCCCAGAAGCACAAGGACTTAATGCAGAACCCAGCAGCTTGGAGCAGAAAAGTGAAAGGACTATGCGTTAATCCAGGCCATCAAGTCTGCCAGAGGGGAAAGGGTGTTGCCCCATTCGCCCTCTCTTCTCTGGAAAGAAGGATGGCGGCCACATGGGAGCCTTGTGGACAGCAGGTATGAGCCGGGGGTGTGGGGGCGACTAAAACCTCATGGGAAGGGGGGCGTTCCTGTCCGTCCTTCACGCCCTACCGAGGTCACCAGTTGCCCCCCATGAACGGCTCTCCAGCACGGCCACAGCCCCAGAAGCACAAGGACTTAATGCAGAACCCAGCAGCTTGGAGCAGAAAAGTGAAAGGACTATGCGTTAATCCAGGCCATCATGTCTGCCCGGAGGGGAAAGGGTGTTGGTCCCTTCCGCCCTCCTCCCTCTGGAAAGAAAGGTGGCGGCCACATGGGAGCCTTGTGGACAGCAGGTATGAGCCGGGGGTGTGGGGGCGACTAAAACCTCATGGGAAGGGGGGCGTTCCGGTCCGTCCTTCATGCCCTACCGAGGTCACCAGTTGCCCCCCGCGAGCGGCTCTCCAGCACGGCCACAGCCCCAGAAGCACAGGGACTTAATGCAGAACCCGGCAGCTTGGAGCAGAAAAGTGAAAGGACTATGCGTTAATCCAGGCCATCGTGTCTGTCCGGAGGGGAAAGGGTGTTGCCCCAGTCGCCTTCTCCTCTCTGGAAAGAAAGATGGCGGCCGCATGGGAGCCTTGTGGACAGCAGGTATGAGCCGGGGGAGTGGGGGGGCGACTAAAACCTCATGGGAAGGGGGCGTTTCGGTCCGCCCTTCACGCCCTACCGAGGCCACCAGTTGCCCCCCACTAGCGGCTCTCCAGCACGGCCACGACTCCAGAGCACAGAAACCAATTTCTTAACTATCTGACTTTCAGTAGAAATACTTCCAGGGTGAATAAGTAAAATAGCAGAAATCCAAAACCAACATTTAATTCTTGAACCCAGCTGTAGAAAGCAAATCACGTCACAATGCTTTTTCAGCATGTCTGATTTGGGGGGGGGGTAAACTCTAAATTATAGTGGTGAATCTTTTATTGAAACAATGAATCTAATCAAAGCAGATAGAGTGTTAACTAGAATTCATCTGCCCCACAGGGACTGGGAGGGGTGGGGGGTGGGGTTTTATTGGGGTTCTTCATGGTAAAAAAAAAAGTATTGGTAAAGGGAAATGTGTTTGATATTTGCATGACTGAGACCTAAACCTGAAAGCTTTGTAACCTTTCCCAAGGTGATTCAATAAATAAAAAAAAAATTTAAAAAAAATACAGGAAAAAATGAGATCAGAAATTTGAAAGCTATACATATAAATGTCACAAATAAAAGATTCGGTAGATGAAAAAGAAAACTCTGTCTGTGCCCTCAAGTGTAGAATGACCGCAGCTGAAGAAAGAATCAGTTATCTGGACGATCATCTGCAGGAAGCCTACAGGCAACAATAAACAATGGCAAAAGACCTCAAAATAGCTCGAGAGCGAATTAGAGTCCTAGGGGATGATTCCCAGAGGAACAACATAAGAATCATTGGAGTACAGGAAGCTCAGGGAAACAATCCCATTTAAAAAGGCACAGTTAAAGAAATCATTGCTGAAAAATTCCCAGAGAAGGACAATGCAGGCATCCAGATTCAAGGAGCTCGAAGGGTGTAAGCTAAAAGAGATCCTAACAAAAACACTCCAAGACATATCATAGTTGTAATGATGAATGCCACTGATAGAAACACAATACTGCAATAAGTGAAGTCAAAGAAGAAAGTCACATACAAAGGAGCACCCCTTAGATTCACAGCAGAACTATCAGAGGAAACCCTCCAATCCTGAAGGCATTGGTAGGATACAGTGAAAAGACTCATTGAAATGAATGCTTCACCAAGAATACTTTATCTGGATAAACTCTCACTCAAACTCGAAGAAACGGTACACTATTTTCTGGATAAACAATACCTCGGAACTTCATAGACTCAAAAAAAAACTAAAAGAAAGGCTAAAGCACAACAAATCCTTATAGAAACATGACACAAAATCCCATACCAATAATATTTCTCAATGTCAATGGTCTAAATTCACCAATTGAGAGACAGAGCAGCAAAATAAATTCAGAGACATAACCTAACATTCTGCTGCCTACAAGAAACATATCTGCACAATCAGAACAAACACAGACTCATAGTCAAAGGATGGAAAACAACCCTGCAAGCAAACAACCCACTCAAAAAACCTGAGGTGCACTTACTAGTATCAGACAACATAGGTTTCAGGTTGAAAAAGATTAGAAGAGACAGTGAGGCCATATTTATTAATCAAGGGATTTGTACAGCAGGAAGAAATCACACACCTAAATGTATATGCACCCAATGAGGAACCAGCAAAATACCTACAACAACTGCTAACAGACCTTAAGAAGGACATTACAAGCAAGACAATAGTAGTTGGAAACTTCAACGCCACCTAAAAATCACTAGATAGATCAAGAATATTAAAAATCAACAAAGAAATAATGGCTGTGAAGGAAGAAATAGAGAACTAATAGATCTATACAGAACTCTATACCTCCCCCCCAAAAAAAAAGAATACACATTCTTTTCCAGTGCACATAGAACATCTTCCAGAATACTCCATGCGTTGGGCCACAATGCACACCTCAACAGAATCAGGAAGATAGACATTGTACCAACTATCTTCTCAGACCACGATGCAATGAAGATAGAAGTTAATCATGGACAAATAAAATACCTGTAAATTAAACAGCTCAATGTTAAACAAAGAGTGGGTCAGGAAAGAAATCAAGGAAGAAATCAAGATACCTGGAAACAAATGAAAATGAAGACATGAACTACCAGAATCTATGGGACAGAGCTAAAGCTGTGATAAGGGAAAAATTTATAGCTCTGCAAGCATATCTCAGGAAGGAAGAAAGGGCACACATAAACAACTTGACTTCACAGCTCAAGATCTTAGAAAAGTATCAACAGAAGGAGACCAAATCAGGAAGAAGGAAAGAGATCATAAAATTTAGAGCAGATAGCAATGACATGGAAACCAAAATAAAATCCGAAAGATCAATGAAACCAAGAGCTGGTTCTTCGAGAAAATAAATAAGATAGATAAACCACTAGCAACACTCACAATGAAACAGAGAGAGAACCCTAATAAATTGAATCAGAAATTAGAATGGGGATATCACAACAGAAATTCAAAAGATCATCAGAGACTACTTTGAAAGTCTGTATGCCACAAAATAAGAGAACCTAAAATAAATGGATAAATTCCTGGTTTCCTATAATCTACCAAAACTGAATCAAGAAGATATAGATTACCCCAATAGAACTATTAACCATAGAAATTGAAATTGTAATCAAAAGTCTTCCCCAAAACAAAAGCCCAGGTCCAGATGGATTCACTAGCGAATTTTTCCAAACATTTAAAGAGTACCTATTACCAGTTCTACTCAAGCTTTCCAGGAAATTGAAAAAAAAAAACAGACACTCTAACAGACAGTTTCTATGAAGCCCATAACTAATAGCAAAAGGAAACAAAGACACCACAAGAAAAGAAAACTACAGGCCGATATCCCTGATGAAAACGGATCTGAAGATTCTCAACAAAATACAAGCAAATAGAATTCAACTACTCATCAAAAAGTTCATATGCCATGACCAAGTGGGATTCATCTTGGGGATGCAAGGATGGTTTAACACTCGGAAATCAAACAACATAATCCATCATATCACGATCACGATCACGACCACCCTGTTGTTCGTCGATTGCCTCGAGCAGGTGCCAGTAACGTCTTCTTCGTCCTAGCCCTGAGATTTTTTTTTTTAAAGTGCCATATTCAAGGCTTTTTCAGGGTTAGGAGAATGAGACCCATCATTGTTACTGGTATTTGGCATATTGGGTACACCACGGGGAGTTTGCCAGACTCTGCCGTGTGGGCATGTTACATTTGGTAGCCTGCCAGTTTGACCGAATTAGGAATGAGATGATAAGATGTCGCACGGCCGCGAATGCAGCCGCGCGCTTCCGGGAGCTGAGTGTGATAATCTCTGGATCCTGGCCGTTGTTGGATTTACACGGCAGTTGGTGGGTGTAACTGTCTAGTTACTGGCAGGTCCAGTCCCAAACTGTACAGGCTTGGAGATCTCAGCCCCGGGTCCCACACACCTGGGTTCCTCTGTCAGTTCTTTTATGCGTGAGGCTCATCCAAGTGTGTGGAGAGTGCTCCCAGCAAGGCCTTGGTTGGGCCTCGGTGGTCTTCAGCTGTTGGGCCCTGGTGGAGACAGTCAGGCATAGGGTAGGAGACTCTGTCTTGTTCTCTCCCAGGAGCTGAGTGTGATGATCTCTGGATCCTGGCCGTTGTTGGAGTTACACGGCAGTTGGTGGGTGTAACTGTCTAGTTACTGGCAGGTCCAGTCCCAAACTGTACAGGCTTGAAGATCTCAGCCCCGGGTCCCACACACCTGGGTTCCTCTGTCAGTTCTTTTATGCGTGAGGCTCATCCAAGTGTGTGGAGAGTGCTCCCAGCAAGGCCTTAGTTGGGCCTCGGTGGTCTTCAGCTGTTGGGCCCTGGTGGAGACAGTCAGGCATAGGGTAGGAGACTCTGTCTTGTTCTCTCCCAGGAGCTGAGTGTGATGATCTCTGGATCCTGGCCGTTGTTGGAAAGAACAAAAGAAAAAATAAAACTCATATGATCATATAAATAGATGCAGAGAAAGCATTTCACAAGATCTAGCATGCCTTTATGATGAAAACCCTGGCCAAAATGGGGATAGAGGTGACTTTCCTCAATATAATTAAAGCCATCTACCACCAGCCTACAGCAAGCATCATCCTCAATGGGGAAAAATGAGAGACTTCCCCCTAAGATCAGGGGATAGACAAGGATGTCCATTCACTCCATTGCTGTTCAATATAGTACTGGAAGTACCTGCAATAACGACTAGGCAAGAAAAAGTTATTTAGGGCATCCAGGTAGGAAATTCGCAATTGATATGAGACTATTGTTAGAGAACCCTATAACCTCCATCAAGAAACTCCTAGAAACGATAGACTTGCATAGTAAAGTTGTAGGCTATAAAATCAATACCCAAAAGTCCATGGCTTTCCTATACGCAGATAGTGAAAGAGAAGCAAGTGACATGAAGAAAACAATCCCGTTCACAATTGTGCTCCAAAAAAATCAAGTACCTAGGAATCAGCATAACTAAAGAAGTAAAGGACTTGTACAAAGAAAACTATAAAACATTACTTCAGGAAATAAAATAGGAAATGAGGAAATGGGAAATTGTCCCCTGTTCATGGATCAGGAGAAATAACATTGTCAAAGCGGCAATACTTCCCAAAGCACTGTACAAATACAATGTGATCCCTATAAAGATACCTATGAGATTCTTCAAATAAATGGAACAAACACTCCTGAAATTCATATGGAACAATAAGCCCCCACGAATAGCTAAAGCAATTCTTGGGAAAAAGAAAATAGGAGGAATCAACCTACCTACCTGCAAACTCTACTACAAAGCTGTAATAAATAAAACATCATGGTACTGGAACAAATGTAGAGCTGTAGACCAGTGGAACAGGGTTGAATATACTGACATTTCCCCCAAAGAATATGATCGTCTAATCTTCAATAAGGGGAAAGAAAAGTGAAGTGGATCAGGACAAGCCTCTTTAACAAGTCATGCTGGCAAAACTGGATGGCTACATGCAAAAGAGTGGGCTCAGAACTCTGCCTAACACCGTGTACAAAAGTAAGATCAAAATGGATTAAAGACCTCAACATCAGACTGGAATCCATAAGGTTCATTGAAGACAAAGTTGTCAAAACCCTCCATTATATTGAAGCTAATGGTATCTTCAAAGATATCATGCCACTGGGCAAGCAAGTGAAAACAGAGATAGACAAATGGGACTATCTTAAACTAAGAAGCTTCTGAACCTCAAAAAAAATAGTGACCAAGATACAAAGAAAGTCTACAGAATGGGAAAGGATATTTGCTGAGTACCCATCTGACAATGGGTTGATATCAAGGATATACAAGGTACTGGTTGAATTACACAAGAAGAAAACATCCAACCCCATCCAAAAATGGGGTAATGAACAGAAACTTTCTCAAAGAAGAAATCCGAATGGCTAAAAGGCACATGAGAAAATGCTCTACATCAATAGTCATCAGGGAGATGCATTTCAAAACAAAAATGTGATATCATTTCACACCACAGAGACTGGCCCAGATCCAAAAGAACAAAAGCAACCGGTGTTTGCACGGATTTGGTGAGAAAGGGACCCTCTTCCACTCCTGGTGGGAATGCCGACTGGTTCAGCCCTTTTGGAAAACAGTATGGTCGATTCTCAAAAAATTAGAAATTGAGCTCCCATTTGACCCAGCAATACCACTCCTGGGAATATATCCCAGAGAGGCAAAAAAGTATAGACAACCTAACATCTGTACTTATTAGTTCATTGCATCACTCTTTACAATAGGCATAATTTGGAAAGTACCTGAGTGCCCGAGAACATATGCCTGGTTAAAGAAACTTTGGTACATCTACACAATAAAATACTATATAGCTGTTAGAAAAGTTGAAGTCATAAAATTAACATACAAGTGGTACTACATGGAAAATATCATGCTAAGAGAAACGAGTCAGAAAGAGTGTGACAGACATAGAAAAATTACATTCATCTGGGAAACATGAAGCAACAAAATAGAAGACTAACACCCAAGAGTGGCCGAGATTAGTGCCACGAATTTTGCTCCATGGCTTGGAGGCCAGCCACATATTCTAGGGGAAAAGGGATCTCAGATACAGAAAGGAGCATCAAATAAAAGGTGTTGGGAGAATCCTCCCAGCATGGGAGAAACATTCTAAAAGAAGACTATAGACCAAACATGATTAATACTTAAATGCCTCTTTTGCAAACCACAACACCCAAAAAGAGAGAGAGAACATTGGGAATGCCCTGCCACAGAGGCAGGTTGGGATGGTAGGAATATTGGGGTGGTAGGGATACTGGGACCCACGGTGGTGGAAAATGGGCACTGTTGAAGGGATGGGTACTTGATCATTGTATAACTGAAACTCAAGCTCAAAAATTTGTAAATCTACAACTGTACCTCATGGTGTTTCACTAATCACGATCACGATCACGTTCATCCTGTTGTTCGTCGATTTCCTCGAGCAGTCACCAGTAACTTCTCCTTCTTCCTAGCCCTGAGATTTTGAAAGCGCCATTTCAATGCTCTTTCAGGATTAGGAAAATGAGACCCATCATTGTTACTGGTATTTGGCATGTTGAATACAACACGGAAAGTTTGCCAGTCTCTGCCATGCGGGCAGGATACTTTTGGTAGCTTGCCAGGTTCTCCAAAGGAAAAATAAGATAATAAGATGTCACGCGGCTGCAAATGTGGCTGCTCACTTCCGGGAGCTGGGTTTTATAGTCTCTGCGTCTTGGCCATTGATGGGACCGACCTGGCGCTGGCCACAGTTGGTGGATCTGACGCCTACCTACTGGAAGATGGAGGGTCTAGGTGGAGAAGGCTCAGTCTCAATCCTAGCAGGCGGATTAGTAGTTTCACTAATAAAATTTTTTTTAAAAATCTCAAGGCCGAACTAGGCTGCCAAAATGAAAAAAGGACAAAAATGACTGTAGTTTCGATGCACGTAAACTGGCATCAGATGCCTCCATCAAGGAACTGATGGTGCAAGCGCGAAAGATCAAGTATGATATCGTTGGTCTGACCGAGACGAGAAAGCATCAATCACATCATGCCATTTTTGACACTGGAGAAAAACTGTTCCTTGGAACAGTTTCGTCAGTAAAAAAGTGAATGGCACCTGGCCCAGACAAGGTCAGACCCGAACACCTGAACAACCTGCTGTCAGTATTCATCAATACACTGACTTGGTTCTTCACATGCTACCTGTCTGAATGCAAGGTTCTGTCCCAGTGGCAAACCAGCAGGACTGTTCTACTATTCTATAAGAAGGGAGACATCAATGAAATTGACAACTGTCACACGATCTGCCTGTTGTCTGTTGTCTACAAGCTGTTCACTCGAATCATTCTGCATTGGATTGGCAGAACACATGCTACCTGTCTGAATGCAAGGTTCTGTCCCAGTGGAAAACCAGCAGGACTGTTCTACTGTTCTACAAGAAGAGAGATATCCATGACATTGGCAACTGTCTCCCGATCTGCCTGTTTTTCATCTACAAGCTGTTCACTCAAATCATTCTGAATTGGATTGGCAGAACACTAGATGAAGGACAACCATGTGAGTGAGCAAGCCAGGTTCCAAAAAGGATTCAGCACAATCGATCATATCCATATGGCAACCAAGCTTACTGATGTTTGTATGGAGTTCAAGATGCCACTCTGTCTAAAGTTCATTGAATTAAAGAAGGACTTTGATTCTGTTGAGACTGAAACAGACATCGAAGCCCTAGCCAAACAGGGCATTCAAACTCAATACATCACGATCCTTTGTGAGCTGTATTATGGATTCACTACCAGGATCTCACCATTCTACAAGGAAGTGATCATCCATACCAAGAAAGTGGTTCGGCAGGGTGAAACTATTTCACTGAAACTCTTCAGTTCCACCCTCGAGAATGTCATGCGATGACTCGATTGGGAAGGAATGGGAGTGAAGATAGACGATTGGCAACTACACAACCTCTGCTTCGCTGATGACATCTTTGTAATACACAAAACATTAGCCAAGTGGCACAAATGCTGGCTTACTTTGGCCGTGAGTGTGGAAAGGTCGGACTACAGCTGAATCTTACAAAGACAATGTTTATGAGAAACGGACTCGTTCCTGATGTTCCATTCGCTCTCAATGGTACGAACATCTCTGAATGCAACAGTTATGTATACCTGGGTCAAGAAGTTAACATGATGAATGACCTGGCACTTGAATTGCGCAGGAGGAAGAGAACGGCTTAGAACGGCTTCAAAAGCGTCAAAGAAACAGCCAAGAGGATGAAGAACCTCTGACTCCGGTCACATTCCTTCGATTCCACTGTTCTTCCTGCATTAACAGACGCCTCAGAGACCTGGGCCCTACGAAAACTGGATGAGAACGCTATTCGAGTCTCCCAAAGAGGAATTGAGAGAGCTATGCTTAGAGTATCGCACTTCACTCAAGTGAGAGAAAGAAGCCTGAGTTCTGACCTTCCTTGACAGTGGAGAATTAGGGATGCTGTCTCATTTTCCAAGACGTCGAAAATCAGATGGGTTGGACATATAATTCTATTTGGAGATGACCACTGGCCTAGAGCTGTTACCGACTGGATGTCACAGGACGTCAAAAGATTGCATGGCTGCGCACCTACGAGATGGTCAGACTTCTCATCAAGACCCTGAACGATTGGTTTGTGTCTCTTTGTGTTCCTAGAATGAGCAGACATCATTGGGCTGCACTAGCACGTGAAAGAGATGAATGGAGACATTACTGGCACCCGCTCAAGCAAATCAATGAGTAACGGGATGATAAGTGATCAAGTGATTTTAAATGTAAGAATAAAATCATCAATGAAAATGTGTTTTATTTATATGGAATGTAAAATATAGAAAAATCTATAGAAATATTGGTCTCTGGGAACTGGTACTAGGTGCTTTCTTATGGTTACAGAGTTTCTTTGACAAGTAATGAAAATCTTCGAAATTTTATAGTACATTGGTCATGGTTACAAAACTCTGATTATGCTACATAACAAAAATTTATGGCATATGAAGTACAGCACAATAAGCTTAAAATTCTAATTAGACAAATAAATTATATAATCCACAGAAAATCCTCATGTTGGTGTCCTGGAATAGCAGATTTTCTTTTTTTTTTTCTTGAAATTATAGTAGATTTAAACAACTTCAATTTCTAGAATTTGGTAATTAATTTTTGCTAACACAAAAGTCATTGCACATTATTTAGAAGCAATAAACAGGGACCAGAGAAATTGTATAGGAAATAAAGCACTTACCTAGCATGTGGTCGAGTGAGTAGAAATTTAAATATAAGCATCTGAAACAAACATACAATAATTCTACTAATAATATTTTCCTCTTCATTCTTTAGATGTAACTGTCATCTGGGCTCCTGAAGAATGCTTCTGGTATGCTTCATATGGTGTGTATAAAAGTCGTGTTTACAGTTTTTAATGATTTTTCTATGAACACTTTTGCAATCCTCTTTACAACAATCTGGAGGTAAACTGTGATGCATGCTTTTGATTTTTTGAGTAGACAGATATGACTAAAAGACTAAGTATGAGGTAATAATATCTATGAGAAGCAATTATATCTATGTTTATATGATGCTTGTGAAAATGAAATTCCACCTGATTTTCAGGGTCCATAATTAACTGTTGCTTTTGGTTTTGTTTTGTTTTTGCAGGAATTACTAAAGTGTATTCATGTACTTTTTTATGTAGGAGTACTGCTATTTATTCAGCCATTGATTAAGCTGATTTAATTGCACATGAATTCCATATTACTTTTTTAAAAAAATTAAATTGGATATCTGTGAGATAGACCATTACACAACTGTTCATAATTAGGTTTCAGTCATACAATGATCCAGTGCCCATTCCTCCACCAGTGTACATTTCCCAGAACCACTATCCCCCATTTCCCTACAACCATCCAGCAATCCCCCACTCTACATGCCCAGCCTCCCTCCCTTTGTGGGAGGCACATTCCTTCTCACTCACTCTCTACTTTTCCTTTTGTGCATTTTTGTTTGCAATATAGGTGTCAAAAAGTCATGGTGTTTGTTCAGGGCATTCAGTATTTTTTATCAGAATGGTAAGTCTGGAATAGTTTTTCAATTGGGTGACAACTTTGGGATGTGGATATGACTGCCAAGGCTTCCATCTAAGTACAGGGATGTAGGGATGCTAGCCCATCCCAACCCTGAGAAAGCCTGGCTATTTCAGTCACAAAACCCACATATCAGAATTTTCAGCAGATTATGTCTCAGTGAGATCCATCCTTAATGGGTGGAGTCAGGCAGGGGGTATGGCAGTGATTTTGGATTGTGGAAGCGAGCGGCTGCTGGGGGCTCTGCTTGGGTGGGCACCAGGCCAACCCTCCTTCCTCCTATTTAGCCCCATCTTTTCAGCGGTGCACAGGTCTGAGATTAACTGCGGCTTTTGATCTCTTTCGAGATTATCTAGGGGTCTCTGAAATAAAGCTAATAAATGATATTGTATAGCTGAGCTGGAGGTAGTTTATTGGAGTAGTTCCCACATACCTAACTTTTGGCCATTTAATTTCCTGGTAAACTTGGTCCCAAGTTGTTGGAGTACAGCACAGTGGCAATTTTGGGGTACTAGGAAGCTTGAAGACACAAATAAACTGTTGATGCACTCACCTCCTCGCAGGTACAGGTTGACCTGCTGGTGGCACCATACCCCCAATTAACTGTTGCTAATATTTTATATTAACAGAATTACTGGAAAGTGTCAAATTCTTCCACGTGAGTTTTATGATTGAATCCTATAAAAGTATCTTTCCTATGCTATTATTTTCATTTGCAAAGAGTGATGCAATCATTACTGACAAAGTAGTTAAACGTATTTAGGGACAGGGATACTCTGCCTTATCTTGAGCTTGAGCAAGATCATGATTACTGCAATTAAAAATCTAGGCTTCATCCTAAGAATATAATTCAGAAGTTCTTAGTGGAATACAAAATTTGAATTTTTAGCTGGCCATAAGTTGACACTGTTATTGGTTTAAGGACCACAGTTTGTGAACCATTTTCTACCTATTGGTAAGGTATAATAATCTAATCTACTGGATAGGGCAACATATTATCAGTATAAGTATTATCCTTTAACCTATTTGGATAGACATGCTTAATCAGAGAATATGCTTGTCCAAAGTATTTCAAACATCACCTTTATTGTAAAAAGACTACCATAACTACACTTTATTTCTGTAATCAGAAAGGTAGAAAGATATCAAAATATACATTGATGGCAAAGCTGTGGCAAATTGGAGTGCTCATGTGATGATGCTTGAGATATAGAATGCCATTACTGCTTTGAAAATTAATATGGTAATTCCTCAAAAATTTAAAAAATGAAGTTATAGTATGGCCTACCAATCCCACTCCCAACTATATGAGCAAAAGAAAACCAGGTCCACAC
The DNA here is from genome assembly GCF_029834395.1 of Sorex fumeus. NCBI lineage: Eukaryota > Metazoa > Chordata > Mammalia > Eulipotyphla > Soricidae > Sorex > Sorex fumeus. Next base: position 10,684,945 of record NW_026606115.1, read on the forward strand.
AAAAATGTATACATGATTGTTAATAGCAGCATTATTCATGATACACCGGTCCGGTTCTCCCGTTGTTCATCGATTTGCTCGAGTGGTCCCAGTAACATCTCCATCATGAGACTTGTTGTTACTGTGTTTGGCATATCGAATATGTCACGGGTAGCTTCTCAGGCTCGGCCGTGCGGGCGAGATACTCTCAGTAGCTTGCTGAGCTCTCCGAGAGGGGCGGAGAAATCGAACTCGGGTCGGCCATGTTGGCTGCTTGTAAGGCAAACGCCCTACCGATGGAAATAATCTTATCAGTTGGTAAGTGGATAGAAAAATAGTGTATATCTATACAATGTAACATTATTCAGCTATATCAAGTAACGAAGAAATGATACATAATCCAATATAAATGAACCTTGATCTTAGGGGAAAATCTTAAGTTGTTTCCCATTGATTATATCAGCTATGGGTTTACATATATGTGAATAAAGGCAGAAATGATTTAAAAATATAAATAGTTGTTTATTGGGGTGCAATATTACCACACCAAACACTACTAAAGTATAAATTTCCTTTTGCCACTGTCTATAAGAAACTTCCTATTCCTATATTCTACCCCACCCCAGACTTGATTACTTCAGGTATGTGATCAAAGTTTAAAGGTTTGTTTTCATCAGATATTGTTCAGAAAAAGGCAATAGTCCCTTTTTTTCTTAGAGGTGAGTAGAATTCCTTTGCAACAGATAGTTCAATTACTTAATCCACTCATCTTTCATTGGATTCACAGGTGGTTTCTAGATCTAAGGTATTGTAAATAACACTGTCTATCATTGTCACTGTCCTCCCATTGTTCATCGATTTGCTCGAGTGGGCCCAGTAACGTCTCCATTGTGAGAACTGTTACTGTGTTTGGCATATCGAATATGTTATGGGTATCTTGCCAGGCTTTGACATGCGGGGCGAGATATTCTCAGTAGCTTGCCGGGCTCTCCAAGAGGGGCGGAAGAATCGAACTCGGGTTGGCCATGTTGGCTGCGTGGAAGGCAAATGCCCTACCCGCTGTGCTATTGCTCCAGCCCTTTTGGCTAAGATCAAGTTCAAATAGTACTGTAATGAATATAGCGGTGTATATATTATTTATAATTAGTGTTTTTCTATTCTTAGGATACCAAGGAGTATAATTGCTGGATCATATGGCATCTCTATTTTCATCTTTTTAAAAAGTTTCCATACTGTTTTCCACAGAGACTGAACTAAGTTACAATCTCACCCTCTGTAAATGAAGGCCCCTTTTCCACCACGTTCCTACCATCACTGGTTGTTTCCTGACAAATGCTGTTGGCTCATTTCTCATTTTTGAATGGTGTTGTTTGTTTATTGTTTAATTTTGTTAATATTTAATATCTTAGGTATATCCCCTCATTGGATGTGAATAATTTCTCTCAATCGGTAGGAAGTTATTTTTATGTACAACAGATTTTATTTGGAGGTTTTGAGAAACGGGTCAGTGAGAGAAAAAAGCCTTCAAGAGAGAGTAATGTGCTTAACAGAGACGGTGGGATTCTCCAGAGTGCAGAGGGAACCCAATTCCACATCCCAAAGTTAGATATGAAAGTATGAAAGTACATACCATAGGAAGAGAGATGCAGGCAACACATGTGCTCTTCTCGGGCACCACATGAGTTGTGCAGCAACACAGACATATGCAGCACAGGGACTCGGCAGCATATGCTCGAACTTCCTTTGATCAAGTTGGCTTTTATAGGGTTTCTCCCAGGCTGCCCCTTATAGGGCTTTCTACCTAGGTAAGAGTCTGTTGCTATGGTGGTTGCCAAGGGGGTAAGTTGGGAGAAGTTTGATGTTCTTTGATATTCTTTTTATGAACTTTGTTCTTGCTGAAATTTCTCCCAGAGGGGGATCCGACCTTCTCTGGGTCTGTTCTAGAGCTAGATAAAAGTCTTATCATACCTCATATGTTTGTGTTCACAACATGGGTCCTGACAACCTTAACTCATTGCATGGGGGTGCTTCCCTACCTACTTGCCTACCTGCTTCCTATCCCTCCCTAGAGATTTCACTACCTTATATATTTAAAGGGAATATGGGTAAAGCATCTTCATTCTGACCAAAGACTGTTGACTCTAACTTTTGGAGCATCTTCATTCTGACCAAAGACTCTGACTGCAAAAGGGTTGTTACTTCATGCTACCTTAGTTTTAATGTAGCCTAGCCAATGAACTGAATGAGTTTTTTTAAGGTATTAACAACTGAAAGAAAAAGAACACATCAATTAGGCAGAGGAATGCCACTTTATGTGATTAGATCCTGGAGAAGTAAAAGGCCCTCTCTGACTTAATAAGGGCAGAATAGTCATCTGCTTTAGAAACACTCAGGGATGATAAGTTAATGCAACAAAAACTAAAGCACATATCATTATATCTATTCCTATGATTATAAGAATAAAGCATAATTTTTTAACCATGAGTTTGGGTGACAGAAAAAGATTTGCTGTGTCCAGTTTCTCTAATGGATATAGAAACTACAGGCCATTCACTTACATTGGACCTCGTAATAGAGATGCTTAAAGAAAAAAACCCAGCTCCTTATACAGATCCATGAGCTTTTGAGAACTATTCCTAGAAATGGAGACCAGGGCAACCCCAAGGTACTGGATAGAGGCATAAGTCCACATACACAGCATATGCTTTGATACATTTTTTTGGTATTACTGCTGGGTCGACTGTAGAAATGTGTTAGGTCCTATTTCTGTTGGCTGTATTCCAATAATTATTATTATGAGCTATTGTATATAAAGAGAATTATTACTTAGATTTTAGATGGGGAGCATTTTATAATTTTATTAAAAAGAATTCTTAGATCCTTGATGCATTCACAGGAGTAAGTTGACTCATCCTCTATCAGAGACCCATCACTTCTTGGTGTGGCTGGAACTGATTTTGTCTTGGAAAAATGAACCCAACTAAAATACCATTAAGCTTAAATACAGTGGAAGTTATCAGAATAACTTGGTAAGGTCGTTTCCATTTAGGCACCAATTGATCTAAAGAGCATTAAGTCTTCTAAGTTTTTTGTAAGAACCAAATACCAGACTGAATTTTATCTGGAGGTAATTTTTATTTGTGTAAGGGAAAATATCATTCCCACATTCCTGAATCGCCTGCTTTATTTGGCCCAGATTAACAGCATACTAGGTTACTTCTAAACTTTGAGTCCAATAAAAACCTGTGGTTAAAAGGGTCTGCCATATGGCAGTATGTGACTACTATTTAATGAATGGACTGCACTGTTTTCACTAAGTTTAGAAATTATACTCTGCTTTAATTGGATGATTTTAACTGTTAAAAGCCTTGTTCTCTCCAAACGACTGTATGTTCACATAGATTAAAAATTAATACTTAAAACCAGTTTACATGTTTACTTGGAATTTCCTCAGACTATTAGGAGGCTCAAAAAAAGAGCACATCTGGCAAAACTGGATGACTACTTGCCAAAAAATGGGCTCAGATCTCTGCCTAACACCATGTACAAAAGTAAGATCAAAATGGATTAAAAACCTCAACATCAGACCAAAATCCAAAAGGTACATTGAAGACAAAGTTGGCAAAACTCTCCATGACATTGAAGCTAATGGTATCTTCAAAGATGTCATGCCACTGGCCAAGCAAGTGAAAACAGAGATAGACAAATGGGACTATTTTAAACTAAGAAGCTTCTATACATCAAAAGAAACAGTGACCAAAATACAATAACACTCTACAGAATGGGAAAGGATATTCGCCGAATACCCATCTGGCAAGGGGTTGATATCAAGGATATACAAAGTACTGATTGAACTCTACAACAAGAAAACATCCAACCCCATCCAAAAATGGGGCGACTAAATGAACAGAAATTTTCTCAAAAAAGAAATCCGAATGGCTAAAAGGCTCTACATCAATAATCATCAGGGAGACGCTGATCAAAACAACAATGAGATATCATCTCACTCCACAGAGACTGGCCCACATCCAAAAAAACAAAAGCAACCGGTGGTGGCGTGGATGGGACCGGAAAGGGACCCTCTTCCACTCCTGGTGGGAATGCCGACTGGTTCAGCCCTTTTGGAAAACAGTATGGTCGATTCTCAAAAAATTAGAAATTGAGCTCCCATTTGACCCAGCAATACCACTCCTGGGAATATATCCCAGAGAGGCAAAAAAAGTATAGTTGTAGTGACATCTGCACTTGTTTGTTCATTGCAGCACTCTTTACAATAGCCAGAATCTGGAAAAAACTTGAGTGCCCGAGAACAGATGACTGGTTAAAGAAACTTTGGTATATCTACACAATGGAGTACTATGTAGCTGTTAGAAAAGATGAAGTCAGGAAATTTACATGCAAGTGGTACTACATGGAAAATATCACGCTAAGTGAAATGAGTCAGAAAGAGAGGGACAGACATAGAAATATTGCATTCATCTGGAGAATATAATGTAACCAAGTAGGAGACTAACACCCAAGAATAGCAGAGATAAGTACCAGGAGTTTCACTCTATGGCTTGGAGGCCAGCCGCACATGCTAGGGGAAAAGGGAGCTCAGATAGAGAAGGGAGCAGCAAATAAAGGGTGTTGGGAGGATCCTCCCAGGATGGGAGATGCATGCTGAAAGTAGACTATAGACTGAACATGATTTCCACTCTATGCCTCTTTTGCAAACCAAAAACCAAAACAGCACCCAAAAGGAGAGAGAGAACAAAAGGGAATGCCCTGCCACAAGAGTCATTGTGGTATGGGGGGAATGGGGGGTGGGAGGGATTCTGGGATCAGTGGTGGTGGAAAATGAGCACTGGTGGAGGGATGGGTACTCGAACATTGTGTAATTAAAACCCAAGCACAAAAATTTGTAAGTCTACAACTGTACCTCATGGTATTTCACAAAATTTTTAAAAAAGTTTTTTTTTAAAAAGAGCACATCTTCATTTTTAGCTGGAGTTCTCCCTGATAAACGCCTGACTTCCACTGTCCTGGTCAGACTAGTAACAGCATGTGCAGCTTTGAGTCCCTTTATAAACTAGGTTGATACCTATACTTAGTAAACCCAGTTGCATTCAGATTAGCCACGGGAGTAGGTATAATTTAAATCAAGTCAATTATAACACATTTATGCAATCAACTTTGTAAAACTGGAATCTAATTTTTACAAATGGCAAGTTACAGAAACATAGTTTCCTCCACATCTTTAACTTTAAATTTTTCAGGTAACTTAATAAACCTGATTTTGTTCTTTTGCATAAAAACAGAAATATTGGAGAACTCTCCATTTGGGGTACCTTGTTATTTACTAAGAGGTCTTGGGGATTGGCTAAGGATAGAGCAAGTGTCTTACACTAATAAAGGCATTAATATATTTTACCTGTTACATAAGGGTTACCCAGGCTTGGCCAATGTGAAGATGTGAAGATGTAAAGATCAGATCAGCAAGATGAGCTGAAGGTGGCCTCTGGCCTCTCACCGTCTGTGGAGTGTCCTGGTAAAAAGGTGTCCATCACAGACGTCTTGAGGGTTGGGAGAGATCCTGTTCTGCAGAAATTTTCTTGAAGCTGAGAACATGGCACAGGCTATGGTCAGTCACATCTGGAAATTCCTTCTTTTCCACAACATACAATTTCCATTTCTTTTTTGAGCTAGCCTGCCATTAGGGTCTTACTGAGATTTGTAGTGTACTTTTAACAGTACCAGTTATTATGAGATGTGGTCCTATCCTCTAACTTCATAGCCTTTTAGCTTTCTATTTCCCTGGAAGAGAGCTTTGGAGTCCCATAGCTGACCTTGAGATTTCTCGTCTGTATGAGGGGTAGGCCCTACCACAGTGAGGAATGACATCCTATATGGATTTATGCAAACCAACATGCAAACCAACCATGAAGAATCAAATATGTACCAAAGGTGCCAAAAGAGAAAATCTAATACTTCACTTTACTCACAATAAGATGCAATATACCTGCTTGCTGTGGTTAGTAGTCAAAAGAAATTGTGTTAAAATCTGGCAAAGTAGAACACAAAGATCAACAATGTTATATTTAATTCATCTAGTCCCATGTTGAAAAGCTTGATTTCCTATACTTTTTTTTTTTACCTTCCAGTATTTGATGTAAAATACAGATACTAGAAGGTTATCAGGTATATCCCCTCTACCTATCTTCAACACTCAGTTCTTGTCCAAAGTGATCATTTACAACTATTATTGTCATACTGGTCCCTTCTCTGGTCCTGTAACTTTTTAAATGTGCAGTTATATAAGAGCACTGTAACATGAGTCTGGACAATCTGCCTAATATTTTTTCATAAACCTCACAGATAAAATATTAGAAAAATTCTGCAGATATAATTTAAAGATCTCCTTGCAAGAATCTAGTTTGAGTAGACTGTTTCTTTCCTTAAAGCATAACGTTAAACCCTCTACACATTGCTTTATATTCATTCTATCTTTTTTTTAAATTTTACCTTTACCTATTTTATTTTATTTTTGGGTCACACCTGGCTATGCACAGGGGTTACTCCTGGCTCTTCATTCAGGAATTACTCCTGGCAGTGCTTGGGGGACCATATGGGATGCTGGAAATCAAACCTGGGTCAGCCGTATGCAAGGCAAATGCCCTACCCACTGTGCTATCATCCCAGCCCCGATTAAATTTATTTTCATAAGGTTGTTCACATTTATTTTTACATTCAATATTTCAACACCAATCTCACCACCATTACACCTTTCGACCACCATTATTTCAAATTTTCCCACCATCATTCAAGCCTGCCTGCCAGGGGCAGATGCTAGATATTTTATTTTCTATTGCTTATTATAATACCAGTAACAATGATGGGTCTCATTCTCCTAACCCTGAAAGAGCCTTGAATATGAATATGGCACTTAAAAAAATCGCAGGGCTAGGACGAAGGAGACGTTACTGGGGCCCGCTCGAGGCAATCGAGGAACAACAGGATGGTCGTGATCGTGATCGTGATTGCTTATTACAAATATCACTAGAGGTTGAGCAGCCACAAAAGCAGCCATGCACTTCTGGAATTCTGAAATTGTAAATAGTTGGGCTCCAGGGACATCTCTGTAGGGAGGTAATCCATTTTGAGATTCATTTGGAAGTTTCTGGATTAAGGCCAATGATGTGCTGAGATGGAGCTCAGTGGCAGTTTGTGGGTGTGACAGCCAGAACCCCAAGCTGACTGGGAGACGGGAAAGGATAGCCCTTCTCTGCTGTCACCATGTGGCCTGGAGTCTTAGTCCTTGAACTCACATACCTGGGTTGTGCTTCTGGAAGCTTGTTATCATAGGGGTTTCATCTAGAACGGGCAGAGAGGGCACACCCCCTCCATCTGAGGTGCCCTGGTGGAATTTGCTCCATACAGGTTCTGGGGAGACCTCTGGTGAGCTGCTATCTTCCTGGATTCACTGCTTTGTCTCTGGATAAAGGCCTTTGATGCGCTGAGATGGCCTCATTCTATCTTTTAACTAAATTTTCTTCATTCGATTTTAGATCCAGCTTCACTTTAACAGAATTTCTTTCTTTACCACAATAATGATATCAACATCCATTATTTTCTTAATTAAAATAGTCATCTATAGTCTTTATAATAATATCTTACAGGTATAACTTCCTTGTCTTACTGAATTTAGCACAGCTTGATGCCCCAGGAAATTTGGAAACAAGTTACAAATCATTGTCTCATTTAGTATGAAAAAATTTTACTCTACAGTACTCTTCTAAAAGTATCAAACCAGTTCTATAGATATCAAAAAGGCTTTCTGATGCTTATAATTAAAGATCTTATAATACACATAGTACTTGGCAAGAAACTTTGCTCCACATTAGGAAATAACCAGAAAATACTTGTCTTTAAGAGTTTTACCCTTAGAACATTGTTTTTGAGGAAAAGCACAGATATGAAAGGAATAAAGGCGCATACATTACCATGAAAGAGCAACAATTTCACACTTGCAGATCAAGTTCTCTTATTTTCTATTGCTTATTATGAATATTGAGCAGGCCCAGTAACGTCTCCATTGGAGACTTTGTTGTTACTGTGTCTGGCATATCGAATACTCTCGGTAGCTTGCCGGGCTCTCCGAGAGGGGCGGAGGAATCGAACTCGGGTCGGCCATGTTGGCCGCTTGTAAGGCGAACGCCCTACCCGCTGTGCTATCGCTCTCCGCCCCTCTCGGAGAGCCCGGCAAGCTACCAAGAGTATCTCACCCGCACGGCAGAGCCTGGCAAGCTCCCCGTGACGTATTCGATATGCCAGACACAGTAACAACAAAGTCTCCAATGGAGACGTTACTGGACCCGCTCGAGCAAATCGATGATCAACGGGAGGGACTTTACCTTACCTTTACCTTATTATGAATATCACTAGAGGTTGAGCAGCAGTCTTAAGGTCAAGACTAGGTTTGATACCTATTGACAAGGCTGGCATGAAATAAAATTATCTTAATAGGTGCATGTGTTTCCATATACTGAACAGACAAATTAACAATATAGTCTAAATAAAATACTGTGTACATTTATTTTTCACATTTTCACACAATTTTCCATTCTCAGAAATCAATAACATTGAAAAAGATTTTTAGAGCCAAGGCAGTTTTTAAATGGCCCATATTTTGTTATTCAGCAGTTATCAGTAGTTGACTCACTAACAAATAGACAATAAGTTTCCTGAATTCTTCCTGGAGGGGAGGGATAAGAAATAGAACTTTTGTTCTATTACAAAAAGGATATCTGAGCCTCTGAAAATGTCAGGATCTTCCCAAAACATCCAAGAAGGGAAGCATTTAGGAATTGAGTCCTAACTTTCCATACTTCTCAGTAGCAACATGGAGAAGAAAAGCTAAAACAGACATCCTTTGGCATTCTTTCTCAGTATCTCCTTAAATTTTCCTGAGGGGATTTTAACCCCTTCTGATTTAATCTCAGTTGTAACTTTCCACTTTCTCTATCCACATCTGCCACCCAGGGAAAGGCTGGGAAATCTAGGACTGATAAGAGTCTGCAGTGAACCTTGTTTTCTTGAAGAAAAGGAAAGTCAGTCCTAGACCTTACCCAGGCCTTTTGGGCTCTTGCCTTTCTCTAAGAAAAGAATATTGGGAGAAGACAAGCAGTGAAGTATAAAAGATTTTATTTGAAAGTTTTGAGGAAGATCCTGAGGGACGGGGAAGAGAGAGAGAGAGAGAGAGAGAGAGAGAGAGAGAGAGAGAGAGAGAGAGAGAGAGAGAGAATAATGCACTTAATAGAGAACAAGGGCTTCTCCAGAGTGGAGAGAAGAGTCCCAGTACACAATCCATGCTTAAAGTATGAAAGTACACATCTCAAGAGGAAAAATGAAGGCAACTCATGTGCTCAAGTACTACATTCAATCAAGAGCTACATGAGGGCAGAGGTAGCACATAGGTTTGAGCAGCATACGCTCACAATGGGAAGTCTATTTTATTTTAACTCTAATTTCTAAATGCATAAAAATTTGTTTTTATTTCTGCTTTTGTTTCTTTAACAATGCTTTGATTTTTTTTTAATTTTTTTTATTAGTGAAACACCATGAGGTACAGTTGTAGATTTACAATTTTTGTGCTTGGGTTTCGATTATACAATGATCAGATACCCATCCCTCCACCAGTGCCCATTTTCCACCACCATGGATAGTAACCCCCCCACTCCCATCCCCCCATCCCCCCCTGCCTCTGTATCAGGGCAATCCCCTGTGTTCTCTCTCTCCTTTTGGGTGTTGTGGTCTGCAAAAGAGGCATTGAGTGGCAAACATGTTCAGTCCATAGTCTACTTTCGACATGCATCTCCCCTCCTGGAAGGATCCTCCAAACACCCTTTATTTGGTGCTCCCTTCTCTATCTGAGCTGCCCTTTCCTCTAGAATGCCCGGCTGGCCACTAAGCTATGGAGTAATCCTACTGGTGCTGATCTCAGCTATTCTTGGGTATTAATCTCATATTTTGTTACTTTATATCCCCCAGATGAATGCAATCTTTTTATGTAACAATGCTTTGAATTGTTTAGGATGCACCTGATGTCAATGTATGTTGAAAGTAAGAAAACATGAAATGTTCCGTGTTTTCTTATATATATATACACACACATATATATACATATTTCATATGTATATTTATACATATATAAATATATATGCATCTAACATAAAGATCTTAAAACGCTTTGAATTAATTTTAGTATGTGCTGTGAGGTGGCAGTGGTTCAATTTTATTCTTTTGCTTGTGTCTGACCCATTTCTAACACCATTTTTAAAGAGGCTTTTCTTATTCAGCCTCTATTACTTATTTCTTTATAATCATTGATACCCCCCACTTTTTGGTTCATATATATTAAAGAGAATCAGATGATCTTGATGTATTTACACATTAATTAATTTGAACGCTACCTTGTTTCATGTTAGTATATCTGTCCTGGAAAGTTTCAGGCTGTCATTTACTTGTGAAATTGTTCTTCATTTCACACTGAGTCTATGTTTATTAGTGGAATACAAATCTTTCTCTGATAAACAATGAGGTTGAATTTTCATTCTGGTATATCCAGTCATGCATGAGGCTTGCCCAAACGTGTGGAGAGTGGTCTTAAGCATGACTGTGTCTGGTTCTGGAGGTCTTCAGCTGCCAGGGCTCTGCTCTGGCAGGGCAGAAAGGGAAACTCAAATCGCCCCCCTCCAAGGTGAGGACATACAGGTAGGGGACAGGAGACTCTGCATTGTTCTCTTCCCAGAGCTTAATTTTATAGTCTCTGGATCTTGGCTCTTGATAGGATTACATGGCGCCAGGGGCAGTTGGTGGGTGTAATGTCTAACTACTGGAAGATGGGGAATCTGGGTGGAGGAGGCCCAGTCCCAATTCGAGCAGGCTTAAAGATCTCAGCCTCATGCATGAAGGAACTGGCAGAGGAACCCAGGTATTCGGGACCCGGGTCTGAGATCTTCAAGCCTGCTCGGTTAGGACCCTCTTTCATTCCTGGTGGGAATGCCGACAGGTTCAGCCCGTTTGGAAAACAGTATGGACGATTCTTGAAAAATTAGAAATTGGGTTCCCATTTGAACCAAAAATATCACTCCTGGGAATATATCCCAGAGAGGCAAAAAAAAAGTATAGTCGTAGTGACATCTGCACCTGTTTGTTCATTGCAGCACTCTTTATAATAGCCAGAATCTGGAAAAAACCTGAGTGCCCGAGAACAGATGACTGGTTAAAGATACTTTGGTACATCTACACAATGGAGTACTATGTAACTGTTAGAAAAGATGAAGCCATGAAATTTACATACAAGTGGTACTACATGGAAAGTATCATGCTAAGTGAAATGAGTCAGAAAGAGAGGGATAGACATAAAAAGATTGCATTCATCTGGGGGACATAAAGTAACAAATTAGGAGATTAATACCCAAGAATAGCCAAGATCAGTACCAGGAGGCTTAGAGGCCAGCCGGGCATTCTAGGGGAAAGGGCAGCTCAGATAGAAAGGGAACACCAAATAAAGGGTGTTGGGAGGATCCTCCCAGGATGGGTGATGCATGTTGAAAGTAGACTATAGACCGAACATGATTGCCACTCAATTCCTCTTTTGCAGACCACAACATCCAAAAGGCTAGAGAGAACAGAAGGGAATGCCCTGCCACAAAGGCAGGGTGGGATGTGGGGGGGGGGGGTGAAAGGGGAGGTAGGGATACTGGGATCCATGGTGATGGAAAATTGGCACTGGTGGAGGGATGGGTATTTGATCATTGTATAATCAAAACCCAAGCACAAATATTTGTAAGTCTACAACTGTACCTCATGGTGTTTCACTAATAAAAAAATGATTGATATCTTATTAAGTAAATTAAGTCATAGAAGATGACTTGATGAAATACCTCGTGATCTCACTTGTTTGTGGTATTCGCATAACAGCACAAGAGAATGTAAAGTATAAAAAAGATTATCTACCTTTGGCTATCCTTGACCAAACAGAAACCTAGAGAGATAGGACAAGGATAACAGCACTTGATCTGCATATGGATGCCTTTGCTTTAATTTCTGGAATTTCATATGATTCTCGAAGCATTGCCACGAGTGCTCCCTGAACATAAAACCAGGAGTAAACACTGCCAAGTATGCTGTCCACCCCACCCCCTGCAAATGATCCAAACAAAAACAAATAAAAACACACAAAAATATTGGTGGCTAGAATGAAAAAGGACAAAATAGCTACAAAATAAAATAGGAGAAAATAGCTACAAAACAACAGGAAAACGATTCGTAAAAACAATTAAAAGTTCTTTCCTATAAGGAAATTAAGTGCAAATTGATTAAATTCAATCTGAAATACAAATGGTCTTTGAATGGATTTTTTAAAAGATGCAACTACCTAAGGGAGACTCACATACATAGAAAGACACACATAGACTGAAAGTGAAATTCTATCAAGATCTATTCCATGTAAATAGTAACCAAAAGAGAGCAGAGATGCCTGGTGGCTCCTAAGCATAGTGGGACCAGATATGAGATTTAGCCCTGGTAGACTCTGACAACCAGAGATCTGCCAGTAGTGACTCTGAGTGCTTAAGCACCACAGGGTATGCTTTTGTAAGAACAATAATAATAAATATAAATAAGAAGAAATAATTGAACTAATAAAAACAAAAGTTTACGCCCCACAGAACCAGAAAAACAATGAAGTAAATACTAAATTAGCAGAAAGGAAATAAATATTGGAGCATAAATAGATGGAAGAAAGAATACAAAATTATAGAATAAACAACAGTGTAAATAAGATTTGTTTTACGTAGCACTGTAGCACTGTTCTCCCGTTGTTCATCAATTTGCTCAAGCGGGCACCAGTAATGTCTCCATTGTGAGACTTGTTACTGTTTTTGGTATATTGAATACACCACGGGGAGCTTGCCAGGCTTTGCCGTGTGTGCAAGATTTGTTTTATAAGAAACAAAATTGTCAAATTCTTAGGTATCTAGTAAAACAGAATAAAAGAATTAAATTATAAATGAGGAAGTAAAATTACAACTTGCAACAGTTAAATTAATAAAATTATAGGACTATTTTAAATGCTTATATGCTGAGAAATTGGATAACTTAGAAGAAATGTATATATTCCTGGAATCATAAAAGTTAGCATAACTTAATTTTATATAAATAGGAAGATGTGAACCAATCCATAACTAATAGAGACTGCATAAGTAATTATCAAAATCATCTCAAAGGAAAGATTACTAACCCCTAGTCTATTGAAAGATTCTGTCAGACATTTAAAGAGTCATCTCAATCTCTTCTAGAAAACTTAAGAGATTGATAACATTTTCTTTTATTTTTCTATTTTGCAAACCACAGCACTCAAAATGAGAAAGATTGATAACATTTTCAAACTCACTGATGAGGCTAGTATGACCTCATGCCAAAGTTAAACAGAGATAAAAAAAAAAAAAACAAAGTTAAACAGAGATGCTAAAAGGAAACAAACCGCAAACGAGTATATCTTGTGAGTATTGTTGCAAAAGCACTGAAAAGATGATGCAAACAAAATTTAATTATTAATTAAAACTATGAGTCATAATGATATGAGGTTTATCTTTGGGATTCAAGGATGATTTAACATATGAATCTCATTGTAATATACCATATCAATTGAATAAAGAATAAAAATATTAGGATGATCTCAAATTGATTTAAAGACATTTTTATGAAATTTAATATCACTCCATGATAAAATAAAAACGCTTAGCTTATTAGAATTAGTGGGAAAATATTTCAAAATAACAAAGAATATATATGTTAATGTATGAAAAATTCCACACTTTATATTCACAGGTTAAGGACTGAAATATTTTACTATAAGATCAGAAACATTTCAAGGATGTATTCCCTTGCCATTTTGTTCACATGAAACTATAAGTCTTAGTCATATCAGTTAGGTAATAAAAAGGAAATAAAAGACATTAAAATTGCATAAGTAATTTTTTCAAACAACATTAAGTTATATGTAAAAAAAGATTCCACACAAAAGCTGTTAGAACTTATGAATTAACTCAGCAAACAATCCAAAATCAACTTAAAATCAGTGATGTGTCTAGACATTGACAGTGAAAAATTGAAAAAGCAAAATAAAAAAAACAGTCCCATGTCTGTCATTAAAAAGTTTAAAAAATGAAGAAATTTAACAAAGAAGTCAAGGTTTTATACAATTAAAATTTGAATCAATGCTGAGAATTTAAAGACTATAAAAATACATGGTTGGCTAATTTTCACAAATGAGCTAAGAGCATGAAATGGAATAAAGACAGCCTTTTCAACAAATAATGTTGGGAAAATTGGATAATAACATGCAATAAATGAAAATTGGTTGCATATCTCACACTTCACACAAATAAACTCAAAGTGAATCCAAGACCTGGAGATCAGGCCTGAGTCTATAAAGTACGTTGAAGAAAATATAGGCAGAGTGACGGAAGATCACTAAGAGGAGAAATCTCAAAGGAGTTTTCAATAATATGATCCTATTAACAAAGGCTACACAATCAAAACTGAACAAGTGGGATTACATTAAACTTAAAAGTGTTTATATAGCAGAAGAAACACAAGCTAAATTAAATTACAGCTAAATGAGAGAAAAAACAGCACCCAAAAGTTGAGAGAGAACAAAAGGGAATGCACTGCCACAAAGTCATTGTGGTATGAGGGGGATGGGGAGTGGGAGGGTTAATGGGATCCGTGGTGGTGGAAAATGGGCACTCTTGGAGGGATGGGTACTCAAACATTGTGTAATTAAAACCCAAGCACAAAAAATTGTAAGTCTACAACTGTACCTCATGGTGTGTCACTAATAAAAATTAAAATAAATAAATAAATAAATAAATCTCCCAAAAGAGAGTGACACAGAACATCCTGACCTCGTGCCAGGCTGTCTTAACTGGGGAAACTCGGGTGGGGGCAGTTTGGGTTTACCTCCCTGCCCCAGCAGAATCCCGGCAGCCAAAAACCTCCAGAACCCAACCACACAGCCATTCTCAAGACCGCTCTTAACAGGCTCAGATGAGCCTTACCTATAAGTGAACCTGCAGAAAAACCCAGGTGTGCGTGACCTGTAACTAAGATCTCCAAGCTCACTTGGAACAGGACTGGGCCCCTTCCCCCAACTCCCTAGCTTTCCAGACACACCCACAAACTGCCTCTGGTGCCATATAATCTCATCAACGTCCAAGATCCAGAGACTATGAAATAAAGCTCCTAGAAGAGAGTGACACAGAAAGTCCTGGAGCACACGTCCTCTTATACATTAGCCCACTGATGTGCCAAAATTAGCGCACATTATTTTGGGTTTAACATATTGCTTGTAATCTCTTATACAAGGGCTCAAATACCTCCACAAAGAAATAAAACAATCTTCACACACTTTCCTCTTATGGTGGTGGGAAGGTGAAAGGTGGTGGGATTGGTGTTTGAATATTATCTATAATAAATTATTGTAAACAACTTCAAAAATTAAAATTAAATTAAAAAATAAATAAATGAAGTAAATTTGAAGAAGTATGACAACATGGATGATATCAATTGTGGTATTTAGAATAACTGGAGGTAACACAATATTTTATAGGGGATATTCCCAGATCAACATTGGCCCCAGTGTACATGTAGGAGAAGGAAAGGAAGAGTAGAGGGGAGGCGGGGGAAGGGACAGATGAGAAGCCAGGGGGAGCCAGGGTAGGAGATTCAGGTATAAAGGTGATGTTAAGGAATGATAGAGCCAAATATCCAAAATCGAGAGATCCAAACTTTAACAACCAAACTTAGAAAGGTGCCTGTTAAAATGTCAGACTATGGGAGAGGGGAATATGGGAGGGAACGTGGGAACAATGGTGGTGGAAGGAAGTCGACACTGGTGGTGGGATTAGTACTTCAGCATTCTATGTTTAAAACTCAACTATGAATAACTTTGTTAATCATGGTACTTTAATTAGAAAAACGTGTCGATTGGGGAAAAAGAAGATAAAAATACATCGGAAGATATCCTGTGTTTAAAGATTGGATATTCAACATTGTTAAAATGTGCACACTACCAAAGTGATCTGTGGTCTCAATGTACTCATTATCAAAATCTCAATGTGATTTTTTCCTATAAGGGCCGGAGCCATAGCAAAGTGGGTAGGGTGTTTGCCCTGCACGAAGCCCACCTGAGTTTGATCCCCGGCATTCATTCCATATGGTCCCAAAACCACCGCTAGGAGTAATTCCTGAGTGCAGAGCCAGGAGTGACCCCTGAGCATCGCAGGGTGTGATCCAAAAAGCAAACAAACAAACAAAAAACCAAACAAAATGTAGAAAACATATGGGATCTCAAAGGACCCTAAATAACCTATACAAACCGAGAAAAAAAAATTGAATATTTTATGCTTCAAAATTTAAAAAAATTATAAAACTGAAGTAATCAGGGAATGGAGAGAGTACAACTGGTAAAGTACTGCTTTGCATGCGTCCAACCTGTTTTTTGTATTCCAGCAATCCACATAGTCTTCCAAGCCCCACTAGAAGAGATTACTGATTGCAGAGCCAGGAGAATACCCTGAGCATAGCCAGGAGTGACACAAACACACACAAACAAACTAAAAATTAAAAATAGTATAATACTAATATAAGTTGAATTTCCTGCCCCCTCACCAGGCTGTCTTTACTGGGGCCCTTCGGAAGGGGGCGGGTTGAGTCTCCCTCACCCCCCCCCCCCCCCCGGCAGCTGAAAACCTCCAGAACCCAGCCACAGCCATGTTCGAGGCCACTCTCCACATGCTCCGACGAGCCTCACGCATGAAGGAACCGGCAGAGGAATCCAGATGTGCAGGATCCGTGGCTGAGATCTCCAAGCCTGCTCGGATTGGGGCTGGGCCTCCTCCGCCCAGATCCCCAGTTTTCCAGTAACTTGGCAGTCACACCCACAAACTTTCCCCGGCACCATGTAATCTCACCAACAGCCAAGATACAGAGACAAAGCTCCTGGAAAAGAGAAACACAGTATTTCCTGGAGCAATTAGGAGCAGCCCCAAATCCCTCTGTTCTTCTCAGAGAGCCCAGCAAGCTGCGAGAGTATCTCGCCCACACTGCAGAGTGTGGCAAGCAACCCGTGGCATATTCAATATGCCAAAAAAGTAACAATAACAGGCCTCATTCCCCTGACCCTGAAAGAGCCCCCAATACACCACTGGGCTATGCTAGCACGCGACAGGGATGGATGGAGACGTTACTGGTGCCCGCTCAAGCAAATCAATGAACAATGGGATGACAAGTGATACAAGCAATACTAATATAAAGACTGTCATATAGATAACTAAGAAGAGAATACAAACCCAAAAGTAAAACCTCATGTACACAGTCAAGTGGTCTTTGACAAGGGTGGCAAGAGTATACATGGGCTCTAGCAAATTATGATAAGAGTAAATATCTCCCTATCATAAAATCAGTGTATACAAATATTTCCATGATGTAACCAAAGCATTTCATATCAATGTAAGGAACTATAAACTAATAAATGTGTAAATAAGGAAATTGTAGGAAAGAATGAATTGCATATCATGATCACAATCATCCTGTTGTTCGTCGATTGCCTCGAGCAGGCCCCAGTAACGCCTCCTTCATCCTAGCCCTGAGATTTTAAAAAGTGCCATATTCCAGGCTCTTTCAGGGTTAGGAGAATGAGACACATCATTGTTACTGGTATTTGGAATATTGGGTAAGCCACGGGGAATTTACCAGACTATGCCGTGTGGGCAGGTAACATACAGTAACCTGCCAGGTTGTTCAAAGTAAGAATGAGATAACAAGATGTCACGGCCACACGCTTCTGGGAGCGGGGGCAGGAGACTCCACCCAGATCCTCCACCCTCCAGTAGGAAGGGGTCACACCCACCATTTGACCCCCAAGCGCAGTGTAATCCCATCAACGGCCATGACCCAGAGGCTATAAAACCCAGCTCCCGGAAGAGAACAGTGCAGAGTCTCCTGCCCCCACGCCTGGCTATCCTCGCCTGGGCCCCTTGGATGGGGGCAGGTTGAGCTTCCCTCCCCGCCCCGAACAGAGCTCCGGTAGCCGAAGACCTCCAGAACCAGCCACCACCATGCTGAGACCACTCTCCACACTCATGAAGGTACTGGCAGAGGAACAAAGGCATGTAGGTCTTGTGGCTGAATTGCAGATTTGCTCGAGCAGGTCCAGTAACGTCTCCATTGGAGACTTTGTTGTTACTGTGTTTTGCATATCGAATACGTCACGGGGAGCTTGCCGGGCTCTCCGAGAGGGGCGGAGGAATCGAACTCAGGTCGGCCATGTTAGCTGCGTGCAAGGCAAATGCCCTACCGCTGTGCTATCGCTCCAGTCAACGGGGACAGAGTGATAGTACAGCAGGTAGGGCGTTAACCTTGCACAAGGCGAACTCGAGTTTGATTCCTGGCATCCCATATGGTCCCCCCAGCACCACCAGGAGTAATTCCTGAGTTCAAAGCCAGAGTAACCCCTGAGCATCGCTGAGTGTGCCCCAAAAAGAAAAAAAAAGTCAATATTACCCTTTATTATCTCTATATTGATTTTTATGGGCTTCAGAATTTCAGATTTCTGATTAAAGCATGTTATTTCTATTAAAATATTTATTTGCCCCAGTAAAATTATATGTAAACTGGAATAAGAACATAAACATAAAGCCTGCAGCCATGACTTTCATAGAAGAAAATAGTAGGGGAAACCTTAGTAATATTAGATTGCCCAATGATATGATATCAAAAGCACAGGAAACAAGAAAACTGGTAAGTAAGGCTACATGAAACTTAATATTTTCTCCACAGAAAATAAACAATTGACACTGGTGCCAGAGACATAATACCATAGGTAGGATGTTTTCCTTGCAGAAGGCCAACCTGGGTTACATTTTGGGAACCTGATGTTGACCCCCAAGACATCCAGGAGTGATCCCTGAGTGAAGGTCCAAGAGTAAGCCCTGAACACTGCGGGCTGTAACCTCTCCCCTATGAAAAAATTAGCAGTGTAAAACCAACCTATGGAATAGGAAAATATTTTTTCAAAACACTTATCAGACCAGAATACATAAAAGCCTAATAACTCAACACAAAACAAAAGAGTTAATCAATAATTTTCAAATGGTAAAAAAATGAAAGCAAACATTTTTCAAATATATATAAATGGCCAACAATCAAATTAAAAATGGTAAACATCACTGGCTATAAGAAAAATTCATACAGTGAGTTATCACTTCATACCCATTCAGATAACTAACTGCAAAAAATAAATGAATAAATGTTGGAAAAATTACAGAATGATTACAATCCTTACACCCCTAGTAAGATGTGACTTCTATAGAAAATAGTAGGAAATTTTCTCAAAACTTGAAATTAAACCTATCTGTGACTCAGCCAGACTCTTTCTATATTTCCAATGAAATTGAAATCATGTTGTGAGTTATTATTATTTTGCACAGCTATGATCATAGCAGCCTTATTCACAATAGTTAAGATGTGAAAGCAATCTAATTGTTTATGGATAAAGAAAATGTGGTGTGTACATAAAATGAAATGCTATCTTCAGACTAAGAAAATCCTGTCATATGCTAAAATATGAACTACCATAAATATTGACAACATTAGGATAAGTAATAGCACTGTAGCACTGTCCTCCCATTGTTCATCAATTTGCTTGAGCAGGCACCACTAAAGTCCATTTTGAGACTTGTTGTTACTGTTTTTGGCATATCGAATACGCCACAGGGAGCTTCTCAGCCTCTGCTGTGCAGGCGGTTGCTCTTGGTAGCTTGCTGGGCGGGCTCTCCAAGAGGGACGGAGGACTTGAACCCAGGTCAGTCATGTGCAAGGCAAATCCCCTACTTGCTGTGCTATCTGATTCCACTTATATAAGTTATCTAAAGTAATCAAGTTCATAGAAACAGTGGCTGCCAGGGAGTGGGAGATGAGAAAGCAGATTGCTCTTACATGTGTTTCAGTCATTCAAGATAATACAGTTCTAGAGATCTGCTATACAACAATATGCATGCAGCTAGCAATATTGTAATGTGAATTTTAAAATCATTAAGAGTGTAAAAATGTTCAGTAATATTGCAAAGAAATAAAAATTTTCTTTATCAGCCTTGTAAACTCGGGTAATTTTCTATAAAAATCCCATGAAGAAATTAATTAATTTTATGAGAATTATTTGATTTAGTTTTTCAGGATTCCTCCTAAATTCCATACTAATGTGTCTCAAAATAATTGATAGTAATAAGCAAATCTCAGACCAATTTTCCAAAATATGGGCTCTACATTTGTGTACCTAAGACTGAAAGCTTTAATTTTCTTAGCATTTGTTACACTTTTCAGGAGTTAAACAATACCAAACTGTGTGGACACCTTGTAGATACTAATGAAACATAATACATGCTATAGATTTACAAATTAATTAATTCCTTATTATATTTACTATAGTAATATAGTGAATATAATAATATATAGCTGGAGCGATAGCACAGCGGTACGGTGTTTGCCTAGCGGGCAGCCAGCCCGGCCGAGCCGGGTTCAATTCCTTTGCCCCTCTCGGAGAGCCCGGCAAGCTACCGAGAGAATCTTGCCCACACGGCAAAGCCTTGCAAGCTACCAGTGGCGTATTCAATATGCCAAACACACTAACAAGTCTCAAAATGGAGATGTTACTGGGCCCGCTCAAGCAAATCGATGAACAAGGGGAGGACAGTGTTTGACAGTTTGTTTATAGTAAACACATTATAAAAATATTGTTGTAAATCCTCTTATTTTATATTACTTATTGCAGCTTATCAATGAAAAAATTTTCAATGCAGGTATTCTTTAAAAAGTCATTATAAATTCCAAGATATATGTTAATTAACTGTAACAAAATCTACTATAATATTTACCATTTAAAGTAATAAAGCTATTTAGGAATAAAATCTTATGCATCTCACTTATTAAAATGGTGATCAAATTCTGTGTCCTTATATATTTACACTAAAAATTAGATATTTATGCCACAGACTTTGGGGATAATATATTTTATTGTCTCTATTGCCCATTTCCAAAGTGATTAGGTCATTTGAAGGTTCTGCAGCAATTCCCTGGAAATAAACTTTCAAGAAACATATATTTGTCTTGTGGACAAAACATATATTTTATCCCTAGCAATAGCACAGCAGTAGGGCATTTGCCTTGCATGCGGCTGACCCAACAAACCTGGGTTCAATTCCTCTGCCCCTCTCGGAGAGCCCGGCAAGTTACCTAGAGTATCTCGCCTGCATGGCAAAGCCTGGCAAGCTACCAGTGATGTATTCGATATGCCAAACACAGTAACAACAAGTCTCAAAATGGAGACATTACTAAGCCCGCACGAGCAAATTGATAACAACGGGAAGACAGTGACAGTGATCCTAATAATCAGGAAACATCATATGTTTTGTTGCCTGAGATACTAATGCCACTGTAGAGAAGATACTGTATGCAAATCTTTGGAAAAATGTCATGTTTACCAGCAACAGGCAATTATGTCACTCTTCAAACACATAAAGAAAAAAATTCTAATGATGTGCCTATTCTATAGCAAAAACATAGATATTTGTATTTGACATATACTAGGTGCATTTTTGTCATTATGATTTCATGAATGATTCAAATAAAAGTTACCCTACACCCATGTTATTCTTTTAAAGAAAGAGATCGAGCACTCCAAAAATTTGTATGTAATAATAACCTCCCTGAAAAATTCAAGAAATCCTGGGGAAAAAGATAGGAGGTATCCCTTTCTCCAACTTCAAACTGTACTACAAGCAATATTAATTGAAACAGCACTTTATTAGGATAAGGACAGACACCCAGATAATGGAATAGTCTTGATTATCCTTCAACAGACCCTCAAGTATATGATTGGTTAATTTTTGATAAAGTAGCAAAAATGAAATAAACAAGGAAGTCCTCTTCAACAAGGGATAAGGTAAACTGATCGGCTAGATAAAAAAAAAGAACTGGACCTCCTTATAACTCCATGCACAAAATCAAATCAAAATGGGTTCAAGACACTGATATCATACTTGAATCCATAAGGTACACAAAGGAAGACATAGACAGAACTCGCTGTGACATTGAAGCTAAAAGCATTTTCAAGAATGAAACAACACTAAGCGGAAGCAAAATTAAACAAATGACATAGAACTAAGAAGCTTCTTCACTTCAAAGGAAATGACTACCAAGATGTATCCAAACAGCTCACGTAATGGAAAAAAAATTACCCAACGTCTCTCTAGTAATGGGTTAATATCTAAGATACAAAAGGCATTGGTAGGAATTCACAAGAAAAAAAATCCAATCTCAGAAAAAAAAAATAGGAAGAAGAGATGAACAGAAACTTCCTCAAAGAAGAAGCACAAATGACAAAAAGTCATATGAATAAGTGCTCAACATCACTAATTATCTGGGAGATGCAAGTTAAAACAATGAGATATCATCTCACGCCACAGAGACTGGCACACACCAAAAAGAGCAACCAATGCTGGTGTGGATACAGAGAAAAAAAGAAACTCTCAGGCTCTGCTGGATGGAATGTCAATTGGTCCAGCCTTTCTTCAAAAAAAGTAGAAATTGAGCTTCCATAAGATCCAGCAATTCCACTTTTGGTAATATACGCTAAGGGTCCAAAGACATGGATGCAGAAAAGACATCTGCATCTATGTTCATTGTAGCACTATTTATTTACAATAGCCAGAATCTGAAAAACCAATGTGCACGAGAACAGATAACTTGATAAATAAACTATGGTGCATATGCGCAATGAAATACTACACAGAGTATCATAATGAGTGCAATTAGTCAGAAAGAGAGGGACAAACATAGAAATATCGCATTAATTTTCAGGGTATTTAAAAGGCATAGTATGAAAATGCCCCAAAACAATAGACAGAAGGGCCTGGAGGATAAAACCATGATAGGAAGCTTGCCAGAAAGGAGAAGAGACAAAAAAAGTTAGAACCAGTATGATAATGATAGTTGGAAAAGATCACTCTGGTCAAGAACTGAGTGCTAAAAGGAGGTAAAGTTATATGTATGATGCCCTTTCAATAACAGTCTTGCAAACAATAGTGCATACAAGTAAAATAAGATAAAGAATACAGAGAGAAGTTTCTGTCATGCAGGCAGACTACAGGGACTGTGGGGAGGGAAACTAGGAACATTGGTAGAGGGAAATATACACTGATGAAGGGATGAGTGTTGGAACATTGTATGACTTAAACTTTGCCTGTGGTAGAGTTTGGAGATGTTACTCCAGAAAATTCAAAATATTTAACTGGGCAGATATCTGTGCAGTTAAATATTTCACTGGGTGTGGATGTCGGGTCTTATGGAAGTACTAGGAGGCAGGGGAGGTTTCCCATCCCCGACTGAGAAGGCCTTGAGTTTTCAGTCACAAAGTTCCCTGTACCTGAAGTTTTTCAGCAGATTATGTTCTCTGTGGTCTTCACTCCTGAGGTGGTATGTTCCAGCCAGAGTCATAACAGAGACTTTGGGGGAGGGGCTTGTCCACACCCATTCCAGATAACCCCAGAGGTCTCAGCAAGGAACAGGGTCTGAGATTTCTTTTTTTGAATCACCATGAGATACACAGTTACAAAATGGTTCTTGACTGGATTTCAATAATACAAGAAAAAAATTTACCTTAAAATTTTTGATTTTTTATGAGCCACTGGAACAAAGTCAGTAGATGAGCTTACACGCCATTCATGGTGGGATGTGGTCCAGGACCAGTCATTTTAATAATGTTGTTTTTTCCACTTCATAAATATGGAATATGTCTTATTCTATTTCTCTTAGTAGTAACATAGTTTTCAGTGTCTCACTTGATTTCTTTTTTTTTTATCTTAGTGTAGTTTTTTTTTGTTTTTTTGGGGGGTTTTTTTTGGTATTTATTTATTTTTTAATAGTGAGGCACCATGAAGTACAGTTGTAGACTTACACTTTTTTGTGCTTGGGTTTCGATTATACAATGATCAAACACCCATCCCTCCACCAGTGCGCATTTCCCACCACCATGGACCCCAGCATCCCCTCCCCCCCAGCCCCCATCCCACCCTGCCTCTGTGGCAGGGCATTTCCCTCTCTCTCTTTTCGAGTGTCATGGTCTGCAAAAGAGGCATTGAGTGGCAATCATACTTGGTCGACAGTCTACCCTCAGCATGCTCTCCCATCGTGGGCGGATCCTCCCAACACCCTTTATTTGGTGTTCCCTTCTCTTTCTGAGCTCCCCCTTCCCCTAACATGTGTGGTTGTCCTCCGGGTCATTGAGTAAAATTCCTGGTACTAATCTCTGCCATACTTGGGTGTTAATTTCCTATTTTGTTACTTTATGGTCCCCAGATGAATGCAATCTTTCTATGTCTATCCCTTTCTTTCTGAGTCATTTCGCTTAACACGATACTTTCCATGTAGTACCACTTGTATGTAAACTTCATGACTTCGTCTTTTCTAACAGCTACATAGTACTCCATTGTGTAAATGTGCCAGAGTTTCTTCAACCAGTCATCTGTTCTTGGGCACTCAGGTTTTTTCCAGTTTCTGGCTATTGTAAAGAGTGCTGCAATAAACAGACAATTGCAGATGTCATTTCGGCTATACTTTTTTTGCCTCTCTGGGATATATTCCCAGGAGTGGTATTGCTGGGTCAAATGGGAGCTCAATTTCTAGTTTTTTGAGAATCATCCATACTGTTTTCCAGAAGGGCTGCACCAGTCGGCATTCCCACCAACAGTGAAGGAGTGTCCCTTTCTCACCACATCCGCGCCAGCACCGGTTGCTTTTGTTCTTGTGGATATGGGCCAGTCTCTGTGGTGTGAGGTGGTACCTCATTGTGGTTTTGATCTGCATCTCCCTGGTGATTAATGATGTGGAACATTTTCTCATGTGTCTTTTAGCCACTCGGATTTCTTCTTTGTCAAAGTTTCTATTCATTTCATCTCCCCATTTTTTGATGGGGTTGAATGTTTTCTTTTTGTGGAGTTGAACCAGTATTTTGTATATCCTTGAAATTAACCCCTTATCAGATGTGTAGTTGGCGAATATCCTTTCCCATTCTGTAGACTGTCTTTGTATTTTGGTCACTGTTTCTTTTGAGGTGCAGAAGCTTCTTAGTTTAAGATAGTCCCATTTATCTATCTCTGTTTTCACTTGCTTGGTTTCCGTAGTGTAGTGGTTATCACGTTCGCCTCACTTGATTTCTTAACTTGATTCTTAAGCACTTGATGGTTTTTGACACAATTACTATGTTTTTTTTAAATTTCTTTTGTTTCTAGTTCTTTACCTGCCTGTAGAAATACAACACATTTTGTGTGTGTTGATTTTGTAGCTTACTACTTTACATCATTGCATTATTGTTTATAAATGAGTTTTCCTGAAACATTTCAAGTATTTCTATGTATATTACAAAGATCTTTCTTTCTTAGATTTTGGGTCACACATCAGCAGTTCTCAGGGCTTACTATTGGCTCTGCACTCAGAGAGGCTGGAGACTCCTGGCAATCCTCTAGGGGTCATACGAGGTAACAGGGATCAAATTTCTTCACTGTATAACTTAAAATTATTCCTATTTCACCCATCTTTTGCATAGAAATGAGCTAAAACTGGAGTAAATTTATAGCATTATGAATTTTTGTTCTAGCCTCTACTGTTCTATTTATTTTGTCAATGAAATCATGCTGGTGTGTATAATTTTGTATCCATTTTTTCCACTCTGTACAACATATGTATTATAATTCATTTCTCATCACATATTGTAGGTGGGTAGAAAATAAATTCATTGACAGACTATCCAACCAAATTTGCTTACAGCAAGGAAAGCAATCAATATGACAAAGAATGAGCAGGTACATGTGACAAAACAAACTTTGAAATTTTATGTAAAAGAATTTGAAGCACTATGACTTTCAAATAGATAAGAAAGTAATATGAGTGTTTCAAATGCAGTCTTTATAAGATTAATACCTGAACGAAAATATCAAAGACAGTGTCCTGATTATTTTTAACATAGTCATATTTTCAGGCTATTTTTAAATATAAAGGTCATTGGAAGCAAATTATAATTTTACATCTATATTCTTGAGAAGTTTAATGACAAGTAACTATCATATTAATTCCTCTCTTCATGACATTAAATATATAGCTTAATAAGTACAATATACCTACCTAATTTAAAATTACCATTAAGTTTATTTTAAAAACAGCAATGTAATCAAGACTTTCAAGACTTACAATATTTTAACTGCTATTGATATTTTGAGGAGATATGAAAATACTGCTTGATAAATTTTACACCATTAAGAACATTTCCAGGGGTATAGTGCGGCCAACAGGTCAATCTGTACCTGTGAGGCGAGTGCATCAGCAGCCTGATGGCACCATCAAACTTTCAGATACCCCAAAATTGCTGCTGTGCCTTTGGCCAGACCCCAAAAACTTGGGTCAAAGTTTACCAAGATAGTAAACGGCCAAAAGTTAGGTATGTGGGAGACACACCCACAAACCACCTCCGGCTCAGCTATATAATTAGAGGCATGGCCTCTCTGGTTCCTGATCAAACTGCTTAATGGCCATGATCCCAGAGACTCTGAAACGAATCTCGGAACCCAAAGGCTTTTGGCAGAAATGCACCCTGTTCCTGCAGTAGGTTACTGGTGCTGGGCCACTCCAGGTGGGGATAAGTTTCGTGCCTTGGCCTGTTCCCCTTGGCGGCCCGGTGACCATCATCCTCCAGAGGCCACTGGACAGGCAGATTTAGTCCTGCAGTGACGAGACACGTGGGACCTCACGAGAGGAGGGTGGAACCGGCCCTTTCCTCCCCATCCCAGTGAGACCCCGAGTTGCTGCCTACAAATGGCCTCTCTGGCTCCTGATCAAGCTAATTAACTGCCATGATCCCAGAGACTCAGAAAAAAATCTCGAAACCCAGCGGCTTTTGGCAGAAATGAATCTGGACCACATACAAGGTAGCCACCGCCTGAGACCTTATTGGAAAGACAGGTATGAGCCAGCGGTGACGGGGCAACTGCAGTCTCATGAGAAGGGGGATGGTACTGGCTCATCCTTCACGCCCTACCGAGGTCACGAGTTGCCCCCACCCCACCATGAGTGGCTCTGTGGCATGGCCATGGCTCCAGAGGTAAAAGAACTTAATCCAGAGCCCAGCAGCTTGTGGCAGAAAAGTGAATGGACCATGCGTTCAGCTATGGCGCCATGCCTCCCTGGACGGGAAAGGGTGTTGCTCCCTTCTGCCTCTCCCTCACCCCCAGCAGCAAGGTGGCCACCTCCTCAGAGCTTATAGGAAAGCCAGGTGTGAGCCAGCGGTGAAGGGGCAACTGCAGTCTCATGGGAAGAGGGGTGGTACCGGCTCGTCCTTCATGCCCTACCGAGGTCATGAGTTGCCCCCCATGAGCAGCTCTCTGGCACAGCCATAACACCAGATGCACAGAAACCGATCTTGTAATTATATGGCTCTTTGCAAAAATCCAAAATCATGAGGCAGCTATTGTGGCCACGTGAGATTATATGATTCTCATAGCCAGCTATAGAAAACAAAGTATTTCACAATGCCTTTTCAGTAATTATGATTGTTGGGGGGGGATTCTAAACAATAATGGTGCATCTTTTGTCAAAACAATGAATGTAATCAATGTAGAGAAGAGTTAAGTGGAAATCATCTGCCTCACAGGCATTGGGATGGGTTGGAGGGGGGGTATATTGGGTTTCTTGGTGGTGAAAAACGAGTACTGGTGAAGGGAAAGGTGTTTGATCATTGTATGACCAAGACTTAAACCTGAAAGCTTAGTAACTTTCTGCACAGTGATTCAATAAATAACTATAAGAAGAAAAAAATTTCAAAAATCCAAAATCATGTTATTTATAATCAGCAATAGAAAACAAATTGTCTGCTATTGCCTTTTCGGGAGATCTGAGTGTTGGGGAAAATCCTAAATAATTATGGATGGTGGGTCTGGTGTCAAAATATTGAATGTAATCAAGGTAGAGAGAGAATAATGTGGAAATCATCTGCCCCACAGGCAGGGGGAGGGTGTGGAATGGGGAGTATACTGGAGTTTTTGGTGGTGGAAAATGGGCACTGGTGAAGGGATGGGTGTTTCATTGTATGACCGAGACTTAAACCTGAAAGTTTTGTAACTGTTCTCATGGTGATTCAATAAATAAAACTAATAAAAAATGAAAAAAAGGAAAAAAAACATTTCCAAGTCAGAAAAATATCTTTGTTCAAATGAGAAACCTCTGCTTCTTTATGTTATTAGCATAGTTCCTCTCTATGCTTAGTTGTTATTTTTTAATTGGTCTTCACTCAGGTCTCCACTTAAGTCCACCAATATTCTACTTTTTCCCATTTTTATTGAAGTAATACTATAATACTGTTAATGATAATTTCATAAATACATGATCCCAGCACCACACCCAGAAGCAAAATGCCTGTCTCCCTCCATGAATGTACTAAGTACCCCTCCCATCTGCTTGCTCTCTCCATGTAAGCTAAATTCTGTTACCAGTTCTTTTTCCTTTGGTTGTTTGTTGCTCCCTTGCTATGTTTCTCTATAACCCACACATAGAAAAATCATTCTGTATCTCTTCCTTCTTCTGACTTACTTCACTCCGCATGATACCCTCTAGTTCCACCTACTTCGTATTGTCCTAGCTCCGCCATTGTTATCTTACAACAAGCAAAAACTAAGAAGTTGTGCAATTACAAAAAATGACTGAAGTTTTACTGTTTTATACATTATGCATTATCTTGATGTCAGGCTATGTTCCAGAAATGTATTCTTAGAGAACATGTATGAGAATGTGTTCTGTTGCATATATTTTTTTTGCTTTTTGGGTCACACCCAGCAATTCTCAGGGGTTAAGTCCTGGCTCTGCACTCATGAATTACTCCTAACAGTGCTTGGGGGACCATATGGGATGCAGAGGATTGAACCCAGGTTGACCCCATGCAAGGTAAACACCCTACCTGCTGTTCTATCAATCTGCCCCCTGTTACATGATATTTTAAAGAGATTTCTCCACTTAGATTATTAGAGAGTAGTTAAATAATTTTCCCAGCAGGCTTTTATCCAGTATTTTTGCTTGGTAATTACATCCAGTTTCTAGCTACACACATGAAATATAATCCTAACATTGGGGGACTGGAGTGATAGTACAGCGGGTAGGGCAGTTGCCTTGCAAACGGCCCACCCGAGTTCCATTCCTAGCATCTCATATGGTTCCCCCTCCCCTGCACCTCCAGGAGTGAATCCTGAGTGCAGAGCCAGGAGTAACCCCTGTGTATCGCCGGGTATGACCCAAAAAGCAAAAAACAAAGCAAAACACAAACAAACATTCATCAGCTGGTCAAAAATTCTATTCTTTGGTAACATCCACCAAGAATCTTCTACTACATTTTTCTTTACAGATTCTTTCTCCTTCACAGAAGAAATGGGATGACCAGTTATTAATAAATTTGTCAAGATTTCTTTTGACTTATCTAAAAACAGTAAACTTTTCTTACAGTTATCTATAAATCTTTTATTCCCTCAACCATCATTTTGGTTTGTTTGTGACTTGAAAACTATCACATTTCTCAGAAAAAAAAAACACAAAAGAAATGGCAAAATAAAGGTTACTGGTAGAAATGAAAACCAAGTTTTCATGTATCATGCTTTGGAGATTTTTTATTGATGCTAACTAAAATCCAGAAAGAAAAAAGGAATGATACTGCACATAAAATAAGAGGCATAAAAACCAGACCGAATTGCAGCTTCTAATTCGCAATGACCTTGGTTATGCAACACACACTTTAAGGTAAGGGCTTTAGTGAAGCAGAAATTATGCAAAAAATATCCCGTATAAGAGTTAGAGTATTTGAAATTATAACAAAGATATGTAAATCTAACTCCACGAGGAATATAGTATTGTCTGCCACATGATAAACTGGAAGATTAGGAATATTTACTGAAAGAAACCTAGGAAAAACAGACCATAGGTTGTAGAACCCATATATTTTATTTTCTAAACCAGTATTCCTCAAATTTATTCCTTTCTTTGAACCCTCATTTGATTGGTTTCCCCCATTTATGCAATTTCCACCTTTGGAATCCTGGAATTTGCTGGGGTCCCACAGGGGGCCATATGACCCCTAATTGAGAAATGCTCATCTAAATCACAGTTGTTGCATTTTATATGTTCAGTCAGCCTCCTTTGCACTGATTTTACAAAAGCTGAACAGCTAATTAACATACAAGTCACACCTCTCCTTCAAATACTCATTAAAATTCTTAAATCAAAATGCATAATTATATTATAGAAATAATTAACTTTATGTGGGAAAATCATTAAAAGTTTCATCACCCATAATTTAACTGCAGATAAACTTCATGAACTATGATATTGCCATTGCACAAAGATATATGAAAAGCTGATACACAAGAAACTTTTGATGTAAAAATCGCTTGAATCAGAAAAAATTCTGAATATATATTTCAATTCAGCTATTAAGTCCACCACTTTGGATATTCTTTGTATGACCAAATTTAACCATGTACCTTCTAACATTTCAAATATTACTTCATGATATTTATCCCTTTTATAGAACTTCTTTATCAAGGGGATAAACACATAACTAACATCTCAACTTTATTCTGACATTTGAAGGAATAGACATTATGATTATATGAAAAGAAAAACCAATTGCAATGTCATTGTTGAGATTTTCCTTCTTATTTAAGCAGGAGTGTGGATATTTACACTAAAATAGAAAATGAGTGTGTTCTTGATAAAAATAGCACAGCGGGTAGGGCTTTTGCCTTGCACGCAGTCAACATGGCTGACCCGAGTTCGATTCTTCCGCCTCTCTCAGAGAGCCTGGCAAGCTACAGAGAGTATCTCACCCTCAACGCAAAGCCTGGCAAGCTCTCTGAGACGTATTCGATATGCCAAACACAGTAACAAGTTTCACAATGTTTCTGGGCCCTCTCGAGCAAATCAATGAACAACAGGAGGATAGTGATCGTGATAGTGATTCATGAAGATCATGGAATATAAATTCTATTGCACTGCTTTAGGAAGATATTGGAGCTATGATATTTTGAAAGAGCACTTTAATCTTTTTTTTTAATTTATTTATTTATTTATTTATTTTTTATCTTTTTTTATTAGTGAAACACCATGAAGTACACTTATAGACTTATAAATTTTTGTGCTTGGGTTTCAGTTATACAATGATCAAGTACCCATCCCTCCACCAGTGCCCATCCTCCCCCACCACGGGTCCTAGCATCCCTCCCACCCCCCATCCTCCCCCCCCCGTCCCACCCTGCCGCTGTGGCAGGGCATTCCTCCCTGTTCTCTCTCTCTTCTTTTGGGTACTGTGTTTTGCCAGAGAGGCATTGAGTGGCAGTCATGTTTGGTCTATAGACCACTTTTAGCATGTCTCTCCCACCCTGGGAGGGTCTTCACAACACCCTTTATTTGGTGCTCTCTTCTCTATCTGAGCTTCCTTCTCACCTAGCACATGTGGCTGGCCTTCAAGTCATGGAGCAAAATTCCTGGTACTAATCTGAGCCCTTCCTGGGTGTTAGTCTCCCGTTTTGTTGCTTTATGTTCCCCAGATGAATGCAATCTTTCTGTGTCTATCCCGCTTTTTCTGACTCATTTCGCTTAACATGATACTTTCCATGTAGTACCACTTGTATGTAAATTTCATAACTTCATCTTTTCTAACAGCTACATAGTACTCCATTGTGTAAATGTACCAAAGATTCTTTAACCAGTCATCTGTTCTCGGGCACTCAGGTTTTTTCCAGATTCTGGCTATTATAAAGAGTGCTGCAATGAACAAACAATTGCAGATGTCACTTCGACTATACATTTTTGCCTCTCTGGGATATATTCCCAGGAGTGCTATAGCTGGGTCAAATGGGAGATCGAATTCTGATTTTTTGAGAATCGTCCATACTGTTTTCCAAAAGGGTTGGACCAGCCTGCATTCCCACCAGCAGTGAAGGAGGGTCCCTTTCTCGCCACATCCGCGCCAGCACCTGTTGCTTTTGTTCTTGTGGATGTGGGCCAGTCTCTGTGGTGTGAAATGATATCTCATTGTTGTTTTGATCTGCATCTCTCTGATGATTAGTGATGTAGAGCATTTTCTCATGTGCCTTTTTGCCATTCGGATTTCTTCATTGCGAAAGTTTCTGTTCATTTCCTCGCCCCATTTTTGATGGGGTTGGGTGATTTCTTCTTGTGTAGTTTAACCAGTACCTTGTATATCCTTGAAATCAACCCCTTGTCGGATGTGTATTTGGTGAATATTCTTTCCCATTCTGTAGGCTGTCTTTGTATTTTGGTCACTGTTTCTTTTGAGGTGCAGAAGCTTCTCAGTTTAAGATAGTCCCATTTGTCTAGCTCTGTTTTCACTTGCTCGGCCAGTGGCGTGACGTCTTTGAAGATACCACTAACTTCAATATCGTGGAGAGTTTTGCCAACTTTGTCTTCAATAAACATTATGGATTCCGGTCTGATGTTGAGGTCATAAATCCATTTCGATCTTACTTTTGTGCATGGCGTTAGGCAGAGATCTGAGCCCACTTTTTTTGCATGTAGCCGTCCAGTTTTGCCAGCACAATTTATTAAAGAGGCTTTCCCTGCTCCATTTCACTTTTCTTGCCCCCTTATCGAAGATTAGATGATTATATGTTTGGGAGGAGATGTCAGTATATTCAACTCTATTCCATTGGTCTGCAGCTCTGCTTTTGTTCCAGTACCATGCTGTTTTGATTATTACTGCTTTGTAGTAGAGCTTGAAGTTAGGCAGGTTGATTCCTCTCATTTTCTTTTTCCCAAGAATTGCTTTAGCTATTCGTGGGTGCTTATTGTTCCATATAAATTTCAGGAGTGTTTGCTCCATTTCTTTGAAGAATGTCGTGGGTATCCTTATAGGGATTGCATTGAATTTGTACAGTGCCTTGGGAAGTATTGCCATTTTGACAATGTTGATTCTCCCCATCCATGAACAGGGGATATTTTAACATTTCCTCGTGTCCTCTTTTATTTCCCGAAGTAGCGTTTTGTATTTTCTTTGTACAGATCCTTTACTTCGTTAGTTAACGCGATTCCTAGGTACTTGATTTTCTGGGGCACAATTGTGAATGGAATTGTTTTCTTCATGTCACTTTCTTCTCTTTCATTATTTGCATATAGGAATGCCATGGATTTTTGGGTATTGATTTTATAGCCTGCCACTTTACTATACAAGCCTATTGTTTCTAGGAGTTTCTTGGTAGAGGTTTTAGGGTTCTCTAAGTATAGTATCATGTCATCTGCGAATAGTGAGAGCTTAATTTCTTCTTTCCCTATCTGGGTGCCCTTAATATCTTTTTCTTGCCTAATCGCTATTGCAAGTACTTCCAGTACTATATTGAACAGCAGTGGAGAGAGTGGGCATCCTTGTCTCGTCCCTGACCTTAGGGGGAAGGCTCTCAGTTTTTCCCCATTGAGGATGATGTTTGCTGTAGGTTTGTGGTAGATGGCTTTAACTATATTGAGGAAAGTCCCCTCTATCCCCATTTTGGCAAGGGTTTTCATCATGAATGGGTGCTGGATCTTGTCAAATGCTTTTTCTGCATCTATTGATATGATCATATGATTTTTATCTTTTCTTTTGTTGATATGATGGATTATGTTGATTGATTTCCGAATGTTGAACCATCCTTGCATCCCTGGGATGAATCCTACTTGGTCATGATGTATGATCTTTTTGATGAGTTGTTGAATTCTATTGGCTAGTATTTTGTTGAGAATCTTCGCATCCGTGTTCATCAGGGATATTGGCCTGTAGTTTTCTTTTCTTGTGGTGTCTTTGTTTCCTTTTGGTATTAGAGAGATATGGGCTTCATAGAAACTGTTTGGGAGAGTTTCCGTTTTTTCAATTTCCTGGAAAAGCTTGAGAAGAACTGGTAATAGGTCCTCTTTAAATGTTTGGAAAAATTCGCTAGTAAATCCATCTGGACCTGGGCTTTTGTTTTTGGGAAGACTTTTGATTACAGTTTCAATTTCCTTGATGTGAATAGGTCTATTCAGGTACTCTATATCTTCTTGCTTCAGCTTTGGGAGATGATAGGAATCCAGGAATTTATCCATTTCTTCTAGGTTCTCTTGTTTCGTGGCATACAGACTTTCAAAGTAGTCTCTGATGTTCTCTTGAATTTCTTTAGTTTCTGTTGTGATATCCCCATTCTTATTTCTGATTCGATTTATTAAGGCTCTCTCTCTCTGTTTCTTTGCGAGTGTTGCTAGTGGTTTATCTATCTTATTTATTTTCTCGAAGAACCAGCTCTTGGTTTTATTGATCTTTCGGATTGTTTCTTTGTTTTCCATGTCGTTGATTTCTGCTCTAAGTTTTACGATCTCTTTCCTTCTGCCTGATTTAGGCTCTTTCTGTTGATCCTTTTCTAAGGTCTTGAGCTGTGAGGTCAAGTTGTTTATGTGCATCGTTTCTACAGTCCTAAGATATGCTTGCAGAGCTATAAATTTTCCCCTTAATACAGCTTTCGCTGCATCCCATAAGTTCTGGTAGTTTGTGTCTTCATTCTCATTTGTTTCCAGGTATCTTTTGATTTCGTCCTTGACTTCGTTCTTGACCCACTCATTGTTCAGCATCGAGTTGTTTAATTTCCAGGTGTTTGATTTTGTTCTCCGTGTCAGTGTGTGATTCACTTCTATCCTCAGTGCGTTATGGTCTGAAAAGATGGCTGATACTATTTCTATCTTCCTGATTCTGTTGAGGTATGTTTTGTGTCCTAAGACATGGTCTATTTTGGAAAATGTTCCGTGCGCACTGGAGAAGAATGTGTATTCTTTCTTTTCGGGGTGTAAAGCCCTGTATAAGTCCATAAGCCCTTTCTCTTCTATTACTTCTTTCAAAGCCAATAATTCCTTGCTGGGTTTTGTTCTTGTTGATCTATCCAGAGTTGATAAGGCGATGTTGAAGTCTCCAAGTACTATTGTGTTGGTAGCGATGTCCTCCTTAAAATCTGTTAGCAGTTGTTTTAGATATTTAGCTGTTCCCTCATTAGGTGCGTATACATTTAAGAGTGTGATTTCTTCCTGCTGTATGTATCCCTTGATGAAGAGAAAATAGCCTTCCCTGTCCCTTCTAATCTTTTTCAATGTGAAGTTAATGTTGTCGGATACTAGTATGGCCACCCCAGCTTTTTTGAAGGGGCTGTTTGCTTGCAGGATTTTTTTCCATCCTTTGACTTTGAGTCTGTGTTTGTTCTGGCTGTTGAGATGAGTTTCTTGTAGGCAGCAGAATGTTGGGTTCTGTCTCTGTATCCATTTTGCCACTCTGTGTCTCTTCAATGGTGAATTTAGACCATTGACATTGAGAGAGAGTATGGTTATGGGGTTTTGAGTCATTTTCTGTAGGGTGTGTTGTGGTTGTAGGGTTTGTCTTTTCTTATAGTAGCCCCTTTAGGCCTTGCTTTAGGTTTGGTTTTGAGTCTATGAAGTTCCTGAGCTGCTGTTTATCTAGAAAATAGTGTACTGTTCCTTCGATTTTGAGGGAGAGTTTAGCTGGATAGAGTATTCTTGGGGAAGCATTCATTTCAGTGAGTTTTTTGACTATATCTTGCCACTGCCTTCGGGCTTGCAGAGTTTCCTATGATA
The DNA here is from genome assembly GCF_029834395.1 of Sorex fumeus. Lineage (NCBI taxonomy): Eukaryota > Metazoa > Chordata > Mammalia > Eulipotyphla > Soricidae > Sorex > Sorex fumeus. Next base: position 10,720,717 of record NW_026606115.1, read on the forward strand.
GGTCTGCTGTGAATCTAAGGGGTGCTCCTTTGTATGTGATTTCCTTCTTTGCCCTTGCTGCTTGCAGTATTGTGTCTCTATCGGCAGCATCAATCATTCTAACTATGATATGCCTTGGAGTGTTTTTGTTGGGGTCTCTTTTAGCTGGCACCCTTCGGGCTTCTTGAACCTGAATGGCTGCATTGCAGAGCTCTGGGAATTTGAGCACTTTAATCTTTAAGCAGAAAACAAATTATGATGGAGTGTGAAATTGCAAATCACGGTCATTAAAATAAAATACAATAAAACAAAGATGCAAAATTTTCACTACAGTCCAGCATTCTACGTATTCTCTGTGTGGTTTTCTAAAGGAACCGTTAGGCACTAAAAGTGTGTGTGTGTGTGTGTGTGTGTGTGTGTGTGTGTGTGTGTGTGTGATTTGCAAATGAGTTTTAGATTTGTCTGTACCTGTAATGAGGCATAATTGAGTTATATGTTAACATTTCCTTGCTCATTTTCTGAAAATTTTCCCCATATCTTTTGATTAAAGCACTAGTTACCTATGTACAGGCAGTGTCAAAGTCGAATGGAGTCTATTATTTTATTTCAATTGAAACATGGATGCGTTTAATTCTTTATGCACACATGAGTAGTTGAGAAGCTGTCATGTAGAATGTGTTCCACAAAATCTAAAACATTTTCTAGATGAACTTTTACTGAAAATATGTCGCCAAGTTCTTAGATTTTAAAAAAGTAACATTTCACCATATGTATATCTGTGATACTATCTCTGGAGGACCTTGAACCAAACCTTTCAAAGCCTTTTCCTTGGCTACATCATAATATTTTTATATTTGGTTAAGAAGCTCTTAATTGTTTTAATTTTTCCTAGAAAACCTTTGCTAAAGCATCCATATGTCTATCTAAACCATTAAAATCTTATTTTTTTAATTTATTTTGTATCTCTGAACTTTCATTTGAGTTTTTAGAACAGAAAAAATTTTTATAATTGTTAGCACATTAAGTGGGAATGAAAGTTTTTCTGCACAGATCATTTTATTTATTTGTTTGTTTTTTTTTTGCACAGATTATTTTAGCTGTTCTGCTCCTCTAAAAAATAAATGATGCAATATTCTCATTTTATTTTAATTCCAGTAAAATATAAGATTTTTTCAAGAAAAATATGACATTCTAATAAAATTTATTTCTTGCAATTTCAAATGATTACTGTACCCACACAGGTCCATTTGACACTGTTTCTCAAGGAAATTTTTTTACTTTCTTTCCCTGGCCTTTATACTGCTTATTTTTATGATAGCCCTAGAGAAACCATATCATCATAGTATAGGTGCAGACTTGTCTGGGCAAAATTACTCAAGGGAGCATGAAAATGTAAGAAATGTTCTATAGTCTTAATTTCGTAGAAGGCCAAATCAACTCTTATTTTCATAAAATAAAGGAGTTCTTTTCATTCCCATGGTAAATGTATTTCATATAGTTGGTGTGTTAGCTAATCTTGATCATTTTCAGCTGCTACAGGCAATTATATTTTTCTTAAGGGTAACTTTTAATTTTATTATAATGCAGTTTACTTACTATAACATTTTATCTTTGTTAAATAATAACAATATATGCACATAAAATATTTTTAATGCTTCAGAATAATTTGAAGCAGTTTCTATTACTTATTTCAGTGGAAAGTGGGGAGGTATGTGGAATTTGGGTTATAACTGGTTATGCTCAAGGTTTACTCCTGGCTCTGTGCACAAAGATCACACCTTGCAGTATTTGTGGAACTATATATGGTTCTGCATATCTAATTGGGGCCTACTGATTGCCAGGCAATTCATTATCCATTTTATTGTTTCTCAAGTCTAAGTTTCAGTTTGTCTTAATAGCCAAATTTCTTCTCATTTCTGGCTGATTTATAATCCTTATGTGAACTTGTCCTGATGGATCCATCACATCCTCCAGAACGGCAATGGAGAAGATTATCCATGACTTCTACTCAAATCTCTTCGATAGCCATGTCCACTTGCCGACATACCAAATTCCACAGGATGGATATGTCGTTCCCAACGTTCTCCCTTCCGAAATCCGACATGCCATTTCGTCGGTAAAGAAACAAACGGCACCCAGCCCAGACAAGGTCAGACCTGAACACCTGAAGAACCTGCCGTCAGTACTCATCAATACACTGGCTCGGCTCTTCACTCACTACCTGTCTGAATGCAAGGTTCCGTCCCAATGGAAAACCAGCAGGACCGTACTACTGTTCAAGAAGGGAGACATCCATGACATTGGCAACTATCGCCCGATCTGCCTATTGTCTGTCATCTACAAGTTGTTCACTCGAGTCATCCTACATAGGATTGGCAGAACACTAGATGAAGGACAACCATGCGAGCAAGCCGGGTTCCGCAAAGGATTCAGCACCATCGACCATATCCACACGATAACCAAGCTCATTGAGGTTTCTCGGGAGTTCAAGATGCCGCTCTGTTTAACGTTCATTGATTTAAAGAAGGCCTTTGATTCTGTTGAGACGGAAGCGGTCATTGAAGCCCTAGCCAATCAGGGCATTCAAGCCCAATACATCAGGATCCTCCGTGAGCTGTATTGCGGATTCACTACCAGGATCTCACCATTCTACAAAGAAGTGATCGTTGATGTCAAGAGAGGGGTGCGGCAGGGTGATACCATTTCACCGAAACTCTTCAGTGCCACCCTCGAGAACATCATGCGACGACTGGAATGGGAAGGAATGGGAGTGAAGATAGATGGTCGGCAACTACACCACCTCCGCTTTGCTGATGACATTGTTTTAATAACACCAAACATCAGCCAAGCGGCACAAATGCTGGCCGACTTTGACCGTGAGTGTGGAAAGGTAGGACTACAGCTGAATCTTACGAAGACAATGTTTATGAGAAACAGCCTTGTTCCTGACGCCCCATTCGCTCTCAATGGAAGGACCATCTCTGAATGCAACAGCTATGTGTACCTAGGTCGAGAGGTCAACATGACAAATGACCTGGCACCCGAGCTGTGCAGGAGGAAGAGAGCGGCTTGGAATGCCTTCAAGAACGTCGAAGAAATAGCTAAGAGGACGAAGAACCTCCGGCTCCGGGCACATCTCTTTGATTCCACTGTTCTTCCTGCATTAACATATGCCTCAGAGACCTGGGCCCTACGCAAACAAGATGAGAACGCCATTCAGGTCTCCCAAAGAAGAATAGAAAGAGCTATGCTTGGAATATCACGTTTCACTCAAATGAGAGAACGAATCCGGAGTTCTGACATCCGTCGACGATCAAGGATCAGGGACGCTGTCTCATTTGCCAAGGTGTCGAAAATCAGATGGGCTGGTCACGTAATGAGATTTAAAGTTGACCGTTGGACTAGAGCTGTTACTGATTGGATTCCACGGGATGTCAAAAGACCGCGTGGCTGCCCACCTACCAGATGGTCAGACTTCTTCGTCAAGATCATGAACGATCGGTTTGAGGCCCTTCATGTTCCCGGAGCGAACAGATGCCATTGGGCTACACTAGCACGCGACAGGGACAAATGGAGACGTTACTGGCACCCGCTCGAGCAAATCGACGACTAACGGGAAGTTAAGTGATTAAGTGATTGTGAACTTGAGTCTTTTGTTTGTTTGTTTGTTTAATTTGGCCTAATTGCTGTTTTAATAGTCTTTGTAACTGTAAAAGGAATATCTTTTCCCCAGCAATTTGTTTTTTTTAATTGAATCACAGACAGATACACAGTAGTAGAGCTGTTCAAGATGAGATATCATTCATACAATGTTCCAACATCCATTCTTCCACCAGTGTACATTTTCTAGCACAAATGTCCCCAGTTTCCCTCCTATGTCCTCCCCTCAGCCTGCCTCTGTCAGGTACTTTCCTTCTCTCTCTCTCTCTCTTTCTCTCTCTCTCTCTCTCTCTCTCTCTCTTCCTCTCTCTCTCCCCCATTTGGGCACTATGGTTTGCAATACAGATACCAATAAGTTATCATGTTCCTTTACAAATTTAGCATGCAGTTCTTAGAGTGATGGTTTCCATCTTGTCATATTTGTTGGATAACATTGGTTTGTCCTTTCTCCTTTGCCATAGGGAGCTTAGGCTTATGGAGTTACACCCATCACAGTGTTCCTGAGGCACTCACATTCCTCTCTGTTTATCTTAACCTCTTCTCTGTGCTCTGTTTCCCCTATTAGTTAATCATCTATATCCTCTAATCAGACCCTGTAACTCGTAATGTCAGATCTTTCTAAGGACTGGATTTTATATTTGTAAGTGAAATACTGCTTTTCTCTTTCCTTATGTCCCTTGCATAGTTTACATTAGAGCAATGTTTAGTATAGACACAGGAAGTCATTAATGCTATGCTTTTGTAACTTGGGAGTTAATTGACTCTAAATAAACTTGACTCCTGGGCATCTGTCATTTTTATTTACCTAATTAAGCCTAAGTTTCCCTTAGTTCCTTGCACCCCAAAGACAGGGTCCCAATGGAGGGACTGGATTGATCCAAGGCAAGCTGTAAACTACCTTAGCATCTAAACAGGATAGGCCAAGTGCTATAAAACTAATAAGCGCATAGTCGTGAACAAATTCTGTCATGACACGAAGAGAAGTGATGGGATAAGGACCCTATCAGGGTTAGAAAGTACTAATTCGGCCTGAGAACTGTAGTCTGGCATCTATAGTGAGGTATCCCCAGGAGAGCCATCATATAAGATTAATATATCTCTTACTGTGTCCATACAAAATGACTAGAAAGACTATTATGAAGTGAGTAAATATAAGATGATTGTTTATGGACCAAGGTAAGGAGAAGTATGTCCTTAGATGAAATTCTGCTCTGAAGCCAATCTCCTAGCAGGAGGAGATCTTTATTTTAGAAGTGCTCCCCAGGAAGGAAAAAAAGGGCTTTACACGTGTTGATTGTGCTATCTGATCTAGGTACAGTGGCTACCCCTAAAGCTTGGTGGTTGAGCTCTAGACTAAGGCTTCAAAACTGGGCACGAGGAGAGTAGCATAAGAGACAGGAGGAGACAGGAATGAGGGGCGATGTGAGACTGGAATGAGGCGCTTAGTGAGACTGGAACCGGCGCACAGGGAGAATGGAATAAACAGCGGGACCGAGATTGGAAAAAACGGCAACTGATACCAGTCTTGCGGCCCTGTTCCCTCTTTTATGTGTCTGTTGGTAGCAGCTGCAGGCAGAAGTGGGGAAGTGAATCATGGCCACCTAATGAATCTATGAGAGCACACTTAATTATTGAATACACAGTGGTGCCTAGGTAACTCTTTTTTGTTTGTTTGTTTAACTGAGTTCTTCACAACCATTTGAAATGTTTCCCTTTCCTAAGGCATCCAGTTTCAGAGAACTAGAATATATACACCTGAAACAGTCTTTTGGTCATATCAGTAACTTATAAGTTCACTTTTTAGTTTTATATTAATAAGATCAAGGAAGGTGCTTAATTTTAGGATCGACTGATCCTGTAAGCAAAAATAAACATATATTCTGAAAGTTACAGTTTTAGTAGTGATAGCTTAAGATCCAGTCAAATTTTCACTCATGTGATTATCTACCAAAAAAAAGTGCAAAAATAATAAATTCATAGGCACAGAATGTAATCCCTCATTGTTTTTATTAAAAAATGCAAAATTGGTTTATAATCTTTTATAATACTCTAGGACAAGAACTCAATAGGGGATCAAAATAAAATGTCTGAATCAAAGTTAATATAACAAATCAACTTTTTAATCAAAAGAAGTTCTCAAAATATTTATGTCAGTCTTTAGTTACTGTACAAACCTTTTCCTACATTTAGGTAAAACATTTTACAATGCACTTAGTAATATGTTTGGAGCTTTGTGAAAATTATGAATATTTAACTTAGCACTCTTTTTATTTACAATCTAGAAAATGGTTAGAATATATATACATATACATAGGCTTGAGAACAGGTCTACCTACTATATTTCCTGATATTGCACCACACGTGATTTTATATATGTAGTAATGTTCATACTTTAGAGACAAAACATGAAAAGCTATTAAATTTAAACTGAAAAATACTAGTCTTTTAATTTAAAATGCTATATATTTTATTTATACTTAAAACTATGTAAAATTTTATTCATTTTACACTAACACTATGAACAATTTAAGTATTTGGTGAAATCATACCTTTTGAAATTCGTCAGAGAGCTATGAATGAAAATTAAGTTAAATTCAGAAATTCAAATCAAGATGACAGTGAGATATTATGTCAAACCTATGAAAAGGGCAATATCAAGAAAAGCAGAACAGTCTGTGCTGGCAAGGATGTGGTGAAAAGAGAAACTTTCATCCACTGCTGATGGAAATGTTTTTTTTTTATACAACTCCTGGATAGTTCACAGTAAACTTAGAATTGAGCTGCAATCTGACCTAGAAATTACACTTTGGGGCATCTATTTCCAGGACATAAAAAAGACTATCACAAAGAGAGTTATACACACCATTATTCATTGTTGTGCTGAGCACAATAGCTAAGATATGGAATTAACTGAGGTAAGATATGGAATCAACTGAGGTATCCAATGACGTGTGGATGGATTATGATGATGAGGTATATGTACACAGTGGAATACTATGCAGGTGCAAGGAATGATAAAACCATGCAGTTTGCTGCAACCTGGTTGGAACTGGAAGTTATCATGTTGAGTGAAGTAAGCCAGACTAAAATATACAAACACAGGATGATCTCATTTATCTGTGGTATATAGAATACCGGATGACAAAATGTATTGAAATGAAGGGGGAAAACCTAGATCACCATTGATTTCAGAGTTTAGGGGGAGAAGGACTGAAAGAAATCAAGGGGATAAGAATAGAATGGGAAGTAATAGGTGAACCAGCATCAGAGCTTCAGTTATACTGGTGATAGGGGTGAGTAGTATAACCATATATCTAAAAAATAGACTCAGTGACTCTGAAAATTTGAGATCTAAGCTGCAACCAATGGAACTTTGTAACTTGCTCGTCAAGTTGACAGTTGGGTGAGTGGGACGGAGGGCTTGGGATGGAGACGAAATATGGGAACACTGGTGAAGGGAAGTTGACACTAATGGTGAGATTGGTGTTGATATATGCCTAAAACCAAACTATCAACAACTTTGTAAAGCACAATTTTTAAATTAATGTTTTGAAAGTTATTAAAAACCAGCGGAACTAAATTCAATAATCTCCAGATAATTAGAAATACTTTCAATAATAAAAGAAATCCATATCTACCTTTATTGTTAGCAGGTAAGAGAAAGCACATAATATCAGACTACAAATAGAAGCACCCAATGGTTTTGCTTTGTTTATTTTTTGTTTGGGGGCTGCATGAAGCAGCAGTCAAGGAATACTTCCCATTCAGTTCTTGGGAGTTACTTCCAGCAATCCTTGTGGACTATGTAATACCAGGGATCAAAGTCATTTTTCCTTAATGTCAAGCATATACTCTAACTATATCTTCAGCTCCTGAAACCTTTCTTTAAAAGACACTGATGCATGGTATATATACATGATGGAATACTACTTGGCTATTAAGAAAAATTAAATCATGAGATTTGCCTCTATGTGGACAGAAGTGGAACTGGGGGCATTTCATACTGAGTTAAGTCAGCCCGAAAATGAGAGATGAATATAAAATGATATCTTTCATATTTGGGATGTATAATGCATAATGAGAATAACAAAATGTCAAAAGCAACAGAATCGAAGAACTGGACTTACAATGGCACTGAGATATGGGAGGGTGCAAAGGAAGGGAAAGTTAGGGGGAAATGAAGGAGAACCCATAGAAAATGATGAGAGTAAATGAATGCTCTTCTGGGGTGGTTGTGTTGAATTGTTTTATTCTTGAAATATTATCATTTATAGTGTTACAAAATTATAAATCGTGGTGACTATATATTTTTTAAGAAAAGTGATGAACTGGGGATCCAGATGGATTAATAGTTATAATTGGGTTTATCTCATCCCATAGTCACATGAAATATACACAAAACATAGATCAATATACATAGAAATTTGCCAAAAATACTAAATTAAATTCACAGACTTTCTTAGAAAGGAACTCCTTTCCTTTGGGATCAGAGAGATAGTAGAGTTGGTATGCACTAGTCTTGAATATTTCTCACTCAGGTTTGATCCCCTGCACCCCATATGTTTCCCCAAGCTCTACCAACAGATATTCCTGAGCACAGAGTCAGAAGCAACACCAGTCTCACCCAAAACCAAAACCAAAAATTAATTCCTACATAATCACGAGCTGCAATCTAGAAGAGATTTCTATTGTGTAGAGATGAACACCGAGCACACAAGTTATATGTTTCTATACTTTTAACAATAGACTATACATAAACAGAACTTAAAGCTATAGGTAGTTACCACCTTAATAATCTCATGAAACTTTTCTGAGGGTAGTTCTAACAGAAATCACATAGATACCATCCATAATAACATCCTGGGAAAATTTTCTAAGTATAATTTCATCTTTCCTAACAGCTTCATAGTATTCCATTGTATAGATGTACCAAAGTTGCTTTACCAGTCATCGGTTCACAGGCACTTGAGTTGTTTCCAGACTCTGGCTATTGTGAAGAGTGCTGTAATGAACGTACAGGTGCAGAGTTATTTCTACTGTGCTTTTTTTTTGCACCCTCGGATATTATATATTCCCAGAAGTGGTAATGCTGGGTCAATTGAGGGCTCAATTTCTAGTTTTTTGAAAAACATCCATATTGTTTTCCAAAAAGGCTGAATTGGTCAGCATTCCCACCAACAATGAAGGAGAGTCCCTTTCTCCCCACATCCATGCCAACATCAGATGCTTTTGTTCTTTTGAATGTGTGCCAGTCTCTGTATTGTGAGATGATGTCTTGTTGTTTTTATCTGCACCTCCCTGATGATTACTGACGAAGAACATTTTTTTCTTGTGCTTTTTGACCATTCAAATTTCTTCTTTGAGAAATTTCTGTTCATTTCATCACCGCATTTTCTTATGGGATTGGATGTTTTCTTCTTGTGTTAGGAAAGATGAAGTCATAAAATTAGCTTATAAGTGGATGATTATGGATAGTATCATGCTAAATGAAATGAGTCAAAAGAGAGGGACAAAAATAGAATGACTGCACGCATTTGTGGAATATAAAATACCATAATATGAGACTAACACCCAAAGATGGTAGAGACATGGGCCAAGAAGATCGCTTCAGGAATGGAAACCTGCCTTATGAGATAGGGGAGAAGGGATCTGGGATAGAGAAGTGTTGGAGTACACGGAGCTTAGGTTGTTGTGTAAACACACAAAAAATAAAAAGGCCGGTGGTCAGGCCGCTTCCCCACTCCAAGGAGGTCGATGGCGATGGTCAGGCGAAGGAAGGAAATGAGGGCCAGGCTGGTTGGTCTTAACAGCGATTTATTACATAGAAGAGATGTATGTCATGGACGCCTCAGGAATCCTCAAGCACGTGCGCCTTTGTTCTCTCAGCTTCTGTCCTCAGCCCCATCTTCCCAGGTTCTCTGGTGCACGTGTCCCCCCAGAGAGCCCTGAAATCTCCCTTATATAGATCATAGTACCTCTAAAGGGCGCAATATAATGATGTCATCAAAAGGAGTTACAGAAAGAACATTGAGGTGGCAAACATACATTGTTTCCTTACATCCGCAGGCCAGTAATCCTGGCCTCACCTTTTCACAAGCTACAAGCACTTAGATTAGCACAACAAAGAACAGTCTGCCAGAGCTTGGAATCTACATCTCCAAAAAAGCAGTCTCATCCAAGCTAGTCAGGACACACAGGAAACTGCTTCTAGGACGTGTTTCTCCTCTCCTTGTCCAACCAACATATAAGCATACATAATATTAATCATTTCGTATGGACACAGTAAGAAATACTTCGAGCTTATAGAATTGCTCTCCTAGGGCCATCTCGATCTCAGACTGCAGTGCTCAGGCCAGATATCTTTCCTATTCCTAGCAGCAGGGCCCTAGTCTCGTTGTTACTTTTGGATCATGACAGCATTTGCCTATGAGCAAACTCTTAACTTATAGTTAAGAATCATGGCACCTTGGCCTGGCCCATCACGATGCCAGGGTAGCACATAACTTACCGGCTTGCCCTGGTTCCATCCAGTCCCACGTCGGGACCCTGCCCTTGGAGTGCTAGGAAGTGAGGGCAACTGAGGCTTAAGTTGAGAAGGCAGATGCCCAGGAGTGAATAATATTCTAAGCCAATCAATTCCTAAGTTACCGAGCATATTAATTAATTGTCTTCCTGTATCTATACAAAAGGACATTGCATTAAGGTAAATTGCTCAAAAGACATAAGGAGAGGAGAAAGGCAATATTAACTTACAGTACAGCTTCAGTGTCTAAGAAGGATGAGACCTTACAAATTGGTTGGGGAAGAGAGCATAGAAGTGGTTACAGACAAAGTAATGGGAGTGACTCGGGAGCACTGTGATGGGTACAATCTGATAAACCTAAGCTCCGTGTACTCCAACAGAGAAAGGATCACTAAGTCAATAATGGTTGGAGGGATCGCTCAATATGGGAGATGTGTGCTGAAAGTAGATAAAGGACCAAACATGATGGCCTTTCATTTTCTGAGTTGCAAACCATATTACCCATAAGTAGAGAGAGAGAGAGAGAGAGAGAGAGAGAGAGAGAGGGAAATTGTCTGCCATAGAGGTAAGAGGATGGGTGGACAGTACGGGGGGATATTGTGGACATTGGTGATAGAAAATGTACATTAGTGGAGGGATGGGTGTTTGATCATTTTATAACTGAAACTCAAACATGAAAGTTTTGTAACAGTAGCTCATGCTGATTCAATTTAAAAAAGGATAATTTCATCTACCCCTACCAAACAACTGAGAGAGATAGAGGAAGAGATAATTATAACAGATAACATACTGAGGGCAGAACCTCCTGTCCCTGCGCCACACTTTCTTCACCAGGGCCATTTGGAGGGGAGCAGTTGAGTTTCCCTCCCTGCCTGAAGCAGAACCCCGGCAGCCAAAACCATCCATAACCTCACGCATGAAGTAACTGACAGAGGAACCCAGGTATGCGGGATCCGTGGCTGAGATCTCCAAACCTGCTTGGATCAGGACTGGGCCTCCTCCACAGAGATCCCCCATTTTCCAGTAGCTTGGCAGTCACACCCACAAACTGTCCCCGGCTCCATGTAATCTCAACAACGGCCAAAATCTAGAGACTATAAAACAAAGCTCCCGGAAGAGAGAGAGACACAGTTTTTCCTGGAGCACCTCTGTCCCTCTCAGAGAGCCCGGCAAGCTACCAAGAGTTTTTTGCCCTCACATCAGAGCCTGGTAAGCTACCCGTGGCATATTCGATGTGCCAAAAACAGTAATAACAATGGGTCTCCTTCCCCTGACCCTGAAAGAGCCTCCAATATGGCAGCATTGGGAAAGACGAGTGGGGAGAGGCTGCTAAAATCTCAGGGCTGAATCCTCCCAACACCTTTATGGGTACTCGATCATTGTATAATTGAAACTCAAGCACAAAAATTTGTAAGTCTACAACTGTACATCATGGTGTTTCACTAATAAATTGTTTTTAAAAAAATGACAAAATCTCCCCCCCAAATGCATCAGTGAAACCCAAGCACAAAAATTTGTAAGTCTACAACTGTACCCCATGGAATTTAACTAATAAAAATTAAAAAAAATCTCAGGACTGGTACGAAAAGAGACGTTACTGGCGCCTGTTTGAGTAAATCAGTGAAAATCGGTATGACAGTGATATAGTGACCATACCGAGCCTCTACAAGACCAAATATAAATTCTAGCAAGAAAGCCACATCCAGAAATGATTACATAACGAAAGCACCTACAAATATCACTAAGCATAACCAGTTAACCAAGAACTATCAACTACCTGATATTCTCACTTGATATGTCCATAGTCGGAATAGACTGTTTCCTAAAGTATATGTTTATAGCCACCAGTTGACCAAAGGCCCCATTTTAGCATTAGAGGTTTCATTGTTCTCTTAAATATGAAAGATTTATTCCCCAGCCAGATCTTTGCAACCACAGTAGTGTAGTAGGTGCCAAACACTGACAGTTTTGAACAGACAACTGGTACGAATGACTAGGTACCACAACCAGAGATGAATACTAGTGACTATAAATTCACCATTTGCTGTCTAGGCCCATTTGAACTTAGAACAAAAATTGGGACCAGACATCTATTACTGTAAATTTCCCTGATACCACCCAGATATACTCAAACAGAGATCCTCCTTTTGTTGGCCTCCAAGAAGGGCTAGGCACAGTATAAAGGTGGAAAATCTCACTGATACTAATGTATAAAGACAGTATCCTAGAAAGAAATCCTCATACAATAGAGCTATGCAGGTAAGCTATACAAGATTCAAGCCAAGGTCCTAATGATGCTCACTGAAATCAAATAAATAAAGAAGAATTAATAAAAGGGAAAATATGAGCAAATGACTTATTAAAATCCTAACAGAACACAGAAATAAGTAAACTATAAGTGAGCAAAAAGTAGCTGTACTAAAAGAGTACAAGAGGCTCAACAACAGAACGGAAGAAACTGAAAAGTGAATTATCAAGATTTAAGATACACTAGTGAAAACCATCCAAAAAATCAAAAAGAAGAAAGAATTTTTAAAATGAAATAATTAAAGGTGAAATAACATAAAAGTTATTTAAAGAAATATTTATTACTCTACCTTTTCTTTCACTTTATTCTCATTTTATAACCCCTATTATGTGAATATTGTTTCTTTTGATGTTATCCCATATAATTTTTTGTTATTTTGCCTTTTATTATTTATTTTTTTAAATAACTAGTCACAGCCATGCTCAAGGCCACTCTTCACATGCTTGGATGAGCCTCACACATGAAGGAACCAGTAGAGGAACTCAGGTGGTGGGTCCCAGGGCTGAGATCTCCAAGCCTGCTCGGATAGGGACTGGGCCTCCTCCACCCAGATCCCCCATTTTCCAGTAGCTTGGCAGTCATACCCACAAACTGCCCCCGGTGCCATGAAATCCCATCAAAGGCCAAGATCAGGAGATTATAAAATAAAGCTCCCGGAGAATCTGACAAGCTACCGAGAGTATTCTGCCCACATGGCAGAGCCTGGCAAACTCCCCTGGTGTATTCGATATGCCAAAAACAGTAAAATCTCAGCGCTAGGACGAATGCAGACGTTACTAGTGCCCGCTCGAGCAAATCGATGAACAACTGGATGACAGTGATAGAGTGACAGAGAATAGTCAATTTTGAATTTGGTTCAATAACAGATCAAAAGTTGCACATTTGTGAAGCCCATTGTTTTCTTCTTGGTACTGAAAATAAAAAAGAGAAAAAAAATTAAAAGAATAAGAAGACTATACATTTTTCCTCTCTGGGTTATATTCCCAGGAGTGATATTGCTGGGTCAAATGGGAGCTCAAGTTCTAATTTTTTGAGAATCGTCCATACTGTTTTCCAGAAGGGCTGAACTAATCGGCGTTCCCACCAGCAGTGAAAGAGGGTCCCTTTGTATAATTGAAACCCAAGCACAAAAATTTGTAAATCAAGCACAGCGGGTAGGGCATTTACCTTGCACACAGCCAACATGGTCGACCCGAGTTCGATTCCTCCGCCCCTCTCGGAGAGCCCGGCAAGCTACCAAGAGTATCTCGCCCACACGGCAGAGCCTGGCAAGCTACCCGTGACGTATTCGATATGCCAAACACAGTAACAACAAAGTCTCATGATGGAGACGTTACTGGGCCCGCTCGAGAAAATCAATGAACAACGGGAGAACAGTGACAGTGACAATGTGACAACTGTACCTCATGGTGTTTCACTAATAAAAATTAAAAAAAACAATAAGAAGAACATCCCAGTCATAGAAGAAAATTAGACATCTAGACACAGTAATGACAAAACTTCCAAAGAAATGAATCCAATGATATGTAAAAGATACATTATAATTTAAATGGTAACAATCAAAAATAAATACAATACTTAAAACAGAAAGGGTAAAGCAAAGTGTGTCATATTAGGAAACCCTCATATAACTGTAATCAGATCACTTCACAGAAATTCTACAGGCCAAAACGGAAGGGCAAAAAATATGAAGAAGGTTGAATGGAAAAGACTTTTTCAAATTTGGTTTAGTAGATTTTGTTTAGGATCTTAATGTCTATCTTTATTAGCTACATTGGTGTGTAATGTTGGTGTGTAAATTTTTGAGTAATAATCCTGTATAGTTTTGATATCAGGATAATGCTGGCCTCATAAATTGTGTTTGAGACAATTCCATTTCCTTCAATTATTTTGAAATAGTTTAAGGAGTGATAGGTAACAAGCTTTATTTGAAGATTTGGTAGGACAAAATAGTGTAACATTTTGTACTAAACTTTTGTTTTGGGGGAGATTCTGACTACTGTTTTAATTTCCATGTTTGTAATTACTTAACTTAATTTTGCTCTTTCCTCCTGAATCAGCCTTGGATAGCTGTAAGATTCTCAACATCTGCCTATTCCTGTTTCTCTGACTTCATGGAATAAATTTGTTCATTATTGTTTCCTGAAATCCTCTGAATTCATGCTTAATACATTATAATATACCCTGTTCATTTCTGATTCAGTTTACTGGGTTTTTTTTTTAGAAAGCCTAACTAATGATTTGCCAATTTTGTTTATTATTTTAATAACCAGTTCTTGGTTTAATTTTAGTATTGTCTTTTTAATTATATTATTTATTCCCATTCTGTTTCATTATTTCCTTCATTCTGTGATTTTAGTCTTCATTGATTACCTTCTAGCTTCTCTAGCTAGAATGTTTAAAATTGTTCTTGATTTTTTGTGCAACCTGTTTTTCCATAAAAAATTCTATTAATATAGTCTATTTCTATAGTATTCCAATCACCATTAAAGCATATGTATTCATTCACATATTTTCTTCCATTTCTCTTTGAGCTTTCTTTGTATGTCTAGTTTTTAAGTTTACAGCATCACAATCCAAAAAGATACACATTGTTTTAATTTTAATAATTTTATTGAAATTTGTGTATAGTCACTGTTATATCTTAGGGTGCATTTTATATGAAATAAATATGACTTTTACCACCTTTGGGGCAACCACTAACTGTATATATGATTTTTTCTGATATTTTATATTAATTTTTATTACATTATTTTCTCATTTACCTAATAGTTACTCGACAACATTGTTTAATCTCCATATATTTAAGGCATTTAGAGCTTTCTTTATTTTTGAATTGAATTACCTTGAGATACATAGTTACAAAGTTGTTTGTGATTTTCTTTCAATAATACAGTGTTCGAACACCCATCCCTTCACCAGTATACATTTTCCAACATCAATATTCCCAGTAACCACCCATCTACGAGATGGTCAGACTTCTTTGTCAAGACCCTGAACAAACGGTTTGAGGCTCTTGTTCCTGTAACGAGTAGATGCCATTGGGCTACACTAGCACCCGACAGGGATGAATGGAGATCTTACTGCCACCTGCTTGAGCAAATCAATGAGAAACGGGATATCAAGTGATCAAGTGATCCTTCTGTTCCCACCACCCAAGTCCCAACCTACCTCTATGGCAGGCACTTTTATTCCTCTCTCTCTCTCTTTGAGCTTTATATGTCTGGTTACTAAGTTAACAGCATCACAATCCAAAAAAATATATATTGTTTCAATTTTAATTATTTTATTGACATTTGTTTTGTGCAACAACATCTGGTGTGTCTTTCAGAATAGGTTTCTTTTTGGGAGGGTAACCACACTCACAGGTGCTCAGCACTTACTCCTGGCTCTGTGTTCAGGGTTCACTCCTGGATGTGATTAGGGGACTTTATGGGATTATGTGGTTTGGTTGAACCTGGTTTGGTCGCATGGTAGGCAAATAACCTACCTGCTGTACTCTGGATCAGGCAACTAGAATATATTCTACATGCACAGAGAAGATTGGGGGAGTTGTTTGTAGGGGGAATGGGTGGGTAGGTGTGTGTGTGTGTGTGTGTGTGTGTGTGTGTGTGTGTGTTTGTGGTGTGTGGTGATGGAAAGCCCTGTACATATTTATTAAACTAAGCTGGTAAAATTCATTTAAGGATGTTGCTTTTCTATCGATTTGACATCTGGTTGATCCATCCACTAGTAAGAGTGGGATGTTAAAGCCTGCTATTATTATTGTGTTGTTATTGATATCTCTCTCCAGTTATGTTAATACTGTTCTGTATATTTTGGTGTCTTAATAAAAGCTTTTCTGGATGAGTGGAAACTTAAATTGTTAACATAATATCATCCACCCCTGTGTATTGTCACTGTTATATCTTAGGGTGCATTTTATATAATATAAACATGACTATCCCCACCTTTGAGGCAAACACCACCTGCCTATATGATTATTTTTCTGATATTTTACAATAAATCTTGTTAACCTCAGAGATTAATGATACTCTCTATAGTTAGAAAAATAGCTCTTATATTCTGATACATACTGTATATTAATAGCGCTCAGTTAAATAGGGATAAAACACACATGTCATAACATATATAGATTATGCAACACAGATCCACTGATACCATCATACTTATTGATGAAAACCTGAATCCTTTTTCTCTAAGACTAGGAACAAAACAAGATATCTACGCTTCCCACTATTATCCAACACAGTATTGAAAGTCATAGCCATAGCAAGAATGGAATGATAGGAAATATATTTAATGGAAGTTATAAAACAGGTGAAAATGTTCCTGTTTAGAGATGTCATGATATTATACAGAGAAAATATTAAATACTAAAACCTTGGTGCCAAAAAAGAAAATATTAAATACTTAAATTAAAATTTTAGAAATGATAAACCAATGCAATAAAGTGGAAGGCTATCATATATATATATGGATATGATGCATTTTTATAATCAGTCAATGAAAGAAAAGAGCACAAATATTTTAATCCCATTTACAACTGTATTGCAAAGAATTAATAACCTGTAAAATTAAAGAAATAAAGAAAGAAAATCTGTAAACCAAAGACATAATTTATGCTTATAAATTAGAAGACAGAGAAATGGAAACATATTTCTTATTATTTTTTTAAATTTTATTGAATCACCGTGATATAGTTACAAGCTTTCATGTTTGGGTTACAATCACTCAATCTGGAAACAACCCAAGTGCCCTAGAACAGATGACTGATTAAAGAAACTTTAGTACATCTACACAATGAAATACTATGCAGCTGTTAGGAGAGATGAAGTCATGAAATTTGCTTATAAATGGGTAGACATGGAGAGTATCATGATGAGTGAAATGAGTTAGAAAGAGAGGGACAGACATAGAAGGACTGGAAACATATTTCTTGCTAGTGAGGTCATTGAAAAAATTATCATCCATCCCAAAGAATTAGAGTCAGTGCAATTTCTATCACAATCAAAATAACATCGTTAAAACAAATATAACAAATGTCATTGAATTTCATGCCATAAAAAGTAGGAAATAAAAAGAAATTCTTGTATAAAAGTAGAATACAAATATTACAGTACCTGACTTTAAACTGTAATTAAAGCCATAATAATAAAATCACTTTGATACTATAACAAGATAGACACAGATCAATGAAATAAAACTCAGAGACCAGAAAAAACAACCGTAACAGATGTGGACAATCAATTTACATTAAATGATCCAAGGGCAGAAAATGAATAAAGAAATGTCTCCTTAATAAACAGTTTTAGTAAACTTTTATAGTAATATGAAATAGAACTAATGGATAATGGATGACTATCTTATGCTATGCATTAAAGTTAGTTTTAAAAGATTATAACCTTAGATTAAAGGAAAAGGTGATTAGAGACTGCCCCAAAAGGCTCTATCCCTCTTGGTGAGCCCGGCAAGCTACTGAGAGTATCCCGCCCACATGGCACAGCCTAGCAAGCTACCCCTGGCGTACTCAATATGCCAAAAACAGTAACAATGATGGGCCTCATTCCCATGACACTGAAAGAGCCCCCAATATGCCATCGGACTATACTAGCACATTACAGGGACAAATGGAGACGTTACTGGTGCCCACTTGAGCAAATCGATGAACAACGTGATGACAGTGATGCAGTGATAACATTAGATATTAGAACCCAAACCACAAAATATATTGATGATAACAGGCAAAGTCCTTCAGGATATCAGCTTTAATGATTTATTGGGGATTCTATTTCAATGGAAAGATGAACATGGTGAGACAAATACAAATAAAATTACCTAAAATTAAGTGTATTTGAATAGTGACAAAACCTGCAACTGTAACTAAAAATATATTAATTAATGGAAGAAAATATTCATGTACCATATGTCTGACAAAAGACTTAAAATTCCAGAAATGAAGGAAATTCAGAAAACTCAATAACAAATATTCACATAAAAATGGCAAGACCTAAACAGAAGACTTTTCACCAAAGGAAACATATAGATGGCCAACAGGCATGGTAACAAATTTTATTACCACTTACTATCAGTACAATGCAGGTCAAAAATGGAAGTGAAATATTTCCTCACACCTTCACTTACCTATGACATATTCAATATGTCAAACACAGTAACAACAAGTCTCACAATGGAGACGTTACTGGACCCGCTAGAGCAAATCTATGAACAATGTGAGGACAGTGCTACGGTGCTAACTTCACTGCTATTTTTTTTCAATACTGTTAAAAATGACCAAAATATGGAAACAACCTGGGAGTCTAGGAACAGATGACTGCATATAGAAACTATCATATATATATAAGTAATGAAATACTAGCTGGTTATATGAAAAGATGAAATAATTCAACTTACTTCTATGTGGGTGGATCTGGAGAGTATTATGCTGAGGGAAGTTAGTAGGGGAGGAAACAAATACAGATCTATCTCTCAGGTGTGGTATATAAAAAATACAGTGAGTAAGTAAGTAAACAAAGGCAACATAGTCTGAAAACTGTCATTAAAATCAAGCTTACCACAGCAGGGGGAATAAAGTGAAGTAAGATTGGAGGGACACTAGGCCAATTGAGGAGGAACTAGGGCATTCTGATGAAGGGTGTGGTGATGAAATGTTTTATGCATAAATATCCACCATTACCAGTATTGTAAATGACAACACGTACCTAAAATTTAAAAATTGAACTATTTCATATATTTTTATAAAGTCCAGAAGCAAGTTTTGGTAAGATGTAGAAAAAGAGAGACCCTCATAAATTTGACAGGAGTGAAATTTATTCAATTTCTATGAAATATAATATGGAGATTTCTCAAAATACTCAATGTGGATCAACCACATGATCTAGTAGTTTTACTCGTAAATATTTATCAAAAGAGCAAATAGCTACTTCAAATTTCTGATTATCGAAATATTACTTATAATAATTATTATGGAAATAACCAGTCATCAGTTCTTGGACATTCATGTTGTATTCATATTATGACTATTGTGAATAGTGCTGCAAAGAACACAGAAATGCAGATGGCATTTCTGATTTTTTGAAATTATGATATATCTACACAATGAAATACGATGCAGCTATCCTGAATAGGTTTGGCAGAACACTAGATGAAGGACAACCATGCGAGCAAGCTGGGTTCCAAAAAGGATTCAGCACAATCGACCATTTCCACACAACAACCAAGCTCATTGAGGTTTCTCGGGAGTTCAAGATGCTGCTCTGTCTAACGTTCACTGATTTAAATAAGGCCTTTGATTTTGTTGAGATGGAAGCGGTCATCAAAGCCCTAGCCAAACAGGGCATTCAAACTCAGTACATCAAAATCATCCGTGAGCTGTATTGAGGATTTACTACCAGGATCTCACCATTCTATATGGAGGTGATCATTGACATCAAGAGAGGGGTTCGACAGGGTGATACCATTTCACCGAAACTCTTCTGTGCCACCATCGAAAACATCATGCAATGACTGTAATGGGAAGGAATGGGTGTGAAGATAGTTGGTCGGCAACTATACCACCTCCATTTCACTGATGACATCATTCTAATAACACCAAACATCAGCCAAGCGACACAGATGCTGGCCGACTTTGACTCTGCATGTGGAAAGGTCTAACTACAGCTAAATCTCATGAAGACAATGTTTATGAGAAACGGTACTGTTCCTGATGTTCCATTCACTCTCAATGGGACAAATATCTCTGAATGCAATTAGTTATGTGTATCTAAGTTGAGAAGTCAACATGATGAATGACCTGGCACCTGAGTTGCGCAGGAGGAAGAGAGCGGCTTGGAATGCCTTCAAGAGCGTCAAAGAAATAGCTAAGAGGACGAAGAACCTCCGTCTCTGGGCACATCTCTTTGATTCCACTGTTCTTCCTGCATTAACATACGCCTCAGAGACCTGGGGCCCTACGAAAACAGAATGAGAACACTAAGTGGGTCTCCCAAAGATAAATCGAAAGAGCTTTGCTTGGAGTATCACGCTTTATTCAAATGAGAGAAAGAATCCGGAATTCCAACCTCCATTGACTGTCAAGAATCAGGGATGGTGTCTCATTTGCCAAGGTGTTGAAAATCAGATGGACTGGACACGTAATGAGATGTGGAGACGACCACTGGACTAGAGCCATTACCAACTGGATTCCATGGGATGTCAGAAGATCGTTTGGCGGCCCACCTATGGGATGGTCAGACTTCTTTGTCAAGACCCTGAACAATCTGTTTGTGGCTTTGGGTATTCGTAGAGTGAGCAGATACCATTGGGCTACTCTAGCACATTACAGGGATGAATGGAGGTGTTACTGGCACCCACTCAAGCAAATCGATAAGTAACAGGATGTCAAGTGATCAAGTGATCAAGTAATTTTTAAAACTTAAAATAATAGTCTTTTCAACAAATGCTACTAAAGCAAGTGACGTTCTCAGAAAAAAATTATTTATTTAACCTCTTTCTCAGTGTTTACAAATATTAATTCAATTTTATTATAAAGCTAAAATATTATACCTAAATCCACATAATTATAAGTCAATATAGACATAAATAGTTGTGATCCTGGGTGAGTAAATAATTATTTAAATGTCACACCTAAAACACAAAAAGAAAAAAAATATAGGTAAGTTATTTTCTTCAAAATTTAAAATATATGCATTAAAAGTAAGGGTCACCCACAGAACTGAGATTTTGGGAAAACATGTATATGATTATGGTTTTGTAACAAGTGTTATAATTTAATAGTTAAAGATCACTTGATCACTTGATACCCCGTTACTCATCAATTTGCTCAAGCGGGCGCCAGTAACGTCTCCATTCATCCCTGTTGTGTGCTAGTGTAGCCCAATGGCATCTTCTCATTTTAGGAACATGAAGAGCCTCAAACAGATCATTCAGGGTCTTGAAGAAGTCTGACCATCTCGTAGGTGGGCGTCCATGCAATCTTTTGACGTCCCCTGGAATCCAATCAGTAATGGCTCTAGTCCAGCGGTCATCTCTAAATATCATTACGTGTACAACCCATCTGATTTTTGATGCCTTGGCAAATGAGACAGTGTCCCTGATTCTTGAGCGTTGATGGAGAGCAGAACTCTGGATTCCATCTTTCATTTGAGTGAAAAGTGATACTCCAAGCATAGCTCTTTCGATTCCTTTTTGAGAAACCCGAATAGTGTTTCCATCCTGTTTTCGTAGGGCCCGGGTCTCTGAGGCATATGTCAATGCAGGAAGAACAGTGGAATTGAAGAGATGTGCTCGGAGCTGGAGGTTCTTTGTCCTCTTAGTTATTTCTTCAATGCTCTTGAAGGCATTCCAAGCTGTTCTCTTCTTCCTGCATAACTCAGGTGCCAAGTCATTTGTCATGTTGACTTCTTGACCTAGGTATATATAACTGTTGCATTCGGAGATGGTGGTTCCGTTGAGAGTGAATGGAACATCAGGAACAAGACTGTTTCTCATGAACATTGTCTTTTTGAGATTTAGTTGTAATCCGACCGTTCCACACTCATGGTCGAAGTTGGTCAGCATTTGTGCCACTTGGCTGATGTTTGGTGTTATTAGAACGATGTCATCAGCAAATAATTAAAGATAAAAGCTATAAATTTTTAATGATTCAAATATTTGGATAAGTCTCACAAAATAAATACCAGTATCATATTAAAGATATTCATTCTTGGTAAATATGAAAATGCAAAATACATAAAACTTCATATACGAAAAAAAAGAGAGCAACAGAGGGAGATGTAGAGAGACAGTCGGAAGAAAAGTATCTGTCATAAAGACAGGCTGTGGTGGAGGGAAACTGGTGATATTGATGGCAGGAAACATACAATGTTGAAGGGATGAATGTTGGAATGACAGAACCGCAATCATAAACAATGTTTTAACTGCGTCTCATGGTGATTCAATAAAAAAAGGTAATCAGTGGTAATGAAACGTGAGAAATATGAGTAATTAAACTTTAATATTCTCGTAGTGTAAGTGCAAAATATATGTACTTTTAAAATATGGTGACAGGGCTGGAGCAATAGTACAGACAGTATGGAGTTTGCTTTCACACAGCCAACCCAGATTTGATTCCCAGCACCCTATATTATTTCCCAGCCCATCGGAAGTAATCTTTGAGTGCAGAGTCAGTAGTAATTCCTTAGTACATCCAGGTGTGGCCCCAAACTAGTATAATTATATACATATAATGATGTCAATTCTTAGAAAAAAATAAGCATGAAATGTTGTGTGATGGAAAAACTCCACTTAGTTTGAAAGAATAAAAAATTAAAATATACAGTCTTAGAATTTTATTAATAGCTAAATAGTGGAAAGAGCTCAAATGTCTATAAATTCATAATTTTATCAATAAAACATGGTATATTAATAATTAAATTATTAGCCACAAAAAGAAACTAAATGCTTATACATGTTATAAAATGCATTGATAAATTAAGGAAAAGAAACCAGTTGCAGAAGGGCCAAGATTGTGTGAATCTCTTAATATTAAATGTTTAGAATAAGAAAATTCTTAGAGACATAAATATTTTTTGGTTCATAATAAGACTAAGGAATAAACAATGAATGACAGTGAGTAAGGAGTTTCTCTTGGGTATTTTGAAATGCACTGAAGTTAGACTGTCTGATGACTGCTCATCTTCATGAATAAGCTACTAAATTCTTCACTTTAAGTGTGAATTCTTTGTGTGCTGGAAGAAAATAAAGGACCAAACGTGATGGCCTCTCAGTATTTTGTATTGCAAATTATAATGCATAAAAGTCGAGAGTAAAAGGTAAAGGTAAAGGCCCTCCCGTTGATCGTCGATTTGCTCGAGCGGGCCCAGTAACGTCTCCATTGGAGACTTTGTTGTTACTGTGTCTGGCATACCGAATACTCTCGGTAGCTTGCCGGGCTCTCCGAGAGGGGTGGAGGAATCGAACTCGGGTCGGCCATGTTGGCCGCTTGTAAGGCGAACGCCCTACCCGCTGTGCTATCGCAAAAGTCGAGAGTGTATGGGGAAAATTGTCACCCATAAAGGCAGGGGGTGGGGAATGGGATATGTGGGAGAGGAATACTGGGGACATAGGTTGTGGAAAATGTGTGCTGGTGGAGGGATGGGTGTTCAGTCAATGTATGACTGAAACTCAAACATGAAAGCTTTATAACTGTATCTCACAGTGATTCAAATAGATAGATAGATAGATAGATAGATAGATAGATAGATAGATAGATAGATAGATAGAGTCTGAATTTTTGTAGGGTCCTGAAAAATATTTTATGGAGACCCAGGACCACTCTTGGAGATTCTTATTTCAGAGGTGTTGTGTGTAATAACAAAATAAAAAGGTGACGTGGGCTCTTTCTCCCATGACGTTTGTTCAGTGGCCATGAGTCACTTACCCACCCCAGCTTGTTGCCACTGCAAACAGATGTATGAAGGAGGGAATGAGGGCCAGGCTGGTTGGTGATCAGTTGCAGTTTATTCCAATCTCGTCCCCCTCTGCCTCCTTCCAGTCTCCCGCACTCCCATATTCCTCCTCTATTCGTTCCATTCTACCCCACTCCCATATTTCTCTTCTATCCATGCCCACTCATACCACCTTCTTTATAATCCAAAATCATGAGAGATTGGAGTAACAGTCACACATAGTTGTGGTTAAACAATCAACAAATATAAAGTCCTTCCCTCTGGGGAAGCTCTTCTAGGACAAATTCTCATCCAGTAAGATGATTCGCCTAAGTGTGGAATATCATCTAGGGGTCATTTCTCCTTTCCTTAATCCACTAACCATTTAAATATTCATCATAATTCTACTTCTTAATAATATTAGTAATATAATATTTTATGGACACAGTAAGGAATATATTAAGTTTATAAAGTAGCTCTCCTGGGAAAATCTCACTATAGATCCCAGACTAAGCTCCTCAGGCCAGATTAGTCCTTCCTAACTCAAGCAGGCTTAGGTCTAATAACTCCTCTTTGGGTCATGACAGAATTCATCCACAATCGTGCTCTTAGCTTATTATAAGTTTTATGACCCTTAGCCTGTCCCATTTTGATGCCAGGGTAGGTTACAGCTTGCCCTGGGTCCGTTCAGTCCTTTTGTCTGGACCTTGCTTTTAGGGTACTAGGAATTAAGGGCAACTGAGGCTTAAGTTGAGTAAATATGACAGATGCTGAGAAGTAAATATTATCCAGAGTCAATTAACTCCCAAGTTACAAAAGTAACTTCAACTGTCTTCCTGTGTCTAAACAAAAAGGACATTGCTCTCAAGTAAACTATGCATAATAGGGTCTGATTTTGAGATAAAGATGATTAACTGATAGGAGAAACAGAGCACCAAGAAGAAGTTAAAGATAAACAGAGAAATGGGAGTGTCTCAGGAGCATTGTGATGGATGTAACTCAATAAGCCTAAGCTCCCTGTTGCAAGGGAGAAAGGACAAACCAATGTTATCCTACATTGTGGGCTTCATAGTGTTGTGATTATGCCAGGTGATTTGGGGCTGCTTAGTCTACTAGTTTTGGGAACCACAAGGACTCTACCCCGTGCTGCTTGGAAGCCATTGAAGTTCTGAGCCTCCAGTTTGAACCTCACGCATGTAAATAGCTATTTTCCCTGTCCTGTAGAAAACTCTTTCCTACACTGACTTGGTATCAAACATTCTTATTCTGATGCCTGGTTTTCCCATATTTTGTTAACCATTTTCCCTACTTCTTACTGGTTTTGTTTCCTTAACTTAATAAAATGGAAAGGTAAAATAAAAAGAGAACTGATAAGAAAGTATAAAATATGTTTTAAATTAAAAGTGATTGAAAATTATGGACCATAGAGACAGTACAGTAGATAAGGCACTTCCTTTACATAATACTGACCTCTGTTTGAAGCACCGAAGACACATATGGTTCACCATGCACCACCAAGTTTCAGTCCTGAACACAGGGTCAGGAATTTACCCTGAGCACCACTGACATAGTAAAACAAATTCTAAAAAATTTAAGATAATTAAAGCAGAGATTGAGGGCTGGAGCAATAGCACAGCGGGTAGGGCATTTGCCTTGCAAGCAGCCAACATGGCCGACCCGAGTTCGATTCCTCCATCCCTCTCAGAGAGCGCGGCAAGCTACCAAGAGAATCTCGCCCACACGGCAAAGCTGGCAAGACACCCGTGATGTATTCCATATGCCAAATACAGTAACAATTGTCATAATGGAGACGTTACTGGGCCCGCTCAAGCAAATTGATGAACAACGGTACGACAGTGACAGTGACTAAAGCAGAGATTATCAAAATTAGGGAGAATTCAACAAATGATCTGGAACATTTGAAATCCAAATTCCAAAAGTGAATCTTGAATTATACTTTGAATCAAATTAAACATTTACTATAAACTGATCATATATCTAAAAGTAATTATTCTTGTTTGGATTATATATGTAAACGTAATTCTTCAAGATTAATTTGAGTAAGTATAGAAAATGAAAGATAATTACTGCATAAATTCACAAATATGTGATATACAAATAAGTAGTGAAAACTAAGGTGCTTGGTAACAATGCTGATGCGAATGTAAAGAGAAAGAGACTCTCTTTCATTTGTGGTGGGAAAGCCTAATGGTCCAGCCTTTTTGGGAAACTATATGGGCATACCTTACAAAACTAAAACTTTCAGCTTTGTTTTTTTGGCTCGTCTCGCTTGCTCTTGATTTGTATCTACCAGATAGCAAGATGTCTTCAGGAAATGCCAAAATTGAGCACCCTGACCCCAACTTCAAAGCTACAGCTGTTATACCAGATGGTCAATTTAAAGATGTTTGCCTGTATGACTGCTAAGGAAAATAAGTTTTTTTCTTCTTCTACCCTCTTGACTTCACCTTTTTGTGCCCTACAGAGATCATTGCTTTCAGTGATCGGGTAGAAGAATTTAAGAAACTCAACTGCCAAGTGATTGGTGCTTCTGTAGATTCTCAACTTTTGTCATCTGTCATGGATCAAAACACCCAAGAAACAAGGAGGACTGGTACCCATGAACATTCGCTTGGTGTTGGATCCTAAGCGAACCACTGCTCAGGATGATGGTGTCTTAAAGGCTGATGAAGGCATCTCTTTCAGAGGTCTTTTTATCATTGATCACTTTGGCAGATCACTATAAATGACCTCCCTGTTGGGCGCTCTGTGGATGAGACTCTGAGATTGGTTCAGGCCTTCCAATTCACTGATAAACATGGTGAAGTATGCCCTGCTGGCTGGAAGCCTGGTAGTGATACCATCAAGCCTAATGTCCAGAAGAGCAAAGAATATTTCACTAAGCAGAAATGAGCCCTGGGTCTTTTAAGAGCCAGGCTGCAATAAGCAGCCATAAGAGCAAATCTTTTGTTGCTATTGTCATGCTTTAAACATGAAACCTTAGACTTGATCAGATGTGGTTTGGGACTGGAACAGTCTTTCCTGTCGGGATTGGGAGGGGTCAACTTCCTTGGCAAGAGTTGTACACCGGGGGCAGGCCTGCAGTTGTATATAGTAGATAATACCTTTGACCTTTTGTAGTTCCTATTAAACTTGAAGATCTCGGAAGAGAACAAAACAGAGTCTCCTGCCCCCATGCCTGGCTGTCCCCACCGAGGCCCCTTGAAAGGGGGCGGGTTGAGTTTCCCTCCCTGCCCCAAGCAGAGCTCCAACAGCTGAAGATTTCTGAAACCCAGCCACAGCCATGCTTAAGACCACTCTCCACACACTTGGACAAGCCTCACACATGAAGGAACTGGCAGGGGAACCCAGGTGTGCGGGACCCAGGGCTGAGATATCCAAGACTACTCGGATCGGAACTGAGCCTCCTCCACCCAGATCCCCCAAATTCCAGTAGATAGGCATTACACCCACCAACTCCCCCAAGCGCCGTGTAATCCCATTAACAGCCAAGATCCAGAGACTAGAAAACCAAGCTCCCAGAAGCACGCGGCTGCATTTGAAGCTATGACACCTCTTATTGTCTACTTCTCACTCTTGGAGAAGCTGGCAAGCTACTGAGAGTATCCTGCTGCAACAACAGTGTCTGGCAAGCTCCCCGTGGCATATTAGATATGCCAAAATCCAGTAACAATGATGGGTCTCATTCTCCTGAGCCTGAAAGAGCCTATAATGTGGCACTGCTAAAATCTCAGGGCTAGGATAAATGAAGATGTTACTGGTGCCTGCTTGATGAAATGGATGAACAATGGGACGACATTGATACATTGTTATTAAACTTGTACTGAGAACAAAAAAAGCTAGAACTTTCATATGACCCAACAATACCACTTCTGGGAATATATTCCGAGGGTGAAAAAAAGCGCAGTAGAAATGACATCTGCACCTCTACATTCATTGAAGCACTGTTCACAATAGCCAGAATCTGAAAACAACCCAAAAGCCCAAGAACAGATGACAGGTTGAAGAAATTATGGTATATCTGCACAACAGAATACTATGCAGTTGTCAGGAAAGATAAAGTCATGAAATTTGCTTATAAGTGTCATGGAGAGTATCATGCTAAGTGAAATGAGTCAGAAAGAGGGGGACAGACATAGAATAACTGCACTCATTTGTGAAATATAAAATTTCATAACATGAGACTAATACCCAAGTACAGTATAGACAAGTGCCAGGAATATTACTCCATGACTGGGAGCATGCCTTAAGAACTGTGGGAGAAGGCAGCTGTAATAGAGAAGGTATCACTAAGTCAATGATGGTTGGAGGTATCACTCGGGATGGAAGATGTGTGCTAAAAGTAGATAATGGACCAAACATGATGGTCTCTCATTGCCTGTATTACAAACAGTATTCCCTATAAGTAGAGAGAGACAGTAAGAAGGAAATTGTCTGCCATAGAGGTAGGAGGAGGGGTGGACAGTGGAGGTGGGGAATACTGGGGACATTGGTGGTAGAAAATGTACACTGGTGGAGGGATGGGTGTTTGATCATTGTATGATTGAAACTCAAACATGAAAGTTTAGTAACTGTAGCTCATAGTGATTCAATAAAAAAGAGAAAGAAAGAAAGAAAGAAAGAAAGAAAGAAAGAAAGAAAGAAAATAGGTAAAAAGAAAATAAAGGGAGAGTAAAAGGAATGTATAGCAGTCGTTTTAGTGCTGGGAAGGCACTGGAATGTAGATGGTGAGTGTGGCGAATCTTTACACACATATGAAGATTTAAAGTTAAGTGTAAAATATTGAAATTCTAATATATGTAAACCTCAGATAATAATTGAAAAGAAAATTATTTAAAAACCAAAATGGAACATAAAGAAAACTAATCACTTGATCACTTGAATTCCTGTTAATTATCGATTTGCTCGAGTGGGCACCAGTAACATCTCCATTTATCCCTGTTGCATGCTAGTGTAGCCCAATGGCATCTGTTCCTTCTAGGAACACGAACAGCCTCAAACCAATCGTTCAGGATTTTGATGAAGTCTAACCATCTGGTAGGTGGGTGGCCACACGGTCTTTTGATATCCCATGGTATCCAGTCGGAAACAGCTCTAGTCCAGCGGTTGTCTCCAAAACCCAATATATGTCCAGCCCATCTGATTTTTGATGCCTTGGCAAATGAGACAGCGGCCCTGATTCTTGATTGTCGACGGAGGTCAGAACTCCAGATTCTTTCTCTCATTTGAGTGAAATGTGATACTCCTAGCATAGCTTTTTCCATTCCTCTTTGGGATACCCAAATAGCGATCTCATCCTGTTTGCATAGGGCCCAGGTATCTGAAGCATATGTTAATGCAGGAAGAACAGTGGAATCAAAGAGATGTGCCCAGAGCTGGAGGTTCTTCGACCTCTTATCTATTTCTTCGACGCTCTTGAAGGCGTTCCAAGACGGTCTCTTCCTCCTGTGCAACTCAGGTGCCAGGTCATTCATCATGTTGACTTCTTGACCTAGGTACACATTTCTGTTGCATTCGGAGATGGTCATTCCATTGAGAGCAAATGGAGCATCAGGAATGGGCTGTTTCTCATAAGCATTGTCTTCATGATATTCAGCTGTAGTACGACCTTTCCACACTCATGGTCAAAGTCGGCCAGCATTTGTGCTGCTTGGTTAATGTTTGGTGTTATTAGAATGATGTCATCAGCAAAGGGGAGGTGGTGTAGTTGCTGACCATCAATCTTCACTCCCATTCCTTCCCATTCCAGTCGTCGCCTGATGTTCTAGAGGGTGGCACTGAAGAGTTTCTGTGAAATGGTATCACCCTGCCGAACCCCTCTCTTGACATCGATGATCACTTCTATGTAGAATGGTGAGATCTTGCTAGTGAATCCGTAATACAGTTCACGGAGGATCCTGATGTATTGGGCTTGAATGCCCTGATTGGCTAGGGCTTCAATGGCCACATCCATGTCAACAGAATCAAAGGCCTTCTTTAAATCAATGAACATTAGACAGAATTGCATCTTGAACTCCCGAGAAACCTCAATGAGCTTGGTTATCGTGTAGATATAGTTGATGGTGCTGAATCCTTTTTGGAACCCAGATTACTCGGATGTTGTCCTTCATCTAGTGTTCTGCAAATCCTATTAAGGATGACTCGAGTGAACAGCTTGTAGATGACAGACAATAGGCAGATTTTTCGGTAGTTGCCAATGTTGTGGATGTCTCCCTTCTTGTACAGTAGTACAGTTCTGCTGATTTTGCATTAGGACGGAACCTTGCATTCAGACAGGTAGCATGTGAATTGCTGAGCCAGCGTATTGATGAGTACTGACAGCAGGTTCTTCAGGTGTTCAGGTCTGACATTGTCTGGGCCAGGTGCTGTTTGTTTCTTTACCGACGAAATGGTGTTTGGATTTCAGAAGGGAGAACATTGGGAACATCATGTACATCCTGCGGAATTTGGTATGTGGACAGGAGGACATGGCTATCAAAGAGATCTGAGTAGAAGTCATGGATAATCTTCTCCATTGCCCTTATGGAAGATGTGATAGATCCATCAGTATATTGGAGTCTTCTTGGTATTCTAGTTGGCAAAGGACAGGCGGGCGTTACGAATGCTTTTCCCAGCTTCTGCTGCATCTACCAGCACTTCTGCGATTCTCTCTTTGAGGTCTTCGTTTATCACATCTCTCCACTGCTTTTCAAGCTCGGATGTTTGCTTGCGATTGCCTGAGGCATGCATCAAGCCACATTGGCCAATAAGCTCAAGAGTTTTAGAAGATAAGTGGTTTTTTTTTGTGGATATCTCTCTCTTTGTGTTCCTTGCACAATCATGGAGGTGCTGAACCGGTCGATCATATTCCTTGTTAATGTTGTCAACAATGGCATCTTCCCATGTTGCAGAAATACTGCCAAAGAGCTCCCAGTTGGTGGTCTTTCTGGGAGTTCTCTTCTTAAATTTTGCAGCCCTTTCTCCCCGCTCTGTGAAGTAGAATTTTGCATGAAGGATACGGTGGTCCAATCCTGTTTGGAATTTTGGGACAACAGCGACATCGGTCAGGCAAAACTGTTGATTTAATATGATGTGGTCTATTTTGTTGTGGAACCATCCACTGGGAGACTCCCTTGTCCAACGTTTAGATTTTGCCTTCTGGAACTGTGAGTTACCATGGATGGTCTTGGTCACCATGATGAACTCAGACAGTCTCTCACCCTGTTCGTTCCATTCTAGGCCATGGGTCCCAATGTGGAATTCTTTGGCTGATCTTCTCGGTCCTATCTTGGCATTAAAATCACTGACAATGATCTAGTAGAAGGTGTGGGCTTCTTTATAGAACTTCTCCAGCTCCATGTAGAACCTCTCAATTTCTCCTTCATCATAATTGGATGTTGGGACGTAGACAACGATGATAGAAACTGGCGGCAGTGACCCACATCTATTCAAGTGTAAATGTCCGCTTCGGGTTGTTAGGCATTCGAATGAATCAATGCTCATGGCCAAGTTCGTGTTGACAAGGACACCGTCACCACCGACGCCTCTTTTGTCACATGTTCCGAGGAACAGTTCTTCCCCAGTGTCGAAAACAGCATGATGTGATTGATGTCTTCTGGTCTCGGTCAGACCAATGATGTCATATTTGATCTTTCGCGGTTGTACCATCAGGTCCTTGATGGATGCTTCCAATGCTAGCATGAGTGCATTGAAAGTATAGACAATCATTTTTGTCGTCCTTCGTTTGGGCAGCCTAGTTTGGCCTTGAGATTTCATCAGCCTTTCCTTCCTCATCCTTCTCAATGCTGCCAAAGAAAACTAATAGTACCTTAAAAGAAAACTTTATTCTAGCATAGGAAAAACAAAGGCACCTTTGTCCTTCGGCTAAGAAACTGTTTAGCATGTATAATACAAAGGCAAAATTCTTAGATGGAAAAGCTATGGTTAATAGATTTCGTCAGTGTTATAGCATAAACTCTAAATTTATATGATAATAGAATGGGTAATTAAGTCATTTGCAGCAATAGCACAGCAGGTAGGGTATTTGCCTTGCGACCGACCCAACCATGCCGAGTTCGATTCCTCCACCCCTCTCGGAGAGCCCGGCAAGCTACCTAGAGTATCTCGCCCGCATGGCAAAGCATGGCAAGCTACCCGTGATGTATTCAATATGCCAAACACAGTAACAGCAAGTCTCACAATGGATACATTACTTGGCCCGCTCAAGCAAATTGATGAACAACGAGAGGACAGTGCTACAGTGCTACATGTAGGGTAAAATATGAGACATTTGCTATGATGGTACTATAGTATCCTTGTACCCTTTTGAATTGTGCAGGAACATAATACGTGGGAAATTTTAAGTTAAATTATGTCATCTTTGTAGACACCAATTGAACTACTCATTGAAATGAAATATGCCACAAGTTTTGTGCAACTGCTGAAAAATGGGACTCTATATAAATTTAAGCAAATATTTTAGCTATGCTATCCTATCATTCTCAATGTAAAGTCTATTCTGATTAAGGTCAAAAATATATTAAGAAAAATATTTGAGTAGGGATATAGTGATGAGTTTGCTGGTTTTAAGACTTCCTTTTGAAGTGAGAGACAGACAGAGACAGAGACAGAAGAAAAGCTCCTCTCATTGAGACAGGCTGCGTGGTGGGAGCTTTAGGGTGATGCAAAGGAACATGGAGACACTGGTGCTGGGAAATGTACACTGGTGGAGGGACCGATGTTGGAATATTGTGTGACTGAAATCTAATCATGATCAGCTTTGTAAGGGTCTATCTCATAGTGATTCAATAAAAATATTTTTAAAGACTTTTCCTTGAAGTTAACTTATATTTTGCTACATCTTAGAGTCCTCTAGGAGACGAAAGAATGTGATGGTTTTATGCTGCCTTCATTCTTTGATAGGAACAGTCCAAATCTTACCCCCATCCCAGAGGCTTGATTATCTTTATCAATACATTTTTATTTTTACACTGTTTGCTCGAGCGGGCCCAGTAACGTCTCCATTGGAGACTTTGTTGTTACTGTGTTTGGCATATCGAATACTCTCGGTAGCTTGCCGGGCTCTCCGAGAGGGGCGGAGGAATCGAACTCGGGTTGGCCATGTTGGCTGCTAGTAAGGCGAACGCCCTACCGCTGTGCTATCGCTCCAGCCCCACTGCTTAAGTAATTTTTATTAAAGCAAGAATTTTATAATCCAAATTACGTTTCCTTGCTCAGTAATCAATTCTGTTATTTAAAACAGAACTATTTGACATTCTGAGCTATTCCACAGTAAAGAATTACAGAATTAAAGAAAGGAATGCTTTAAATTTTTGTACGTTCCTGAAAATTATTTTTCCCAGGGTCTATAAAACATTGATTTGTTTTTATATTTTACTATTTTGGTTTTTTGTTTGTTGTTGTTGTTTTTAAATCAGAAGTAATCTAGGCCTAGCGGTTTGCTAGACCTGGCATTTGTTCAGTCCATCAGGTTCAAAGTTTCCTTTCCCTTTTTAATTTATTTTATATTTTGTAATGTTTTTTTCATAATATTTAAGTTTTTTGATGTTTAGATATTTTTCTTCTGTGAAGCACGAGTTTCTTTTCGTGGTCCCTGATCAATTTTAAACAGTTGGAGCACCGGTTTACGGCTTTCTGGGCAGCCTCTTTAGCTTGGTGGGCTTGTAGTACAGCTACAGCTTCATTAACTTTAGAACGAAGAGATTCCAGAGACTCAAGCATATGAAGAAGTTCTGAATTATCAGTCTCCAACAAAATGCCAGTGATTTTACCAGCAAGGGTGGGGTGCATGGCCTGAATAAGAGGAAAGAGCCGTTCACCCAACATTTGCTTTTGCTCCTGAGGAGGGACAGATGCCAACATGGAAGCAGTCAAAGGCTCCTGACCTTGTACATGAACAGCAGGCTGCTGCATGGTCACCTGTGGCTGTGCGTTCAGATGCTGCTGAGGGTTGCGCACGCCTGCGGCGTACTTATACTGTAGAACGGTGCGGACAGCAGGAGTTGCGGCAGCGGACCCATTGTTTGTGGAGTTGCGGCAGGACGTGGACCCATTGTTTGTGTTGATGTGTTAGCAACACGTTGCGTGGACATGACTGGTGGAACCTGGGAAGAAACTAGTCTCATCGTACTAAATGGCGGTCTAGGAGCATCTGGGCGGATAGCACCGGGCATATATTGGAATGGATGAGGTCTGGCACCCTGAGCAGTCCAGCGCGGACTTGGTCTTAGTTGAGCAATTTGGCTAGGAGGATAGTACACAGCACGGTTCTGAGTCTGTGGGATAGCTGCCGTGAAGTACCCTATAGGAGGTGCTGGCTGGTAGGGGTTGATAACGGGGTTGGGCAAGGCTCACACACTCGCCATTCTCTACATGTACTGGTTGGTTACGTGAGATTGGCTGGTCACGTGAGCCTGGCACTCTTCTTCACGCTGAGCTAAAGCTACATACAATGGCTTGGTGGCCACAATTCTACCGTTCATTTCTGTAAGTGGCTTCTTCTGGGGAGGAAAAACATACAAAACCAAACCCTTTGCTGCGACCGCCCTCCATCATAACCTTTGCACTAGTGATTTTACCAAACGAAGAAAACTCTTTTTGAAGACATTCATCATCAATGCCATCATCAAGATTTTTCACATAAAGATTAACACGCTGGTGTCTGGTGATCCTATCCTGCTTCAACTGTTCAAATTTGCGCTTAAGCTCTGTCTGGCGTTCCACTTTTTTTGTTTTTAATTTTTATTAGTGAGACACCATGAGGTACAGTTGTAGACTTACAATATTTTTGTGCTTGGGTTTCAATTATAAAATGATCAAATACCCATACCTCCACCAGTGCCCATTTCCCACCACCACAGATCCCAGTATCCCTCCCACCCCCCATCCCCCCCCATCCCACCCTACCTCTGTGGCAGGGCATACCCTTTTGTTCTCTCTCTCCTTTTGGGTGTTGTGGTTTGCAAAAGAGGCATTGAGTGGCAATCATGTTTGGTCTATAGTCTACTTTCAGCATGCTTCTCCCATCCTGGGAGGATCCTCCCAACACCCTTTATTTGCTGCTCCCTTCTCTATCTGAGCTCCCTTTTCTCTAGCATGTGTAGCTGACCTCCAAGCCATGGAGCAAAATTACTGGTACTAATCTTGGCCATTCTTGAGTGTTAGTTTCCTATTTTGTTACTTTATGTTCCCCAGATGAATGCAAATTTTCTATGTCTATCTCTCTCTTTCTGACTCATTTCGCTTAGCATGATACTTTCCATGTAGTACCACTTGCATGTAAATTTTATGACTTCATCTTTTCTAACAGCTACATAGTACTCCATTGTGTAAATGTACCAAAGTTTCTTTAGCCAGTCATCTGTTCTCGGGCACTCAGGTTTTTTACAGATTATGGCTATTTTAAAGAGTGCTGCAATGTGCCGTTCTACTTCTTTTCTGAGCTCAACCAACATAAATTTATTTTCCATTGAGCTCCTTTCCATTCATCTCATCCACAGCCTTCTGAGTATCTTCATGCCTTCCGAAGCTTACAAATCCAAAACCTTTATATTTTCCACTTTCATCCATCATTACTTTCACACTTAAGGCAGGTCCAAACTTGCCAAAGAGATCCTTAAGGTGCTCATCATCCACGTCTTCTCCAAAATTCTTGATGTAAACATTGTTGAACTCTTTTGCCATTTTCATCACAAACCACCTTACATGAAAGGATGTTACCAAAACCAGAAAATGTATCATACACTGCTTTATTATCGATGGACTTGTCCAAATTTTTAATGAATATGTTGCCCACTCCACTTTTAAGAAGAGATGGATCATGTTAAGACCACATGATGCGTACTGGCTTGCCCTTTATAACATGAAAATTCATGGTGTCCAAAGCACGCTCTGCATCCCCTGGCTGCTGGAAGTTCACATACCCGTAGCCCAGGGAGTGGCAGGTGATCATGTCCCTCCAGACCCGGATGGAGAGGATGGGCCCAGCCAGGCCAAACTTCTCCTGGAGCATTGCCTCGGTCACATCAGGGTGCAGGTCCTCCACGTAGAGCGAGGCCATGGGGTACCTAGGGGTGCTGGGGTTCATCTTGGCATGGCTGCCTGCAGGGCCACAGGCCGCGACCTCTCAGGGACAATGAAGTGGTGGTGAGGAGGAGGAGGAGGAGGAGGAGGAGGAGGAGGAGGAGGCGGAGGAGGAGGAGGAGGAAGGAGAAGGACAAGGAGAGAGTGGGTCCAGGGCCTGGGGCCAGAGCGGGGTGGCGGGGGGGGGGGGGGGGGGAGGTGGAGCAGGGGCGGGCGCAGAAGGACAAAATTCACCTGGAATCGAAAACTACTCAACAGCGGCGGGGCTGCGGGGTGGCTGGGGCAGGCGAGGTGGCGGTGTCGGGGCCAGGCCACAAGCGGGGCAAGGCCTCCAGCTCTGGCTTTTCCTGCATGGAGCTGCTGCTGCTGCTGCTGCTGCTGCTGCTGCTGCTGCTGCTGCTGCTGCTGCTGTTGCTGCTTCTGCTGCTGCGGGGCCGGCGGGCGGGTGGGTCAGTCTTGGCGGCTTCACCGTTTTTTTGATTTTTATAAAAAGAGGAAGAAAAAAATAAAAAATAAAATAAAACAAAATAAAATAAAATGAAAACAAAAAGTCTCCGGCGGGGGAGGAGAATGCGGATTCTTTGTAAAAATTCTTTTTTTTTAGGTTTTTTAGGGAGCTTTTTTGAGATTTTTTTTTTAATAATAAATGTGTGTTCCAAGCCCAGAGCACACACACTGCACTCTCAGCACTAAGCACTGGGGAGAAGGACTCAATACATTTTTAAAAGATATACTATTATAATTCAGGAAATAAGAATTCTCGGCAAACCCATTTTTCCAAAGAAGATGTCTCTCTACATCTTTTCTTTCAAGATTTGTCTGCTCCTAAGGCAGAACTTCAGACCAATGGAATAGGGTTGAATATACTGACATCACCCCAAACACATATTATTATCTATATGGGCTGGAGCGATAGCACAGCGGTAAGGTGTTCGCCTTATAAGCGGCCATGATGGCCAACCCGAGTTCGATTCCTTCGCCCCTCTCGGAGACCCCGGCAAGCTACCGAGAGTATTCGATATGCCAAACACAGTAACAACAGTCTCCAGTGGAAACGTTACTGGGCCCGCTTGAGCAAATCGACAATCAACGGGAGGGCCTTTACCTTACCTTTACCTTTGACAAGGGAGCAAAAATGTGAAGTGGAGCAGGGAAAGCCTCTTTAACAAATTGTGCTGGCAAAACTGGACTGCTACATGCAAAAAAACTGGGCTCAGATCTCTGCCTAACACCATGAATGAAAGTAAGATCAAAATGGATTAAAGATCTCAACGTCAGACCAAAATCCATAAGGTACATTGAAGACAAAGTTGTCAAAACCCTCCATGACATTGAAGCTAATGGTATCTTCATAGATGTCATGCCACTGGCCAAGCAAGTAAAAACAGAGATAGACAAATGGGACTATCTTAAACTAAGAAGCTTCTGCACCTCAAAAAAAAAAACAGTAACCAATATACAAAGACAATGTATAGAATGGGAAAGTATATTCGCCCAATACCCATCTGACAAGGGGTTGATATCAAGGATATACAAATACTGGTTGAACTCCAAAAGAAGAAAACATCCAACCCCACCAAAAAATTGGGTGACGAAATGAACAGAAACTTTTTCAAAGAAGAAAAACGAACGCATGGTGTCTCACTAATAAAAATTTTTTAAAAAAATTTTTAAAAAGAAGAAAAACAAATGGTAAAAAGACACATGAGAAAATGTTTTACATCCATAATCATCAGGGATATGCAGATCAAAACAACAATGAGATATCATCTCACACCACAGAGACTGGCCCACATCCAAAAGAACAAAAGCAACCGGTGTTGGCGCAGATGTGGCGAGAAAGGCACTCTCCTTCACTGCTGGTGGGAATGCCGACTGGTTCAGCTCTTCTAGAAAACAGTATGGATGATTCTCAAAAAATTAGAAATTGGGCTCCTATTTGACCCAGCAATACCACTCCTGGGAATATATTCCAGAGAGGCAAAAAAATATAGTCGAAGTGACATCTGCACTTGTTTATTCTTTGCAGCACTGTTTACAGTAGCCAGAATCTGAAAAAAAACCTGAGTGCCCAAGAACAGATAACTAGTTAAAGAAACTTTGGTGCATCCACACAGTGGATTACTATGTAGCTGTTAGATGAAGTCATGAAATTTATATACAAGTGGTACTACATGGAAAGTATCATTCTAAGAGAAACAAGTCAGAAAGAGTGGGACAGACACAGAAATATTGCATTCATCTGGGGAACATAAAATAACAAAATAGGAGACTAACACCCAAGAATGTCCGAGATTAGTACCGGGAATTTTACTGCATGGCTTGGAGGCCAACCACACATGTTAGGGGAAAAGGCAGCTCAGATAGAGAAGGGAGCACCAAATAAATGGTATTGGGAGGATCCTCCCAGGATGGGAGATGCATGCTGAATGTAGACTATAGACCGAACATGATTGTCACTCAATGCCTCTTTTGCAAACCACAGCACCCAAAAGGAGAGAGAGAACAAAAGGGAATGCCCTGCCATGGAGGCAGGGTAGGATGGGGAGGGTGAAAGCGGAGGGAGGGATCCTGGGATCAGTGGTGGTGAAAAATGGGCCCCGATGAGGGATGGGTACTCGAACATTGTATAATTAAAACCAAAGCACAAAAATTTGTAAGTCTACAACTGTACCTCATGGTATTTCACTAATAAAAATTTTAAAAAATATTTGCTCCTTTATTGAGATTCATGGCAGAATCTTCTGCCCCCACACCAGGCTGTCTTCACTGGGGCCCCTCAGAAGAGGGCAGGTTGAGTCTCCCTCCCCGCCCCAAGTTGAACCCCGGTAACCAAAACCTCCAGAACCCAGCCACAGCCATGCTCAAGGCCACTCTCCACATGCGTGGACAAGCCACACACATGAAGGAACTGGAAGAGGAACCCAGGTATGCAGGGACCGTGGCTGAGATCTCTAAGCCTGCTCAGATCGGGGCTGGCCTCCTCCACCCAGAACCCCAGTTTTCCAGTAGTTTGGCAGTCTCAACCACAAACTGACCCCCATGCCATGTAATCTCATCAATGGCCAAGATCCAGAGACTATAAAACAAAGCTCCCCGAAGAGAGCGACACAGTAGTTCCTGGAGGCCACAAAAGCCTCCATCCCTGAAAGCTACCGAGAATATTCCACCCATACGGTAGTGCCTGGCAAGCTACCCATGGCATATGCCCAAAACAGTAACAATAATGGGTCTCATTCCCCTGACCCTGAAAGAGCCCCCAATATGCCATCAAGCTACACTATCATGCAAAATGAATGAATGGATACATTACTGGTGCCCGGGCAAGCAAATCGATGAGCAACAGGATGACAAGTAACTAGTGACAAGCGACTGAGATTCATATTTTCTAGTACTAATTGAAATATATTGAAAAGCAAGAACCCTCTTCTTCGATAACACCTTTCTTGTCTCATTTTCTATGGACCTGACTCAAAATGAAATGTGTGTTGTATATCTACAAGTTCTTGTCCATTCATTCAATACCTTTACCATTCAAATGTGCCTAAGGACAAGATGCATCATTTTGCATTCTGCTTTTGGATATAAGAGAATTTTCTGATTAAACTTTTGCTAAATTGTAGAACTAGAATGATAGTACAGAGGGTAGGGCATTTGCCTTGCATATCCAATTTGTTACCTGCCATTTGCTATGGTCCTGTGAATGTCGTCAGAAGTAATTCCTTAATTCCTGAGTGCTGAGTCAGGAGTTACTCCTTATGATGTTCACAGGACCATAGGAAATACCCGGTCAGCATCGCCAGGTGTGACCCTGCAACATTGCACACTTCTCTTAATATTTAATAGAAATATCAGAATCAGGGCAACTTTCTCAAGTTTAATATTGAAGCATAAGTACAATTTATACATAGCTCTTCAGGAACCTCATAGGGAATACAATAAGAAAAAGATCTTACTTGGCAAGTTATGGATCAAGTATTCCTGAGATTTGCAGCCAAATATCATTTAATTTTTTATAACTACATAAGAAAACACCATAAACTGGGTGTCTTAAACAACTGACATTTATTGCCTTACAGTACTACAGAACGTCTAAGCAAAAATGTGACTTTTTTGGAAAGAGTTATTTAAAACATTATTTGTCATGATGAGGTCATATTTGAATAAGGGTAACACCTAATAACAGGCATTACAAAAAATAATACCAAAAAAAGATATAGCTTCAAAGAGAAGACAACATGAGGACATGAGAAGAACACCACTCTAAAAGGATATCTGAGTCTACAAAAACCTAGAAGTAAATGCCATAACAGAATCTCTATAAGAGTTTTAAGAAACTAAACTTGTGGATACTAATTTTCATAGTGACTGTAACCACTTTGCAGACCCAACAATGTATGAGGTTTCCATTTTCTCCAACTCCTGCCCCAAAACATTATGTTTCATTACCAAATTATTATTGCCATCATAGTGAACTTGAAATGCATTTGAAGTCTCACCATCTTTTTATTTTATTACTTTTATGACTAGCACATTAAAATGAGTATTTGTATTTCTCATGAATTTGTATATCTTCTTGAAAACAATTCTATTCAAGTATATTTCCTACTTTGAGGCTGAGTTGTTCGTCTCTTTGTCACACCATAATTCATCGACAGTTTTGCCTGACTGGTATTGCTGTTGTCCCAAAATGCCAAATGGGATCAGACCATCAACTCCTTAGTGCAAAATTCTACTTCACAGAGCGGGGAGAAAAGACTGCAAAGCGTGGAGAAATGGCTGCAAATTTTAAGAAGAGAACTCTCAGAACGACCAACAACTGGAAAATCTTTGGCACTATTGCGAAACTTAGGAAGATACCATCATTGACAACATCGATGAGGAAGTTGTTCACTTGAGTCATCCTGAATAGGATTGGCAGAACACTAGATGAAAGACAAACATGCGAGCAAGCCAGGTTCCACAAAGGATTCAGCACAATCGAACATATCCACATGATAACCAAGCTCATTGAGGTTTCGTGAGAGTACAAGATGCCACTCTGTCTAACATTCATTGATGTAAAGAAGGCCTTTGATTCTGTTGAGACTGAAGCAGTCATCGAAGCCCTATCCAAACAGGGCATTCAAACTCAATACATAGGATCCTCCGTGAGCTGTATTGCGGATTCACTACCAGGATCTCACCATTCTACAAGGAAGTGATCATCCATGTCAAGAGAGAGGTTCGGCAAGGTGATACCATTTCACTGAACTTCTTCAGTGCCACCCTCAAGAATGTCATATGATGACTGGAATGGGAAGGAATGGGAGTGAAGATTGATGGTTGGCAACTACTTCACCTCTGCTTTGCTGATGACAACATTGTAATAACACCAAACATCAGCCCAGCAGCACAAATGCTGGCCAACTTCGACTGTGAGTGCGGAAAGGTCGGACTCCAGCTGAATCTCACAAAAAAATATTTATGAGAAACGGTCTCATTCTTGACGTTCTACTTGCTCTCAATGGGATGAACATCTCTGAATGCAACAGTTATGTGTACCTCGGTCGAGAATTCAACCTGACGAATGACCTGGCACCTGAATTGCTCAGGAGGAAGAGAGCATCTTGGAACACCTTCAAGAGTGTTGAAGAAATAGCTAAGAGGACGAAGAACCTCCAGCTCTGGGCACATCTCTTCATTCCACTGTTCTTCCTGCATTAACATATGCCTTAGAATACCTGGGCCCTACTCAAAAAGGATGAGAACACTATTCGGATCTCCCAAAGAGGAATCAAAAGAGCTATGCTTGGAGTATCATGCTTCTCTCAAATGAGAGAATCCGGAGTTCTGACCTCCATCGACGGTCAAGAATCAGGGACACTGTCTCATTTGCCAAGGGGTCGAAAATCAGATGGGCTGGACACGTAATGAGATTTGAAGATGACCGCTGGACTAGAGCCATTACTGAATGAATTCCATGGGACGTCAATAGATTGTGTGGCCACCCACCTATGAGATGGTCAGACTTCTTTGTCAAGACCCCGATCGATTGTTTTGAGGCTTTCTGTGTTCCTAGAATGAGAAGATGCCATTTGGCTACACTAGTACGTGCCAGGGACCAATGGAGACATTACTGGCACCTGCTGGAACAAACTAATGAGTAACGGGATGCCAAGTGATCAAGTGATGT
The DNA here is from genome assembly GCF_029834395.1 of Sorex fumeus. Lineage (NCBI taxonomy): Eukaryota > Metazoa > Chordata > Mammalia > Eulipotyphla > Soricidae > Sorex > Sorex fumeus. The sequence goes on from NW_026606115.1 coordinate 10,762,911, forward strand.
ACTCTAAACTTATTTACCTACATGTAAAGTCATATTACTTACTTTTTTATTATTACATTATTGCACTCTAAGCCTATTCATCTAAATGTCTCTCCTCACTGAGTACTGTTTTGATCATTGTATCATTGTTGTATTTTAACTAAGGAATTTTTAGTCTTACAATTTTGTTCTTTTCAAATTTTACTATCTAGTGTCAGTTGCAATTCCATGTGAATTTTAGTAATACCTTTTCAATTTCTATAAAATGAACTGTGGAAATAGAGATGAAAGTTGAATTTATAGATCACTTTGGATAGTATTTTCACATTTACAACACTTTCATGACACAAGCAGCACAGAATTTCTTTCCATTTGCCTTGTTCTTTAATTTTTGGAAACATTTTATAATTTTAGTAGTCAAATTATTTTCAAATATATACATTTTTATTTTTTATTTCGGGGGATCATATTGAGCTATGCTCAAGTGCTCTTCCTAATACCTATGCTCAGAGATCACTCCTGATGGGCTCAGGGATCATCTGGGATGTCAGTGATTGAACCTGTGCTGGCTATGTGCAGATCAAGCACCCTACCTGTTGTACTATCGATGTGGCCCCTAATTATTTATTTTTAATTATTTTTTATTGATTGAGGTTTTATGATTTACACTGTATCACTGTCCTCCCATTGTTCATCAATTTGTTCGAACAGGCACCAGTAACGTCTCCATTGTGAGACTTGTTACCGTTCTTAGCATCTTGAATATGCCACAGAGAGCTTGCCAGACTCTGCCATGCAGTCTCAGTAGCTTTTCAGCCTCTCTGAGATGGAAGAGGAATTGAACCCAGGTTGACCGCATGCAATACAAACGCCCCACCCGCTGTGCCTGTGCAAATGCTCCAGCCCTGATTTATTATAATGTTACTATTTTTCTGATGCACACAATTCAAACACCACACCCACTTCCTTCTCACAAGAACCACAACACCCTTTCCTTTGAAATGTCCCAAATTCAATTGTGTATCTGTTACCCCACTGTGTTTTCTTTGATCCTTTGTCACTATCTTGATATATATATATATATATATATATATATATATATATATTTACATCAATCCCACGTATAAGTGAGATCATTCTGTTTGTATCCCTTTCTTTCTGACTGACTACAGTCAGCATGATATCCTCTAGTTCCATCCAGGTTACTGAATATTGGATGACTTTGTTCTTTCATAGAGATGCATTGTATTACATCATATGTATATTCCACAACTTCTTGATCCATTCATCTGTAGTTGGGCATTTGGGTTGTTTCTGTGTCTTGGCTATTGTACCAAGTGTGGCAATGAACAAAGGTAAGCATATATCCTTTCGAAGTAGTGGGGTTTTGTTTGGAGAATAGATGCCAAGAAGTGGTATTGCTTGGTTATATTGGTTTTTTATTCCTATTTGTTTGATTGATTTTCATATTGTTTTCCATAGAGGCTGAACCAGTTGACTGTCCTATCAATAGTGTGTGTGACTATTTCTTTCTCACCATAACTCTGCTGATACTAGCTATTTCCAGAGGATTTGATATGTGCCTTTTTCAGATGGTTTTTTTTTTTATTGCTTTGTTTTGTTTTGGGGGCCATGTCAAGCTGTTCTCTGTGCTTACTCCTGACTCGGTGTTCCAGGATCACTCCAGCTGGTACTAGATGAACCATATGTTGTTCTGGGGATCTAACTCAGGCTGGCTGCTGCAAGTCAAGGACCTTAGTCATTGTATTTTCTTTCTAGCCCCAAAAAAATTGATCTTAAATTCACTAAGAAAATGATCAGCTACAGGAAAATTGTTTTTATCACTTTGTAGTGATTAATTTCTCCTTTTAGAATACCTACATTTATGATTCACACATAAATAAATAACCAAATAATAGTCAAGCATCAGAAATAAATTATTTGAAATATTTGTGAATATAATATGAAATCTTTCATAACATCTTAATCCAAACATATATATTCATTTCATGATTAGAAAAGTTTTGAGAATGCCAAGATTTAAAATCTGATTTCTCTATATCAACTAATAGCATCACTATTGAATCCTCTTTTAAAAAAGTAATTTAGCTCTAAACAAAAACTGAAGTTAGCACACTATTTCCTAAGGTCCCTGAACAGGTTTCATAAAAATTAATTGAGACATAGCCAGGATGAAGAAGGGAATGAAGTGAGAGAATTCCTTTGTCTCCAAATACAGAAAAAATAAAATTGAGCAGTTTTTTTTGCATAGGATACTGCTAAAAGGATAAACTGGTGGAGTCAGTAACCGTCCCTGGCTATGAAAAATGAACCAAAATCACCAAGGACACAGCTAAGAATCACATTCAAAAGGGAAGAGTAATGCTCACAGTAACTTTGATGGTCAGAACTTTGCTTGGGGTGAGGATTAAACCAACTAATAACAACCCAGTTTAGCCTAGGATTGATATTTGTAGACCAGAGGGCCCCTGTCAGTCAGTGGAGGGCTTAGAAGTCATTATCCTAAGCTGTGAATAGAGAAGTGGCAGACAGATTTGCACTGTAGTTTCAGGATAAGAAAAGTCCCAAACCAACCCTCACACACATCTGGCTGTTATGTACACCCACCACCCATATGAGAGTGAGATTCTTCTTTTCAATTAGAGGGAATAGAAACTGATGTTCAAACTGAAGAATTCTAACTATATCAGATCAGTGAACTTAGAGAAGTACATTGCTCACTTTTCATAATTTCTGTACAAATTAATTTAGTTTTATATAATTTGCATAAAAACTGAACTCAGGTTTTATGTGAGAATGTCTTTACTGTTTTCCATTTCTATCTTTATGTCCATTTCCATTTCTGTTTCTAAGTATCCCTCACTGAGTATTGATTCAGATGAATAAATTATTTTAAAGTTCTTTTGGGGAAAATATAACTGTCATTGGCATTTATTTTCCTGTGTGAAAAACAAATTTTATCGCAGCATCACAGCACCAGAATTTTATCTACTGACTTATGTGTTTATATAAACCTGTCTGTAGACATTTTCTCTGGATTGTAATGCCTGGGACGTTTGCTACATTATTTTTCCTCTCACTATTTTTTTTAGTGATTTAATTTTTTAGTTTGCAAATTTTTCCATATCAAATGCAAATATTCCCATACTGAAGACTATGGTATTTATTTATAATGGAATATAATTGTCTTTTTAAAAAGGTTATTTTGTAAAATGAGACTATATAGGTAAACTAGAAAGACATTATGCTAACTGAAAAAGCTAATCACAGAAGGAAAAATACTATACGGTTATACTTTTCTAAAGTAATTCCATAACCAAACTAATAGAAGTCAACATGGTAGTTGCTAAGGTCTAAAAATGCAGAGGAAAAGAGAGTTTTATGCTATGTATATAACTTTAGTTAGAAAAACAAGTTCTAAAGATCTACTTTACTTTCATTTCTTTCCTGAGCCTGTCTGAATGACTTCCTCAAAGAAGGATGGCATGAAGGGCTGCTCTGCCATCTCTAGGTGTTTTCCCAAGAATACACCATCAATATCCACAAGCGTATCCATGGAGCAGAATTCAAGAAATGTGCACCTCAGGTACTCAAAAAGATCCAGAAGTTTGCCATGAAGGAGATGGTCACCCCAGATGTGCACATAGCAATGGACTCAAAAAAAGTCTCTGGGCCAAAGGGATAAACAATTACCCTTACTGAATTATACATTTGTTCAGAAAGCATAATGAGGATGAAGACTCACCAAACAAACTTTATCAACTGATTACCTATGTGCCTGTCATCATTTTCAAATATCTGCAAACGGTCAGTGTGGATGAGAACTAAACTGATGACATAGTAAAGTTATAAAATATTTTAATCAACTTTATAATATTATGCTTATAGTTCACATTATTACATACAATTAAAATATGTTCAATCGATAGGTCTTATACATATTTTCTATCACAATAAAATATAGTAAAATATCTATAAAGAAGATAAGAGGAAAGGACCATACGATAGATATTTTACTTTGCAATAGGTCAAATGCTATAATTCTATGGTTCATAAAAAGTTTTTTTAATGTTTTGCCATTTAACTTTTATATTTTCATTTAATTATCATTGACTTACAGTATTATGTAGTTGCAGGAGATTAGCTTCATATCTCTATGTAATTATCACTTGTCCTTCTACCAGGTTCCCCTGGCATCTACCACTAAAAAGATCTTTCTGTCCATATTGTCTATTCCCTTCCTCTCTTTCTCTGAAAACCACCATAGTTTTCACAATGCTGTAATTAGATTTTGTTCACTTTCCCCAGTTTCTTTGCCTTAAAAATTCACATTCCATGTATTTAGTTAAATATATGTACTGATTATCACATAAAGAGCCTGACTTTTTGGTCATCCTTCCTCTTACCAATGTCCTAATCCTCATTCTAGCATTTTTCCAAGACCAATTTTCTAATAAAAGTATATTTTTCCTATAAAAGTACAGCAACTTGGACATTTGCCTTCCATGCAGCTTTCAGGGTTCCAACTATCAGAATCACATATTGTCCCCTGGACACCACCTGGAACGATCCCTGAGCACAGAGCCACGAATAAACCCTGAATGGAGCCCAGTGTGGCCCCCAAACAAACAAAAGACTCCGTCAGTGTTCTCATATTAAAAAGTAAAGGAGAGACCATTAAGTAGCAAAGATTTAAATATTTCAGTGCCAGAGAGATAGTACATCAAGTAAGTCATTTGTCTTACACATAACTGACCTTGATTGTCAGTATATGGTCCCCCAAGCACTGCCAGGAATGATCCCTAAATATAGAGCCAGGAAAAAGACCTGAGTGGTGCTGGGTATGGCCCCATCTATTCCACAAAAAAAGGGTAATATTTGTATTTGCTTGTTTTCTTTCTTTCTTTCTTTCTTTCTTTCTTTCTTTCTTTCTTTCTTTCTTTCTTTCTTTTATTCTTTCTATGAGTTAAGTTCTTAACAAAAATCTTGAGAAAATGGTATTGTAAAACCTCAAAGAAACTTTCAGAGACTTACCATTGAGTGTCTAACCAAGTTCTGAATCTTTATAATATCATTTAGATTAATCTACAATTTGCACCCACTGACCCTTCTAGCAGTAGTTCCAGTTCTCCAATTCATAAAGTTTTCTGCTGCAGGCACACATTGTGCAGTCAGTGCACCAAACCACTTCCCATTCCCTATATCTATCTTACACCTCTTTTAAGAAGTGTTTGCTAACTGCACCAGCTCACTTGATATGGTCATCTGTGTGTTCATAAAATATGTGTGGGCTCTCACCACGTGATTTCGGTGGCCATCAGCCTCTTCCCCACTGCAGCCTGCTGCTGCCACCAACAGATGCATGAAGGAGGGAAAAGCAGTCAAGTTGGTTGGTGATCAGTCACTATTTATTCCCATCTCCATCTCACTGTTTATTCCATTCTCCCCACAAATGTATTCTAGTCTCACTGTGTGCCCCATTTCAGTCTCACAAGTCTTGATTGTCAGTCTCCTACTTTCCCCCATGCTAATCTCACCACACCCAGTTTCACAGCCTTAGTCAGGACCCCAACCTCCAATGTTGAGAGTAGCACCTCCACCTAGGTCAGATAGCACAATCAGCATATGTAAAGCCCTTCCTTCAGGGGAAGTTCTTCTAAGACAAAGATCTCATTCTGCTAAGAGATCCATTCAAGGGCATAATTTTATCTATTTCTCCTTTCCTCATATCCATTTGAACAGTCATCTTAAATTTACTTCTTAATAATCTTTCTAGTCATTTTGTATGGACACAGTAAGAAATTATTAAATTTATAGGGTGGATCTCCTAGGGACATCTCGCTATAGATCCCAGACTACAGTTTTCAGGCCAGATTAGTCCTTCCTAAAACCAGCAGAGTCCTTGCCCTGTCACTTCTCTTTGGGTCATAAGAGAACTAGTCCATGACTGTACTCCTAACTTATAGTTAGTATTATGACACTTGGCCTGGCCCATTTCAATGCCAGGGTAGTTCACAGCTTGTCCTGATTCCATTCAATCCCTTTGTCAGGACCCTGCTTTCGGGGTGCTAGGAACTAAGGGCAACTGAGGCTTAAGTCGTATAAATATGACAGGTGCTGGAGAGTAAATATTATTCAGAGTCAACTCCCAAGTTACAAAATCATAGCATTAGTTGCCTTCCTGTGCCTACACAAAAGAGACTTTGATCTAAAGTAAACTATGCAAAGAACAGATGGGAAAGAGAAAAAAACAACATTTCACTTACAAATACAAAATCCAGAGTCCTTATAAGGATCTTACCTTACAAATTACAGGGTTTGGTTTGGGGATATGAAATTAACAGATAAGGGAAGCTGAGCAGAGAGGATAAGTAAAAGATAAACACAGAGGAATGGGAGTGCCTGAGAAACACTGTGATGGGTGTAACCCAATAAACCTAAGTTCCCTGTGGCAAGGGAGAAGGGATAAATGAATGTTATCTTACAGTCATTCATGAAACTTTCATAGGTAATAATATACATTTCCTTAAATTATATATATATATATATAGATTCCTATAGTAGTTTATTCCCTATGGTGGCATTTTAATCTGTCAGAGAATTAACCATTTATGGGTTTTTTATTTATTTATTTTTTTAATAGTGAGACACCATGAGGTACAGTTGTAGACTTACACATTTTTGTGCTTGGGTTTCAATTATACAATGATCAAACACCCATCCCTCCACCAGTGCGCATTTCCCACCACCACGGATCCCAGCATCCCCCCCATCCCCCATCACACCCTGCCTCTGTGGCAGGGCATTTCTCTCTCTCTCCTTTTGAGTGCCATGGTCTGCAAAAGAGGCATTGAGTAGCAATCATGCTTGGTCGACAGTTTACCCTCAGCATGCTCTCCCATCATGGGCGGATCCTCCCAACACCCTTTATTTGGTGTTCCCTTCTCTTTCTGAGCTCCCTTTTCCCCTAACATGTGTGGTTGTCCTCCAGGTCATTGAGTAAAATTCCTGGTATTAATCTCTGCCATACTTGGGTGTTAGTTTCCTATTTTGTTACTTTATGTTCCCCAGATGAATGCAATGTTTCTATGTCTATCCCTTTCTTTCTGAGTCATTTTGCTTAACATGATACTTTCCATGTAGTACCACTTGTATGTAAACTTCATGACTTCGTCTTTTCTAACAGCTACATAGTACTCCATTGTGTAAATGTGCCAGATTTTCTTCAACCAGTCAGCTGTTCTCGGGCACTCAGGTTTTTTCCAGATTCTGGCTATTGTAAAGAGTGCTGCAATAAACAGACAATTGCAGATGTCATTTTGGCTATACTTTTTGGCCTCTCTGGGATATATTCCCAGGAGTGGTATTGCTGGGTCAAATGGGAGCTCAATTTCTAGTTTTTTGAGAATCATCCATACTGTTTTCCAGAAGGGCTGAAGTAGTCGGCATTCCCACCAACAGTGAAGGAGTGTCCCTTTCTCACCACATCCGCGCCAGCACCGGTTGCTTTTGTTCTTGTGGATATGGGCCAGTCTCTGTGGTGTGAGGTGATATCTCATTGTGGTTTTGATCTGCATCTCCCTGGTGATTAATGATGTGGAACATTTTCTCATGTGTCTTTTAGCCACTCGGATTTCTTCTTTGTCAAAGTTTCTATTCATTTCATCTCCCCATTTTTTGATGGGGTTGAATGTTTTCTTTTTGTGGAGTTGAACCAGTATTTTGTATATCCTTGAAATTAACCCCTTATCAGATGTGTAGTTGGCGAATATCCTTTCCCATTCTGTTGACTGTCTTTGTATTTTGGTCACTGTTTCTTTTGAGGTGCAGAAGCTTCTTAGTTTAAGATAGTCCCATTTATCTATCTCTGTTTTCACTTGCTTGGCCAGCGGAGTGACATCTTTGATGTCACATCTTAGATTCTATGTCATGAAGTGTTTTGCCAACATTTTCCTCAATGTATCTTATAGATTCTGGTCTGATGTTGAGATCTTTAATCCACTTAGATCTTACTTTTGTACATGGAGTTAGGCAGAGATCTGAGCCCATTTTTTTGCATATAGCCGTCCAGTTTTGCCAGCATAATTTGTGAAAGAGGCTTTCCCTGCTCCACTTCACTTTTCTTGCCCCCTTATCGAAGAGTAGATGCTCGTATGCTTGGGGGGGGGGGGGAACGTCAGTATATTCAACCCTGTTCCATTGGTCTACAGCTCTGCCTTTGTTCCAGTACCATGCTGTTTTAATTATTACTGCCTTGTAGTAGAGTTTGAAGTTAGGGAGGTTGATTCCTCCCATTTTCTTTTTCCCAGAATTGCTTTAGCTATTCGTGGGGGCTTATTGTTCCATATGAATTTCAGGAGTGTTTGCTCCAATTCTTTGAAGAATGTCATGGGTATCCTAATAGGAATTGCGTTGAATTTATACAGTGCTTTGGGAAGTATTGCCATTTTGACAATGTTAATTCTCCCGATCCATGAACAGGGGATATTTTTCCATTTCCTCGTATCCTCTTCTATTTCCTGAAGTAGAGTTTTGTAGTTTTCTTTGTACAGGTCCTTCACTTCCTTAGTTAAGGTGATTCCTAGGTACTTGATTTTCTGGGGCACAATTGTGAATGGGATTGTTTTCTTCATGTCTTTTTCTTCTCTTTCACTATTTGCATATAGGAAAGCCATGGACTTTTGGGCATTGATTCTATAACCTGCCACTTTACTATACAAGCCTATTGTTTCTAGAAGTTTCTTGGTAGAGGTTTTAGGATTCTCTAAGGATTGTATCATATCATCTGCGAATAGTGAGAGCTTGATTTCTTCCTTTCCTACCTGGATGCCCCTAATATCTTTTTCTTGCCTAATCGCTATAGCAAGTACTTCCAGTACTATATTGAACAGCAGTGGAGAGAGTGAACATCCTTGTCTCATCCCTGATCTTAGATGGAAGGCTCTCAGTTTTTCGCCATTGAGGACGATGCTTGCTGTAGGCTTGTGGTAGATGGCTTTAACTATATTGAGAAAAGTCCCCTCTATCCCCATTTTGGCTAGGGTTTTCATCATAAATGGGTGCTGGATCTTGTCAAATGCTTTCTCTGCATCTATTGATATGATCATATGATTTTTATCTTTTCTTTTGTTGATATGGTGGATTATGTTGATTGATTTCCTAGTGTTAAACCAGCCTTGCATCCCCGGGATGAATCCTACTTGGTCATGGTGTATGATCTTTTTGATGAGTAGTTGAATTCTATTTGCTAGTATTTTGTTGAGAATCTTCGCATCCGTGTTCATCAGGGATATCGGCCTGTAGTTTTCTTTTCTCGTGGTATCTTTGTTTCCTTTTGGTATTAGAGAGATATGGGCTTCATAGAAACTGTTTGGGAGAGTTTCCGTTTTTTCAATTTCCTGAAAGAGCTTGAGAAGGACTGGCAGCAGGTCCTCTTTAAATGTTTGGAAAAATTCGCTAGTGAATCCATCTGGGCCCGGGCTTTTGTTTTTGGGAAGGCTTTTGATTGCAGTTTCTATTTCGTTGATGTTAATAGGTCTATTCAGATACTCCAGGTCTTCTTGATTCAGCTTTGGGAGATTATAGGAGTCCAGGAATTTGTCCATTTCTTCTAGGTTCTCTTGTTTCGTGGCATACAGACTTTCAAAGTAGTCTCTAATGATCTTTTGGATTTCTTTGGTTTCTGTTGTGATATCCCCCTTCTCATTTCTGATTCGGTTTATTAGGGTTCTCTCTCTCTGTTTCTTTGTGAGTGTTGCTAGTGGTTTATCTATCTTGTTTATTCTCTCAAAGAACCAGCTCTTGGTTTCATTGATCTCTTGGATTGTTTCTTTGGTTTCCATGTCATTGATTTCTGCTCTAAGTTTTATGATCTCTTTCCTTCTGCCTGATTTAGGCTCTTTCTGTTGATCCTTTTCTAAGGACTTGAGCTGTGAGGTCAAGTTGTTTATGTGCACCATTTCTACAGACCTAAGATATGCTTGCAGAGCTATAAATTTTCCCCTTAATACCATTTATGTTTTTGTATGATATTAGCAACACATTGGGCATACAGCTAGAACTGAGAAAAAGTGTACCGAGTTGACCTGGAGAAAGATGATTTCTCTTCAAAGATAAAATTAAAAGATTCCTGAAACATATGAGAATGAGGACATGAGAATCCAGAATTTGTGGGACACAGCAAAAGCAGTGTTAAGTGGAAAGTTCATAGCTATTCAAGAGTTCATCAGAAAGGAAGAAAGGGACCACATAGGTAACTTGACTGGACAGGTTAAAAAACTGGAAAAGGAACAACAAAAAAAGCCCAAAGCAGGCAGAAGGAAGGATATAATAAAACTCAAAGCATAAACCGATGAACTGGAATTTAAAAAATGCAAAAGATCAATGTTGTCAAGAGCAGGTTCTTTGTAAAAATAAACAATATTGATAAACATCTAGCAAGACTCATAAAGAGAGCATGAACCCTATTAAACTGAATCAAAAATGAAATTGGACGTCATAAAAGGTACCACAGAAATATAAAAGGTCATCAGAGATCACTTTGAGAATATGTGTGCCAGGAAATAAAAGAAACTAGAATTAATGGATAAATTTTTGGACCCCTATAATCTTTCAAGGCTGAATCAAGAAGATATAGAATACTGAACAGACCTACCACTTTCAACAAAATCAAAATGGTAATAAAATTCTCCCCCAAAATAAGAGTTAGACCTTTAAGGATTCATTAGTGAGTTCTTTCAAACCTTTAAAGACCTGCTAACAATTTATTTCAGGCTCTTTCAGGAAAATTAAGAAACAGAAACACTCCAAGCAGTTATATGAATCAAACATTGTCCTGATACTAAAGTCAGATAGAGGTACTACACACACAAAAAAATTACAGACAGTTATCCCTGATGAACATAGATGCATAGATCCTCAACAAAATCCTAGAAAATAGAATTCAACAACTCTTCCAAAAGTTCATACACTAAGACTAAATGTGATTCATCCTGGGATGCACATATAGTTCAACATACATAAGTCAATCAAGGTAATGTACAGTATAGATGCAAAAAATCATATGATCATATCAGTAGATGTAGAGAAAACATTTGAAAAGATCCAGCACTAATTCATGACAAAAGAACTTCTAAAAAATGGGAATTGAAGAAACTTTCCTCAACATAGTCAAAAACATTTACCACAAACCCTCAGCAAACTTTATAGCAGGTGTGGAAAACCTAAAAGCCTCTCCTGTAAGATCAAACACAAGACAAAGTTTCCTACTGTCAGCATTTCTATTCAATACTGTGCTGTAAGTAGCTGCCATAGCAGTGAAGCAAAGAAAATATATTAAAGACATCTCAATAGGAAATGAAGAAGTCAAGGTCTCACTATATTTGTGTATAATATATACTTTATTTTGAAAATCCAGTTCTCGGGGCTGGAGCAATAGCACAACAGGTAGGGTGTTTGCCTTGAACGCAGCCAACCTAGGTTCGATTCCCAGCAACCCATATGGTCCCCCCCAGCACCGCCAGAAGTAATTCCTGAGTGCATGAACCAGGAGTCACTCCTGTGCATCGCCAGGTGTGACCCAAAAAGCAAAAAAAAAAAAAAAAAAAAAAAAAAAAAGGAAGAAAGAAAGAAAATCCAGCTCTCAAAAGCTTTAGAAACAGTAGATTAGTATAGTAGAATGCCAGGCTATGAAATTTACATGCAAAATTCCATGGTTTTCCTTCAAAACTGTAGTTATAACAGCATGGTACTTTAATGATTAAAGACCCTTAGGTCAATGAAATAAACTGAAAATCCAGAAGCAGATCCTCAGACATATGGCCAATTAATCTTTGATAAATGAGAAAAATATATGAAGTGGAGCAAGTAAATCCTCTTCAACAAGTGTTATTTGGGAAAACTGGTCAGCCACATGCAAAATATATTGACTTATAACTCTTTCAAATGTCATGCACAAAAATCAAAGCAAAATCAATTAAAGAACTTAGTATCAGAGCTGAATCAATAAGATACATAGAGGAAAACATAGGCTGAACTCTACATGACATTAAAACTAGAGAATCTTTAAGGATGAAATGCCACTAACCAAGTAAGTTGAAGTAGAGGTAAAAAATAGAACTACATTAAATAGCTCTTCACCTCAAAAAGAAAAAAAAAAACAGAATACAAAGACTGCCCGCAGACTGGAAGAATTTTTCATAACTCCTCTGATAAAGAGATCTCTTGGATATAAAACACTGGTAGAACTTTATAAGAAAAAACCTAACCTCATCAAAAAATGTGGAGAAGTTATGAACGGAAACTTCCCCCAAAAAACAGACAGGCAAAAGGTATAAGAAACAAATTCCTGTGTTTTTGGTGGTGGTTTTGTTGTAACTACTATATATATCTTGGATATAAAATTTTTATCCAATGTGATATATAGAATAACTGAAAAAATAAATGTAGTATAGTAAAGGGGGGATATCTAGATCACCTCTGACCCCATACTATAGGGAAAAGAATGACAGAGAAGGAAAGAAATCAAGGGGAAGATTGAAGAAGAAAGGAATGAAATGAAGGAACAGGGGTTGGGGCTTTGGTTATACTAGTGATGTGGCATTAGTATAGATATATATCCACAGTACAGAGTCAGCAATACTTAAAACATAAGATCTAAGCTGCAACCATGGAACTTTGAAATGTTCCTGTCAAAAGTGACAGGCAGCAGGAGGGGTGTGGGCAGGTGGTGTGGGAAGGAGCATGGAAACACTGGTAAAAGAGAAGTTGGTTCTGGTGATAGAAATATTTCTGTGTGGAAATATCGTATTTCTAAATCTCAATTATCAATAATTTTTTAAATCCAGGTTCATTAATTCAATTTATATATTTTAAAACACTCTTGGGGCTGCACTGATTTACATGGTTCTTGCCCAGAGGGTGGCTGACCATCATTTGATCCCTACACCATAAATAATCCCTCAAGCCCTACCACGTGCAATATCTGAGCACAGAGCCTAGAATAAACTCTAAGGTACACCACTGGGTGTACCACAAAACCAAATAATAATAATAATAATAATAATAATAATAATAATAATAATAACAAGGAACAAAAAGGAAGGGGAGGGGAGGAATGAGAAGGAGAGGGGAAGCAAAGGGAACGGAATGCAATGGAAGGGAATGGAAAAGAGATTTAAAAAAAATTCTTTACATCACTTATCATTAGGAAAGTGCAAATCAAAGCAAAATATTATCTAACTCCAGTAAGACTTGCACATATCACGAAGAAAAAAATCAACCAGTGTTAGCATGGACATAGGGGAAAAGGTAACATAAATCTCTGCTAGTGGTAACGTGAACTGGTTTAACCATTTTGGAAAACAATATGGACACTTCTCAAAAAAACTAAGAATTGAGTTTCCATATGAACTATCAATTTCACTTTTTGAAAATTACCCCAAGGGCCCCAAACCTCTTTTTTTTCAGTGAATATGCTATTTTTATTTCACTAAAAGAGACTACTCACCGGGCCATGCTTGGATTCAATGTAGACTGGAAAAGGTAGTCTATGGATGACACTGTTAAAGTATTATATGCTAGTTTTCTACCAAGTAAGTTCTGTGAAAAATGATGATTCTCAATAAATCATATAATATTCAACATTAACAGAAGAATATTATAAATATATAAACACAGTAATATATAGTAAATATAGTAATATATAGTAAGCATAAACATATAGTAAAATATTCTTGCTTAAAATAACATCTCCTTAACATATATGATTTTTTTTCTAGAAAGCATGCTAATACTTTTGCTCTCAAAGTACAATTCTGATGGCTAATTTAAAAATATATCTTTTCTAGGGCTGCGATAGCACAGTGGTAGGGCATTCGCCTTACAAGCGGCCAACATGGCTGACCTGAGTTCGATTCCTCCGTCCCTCTCGGAGAGCCTGGCAAGCTACCGAAGTATCTCACCCGCACGGCAGAGCCTGGCAAGCTCCCCGTGACGTATCCGATATGCCAGACACAGTAACAACAAAGTCTCCAATGGAGACGTTACTGGGCCCGCTCGAGCAAATCGACGATCAACGGGAGGGCATTTTCCTTTACCTTCTAGGGCTGCGGTCCAAATATTTTCTTTAATTTTTTTATGTTTTTTTTTATTAGTGAAACACCATGAGGTACAGTTATAGACTTACAAATTTTTGTGCTTGGGTTTCAGTTATACAACAATCAAGTACCCATCCCTCCACCAGTGCCCATTTTCCACCACCACAGGTCCCAGTATCCCTCCCAACCCCCATTCCCCCCACCCCCCATCCCCCCCACCCTGCCTCTGTGGCAGGGCATTCCCTTTTGTTCTCTCTCTCTCTCTTTCCTTTTGGGTTCTGTGGTTTGCAAGAGAGGTATTGAGTAGCAATCATGTTTGGTCTATAGTCTACTTTCAGCATGGTTCTCCCATCCTGGGAAGGGGCCCAAAAACTCTTAAGAAAAGATACTTATTCTACTTTTTTCATTGCAGCACTACTCACAATAGAATATATCTGGAAACCAAAGTGTCCAAGAACAGATAACTGGTTAAATAAGCTATGGTACAAATACACAACAGAATACCAATTGGATATTAAAAGGATGAAATCATGCAATTTTCTGCTACATTGATAAGTAAGAAGAACATCATGCTGAATGAATTTACTCAGAAGTATAGGGACAAACACAAAATGATCTCTTTCAGATGTGGGATATGAAGAAACAAGTAGGGAGTATTAAAAATGCTCAAAAGCAACAAAACTGAAAAACTAGTCTTCAGTTTAAAGCTTACCAGAGGTGAGGGAGAGGGGTCAAATGAATGGGGTGGGAGACAAAGGACAATAGTAGAGGGAAGTGGAAATTCTGGAAGAGGATGTGGTGCTGTATTTTTTTATGCATGAAATCTTATCAGTAACAGTATTATAAGCTACTGTGACAAAAATTAAACCAAAATGAAATATGTAAAGCATCAATGAACTGTGATACAGATAGTGCAAGCATATAAATATACTGACAAAAATGGCAGACCTCACATATTTGTGGCCCGGGTTCAATCTTTGGTACAGTTAGTTAATTGGCCGGATGGTCCTAAAATTCAAAAGGCTAGTTATTTAGAGCCAGGGGTGTAGGTCAGTGATTGAATACATCTTGTGTGTGTGATGACCTAGTTCTGAGCCTTAGCGTCACACACATGAAGATTCACAGTATGGGTGAACATATTGAACACATTTTAAAGTAAAGTATAAGCCCAAAATGTCAATGAAAATAGTGATAAAATGAACTAAGACACACTGAGGTAACTCAATATACAATTATGTTTTTTATGTATAATTATATCACAAAAATATTTGAACATTTTTCTTTTCATTTTTAGTTTTGGGGCCACACCCACCTGTGTTCAGGGTTTTCTCCAGCACTGCATTAAAAGATCACTCCTGAGGGGCTCAGGGACCTTAGGGGTGCTGGAGATTGAACCCTAGTTTGTCACATAAGATCTCTACCAACTGTACTCTTGCTCTAGCCCTGTTGAACATTTTTTAAGGCAAACTCTGGATTTTTTACCATTATGTAGTTATTTCTTATCTTACTTTCCTTTACCTTGTTCCAAAATGCTAGCCAAGGATAAACCTTGCAAACAAACAAGAATTTCAAAAGACAGCAATCATGACTCCTATAGTACTCTTTGCTTCACTATTAGTGACAATTACATCATGAGGGAACCAATAGCCATCTACCAAATTCAAGAAGAGTCTTCTAACTCAGAAAGTACTTTTTAAATCATTAAGAATATTCTTCCTGAAATATTAATAATGTACCCATGTAAAAGTAAAGTAAGTAAAGGCCCTCCCGTTGATCATCGATTTGCTCGAGCGGGCCCAGTAACGTCTCCATTGGAGACTTTGTTGTTACTGTGTTTGGCATATCGAATACACCATGGGGAGCTTGCCAGGCTCTGCTGTGCAGGCGAGATCCTCTCAGTAGCTTGCCGGGCTCTCCGAGAGGGGCGGAGGAATCGAACTCAGGTCGGCCATGTTGGCTGCGTGCAAGGCAAATGCCCTACCGCTGTTATTATAGTAGTATCTGATTGTCAGTGGTCTACCTATTTTTAAATAGGGTTTTGTGTTTGAATTTTGAGCACTTTGTGTATTTTGGATACTAGTTATTTGTTTAACGTATAATGCATAAATACCTTCTTTCATGGGATGGAGAGATAGCACAGCGGGTAGGGCATTTGCCTTGCATGCAGCCAACCTGGCCAACCCAAGTTTGATTCCTCCGCCCCTCTCAGAGAGCCTGGCAAGCTACCGAAAGTATCTCGCCCTCACAGCAAAGCCTGGCAAGCTACCCGTGATGTATTCAATATGCCAAACACAGTAACAATTGTCACATAATTGTCACATACTGGGTCCACTCGAGCAAATCAGTGAACAATGAGAGGACAGTGACAGTGACCTTCTTTCATGCTTCTTTTCACTTTAATAAAAATTTCTTTTTTTATGTGTAGAGCTTTACCTTTTATTCTAGCCCCATTTATTTATTTTTGCTATAATCTCTCTTGGTATTAGAGTTGATTCCCCAAATACATGTCTAAAGTTGATGTCAAGGAATGTTGACCATGTTTTCTATAAATTTTAAGGCTTTGGGTATTACAACCAAGTCTTTAATCTACTTTATTCTTTGTGTAGCCTATTAGTTGTCTGGTTCAATTCATTTGCATGAGCCTATCCAGTTTTTTCAGTACTATTCATTAAAAATTATAAAGTCTTGGGATCTTTTTTTTTTATTTTTGGATTACACCCAGCCATGCACAGGGATCATTCCTGGCTCATGCACTCAGGAATCACTCCTGGCAGTGCTCGGAGGACCATATGGGATGCTGGGAATTGAACCCAGGTCAGCCACATGCAAGGCAAATGCCCTACCCCCTGTACTATTGCTCCAGCCCCTATTTTATTTTATATATATTTTATTTTCATAAAAGTAGTTCACAATAGTTCACTACAGATAATATTCAAATACCAATCTGTATGTGTTTCTAGCGGAGAAATGAATTCTATCTCTCCAAGTAGTGAACACCCAATATAGAAGCATTTCCTTTTTTTAAATTTTTATATATTTTATTTTTTATAAAAGTAGTTCACAATAGTTAATTACAGATAATAGCCAAATAGCAATCCCACCACCCAGCACCTTCTGACCACAGTAAGAGGCAAGTGTGTGAACATTGTTGTATTTCATTCTGGAGACACTTAAGGCCGTATATAAGAGAATAGAAGCAAGTATGTTAAAACCAAACAAATGTGTGCTGCTTTGGATAAGTAAGATAGAATGTAAGAGCTCCTACAGGTTTGTTAGTATTGTAGAGTTGAGAGATGTTGCTTCAGAAATCCAAAATATTTAACTGGGCACTGAACTTACATGGTGGCAGTGGTGGAACTCGGGTATAGCTGCTGGGGCTTCAGGAAATCAGCTTTACAATTTTAAATAGGTGAGAATGCTACTCTTCACCATAAGCCCTGAAGATTCTACAAGTGTCAGTTAATTACTTAGTAAAAGAGCAAAATATTTATGAAAAATAAATTAATAAAAGCTCTGACTGGACTGAAAAGTATATCTCATTACACTTTGGATAAAAGAAAATATTTGACATTCTAAATGATGAACCTTTTAAAAAAATAATCACAGATTGTAAGTGCCATTAATTATAGAAAATTGATCATCTATGACTTGGAAATGGAAACATACTTCATGTAATTAGGCTAATCTTCTTGTTCATCAACTATATAAATAACCTAGAAAAAACTATCAAGTATCAGTCTATGGTAATTAAGTAATGAAATACATGCTTTTTCTACTTCGCATTTAAGAAATTATTTCTGCATTCAATAACTTATTCTTCTCTTAGATACCCAATAACTAATTTATATGATTTTTTGTATATCTAAATATATCTAAGTTTCACAATAGAAGAAAGTTACTGCTTGCCATGAAAATACAAACATGTGAGAAGTATTTATTTTCTCTGGAAGAATCAAGTAAAAGTTAATTTAAAAGTTGGTTTAATTTTTAATATTATTTATTGAGATTCTGTGATTTAAGTCTAATACTACAACCACTACAATTGTACTTACTTCACTCCCACAAGACCTAGTGTCCCTACTATTCAGCACCCCCAACTCAATTGTGTGAATCAGTTCTAGTGTGTTGTATAACCTTTGGCCCTTTGTTGCTACCTTGATGTGTATTAAAAGATGAATTTTAGACAGAATGGGGAATAGAAGTTCGGCATTCCGTATAAAGATAAAAACATAGGCAGATATTCCAGATATGTTTGGAGCTTGGCTATTGATTTGGTGTGAGGAGGTAGTCAGTGAAGCTGAAACTATAAAGTGACAACAAAGTACTTAGGATGACAATATTAATCCATTGAAGATCTCCAATTTGAGACATGACAATAATTGTTTTGTATTGTTTTGTTTGGAAGATACACCTGGCAGTCCTCAGGACTTACTCCTGTCTCTTTGTTCAAGATCACTCCTGGAAGGATTCAAGGGACCATATGCAGTACAGGGGATGAAACACTGGGGCAGGGCAAGGTCCATCTTGTTGGACCATCACTCTAGCATCGTGTATTTCTTAAAGTCACTATATTTTCTTGGAGGTACCTGGAGAGTATCATACTAGGTGAAGTTACTCAGAGGGAAGAAGAGCAACAAAGAATGATCTTTATCATATGTAGGATATAAAGAAACATAATGGTGGTAATGTATACCCAAAGGCAATGGAAGAAAAGAACATGAGAACTGGTACTCAATAGGAAACATGCCACTTGAGAGCCCTGTGGGATAGGACAGGGAGAGTACTTTGTGTATGGTGGAGGAAAGATGGAGGTGGTGCTGAAAGGTGGTGAAGTGTTTTGTATGAAAATGTATTGGTACACAACTGTAAATCACATTGCAAAATGTGTTTTTGAAAGTGTGCTTCTCATTAAAGCAGGGTGGGAAGCAAATGGGGTTGGGGCATTGATAGAGAGAAATGAACACTCTTGAAGTGATCAGTGTTGAAACATTGCATGCCTGAAACTCAATCATGAGTAACTTTGTAACTGAATGGTGATTAAATTAAAAATAAATAAATAAAGTCAGCATATCATCACTACAGAGATTTGACTGAAAGAAAGGGGTTTCATTTCCAAGAATGTTGAATATGAAGAATCTGTAATAAGTCTCAATCAATACTAGTTTTTAAATTAAAAAATAAAGTTAACTTTTTAAATTAAATTTTACTATTTTCTGGGAGAAAAATACTTTTCACATTTTTTAACTTCGTTATTTTTACTTTACTTCTATTGTGGTACTTAGATATATGCAGTTTTATCTTAGAAGAAATGATGTTGTGTTACACAAGATACAGGTTCCTCTGGAGACAGAGAAATAGGGCTATCAAGAGAGAAAATGAGTGATAGAAAATGAATGTGAATAATGATTTGGAAATTAACAGCATTTAAGTGTTGGATAGAGAAAAAAGAAGCCACCAAAAATGATGAATTAACAAGTGAAGTAAAAGTAAGAGATAACTGTGTTGTACATACAAAAATGATGTTTTTTTTAATATTTTGTTCATTTTGTTTGCTTGTTTTTGCAAAACGGAAAATTGCAGTTTTAAGAATATTATGAAGATTCAAAACAGAATGCATTCAGTTAAGGATGTGGACTGGCAATAATGTGAGGGTCAAAGGTTTTGGATATCTAAAAGATACAGAGGTAAATTAACTATGTAAATCAAAATTCTCAAGCAAATAAGTTTGTAGGGGCCAAAAGCTTAGGTGTATTTAGCTTGAGATGAACTCACACTGTTTACTTAGGAAAAATACATTTGCTCCTTTTTGGCTATTTAAATAAACTTAGCTAACACAGAAGTGAATTGTTAGATAAGGAAGAGAAATCATTGCTTGTAAGTATGTTAAAATAAATATACATTTGCATGCCAGGTGATGCATATTGGCAGTCATGTTCTTCAGGTTAATGACTTGGAGTGATATTGTGGGATAATATTGCTGTTACTAGAGGGAAAAGGGGTGGGAAGGAGGAAGATTGAGTTTGTAGCCCATGCAATTTTGAAGGTGCCCTTATACAAAGACTGCTAGTTAAGATTAAGCTCTAGGGCAGGACATTCAATCACAACCCTTTCTCTTATCTTGTGCTTACCACCTTAAAAGGGAAGAGATCAAACAGTCCAATCCCCTGAACAGTACCTTTAAGGCATTTCAAGGAAGCTTACTACAATAAAGAAAGGAATTCAAAGGGGGAAAAAACAGGCAGGCTAAAATAGCTTGTACCAAAACAAATCTTCACTGACTTTATTCCTCATTTCAACTGAAAATTATACCTGGGGCTGGAGTTTTAAAATGTTAATGGAAACATGAGACCCAGGTTATAAAACAGCAGGCATGGCACTTCTTCAACAGTCTAATGTCAATTGGATTGGCAATTTTTACCTCTTCAAGTGGGGGGTAAGTCTCAGAGAATGAGACAAATAAACACAAGGAGACAAACAAGCATTCACAGACTGGTCAAGCTTTAGGATTGCCTGGACATCCTTCAGTGATCTCAGAGGCAGGCCATTTATTCAATACAATCTCCCTTCACCCCAGGCTCCCAATACATGAACCATTGTTTCAGTTGACAGAGACCTTAAGTACAGTTTATAAGCACATCAACATTCAATAGTTACATGAAAAACAGGATGAGAAATTTCAAATAGCCAAAAAGCAGGCTATTTTTCCTGATCTCACTTTTGCTTGCAATTATCTATTCCATTCTTTTCCAGGTGCATGTTTGTAAATCCTTTGTGCTCTAAGACCTAAACTGTTTTACTCAAGGACATATCCCAACCTTGGATATTTCTGTTAGGGCTATTATTTCCCACATGCAAAATTTCATAATAAAACACACAGAGAGGGATAAGTGATCTTACTATTTTCTGTGCTTCAAAATGAGTTCCCAACTAGAAAGGAGTGAATAACATCTTTCATGGGTTACCCCTCTATGTAAGAGAAAAAAAATTGCTTGAGCCAAAATTCACCTGAACCCATTTCTTTCATAATTTTCTATATGAGAAGAGTAATGTGGAACTCAACTACTGATATGTAACAAATAGTTTTTGGCAATGGTAAGACTTTGATATTAGATACTGAGAGGCATATATATATATATATATATATATATATATATATAGGGGTTATATATACATAGGGGTTAAGCTATACTATCAAAGTTATATATTATAAACCAATGATAAATTAGTAAAAATGACAAAAACAAATTTAGACAAGATTGAGCACATTCAGGGTGGTATGGCTATAGATAAAATACAAATTTAGAAACATGGAAATACAATGGCTAGACAGCAGGATACCCAGAAGAAAAGGGTTAGGAGTATGTGAAGTCAATGGGAACCCACAGGTGTCTTACATGGGGTAGAAAGGAGGAGAGAGATAGCCACTTTCTCCCAATATGATGTAGGCAGGTAGACTAGAGAATGGGCTCCCCATAACAATAGAATTCCTGGAAAATTGTTAAACCACCTAGCCCTAAGGCTGTCAGGATCCACTTGTGGCTAGGCAACTAAGGCCTGATAAGTCTTTCACCTATCACCAAGAGACCTAAATAAGGCTGGACCCTCCTCTGAGAAAAGCTCCAGCAGGAACAAAGGCCAGCAAAGGAATTTCAAAGAAGATCATGGACCATGCCCAAATCTATCCCCTTGGAAACCACTTTAGCAATGGACATTTTCCTAGGCAGGAGCCCCCTGTGGTGGCAGGTTAGAGAAACCCTAAAAAACCCACCTTGAACAAAGGAAGGGGTTGCATATGCTGCCTGAGCTGATGTGCTGTTGTGTATACGTGACCAAATAAAGGTAGCACCAGAGCACATGTGTTGCCCCCTTTTCCCCTCTTGAGATGTGTGTTGGGAGTTGAGATGTGTATTCTCTTCATCTCTAGAGAAGCCCGCGTTCTCCCTTGAGCGTGTTACTCTCTGTTCCTTCCTCTTCCCAAAAGCCTCCAAATAAAATCTGTTTTTACTTCACTGCTTGTCTACTCCTGAAATTACTTTCTATGAGATAGGACAAGAACCTATAAGGCCTTGGTAAGGCCTATAGCTGGTTTTCATTTCCTGTAAAGAGAAATTCTTGCCCCACCCTGAGTCTGTGGCTCCCCGAGAAATCGGGTGGTGGGAATGAACTCCTATGCCAGGAAGACCAAGTGTATTTCAGGTGTGGTTTAACCATCATCTGGTGGATCTGGCAGGGCTCTGGCCCATTGCCACACAGGGGCCCAAGCCTAGCCTTCCAAGCTGGTCCCAGGTGGCAGAGGCAGATCAGGAGAAAATAACCTTCTCTCTTCTCTTTGCCTCACATAATCCACCCATGGGGGCCCACTGATTTCAGATCCACCTCTGCCACCCTGAGACCAGCTTGGAGGGCTTGGACTGATAAAGTCTGCAATGAGTATCTTCTCAGCACATACCAAGAGTCCTGCCAGCCCCACTAGGTAGCCATCAAGCCACACCTGATGCTCACTTGACCTGTACAGCCGATTTCAACACCACTCAATTTCTCAAGGAGCCATGAACTCAGGCTGGAGCGAGGAATTGCTCTTTGCAGGAAAATAGTCAGTCCAAGGCTTTACTCACAGCTTCTGGGTCCTTGCCTTTCTCATACAAAAGACTTTCAGAAGAATATGAACAGTAAAGCAAAAAAAAAAAAAGATTTTATTCAAAGGTTTGAGGAAGGGGAAGGAATGGGGGAGGGAGGGAGAATAACTCACTAAATAGAGAACGCAGGCTTCTCTGAAGGGGAAGAAAGCCCTGAATTGCCTTTAAGGCCCAATTTTATATAAATATATTCTTTGGGTTGCCTTGTCCTGGAGTTATCTGGAGTTTTCTGAGGTCAGGGTCATGGTAGTTAATAAGATTAAAGGGAGGAATTTCCTTCAGGTCCTTCTTCAAGTCCTTATCACAGTCTATGTCTCCACTGAAGTTTGTCCTTTCTGTAGGGAGGGGTCCAGCCTCCTTGAGGGTCCCTGCTGCTGCTGGAGATCCTATCAGGCTTTAGTTCCTGTAACCCCAAGGTGAGCCTTAGGGATATGTGGTTATTACTTCCCAGGTATTTCATTGCCTTGGGGGCCCTTCTATAATATACCTGCCTACATCATCTAGATTAGAGGCAAGTCAAAGATGTAAGGCTCTTTGAGGAAACACAATAAATTGATGAAATACAATAATTCACAAGCAGGACAAGTCTGTCATACTACAGTGAAACTATCGTGAAGAATATTAAAATTACAAGATGGTAAAAACAGTCAGGATATTAAAAACAAAATAATGCTAAAACAGAGCAGAAGTACTGGTAGATGCGGCAGAAGCCGGGAAAAGTATTCGTAACGCCCGCCTGTCCTTCGCCAACTATAAGACCAAGATGACTGCCCTCCGACGTCCTGATGGATCCATCACATCCTCCAGAACGGCAATGGAGAAGATTATCCATGACTTCTACTCAAATATCTTCGATAGCCATGTCCACTTGCCGACATACCAAATTCCACAGGATGGGTATGTCGTTCCCAACGTTCTCCCTTCCGAAATCCAACACGCCATTTCGTCAGTAAAGAAACAAACAGCACCCGGCCCAGACAAGGTCAGACCTGAACACCTGAAGAACCTGCCGTCAGTACTCATCAATACACTGGCTCGGCTCTTCACTCGCTACCTGTCTGAATGCAAGGTTCCATCTCAATGGAAAACCAGCAGGACCGTACTACTGTTCAAGAAGGGAGACATCCATGACATTGGCAACTATCGCCCGATCTGCCTATTGTCTGTCATCTACAAGTTGTTCACTCGAGTCATCCTGAATAGGATTGGCAGAACACTAGATGAAGGACAACCATGTGAGCAAGCAGGGTTCCGCAAAGGATTCAGCACCATCGACCATATCCACACGATAACCAAACTCATTGAGGTTTCTCGGGAGTTCAAGATGCCGCTCTGCTTAACGTTCATTGATTTAAAGAAGGCCTTTGATTCTGTTGAGACGGAAGCGGTCATTGAAGCCCTAGTCAATCAGGGCATTCAAGCCCAATACATCAGGATCCTCCGTGAGCTGTATTGCGGATTCACTACCAGGATCTCACCATTCTACAAAGAAGTGATCGTTGATGTCAAGAGAGGGGTGCGGCAGGGTGATACCATTTCACCGAAACTCTTCAGTGCCACCCTCGAGAACATCATGCGACAACTGGAATGGGAAGGAATGGGAGTGAAGATAGATGGTCGGCAACTACACCACCTCCGCTTTGCTGATGACATTGTTTTAATAACACCAAACATCAGCCAAGCGGCACAAATGCTGGCCGACTTTGACCGTGAGTGTGGAAAGGTAGGACTACAGCTGAATCTTACGAAGACAATGTTTATGAGAAACAGCCTTGTTCCTGACGCCCCATTCGCTCTCAATGGAACGACCATCTCCGAATGCAACAGCTATGTGTACCTAGGTCGAGAGGTCAACATGACAAATGACCTGGCACCCGAGCTGCGCAGGAGGAAGAGAGCGGCTTGGAACGCCTTCAAGAACGTCGAAGAAATAGCTAAGAGGACGAAGAACCTCCGGCTCCGGGCACATCTCTTTGATTCCACTGTTCTTCCTGCATTAACATATGCCTCAGAGACCTGGGCCCTACGCAAACAAGATGAGAACGCCATTCAGGTCTCCCAAAGAAGAATAGAAAGAGCTATGCTTGGAATATCACGTTTCACTCAAATGAGAGAACGAATCCGGAGTTCTGACATCCGTCGACGATCAAGGATCAGGGACGCTGTCTCATTTGCCAAGGTGTCGAAAATCAGATGGGCTGGTCACGTAATGAGATTTAAAGACGACCGTTGGACTAGAGCTGTTACTGATTGGATTCCACGGGATGTCAAGAGACCGCGTGGCCGCCCACCTACCAGATGGTCAGACTTCTTTGTCAAGGTCATGAACGATCGGTTTGAGGCCCTCCATGTTCCCGGAGCGAAGAGATGCCATTGGGCTACACTAGCACGCGACAGGGACAAATGGAGACGTTACTGGCGCCCGCTCGAGCAAATCGACGACTAACGGGAAGTTAAGTGATTTAAGTGAAGTGAATGCTAAAACTGAGTTTTGAACTTACCATAAATTTCATCAAGAGTTATAACAGAGGGGGTATGGTGCCTCCAGCAGATCAATCTATACCTGTAAGGCGAGTGAATCAGCAGATGATGCAGATACCACAAAATTGCTGCTGTTACTTTGGCCAGACCCCAAAAACTTGGGGCAAAGTTTACCAAGAAAGTAAACGGCCAAAAGTTAGGTATGTGGGAGACACACCAACAAACCACCTCTGGCTCAGCTATATAATTGGAGGCATGGCCTCTCTGGTTCCTGATTGAACTGCTTAACGGCCATGATCCCAGAGACTCAGAACCAAATCTCAAAACCCAACGGCTTTTGGCAGAAATGCATCCGGACCGCGGAATAGGTTACTGTCACCAGGCCACTCCTGGGGGGAGACAGTGCTGTCCCTCTGCCTGCTCCCCTAAGCAGCTAGGTGGCCGCCATCTTCCAAAGACCATTGGACAGTCAGGTTTGAGCCCCCAGTGACGAGACACTTGGGGCCTCATGGGATGGGGGTGGAGCTGGCCCTTTCTCCCCACCCCAATGAGATCCCAAGTCACCGCCCACGAATGGCCTCTCTGTCCGCTGATCAAGCTGTTTAATGGCCATGATCCCAGAGACTCAGAAACAAATCTCAGAACCCAACGTCTTTTGGCAGAAATGCTTCCTGTTCCTGCAGCAGGTTACTGGTGCTGGGCCACCCCAGGGGGGAATAGGTTTTGTGCCTTGGCCTGTTCTCCCTGGCAGCCTGGTGATCACCATCCTCCAGAGGCCACTGGACAGTCAGGTTTGGGCCCGCAGTGATGAGACACGTGGGGTCTCACAGGATGGTGTGGAGCTGGCCCTTTCCTCCCCGTCCCAACAAGACCCCAAGTCGCCACCCACAATTGGTCTCTCTGGCTCCCGATCAAGCTGCTTAACGGCCATGATCCCAGAGACTCAGAAACAAATCTCAGAACCCAGCAGGTTTTGGCAGAAATCCCTCCTGATTTAATTGTTAAAACTTTGAAATTCAAAAATCACATGGCCACTACTGCAGCCATGTGACACCATATATTATTCATAACCAGCAATAGAAAACAAATTGTCTACTGTTACCGTTTCAGCAGATCTGAGTTTTGGGTTAAAATCCCAAATAATAATGGTGGGTCTGGTGTCAAAATATTGAATGTAATCAAAGTAGAGAGAGAATAATGTGGAAGCCATCTGCTTCACAGGTAGGGGGAGGGTGTGGGATGGGGTTATACTGGGTTTTTTCGTGGTGGAGAATGGGCACTGGTGAAGGTACAGGTATTTCATTGTATGACCAAGACTTAAACCCGAAAGCTTTGTAACTGCTCTCATGGTGATTCAATAAATAAAATTATAAAAAATAAAAAACAAAGTAAGGTGGAGTTAATGCCCAATTCAATCAGCTAATCAGTGGATGAATAAATAGCAGTACTCCTACATTAAAAAAAAAGATGAAATGCAGCATCCCTTTACTTCCTGTGAATGTATCAATACACACTGATATCTTGGGTTGAATAGTGCAGTGTCATTGTTTAGCAGGTGTTTTATGAAGTTTTTAGCATGTTCATTCTTGGCATGCCAAGGGCACTTTAAGATAGACATTCAGTGAACTTTAAAACAGTTAAGGAAAAGAGTATGCTTAAAGCTAATGGTATCCGGTTACCTCAGTGACACTTGCCTTTGTATGCTTTTGTCAACCTCAGTCCTGTGCTTAGAATTCCATGTTTTCTGGCACAGTGGCCCTATGAGCACCACTGATCCGAGCCTGGCAGGGAGTAACCTTGTATTTTTCTTTTTTAAAAAAAGGTTTGGGTAGAGAGCTGAAAGGATTGGAGAGCATGCTTTTTACATTGAAGTCATTTGTGCGTTTAACTATACTTTCAATATCTTTATTCTCTTTGTGTTCCTGAAACCCTTGTTGCACAGTAACAGCATGTAGTGACTGATGATTAAATTTAATTATAGTCAGTGGTGTGATAAGTATCTCCTGTTTGTCTGTATTTGAGATAACAGTTTTTTGAAAAAAATTGTGTTTTGTTTAACCTGTTGTGTCATTAAAAAAGAATCACTGACAAAAAAGAGAGTCATAACAGAAAAACAGAAAATTTGACAGTGTGGAATTTTAAAATACCAGTAAAAAAGTTTCGATTTACAAGATGACATTCAGATCAGCTCTTTCAAATCTCACTCTTCATAAAACAAAACTAGACAAATCTGCATAAGATATACCTTCACTAAAGTTGATTTTAAAGACTGTACTTTAGCAATACAAAAAATTTACTTCAAAATGAAGGCTTAGAAGGACATGGAAAGATACAACTATCTATGTAAATGTAAACCAATTTTAATTGGGTTAAAGTAATTGTTACTTAGAAAAGAAAGGTCAGTGGTTTATTTTCAATGGAATATGTATTCATGTAAGTATCTATGTATGTATGCATATATACACATATATGCATATCTATCTATATATTCCAAGTTTAATTTGTTTTTCCTGTCTGATGTGTTTCAGTCATCACTACAATCAAGAGAATCACAAAACGTTCAGGGGCATGGAATCCTATACAACATAGCACCCAACTTCTGACCATACTCACTTCAAAACAAAGGAAGTACAGTAATGACCTCATGACTATGGAACCCACAAGTTTTACCATATATTATAAACTCCAGAAACAACTGGCTTCAGAGAACCCTGGACGATGCATCCTTATATTCACTCCAGAACACATTTGGCAAAATATTATCAGGGGCAGCTCTCAGATCCCCTGAGTATTGCTTAAGAGACCCCCAAGATAAAGGGAGAATAGAATGTTAGATTCACTTTTTTAGGGCACAGCTAAAGAATGTTTGGATTTAAAGATATGCAAATAAGCACTACCCTCCAAGAAGCAGAAAATGTTCTAAAGACATGTTATTGTGTTATGTGTTATGTTATTGTGTTTTTTATATGGGTACATGAATCTAGGAGCTAGGGGATCATATTTGTGTATGCTTTGTAACATCATGTCTAGTGATAACTTTGTGCTTTTCATCTCCACCATTCTAGATTTTGTAGATTAAATGTTCTATTTCTCAAAGGCAATGAAGACTTGTCAATGAACATTTTATTTAGTTATTGAAGCATAAGTATTGAATTATAAGTAGCAATAAACTTTCATTTGTGGCGTTGTAACTATAAACATGTGTGTTAATGAACTAAACATGTTTATAATTACAATCTGATATTTGATGTGTCCATGCAAACTTGAAACCATAATCTTTATCAAGTTAATAAACACATCTACCTTCCCTGAAATGTTTCATTGTTCCCCTTATAATACCTTTTCTCTGTCCTCCTATACTCCTCACTAAGAAGCAAGTTATCTGGGTTCTATTACTATTATTTTTAATTTTCTAGAATTTAATAAGTGAAGGGCTGGAGTGAGAGCATAGCGGGTAGGGCGTTTGCCTTGCATGCGGCTGACCAAGGTTCAATTTCCCTGCCCTTCTCGGAGAGCCCAGCAAGCTACCGAGAGTATTCTGCCTGCACGACAAAGCCTGGTAAGCTACCCATGACATATTCTGTATGCCAAAAACAGTAACAAGTCTCACAAAGGAGATGTTACTGGTGCCCACTCGAGCAAATTGATGAACAATGGGAGGATGTGCTACAGTGCTACAGTGCTAATAAATGAAATTTCATTATGGCTTCCTCTCTAGAGTTTTACTTTATCCAGTCAGAATGACTAGTGATGCCTCCATGCTATGAATAGAATTGCCAGATTATGGTTGTCATATACTTAACTTTTTTGGGGCTGGAGCAATAGCACAGTGGTAGGGCGTTTGCCTTGAGCACGGCCAACACAGCCAACCCGAGTTCGATTTCCCCGCCCATCTCAGAGAGCTCAGCAAGCTACCAAGAGTATCTCACCCACATGGCAAAGCCTGGCAAGCTCCCCGTGAAATATTCGATATGCCAAACACAGTAACAACAAGTCTCATAATGGAGACGTTACTGGGCCCGTTCGAGCAAAGTGGATGAACAACGGGAGGACAGGACAGTGCTACAGAGGTAGCATTAGTTTACAAGTATGTAAATGTCTTAGGGGACAGTGCAGTATTTCAGCAGGTAGGGCATTTGCTTTGCACTTGACCGACCTGGAATCAATCCCCAACATCCTATATAGTCCCCTAAGCACTGGCAGGAAAAATTTCTGAGTTCAAAGCCAGAAGTAACCCCTGAGCATTGCTGGGTGTGACCCAAAAAGCAAAAAAAAAAAAAAAAGTAAATGTTTTTGTGTTAGGGGTACAACATTACTGCACTGTGCCCACCACCAAATTTCTAACATCCTTCCTGAATTGCATAGGATCCTATCCTTTCCTTCCAATATGCCCTCCTCTCCCCCGCCCCCCCCCCCATGGAAACTTCAGCCCAGTTGTAAGAATATAAGGATTTGTTTTCATTGGACACTTCCTAATCCCCTGATTTTCTTCTTCACATACCATTGTATATTGACACTAAGTGTTTTTTGAACTGTATCAGTGAATTGTCCCTTTTCGTCTCTGCATAGAAACTTACAGTGCTCTTAAGAGCACCTCTAGACCCCTAAGTTTATCTTTAACCTTTCCTTTGTCCTTTACCTCTCATTGTTAGCTACTAAATTCCCCAAGTCAGGCTTGGTTACTTATAAAGTCAAATCTTCTGGTCACTCTGGACTTCGTATCTGTAGTGAATTACTTGTTTTTCTCTTTCCCTATAACCTCTTCAAATTTTACTATACAATAATGTTCTTTGCTTAAATACAGAAAGAACAATAATGCTATGCTTCTAATATTTGGGACTTAATTGACTCTGAAATATATATACTCCTGAGCATCCATCATAATTATTTGGTTTAGGCTTCAGTTACTATATTTCCTAACACCCCCAAAAGTTGGGTTTCACCAAGGGATCATGAGATATACCCAGGGCAAATAGCAATGCTACCCTGGCTTTGATACTGGAAGTTCTAGAAATCAGAAAGCACAATCTTGATACTGTTAGAGTCCGGAGTTGACCACCCCTCAAGGACAGAAAACAGAGCCAATAATTCAAATCACATAGCGAGGTTTATTGTTCCAGCTAGCTGGTGTCTAAGTATCTGCCTGACGCAGCGGGCTTCAACAAGGACCCCAAGCACTAGGTTCAGTAAGTTCTTATACTTTCATTTTGTCAAGTCAGTATTACTCAGCAAATTTCTATTACCTACAGAGTACACATATATTTTTGTTGTTGTTTTGGCCCAAAACATCCAGCCCACCTCCCTGACAGTTACATTCCAGAGACAACCTAATCTTATTCTGGGGATGTAATCTTTGACAAAAGCATCTGTTTTTTCTGCTTTTCTTGTTCCTGGAAGAAGCCTAGGTCATTCAGAAGGCCACAAAGCATGTCATAGTGGTTCTCCTGCTAAGTGGGTCCTAAACAATACAAGTTGTAATGACCTAAAAAGCAGGACCTATTGGGGTAGGAAAAGCAAAACCAAGCTGAGGATTTAGTCTGTGATTTACAGTAAAGGCAGAGCTGGCTTTTAAACTTAACCCTAGAGACCAGGGAACTATGTTTTGGAATCTGTATTTCTTACTGTGTTTATCCAAATAACTGAAAATATTAGCAATAAGTAAACAATTGTTTAATATGTACTAGCAAAAAGGGAAAGAGGAAAGCATTATAGATGTTTGTCACCTCTGATCAAAATTCTCAGTATAATCCCAGACAGCATCACCCTGAGTTAATCCCACCCCCCACTGCCCCGCAAAAATTGCCTCCATCAAAAATTTACCTCTGTAAATTACCAGTCACATCTACATGCAGTTCTATACTTCAATCCCCCTCAGATGTTCTATAAGTATGCTATTCAGTACGGTCCACTGTTAACTGTCCATTAACCTGACTCAGTCTCTATCTCTTTGTTCCTTGATGAGGAGAGGAAGCTCGGAAGGCAGTTCTCAGCAACTGAATAATATGTCATACCAAGAACCCCCCAACCCCAACACATTTTTCTTTACAACATACCATATATGAGTAAAATCACGGGGTATCTATGGTTCTCTTTAGGCTTAGTTCACATAGGCTAACTCTTTTTAGCCATGTTGTAGCAAAAGGCAAGAGGTAATTTTTTTTCTTGAGCATAGAAGTATTACTGTATCACTGTATCACTGTCATCCCATTGTTCCTCGAATTACTTGAACAGGCACCACTAAGGTCTCTATTGGTCCCAGTCCTGAGATTTCAGCAGCCTTTAGCAGCCTCTCCTTACTCATCTTTCCCAATGATTGGAGGATATTTCAGGGTTAGGGGAATGAGACTTGTTATCGTTACTATTTTTGGCATATCGAATACGCCAGGGGTAGCTTGTCAGGCTCAGCCGTGCAGGTGGGATACTCTCCATAGCTTGCCGGGCTCTCTGATATATATATATATATATATATATATATATATATTATATATATAATATATATATATGATTTGTTGCCTAATGTCTGAACCCCATCAAATATAGTGCGGTGATTATGGAAAAAGGTAGGAAGTGTCTTAGGATGTGTTGTCTGGCCGCAAAGAGACCGCACAGTCCAGAAAGCAGTCTGGAGCGTGGTGGCGGTTGGGTAGTGGAGGTCGGCTACTGGGGCTGAGTCCCTTAGGGCAGAGACGGCTCTCACCCACCCTACCCTGGGTGCCCCAAGTGAAAACAGCCTGGCAGTATTCTATTATATATAGATAGATATGGTATATATCTATACATCTATCTCTCTCTCTTTCTATATATATAGATATACATATACCACAACTTCTTTATCCATTCATTTGACAATTTGACATTAGGAATTTCGGTTGTTTCCAGATTTGGCTATTGTAAATAGTGCTTCAATGAACATAGGTGTGCTGATATCATTTCAAAGAAGTGTTTTTGTATAATTATAAGTTAAAGTTCTGTGTCCGTGGAATAGATACTTATTAACATAGTTGATGGTTTATGAAGTAATAATATTTTTGATTTTTGAGAAATCTCGATAATATATTTCAAAGAGATTAAAGCAGTTTATATTCCTACCAACAGTGACTGAGGGTGTCTTTATCTCCACACCCCTGTAGCACTCTAGCACTGTCCTCCCATTGTTCATCGATTTGCTCGAGCAGGCACCAGTATCGACTCCATTGTGAGACTTGTTGTTACTGTTTTTGGCATAACGAATATGCCACAGGGAGCTTGCCAGGCTCTGCTGTGTGAGCGGGATACTTTCAGTAGCTTGCCAGTGGAATCAAACCCGGTATGGCCCATAACAACTATACTCACCTCCCTTCCCCAAGAACCCCAATACCCATCCCTTTCAACACTCCTAACCAAAATCCATTGTGTGGGTCAGTTCTCACAGTCTTTTGTTGCTATTTTGCTGTGTATATGTACTACATATAACTTAGTTATAACTTACATATACACAGAACTTACATATACACAGTACAATCATGCATTTGCATTGTACATGATCAGGTTCAATTTGTAGCAATCCATATGGACCTTGAGCACTGACAGCAGAGAGAAGTCAGCTTGACTATCCTCTAGCTCCATTTATGTTGCTGCAAATTGCATGATTTTGTTATTTGTTAGAGTCACAGAGTATTTCTCATTGGGAGTCAATACTTTTAATTATATATGCCTTGGGTAGTTTTTGATTGTTATTTTTGTAGGCCACACTTGAAATTTCTGAGGGCTATTCCTAGAAGTATTAAGGGTACCATACAGTGATGGGAGTTGAGCCCAGGCCTCCTACATTCAAAACAAGTACTCAGCCCATTTTCTTGTCCTCATATGCCCTTTTAATTGTAAGTAGTCAAATTACAATATGTGTATTGCAATTTTCTCAATCTTTACCCTATAAATTAAGGATATGTTGTGATTCTACTTCAAACATAGGTCTAAATTCCCTTAAAACGTTGGCACAATGGAGTAGTATGTAGCTGTTAGAAAAGATGAAGTCATGAAATTTACATGCATGGAAAGTATCATGCTAAGCAAAATGAGTCAGAAAGAGAGGGACAGACATAGAAATATTGCATTCATCTGGGGAACATAAAGTAACAAAATAGGAGTCTAACACCTAATAATAGCCGAAATAAGTACCAGGAGGTTCACTCCATGGTTTGGAGGCACATGCTAGGGGAAAAGACAGCTCAGATAGAGAAGGGAGCAAATAAAGGGTGTTGGGAAGATCCTCCCAGGATGGGAGATGCATGCTGAAAGTAGATTATAGACCAAACATGATTTCCACTCAATGCCTCTTTTGTAAACCACAGCAACCAAAAGGAGAGAGAGAACAAAAGGGAATGCCCTGCCACAGAGGCAGGAAGGGATGGGGGGGATGAGGGTGAGAGGGATACCGGGATCAGTGGTGGTGGAAAATGGGCACTAATGGAGGGATGGGTACTCGATCATTGTATAATTGAAACCCAAGCACAAAAATGTGTAAGTCTATAACTGTACCTCATGGTGTTTCACTAATAAAATAAAAAAGAAAAAAAAGTGTTGGCAATAATCTAAAGATCATTAATTTATACCCACAAAGCATGCTTAAACTCTACTTCTTGTAGTTGTGTTATTCTTATTCTCTACTGTATGACTAATTGAATCTACAACACAAAGACATCTTGCACAACAGCTGGAGAATTAAAGTATTAAACTCCCACTGCTGATTGCTAATTATTTTTTTCTTTTTTGGTAACAGAACACAAGTAGTCTGAATGCGATGGCAATGTACATTACAAATATTAATCACACTAACTACAAATGTAATTTGTATACATCTTTATTAAGAGTGACATTAATCATAACTTATCAAAATATACATTATTGTCTTAATAATTCATATTAATCTTTCTCACGCAAATAATGTAGAACTCTGAATTTTCAAAAAGCCTTTCAAGAGCTCTATTTAAAAGCTAGCATAGAATAAGTGTAAGTTTTCTGCCATAAAGAACCCTCCACTGAAAATAAACCATATTACTTAAAGGTAAAGGTAAAGGCCCTCCCGTTGATCGTCGATTTGCTCGAGCGGGCCCAGTAACGTCTCCATTGGAGATTTTGTTGTTACTGTGTTTGGCATATCGAATACATCACGGGTAGCTTGCCAGGCTCTGCCATGCAGGCGAGATACTCTCAGTAGCTTGTTGGGCTCTCCGAGAGGGGCGGAGGAATCGAACCTGGGTCGGCCATGTTGACTGCGTGCAAGGCAAATGTCCTACCGCTGTGCTATCACTCTAGCCCAAACCATATTACTTAATTAAATCTAATGGTACTGCTTCTGGAGAGATAGTACATTGTGTAAGGCATTTGCATTGTACATGATCAGCCCAGGTTCAATTCATAGCAATCCATATGGACCTCGAACTTTGACAGGAATGATCCCTGAATGCAGATATATAACTAAGCTCTAAGCATCACCAGGTGTGGCCCAAAACCGAACAAATAATCAAACGGTGAATTCTCACACTAATTCTTAGTTGCATCTGTCATGTCCACCTTTCAAGATTTTGTTACTTTCCCAGGCTTACCTCCTTTTCCGTGGAGAATATCTGGGGAAACAATGTATTTAAAATCAGACTTTAAGCATTACTGTCCACACTGCACTATAGCACTGTCCTTCCACTGTTCATCAATTTGCTCTAGTGGGCCCAGTTATGTCTCCATTGTGAGACTTGTTGTTGCTGTGTTTGGCATATTAAATACCTCAGGGGTATCTTGCCAGGCTTTGCTTAGTGGGCGAGTTACTCTTGGTAGCTTGCTGGGCTCTCTGAGAGGGGCAGAGGAATAGAACCCGGGTCACCCGGGTCGCCCGGGTCAGTCGCACGCAAGACAAATGTCCTACCCACTGTGCTATCGCTCCTGCCCACTATCCACACTTTCGGTGTTTATTAAATTCCATAATCTTACTGAGTAGTAGTATCACAAAGTATTATCACAAAAATCCAATAACAATTGAATACCATGATACATGTAAAAACACCAAGCTCATTACCAACAGCTAAATGGGGTCAAATATACTCAATTACTTATTAACTTTTAGAAAGTAACATGGATTAGTCCTAAGGTCTTTGCTTTTTCTTTCTAAATTCATTCAGTTGCATGCTTCTAAGTAATTTCTCTTGAAAGTATAACTAGCATCCTCTGATCCCTTCTTTCATTGCCTCCAGTAAAGAACCCTACTTTGACCTAGAGCCTGATATATTACAAAACCCACCAGTAATTGTGGATATTTGATATCAAAATATTTCCTAATGTGAGGAATGGAATGTGGCTGATACATGAAGTCATATGTGAGATCCTGGATTTGAGTTCTGTTACTTTATGTCCTACAAGCACTTCCGGAATGGTCCTGGAGACCTTGAACAACACCTGCAATCTGAATTAGCCCTGGCTCTAGTGCAGTCTCCACAATTAACAAAAATTAAAATAGTAAAATATTTAACGTTGTATGTTTTCAATTGCACCAAATATATGATCAACTTAGTTTTAGGTCAGCGGGTGTGGTTTCTGTTTTCTTAGGAGTTTCCATTAGGATAATACATGAAAAAGGCACTCCATACAATAAAATTCTTTACATATTCCTTCTACTCTAAGCGCTGCAACATTTTGTCTATTTGAAGGTTTGATTCACTTATATGAAAGCCTCATCAATCAAAGAAAACAATGATTCTGTTTTTCCTAGCTTAAGTGATGTGAAAGTGACTCTTCATGCCACAATCATACAAAGGATTAAATTATAATACAAAGGGCAAGGATAGGAGACACCAGAGAAATTAGCATAACAAGGGGTCGCTAATGAGCTGTGAATGAAAAAAAAGGACTTAAAAAGTAGTGAAAGGAAAATAATGTGTGAAGAATTTGAAATGATTCTTATCTTTTTCTCCATGTACATGCATATGTTAACCTTTAAGCAGTTTGCATAGGTAGACCTCCATTCTGTGGCTTCACTGCCTACTGATTTAGCAGCTGTTGTTAATGAGGAAGAGTTACAACTTCTTTAGCAGCAGTTCCGAACAATGAGTAACAAGAATTGAGCTGGATGGGAACAAGGTATAGGGAATATATAAAGGCATGTGCTGCATAAAAATGTTATTGGACAGGAGATGGGGAAACAGCTCAAAGGGTCGGAGCTCGTACTCTGCATGTTTAAGGCCTGGATTCAATTTCTGATACTACATTGTCCTCAGCATGGCTCGGAGAAACCCCAGCACCTCACCCAGAGTATCCGCTGTGCATTGCTGGGTATGACCCAAACCCATACCTCTGTATCTCCGAAAACTACTTTAGCCTAGGCTAAAGTAAAACTACTTCTAGCCTAGGCTCTATATTTCCACGAAACAAATTATTTTAGTCATAATTTCTAGTTTGGGTTTACCATCTAAGTTTGTATAATTGTAGCACTTTAGCACTGTCCTCCAGTTGTTCATCGAGTTGCTCGAGCGGGCCCAGTAACATCTTCATTGTGAGACTTGTTGTTACTGTGTTTGGCATATAAAATATGTCCCGGGGAGCTTGCCAGGCTCTGCCGTGCGGGTGAGATACTCTGGGTAGCTTGCCGGGCTCTCCGAGAGGGGCGGAGGTATCGAACCTGGGTCAGCCAGGTTGGCCGCGTGCAAGGAAAATGCCCTACCAATGTGCTATCCTTCCATTAATATATATATATATATATATATATATATATATATATATATTATTTGTTGAATAGCACAGCAGGTAGGGCATTTGCCTTGCACATGGCCGACCCAGGTTTGATTCCTCTATCCATCTCGGAGAGTCCAGCAAGCTACCAAGAGTATCCCACCCGCATGGTAGAGCCTGGCAAGCTCCTCGTGGGTATTCCATATGCCAAAAACAGTAACAACAAGTCTCACAATAGAGACGTTACTGGTGCCCGCTCGAGCAAATTGATGAATAATGGGAGGACAGTGCTACAGTGCTATTGAATCTCCATGGGTTACAAAGTTACAAAGTTGTTCATGATTGGGTTTCAGTCATACAATGTTCCATCACCCATCTCTTCACAAGTTCATATTTCCACCAGCAAAGTCCCCAGTTTCCCTCTTGCCCTCTTCACTCCTCTCCTGGCCCTACCTCTATGGAAGGCACTTTTGTATAACTGTACTCTGACTTTCGCACTGCAAAACTGCCTAATGTCGCCTGGCTTAGAAATTTCCCAGAACATTTTATCATCAAGCAATGCACAACTGTGATCTAGGAAAAAAGATTCCAGGTAAACTCAAGGAGAGACAACTGGAATATTTTAAGGAGTATGGTATTATTTTAAAGCTGAAAATAATGATTTTAAAGATCTCTCGTACTTGTCTTAGAAGTTACCTGGTTTTTGAAGTTTTTTTCCAGATGTTTGTAGAGGGCTGACACTCAGGACTTAATATTATCTGCTCTTCGAGACAGGTGAAGCTATAAGAGACAGATGAAGTGGTTGAGTTTTTCTCTCCAACATAACATTGCCTTCTTCCCCACTTCTCTCTCAAGACTATTTCCTTCTATTTCTCTCCTCAGCCCTGTATTTTCTTATCACTCTGATAAACTATTTATAAAATCAATCTTAAAGCTTTCTTGAACAGCAAAAATGATGTGTAATGTATCAGTCTCTTGACCATGTACAAGCCTGAGCATTGAATCCACCATAGGGTAATCTCTACTGGCCATGAGCTCATACATCATGTCAAAATCCACTCAAAATAAACAGCTTTCTTGTAGAAGGGTAGTAAGGGTTGACATAGATCTCCATATCTAAATATAAGTTAAATATAACCATAGGAAATATATGCTTACCATGAAAATAATTGAGAGTAGAAACAAATTTAAAAGTACATGTAAAGTGGTCATGCAAAATGCACCTCCAGATAAAAAATTTCCTTAGTATACAGAAAACTCTATCATTTTAAGAAATATCATTGTCAAACTGTTAACATTTTTATATTATAATTAAGTTTTGTCATTTGCTTCCTAAAAAGAAATATCTAAGCATAACATTATTATATCAATGAAATAGTTACTTATTTCATAAACTACACTTTCCCAATCAAGAAGTGTGATGCCTCATTAATAAGTCATGTTTCACTGATAAACTTAAATGATCCAATAAAATGAAAATGCTATAAAATAGAAATATTTAGTATTTTATGGCTGAGACAGAGTGATTATTGTTATGCTGCAATTTGTCAAAATACACCAAAAGGAACAAAGTAAAAGGCGGTGAATTTATTTCCTTCTACTTCATATACACAGAGTGTCAAATCAAATGAACCCAAATAATTAAAGATGCCTACAATTTCAAATATCTTTAAGAGAACACTGGGGCACTTTTACCAATGTATAAACCTATATATATGTTTATATATATAGGTTTATTATTTGTTATATGAGGCATTTATTATTATTTATATATATATAAAAGTTATTGAGTGCTTACTCTACATCAGGCACTTTTGTATTAACTATACATTAGCATCTCTTTTTTTCTTTGTTTTTGTTTGTTTGTTTGTTTGTTTTCTGGTTATGGGGCTAAACCTGGTGCAGAAGTAATTCCTGGCTCTGCATTGAATCCCTCCTGGTAGTGCATGCTCAGGGGTCCTAATGGAATACTGAGGACCTAATTCAGGTTTGCCACATGCAAGACAAGTGCCCTACCAGCTATATTACCACCCAGCCCCTAGCATCTTCTTTTCACAATCAACATAATTTTTTTTATTAGTGAAACACCATGAGGTACAGTTGTAGATTTACAATTTTTTGTGCTTGGGTTTTGATTATACAATGATCAGATACCCTTCCCTCCACCAGTGCCCATTTTCCACCACCATGGATAATATCCCCCCACCCCCATCCCCCCATCCCCCCCCTGCCTCTGTGGCAGGGCAATCCCTTGTGTTCTCTCTCTCCTTTTGGGTATTGTGGTCTGCAAAAGAGGCATTGAGTGACAAACATGTTCAGTTCATAGTCTACTTTCGACATGCATCTCCCCTCCTGGGAGGATCCTCCAAACACCCTTTATTTGGTGCTCCCTTCTCTATCTGAGCTGCCCTTTCCCCTAGAATGCCTGGCTGGCCTCTAAGCTATGGAGTAATCCTCCTGGAGCTGATATCAGCTATTCTTGGGTATTAATCTCATATTTTGTTACTTTATATCCCCCAGATGAATGCAATCTTTCTATGTCTATCCCTCTCTTTCTGACTCATTTTGCTTAGCATGATACTTTCCAGACAATCAACATAATTTTATGTGGAATATAATTTTCATAGTTTTATTTCATAAATAGAAAATTTAAAGCATTTGGAAACTCAGTAACTGTACAAGGTAATGAAATACTTGATGAAGTTAAACACCATCACTCTGGATATTGGAGCTAAGAAGTTAAGTGCTAAGCTATAGCTGGGGGAAAAGAGTACTTTAGAAGGAAGGCCAGTTAGAGGGCCAGTTAGTAGATGGTAATTAAAGCTTAAAATGATGATTGATGCAGCTTAAATTCAAAAGATTTATGGGACATCTTATAGAGGAAGAATCAGATGATTTGAAACTAATGAGATATTAGGGGTAAGAAAAAGTTTATTAAATCACTGATATTTCAAGTTTAAGAACTTCGGTGGTGATACTAATTATCCTAGTAATTATCCTAGTAATTATAACTAGGTTATGGAGAAAGGTATTAAAGACATAAAACTGAAATTTCTTGAGGATATTTTCTGTACAAATAAAAGCTCAGAAGGTAAATATGCCTATGCCCTAAAACAGACTGTATGAATAATAATATAACTTGGGGAATATACATGTATAGAAAATATCTCTAGGGACTGAATCTTTAGAAGAATATATAATGAATGGGTAGAATAAGATAAATCACAGAAGAAAAATTTACCCGAGTTTATGAGAAAAGTAAGGAGAAATTCAGGAAAAATCAGAGTTTTAAAAACAAGGAAAAGAAAATTTTCCAACAAGAGGATATGTTCAAAAGTGTAAAATGCTGCAAAAGAATTAAGTTGGATGAATACTGAGAAGATGTCATTGTATTGTCAGGTAGAACACTTTGAAAAAGTAGTTTCATTAAATAGTAAGGACAGAAGACATATTACAAGCCACTGAAACCAGAGGAATATTACTTGAGATAAGAGATGATATACAACTCTTTCAAGACATTCATCCAGGAAGAAAATGTGAATGATAAACCAATTTTAGGGAGAGAATGGGGTCAAATCAAGACTTCTTAAGAAAATAACTCTTGAAGCACAGGTGTAGATAGAGATAACCAGTGGAAAGGGGAATTCAAAATAAAAGAATTGAAGAAATATATTACTTCCTTTCCTATGGAGATATAAGGGCAAGAATAAGAACACAAAAGTATAAAGGCAGAAGATGAGGACGTCAAAATTAATGCTTTTCAACCACCAGTTTGTGAAAAGACTTGACAGAGATAGTATCAGAATCATCCTGGAAACTTATTTAAAAGACTGATTCTGGACAGAGTATAAAGTACAGCAAAAGAACACATACCTCTCAAAGGGTGAGGCATTGGGTTGAATCTATGCACGCACACACTTACACCACACACGTGCACACACACACACACACACACACCATTCTCACCATCACCTAAAATACTGATTCTTGGGCATAGCTCTCAAAAATTACAATTCAGTAGGCCTTAGTTGAGGGCAAAACTCTGTACATTTAAACATCTGTTCAAGAAATACTGCTGTAAAACTGTGGAGAAATGGTTTTGAGTTAGCAAATTAATGCCTCCCTATCTTTGCATATGTAATGATTTCTTTGTGAGAATCACAAACAGTATAATTATCTCCATACAACACTTAAAAATACCAATATAATGACTTAACTAAAACAAAAGAAGGCTTTCATAATATAAAAATACGTAAATTTCACACATTTCTATTGTAAGTGAAAATTACAAAAGACATAAGTGTTGCAGTGAAGAGAAGCGGCTCCCACTAAAAACTGGATTCTTAGGGTGGATGGCAGTTATTTTTCAGGTCATCTGACTCATGATTATCTTGTCAAGTGTTGCAGGTGATTTGGGTAAAGTAGCAAGCAAGAAAAGTATCTTGAGAGAAGAGAGCTTCTACTTGCAGCTCAACCCACCCCAGTCACCTAGGAAAATGCCTGGGTTGGATTATGGATATCAGCTACAAGCATCTACATAACATTGGGCACTGATGCCCAACTAATCCCATGAGGCAAATGTCAAGCTGCTCCTGGAATTCACTTGATTTACATAGCATGGGATCTGACCCCTACTACCTGAATTCTAAAGGAGAAGGCATTCTGTTTAGATAGAAGAATATCTTTGCAGAAAAAGGAAAGAGT
Source organism: Sorex fumeus (assembly GCF_029834395.1). Classification (NCBI taxonomy): domain Eukaryota; kingdom Metazoa; phylum Chordata; class Mammalia; order Eulipotyphla; family Soricidae; genus Sorex; species Sorex fumeus. The sequence continues at coordinate 10,804,522 of NW_026606115.1, forward strand.
CCAAACTGTTGCCCAGGTTTTATATTATCATTATTTTTCATTTTCATTGTTTTTCCTGTCAATAAAGATTATCAGAAGAAGGAAAATAGAGAATTAAATTAATTTTATTTAGAAAAAGCAAGAAAAGACACATTGCTGGTTACAATATAGGCAGAGATAATGTGTTTGTCTGCGCAGGGTGTTTTATAGTAGGAGAGATTTCCCAAACTGCCCCACTAGGAGCTTTGGTTACAAGAGTTTGGTCAAAAGGGTTCCTGATCTTGACATAACCTTTTGTTTATTTTGGAATTTTTTCCCAGATAAAAATCACCCTTTTGGTGCTGGAGCTATAGTACAGCAGGTAGGGTGTTTGCCTTGCATGCAGACGACCCAGATTCGATTCCCAGCATCCTGCATGGTCCCCCTGAGTAGCTCCAGGAGTGATTCCTGAGAACATGAGCCAGGAGTAACCCCTGAGCATTGCCGGGTGTGACCCAAAAAGCAAAAAAAAAAAAAAATCACCCTTTTCTGGGTGGTGTCTCCATTTCTTTATATTGGTGAGGCCCTCATGTCTTTAGGGGCATATTTCAATGTTTTTCATTCTGAAAAGTCTGCTCTTTATTTGCCTGCAGCATAAGGAAGTAGGAAGGTGTTTGTATAATTTAAAGTGAGGATTCTTCTTTGGGAGACCTGAATGGCGTTCTCATCTTGTTTGTGTAGGGCCCAGGTCTCTGAGGCATATGTTAATGCAGGAAGAACAGTGGAATCAAAGAGATGTGCCCGGAGCCGGAGGTTCTTTGTCCTCTTAGCTATTTCTTCGACGTTCTTGAAGGCGTTCCAAGCCGCTCTCTTCCTCCTGCACAGCTCGGGTGCCAGGTCATTTCTCATGTTGACCTCTCGACCTAGGTACACATAGCTGTTGCATTCGGAGATGGTCGTTCCATTGAGAGCGAATGGGGCGTCAGGAACAAGGCTGTTTCTCATAAACATTGTCTTCGTAAGATTCAGCTGTAGTCCTACCTTTCCACACTCACGGTCAAAGTCGGCCAGCATTTGTGCCGCTTGGCTGATGTTTGGTGTTATTAAAACAATGTCATCAGCAAAGCGGAGGTGGTGTAGTTGCCGACCATCTATCTTCACTCCCATTCCTTCCCATTCCAGTCGTCGCATGATGTTCTCGAGGGTGGCACTGAAGAGTTTCGGTGAAATGGTATCACCCTGCCGCACCCCTCTCTTGACATCAACGATCACTTCTTTGTAGAATGGTGAGATCCTGGTAGTGAATCCGCAATACAGCTCACGGAGGATCCTGATGTATTGGGCTTGAATGCCCTGATTGGCTAGGGCTTCAATGACCGCTTCCGTCTCAACAGAATCAAAGGCCTTCTTTAAATCAATGAACGTTAAGCAGAGCGGCATCTTGAACTCCCGAGAAACCTCAATGAGCTTGGTTACCGTGTGGATATGGTCGATGGTGCTGAATCCTTTGCGGAACCCGGCTTGCTCGCATGGTTGTCCTTCATCTAGTGTTCTGCCAATCCTATTCAGGATGACTCGAGTGAACAGCTTGTAGATGACAGACAATAGGCAGATCGGGCGATAGTTGCCAATGTCATGGATGTCTCCCTTCTTGAACAGTAGTACGGTCCTGCTGGTTTTCCATTGGGACGGAACCTTGCATTCAGACAGGTAGCGAGTGAAGAGCCGAGCCAGTGTATTGATGAGTACTGACGGCAGGTTCTTCAGGTGTTCAGGTCTGACCTTGTCTGGGCCGGGTGCTGTTTGCTTCTTTACCAACGAAATGGCGTGTCGGATTTCGGAAGGGAGAACGTTAGGAACGACATACCCATCCTGTGGAATTTGGTATGTCGGCAAGTGGACATGACTATCGAAGAGATTTGAGTAGAAGTCATGGATAATCTTCTCCATTGCCATTCTGGAGGATGTGATGGATCCATCAGGACGTCGGAGGGCAGTCATCTTGGTCTTATAGTTGGCGAAGGACAGGTGGGCGTTACGAATACTTTTCCCGGCTTCTGCCGCATCTACCAGTACTTCTGCTCTTCTCTCTTTGAGGTCTTCCTTGATCGCATCTCTGCACTGCTTTGCAAGCTCGGACGTTAGCTTGCGGTTGCCTGAGGCATGCGCCAAACCACGCTGGCGAATTAGCTCAAGAGTTTTCGAAGATAGGCGACTTTTTGTGGCTATCTCTCTCTTGGCGTTCCTCGCACATTCATGGAGGTGCTGAACCAGTCGATCGTATTCCTCGTCAATGTTGTCAACAATGGCATCTTCCCATGTTGCCGCAATAGTACCAAAGAGTTCCCAGTTGGTGGTCATTCTGGGAGTTCTCTTTTTGAACTTTGCAGCCCTTTCTCCCCGCTCTGTGAAGTAGAATTTTGCACGAAGGAGACGGTGGTCCGATCCCGTTCGAAATTTTGGGACAACAGCGACATCAGTCAGGCAAAACCGTCGATTGAATATGATGTGGTCTATTTCGTTGTGGAATCGTCCACCGGGAGACTCGCATGTCCATCGTTTAGATTCTGCCTTCTGGAACTGTGAGTTACCATGAATGGTCTTGGTCGACATGATGAACTCAGACAGTCTCTCACCCTGTTCGTTCCATTCTAGGCCATGGGTCCCGATGTGAAGTTCTTCAGCTGATCTTCTCGGTCCTATCTTGGCATTAAAATCACCCACAATGATCTTGTAGAAGGTGTGGTCTTCTTTATAGAACTTCTCTAGCTCCATGTAGAACTTCTCGATTTCTCTTTCATCATAATGAGATGTTGGTGCGTAGACAACGAAGATAGAAACTGCAGGCAGTGAGCCACATCTATTCAAATGTAAACGTCCGATTCGGGTTGTTAGGCATTCGAATGAATCAATGCTCTTGGCCAAGTTTGTGTTGACAAGGACACCGACGCCTCCAACACCTCTTTTATCGCATGTTCCGAGGAACAATTCTTCTCCGGTGTCGAAAACGGCATGGTGAGATTCGTGCCTTCTTGTCTCGGTCAGACCAATGATGTCGTACTTGATCATTCGCGCTTGTACCATCAGGTCCTCGATGGATGCATCTGATGCTAACGTACGTGCATTGAAAGTACAGACGATCATTTTTGTCTTCCTTCGTTGTGGCAGCCTAGGTCGGCCTTGAGATTTTGTTGGCCTCTCCTTTCTCATCCTTCTCAGTGCTGCCTTGTCGGTGAAGCCTTCAGGGTCAGGTGAATGAGACCAGTTGTAGTTACTGGTTTTGATATATCGAATACACAGCGGATAGCTTGCCAGGCTCTTCCGTGCGGGCGAAATACTCTCGGTAGCTTGTATCACGTTTCACTCAAATGAGAGAACGAATCCGGAGTTCTGACATCCGTCGACGATCAAGGATCAGGGACGCTGTCTCATATGCCAAGGTGTCGAAAATCAGATGGGCTGGTCACGTAATGAGATTTAAAGACGACCGTTGGACTAGAGCTGTTACTGATTGGATTCCACGGGATGTCAAGAGACCGCGTGGCCGCCCACCTACCAGATGGTCAGACTTCTTTGTCAAGATCATGAACGATCGGTTTGAGGCCCTCCATGTTCCCGGAGCGAAGAGATGCCATTGGGCTACACTAGCACGCGACAGGGACAAATGGAGACGTTACTGGCGCCCGCTCGAGCAAATCGACGACTAACGGGAAGTTAAGTGATTAAGTGAAAGTGAGGATGCTAAGCGTCGAGAAAAATGACTTAAGAGGCTGGAATAAATGTTTTGCATGCAAAATGACAAGGTTCAGTAGCTGTCACTTGATCACTTGATTTCCTGTTATTCATCGATTTGCTCAAGCGGGCACCAGTAATGTCTCCATTTGTCCCTGTTGCATGATAGTATAGCCCAATGCCATTTGTTCATTCTAGGAAAATGAAGAGCCTCAAACCGGTTGTCCAGGGTCTTGATGAAGAAGTCTGACCATCTGGTAGGTGAGCGGCCATGCAGTCTTTTGTCGTCCATTGGAATCCGGTCGGTAACGGCTCTAGTCCAGCGGTCATCTCCAAATCTCATTACGTGTCCAGCCCATCTGATTTTTGACACCTTGGCCAGGAGACAGCTTCCCTGATTCTTGATCATGGACGGAGGTCAGAACTCCATATTCTTTCTCTCATTTGAGTGAAACGTGATACTCCAAGCAGAGCTCTTTCAATTCCTATTTGGGAGACCCGAATAGCGTTCTCATCCCGTTTTCGTAGGGCCCAGGTCTCTGAGGTGTATGTTAATGCAGGAAGAATAGTGGAATCGAAGAGATGTGCCCGGAGCCGGAGGTTCTTCATCCTCTTAGCTATTTCTTTGACACTCTTGAAGGCGTTCCAAACCACTCTTCCTCCTGCACAAATCAGGTGCCAGGTCATTTGTCATATTGACTTCTCGACCTAGGTATACATAACTGTTGGCATTTGGAGATGCTTGTTCCATTGAGAGCGAATGGAGTGTCAGGAATGGACTATTTCTCATAAACATTGTCTTCGTGAGATTCAGCTGTAGTCCAACCTTTCCACACTCACAGTCGAAGTCGGCCAGCATTTGTGCTGCTTGGCTAATGTTTGGTGTTATTAGAACGATGTCATCAGCAAAGCAGAGGTGGTGTAGTATTTGTCACTGCATTGCTTAATCTCAGTTCCTTAGCAATGAGCTAGCAGTAACACCTGAGAACCACTAAAACGTTAAATGATAAAATGAAGAAGTTTGTATTTAAGATAAGATGAAATTGAGTATTCACTGCTTTTTCATTTATATTTAGCATTTCAGAATAGTTTTTTGAAATGTAAAGAGAGAAATACAATAAATGCAACAGAAAATGCCATGCATATCTCAATTATCAGTGCAAATTATTACAAATGTGTTAACAACTCAATATCATTAGTGGACATTTAGCACTTCACTAATGATGTGATTGACAGAAATTATAAACCAAAGATGAAATTGTGAAAAAAACAGAATGCTATTCCCTTGATCTACATAGAATTTCATTTCTGTGTAATAAACACACAGCAGAGTGGTACAAAATCACTTTGAATTTATATAGAAATAGAGCTCTATACTCTTCACAGAATATATTATGCTTTTCTTTTTTTCTTTCTGGGTCACACCCAGCAATGCTCATATTTCCTCCTCACTCTGAACTCAGGAAATCACTCCTGGTGATGCTCGGGGGACCATATGAGATGCTGGGAATCAACCTAGGTTGGCTACTTGTAAGGCAAACTCCCTACCCGCTGTGTTATTGCTCCAGCCCTCTATTATGCTTTACTTGACTTAAATGCTTTATGAATTGGAGCAGTTGAAAAGCATATGGAATGTAGGAAATTTTTTCATCATATGGGCTTGTCTGATGTATTATAGGGTATCTAATATCCCTGGACCTTACCATCAAATTCAGTACTATTGTCTCAGATCCCACAGATAAGGAAGAAAGTTTTTTTTTAAAGTAATCCCTGGAAATATTTTTTTCCTTGAGTAATAAAACCAAGGTATGATTAAAAGAAGTTGCCTAGTCACCGGTACTAAAATCCTCTGAAGATATGAAGACCATATCCTTTTGATATGTAAATATTGAGCTCTTTGGAGATGGAGAAATTGAGGCAGCACCAAGAAACAAGTGGATTGCTTTAAAAGGAAGAAGTTTCAAAAGAAACTGAAGGTCATGATAAAACACAAAAGAATATTAAAATACTATCAAGAATCCAAGACTCTTAACAATACCCTGGGAACAAACTTTGGACAACACTCCTGACAACAGTACAGGAAAATCCCTGTTCTTGCCCAACTCCTGTCTTAACTTTAAACCCAATGAAAAGTGCTCATCCACCCCCACCCCACCCCCAGGTATGATCCTACATTTCAATCCCACTGAAAAATGCTTCAGTGGGAGGATTCATGATCTTTTTACTTTCTTTCTATTATCTTAAATAAAATGTTTTCCTAATTTGGCCTTTTCATATTTTCTCCTGCTTCCCGTCCTGGATGCTTGAAGATAAAAATCTGAGTACACTATATCACCATCTACCATGCACTGGTTTCAACAGCAACAACAACAAAATCACACTTATTCACTTCTAAAACACCCCCTTGAGAATAATACTGCCCAACTGAGTGATTCCTGATTAAAAAGAAGATAACTCAATAGGGTAAGTTAACATCAATAACCTGGACCCCAAAAAATGTGGGAAATTAATTTATCTTAAGGAATAGAATTTGAGAGCTTGTCATGAACTAGAGAAAATTCTGTTTGTTTGCTTTGAGGCCAAAGCCAGAAGTGCTCAGGCTTAGTCCTGGCTCTGTGCGTAGGGATCTCTCTATGCTTCAGGGAACCATATGCATGATAGGTCTTGAACCACCCTAACAAGCAGTTAGGGTGCACTGTAGACTTAGTGTACCCTAACTGCTGCACTAAGTCTCTAGCCCTACTTTTTTCAGGTACCCTGAATAAAAAAGCTTTAACATATGCATTTATGTTTTTAAAATATTTTCAAGTTTGTACCAGCAAATGCATTTATTTTTTAAATAAATTAGTTTAACATGTAACACAAAGCTAACCTTTATGTAGCTTTCTGTTACCATTGCCCTTTATTTTATATTGTTATATTAAGTATTTTTTTATTTAGTCATGGTGAAACTCCAAAGTTATTCATTGTTGAGTTTCAGGCATACACTCTTTTAACACAACTCCCTTCACCAGGGTCCACTTCCTTCCGCCAGTGTCCCCAAGCCATTTGCCTACTACCAACCAGACTCCTTCTATACAAACAGTATAAATAAAAATGGTTGCTTTTTATTAAAAAGCAATCAATAAGCCTAAGAATTTACCACTGACCCAGTTTCTAAGCTTTATCATTGAACCAGTTTCTAAGCGCCAACCAAAAATGAGCTTTACAAAATAGAGTTTGATAACTCACCAATGTTATACTCAAATAGATTAAAATTAAACATTTCAGGGTACGTAAATATAAGTGTAATATTTTTGTCAAATGTTTATTTCATAGATGTGTTGAGTGTTTTTCTTTTTGTGTGTGTGTAAAAGAGAGAGACAGAGAGACGAGAATATTAGAGGAACTTATCTAACAACACTGTAGCAACCCAACATAGTGATTTTATTGGGTGTACTGATACAAGAATTTGGTTATGATTACATGAGATTATATATATTTTTTATTTTGCTGGCTGACATTTAGAAGAACTACAATTTTTATTTTAATTATTACCAACATATGGGATTTGCTTGGTAAACTATCAAAATATAATATATAAACGTCATGTGTTTAAATACATATCATTTTTTTCTAGAGTAAGTTTTTGAAACATCTGAATCCAATATAATTTGTATTTGTTTTATATTGCAATGTAATGAACACGTAAATAATTTGTAACTTTAAAAATGTAGCTTAAGGGGCTGGAGCAATAGCACAGCGGGTAGGGCGTTTGCCTTACACGTGGCCAACCCGGGTTCGAGTCCCAGCATTCCATATGCTCCCCTGAGCACTGCCATGAGTAATTCCTGAGTGCAGAGCCAGGAGTAACCCCTGTGCAACGCCGGGTATGACCCCAAAAGCAAAAAATCTAGCTTAAATATTCAATATCTCATAATGTTTCTGAGAATCAGAAATTTGGAATCACTTTAATTTCATGGTTTTGTTATAGTCTCTCATAGGTGCAAGCATAACTATGACCAGGAAAATGTGCTCTCCAGAGGAACTAATGTAAAACTTGCAATCACATTTAAATGATCATGAACAGATTTCAGTTTCTTTCATACATGGGCTTCTCCATAGGCCTGTTCATGACAAGGATTCCTCCAACCACAAGAGCATGTGATATAAGATAAACAGAAAGACAAAGACAGAGAAAGCTAAAGACAGAAGACACTACCTTGTATAACAATATCTGGAGTGACATAGTATGACTTCTGCCATATGTCACTGAATTGAACTCTGACACTATGAAACGGGACTACCCAAGTGTGTAAATAACAGTAAACAGGTATTATCACTTGAAACATTTTTAAGTTTTCTTTTAAACTGTGGTCTTATGACTTACATTAGCATGAAATAATTGTTTTATACTCTTGGTCCTGTTATACCAATCTCTCCACCAGTATGCCAGGATCTCTCCTGCATTGTCCTATGGCCTCTTCCAACCACCCCATTAGTTGTAATTGTTAAGACTAGCTATCACAATGTTTACAAAGAGTTTACAATCTCCAGCTAAAATTTTTATATAACTGTAAGCTTTTAGTCGTGTATGTGGAACTTTTGACTGAGTTATTAAAATTAATTGAAGAGTCATCAAATTTAATGATACATGGCACTAAATGAATCATACTTAGCCAACAGAGAAATTTTTCACAGTTCTGGAGTGGGCAGGGCACTTGCCTTGTACACAGTCAAACAGGTTCAATCCCTGGCTTCCCATATAGTCCCGTGAGGCTGCCAGGAATGTTCTCTGAGCACAGATCCATGAGTAATCCCTGAGCACAGCAGGTTATGGCCCCCAAACCAAAACCAAACAAAAGTTTTGCATAATATAGGGCTGGAGCAATAGCACAGCTTTTGCCTTGCACGTGGCTGGCCTGGCCGAGCTGGGTTCAATTCCTCCACCCCTCTCAGAGAGTCCAGCAAGCTACTAAGAGTATCTCACCCACATGCCAAAGCCTGGGAAGCTACCCGTGAGGTATTCAATATGTCAAACACAGTAACAACAAGTCTGAAAATGGAGACATTACTGGGCCCGCTTGAGCAAATCAATGAACAATGGTAGAACAGTGCAGTGCAGTGCTAATATAGGAATGCTATCTATACTTCAAAAATTCAACTACAGAAAGGATTTTTTAAATGTATGCCTATGTTTTCTATAATACTATAGTTTTATCTATAGAAAAATTATCTCTTCTAGATATCTTTTTACATTTTATATTTAAAGACAATCACTCTTGGGGGCTGGAGTGATAGCACAGCGGGTAGGGCATTTGCCTTGCACGTGGCCAACCCATGTTCGATTCCCAGCATCCCATATGCTCCCCTGAGCACCGCCAGGAGTAATTCCTGAGTGTATGAGCCAGGAGTAACCCCTGTGCATTGCCGGGTGTGACCTCCCCCCAAAATAAAGATAATCACTCTTTCTGAGTCATAAAATCAGATAATAATACAAGGTTAAGACTTCAAAGTAAAAATCAATAAGGATTTCACATTTGCATAAACCTTTTCAAAGATAATGAAAGTACAATATGAAATGTCAATATTCTTAATGTCAGAAATGTTATGCATCATAGAAATAAATTAAAATAATTACAAAGTAATTACAAAAGATTTTAAACATAATATTAAAATGAATTTCCTTATTTAAATGTTAATAAGGATAGCCAAACTCAAAGTGCAAGATCAATGCTCCTTTCTTATTAGAAAGCACTTACTTCCAAGATACCATCTGACCTAATAAAATACTTCTATCTAGCTTTAGATTTGACTTTTCTAATAATGTAATATTCATCTTGTCCTCACTGTCACTGTCACTGTCCTCCTGTTGTTCATGAATTTGCTCCAGCGGGCCCAGTAACGTTTCCATCGTGAGACTTGTTACTGTGTTTGGCATATCGAATATGTCACGGGGAGCTTGCCAGGCTTTGCCATGCAGGCGAGATACTCTCGGTAGCTTGCTGGGCTCTCTGAGAGGGGCGGAAGAATCGAACTCGGGTCGGCCATATTGGCTGTGTGCAAGGCAAACGCCCTACCGCTGTGCTATCGCTCCAGCCCATTTTGTCCTCAATATTAATTATTATATTTTTCAAACTGGCTTTGAGTTCATTCATATTTCTTAAAAATTTAGGTTAAATAGGGATGTTTCCAGTTCAATAAGTTAAGTTAGACTTTATAATAGACTCTCACCTTCCCATCAGACCTTTTTCCTTCCTTTTCCTCTTGCTTACACTTGTACTCTTTACTCTCTCATTGAACATTAGCCTTATGAATATACTTCTCACATTCACACTGAGACATAAATAACTGAAAAGAATTTTAAAGTTCCACATACCAAAATAAATAAATAAAATTTCTATAAGCTTAACCCAAACATAGTGTGTATTTCTTAAAAGAAGCCTTGCAAACTGCCTAGTACAATCTATGACACAAAGACAGGAGCTTAATAATTGTGAGTTATATTTTATAGAAGCTTTGTTCTTGACTGCTCTTATACATTAAAGTTACTAATATTAACTCTCACTTTTAAAGAAATACTAACTTCTTTCTAGTTCCCTTGCTTAGCAGAATTATATATGCAGTGCCTAAGCTAAATATCACAACTGTTATTTTTAATAATATTAAATTACAATACTGTTTTTTATCACTGTATCACTGTATGACTGCCATAGTGTTGTTCATTGATTTACTCGAGCGGGCACCAGTAACATCTTCATTTGTCCCATCCCTGAGATTATAGCAGTCTCTCCTTACTCATCTTTCCCAACAAAACTGCCATATTGGAGGCTCTTTCAGGGTCAGGAGAATGAGATCCATTATTGCTACTGTTTTTGGCATATTGAATATGCCACGGGTAGCTTGCCAGGCTCTGCCGTGTGGGCGGGATATATATATATATATATATATATATATATATATATATATATATATCCCTCTGTGATTTGTGGCCTATTGTCTGAACTCTGTCAAATGGTAATTATGGAAAATTGGTAGGGTAGGGAATGTCTTATGATGTGTCATGTGGCCGTGAAAGCAGAAATATGTTCACTCATATGTAGACTTGGCCCGAGACTGTGGAAAGAGGCCTGCAGCATGGCAGCAGTTGGGTGGCGGAGGTTGGCGCCAGAGCTAGGCTCCTTGGGGTGGGGAGGGCTCTCACCCACCTCCCTCTGGGGTTCCCTGAGTGAAAACAGCCTGGTGTGTGGAGTCCGGTGGTATGGTTATGGGGGTCTCATTTTATGCTCCCTTTTGGGAGAAGTAGCAGTGAGTTCTGGAGGGTGGCTGATCAGGAGATTTTCTGGGCGGCAGGAGGTGACTTATGGGTGTGACACCCGAGTCTTGAGAGATTGGATTATATATTATCCTTATTTTACAAATGATGAAACTGAAATCCAGGCTTGCTACAGGAGTTTACTTGTGACACCGAAGTCAAAATGAAGACTTGTTGACTCCTGGATCTATTTTATAACTGCACTATAACTATCCTACAAAATTTGAGACATTTACTACTTCTTGGCTGTCTCTCCCTATTTCCTACAAGCATTTAGATTCAACATAACACCACACAAAATATATTATAACTAGAGCTAACCATATACACTATATGACATTTTTTAAAATTTTGCCATTTTTCCATTACAAATCACTCTGTACTTTAAGTTCCCAAATGAACTTGCACTGACATTCTAATTCAAGATCTGTTATTGTATCCATTTAATTGTTAGATCAGTTAACACCTTTCCTCAGAGGAAAATAGAGGCAAAATTATCTAGGCAGCACATGACCACATATCTATTGCTATTTACTAGGCCCATATGACTAATTTTGGTCAGCATGATGTGTATCAATGTTATGTGTATAAATTTTGTGTTATGCAAAATCACAATGTTGTGTGTGATCTCCAATGTATTAAAATCAACAACAACAATCAGTCTCATTTTCCCTTAAGCTTGAACATGAGATACTTGAGACTCAACTTTAATCATGCTGATAAGGACAGCTCTTTGAATTACTGTAAACTGCCAAACATAATTTTAGATTTGGGGGAGTTCATAGTGTCTTTAAAAAATTATTCAGTTCTGATGTTGTAACACAAAAGCAATCATAGACTATATGTACACAAATGTGCATAACATTATTCCAATTAAAACTTCATAAAACAGAAATGGTTGGATGGTCATATTTGACCCCAAGTACAAGTTGCGATATGAGTGGGGGGGAAAGATCTCTAGCCATTGGCAGGGATGTAAATTGGTACAGTTTCTATGGAAAAAAGAGTCAGTTTCAATGGAAAAAGAGTCAGGATTTCTAAAAATATATAAAAGTAGAACTATAGTATTACTATGAATCTATCCTTTGGCAATGATGGAGGGATATTGGCATTTTGTAATAGATATGGTATAGTAACATTGCAGTCCAGAAAAAAATAAAATGCACTCTCTAGTAAAACGATTTATCTCAATTAGAAAATAACAAAAATGGAAATACTATATAATATACTCTTAGATATTTAGGCACAGCTATTATAAAAGTTATAAAAGTAATTTCAAAGGATATTTCCTACACTGCATCAGTAGCAACATTATTTACTGTAAATTCACAATACACAGAATTAACCCCGCACAGCAGGTAGGGCGTTTGCCTTGCATGCAATCAACCAACCCAAGTTCGATTTCTCCTCCCCTCTCAGAGAGCCCTGAAAGCTACCGAGATTATCTCGCCTGCACAGCAAAGCCTGGCAAGCTACTCATTAACGTATTCGATATGCCAAAAACAGTAACAAGAAGTCTCATAATTTGTTGTGAGATGTTACTGGTGCCCACTCGAGCAAATCGATGAACAACGGAAGGACAGTGCTACAGTGCTACAGTTCATCAACAGATGAATGGGTAAAGAGAGTTGAGGAAATAACCAAAAGGGCCAGAGCGTATGCTTTTCATACAGAGGTCCCAAGCTCTATCCCAAGCTTGGATAGTATTCCTTATTTTAAAAGTTAATATTTATTTATTTATTTTGCTTTTTTGGTCACACCCAGCGATGCACAGGGGTTACTCTTGGTTCATGCACTCAGGAATTACTCCTGGACATGCTCAAGGGACCATATGGAATGCTGGGAATCTAACCTGGGTTGGGCCGTGTGCAAAGCAAATGCCCTACCCGCTGTGCTATCACTACAGCCCCCATAATATTTATTTTTAATTAAATCACAGAGAGGTACACAGTTACAAAGTTGTTCGTGATTGGATTTCAGTCATACCATGATCCAACACCCATCCCTTCAGCAATGTACATCTTCCGCAACCAATGTCCTCAGTCTCCCTCCCTCCTCCTCTCTATGACAGACACACTTCTTTCTCTCTCTCTCACCTTCTTCCACCTTCTCCCCGAGCTCTAGGTCACTGAGTGTAACCTTAGTAGCCTTGGTAGCTCTCAGCACAACCTACTAGAGCACTGAGAAAGCCTATATGGCTGGACCACATATTTCTGATAGTAATTTCAAGGCCTCTATGAGCACTATTTGAGATCCTCTACACCTCTAAAATAGAACTTTGTATATATTACAAACCAAGTCTCTTACTCTTATAAAGATAAAAATGTGCCTTTGGAGAAAAGATGGATTGAATCTGAGGTGATTATGCTAACTAAAATTAGTGAGGAAGTGAAAAACAATCTTAATGGCTTCACTCATGTTGAATATGAATGCCAAAAGCAAACCACCAAAAAATAAATAATACTTTCTAGACTCTTTGAAACTATGGTAACTATCAGAGAAAAAAGTGGAGTTGGGAGAATAATAAGTAAAGGGGTTTTTAGGAAGCAATTGGAACTTCAGTGGTGGTTGCAGCAAATTCTATATGCATATAGAAACTCCATAGAGTTTTATGTTAAATGAAAACAAATATTAACAATAACAACAGACATATAATATATACCTATACCGTTGAGCTAAATTTTAGGATAACTAAAGGGCTTAATAGATTTTTATCCAGAGTAGTTGTACAAATTTTCAATACTCACAAAGAAAAAAAATGTTCAACAGCATTAGTCACTAGGAAATGTAAATTTAAGTACAATGGTATATCAGACCATGCCTACTAATATGGCAATATTAACAAAATGGATAAGAAGTGCTTACAAAGTTGTAGAGAAATTAAAACCCTCATATACAGTGCAGGTGGAAATGAAATAATGGAGCTACTTTGGGAAACAGTTGTTTTTCAAATGTTTAACAGATTCATATGGCCAGCAGTTCAACAGTTAAACTAACACAAAAGAGAAACAAAAGCATATAATTTATAGAAGAACAGGTAAATGATTGTCTACATCAACATTATTTACAATAGTCCCAAACTAGAAACAACCCAACATCTTTCAATCTTTCAATAGGTGCATATTTAACCGCACTGTAATACATCCATCCATGGCATAACAGTAGTAAAAAGCAGCAATACATGAAGAAACTTGTAGAGTATCAAAGGAATTATGCCAAGTGAAAGTAGAAAATATCAATTGTACACTGTAAAATACTACGTGTTTGATATTCTTGTAAAGACAAAAATCAATAACTAAAGAGAAAATATTATTGATTGTCAAAGGAATTTGTTAGGATTAATAGTAATATAAAATATACCATAGGTAACTTTATGAAATGATCGAACAATTGTTTCAGGTTGTGTTGGTAGCTGCATATATTAAAACTATACACCAGCTAAAAGTAAAGGACCAAACAGGATAGCCTCTCAGTATCTGTATTACAAATCATAATGCCCAAAAGTAGAGAGAAAGTATGGGGTAAATTGTCCTGGGGGTAGGGGGAGTGGCTGGGGGGAGATACTGTGGACATTGATAGTAGAAAATGTGCACTGGTGGAGGGATGGGTGTTCAAACCTTATATGACTTAAACTCAAACATGAAAGCTTTCTAACTGTATCTCATGGTGAGTTCATTTAAAAAATTTAAATAAAAATAAAAATAAAACTACACATCAAAAGGAAATTTTCTTTATGATTATTTTAAATAAAAATATATATTAAAGCATGTTTAATATTAATGATTTACTGTATAAGATGAGATTCAATATTAATACTTAATGTTTTGCAACCATAAAAGCAGTAAGTGGGTTATGAAAGACATTTACTTTCCTCATTTAAAATATTATAGAGAGCCTGGAGTGATATCGCAGGAGGTAAGATGCTTTCCCTGCATGCAAGTCACTCAGGTCTTATCCCCAGCAACACATATGGTCCCGCTGAGTACCTTCAAGAGTACTGCCTGAACACAAAGCCAGTAGAAAGCCCTGAGCACTACCCAGTGTGACACAGTCCACCAACTCCCAGGTAAATAATAAAACATTATAGAATCTCAAGGACACATCTTACAAGCTCTCTATGTGTATAGTATTCACCATATCCACCAGCAAAATAGAAGTTATTCATAATATTCTAAGTTTTAAATTAAATTACCAAACAATGCTTTAACAACATTTCATTTTTTTCTCAAAGGGAATTGAAAAAAGTAAACCAAGATTTTAATCTGTTACCTCATAGGAATCTAGATGTTTCAAATTTTACTCTATTTCACGGCAAGACAGATCAAACAAGAGGTATAACAGTTGCCTACTATAGTTTGAATTCCCAGTGTGGAAATATGGTACCCTCATTGCCAATAAGATCACAGCTGATCACCAAATTAAGAATTACATCTGAGAACCTCTGGCTGTGGGAAGGGAAGGAAGGAAAGAAGGAAGGAAAGAAGGAAGGAAAGAAGGAAGGAAGGAAGGAAGGAAGGAAGGAAGGAAGGAAGGAAGGAAGATTTGCATAGAGAAACTAAAATATATGAATGTATAAAGTGTTGACATCTGGATATCAAAATTAAACAATAAGATTCTACTTATGGATATAAATATTTTAAAAGGGTAAAAATTATAGAGGTGACAATACATGAACTAAATAAAGAGTAGGTAGAAGTATATTTTTAAAAAGCATAAAAATTTGACATTAAAAAATTCCTCTCCTAGCGTCCCCCAACCCACACCCATGTAAATCAAACATCAATACAGGATTTTTAGAGAATATCAATTTGTTTTCAGTCTTTATTGATTGCTTTGTTTTTGTTATTAGAGTCACCATGATTTACAACACTGTTAGTGACAGGGTTTTGTGTATACAATGTTCCAACCCTCTACCACAGTGTGCACTACTCTCCACCATTGTTCACACCCTCTACCACAATGTCTCCCTGCCTTGGTAAACTCAGTTCTATAGACCAATTCTCAGGTTCTGTTGGTTTTGGATATTGCTATCATATTATTTGAATATTTTATTGAGGATAGTTTATGACGGTAAGTCTTAGCTATTGACACAGAACTCTTGTTTATGCTTGTTGAAAGAGACAATTCTAGCTTCCACCTGCTTACTCATTAAGATTACAGAACAGATACATTTTGTAGTGGCTGAGTATTATATGTAAAGAAAGCATCCAGATTCCCTCTTTCATTGTGACAAGCCTTTTCTACTGTTTATAAAGTTACATAATGAAATCTTTTGGAATGACTTGAAAATTCCATATGCATTCTTTTTAACTGTGGTTAGACAAAACCATTACTCTTTATTATTGCTATCATGATTATTATTAAGGCATCATGGTTAACAATAGTGTTAATATTTATGCTTTTGGCATACAAAGTTACTGTACAATCATCAAAGTACCAATCTACCCACCAATTTCCCTATGTCTCTCACAGTCTGCTCTAACCCTCATCCTACTCCTGGTTAATAACCTCTTTATTTTCTAAGATTCCAAGGAGTTGTTTTCACTGGGTATTGTCTGTTCTCTTGCTTTGTTGCTTTACACCATATAGAAGTGAGATCATCTGCCATTTGCTCTTCTTCCTCTGACTTATTTTGTTTAATATTACACTTTTTAGTAAAAGGAAAGATTTTATCTTTTATTATAGCTGTGTATCATTCCATTATATACGTACACCATAAGCCCTTTTTCCACACATCTGTCATTGAGCATTTGAGTAGTTTACAGATTTGGATAATTTGTAATACCACTGTAATCAACATATTTATGCATACATCTTTTTAGTTAGTGTTTTTGTGTTATTGAGGCAGATATGAAGTAGTAGAATCTCCAGATAATACAGTGGTGCTATTTTCAATATTTTGAGAAGTCTCCATGTTGTTTTCCACAAAGGTCAAACCAAAAGACAGTCCCATTAACAATAAATGAGGGTTCTACTATTAAAGTAGTGTCAGATGTTTCCAGGGGGGTTTTGATATAGACCATTCTCACTTTTATGAGATGATATTGTAATTTTTATTTGCATTTCCCTGAAAATGATACACGTTTCCAATGTCTGTTGGATACATCCTTTAAGGAATGATCTGTTCATCTCCTCTCTCAGACTTTTTTGCTCTTTGTGTTGTTTTCGCTGAATTTTGTGAGTGTAATATATATATGTATATAGATAGATATATAGATATAGATATAGATATCTGATTCTGGCAATTTTCCAGACAGATTGTGTGTCAATATTTTCTTCCGTTCAGTAAGGTATGTTTTAATTTTAGCTATAGGAAGCACTGTATTTAAGCACTGTATATAGGCACACGACCTCTTATTGTCTAGTTCTGGCTCTCAAGGAACACGGCAGGCTACCGAGAGTATCCTGCCCGCATATATGCCTGACTGGGAACACCTGTAAAGGTGATTAGAGGCTTCCCCAAAAGTCTCCATTCCTCTCGGAGAGCCCAGCAAGATACTTAGAGTATCCCACCAGCACAGCAGGGCCTGGAAACCTACCCGGGTGTACCTGATATGCCAAAAACAGTAACAATGATGGTCCTCATTCCCCTGACCCTGAAAGAGCCTCCAATATGCCATCGGGCTACACTAGCATGTGACAGGGACGGATGGAGACATTATTGGCTCCTGCTCAAGCAAATTGATGAACAGCAGGATGATGTGATAGTGATAGTGATAGTAATAGTGATAGGAAGCACTGTAGCACTGTAGCACTGTCCTCACATTATTCATCGATTTGCTCGAGCTGGCACCAGCAATGTCTCCATCGTGAGACTTGTTGTTACTGTGTTTGGCATATCAAAAACGCCACGGGGAACTTGCTAGGCTTTGCTGTGCGGGCAAGATACTCTAGATAGCTTGCTGGGCTCTCGGAGAGGGGTAGAGGAATCAAACTCGGGTCGGTTATGTTGGCCGCTTGCACGGCAAACACCCCATCCACTGTGCTATCGCTCCAGCCTGGCATGCGTGATATACTGGGGGTTTGGGTGGTGAAAAATGGACACTGGTGAAGGGACGGGTGTTTCATTGTATGACCAAGACTTCAACCCAAAAGCTTTGCATCTGCTCTCACGGTGATTCAAAAATAAAGGGGAAAGAAAGGTAAGGTGGAGTTTATGTCCAACTCAATCAGCCTAATCAATGGCTCAATAAATAGCAATACTCCTACATAAAAAATTAAAAAATAAATTCTAAACATATATACAAACAAACAACACTGTCCTCCTGTTGTTAATCGATTTGCTCGAGTGGGCCCAGTAACTTCTCCGTCATGAGACTTGTTGTTACTGTGTTTGGCATATCAAACACGTCACGGGTAGCTTGCCAGGCTTTGCCGTGCGGGCGAGATAATCTTGGTAGCTCACCGGGCTCTCCAAGAGGGGTGGAGGAATCAAACCCGGCTCCGCCAAGCTGGCTGCGCACAAGGCAAACGCCATACTGCTGTGCTATCACTCCAGCCACAAACATATAAACAATAAAAATAATTATACAGAGAGCTGAGCACAATGATGATGACTGTTGCATTGGGATTATGTGCATGAGAAACATTATTAACAATATTATAAACCACAGAATCTCAATCAGTCAATTTTTTTTATCATTTTTTTTATTAGTGAAACACCATGAAGTACACTTATAGACTTATAAATTTTTGTGCTTGGGTTTCAGTTATACAATGATCAAGTACCCATCCCTCCACCAGTGCCCATCCTCCCCCACCACGGGTCCTAGCATCCCTCCCACCCCCCATCCTCCCCCCCCCCCGTCCCACCCTGCCGCTGTGGCAGGGCATTCCTCCCTGTTCTCTCTCTCTTCTTTTGGGTACTGTGTTTTGCCAGAGAGGCATTGAGTGGCAGTCATGTTTGGTCTATAGACCACTTTTAGAATGTCTCTCCCACCCTGGGAGGGTCTTCACAACACCCTTTATTTGGTGCTCTCTTCTCTATCTGAGCTTCCTTCTCACCTAGCACATGTGGCTGGCCTTCAAGTCATGGAGCAAAATTCCTGGTACTAATCTGAGCCCTTCCTGGGTGTTAGTCTCCCGTTTTGTTGCTTTATGTTCCCCAGATGAATGCAATCTTTCTGTGTCTATCCCGCTCTTTCTGACTCATTTCGCTTAACATGATACTTTCCATGTAGTACCACTTGTATGTAAATTTCATAACTTCATCTTTTCTAACAGCTACATAGTACTCCATTGTGTAAATGTACCAAAGCTTCTTTAACCAGTCATCTGTTCTCGGGCACTCAGGTTTTTTCCAGATTTTGGCTATTGTAAAGAGTGCTGCAATGAACAAACAATCAAAAAATGGGGCGAGGAAATGAACAGAAACTTTCGCAAAGAAGAAATCCGAATGGCAAAAAGGCACATGAGAAAATGCTCTACATCACTAATCATCAGAGAGATGCAGATCAAAACAACAATGAGATATCATTTCACACCACAGAGACTGGCCCACATCCACAAGAACAAAAGCAACAGGTGCTGGCGCGGATGTGGCGAGAAAGGGACCCTCCTTCACTGCTGGTGGGAATGCAGGCTGGTCCAACCCTTTTGGAAAACAGTATGGACGATTCTCAAAAAATTAGAATTTGGTCTCCCATTTGACCCAGCTATAGAACTCCTGGGAATATATCCCAGAGAGGCAAAAATGTATAGTCGAAGTGACATCTGCAATTGTTTGTTCAATCAGTAAAAAATTTTTAAATAATAAGTAAAATTTCAAAAAATATATGCAGTGAAGCTCAATAGGCATCACCCAAATTTGGTACACAATTCTGTATGAATTTCTGTAAAGTGTAAATATTTTCTTACATAATCACAAACCATTATCATACCCATAATAACAGTAAGTCTGGACTATTATCTGTGATATTATTTAATAAATAAATCCATAATAAACTATTTTTTACCTCTCTAATGTTTTTGTTCATTCATTTCCTTTTTAAAATTTCTTTATTTTAAACATTTTCATTTATTGAGGTTCTGTGATTTACAATAATGCACATAATACCAACAGTAAACCTACCAACAGAGTGGGCATCATTGTCCCCCCAAAGACATTAATATCCCTCACTTTTAGCACCTTCCCCTCACCAACTCAATTATGTGGATCAGTTTTCCCATTGTGTTGCCTCTGGCCCTTTGTTGCTACCTTGCTGAATATCTTTAGTCCCACCTACAAGAGTGATCATTTTGGATCTGTCTCTTTTCTCCTGCCTGACTTCACTCAGTGGGCTGGAGCGATAGCACAGTGGGTAGGGCGTTTGCCTTGCATGCAACCAACACGGCCAACCCGATTTCTATTCCTCTGCCCCTCTCAGAGAGCCCCACAAGCTACCAAGAGTATCTCGCCTGCACAGCAAAGCCTGGTAAGCTACCCATGATGTATTCGATATACCAAACACAGTAACAAGTCTCACAATGTTACTGGGCCCCTCAGGCAAATCGATGAACAACGGGAATACAGTGACAGTGACAGTGACTTCAATCAGCATGATATACTCTTATTCTATCCATGTTCCTGAAGATTGTGTGATATTGTACTTTCTTAGAGCTTCATATTATTTCTCCCTGTATATATCACAGCATCTTAATCCATTCATCTGTAATTGGGCATTTGGGTTGCTTTCATGTCATTTTTTTGAGTCACAGTAAGATGCACAGTTACAAAGTTGTTCATGATTGATTTTCAGTCATATAATGTTCCAACACCGATTCCTTCAATGAGAGTGCGTAAAGGGATATACATGATAAGCTTTCAGTATCTGTATTGCAAACCATAATGCCCCAAAAAGAAAGAGAGTGAGAGAGAAAGAGAGAGAGAGAAAGAACTTTGGTAGTGAGAAATATACACTGACGAAGGGGTGGGTGTTGGATCATTCATTTCTTAAAAGCATAAGCCAAACAAATTATCCACATTATGTTTATTATAATTTTTTTGCACTAGATCAATAATCTTATAAAAAGAATGAAAATTTCTTTTCCTGGAGAATGGCCAGGATATCTTGGATACACTTTTTTGTGATGCTATTTAGCTTGTTTCTTTAACTCCCATATTGCCTTAACCAAAAGTTACTTCTCAATTAAATTAAAGTTTAACTTTCAGACTACAAAATACAGATATAATTTGTGCTATATAGTTCATCTTTTAAATATACTCAATTTCTGGGTGTAATTTTTAGTGATTGATCTGTGAATTCAGTAGTGGTAGTCTATTCTCTCCATTGTACATAAATCCTTCACTCAATGTTTTTGTCTCTTTTAAATATTCCTGGGACTCTGTTGAAAATAACTTTGTGAATAATACTGCTTAAATAAAAGAAAGAAAGAGAAATATAACAAATACACAATGATTTCACTCATTATGGAATACAGAGAGACAAAACAAAGTCTTGTGACCCAAAGCTCAGAGTTTGTTACTCAGTAGCAAGTGTCACAATACTTATCAACAAACAGAGTGGGAAGGAGTAAAGAATTGAGATAAGTGGGGAAGGAGAAATTAAGATCAAACCAGAGGTAACATAAGGAAATCATGAGTCATAGTACTTCAATGATGGTTAAGAGCAGTAACCTTGTGTCTCAATGCTATAACATTAAAAACTATTGTAGCCATGTTAACTAAACTAAAATTTTAAAAAATTGTGGGAGTGTTGCTATGTATAGAAGGAAAGTATCCTTTTAAGTCCTAAAGGAATTCAGAAAGTTGACTTTCAATAAAATTATGTTTACTGTTACTCAGGGACAATAGTAACAAAAGCCAGGAAGACTGGTCCCAGGCAGGAACCTAGTCACAAATGGTGATGGTGATGGAGAAGTTAGGATAGAGAAGAGAACACCATGACAATGATACTTGAAATGATTACTCCGGACAAGAATTGAGTGCTAAAATTAGGTAAAGGAATCACTATCTCACTGTATCACTTTCATCCCGTTGTTCATCAATTTACTCCAGCAGGTGCCAGTAATGTCTCCATTCGTCCCAGCCCTGAGATTTTAGCAGCCTCTCCTTACTCATATTTCCCAATGAAACTGCCGTATTGGAGGCTCTTTCAGGGTCAGAGGAATGAGACCCTTTATTGTTACTGTTTTTGTCATATCAAATATGCCACAGGAAGTTTGCCAGGCTCTGCCCTGCAGGCCGGATACTCTTGGTAGCTTGCTGGGCTCACTTTAGGTAAGGGAATATACATGATAATGTTTCAGTACCTGTATTGTAAACCACAATACCCAAAAGAATAGAGGGGGGAGAAGAGGAGAGAAAGAAAAGGAAGGAAGGAAAGATGGAAGGAAGGAAAGATGGAAGGAAGGAAGGAAGGAAGGAAGGAAGGAAGGAAGGGAGGGAGGGAGGGAGGGAGGGAGGGGAGGGAAGGGAGGGAGAAAGAGAGAAAGAGAGAGAGAGAAAGAGAGAAAAAGAGAGAAGGAAAGAAAGAAAGAAAGAAAGAAAGAAAGAAAGAAAGAAAGAAAGAAAGAAAGAAAGAAAGAAAGAAAGAAAAAAAAAAAGAAAGAAGGTGATGGGAAATGTACACTTGGGAAGGGACAGATGTTGGAACACTGTATGACTGAAATTCAGTGATGATGAACAACTTTGTAACTGTGTACCTCACCGTCAAATCATTGTCCTCCCGTTGTTCATTGATTTGCTCGAGCGGGCCCAGTAACGTCTCCATTGGAGACTTCGTTGTTAACTGTGTTTGGCATATCAAATACATCACGGGTAGCTTGCCAGGCTCTGCCGTGCAAGCGAGATACTCCGGGTATTATCTCTCGGATACTCTCGGTAGCTTGCTGGGTTCTCCGAGAGGGGCGGAGGAATCGAACTCGGGTCTGCCATGTTGGCTGCGTGCAAGGCAAACGCCCTACCGCTGTGCTATCACTCCAGCAGACCTCACTGTAATTTAATTAAAAATTATGTTTAGATATTGTTATTATATGTAACTTGGGTTTAAATTTTAATAGATCCAACTAATTCTTATTCTCATTTGTTTATTCTGAAATAATCCTAAACATATGAATTATGTTTGCATGTTCTTTTACAGAGCCTGTTTTGAAAAAGCATTTTAGAATCATTAACAGGCTTTCATATTTTAATAAATTACTTAAAAATTTTAAACTTAGCAAGAAAAATGAAAAAGAGTTGATTTTATAAACAAAAAGAAAAAAGAAAAATTTATTCAAGGATCCCAAGGATCCCGCTGGAGTGATAGCACAGTGGTAGGGCATTTGCCTTGCACGCAGCCAACATGGCCGACCCGAGTTCGATTCCTTCGCCCCTCTCGGAGAGCCGGGCAAGTTACCGAGAGTATCTCATCCGCATGGCAGAGCCTGGCAAGCTACCTGTGACGTGTTCAATATGCCAAACACAGTAACAAGTCTCACAATGGAGACTTTACTGGGCCTGCTAGAGAAAATCGATGAACAACAGGAGGACAGTGACAGTTTTTTTTTAAATAGAGCAAATCTTAGTCGTCAATTACAACTTTTTCATATTCAGTGTAAGAATTTAAGCTGGAGGGGACAGATAGTACAGGGGTTAAAGTATTGGCCTTTCATGAGGCTTCAGCCTCCTAGCACAACCAGGTGTCCCCCTTCCCCCAAAATGGAGCATATTTGGGAGCTGTATAGACAGTATAGAGGCTAAAATTCTTGCCTGGCAAGTGGCTGACATGGGTTCAATTGCTATTTGTGATCCCCACAGCACCACCAAAGAGCCAGAGTAAGCCATGAGCACTACCTTGTGTGACAGTGACAGAAATACCTTCCCCATAATAAAATAACTAATAAATAAAAGTGAGGTCACTAATATAGTACCTAGAATATTATTTTAAAATAATTATGAATATTAAATTGTTGTGAAGATTGTAAGTATTGTCAAAGAAGGTGTGATCTTTAAATAGGTTGCTAAAGTGTAATAAAGGTTGTTAATTGTAAGGCTAAGGTTTTTTTTTTTAAGTAAACAGATTTTGTTTGGAGGTTTTTTTGGAAGGAAGGATGAAGAGATAAGGGGGAGAATGGAGAGTAATAGAGACAGAGTAACAAGCTCAAGAGAGAACGCGCGGGCTTCTTCAAGGGTGGAGAGAGCCTGTAAGACTAAGGTTTTGAGTTGATCGTCTGTGTAGCTCCTTGAATTACCACAGTTGGTAAAACATTCTAAGATACGTTCAGAATTAACTATTAACTTCAAAACAAGTTTTAGTTAATACAGCCATACATTTTTATCCATCACTTCAAGCAGGAGAAATTTTTAAAAAGAAAACATGATTATCTGAGTCATAATTTTCTTTTTTTCTCCCTTTTTTCTAGGCATAATTCCTTTTCACCTCCTTAAACTGGCTTACTCACACATATGCTCATTATTGTACCATAATTTTTTAAAGACGGCCTTATGAGGCAAATCAACTCTCTGATTTATATATGAGCCAGATATTTATATGTGAGCCAGACTCATATATTCATTGTAGAATCAGTGTCTAGGCACAAGTCACACATTTGCACTTAGTAAGAAAAAAATCTCGGTCTTTTATCTATCAAACGAATAATAGGTTTGCAGAAAAGAATAGATTTAGACAAAAAAGCAGCTCTTAGTAATACAAATTAAGCTACTCCCACTACTACTTTCCTTGATTTAATGAATAGTACATGCTATGTGTTAAAAGCTGATCTAGGTACTTAAAGAAAGGAACATCTGCTCAGTTTTTTTTATTGCTTAAAACAGGTAGTCATGACAACAAGAATGTGGAATCAGTGCATCCAAAAGATTCACTCCACATATGCATTTACTCTTTGCTTACATCTGCATACACAATGACAACCTATCAAATAACAAGTGAAAATTCACTGAAGCAGTTATTTGTCATCATATAGATCATCAGTCTGAAATTAGCCATTTCATTTTTCTCAATTCACAGCTTTCATTTACAACTGAATGCTTCACTATTATGTATTATTAGTGTAATAAGAGTACATTTAAAAAGTAACTCATGAGAATATTTTACTGGGCTTTTAATGAAAGAAAAATAATGATCTCATTTATTATTTTCAGTTTATGGAACATATTCATATCAAGTATTTGTCTTTCAATTACTATATAAATAACATTGCACAGACTGTTCAATAAAGATGAAATGTAAGAAAGATTTGTCACCTTGCTTCTATATTCTGATTATGGTATATCATTTTCTTGAAATTCTACCTCCCATTTGGGCAAATTGAAATCTATTCTCTCAAATTCCAGGTACAGTACAATCATCTCAAAGGTCTCCCAGCAATAGGCATATGCATTACTTTTCTTCTGAAGTTCCTTGCATGTATTTAAAATAATTTTCAGTTAATGGATTATGACATTTTGGAAAGCTGCCTGACTCTCCCGACTAGAATTGACTATTTTGATAAATGACACATGTTAATCATGTTTTAGTCCATAGCGTCTGGCTCACCTCGTTATATACAATTCTTCCTCAACAATTATTCATTGAAAATAGAATGAAGTGCATTTCATGCTACAATGATAAGAACTTTTCTTGTTCAATGTTAAAACTTTTTCCTGTTTTTAAATATTTTATCTATTGTAAATTTACACTAAAACTTTATGACATATAAATTTCAGTTTTTTAAAATATACACATTTAAAGGGAAGCCTATTTCTGTCTCTTTTTCATTTGTACTCTACTCTTCATTTGTCAGATAACTGAAAACTGTCAAGTTCATTATATATTAATTTTATTAAAGCACTATAATTTACCAAGCTATTCATAGTTGACTTTTAGACATACAATATTGCAGTACCTATCCCACCACGAGTGTCAACTTCCCTTCACCAATGTGCCCAGGCTCTGTCTCATATCAGTACCAGCCCTCCCCCACCCCCAGTCTGCTACCATGACCGGTACCTTTCTAAGTTCTGTTGTTAAAGTTTCGGACTCTTGATTTTAATGTTGTTGACTCTGTGGTTTGGATATTTGTCTCTATAATTCCTTAATACCTCCTATGTATCTGAATTTCCTAACCGGGTCCCCATTGCTTCTCCTCTGTCTCTTCTCCCTCCAGCCCACCCTCACTCTTTCTTTCCTTCTCTCTATACTCTGGGGCCAAGGTTGGTCTGGGCACCCCCCCTTGCAACATTGCTTTCCCTCATCCAGTTCTTCTAAATACCACATGTGTGTGATATAATTCTGTGTTTATCATTCTTCTAGTTTACTCCATTTAACATGATGTCTTCCAGTTCCATCCATATTGTAGTAAATTGCATGATTTCATCATTTCTTACGGCTCTGTAGTATTACATTCTGTATATATATCATGTCTTTATGATCCACTGCTCTGTCATTGGATAACTAGGTTGATTCCAAATCTTAGTTTTTGTACAAAGTATTATAATGAATGATGGTGTCCATACATTCTTCTGAATGAATATTTTCCTGTTCTGGGGGTCCCCCAAAGTGAAATTGCTAGCTTATATGGGAGCTTAGTTCTAAGTTTACTTCTGTCTGGCCCAAATTTATGTTTATTTCTTCTTTGTTTTCATTGAGACAGTGGGAACTGTTCACACCCTAGCAGTGCTCAGTGTCTATTTCAGCTCTGTACTCAAAAGTGACCACTAGCAACGCTTGGGGTATCATACGTGGTGCCACGGATTTTAACTAGGGTCACATCAATGTAGCTGCATGCAAGTACCTACAAACTGTACTATCTCTCTGGCCCCCTATGTCAGTTCTCAAGAAGACTATCACTGATGTGTGTGATCAAAGATGTAAAGTCACGAAATCCACATTTGATACATAAAGGATCTTGTGTCATAGTCAGAATATTTTGTTGTTGACTTCATGTCTACCTGTAACACCACCAAGTAAGATGATTTGACTTTCCTAGGTTAAAATGGCAGAACGTAAACAGGTTTATGTGTTGTCAAAACAAGTGTAGCACTGTAGCACTGTCCTCCTGTTGTTCATCGATTTGCTCTAGCGGACACCAGTAACGTCTATTGTGAGACTTGTTGTTACTGTTTTTGGCATGTCGAACACACCACGGGGAGCTCGCCAGGCTCTGCTGTGGTGGCGGGATACTCTCGGTAGCTTGCCAGGCTCTCCGAGAGGAACTGAAGAATTGATCCCTGGTCAACAACATGCAAGGCAAATGCCTTTCCCGCTTGCTATAGCTCCATCCCAAAATAACAAGTGTTTTATCATTAATAATTATGAAACCTCCCTTTCTAAAATGTAATCTATAAATAATTGTTAAAATAACAATGACTTAATAGTTTATATTTTTCTATCACTAAATTTAATTTACCCTTTGTCTGAAATACAGCTGCCTCCAAATTATTTCCTTTCACCTATCTTACCAAGCATTCTCCTGCCTATGACATCTGCATTAATTTCATAAGCAAAACAATAACCAAACATTTTTTTTCCTTTTATTACTGTCATTGGAACTTATCTGTGCCCTTTCTAAATGTTGGTGTTTTTCATACCTCAAATTAAAGTGTTATGTATGCATACATTTTATTTCCCTCTAAATCGTTCGTTAACAGCAGATAAGACATGGTGTATGACTATCTCTGTGTTCCAGGTACCTGCTGCAATAGCTTGTGTATAGAAATGATTCAAGCATTTTCCACTGAAATATTCTGCTTTTAAATCACTCATTTTAGGCTCAAGAACACTTTTGAAAACACTCTGCCTACTTCTATTCATTAAGGAATAAATGAATTTTGGTTAACTTAATGTGAAAATATATATCCATATGCGTGTGTGTAGATACTAAATTATAATGATGTATACCTGAAATATATGTATAATAATGCGATGTTACTTTAATGGTCTGGATGAGTGGGGGTGGGGAAGACACTAAAATAGTGGTGGAGGGAAGCAGACGCTCTGGTGGAGGGTGTGGTGTTGTAACTTTGGATGTATGAAGCCCTATGATTAACAGTAATGTAAATCATGGTGCATAAAATAGCATTGTTCATTGATTTGCTTGAGTGGGTACCAGTAATATCTCCATTGTGAGACTTGTTACTGTTTTGGGTTATATCAAATATGCCACTGATAGCTTGCCAGGCTTTGCTGTGGGGGCGTGATACCCTCGGAAGCTTACCGGGCTCTCTGAAAGGAATTGAACCCGGGTCTGCTGCGTGCAAGGCAAATGCCCTACCGTTGTGCTATAGCTCCAGTCCTGGTGCATAAAATAAGAACATCAAAAATATTTTAAAATAGTAAATAACAATATATTTTAAAATGATTTCAAGTAAAACGTTTTATTACAATAATTTTTCTTAAGGGAATAAAAATTATTCATTTGTTTAAATACCTGGGTTGCTCTGCTGGTTCCTTCATGCAGGGACTTCCAAGGGACCCCGATAAAGACAGCCTGGGTATCTGGGTAGATGAAGCCTAGTCCCGATCTGAGCTGACTTGGAGATCTCAGCCACTGGTCCCACATACCTGGGTTCTTCTGTTGGTTCCCTCATGGGTGAGGCTCGTCCGAGCATGTGGAATGTGGCCTTGAGCATGGCTGTGGCTGTTTTCTAGAGGTTTTCTGCTTGGGACTGGGAGGAAACTCAACGCACCCCCCTTCTAGGGACCCCAGTAAAGACAGCCTGGTGCAGGGGGCAGGAACTTAGTTCTGCAAGAACTTAGAGTATTCATGAAGAATATGTGGTATTCTAGGACATTTTTTAGGAATTTGGTGTGTTAACCAAAATGAATTCCTTGTTCTTACAGCTGTAACATTTTTTTGTGGGGAGAAAGTATCAATTTACTAATACTATACCAGCTGTATAGGCAGAGTCTCCTACCCTATGCCTGACTGTCTCCACCAGGTCCCAACAGCTGAAGACCACCGGGGCCCAGCCAAGGCCATGCTGGGACCACTCTCCACACACATGGATGAGCCTCACGCATAAAAGAACTGGCAGAGGAACCCAGGTGTGTGGGACCCGGGGCTGAGATCTCCAAGCCTGCACGGTTTGGGACTGGACCTGCCAGTAACTAGACAGTTACACCCACCAACTGCCGTGTAACTCCAACAACGGCCAGGATCCAGAGATTATCACACTCAGCTCCTGGCCGCGCGACATCTTATCATCTCATTCCTAATTTGGTCAAACTGGCAGGCTACCAAATGTAACCTGCCCACACGGCAGAGTCTGGCAAACTCCCCGTGGTATACCCAATATGCCAAATACCAGTAACAATGATGGGTCTCATTCTCCTAACCCTGAAAAAGCCTTGAATATGGCACTTTAAAAAAAAAATCTCAGGGCTAGGACGAAGAAGACGTTACTGGCACCTGCTCGAGGCAATCGATGAACAACAGGGTGGTCGTGATTGTGATCGTGATACCAGATGTAAAATGATGCAAAGAAAGATTAACCTGCTTAAAAGGAAGAAGAATTGATTGATAAGGTACAATGAAAATGAATTGGTATGAAGAGATAGGACAGGACTTAAGGTGTGTTCCTTGCGTGCAGCTGACCCCATTGAACACCACATATGATCCTAACACAATGAGTAATCCCTGAGCTCAGAGTCAGGAGTAATCCTTAGTACAGCCACGCGTTCCCCAAATATCCCCCTAATAGCAACAATAAACTAAACTAAAATGAATTGGCAAGGAATGTCAGCACTTTGATTGTGAATGAGGTGTAAGAGCATAAGAGGTATAAGAACTGTAAGTAAGATCAACATTTACACTTTTGTAAATTAATGGTGCTTCAATAAAATTAATTTAAAAATTAATCAGTTATGTAATATACAAAATCATCACAATAGTTAACAATTCTGCATTAAACATTTAAATACTCGAGAGACTAGCTCTTTAAAGTGATCATTGTATAATTGAAACCCAAGCACAAAAATTTGTAAGTCTACAACTGTACCTCATGGTATCTCACTAGTAAAAAAAAAATTTAAAAGAGATAAAGTCATGCAATTTGCTGCTACACCGACAGATCTGGAGAGTATGTTGAGTATATTGAGGCAGAGGCAGAGGGAAATACAGAATGACTTCTCTCATATGTATGTTACAAAGAAACTTTGTAGAGGAATAACAAAGCCCCAAAGGCAAAGAACATGAGAACTCATTTTCAATAGGAATCTTGCCACTGGGGCAGGGGTGTAGGGGATGTTAGGGCAGGGAATCCCAGGGCAATTGGGGGGGTTTTCCTGACACTGAGGCAGGCTGCAGGAAGGAAGGAAACTGGCTGGAGGAGGGAACACTGATGGAGGGAAGTGAACACTGGTAAAGGGATATGTATTGGAACATTGTATGCCTGGAACTTATTGATGAACAACTTTGTAACAGTGTAATTCACGGTGATTTAAAATAAAAATTATTTTAAAAATAAATAAATAAATAAAGTGCTCATCATGGGCACAGACAGTTAGTACAGGAAACAAAGCATTTGTCATGTATGTGGCCAACTCTGGTTCATTCCCTTACACTGCATTTTGATCCTTGAACATTAACAGGAGTGATCCCTGAGCATTGCTAGATGTGGTCCAAAACAATAACGACAAAAATCTCATATCAAAACATAATTATTATAATTATACATGGTAATTGATGTTAGCTAGACATTTTATGGTGATAATTTTGAAATATATACAAATATTGAATCATTATGTAATATTCCTGAAACTAGGGTGTCGTAGGTAATTGTAAAGGTAAAGGTAAAGGTAAAGGTAAAGGCACTCCCGTTGATCGTCGATTTGCTTGAGCGGGCACAGTAACGTCTCCATTGGATACTTTGTTGTTACTGTGTCTGGCATATTGAATACTCTCGGTAGCTTGCCGGGCTCTCCGAGAGGGGCGGAGGAATCGAACTCGGGTCGGCCATGTTGGCCGCTTGTAAGGCGAACGCCCTACCCGCTGTGCTATCGCTCCAGCCCTATAATTGGGCAATTGTATCCCAATAAATCACATATACTGTAATAAAATTTCTTAAATACATCATATTAAAATAATAGTTTGATATCAAAATAACAAAACAGATTTGGCTTAATATCTTCCAAAAAATGAAATTCAGATTGAAAAAGTTTAAGATTCCAATAACAGATAAAAATAGAAATGAAATAAGTCAATCCAAAATCCAATGAAAAACTTAAAATGATATCTCATAATTTACCATCTCATTAAAAGATAAAATCATTCTTTTGTGTGTAGGTGTATTAAAAACAATGTGATTGCCTACAAACTAATTTACTACTAATTTAGTGCTGACTTAATTTAAGATGTATAGATTCTTTGAAGAGTGCTTTTTCTGTAATAAGGTTAAAGGACTTCTTCAACATTTCAAAATGTAGGATACAAGAACTTGGATTAATGCCCAGGAACATGGGTCAATCTAGTGCTTAAATTTATGAGGGCCATGCTTATATAGTTTTAGGGGAGAAATTGTATGAGAAAGAAATATTGGGTAAAGGAGACAATCTGCTTTTATGGTAATTAATAAAGAGTCAGTTTTCTAATAGGACATATAAATTCAATCAATTCTAACTTGAACCTTAATATTTTGTAAATATGAATTACCACATCACTTAAATATTCATAGACACTGGATATCTTTAGTAATGAACAGAGACCTTATTTAAATAAACCGTTTGGGTTTTGTGTAATCTCTGCTGAGTTCTGCTGTCTTCCTGATTTATGTCTTAATACCTTTAAACTGATATTAAAAATATTTATATTGTGATACATTCTAACTACAAAAGCTTCTTCCCTTTTATTTTTTATTTAAAAAAACTGTGATTTACAAAGTTTATAGTTGAGCTTTATCCATATAATATTTCAACAATAATCCCACCACAATTGTCAACTTCCCTCCTCCAGTGGTCCCATATTCCATGCCCAACCCAACCCCACACTATCCTGGCCTGTCAACTCCTCAGGAACAATACAAAGTTGCAGTGGTTGCAGTTTAGATCCTCATGTTTTCAGTTTTGCTGAGTCTGTGTTTTGGATATATGGCTACCATCTCACACCAGTGAGAATTATACAAATCAAAAATAGTAGGAACGATCTGTTTTGAAGGGGATATAGTGAAAAGGGAACTCTCATCCACTGCTGATGGGAATGTTTTCTGATAAAACTCCTCTGGAAAACATTATGGAGAGTTCTCAGTAAACTTAGAATTGAGCTTCCATATTACCCAGCATTTCCACTTTTAGGCATCGACCTTCAGGACAAAGTTTAGGTTTTCTTCTACACCTCAGCACCCATTCTTTTTTCTTTTTCTTTTTTAAAATCTTTATTAGTGAAACACCATGAGGTACAGTTGTAGATTTATAATTTTTGTGCTTGGGTTTCAGTTATACAATGATTGAGTACCCATGCCTCTACCAGTGCCCATTCTCCACCTCCAGTGCTCCCAGTATCCCACCCCCCATCCCCCCATACCACCCAAACCCTGTAGCAGGGTATTCCCTTTTGTTTTCTCTCTCCTTTTGGGTGCTGTGGTTTGCAAAAGAGGCATTGAGTGGCAATCATGTTCGATCTATAGTATACTTTCAGCATGCATCTCTCATCGTGGGAGGCTCCTCCCAACACCCTTTATTTGGTGCTCCCTTCTCTATCTGAGCTGCCTTTTCCCCTAGCATGTGTGGCTGGCCTCCAAGCCATGGAGTAAACCTCCTGGTACTTATCTTGGCTCTTTTTTAACACTTCTTACAGAACTGGCTTCAAGGCTTTGAATTCCCTAAGCTGTTGCCTGTCACTGAAGCTCAGTATAGATCCTTCAAATCTGAATGATAATCTAGTTGAATAGATTATTCTTGCTATGTTGCTCATTTTGTTGGGATTTTCATTATATTCTTCTGGCATGTAGAATTTCATTTGAGAGATGTGCTGTACATCTTAGGGGCTTTCCATTGTATATAAGTTCCTTTATTGATCTTGCTGCAATCAATATTCTGTCTCTATCTTTGGGTTTCATCATTTTGAGTATAATATCTCTCATAGTTTTCTTAATTGGGTCTATTTTCACTGGGACCCTTCAGGCCCCTTAGATTCTGGTGCCTCAATCAACTCTGGGAAGTTCTTATCGATAATATCTTTAACCATTGTCTCTTAGCAATTGCCTTCTTGTTCTTCAGGGACCCCAATGATTCTTCAATTGTTTCTCTTGAATTCATTCCATAGATCTCTGTTATGATCTTTATTTCTTTTCAGACTATTTTCCAGTTTCAGCTATTTCCTAGAGGATTCCTACTTCTCATCTTGGAGTTCTTTGATCTTTTGCTCAGCTTCTGTTATTCTGCTGTTTAGAGGTTCAGTTGAATGTTTTTTTGTTTTTGTTTTGGTTTTAAGTTATTTATTTTTGTGTAATTGAATCACAGTGAGATATTAAATTTTTACATCACCTACCATGTTTTTCATTTCTGTAATTTCTGTCATTTTTGACTGTGATCATTTTTTCATTTTGACTTTCATACTTTTTGTGCTTTGCTGACTTATCGGTACTATCGTTTCTTTGAATTCATTGAATGTGCTTATCCTGTTGTCACTAAAGATACTGTCTGAGGATTTTCTGGTGTTGTTTATGTCTTTATTGATATTGTTTTTGCTCATCAGACTCATGGGTTTCTACATGTTTTCCACCAACTGATTTTCTAGTGTTGTTGCTGTGCTGGAGAGGCGTGTCTATACTTAACCCCTGGGAAATGCTGAGGGATTAAGTTTCAGATTGCCCTGACTTCTATGCCATTCCTGAGACAGTGGAGGAGCAAGCAGAAGGTCAGGAAGTAGTTGTGGGGTGGCTCTTAATCTTGTGCAGGTGTGGAGGCTGCGGGACCCCCCAACTGATAAGAAGGGGTTCTGCCTCCCCTTCCCAAATAGGCCCAGTGATATCAGTCAAAGGCAAGCTTCACCTGGGATGGTGAGGCAGCAACCATAGGATCCAAAATACTACATAGAAACAAAAATAAACCACAATATAATTGTCATTGTGATAGAAGTCAGATTGGTAAATGGTGTACCTAGTAACAAAGACTGAAGTCAAATTTTGAAGTATCTTAGATAACTTTCAAGGATAATATATTTGATTTTTTCTGTATGTAATATTTAAGCAGAAAACAGGTTGGTAGGGTTTGGTTTGCTTGGGGGTCACACTTGGTAGTGCCATAACCTTGGTACTATATCTCCAGCTACACTTTATTTTTTTTAAACTACATAAGCAAACCTGTTAAAAATACATAAAGCAACTGACTATATAAAGGATGGATTCAAGGAATCAGTAAATGGAAACAGATATCAGATGAAATATTACTACAATGGAAAATATAATGAGGATCTGACCAAAGTCAATAGTAATGAAAGAAATATTAGTAATATTTCAATCAAATGATATCTTATTTAAAAACTGAAACTACATTAAATGTTGCATTTCTATATATCTCTCCCAATCATGGAATCTAGCACATTGTTGAGAATGTAATAAGTGATATATTTTTAATGTATGTTTACTAAATCTCTTACAAGAAATAATTGTGTATGTAAAATCTAAAATTCTGGGGAATACTGTGAAGAAATTATTATTTTTTTTCTTATTTATTTATTTATTTACTTTTACATAGCTGTTCATGATTAGATTTCAGTCATACAGTATTCCAACACCCATCCCTCCAACAGTGTACATTTCACAGCATCAGTGTTCCCAGGTTCCCTCTCATAACCCCTCACCCCCCACCTGCCTCTATAATAGGCTCTTTGAAGAAATTCTTAACCAAGTACTCTAAATATAAACTTTAAGTTACAGATAATTATTCTAATACTGTTGTATAATTCAGTCTCTAATTAATCCCAATAATCACACTGCTCCTAATATGTGCAATTTTTTTTCTTTTCTGAAGTTGTACCGAGGAACATCCGGGTATCAACAGAATATAGGAAAAATTATTGTTGTTTATAATTTAGAAAAGTTGTCATGACAAAGCTGCTTCAGGCATACAAGGTTCCAAACACGAATCCCACCACTGATGTCTTCTTTCCTCCACCGGTATTCCCAGATTGACTCCCACCACCTGGCCTGCCCAATTGGCAGGCACATACCAAATTTATTTCATATTACTTGGTCCAATAAAACGAGAATGTCAAATAGAATCATCAGAAAATAAATCAATAAAAGTTAATTTTGGTGATTATTTGCTATTTGTTTTTAACCTTTCTTAATCAAGTCGAGGATGAGCATACACAGCATTAGTGAATATCATTTTCAATGTCACATGATGGGATGTTTCTTCTGTCCTTGAGGGAAGCTCTTTTAAAGCTTCTTACAGAACTGGCTTCAATGCTCTGAATTCCCTAATCTGACTGTAGTAATGAGCAAAAAGGGGGACAGGACCAAGTCTTCCATACACTGGGAATCAGGCTTCCCCAAAACCATCATCTGATTATTTGCATTTTACAAATCCTGATCCCTCCCCAAGCCTCATTATATACTTATCACTACTTATACAGAATAATTTTCCATTTTGAGTTTTCTCATTTCCACCTTCCATCACACTGAAGCATCCTGTTCACCCACAGGAGCAGTGTCCTCTTTCTCTTAAGATTCACTAGGTGTGAAACTTATATTTAATGAAAGCATAACAATTAAGGGGAGGCATTGAAAAAGAAAAGATATTTTAAAACTCCAATTGGCAACCTCAACTATGTGATTAAAGATAAGTGACTTCATAAATTGGTACTCTCAGAACTCTCTTATTCATGAAACAGAGTACCCATGTTCCTTGCTATTTTGGAAAGAAAGAGTTCAATCAATTTTCTCTATGGAGTTTATAAGTCTGAAACTGTACCTCACGGTGATTCATTAAAAAAAAAACTTCTCTTTGTTTGGAGGTTTACTCCATGGCTTGGAGGCCAGCTGCACATGCTAGGGGAAAAGGCAGCTCAGATAGAAGAGGGAACACCAAAAAAAGGGTTTTGGGAGAATCCTCCTAGGATGGGAGATGCATGCTGAAAGTGGACTATAGACAGAACATGATTGCCACTCAATGCCTCTTTTGCAAACTACAGCACCCAAAACGGGAGAGAGAATGAAAGGGAATGCCCTCTCAAAGAGGCATGGTGGGATGCGGGGATGGGGGGTGAGAGGGATACTAGGATCAGAGGTGGTGGAAAATGGGCACTGGTGGAGGGATGGGTACTCAATCATTGTATAACTGAAACCCAAGCACAATAATTTGTAAGTCTACAACTGTACCTCAAGGTGTTTCACTAATAAAAATTTAAAAAAAAACTTCTCTTTGGTTCAACAAGGATAGTTAAAAATAAAAAGGTTTTATACTCTTCGAATTATTTTAATTATACTAGCATTAACTGCAAATCTGGTTTAAGATTATGGTAGCAAATAAGAATTTTTTAGAAATTTTTCAATATGATACGTATATTTTTATAAAAAAACACCTATGAATATTATAGGTGCTTTATGTTTACTATATAATTACCTTTATTATAAATTTTATTATGACCATTATTAAAACTTTTCCTTGTAAATAAATAAGATCTCTCCTAGAACAACTTAGATAAAATTGGTCCTTTTACATACTACAGTACTGGAGTTCACTTAAAAGAAAGGATTACATTTCCCCAATGGCCACAAAAGAAACCTCTATTACACCTAATAAATGTTGCTTTGATTATAAGAAATAAGAATAAATAATTACAGCTAATAAAATCCAGGCAACTGAAGGTGAGAGTTACTCCTTTTTTCTGAGGTTAAACCAGAATTTTCCTTTTTCTGTGAGTTCTATTGAGACAGTGGTACAGAAATATCCCCTTATTTCTGCTTGTCTGAAAAAGTTATTTCTTCTCTCTGTATCATTAACCCTTGAAAAAAATCATCTTAAAATTAATAGACAAACAGGGTTATGGTGTCACCAGCAGGTCAATCTGTACCTGTGAGGCGAGTGAGTCAGCAGCCTGATGGCGCCTTCAGAATTCCAGATACCTCCAAATTGCTGCTGTGCTTTTGGCCAGACCCTAAAAACTTGGTGAAAAGTTTACCAAGAAAGGAAATGGCCAAAAGTTAGGTATGTGGGAGACACACCCACAAACCACCTCCAGCTCAGCTAAGTAATTGGAGGCATGGCCTCTCTGGTTCCTGATCAGACTACTTAATGGCCATGATCCCAGAGACTAAGAAACAAATCTTGAAATCCAGTGGCTTTTGGCAGAAATAAGTCCAGTCCATACAGAGGGTTACTGGTGCTAGGGCACCACAGGTGGAATAGGTTTCGTACCTTGGCCTGTTCCGGCTGGCGTCCCAGTGGCCGCCATCCTCCAGAGGCCTCTGGACAGTCAGGTTTGGGCATGCAGTGACGAAACATGCAGGTCCTCATGGGGTTGGGGTGGAGCTGGCCCTTTTCTCCTTGTCCCAACGAGACCCTGAGTAACCGCACAAGAACAGTCTCTCTGGCTCCTGATCAAGTTGCTTAATGGCCATGATCCCAGAGACTCAGAAACAAATCTCGAAACCCAGAGGATTTTGCAGAAATGTGTCCAGTCCCTGCAGTAGGTTTTTGGTGCTGGGCCACCCCCGGTGGGAATAGGTTTCGTGCCTTGGCCTGCTCAACATGGTGGCCCAGTGGCCGCCATCCTCCAGAGACCAGTGAACAGTCAGGTTTGGGCCTGCAGTGCCGAGACACGCAGGACCTCACTGGATGGGGTGTAGCCAGCCCTTTCCTCCCTGTTGCAACAGGAATCTGAGGCGTCACCCACAAACGGCCTCTCTGGCTCCCGATCAAGCTGCTTAATGTACATGATCCCAGATACTC
Organism: Sorex fumeus; assembly: GCF_029834395.1. Lineage (NCBI taxonomy): Eukaryota > Metazoa > Chordata > Mammalia > Eulipotyphla > Soricidae > Sorex > Sorex fumeus. The sequence continues at coordinate 10,842,319 of NW_026606115.1, forward strand.
AGAAACAAATCTTGGTACCCAGCAGCTTTTGGCAAAATTGCATCCAGACCCCGCAGTAGGTTACTGTTGCTGGGCCACCCCAGGGGGCAAATGGTGCTGTCCCTCCACCTGCTCCCCCTTGGTGGCTCGGTGGCCGCCATCCACCAGAGGCCATTAGACAGTCAGGTTTGGGCCTGCAGTGACGAGACACGCAGGGCCTCACGGGATGGGGGGGCATGGAGCCAGCCCTTACCTCCCTATCCCAATGAGATCTCGATTCGCCACCCAGAAACAGACTCTCTGGCTCCTGATCAAACCGTTTAATGGCCATGATCCCAGAGACTCAGAAACAAATCGCAGAACTGACCTGCTTTTGGCAGAAATGTGTCCAGTCCCCGCAGTAGGTTACTGGGGCTGGGCCATCCAGGTAGGAATGGGTTTCATGCCTTGGCCTATTCCCCCCGGTGGCCCAGTGGGGTTCTGTCCCTCCACCTGCTCCACCTAGGAGGCTCTGTGGCCGCCATCCTCCAGTGGCCATTGGACAGTCAGGATTGGGCCCTCAATGAGAAGACATGCGGAGCCTCATGGGATGAGGGTAGAGAAGGCCCTTTCCTCCCCGTCCCAATGAGACCCAAGTTTGCCACCCAAGAATAGCCTTTCTGGCTCCTGATCAAACTGCCATGTTCCAAAAGACTCAGGAAAAAATCTCAGAATCCAGCAGGTTTTGGCAGAAATCCCTCTAGAGTTAATTGTTAAAATTTCAGAATTTCAAAACTGCATGGCCACTACTGCAGCCACACAACATCATATGTTATTCATAAGCAGCAATAGAAAACAAATTGTCTACTGTTGCTTTTTCGGCAGATTTGAGTGTTGGGGTAAAATCCAAAATAATAATGATGGGTCTGGTGTCAAAATATTGAATGTAATCAAAGTAGATAGAGAGTAATGTGAAAATCCTCTGCCCCACAGGTAAGGGGAGGTTGTGGGATTGAGGTGTATTGGACACTAGTACTAGAATGGGCACTAGTGAAGGTATGGGTGTTTCATTGTATGACCAAGACTTAAACCCGAAAGCTTTGTAACTGCTCTCATGGTGATTCAATAAATAAAATCATAAAAAAAAATTTTAAAAAGTAATGTGAAGTTCATGCCCAATTCAATCAGCCAATCAGTGGCTGATTAAATAGCAGTACTCCTATATAAAAAATTAATAGAAAAATTACATTCAACTTTGTGTATAGCATCTTATGAAGACAGAAAATAAACAGCAGCCAGTTTGCCTCCTGAGGTCCTAGATGCTCTAGAATTATATTTTAATAGTGGTAATCCTGCTATAACTCTTAAGAAAAAGAAAAGCACATAGATGAAAAGACTCTTTTGAAGTGGTTGTAACTCTAATAAAACACTTAATCTCTTGACATCCCGTTACATGTCAATATGCTCAAGCGGGCACCAGTAACGTCTCCATTTGTTCCTGTCATGTGCTAGTGTAGCCCAATGGCATCTGCTCGTTCTAGGAACACGAAGAGCCTCAAGCTGATCATTCAGGGTCTTGACGAAAAAGTCTGACCATCTTATAGGTGGGCAGCCAAGCGATCATCTGATGTCCAGTGGAATCGAGTCAGTAATGGCTCTAGTCCAGCGATCATCTCTAAATCTCATTACGTGTCCAGACCATCTGATTTTCCATGCCTTGGCAAACGAGACAGCGTCCCTGATTGTTGACCATCAATTGAAGTCGGAACTCCGGATTCTTTCACTCATTTGAGTAAAGCATGTTACTACAAGCATAGCTCTTTCGATTCCTCTTTGGGAGACCCAAATAGAGTTTTCCTTCTGTTTTCATAGGGCCCAGGTCTCTGAGGCATGTGTTAATGCAGGAAGAACAGTGGAATTGAAGAGATGTGCCTAGAGCCAGAGGTTCTTTGTCCTCTTAGCTGTTTCTTAGACGCTCTTGAAGGCATACCAAGCTGCTCTCTTTCTACTGCACAACACAGGTGCCAGGTCATTCTTCATGTTGACTTCTCAAACTAGGTACACATAACTGTTGCATTCGGAGATGTTTGTTCCATTGAGAGCGAATGGAACATAAGGATAAGACAGTTTCTCATAAACATTGTCTTTGTGAGATTCAGCTATAGTCCAACCTTTCCACAATCATGGTCGAAGTCGGCCAGCATTTGTGCCACTTGGCTAATGTTTGGTGTTATTAGAACGATGACATCAGCAAAGCGGAGGTGGTGTAGTTGCCAACTGTCTATCTTCAATCACATTCCTTCTCATTCCAGTCATCGCATGATGTTCTCGAGGGTGGCACTGAAGAATTTCGGTGAAACAGTGTCACCCTGCTTAACTTTTCTTTTGACTTGGATGATCACTTCCTTGTAGAATGGTGAGATCCTGGTAGTGATTCCGTAACACAGCTCACAGAGGATCCTGAGGTATTGAGTTTGAAAGCCCTGTTTGGCTAAGGATTCGATGACCACTTCAGTATCAACAGAATCAAAGGCCTTTAAATCAATGAATATTAGACAGAGCATCATCTTGAGTTCCCGAGAAATCTCAATGAGCTTGATTACCGTGTGGATATGGTCTATCTTCTTGAATCCTTTTCGGAACCCGGCTTGCTCACATGGTTGTCCTTCATCTAGTATTCTGCCAATCCTATTCAGGATGACTCCAGTGAACAGCTAGTAGACAACAGGCAGATTGGGCGATAGTTGCCAATGTCATGGGTGTCTACATTCTTGTACAGTAGTACAGCCCTGCTGGTTTTCCATTGGGACAGAACCTTGTATTCAGACAGGTAGCGAGTGAAGATCCGAACCAATGTATTGTTGAGTACTGACGGCAGGTTCTTCAGGTATTCTGGTCTGACCTTGTCTGGGCCAGGTACTGTTCGCTTTTTTAAAATTTATTTTAATTTTTATTTTTGAGACACCATTAGGTTCAGTGGTAGAATTACAAATTTTTGTTTTTGTGTTTCAGTTATACAACGATCAAGTACCCATCCCTCCACCAGTGCCCATTTTCCACCACCACTGTTCCCAGTATCCCTCCCATCCCCCATCCCCCCATTCCACCCTGCCTATGTGTCAGGGCATTTCCTTTTGTTCTCGCTCTCCTTTTGGGTGCTGGTGTTTGCAAAAGAGGCATTGAGGAGCAATCATGTTCTGTCTATAGCCCTCTATCAGCATGCATTTCCCATACTGGGAGAATCCTCCCAACACCTTTTATTTGGTGCTCACTTCTCTATCTGAGCTGATTTTCCCCTAGCATGTGTGGCTGGCTTCCAAGCTATGGAGTAAACCTCCTGGTAGTTATCTAGGCTATTGTTGGGTGCTAGTCTCCTGTTTTTTTACTTTATGATTTCCAGATAAATGCAATCTTTCTATGTCTGTCACTTTCTGACTCATTTCTCTAGCATGATACTTTCCATGTAGTACCAATTATATGTAAATTTCATGACTTCATCTTTTCAAACAGCTACATAGTACTCCATTGTGTAGATGTACCAAAGTTTCTTCAACTAGTCATATGTTTTCAGGCACTCAGGTTTTTTCCAGATTCTGGCTATTGTAAACAGTGCTGCAATGAACAAATAAGTGCAGATGTCACTTTCTTCTCTCTCACTATTTCCATGTAGGAAGCCATGAACTTTTTGGTATTGATTTTTTAGCCTGCAACTTTGCTATACAAGTCTATTGTTTCAAGGAGTTTCCTGGTAGAGGTTTTAGGGTTCTCTAAGTATAATATCATATCATCTGCAAATAGTGAGAGCTTGATTCCTTCCTTTCCTACCTGGATGCCCTTAATATCTTTTTCTTGCCTAACGCTATTGCAATCACTTCCAGTACTATATTGAACAGTAGTGGAGAGAATGGACATCCTTGTCTCATCCTGATCTTGGGAGGGAGGTTCTTACTTTTTCCCCATTGAGGATGATGCTTGCTGTAGGCTTGTGCTAGATGGCTTTAACTCTATTGAGGAAAGTCTCCTCTCTACCCATTTGGGCGAGGGTTTTAATCATAAACGGGTGCTGGATCTTGTCAAATGCTTTCTCTGCATCCATTGATATGCTCATATGGTTTTTATCTTTTCTTTTGTATATAATGGATTGTGTTGATTGATTTCTGAATGTTAAACCATCCTTGTACCCCTGGGATGAATCCAACTTGGTTATGGTATATGATCTTTTTGATGAGTTGTTGGATTCTATTTGCTAATAGTTTGTTGAGGATCTTTGCATCTATGTTCATCAGGGATACTGGCCTGCAATTCTCTTTCTTTGTGGGATCTCTGTCTGCTTTTGGTATCAGGGTGATATTTCTTCATAGACCATGATCGGATCTGTTTTTGATATTTCAATTTCATGGAAAAGCTTAAAGAGTACTGGCAGTAAGTCCTCTTTAAAGATTTGTAAGAATTCAGTAGTGAAACCATCTGGGCCAGGAATTTTGTGCTTGGGGAGACTTTTTATTACCGTTTCAATTTCCTTGATGCTTATAGGTCTGTTCAGGTATTTCCGGTCTTGGTTCAGTCTTGGGAGGCTATAGAATTCTAGAAATTTATCCATGTCCTTGAGTTTTTCGTGTTCCGTGGCATAAAGCTTCTCAAAGTACTCCCTGAGTATCCTTTGAATTTCTGTAGTTTCTGTTGTAATGACCCTCTTTTCATTTCTGATTCGGTTTATTAAGGTTTTCTCTCTCCCTTTCTTTGTGAGCCTTGCTAGAGGCTTATCGATTTTGTTTATTTTCTTGAAGTACCAGCTCTTGGTTTCATTGATATTTCAAATTGTTTTTTGGATTTCCATCTCCTTAATCTCTGCTCTGAGTTTTATTATTTCCTTCCTCCTGTTCGGATTGGACTCTTTTTGTTGGTCATTATCCAAGCTCTTAAGTTGTGAGGTTAGTTTTTCTTATGTGGGCTCACTCCTCCTTCCTGAGCAATGCTTGTAGAGCTATAAACTTTCCTCTTAACATCGCTTTTGCTGTGTCCTATAAGTTTTGGTAACTCGTGTCCTCATTTTCGTGCGTTTCCAGGAATTATTTTGATTTCCTCTTTGATTTCCTTTCTAAGCCACTCGTTGTCCAATAGTGAACTGTTTAATTTCCAGGTGTTTGATTTATTTGTCTGTTTGTGTGTGTGATTTACTTCTAATTTAAGTGCATTGTGGTCTGAGAAAATTGTTGATACAATCTCTATCTTCTTAATTTTATGGAGGTATGTTTTATGGCTCAGCATGTGGTCTGTCTTGGGGAATGTTCCATGCACACTTGAGAAGAATGTCTATTCAGCTTTTTGATGATGAAGTGTCCTGTATATACCTACTAAGTCCATTTCTTACATCTTTTCCCTCAGATGAACTATGTCCTTGCTAAGCTTGAGTCTGGTTGATCTATCAAGAGGTGATAACGCTGTGTTGAAGTCTCTCACTAGTATTGTGTTGCTATTTATGTCTTTCTCCAAGTCGATGAGTAGTTGTTTTAAGTATTTTTCAAGTCCCTCATTAGGTACATATTCATTTAGCATTGTAAATTCTTCCTGTGTACAGATACCTTGATGAATAAGAAATGGCCTTCTCTGTCTCTTGTGACCTTCTTCAGTCTGAAATCAATGTCGTTAGATACTAAGATGGCTATCCCAGCTTTGTTTTGGGAGTTGTTTTCCTGTAGGATTGTTTTCCAGCCTTTGATTCTGAGCCTCTGTTTGCTTTGATTATTGAGATGTGTTTCCTGGAGGCAGCAGAATGTTGCATTCAATCTTCTAATCCATCCTGACACTCTGTGTCTTTTATTTGGTGAGTTTCACCCATTGATTTTGAGAGAGATTATTATGGAGTTTTGTCCCATTTTCCTGTTGAGATTTGGTGTATTTGAGGGGCCTGTTTTGTCTTAAAGTAGCCCATTATTTGTTCTTGTAACCATGGTTTAGAATCTATGAAGTTCCTGAGCTGTTGTTTGCCTATAAAACTGTGTGTTGTTCCTTATATTATGAATGAGAGTCTCGCTGGGTAAAGTATTTTTGGTGAGGCTTTTATTTCATTGAGTTTTTTAATTATATCCCACCACTGTTTTCGGGCCATGAGGGTTTCATCAGACAAATCGGCTGTGAATCTTAAGGGTGCTCCTTTATAGGAAACTTCTTTCTTTGATCTTTCTGCTTTCAGAAATTTTTTGCTATCTAAGCTTTTAGTCATTTTGATCAGGATGTGTCTTGGGGTATTTTTATTTGCATTTCTTCTAGCTAGTACCCTTCGGTCTTCCTGAATTTGGTCGCATGTTTTCTTCAGCTCTGGGAACGTCGTAGCAATGATGTCTTTGACGGTTTTTTCTTTGTCAGGGTTTTCTTCCTGTCCCTCTGGGACTCCAGTAATTCTTACGTTATTCCTCTTGGCTTCATCACGATCCTCTCTTGCCATCTGTTCCCGAATTGTGTGTCTCTTTTCCATTTCCTGCTCTTTTCTGGAGAGGCTCTGGATTTCATCTTCAAGCTCACTGATTCTGTCCTCAGCAGCTGTTACTCTGCTGCTGAGGCCTTCCACTGAGTTTTTCAATTCGCTTACCAGGGTTTTCAGGTCTGACACTTCCGTTTGCATTTTCCTCATTTCTACCTTCAACTACTCTTGTCTTGTATTGGGATTAATTTCCATTGTTTCTTTTAGCTCCCTAAGCATCCTCAGTAGTTCCCTTCTAAATTCCTTGTCAGAGTGGTTGTCTAGCACTTCATTACTGTCGGTGTCTTCTGGGCTAGCTTCTTCAATAACAAAGCTTGGTGGGCTTCTGCGTTGCTTTACCATTGAGACTTGTGTGGTTTAGACCTTCACGGTCACTGTTACTATTCTGCTTATGATGCAGAATAAATTGAGATCGGCTTAATGAACTATTGGCTAATGTATTTCTGGTTTAAGCTATCCTAGTGAAAGTTCTATCTAAGAGGTTAACTTATGGTTCCTATGGGATGTATAGGGGTAGAATAACTAGCAGCCTCTAATGAGTCCACGGCTTCGGGAAGGGGCCCTGGCCCCAGGCAGGTACCTGGGTGAATGAGCAGAGGGGTGGCAGAATGGCTCAGCTTTGGGCTCACACAGTATGCCTCAATTCCCGTCACACCAAGGATAAAATCCGGCAGTTCTCAGGGGATCTAGTTAGATGTGCTGCCCCAGGAAGGGGCCCTGCCACCGGGCAGGTACCTGAGTGAAACTCTGTTCGCTTCATTACCGACAGAATTACATGTTGTATTTCAGAAAAGAGAACGTTGGGAAAGACATATCAATCCTGTGGAATTTGGTATGTGGGCAGGTAGATGTGGCTATCGAAGAGTTCTGAGTAGAAATCTTTTTGGATAATCTTCTCCATTGCCCTTATGGAGGATGTGATAGATTCATCAGTACATCAAAGGGCAGTCATCTTGGTCTTGTAGTTGGCGATGGACAGGCCAGTGTTGCGAATGCTTTTCCTGGCTTCTGCCGCATTGGCCAGCACTGCTGCTCTTCTCTCTTTGAGGTCTTCCTTTATCGCTTCTCTGCACTGCTTTGTGAGCTCGGATGTTCCCTTGTCGTTGCCTGAGGCTTGCGCCAAGTCACGTTTGTGCAGGAGCTCAAGAGTTTTCGAAGACAGGCGTCTTTTTGTGGCTATCTCTTGGTTTTCTTTGCACAATCGTGGAGGTGCTGAACCAGTCAGTCATATTCCTCGTCAATGTTATCAACTACAGCATTTTCCCATGTTTCCGGAATAGTGTCACAGAGCTCCCAGTTGGTGATCGTTCTGGGAGTTCTCTTCTTAAACTTTTCAGCACTTTTTCCCCACTCCGTGAAGTAGATCGGTGGCCCGATCCCATTTGGAATTTTGGGACAACAGTGACATTCGTCAGGCAAGACCTTCGATTGAATATGATGTGGTCAATTTCATTGTGAAACCGTCCACTGGGAGACTCCCATGTCTAACGTTTAGATTGAGCCTCCTGGAACTGTGAGTTACCATGGATGGTCTTGGTCAACACAATGAACTCAGTCTCTCACACTGATCGTTCCATTTTATGCCATGGGTCCCGATGTGGAGTTCTTAGGCTGATCTTCTCGGTCCTATCTCGACATTAAAATCACAGACAATAATCTTATGGAAGGTGTGGTCTTCTTTATAGAACTTCTCCAGCTCCATGTAGAACTTCTCAATTTCTCCTTCATCATAATTGGATGTTGGTGCGTAGATAATGAAGATAGAAACTGCTGGCAGTGAGCCACATCTATTCAAGTGTATTTATCTGATTCGGGTTGTTGGGCATTCAAATGAATCAATGCTTATGGCTAAGTTCCTGTTGACAAGGACTTCGACACCACCTACGCCTCTTTTGTTGCATGTTCTGAGGAACAGTTTTTCTTCAGTGTCAAAAACAGCATGATGTGATTGATGCCTTCTCATCTGATGTCGTACTTGTTCTTTCTCTCTTGTCCCATCAGGTCCTCGACGGATGCATCCGATGCCAGCATACGTGCATTGAAAGTACAGACAGTCATTTTTGTCCTTCTTCATTTTGGCAGCCTAGTTCGGCCTTGAGATTTTATCAGCCTCTCCTTCCTCATCCTTCTTAATGCTGCCCTATTGTGGCTCTTTCTGGGTTAGGGGAATGAGATCCACTGTATTTACTGGTTTTAGCATATCAAATACACCAAGAATAGCTTGCCAGGCTCTGCCGTGCAGGCAGGATGTTCTCAGTAGCTTGCCAGACTCTCCAAGAGGGATAGAGGCTTTTAAGTCGGCCTCTAATCACCCTTGCAGGTGTTCCCATGGGCACTTGATCATTGTATAACTGAAACCCAAGCACAAAATTTGTAAGCCTATAACTGTACCTCATGGTGTTTCACTAATAAAAAAAAAGAAAGAAAAAAAACCATATTTGAACCCTATTAAATATGGTGCAGCAATGCTGGAATAAATAAGAATTGTTTAATACTGACTTAAAAGTTACTTAAATTTGCCACATGCATTCAAGTGAAATCCTATCAATGATAACAACTTAATTTTCAGATCCCTCAGATATGTCTTGCATGATTTTAAATATTACTTAATATTGATATGATCGCGATCATGATCCTCCTGTTGTTCGTCGATTGTCTGGAGCAGGCACCAGTAACGTCTCCTTCGTCCTAGCCCTGAGATTTGAAAAAGTGCCATATTCAAGGCTCTTTCAGGGTTAGGAGAATGAGACCCATCATTGTTACTGGTATTTGGCATACTGGGTACGCCACGGGGAGTTTTCCAGACTCTGTTGTGTGGGCAGGTTACATTCTGCCAGGTTGACCAAAGTAAGAATGAGATAATAAGATGTTGCATGGCCGCAAATGAGGCCTTGTGCTTCCGGGAGCTGGGTTTTACAGTCTCTGGGTCTTGGCCATTGATGAGATTACACTGCTCCGGGGTGGGGGGCAGTTGGTGGGTGTGACCCCTGCCTACTGGAAGATGGAGGATCTGGGTGGAGGATGCTCAGCCCCGATCCGAGCAGGCTTGGAGATCTCAGCCCCAGGATTCCGCATGCCTGTGTTCCTTTGCCAGTTCCTTCATGCATGTGGAGAGTGGTCTCAGTATGGTTGTGGCTGGTTCTGGAGGTCTTTGGATGCTGGGGCTCTGTTAGTGGGGGGGAGGGAAATTCAACCCGTCCCCCTCCAAGGGGCCCCGGTGAGGACAGCCAGGTGCGGGGACAGGAGGCTCTGTGCTGTTCTCTTCCTGGAGCTGGGTTTTATAGTCTCTGGGTCTTGGCTGTTAATTGATATGATATTGCTTTTTAATTTAAAATAATAGATAACTTTGAAAAACCTCTTTGGAATAAAGGCACAGTAAATGATGTTATCAGGTATACCAAGAGAATCCAATGTTGATCTGGCTTTTAAAATTGACACACATGGGGCCAGAGCGATAGTACAGTGAGTAGGGCATTTGTTTTGCACGTGGCTGACCCAGGTTCAATCCCTGGCATCCCATAGAGTCCCCCAAGCACTGTCAGGAGAAATTCCTGAGTGTAAAGCCAGAAGTAACCCCTGAGTATCGGTGGTTGTGACCCCAAAAAAGAAAAAAAATGTTAACACACAGTAAAATTTTTAGTACTAGTCATACTGTATCACTGTCATCCCATTGATCGTCGAATTACTAAAGCGGGTGCCAGGGCAGGTGTCTATTACTCCCAGCCCTGAGATTTTAGCATCCTATTCTTATTCATCTTTTCCAACGATTGGAGGCTCTTTCAGGGTCAGGGGAATGAGACCTGATTTCGTTACTGTATTTGACATATTGAATACACCATGGAGATCTTGCCAGGCTCTGCCCATGTGTGCAGGATACTCTTAGTAGCTTACCAGTCTCTCCAAAAGGCATATATTTATATAACTAGTCATACTAAAATAGTAAAATAATCTGTTGTTTAAGTCAGTTAAGGAAATGCTGGACTGGTGCTGGACAGTTTGTACGGTGTATGAGGTGCTTGTCTTACTCAGGTTTGATCCCTGGCAATCTATATGGTCCCCCGAACACCTCCCAGCAGTGATCCTTGAGTGCAGAGCCAGGAATAAGACCTGAAAGTCACTGGATCTGACACAAAAATGGAAGTGATGGAGGGAGGGAGAAAGGGAGTGAGGGAGAGAGGGACAGAGAGAGAGAACATCAGTCTGGGGTGAAGGCTTAAAGGACTGGAGCACACACGTGCCTTGCATGTAATTTTATCCCTAATATCATGTGGACCTTTGGGCACTACCAGACGTGCTTCCTTCCTCCTCAATAAAATAAAATTGTTTTATTATTGCTGGAGATATAGGACAGATTGAATAATAGGTAGAGAGTTTGCTTTGCATGTGACTGACTTGTGCTCTCCCTGACACCCATTATGGTCTCCTGATATTGTCCACTGAGCTCCACAGGAGTGATTCTTAGCACCGCCAGGTGTGGCCTAACAACCAAGACCAAAAAAGAAAATATATTGACTTTTGTGTTGTATTTCTAGAAATTCACATAAATTACCTAGAATCTTTACAATAAGGCCTTCCAAGGGGCAAAAATCAAACTAGATTCAGTTGTCTGACTTGACCTCACTTCTTTTACCTCCATCTACTGCTTTTGAATTCTGCTTGGAATACAGAATTTTCTTGGAAGAAATAGAAATAAAAATTTGTAGCTAAATTATAAGAGAGGGCTTGAGGGCATGCCTTCTCCAAATCTCCCAACATTTTAGATATCTGAAGGAATCATTTTTGGTTTGTTTTCAATGTCCATAAGTCATGTTATCTGCTCTTTTAAATAATCATTCTTCCTAAGTACCAACAATCTGTTGTTCCAATTCCAAGTGTGTACAACTCTATCACATTTTGTGTCACATTCATTCATATTTTCATTCTCTCTGTTTCTGTTTCTCTGCCTCACTGTTTCTTTTGTCTGTGATCTCCTCTTTATAAACGATCCAACTCCACTTTCAATCCCAGTACATGCTTTTCTTGTCACAAAGAGGCCAAAATTTTCAATTCCAGTACATGCTTTTCTTGTCAGAATGATGCCAAAACATCCCTTTAGAAAGATACTACAATTTATACCACTCATTCTCAAACTGGCCAAAAAAACTCAGCATCTTCAAGATATTTCTATGAGCATAGGTACAAATTTACTGGATCAAAAACCAAAGTTCTCTTTATCTGCTGCCAAAATCTCCACTACAGATGCAAGAACAAGTAGTTGTGCTTTCTATTTGTCTGACTGTGGCAGTCCAGATTGAATGGGAGAAAAACAAGAGAAAACTAAGGAACATAAGAATTAAACCTCCAATCACTGAAGATCCAGTTTTGCTCAAAAGATCTAAACTTTGAGTTTTAAAAACCACAGCTTGGGGCTGGAGAGATAGCACAGCGGGTAGGGGGTTTGGCTTGCACGCAGCCAACCCGGGTTCGATTTCCAGGATCCCATATGGTCCGCTGAGCACCACCAGGAGTAACTCCTGAGTGCTGAGCCAGGAGTAACCCCTGTACATCGCCGGGTGTTACCCAAAAAGCAAAAAATAAAAATATTAAAACCACAGCTTATCACTGGGTGTGACTATAACATTATGAAAGATTCCAACTCTATCTTTTTAATCTAAAGGTGGAATTAGCACTGTTACTTCTACTATTTTCAACCCAAAATTAATTTGCTGCGTATTTTCACTGACACTTTTTAGTGAGAAACTAATCCTCTTTTTGAGTTCATTAGCTATAAAGCAATCTCATTCATGCTCAAACCAGATTTGAGAGACTTATAGATGCAGAAAGTAGGTACAGATAGAGATACATAAAGATTTAACATCTGTAATATGTATATTGCAACAAAAATGTTTTTTATGTATAATAATTATTGTAACAAATTATAACATTTGTCTTTACCACTTTTTGAAAAATCTTTTATACATATCTCATATTGCTTAGAGGATTGTCTACGAGATGGACCATACCTTATATTACACTAGGGCTACTCTTGACTCTCTGACATATAGCTTTTTAACTGTTCTTTGTACTCTGCCCATTTCTGTGCTTATCTGTTCATATTATGTAGATAAGACTTTTGCTGTGTCTAGTGAATAAATTCCTTGTGGACATTTAAAAAAATAATAACCCATTGAACTGACCTGAATTGAGTTGGAGAGAACAATGGCATAGATAATCCCCAGATCATCCTTGTTTGAAATTTTGATATGTGTTTGTATTCCCATTTCAATAGAGATCTGTTTGTGATACTAGAAATTTGCATAAATTCAGATAATGAAATCACACTTTAAAGATGTGATTTTGAATAAAATGGAAAGCAAGACAATTTATACTCATGCTGAGGAGTAAATCAAGACTCCAAGCCCAGACTCAGGGGCTTTTGATGATTATAGGAGGAATGACTCACATATTTCCCAGTTTATAGAAGAATGAATCACAAGGCTATTTTTAAAAGCCTCTCCTGACCACTACATATGGGAATGAGAAGGCAAAGAAATAGGAAGAGTGGTAGTACACCCTAAAATTTCTCTCCTTTCCAACTTCCTTTGAGAAACAAACTGAAATAGAAAAAGGAAAGAGTTAAGATAAATTAGGTTAATGACAACAAAAGAACTTGGGGTAAAACAGAACAGCTTTGTTACCTGTTAGAATATTTTAAGGAAGAATTTAAAAATTTGATTCCCGTAAATCTAGTGCAATAACTAAGAATTAACTCTTTCCCTGACCCCAAGCTATCTATCACTTGTTACACAAAGACAAGTAAATCCCCTTTGAAAACGACTGGTAAATTATCTTCTTAAAGCTCTGTTTTAGGCAGTCACTCCCCTGTAAGAGTATCTATTTTCCTGTATGTTCAAGTTAAAACTAATAAACTTGGCATTCGAAGTCTTCCATCAATTACCTATAACCTGCCTATCCATTCTAAACTCCATAACATGATCACAGGTTCAAATTCTGTCAAACTGGCTTTCCACAGTCACACACAATATTTCAGCCTTCATATCCTCATTCATTATTCTTCCCTATATCTAAAAGGCTTTGTAGCATTCAAACCCCCACATTTTCAACTCTCAAAACTCTGAATTCAAGACTGATTATAAGAATTGCCCAGTTTAACACTGTTAGTCATTGACCATTTCTTTATTTAACTTGATTACTACAGATAGCTTAGTGTCTTCATGTTGCTTCTAAATTAGAATCTGAACAAAGTATGAAGAATACCTTTAATATTTATCAGCATCAACTAACGGAGTGCTTTACATATAAATATTTTAATCATTTGGAAAAAATGATACCTATTTTTAAGAAAATGCAGAGAAAGTTTGGTATGGAAATTTGGGTTTGTTAAACCTTCATATTCTCTACATAGCTATATAGCTATTTTTAAATATATAAATCCGTTTACAGGCTGGAGCAATAGCACAGCGGGTAGGGCATTTGCCTTGCACACAGCCAACATGGCTGAACCGAGTTCGATTCCTCCACCCCTCTCAGAGAGCCTGGCAAGCTACCGAGAGTATCTCGCCCTCACAGCAAAGCCTGGCAAGCTACCCATGACGTATTCGATATGCCAAACACAGTAACAGCAAAGTCTCACAATGGAGACGTTACTGGGCCTGCTCGAGAAAATCAATGGACAACGGAAGGACAGTGACAGTGACAAATCCCTTTACATGATTCATATTTCTACATCAAACTAGTTTTCATTTCAATTTCTTTTTTTAAAAGAACAAAATCTTCATGATCTATTTTTAAAGGTATGAATCTATTTTTAGCATAGCATTGGGTGCATGAAAAACCATCAGACATTATATATCCCAACTCAGGTATAAGAATTTAACTTTCACATATATCTGTAGCACAGTAACCAATACTGATGAAAGGGAATATTCTTTCTCACCAGAAGGCTTGTAGGGAAAAATTCTCTTTAATTAATTGTTGCTTGAAGAGGTACATGAGTTCCTCTTTAAAAACTAATTCTAAATTACATCTTTTAATTTTATCTTGTGTATTTGGATTCTAATCAGGGTAAAGGATTATAACATGCTCATGAAAACTAATTTTTCATTCTTTCTTCCTACCTGGTTAGTCAGAGTACTGCAGGAAGAATTTAAAATCTGATGGGCACTGAGTTGATATGGAAGATAGAGTTCATGATGAAATTATTTTTAAGCACAGGAAATCTTTCTATAAACAATTCACTTTATTTCCTTAAATCATAAGAGGTACCTAAATAAAATTTACTATTCACAATATCAGGAGGTAAATAATATGAGTTAACTATGTATAGAAATATAAATTAAACAGAGATTACTATTTTGTGATATTGATGATGGGTTCCTAAATACAATTCTGATTCCAAGTTGTTCCAAATCACTTTTTCCTCATGTTAATTTGCAGTTAAAGTTTAAAGTCATGTTTTCAAATTAAAATATATTCTTTTTATGTAGGAGTACTGCTATTTATTCAGCCAGTGATTAGATGATTTTTTCATTTTTTATAATTTTATTTATTGAATCACCATGAGAGCAGTTACAAAGCTTTTGGGTCTAAGTCTCGGTCATACAATGAAACACCTGTACCTTCACCAGTGCCCATTCTCCACCACCAAAACCCTCATTATACCCCCATCCCACACCCTCTCCCTACCTGTGGGGCAGATGATTTCCACATTACTCTCTCTCTACTTTGATAACATTCAATAATTTTACACCAGACCCACCATTATTTTTATTTATTTTTTCCTCTGAAAAATATTTCTATTCTTTATTTTTTTCCCTTTATTTTATTTTATTTTTTTTACAGTTGTAGATTTACAATTTTTTTGTGCTTTGGTTTCAATTATACAATGATCAGATACCCATCCCTCCACCAGTGCCCATTTTCCACCACCATGGATAATATCCCTCCCACCCCCATCCCCCTATCCCCCCTGTCTCTGTGGCAGGGCAATCCCCTGTGTTCTCTCTCTCCTTTTGGGTGTTGTCAGATCCACCATTATTATTTGAGATTTACCCCAACACTCAGATCTACTGAAAAAGCAACAGTAGACAATTTGTTTTCTATTGCCGGTTATGAAAAACACATGATGTCACGTGGCCGCAGTAGTGGCTGTGCGATTTTGAAATTCTGAAACTTTAACACTTAAATCTGGAGCGATTTCTGCCAAAACCTGCTGGGTTCCGAGATTTGCTCCTGACTCTCTTGTATCATGGCCGTTAAGCAGCTTGATCAGGAGCCAGAAAGGCCATTCGTGGGTGATGACTTGGGGTCTCCTTGGGATGGGGAGACCAGGACCGGCTCCACCCCCATCCCATGAGGCCAAAAATGTCTCATCACTGTGGGCCCAAACCTAACTGTCCAATGGCCTCTGGAGGATGACGGCCACTGAGCCTCCAGGGGGAGCAGGCAGAAGGACAGCACCTTTTCCCCCCTGGGGTGGCCCAGTGACAGAAACCTACTGCGGGGTCCGGACACATTTCTGCCAAAAGCCACTGGGTTTCAAGATTTGTTTCTGAGTCTCTGCGATCATGGCCGTTAAGCAGCTTGATCAGGAGCCAGAGAGGTCGTTCGTGGGCGATCACATGGGGTCTCGTTTGGATGGGGAGGACAGGACCAGCGGCTCCACCCCCATCCCATGAGGCCTTTCGTGCCTCATCACTGCAGGCCCAAACCTGACTGTCCAGTGGCCTCTGGAGGATGACGGCCACCGGGCTGCCAGGGGGAACAGACCAAGGCACGAAACCTATTCCCACCTGGGTTGGCCCAGCACCAGTAACCTACAGCAGGGACCGGACACAGTTCTGCCAAAAGCCGCTGGGTTTCGAGATTTGTTTATGAGTCTCTGGGATCATGGCCATCAAGCAGTTTGATCAGGAACCAGAGAGGCCATGCCTCCAATTATATAGCTGAGCTGGAGGTGGTTTGTGGGTGTGTATCCCACATACCTAACTTTTGGCCATTTACTTTCTTGGTAAACTTTGCTCCAAGTTTTTGGGGTCTGGCCAAAGGCACAGCAGCGATTTTGGGGTATCTGGAAGCCTGAAGGCGCCATCAGGCTGCTGATGTGCGTGCCTCAGAGGTACAGATTGAATTGCTGGCGGCACCATATCTCCCACCTGTTACCTTTTATACCAATATCTACTATAGGTTTTATGAGACTTGTAGTTATTTTATTGCTTCTTTCAGTTATTTTGCTTTGGCAATGGTTATACACACTGCATATATGAATCATCCAGTAGTTGCCTTTCACTTTATAACTTACTTCACTTAGCATAATCACCTCAAGGTCAATCCATTTTGTTTCATAGTGCATGAGATCATTTTAAAAACTAGAGAAATATTCAATTGATTATAAATATACGAATATATTATATAAATCAGTTTTCTTGATGTTTCAGATGATGGACTTCTAAATTGAGACCATTTAAAAATTGTGCAAATGGAATGATACTATGAACATTGGCGTTCAATATCCTTTTGAATTAGTATTTTTTACATTCTTAGTATAGATATGGCTCTCAAATTTATTTCTTTATTAAAGACGTGATATAAGAGCTCCACATTTATATATTTCACTGCGTACATGGCAACTGAAAACCTAACATATTAAAAAATGAACTGCTGATTCCACATCCTTTTACTGAAATATTTTTTCCTAATATTTCCCATTTTAGTTAATGATACAATTCAAGAGTTACCCATACCAGTATTATTGGAGTGCTTTTGACTATTTCATTGTCTCACACTACTTCATTTGCTCATTTGCTCATATGAGCAAATTATATGGGTTCTAGCATAAAAGTGTTTAAATAGCACCATTTTCCTCATTTAAAACACCTTTACTACTGTCTAGGCACTACAATTGCTCATTTAGATTATTGAAGTAAAATTCTGCCTCCGTATCCTTTTATTCCCTTTCTCTCTCTTTTTTATTGAACCACCAGTAGATGCACAGTTACAAAGCTGGTCATGGTTAGATTTCAGTCATACGATGTTCCAACTCCCATCCTTCCACCAGTGTAAATTTTCATCACCAATATCCCAAGTTTTGCTCCTGCCACCCTCATCAGCCTACCACTGAAGTATGGTAGATACTTTTTTCTCTCTGTCTCTCTCCTTTCCTCTTTCTTTCCTTTTGGGCATTACGGTTAGCAATTCAGATACTCAGACGTTATCATGTTTGGTCCCTTATCTACGTTCAGCATGCAGTTCTTATCCAGAGTGATCATTTTCAACTATCATTTTCATAATGGTCCCTTCTCTATGCCAACTGCCTTTTACCCCACCACTTGAGGCAAGCTTCCAACAGTGGATCCAAACCTGCTGGTCCTTGTTTGTACTTTCCTAGGGTATTTGTCTCATATTATGTTTTTTTCCATTCCCCAAATGAGTGCAATCATTCTATGTTTGTCCTTCTCCTTCTGACTCATTTCACTCAGCATGATACTCTCTATGTCCATCAATTTATAAGCGAATTTTGTGACTTCATTTTCCCGAACAGCTGCATAGTATTTTATTGTACAGATGTACCATGGTTTCTTTAACCAGTCTTCTGGTATAGGGAACTCAAGGTTGTTTTCAGATTCTGGCTATTGTAAATAGTGCTGCAATGAACATATAAAAGCAGATGACAGTTCTTCGTGTGTTTTTGGGCCCCTGGGGTATATTCCCAGGTATGATACTACTGAATCATAAAGAAGTTAAATTTGTAGGATTTTTTTTTGGAATGCCCATATTATTTTCCAAAAAGGGTGCACCAGTCAGTATTCCCATCAATAATGAATGAGAGTTACTTTCTCCCCACAAACGTGCCACAAACTGGTTGCTCTTGTTCCTTTTGATGTGTGGTATAAGATGATATCTTATTCTTGTTTTAACTTTCATATTCCTGATGATTATCAATGTAGAGCATTTTTCATGTGCTTTTGGTCATTTGTATTTCTTCTTTGGGGAAGCTTCTGTTCATTTCTTCTCCCCATTTATTGTTGGATTTGAATTTTTATTTCTTGTAAAGTTCTACCCGTGCCTTATATATCTTACCTGATGTGTATTGAGTAAATAATTTTTCTCATTTCGTGAGCTGTCTCTATATCTTGGTTGCTCTTTCTTTTGTTGTGTAGTAGCTTATTGCTTAATATAGTCCCATTTGTTTATCTTTTCTTTCACTTGCTTGATGAGTGGTGTTTCTACTTTAAAGATACTTTAGCTTCAATTTCATGGAGAGTTTTTTCTAAATTTTCCTGCATAAACCTTAAGACCACCTCGTCTGATGGTGATGTCTTTAATCCATTGTGATTTGACTTTTGTGCGTGGTATTAGAGAGAGGTCTGAGTTAATTTTATTGCATGCTGCTGCCCCGTATGCCCTGTACCACGTGTTGAAGTTACTTTCCTTGGTCCACTTAACATTCCATGATCCTTTATCAAAGATTAAGTGATTGTATATTTGAGAGTTTATGTCAGTACATTAAACTCTATTCCATTGATCTACAAGTCTGTCTTCATCCCAATACCATGCTGTTTTAATTACTACTGCTTTGTAGTACAGTTTGAATTTTGGGTGGTGATGCCTCACATCTTATTTTTCCCAAGGATTGTTTTAGGTCTTCGTGGGGTTTATTGTTCCACATAAATTTTATATGTGTTTGACCTATTTCTTTGAAAAATTCCATGAGTATCCTTATAAGGACCACATTGCATTTGTCTAATGCATTAGGGAGTATTGCCATTTGATATTGTTAATCCTCCTGATTAGTGAGCAGGGCATCTGTCTCTATTTCCTCATGCCGTCCTTTATTTTTTGAAGCAGCGGCTTGTACTTTTCTTTGTATACGCCCTTCCCCCTCTTTAGTTTAGTTGATTCTTAGGTATTTGATTTTCTGAGGCACAATTGTGAACAGATTTTTAAAATATCTCTTTTTTCTCTTTCATTATTTGTTTATAGGAAATCCATAAGCTTTTAGATATTGATTGAACCAGATTTTACTGCTTGCAAAGAAAGCACCTTAACCCTTGTAGTTTCTCTCAGTTTATCATCCTCTCTCTTCTTAAATCTCTTATCCCCCGGTTGTCTGTTCTCTACACAGCATTGAGATTAAGTGTTCTCCTATTAATGTGTTCCTTGATAATTCATATATTATATTCCCAGTCCCCATTATGATGGTAATTAAATTGTAACTTTTTCAAATTTTTGAATCTACATGAGTTACAGTTACAAGGCTTTCATGTTTGAGTTGCAGTCATACAATGATCCAAAACTCCATCAGTGCACATTCTCCACCACCAATGTCTCGATTGCTCCTCCCCCCCACATCCCACACATCCCTCTGCCCCCATGGCAGACAATTTCCCACATACTCTCTCTCTACTTTGGGGGATTGTGTTTTGCAATAGATACTGAGATGCTATCACGTTTGGTCCTTTATCTACTTTCAACACACATCTCCCATCCTGAATTATCCTTCCAACCATCATTGACATAATTACCCCTTCTCTTGAATTGTAACTTTGAATGTAGTTATATCTAAATGAGTTCATAAGGACAGACCATTAGTGGGAAGTGACCTTATAAGAAGAGACTCTGAAGAATTTGCTTTTTTCTCTCTTACTGCTCTTGTGCACAGAGAAAAGACCATGTGAGTACACCGAGAGAAGGTGTCTAAAAACCAAGGAGAGAACTCTCACTGAACATCTATCGGCACCTAATATTACCTTGGTTTTGGATTTCTAGTATTCATTACTGTGGGAAATAAATTATTTTTTTCCGCTTGTTTATGCATTTTTTGTTACAGCTACTTGAGCTTAAACTTACAATAAATACATAAAAATACAAAAAATACATTATTTCCTTGTCTGAAATTATTAAATAGCTTATCTGTCATGCAACAAAATTTTGAAGACCTGAATATGACCCACAATTCTATAGAATCTGGATCCCTCTACTTTTCTATCCTTTTTTAATAGTTTCCTCCTAGCTCATGTCATTCCGGCCAGTGTGAAGTGTTTGCTTTTGCTTTAATACAAGGTTCTTCTCCATGCTTGGATTTTACTATTTCTGTTTTTCCCTCTTCCTCTTATCAATAATATTACTCACTCTTAGGTCTTTCTAAAAATATATCTCCCTTCCGAGGTCAGTTAAGCCGCCACTACTTAAACGCGGGAATTGGCTTTCTTCTCACAAGCACCCTGGGCGTCCTCTAGGACCTGGGTCACCCACCAACCCTGAGCCTCTTCCTGTTCATCCCCAACACTGCTCTGGTCTTCTTCCCATCCCAGGTCATATAGCTGCCACTACTAAAACCCAGGAATCGGCTTGCTTCTGCAAATGCCCTGGGCGTCCTCTAGGACTCTGGGTCGCCCACCAGCCCTACGCCTCTTCCTGTTCATCCCCAATGCTGCCCGGGTCTTCTTCCCATCCCAGGTCAATTAAGCCACCACTACTCAAACCCGGGAATCGGCTCTCTTTGCGAAAGCACCCGAGGAGTCCTCTAGAACAAAAGCAACCAGTGTTGGTGTGGGTGTGGAAAGAAAGGGGCCCTCGTTCACTCTTGGTGGGAATGCCGACTAGCTCAGCCCTTTTGGAAAACAGTATGGACGATTCTAAAAAAATTAGAAATTGAGCTCCCATTTGACCCAGGAATACCACTCCTGGGAATATATCCCAGAGAGGCAAAAAGTATAGTCCAAATGACATCTGCACCTTTTATTCATTGCAGCACGGTTAACAATAGCCAGAATCTGGAAAAAACCTGAGTGCTGGAGAACAGATGGCTGGTTAAAGAAACTTTGATACATCTACACAATGGAGTTCTGTGTAGCTGTTAGAAATGATGAAGGCATGAAATTTCCATACAATTGGTACTGAAAAGAAAGTATCATGCTAAGTGAAACAAGTCAGAAAATGATGGACAGACATAGAAAGATTGCAATCATCTGGGGACATAAAGTAACAAAATAGGAGACTAACACCCAAGAATAGCCGAGATAAATACCAGGAGGTTCACTCTATGGCTTGGAGGCCAGCCTCACATGCTAGGGGAAAAGGCAGCTCAGATAGGGAAGGAGAACCAAATAAAGGGTGTTGGGAGGATCCTCCCATGATGGGAGATTCATGCTGAAAGCAGACTATAGACCGAACATGATCGCCACTCAATGCCTCTTTTGCAAACCACAGCATCCAAAAGTAGAGAGAGTACAAAAGAGAATGCCCTGCCACAGAGGCAGGGTGGGATGTGGAGGTTGAAAGGGGAGGGAGGGATACTTGGATCAGTGGTGTTGGAAAATGGGCACTGGTGAAAGAATGGGTACTCGATTTTTGTGTAATTGAAACCCAAGCAAAAAAAAATTGTAAGTCTACAACTATACCTCAAGGTGTTTCACTATTAAAAAATAAATAAAATAAATAAATAAAATAAATGCTTAAAAATAAAATAAGAAATAAATAAAAATAAATCTCAAAGATAATTCTTTAAAATCTAAAATAGCCACATTCCATTACATTTTCACTTTTTGTCTTCGTTCTTTTTTGTCGCCATACTTGGTGGTTCTCAGGGATTACTCCTAGTTTTGAGCTATGGGATCACTCCTGGTGGGCTCCAAGGATTATATGTAGTAGTGGGGATCAATTCCAGGTTGGCCACATGCAAGGCAAGTGCCTTACTGGCCCTATAGTTTATATTCTTCTGATGATGAATTTTTTAACGTTATCATTAATTCATATTATTAGTTGTGGTGTCCAAAATATGTGTTAAGCAAATGTCAAGTAAGTCAGTGAGTTTTGGTTCATATTGTAGCAAGATATCACTCTCTTTATCTATCCACCTTCCTATCCTTCTATCTCTAAGATATTAGACCCTGCCAATCAGTAACAAGTTTTATGAGGTCAAGGAGGGACTATGTTTAGTTTAATATTGTAGATTTATATATAGTAGATATTTTATAGCTATTCAATAAATTTAAGAGTATCTTTTGGGGGTATGGTGCCGCCAGCAAGTCAATCTGTACCTGTGAGGCGAGTGCAGACTTCCAGATACCCCAAAATTGGTGCCTTCAGACTTCCAGATACCTCAAAATTGATGGTGCCTTCAGACTTCCAGATACACCAAAATTGCTGCTGTGCCTTTGGCCAGACCTCAAAAACTTGGGGCAAAGTTTACCAAGAAAGTAAACAGCCAAAAGTTAGGTATGTGGGAGACACACCCACAAACCACCTCCAGCTCAGCTATATAATTGGAGGCATGGCCTCTCTGGTTCCTGATTGAACTGCATAATGGACATGATCCCAGAGACTCATAAACAAATCTCGAAACCCAGCGGCTTTTGGCAGAAATGCGTTTGGTCCCTGTAGTAGGTTACCGGTGCTGGTCCAACCCAGGTGGGAATAGGTTTGTACCTGGGCCTGTTCCCCTTGGCGGCCCAATGGTCGCCATCCTCCAGAGGCTACAGGACAGTCAGGTTTGGGCCTACAGTGACGAGACACGCAGGGCCTCATGGGATGGGAGTGAAGCCGGTACTGTCCTCCCCACCCAAACGAGACCCCAAGTCATCGCCCGCGAATGGCCTATCTGGCCCCTGATCAAGCTGCTTAATGGCCATGATTCCAGAGACTCAGAAACAAATCTCGAAACCCAGAGACTTTTGGCAGAAATGCGTCCAGACCCCGCAGTACGTTACTGTCGCCGGGCCACCTCAGGGAGGAAAGGATGTTGTCACTCCACCTGTGCCCCTCTAGCGGCCTGGTGGCTGTCATCCTCCAGAGGCCATTTGACAGTCAGGATTGGGCTCGCAGTGACGAAACTTATTGGGCCTCACGGGGTGGGAGTCGGGGGGAGCCGGGCCTGTCCTCCCCACCCCAACGAGACCCCAAATCATCGCCCACGAACGGCCTCTCTGGCTCCTGATCTAGCTGCTTAACGGCCATGATCCAAGAGACTCAGGAGCAAATCTCTGAACCCAGCAGTTTTTGGCAGAAATCCCTCCACATTTAAGTGTTAAAGTTTCGGAATTTCAAAATCACATGGCCCTACTCCAGCCATGCGACATCATATGTTATTCATAACCAGCAATAGAACACAAATTGTCTACTGTTGCCTTTTCAGCAGATCTGAGCGTTGGGGTAAAATCTCAAATAATAATGGTGTGTCTGGTGTCGAAATATTGAATGTGATCAAAGTAGAGAGAGAGTAATGTGGAAATCATCTCCTCCACAGGTAGGGGGAGGGTTTGGAATAGGGGTATACTGAGGTTTTTGGTGGTGGAGAATGGGCATTAGTGAAGGTACGGGTGTTATATTGTATGACCGAGACTTAGACCTGAAATCTTTGTAACTGCTCTCACGGTGATTAAATAAATAAAATTATAAAAAAATAAAAAAACAAATAATAAATAAAAGGTAACAGGTGGAAGTAATATGTAAAGGAATTATTTTGATACTGAGATAATACCATGGTTTTAATGGTGATTAAAGAGATTCTTAAGCAGGTGTAGTAATATGAAGCTATACTGACAAAATCCCATACTAATAAAAACCAGCAATACATCCATCTTTAAGTGTGAAAGGCATTGTTGTATAGAAGATATTAGCATTAGTGGATGAAATAATATACAGAAGAAATGTAGACAAAAATTTTAATAGGACTAAGAAACGAGACCTTCCTAGTCCTAACATAACAGAGGGAAGGAATAGAAAAACAGAATTCATAAATAATATGAAAAGAAGATATAGTGAGACAACATAAAAAAGAATAATATAATTTACTGGAATCAAGTGATTGAATAATATAAACTAGGAAGAAGTGGTCATCTGTGCCAATGCTGCTGAGAGGTCAAGTAAATGACAGCTGAAAATTAAACACTGGGTTTGAAAACATAAGCTTCTCTCTTGAAATAATAACAGTTGTCAGAATATAAATAAATGGAACAGTAGCTACCTTCACAGAGAATGCACATAGAAAAGGTATAAAACTACGAGTTAGGTAGAAAGAAAATTTTATCCTAACAACAATTTATGGGACATTAAACATTAAAATGGCAAGGTTATCTCAAAAGTCTTCTCTGGAGATCAATAAAATATAATGGGCAATGATTTAGGATTGCTGATGGGACAATTATTCGGGTGGCACAGGCTATATCATCTATAGATCATTTTTAGGTTTCAGCAATATTTATGCAAGACAATGGTTTATACCAAGATGTCAATTAAGATTATACTATAATTTTTTAGATTTCATTGTGCACAGAAATATTTATGAGGTTTACTTCACAGTTTCATATTTTATATTTCTGAGGTCTTATGAGCTATATTATTACTAATTTTAATGTTTTATACATATAATGTTACTAAGGGCTAGAGTGATAGCACAGCGGGTAGGGCGTTTTCCTTGAATGCAGCCGCCAACACGGCCGACCCGAGTTCGATTCCTTCGCCCCTCTGGAGAACCCGGCAAGCTACCGAGAGTATCTCGCCTGCATGGCAAAGTCTGGCAAGCTACCTGTGACATTCTATATGCCAAACACAGTAACAACAAGTCTCACCATGGAGACGTTACTGGGCCCACTCGAGGAAATTGATAAACAACAGGAGGACAGTGACAGTGACAAAAATATTACTGTATTACATCCACCACCAAAGTATCAATATCCCTCCAATATTGTCCCTAGATCTCTTCTCATATTTCCCTCCATCACTGACTCAGCCAATTCAGTTTTGTAAGGAGAATCGCAGAGTTTATTTTCTTTGACCATTTTCTTTTGTTTTTATATGATACTATATGTATTTATTTTTTTATTTTTTACTTTTTTGAAAAAATTTTATTAGTGAATCACTGTGAGATACAGTTACAGACTTACAAACTTTTGTGTTTGCATTTCAGTCATACAATATTTGAGTACTCATCCCTCCACCATGCCCATTTTCCACAACCAATGGTCCCAGCATCCCTCCTACCACCCCCAATTCGTCCCCTCCAACCCAGCCCACCTCTGTGGCAGGACATTCCCTTTTTGCTCTCTCACTCTCTCCTTTTGGGTGTTGTGGTTTGCAGTAGAGGCATCAAGTGTCTTTGGCCATTTTCTATTCCCTTACTTTTCCCTTTATACTCCATATATGAGTAAAATCATTAAATTTTCATCTTCTGAATCACTTCATGTAGCATATCACCTTCCAATTTCAAGTTAAAGGGAAAAACAAGATATTATTATTTCTTATAACTAGTAATATCACATTGTTCAGATATGCCACAATTTCTTTACTCCATCAAACACGGTTAAGTATTTGGATTCTTACCACATCCTGGT
Source organism: Sorex fumeus (assembly GCF_029834395.1). Taxonomy (NCBI): domain Eukaryota; kingdom Metazoa; phylum Chordata; class Mammalia; order Eulipotyphla; family Soricidae; genus Sorex; species Sorex fumeus. Next base: position 10,868,089 of record NW_026606115.1, read on the forward strand.
CTTTGTAAATGGCATTAAACTAACAATGGTGTTCAAATGTCTTTTCAAATTAATGTTTTTGTGTCCTAGGGATATATCTCAAGGAATCATGGAATCATCTCACAGCACTATTTTGTTGCGGGAGTAGTTACAGTGTACTTTATTGAATGGGACATGACAAAGTAGGGCTTCCTAAGGCACTTCCCTTCTTTGGGGGATCTATGATGTAAATTGTTAAGGTCAAGAGAGTCTTTATGCATTGGGTAAGTGGAGGAATTACTTCCCAGAAGCTGAGGGTCTCTCTCTTCCTCTTAGTTCATTTCCTGGGCAGGTGGAGGGAGACTTATTCCTTGAAGGCCATGTGGACCATGAGGTTCAAACTCTATTGCAGTAGTCAAATTCATATTTTTGCCAGAAAACGAGATTCACAACGAGGCCATAGATTGGCAGTGTCAGTCCCAGAGTTAAAAGTGGAGGAGTGAATGTTACTGTTAAAGTCATAGGAGATAATTTAGTCTTCTGCCTAACCCAGCATACTTTCTATAGCTCCCTGTGAAGCCTGACCACGTTCTTGATGTTATAGTACTTGGCAGCCTTATCCAGGCTACAGATCAGATCCACCACAGACATCTTGAGAATGGAGATACAGAAGTCCATGCCAGTCAACTTCCTGTTCAGCTCTGGAATGAACTTGCCCCTAGCCTTGGCGATGCCAATGGTAGCAGGGAAAATGTTCTGCGTCAGTCCTCAGCCATCAAACCACATTTTCAGAGAGGGGCTCCCCTGGGACTTCTGGGTGGCAGTTATGGCATGGATTGTGGCCATGAGACCATCCATGATTCCACAGTTGTCATAGAAGAGCTATAATGAGGGGGTGGGGGCAAGCAAGCAGTGATGTAGGAGGCATTGTTGGCAATTGGAGGTAGTTGTCATCCTTCTCATGGTTCATCCCCATCACAAACATGGGGGCATCATAAGAAGTGGTAGAAATAATGACCACTTTGTCTTTTCCTTTCAAGTGAGCCCTAGTTTTTGCCACAGTAGTGAAAACCTCAGTAGATTTCACAACACATCAGCACCAGTGTCATCCATTTGACTTTGGCAAGACCTCAGTCCTGGAAGATGGAAATGGGCATTATCGTTGAAGATAAATTTGTCATTTTCTGTCATGATTGTGCCATTGATCTTGCTTTGGATGGAATCACACTGGAACATGTAAACCATGTAATGAATGTCAATGAAGTGGTTGTTTATGGCCACAATTTTCACTTAGTCAGACTTGAAGGTAGCCCTCTTAACCAGGCACCCAGTATGGCCCAATCCATTCACTTCTACCTTCACCATACTATCTCAGGGATACAACTAGCGCTGAACAAGAAGAGGTGGCATCTGTCAGGGGAAGGGCAGAGAGCCTAAAGTTCCATTATTAATGTTTTTAAATGTCTCCATACTGTTTTCCATAGAGACCGAACCAGACAATAATCTTGTTATAGCAGTTTGGGGTCAGCCTACGTTTCTGTGGCAGCATATAAAATTATCTCTCTGACCTCTCTGAAATATGGAGCTCTTCGTGCTCCCGCTCTTAAGTGTTACTCTTCACCTAGAGTGACCTGAGAGCTTCAGCCTTAAGTTACCTCTGCTACTTGATCAGTTTATGGATTGCCCAATTAAATAACGTATGACGTACAAGCCAGCAATACCTTTCTGTGAATATGCCCCAGGTGTGCAAAACACACACTGCAGAAATGCCATCTGCAGGCATATCTATCTTCACTATAGCACTATTCACAATAGCCAGAATCTGGAAATATCCGAGTGCTTGAAAACAGACTACTAGTTAAATAAACTATGGTACTTAAGATAGAGATGTGTCCCGTATGAAAATAATAGTTGGAAATGATCACTCTGGAAAAGAACTGCATGCTGAAAGTTCGTAAAGGAACAAACATGATAACCGCTAAGTACCTACCCAAAAGGTGATAGAGGGAGAGAAAGAGAGAGAAACAGAGAAAGTAAGAGAAGGCAAGGAGGAGGAAGAAGAGGAGGAGGAGGAGGAGGAGGAGGAGGAGGAGAAAAGTGCCAGCCATAGAGGCAAGCTTGCATGTGAGGGTGGCGGGAGGTAAACTGGGGACATTTATTGTGGGAAATGTACTCTGGTGGAGGGACAGATGTTGGAACATTGCATGACTGAAACCCAATCATGAATAGCTTTATATCTGTGTACCTTAAGGTGATTTATTTCTTTAAAAGATAATCTATGAGGAACTAACTGAAGGCTAAGATTGTTCAGTCCCTCTGCCATCATTTCCTCTTCATTTTGTTCCTCCTTCTTTGAATCCTCCTTTTCTGGCTCTTACTTCATAGTTTCCATCTGGTATGGCCCCTTCTCCATTGTTTTTCCTGTAACCATGCTGCCGATTGTGAATAAGGATTCCTTTCTCACTACATTCCTACACTAACAATGACTGGTTTTTGAATTTTTTAAAGTAGGCTAGTATTATCTTATATTTAAAACCATGGAATCCCTGCCAGGAGTGATCCCTGAGCACAGAGTGAGGAGGAAACAGTGAACACAGCTGGTTGTAACCCCAAAACAAAAACAAGAACGTGGGATAACAGATATAATACAGGTATTAAGGTGCTTGTCTTGCAGGCAGCTGACCCCAGTTTCATTCCCAGCACTGCCTATGGTCCCTGAGCACCAGCAGGAGGGATTTCTAAGAATGATGAAATCTTTTATGCCTACTAGATATTTAATCAAATAAGAAATGAAAATAGCTAGCATTATTTAAGTGAAACATCACAGCACACCTGTTACAGTCAATAAGATTCAAAATCCTAACAGCACCAAATGTTCACGGGGATACTTAACAACAGGCACATTGATTAATTACTTGTGGGAATGCAATAGTGGTATAGCCTTTTTCACTGGTAGTTTTGATGAGGAAAGTAAACCCCGACTAGATTTCAAGGTTAAGCAGGCTAAAATCAGAGAGCAGGAGCTACCATGGGTCAGCTGAGTCTGGGCAACACAACAGAACAGTGAAATATGTTGAGGATGTCTTTAAGATGGTCATAGTCTTACTTTGTAAACTTGGTAACCTGTGAACATATGCTAAATGTGCTCATGTTCTTTACATGTCCAGACTCTGCTTTGCAAAATAACGTGCTTGGGAATTTCTGTTCTCTCCTGACAGTTGCCTAAAACAAATTAACTTACATGTGCTCTTTAAGAATATAAATTGCGTCAAAGACAAAAAACATTAAGACAGTACAGTGGATATTTTAATATATCTAAGGTTAGCTAAAAGAAGATGGTGGGGGAAGAAGAAAGAAGGCATGTTGGGTGAAAAATTAAGTATGATATAATATAACAAACATTAATAAATCACTTTTCATTTCCTTTTAGCTTACTGTTGAGATTCTTTTTAATACACTCATTATTTTTTCATATACCAGTATAGTAACATTTAATGTATATTTCTTGGATAAAACTTTCAGTTGTGTTTTGTTTTTTTATCAACTCTGAAGATTCTGAAGATTGTATTTAGACCATGGATACTTAAATAATAGCCTTCTGTATGTATTCTTGTTTACATATGTTGCCCTTATTTCCTTTTAATTCATGCTCTTTATAGTAATATAATTGACAGTTTTATGTAGTTTAATTGAGTATTTTTATTCTATTTTTCTTCATAGCTTATCTATTGTAATTCTTTTAAATAAAACAAAGCTCCGGGAAGTGCATGGCCACATTTGCGGCCACACAACCTTTTATAGTCTAGCCCACTGATGTACCTAAAGCAGCACACATGTATTTGGTTTTAACATACTTGCTTATACTCTCTTACATACATTCTCTGTCCCTCTCTGAGAGCCCGGCAAGCTACCAAGAGTATCCCACCCGCACTGCAGATCCTGGAAAGCTCCACGTGGCATATTCGATATGCCAAAAACAGTAACAATAACGGGTCTCATTCCCTTGACCGCGAAAGAGCTCCAATACAACACCGTTGGGAAGGATGAATAAGAAGAGGCTGCTAAAATCTCAGGACTGGGATGAGTGGAGACGTTACTGGTGCCCGCTCGAGCAAATCAATGAACAACAAGATGATAGTGACAGTGATTTCTTTTTAAATATTTTTAAATGACTTGCCTTATGTTGTCCTTTTGTTTCTTTTTTCAGTTTCTTTTTTCAGGACACAGGAAATACTTGCAGCTCTGAGCTCTGGAATCATTTCTGGCAGAGCTCAGGTGACCATATGGAATGCCAGGCCACATACAAGATAAGTGATCTACCTGCTGGACTATTGCTCTTACCTCTAGCTTTACATTTTCAGTACACATTTGCAGGAAATTCATATCCCCTTTTACATAATATGATATCACATTATGCAATATATTACAGCATTATTAACTCCTCCCTTACCCCTTTTTAATATTGCTGTCATTCACCAGTAAGTTATACTACCCAATATACTGCTGCTACAATTATTTTAAACAAATTGTTGTGCTATATTATTTAAGAACAGTACAAGTAAAATACATTATTTGACCTTCATTTACCCTTTTTTCTGCTTTTTGAGTCACACCCGGCGATGCACAGGGGTTACTCCTGGCTCTGCATTCACAGCATTCTGGCAGTGCTCAGGGGACCATATGGGATGTTAAGAATCGAACCCAGGTTGGCCATGTGCAAGGCAAATGCCCTACCTGCTGTGCAATCACTCCAGCCCCTCATTTATCCTTTTAAATTCTGTTGACTCTTTTTTATTGAATCACAGTAAGATACAAGCTACAAAGTTTATGACTGGGTTTCGACCATATATTGTTACAACACCCCTCCCTTCACCAGCGTATATTTCCGACCACCAGTGTCCCCAGTTTCCCTCCTGTCCCCCCATCCTTGCCTGCCTCTATTGCAGGCCCTTTACTTCTTTCCCTCTCCTTCCCTCCGTCTCCATCTCTCTCTCTTTCTCTCTCTCTTTCTTTCTCTCTTTCCCCATCCCTCCCTCTCTTTTTGGGCAATAAGTCCTGCAATACAGACAATTCTGTTGATTCTTAATTTCTTACCTATATTTCTTTCTTAAATACTTATCTTCACACTTTCTGGAAGGCAGGTCTACTGGAGATGAATTATCTCAAGATTCATTTGTTTGATAAAGTACTCATTCTACTTTACAATTGAAAGATAATTTTTCTGACATTGTTTCTTGACATTGTTTCAAGATGACTACTTCTTTCTTTGGACATATCTAGTCTTTTGATAAGTACATAAGAGACATTCTACATTTTACTTATTTTTATTTATAGCATTTCCTCTTGATTATTAAAGTTTTCATCACTACATATATTTTCCATTATGTTCTTGAATGCTGTCCAAATATCCAAATGGAACCTTTAGTATATTAATCATAACTCAAATTAAATTCCATGTTTGATCATTCCAACATCTTTATCACGTCTAAATTTGATGATAATTATAGCACTGTTTCATCAAATTATGTATTTTATCATTTTAACATTATTGTAATCATTTCTTGAAAAATGTACATGATGTACTACATAGAATAAACTCAATAAATAGGCTTTAGTGTAAGGTTTGTGTTTGTCTGGTTAGTAGTTAAATTGTGCTTACTGTTTTCTGTAGCTGTACATATCAAAGATAAGAGTTCCCTCTGGTATCCTTACTTTTTTTTAAATGTTGTTTTATTTATTTTATTTATTTATTTATGTTGTAACTCACAATTCCAGAAGGCCAAATCTAAACTTTGGATACGGAAGTCTCCTGGTGAACGGTTTCACAATGAAACTAACCACATCATATTCAATCAACGGTTTTGCCTGACTGATGTAGCTATTGTCCCAAAACTCCAAACAGGATCGGACTACCGTCTCCTTCAAGCAAAATTATACTTCACAGAGCAGGGAGAAAGGGCTTCAAAGTTTAAGAAGAGAACTCCCAGAATGACCACCAACTGGGAGCTCTTTGGCACTATTGCGGCAACATGGGAATATGCCGTTATTGACAACATTGATGAGGAATACGAACGACTGTCTTTGAAAACTCTCAAACTTATTCACCAACGTGGCTTGGCGCAAGCCTCAGGTAACTGCAAGCGAACGTCCAAGCTCACAAAGCAGTGCAGAGAAGCAATAAAGGAAGACCGCAAAAAGAGAAGAGCAGCAGTTCTGGTCAACGCAACAGAAGCCAGAAAGAGCATTCGCAAAGCAGGCCTGTCCATTGCCAAGTACAAGAACAAGATGACTTCCCTTGGACATCCTGATGGATCTATCACATTTTCCAGACGGATAATGGAGAAGATTACCCATGACTTCTATTCGGATATCTCTGATAGCCACATCCACCTGCCCAAATACCAAATTCCAAAGGATGGATATGTCATTCCCAACATTCTTCCTTCTGAAATCCAGAGCATTATTTCATTGGTAAAGAAGTGAACAGCACCCGGCCCAGAAAAGGTCAGACCCGAACACCTGAAGAACCTTCAGTCAGTACTCATCAATACACTGGTTCGGCTCTTCACACGCTACCTGTCTGAATGGAAGGTTCCATCCCAGTGGAAAACCAGCAGGACTGTACTACTTTACAAGAAGGGAGACATGCACAACATTGGCAACTATCACCCGATCTGCCTGTTGTCTGTTGTATACAAGCTGTTCACTCGAGTCATCTTGAATAGGATTGGCAGAACACTAGATGAAGGACAACCATGCTAGCAAGTCGGGTTCTGCAAAGGATTCATCACAATCGACCATATCCACACAATAACCAAGATCATTGAGGTTTCTCGGGAGTTCAAAATGCTGCTCTGTCTAACATTCATTGATTTAAAGAAGCCCTCTGATTCTGTTGAGACTGAAGCAGTCATCGAGGCCCTAGCCAAACAGGGCATTCAAAGTCAATACATCAGGATCCTCCGTGAGCTGTATTGCAGATTTACTACCAGGATCTCACCATTCTACAAAGAAGTGATAATCCATATAAAGAGAGGGGTTCAGCAGGGTGATACTATTTCACCGAAACTCTTCAGTGCCACCCTCGAGAACATCATGAGATTACTGGAATGGGAAGGAATGGGAGTGAAGATAGACGGTCAGCAACTACACCACCTCCCCTTCGCTGATGACACCGTTCTAATAACACCAAACATCAGCCAAGCGGCACAAATGCTGGCTGACTTCGACCATGAGTGTGGAAAGATCGGACTCTAGCTGAATCTCACGAAGACAATGTTTATGAGAAACTGTCTCGTTCCTGACATTCCATTGACTCTCAACTGGATGAATATCTACAAATGTAACAGTTATGTTTACCTAGGTCGAGATGTCAACACCTGAGTTGCACGGGAGGAAGAGAGCAGCTTGGAATGCCTTCAAGAGCGTCGAAGAAATGGCCAAGAAGACAAAGAACCTCCAGCTCCGGGCACATATCTTCGATTCCACTGTTGTTCCTGTATTAACATATGTCTTAGAGACCTGGGCCTAAAAAAAAAAAAAAACAGGATGAGAATGCTATTCAGGTCTACCAAAGAGGAATTGAAAGAGCAATGCTTGGAGTATCACACTTCACTCAAAGGAGAGAAAGAATCCGGAGTTCTGACTTTCGTTGACGATCAAGAATCAGGGACACTGTCTCATTTGCCAATATGTCGAAAATCAGATGGTCTGGACACGTAATGAGATTTGGAGACAACCACTGGTCTAGAGCCATTACTGACTGGATTCAACGGGACATCAAAAGATTGCATGGCTTCCCACCTATGAGATGGTCAGACTTCATCAATACCCTGAAGGATGGATTTGAAGATGTTCATGTTCCTAGAATGAGCAGACTGCATTGGGCTACACTAGCATGCAACAGGGACAAATGGAGACGTTGCTGGCGCCGCTTGAGCAGATTGATGAGTAACGGGATGTCGAGTGATCAAGTTGTTTTATTTTTACTGAGGTAACATGATTTACAATAACGTTAACGTTTATGCTTTGACATAAATTTACTGCATCACAATCAAAATGCCAAAAATATCTTCTACCACTGTCATTAGGTTCCTTCTTGAGAATCCTTGATTTTTGTTCTCCTCTGTTGTTTTTTGTTCTTTACATAAAATTTCTTAACAAGGTCCAAAATGTGAATTTCTGAATATTGTATTATACTGAATCATAAATAATGTGGTATGGAGGTTTTAGGATTGGTCAGAAAATTGTTGCATAGTACAGTTATTAAGTGTGGATGGGTCTCCTTAATGTACCACCTGGGCTTAACTTTTTCTTTTTGCTTTTTGGGTCACACCTGGCAATGCTCAGGGCTGACTCCTAGCTCTGAACTCAGGAATCACTCCTGGCAGTGCTCAGGAGACCATATGGGATGCTGGGAATCGAACCCGTGTGGGCCACGTGCAAGGCAAACTCCCTACCCACTGTGCTATCTCTCCAGACCCTTAACTTTTATAAATACTTCTCATTATACCTCTACTTCGGAAGCTAAAGGAGGATGGAAAGGTATTGTCTTCCCACAAATAGAAGGCTAAATGTGGTTGAAGTCGTCTTCTGTCCTATTTACTTTAACATGAGTTGATTAGGCTACTGTAAAACTTTAGTAAGTTATACTTTGGAAAACCTTTCCCTTAAGGGCAAGATTTACAGCCTAAATAGAACGCTTAGGGGGTGCTGCAAAGAGTAATTTTTATCCTTTCCAGACAGAAACTTGAGGGTTTTGTAAAAATGTCATCTTCATTGTGAGAATGTGGTATAGCTTCTAGAAATAAATCTCACAAATGTGTAGCCACACCTGTGCCAATACTTGGATATCCTGGAGTTGGTAATTGTCAAATGTTGAGCATATTACATTAAGCCACCAATAATTATTAGTCAACTACAGTGTGTTTTCCTGCTCTACTACTCTTTTTGCTGGGTATTTCTACTGGCTACTACTCTAGGAAATTCTGGTTCACTACAGCTTCTATAGAAATCTATAACTTTGGAACAGCAGTTTGAGCTGTAATCTCACTTTTGATGTGTCAAAGAATAGTTTTTGATTTTCTTTGTTCATCTTTTTTTTTACTGTGAAGATGAAGGTGAGGACTTCATGAAAGTCATAAGTCAAAAGTATTAATTTTATTTATAGAAATTTGTACATTTCATCCTGGCTAATTAATTGGCATAATATTGTTTAACACATTAGAAAGCTTATTGTTTCTCTAAGGTCAACAACTTGATGTACCCTTTCTAATTTTCTGATTTTGATTATTCATTACCCATAGCCTCAGGCTGCTTTCTATAGGAAAGTAAAGACATTCCTGCCTCTGCCCAGGGTAGTAGGTTCCCAGATTCATCATCTATTCTGCCAAAAAAAATTCAGGAAGGAAATGCAATATGGGCGAGTGCTGCCTTGAATTCATTATGAGCTTGATTTTCAATTAATTTTTGGTCTTTGTGTGTTCAGAAAGCTTACACTACTGCCAAATATTTTGCAACTCCCACATCCAGTTATGTGACCCCACATGGGCTTGCAATGCACAATTTAAGAAGCAAACACTTATAACACAGAGTCCATACTAGTTAGGCATCAGAATCACCTGGAATTCTTATCTAAATCCAAGTGGCTGGCCTCCATGCTAGAGCTTCTGGTTTTAGTTTTCTGGGGTAAAATCCCTTAGTTTGCATTTCTGACAGATTATCTGATGGTATGCCTGAGAGAAAACTTTGAACTATATAGATTAACAGCTTGTAGTAAAAAATTTTATCAACTTAGTCAAATAGTATGTTTTAGCATATCAGAAATAGTATATTTTAGCATATCAGAAACAACAATACATATCATTATGTGTAAGGACAAACTTGTTTTAGTTTATTATTTGTATGATCCTTTTTTATGAATAACTATATAAATCACCTAAGTGGTTGCTAAATATATAGATATTTGGATTTTATTTTATACCAAGCTAATTAGACTTTCTATTGGTCTGGTTTAGAAATTTGCATTTTGAACAAAAGTTATTCCCAGATTTTTTTGCATGTGAACTTAAATTTGAGAATCTGTGCTTTATTCAATTATGCATTTTATTAGACTATTGATTCTTCCAGAATGCCTTTATCTCCATCTCTGAAGCAATCCTGACCCATTTCTTCAAATATCAACCAAATACATTTTCCACTATGTATTCTACCCTGATTTCATGTCTACTACACACAATAGACGGAGCCCCCCCAAAAATGTTGGGAGCACCAGAATGAGGCAAATGGGAAAGCTGGAACAGAGTTCTGGAACTGGTAAGTTCTTTGTGGAATTTGTACACAGAGGTTATAAAACCAGGTTTGTGCATATGAATTGTATAATTATAAGAGTCATATAGAAATTAAATTTATAGAACACTTACTGTAAGATTATTTGAATTAAGGGTAGAGTAGCTATGCCTAGATAGGAAAGAGGACCTAGACATGGAGTAGAAAAGCCATATCTAGAAAGGAGAGAAGATATTATTGCTGTGCATTAACTAACCTCAACCATGTGGTTAGGGAATAGGATAGAAATATTCATAGAAAGGCCTTTTCTACACAAGATGAGAGCAATATAAATAGATTAATGAGCTGGTCTTGAGCCTGTGAAGGAAGATGAATAATCCTGAGGAGTTGTGTCATATGCTTGACAATTGTCTAAGTAGATTAGGAGCTAACTGTGGAGCTAATGGTTGACAGAAACTTAATTTGGAAGAAATTTTAACATCTATAACACTATTTCTCTATGTGTGACAACTCTCCTACTGGTAAGAATTTATATTTCTAGCAAGCTCTTCAGATTAGTTTGGTAACACTAAAGTTTAAAAGCTATATATCTATACATCTGACAAAGGGTAAATATCAAAGATATATAAGGAACTCACAAAACTCAACAAGGAAACAAACAAGCCCATCAAAGAATGGATAGGAGTCCTGAACAGACACTTCACAAAAGACATATAGATGGCCAATAGGCATATAAAAATTCTCATTATCACATAATTATCATAGAAATGTAACTCAAAACAAAAATATCACCTTACCTCACACTGTGAGGTGAGAATAATTTATATTAAAAAGACCAGAAATATAAGTGTTGGCAGAGGTGAAAAGAAATACAAAGCCTCAATAATATTGCTGAGAATATAAATTGGTGCAGCATTGATGTGAAAAAAGTATTATGGATCTTTAGTAATATGAAAATAGAAATTCCATATGATCCAGAAATATTATTTGTAGGAATTTATCTGAAAGATATGAAAATGCTTATCAGAATGGATATTTGTACCCCTCTTTCCATAGCACCTTAATCTATTCACAATAGACTAATCAGAATTAGCTTAAATTCCTATCAATTGATGGCTAGTTAAAATTACTATGTCTTAAAGTAACATGCGACATTATTTTGTATTCATAACAGGCAATACAAAGTACGTTGTCTAGCATTGCATTTTCGGCAGGTATAAGTGTTAGTTGGACTGTGCTTAAATATCGAAGGTAACCAAAGTAGAGAAAACGAGTATTGTGCAAGTTGTCTGCCACACAAGCAGGGGTAGGTGTGGAATGGGGAGGAGGGGATACTGGGGACTTTGGTGGTGGAAAACGTGCACTGGTGAAGGGATGAGTGTTTGATGATTGTATGATCAAAGCTCAAACGTGAAAGCCCCCATACTCTCTCTCTACTTTTGGGTTTGCAATACAGATACAGGGAGGTTATCATGTTTGGTACTTTTACTACTTTCAGCACACATCTCCCGTCCCAAATGATCCCTAAAACCATCATTTTCTTATTGATCCCTGCTCTATTCCAGCTCCCTTTTCCCCCCTCTCATGAGGCAGGCTTCCAACATGGTATGAGCTTTCTGGCTCTTGTCCTACTGTCCTTGGGTATCAGTCTCATGTTATTTTATATTCCACAAATGAGTGCAGTCCTTCTATGTCTGTCCCTCTCTTTCTGACTTATTTCACTTAGCATGATACTCTCCATGTCTATCCACTTATAAGTTAATTTCATGACTTCATCTCTCATAACATCTGCATGGTATTACATTGTGTAGATGTAACAAAGTTTCTTATCCAGTCGTCTGTTGTCGGGCACTCAGGCTGTTTCCAGATTTTGGCTATTATAAACTGTGCTGCAATGAACATATAGGTACAGATGTCATTTCTACTGTGCTTTTTTGCATCCTAGGGATATATTCCCAGAAGTGGTATTGAGGGGTCATATGGAAGCTCAATTTCTAACTTTTGTAGGACTTCACATATTGTTTTCCAGAAAAGCTGGACCAGTTGGCATTCCCACCAACAGTGAAAGAACATCCCTTTTTCCAGACATCCACACCAGCACTGTTTGCTTCTGTTCTTTTGAATGTGTGCCAGTCTCTGTGGTGTGACATGATATCCCATTGTTGTTTTGATTTGCATCTCCCTGATGACTAATGATGTGGAGAATTTTTTCATGTGCCTTTTGGCCATTTGTATTTCATTTTTGAGGAAGATTCTCTTCATTTCTTATTCCACATTTTTATGGGGTTGGAGATATTTTCTTGTACAATTCTACTACTGTCTTGTATTTCATTTCATTTCATCATCCTGTTAATCGTCGATTGCCTCGAGCAGGCCCCAGTAACGTCTCTTTCATCCTAGCCCTGAGATTATATTCACGGCTCTTTAGGAGAATGAGACCCATCAATGTTACTGGTATTTGGCATATGTGGTACGCCACGGGGAGCTTGCCAGACTCTGCCCTGTGGGCAGGCTACATTCGATAGCCTGCAAGTTTGTCCAAAGTAGGAATGAGATAATAAGATATCATAAAAAATAGTTTTGATAAGATGTGGCACGGCCGCGTATGCGGCCGCGCGGTTCCGGGATCTGAATTTTATAGTCTCTGAGTCTTGGCCGCTGATGGGATTACACGGTGCCAGGGGGCCAGGTGGTGGGTGTGACCCCCGCCTGCTGGAATTTGGAGGATCTGGATGGAAGATGCTCGACTCCAATCCGAGTAGGCTTGGAGGTCTCGGCCCCGGAACCCGCGTGGCTTTGTCCCTCTGCCAGTACCTTCATGTGTGCGGAGAGTGGTCTCAGCATGGTGGTGGCTGGTCCTGGAGGTCTTCGGCTGCCGGAGCCCCGGTCGGGGTGGGGAGGAAAGCTCAACCTGCTCCCCTCCAAGGGGTCCCGGCGAGGGACACCCAGGTGCGGGGGCAAAAGACTGCACTGTTCTCGTCCGGGATCTGGATTTTATAGTCTCTGAGTCTTGGCCGCTGATGAGATTACACGGCGCCAGGGGGCCAGGTGGTGGGTGTGTCTTGTATATCTTGCATATTAATCCCTTATCAGATGGGTATTGGGTAAATATTCTTTCCCATCTGTGGATCTCTCGTATTTTAGTCAGTTTCTTTTTTAATATTTAATTATTTATTTTTAAATGAATCACCATGGGGTAGAGTTACATACTTACAAACGTTCATGCTTACGTTTCATACAATTATATAGTACCCATCCCTCCACCAGTGCCCATTCTCCACCACCAATGATCCCAGTATCCTTCCCACCACCCCCACCCCATCCCCCTACCCCAGCCCGCCTCTGTGGCAGGGCATTCCCTTTTGCTCTCTCTCCTTTTGGGTGTTGTGGTTTTCAATATAGGTATTGAGTGGCCATTCATATCCGGTCTATAGACTGCTTTCAGCTAGCATCTCCCATCCCAAGTGGGCCCTCGAGGCACCCTTTACTTGTGGTCCCTTCTCTATCTGAGCTGCTTTATCCCCAAGCATGTGGGGCCAGCTTCCAAACCGTGGAGCAAACCTCCTGGTTCTCATGTCTACTATTCTTGGGTGTAAGTCTCCCATTCTGTTACTTTATATTCCACAGATATGTTCAATCCTTCTATGTCTGTCCCTCTCTTTCTGACTCATTTCACTTAACATACTTTCCATGTTGATCCACTTATATGCAAATTTCATGACTTCATCTTTTCTAACAGCTGCATAATATTCCATTGTGTAGATGTACCAAAGTTTCTTTAACCAGTCATCTGTTCTCAGGCACTTGGGTTTTTTCCAGATTATGGCTATTATAAACAGTGGTGCAATGAATATACAAGTGAGATGTCATTTCGACTATATTTTGCTTCTCCAGGATATATTCCCAGAAGTGATATTGCTGGGTCAAATGGGAGCTCAATTTCTAACTTTTTGAGCAACGTGCTGGGCGTGGTCTCCGGGGAGAGCGGCCCAACACCCCTGAACCCTGGACGCTACAAGCCCCCAGCCCCAGAAGAGGTGCCTGCAGAATGTGGTCAAAAGGCACCCCCCAGAATCCTTAGTCACTGTTTCTTTTGAAGTGCAGAAGCTTCTTAGTTTGATAGTCCCATTTGTTTCCATTTTTTTTCCACCTGTTTTGTCAGTCGTGTTTCACCCTTAAAGATTCTTTTGACTTCAATGTCATGAAGGTTTCTGCCTACATTTTCCTCCATGTATCTTATGGATTCATGTCTGATATTAAGGTCTTTAATACACTTTGATCTGACTTTTGTGCTTGGAGCTAAGCTGAAGTCAGAGTTCATTTTTTTGCAGGTAGCTATCCAGTTTTCCCAGCACCACTCACTTGTCGAAGAGACTTTACTTGTTCCACTTCACATTTCTTACTCCTTTATCAAATATTAAGTGATTGTATATTTGAAGGTCTGTTACAGAATATTCAGCTCTGTCCCATTGGTCTGCGGGTCTGTTTCTAGCCCAATAACATGTAGTTTTAATTACTACTTTGTAGTAGTTTTTTTTTTGCTTTTTGGGTCACACCCAGCAATGCTCAGGGGTTACCCCTGGCTTTGCACTCAGGAATCATTCCTTGTGGTTCTTGGGAGACCATATGGGATGCTGGGTATCAAACCCGGGTCGGCCGCATGCAAGGCAAACGCCCTACCCACTGTGCTATTGCTCCAGCCCCTGTAGTACAGTTTGAAGTTGGGGAAGGTAATGCCACCCATTTTCTTTTTTTCCAAGGATTGCTTTAGCTATTCATGGGGGTTTATTGTTTCATATGAATTTCAGGAGTATTTTGTCTATTTCTTTGAAAAATGTCCTGGGTTTCCTGATAGGGACCTCATTGAATTTGTATAGTGCTTTGGGCAGTCTTGCCATTTTGATGATGTTAATCCTCCCTATCCATGAGTGGGGGATGTGTCACCATTTCCTAGTGTTCTATTTTATTTTTTGAAGTAATGTTCTGTAATTTTCCTTGTATAGGTCCTTCTATTTGGTTAAGCTGATTCCAAGGTACTTGATTTTCTGAGGTACTATTGTGAATGGGATTGTTTTATTAATGTCTCTTCTGTTTAGTTATTTGTATATAAGAAAGTTATGGATTTTTGGGTGTCGATTTTGTACCCTGACACTTTACCGTCCGATTGTTTCTAGCAGCTTTTCTGTAGTCTTTAGGGTTTTCTAAGTATAGTATCATATTGTCTGCAAATAGTGATGGCTTGACCTCTTCCTTTCCTATCTGTATGCCCTTGATATCTTTTTCTTGCCTAACTTAATGGCCAGCACTTCCAGTATGATATGATATGATATGATATGAAAAGAGTGGCAAAAGTGGACAACCTTGTGTTGTACCCGATCTTAGAGGGAAGGCTTTCAGTTTTTCCCCATTGAAAATGATACTTGCCATGGGCTTGTAGTAGATGGCTTTGACTATTTTGAAGAAAGTTCCTTCCAAGCTCATTTTGCTGAGCGTTTTCATCATAAGCAGGTGCTGGATCTTGTCGAATGCTTTCTCTGCATCTATTGACATGATCATGTGGGTTTTATTATTTCTTTTATTTATATGATAAATTATGTTGATTGACTTGTGAGGTTTGCATAAAATTTTAAGTCATAAACTCTCCTGAGTGTATGCTTTTGGTCTATTTGCTGCTTCAAGATACTAAGGTTTGTCAACTTATGCTTAACTGTCTCTTACTTTTCTTAATACCTTTCCTCACATTTACTCAATTTATTTTGGTAAAATTCATCTATTTCATTTAAATTTAGAATGTATTATCACAGAATTATTCACACCATTTTTAAAATGTATATTTCTGTAAAGCACAATTTCTGAAAGAAATAAACTTATTGGTTTATAATTTGGTGGAATTTTATGTTTGGCTTAATTTATGTGTAGATGTGTTTCACCATGTCCACAATAAAGAAAAAAAGCTGTCTCTCATATGTGTGATATAAAGAAATATAGTAAGCGGACAATAAAATGGCCAAAGGCATCAGATTAGGAGATTTTGTCTATTGAACTGAGGTTTACCTAAGGAGAAGGGGGTGGATGGGAGGTATCCTTTGGACATATGTGAAGGAAATTGGGGAGCCTGGTGGCATATCTGGTGTTAGAAAGATGTATGCAGAGTAATTATAATTAACAGTATTATAAGCCACAGTGCCAGAATAAAAAGTATATAAAAGAAAAGCTTCCAAAATACTGTGTTTCCCCTGCAATATAATAGAATCAAAGAAAGGACATAGGCATTATTAGACAAATCATATAATTGTATGAAACACAGAGAGATGAACAATTTATCTGTTCCTAAACAGCCCCTAAACTATTCAATGACTCAGACAGTGACTAGAATTCTGGTCTCTTAAATGGTAATCTAATTCTCTTTGATACTTGTGTTAAGATTTTGTGAAAATTTTAACACCTGAGACACTTGATAATGTGAAGCACACTAATGCCTTTTTATTTATGTATTATGGTAGTGGGTTTGGGATATGGCTTCAGGAATTCAAATCAACATACATTTTACAAAGCTTTCACATAGAAGTTAGAAACATGAAATTCCAGAGACAATGTCTTATTATAAACTTTTAAAATAATATGCATTCTCTAAGTGTAAATTATTCACTACAGCATCATAAATTAATTGCCACATTATATTACAAGCCAAGAAAAAACAAACCATTAAGTTTACTACACACTCTGGGTGATATTATTTCTCCTGATATGACAACTGACTAGTCACACCTGTTTTTTTTCCCCATAATATGTGCAGAGATTATACAGTAAAAAAGCCTATCAGACGTTCAATTAGCCCAGCTGTCACACATCTGTTGCTATCCCTATAAAGGTGGCAATTTGCTGGTAATTGCTCTTATGATAATAACAAAACACTTCATACTTCTTTTTTTATTGTGTTGGTCGCTCATTCATCCAGACTGGCTTAACTTTGTGATCCAAATGTTCCAGTACATATCCGAGTATTCTGACCCTCCAAATAGACAAGTCACTCATATGTATTTGTAAATTTGGAAGTTTACCGATATGATCTCATTCCATTCTGCTGAAAAAATTTAAAAGAATATAAACCTGGGAGCCCCCGCCTTTCATTCGCACAGGTGCATCCTGCTGTGTGCCCCCCACTCCCATCCAGTCCAGCGATCCTGCTCGTCTGCCAGCTGGAGAGAGGCCTCAGGGCACTCCCCAGAGTTTCAGCACATGTGCCCACCCAGCCCCAGCCTTTCTTCGCCACAGGCCCTTGGGCCCAGGTCAGTGGACTAGCATCAGGACGAACTGGGGGAGTGGCCTATACGTAGGGTGCGTGGCCTCCTCAAAAGTGGGCATAGCTTTCTCTGAGGCAGGCGGCAGATCACTGCTGCCACAGTTATATTTCCCACTCCTAGCACTCTCCACTCACATCCCAACCTGTATCACCTAATTCTTTGGAAAAGGTCCTGGCCATCTCCAACACAATATGACATTAATCCACTGGCCTACTCCAATTCCAACAAAAGGACAGTACACAAAAAGCTGTTCAAGCCCAATATAAAAGAGCACCTCCTCCAACGCTTTACTATATGCCTATCATAAGCCACAGATTAATGTCTGAGAGGAAGGACATGGTCTAGAAGGGGAGAAGGTTGAGCACCATCGACTGACCTTATTCAGAACCCTTTCCCACAATAAGAGGGAATACTTCTAGTGAACCTCAAGGTTTTACCTCCATACAACCACGACAGCATGAAGAAACAGCACAAATCTCCACTATAAGAAGAGGAAGAACAAAAAAGTTCTGAACCTTCTACAGGGGTTACCCACAAATACAATCTCTCTGATAAAGAATTCTGTGATGAAATGCTGAAGATGTTCAAGGAACAACTCAAAGAATCGATGGAACAGACATCCAGAATTTTTTAAAATATTTTATTGAATCACCGTGATATAGATACAAGCTTTCATGTTTGGGTTACAATCACACAATAATGAAATACCCATCCCTCCACCAGTGCACATTCCCTACCACCAATGTCCCCGGTATACCACACCTTTCCCACCCTCCGCCTACTTCCATGACAGACATGATTCCCCATAATCTCTTTCTACTTTTGGGCATTATGGTTTGCAATACAGACCCTGAGAGGTTATCATGTTTGGGCCTTTATCTATTTTCTCCGCACATCTCCCATCGTGGCCAATTCCTCCAGTCATCTTTTTCTTCGTGATCCCCTCTCTATTCCAGCAGTCTACTCCCCTTTGCTCATGAGACAGGCTTCTAGCTATGGAGCAATCTATCTGTCCTGTGTATCTACTGTCCTTAGGAGTCAGCCTCATGTTATGTTGTTGTATGCTCCACAAATGAGTGCAGTCCTTCTATGTCTGTCCCTCTCTTTCTGACTCATTTCACTTGGCATGATACTCTCAATGTCTATCCATTTATAAGCAAAGTTCATTACTTCATCTCTCCTAACAGCCACATAGTATTCCATTATGTAGATGTACCAAAGTTTCTTTAACCAGTCATCTGTTCTAGGGCGCTTGGGTTATTTCCAGATTTTGGCTATTGTGAACACTGCTGCAATGACCATATAGGTACAGATGTCATTTCTACTGTGCTTTTTTGCACCCTCGTGATATATTCCCATAAATGGTATTGCGGAGTCATATGGAAGCTCAATTTCTAGTTTTTGAAGGACTGTCCACATTGTTTTCCAGAAAGGCTGCACTAGTGGGCATTCCCACCAACAGTGAAAGAGTGTCCCTTTTCCCAACATCCACGCCAGCACTGGTTGCTTTTGTTCTTTTGAATGTGTGCCAGTCTCTGTGGTGTGAGATAATATCTCACTGTTGTTTTGAATTGAATCTCCCTGATGGCTAGTGATGTGGAGCATTTTTTCCATGTGCCTTTTGGCCATTTGTATTTCTTTTTTGAGGAATCTTCTGTTCATTTCTTCTCCCCAGTTTGTGATGGAGTTGGAGGTTTTTTCTCATACAATTCTACTAGTGTCTTGTATATCCTGGATATTAATCCCTTATCAGATGGGTATTGGGTAAATACTTTTTCCCATTCTGTGGGCTCTTTCTGTATTTTGGTCAGTGTTTCTTTTGAAGTGCAGAAGCTTCTTAGTTTGATGTAGTCCCATTTGTTTATGTTTGCTTCCACTTGCATGGTCAGTGCTGTTTCATCCTTAAAGACGGTTTTAGCTTCAATGTCATGGAGAGTTCTGCCTACATTTTAGTCTATATATCTTATGAATTTATGTCTGATATGGAGTTCTTTAATCCACTTTGATATGACTTTTGTGTCTGGCATTTGACAGAGGTCAGAATTCATATTTTTTTGCAGGTAGCTATCAGTTTTCCCAGCACCACTTGTTGAAGAGGCTTTCCTTGTTCCTCTTCACATTTCTTGCTCTTTTGTCACAGATTAAGTGGTCAGATATTTGGGGGTCTGTGACATATTATTCAACTCTGTTCCATAGGTTTGCAGGTCTGTTTCAAGCCCAGTACCATGCTGTCTTAATTACTACTGGTTTGTAGTACAGTTTGAAGTTGGGTAAGGTGATGCCACCCATCTTCTTTTTCCAAAGGATTGTTATAGCTATTCGTGGGGGTTTATTGTTCTATATGAATTTCAGGAGTGTTTTGTCTATTTATTTGAAAAATGTCACACGTTTCCTGATAAGGACCGCATTGAATTTGTATAGTCCTTTGGGCAGTATTGCCATTTTTGTAATGGTAATGCTCCCTATCCATGAGCAGGGGATGTGTCTCCATTTCCTAATTCCCTCTTTTATTTCTTGAAGTACTGTTTTTTAATTTTACTTGTATAGGTCCTTCACCTCTTTGGTTAAAGTGATTCTAAGGTACTTGATATTTTGAGGTACTATTGTGAACGGGATTGATTTTTTAATATCTATTTCTTCTCTTTCGTTATTTGTATATAAGAAAGCCATGGACTTTGGATGTTGATTTTGTAGCCTGCCACTTTACTAAACCTATCTCTTGTTTCTAGTAGCCTTTCTGTAGAATGTTTAGGGTTTTCTAAGTATATTATCATATCATCTACAAATAATGATAGTTTGACCTCTTCTTTTCCTATCTGTATTCCCTTGATACCTATCTCTTGCCTAACTGCAATGGCCAGGACTTCCAATACCATATTGAATAAGAGTGGCAAAAGTGAACAACCTTGTCTTGTGCCCTATTGTAGAGGGAATTCTTTTAGTTTTTCCCCATTGAGAATGAAACTTGCCATGGACTTGTGGTAGATGGCTTTGACTATATTGAGGAAGGTTCCTTCAATGCCTATTTTGCTGAGAGTTTTCATAATAAATGGGTGCTGGATATTGTCAAATATTTTCTCTGTGTCTATTGATATGATCATATGGTTTTAATCTTTTCTTTTGTTGATATGATGGATTACGTTGATAGATTTCTGAATGTTAAACTATCCTTGCATCCCTGGGATGAATCCTAATTGTCATGGTGTATGATCTTTTTGATGAGTCGTTGAATTCTACTTGCTGATTGTTTGTTGAAAATCTTTGCATCTGAGTTCATCATGGATATCGACCTGTAATTCTCTTTCTTTTTGGTATCTCTGTCTGCTTTTGGTATCAGGGTGATATTTGCTTCATAGAAACTGTTCCACAGTATTTTTGATATTTTAATATTGTGGAAAAGATTTAAGAGGATTGGGAGTAAGTCCTCTTTAAATATTTGGAAGAATTCACTAGCGAATCCATCTGGGCCAGGACTTTTGTGCTTGGAGAAAGTTTTTATTACCATTTTAATTTCCTTGATGTTGATAGGACTCTTCAGGTATTCCAGGTCTTCTTGATTTAGCCTTGGGAGGCCATAGGAATCTAGAAATTTGTCCATTTCCTCTAGGTTTTTGTGTTTCATGGCATAAAGCTTCTCAAAATACTCCCTAAGGATCCCTTGAATTTCTGTAGTTTCTGTTGTAATAACTCTCTTTTTATTTCTAATTCAGTTTATTACGGTTTTCTCTCCCTTTCTTTGTGAGTATTGCTAGAGGCTTATCGATCTTGTTTGTTTTCTTGAAGAACCAATTCTTGGTTTCATTGATCTTTCAAATTGTTTTATGGGTTTCTGCTCATTAATCTCTGCTCTGAGTTTTTTTTTTATTTCTTTCCTTCTGTTATGATTGGGCTCCTTTTGTTGCACATTCTCCAAGCTCTTAAACTGTGAGGTTAGGTCACTTATGTGGGCTCGCTCCTCCTTCTTGAGGAATGCTTGCAGAGCTATAAACTTCCTCTTAACACAGTTTTTGCTGTATCCCATAAGTTTTGGTAAGTCATGTCCTCATTTTCGTTCGTTTCCAGGAATCCTTTGATTTCTTCTTTGATTTCCTTTCTCAGCCACTCATCCAATAGTAAGCTGTTTAGTTTCCAGATGTTTGATTTAGTTGTCTGTTTGTGTGTGTGATTTAATTTTAATTTCAGTGCACTGTGGTCTGAGAGGATTGTTGATACAATCTCTATCTGCTTAATTTTATGGTGGTATGTCTTATGGCTCAGCATGTGGTCTGTCCTGGGAAATGTTCCATGCACACTTGAGAAGAATGTCTATTCAGCTTTTTGAGGATGAAGTGTCCTTTATATATCTACTAAGTCCCTTTCTTCCATTTTTTCCCTCAGGTGAAGTATGTCCTTGCTAAACTTGAGTTTGGTTGATCTATCAAGAGGTAATAAAGTGGTGTTGAAGTCTCTCACTAGTATTGTGTTGCTGTTGATGTCTTTCTCCAAGTCGATGAGTAGTTGTTTTAAATATTTTGCTGGTCCCTCATTAGGTGCATATACATTTAATATTGTAAGTTCTTCCTGTTGTACAGATCCCTTGATGAATATGAAATGGCCTTCACTGTCTCTTGTGACCATCTTCAGTCTGAAATCAATGTGGTCTGATACTAGGATGGCTTTCCCAGGTTATTTGTGGGAGTTTTTTGCCTGTAGGATTGTTTTACAGCCTTTAACTTTGAGCCTGTGTTAACTCTGATTATTGAGATGCGTTTCTTGGAGGCAGCAGAATGTTGGGTTCAATTTTCTAATCCATCCTGCCACTCTGTGTCATTTAATTGGTGGGTTTAGCCCATTGACAATCTCTCTAGATTATTGTTATGGGGTTTTGTCCCATTTTTCTGTTGAAATTTGGTGTATTTGAGGGGCCTCTCTTGTCTTAATGTAGCCCATTTAGTTGTTCTTGTAACCATGGTTTTGAATCTATGAAGTTCCTAAGCTGTTGTTTGTCTGTAAAACTGTGTGTTGTTCCTTCGATTATGAATGAGAGTCTTGCTGGGTAAAGTATTTTTGGTGAGGCATTTATTTCATTGAGTTTTTTTCACTATATCCCACCACTGTTTTTGGGCCATGAGGGTTTCATCAGACAAATCGGCTGTGAATCTTAAAGATGCTCCTTTATAGAAAATTTCTTTCTTTGATCTTGCTGCTTTCAGAATTTTGTCTCTATCTAAGCTTTTGGTCATTTTGATCAGGATGCCTCTTGGGGTATTTTTATTCAGATTTCTTCTAGCTGGTACCATTCGGTCTTCCTGAATGTGGTAGCATGTTTTCTTCATCTCTGGGAACACCGTAGCAATGATGTCTTTGACGGTTTTTTCTTTGTCAGGGTTTTCTTCCTGCCCCTCTGGGACTCCGATAATTCTTATGTTACTCCTCTTGGCTTCATCACGATCTTTAATTGCCATCTATTTCAGGATTGTGAATCTCTTTTCCATTTTCTGCTCTTTTCTGGAGAGTCTCTGGACTTCATCTTCGAGCTCACTGATTCTGTCCTCAGCAGCTGTTACTCTGCTGAGGCCTTCCACTGAGTTTTTCAATTCGCCTACCAGGATTTTCAGGTCTGACATTTCCGTTTGTAATTTTATTTGCAGTTTCCTCATTTCTACCTTCAACTCCTCTTATCTTTTATTGGCATTGCTTTCCATTGTTTCTTTTAGCTCCCTAAGCATCCTCATTAGCTCCCTTCTAAATTCTTTGTCAGAGACGCTGTCTAGCTCTTCATTACTATTGGTGTCTTCTGGGCTATCCTCTTCAATAAGTAAGCTTGGTGGGCTTCTGCGTTGCTTTACTATTATGACCTGTGTGGTTTAGAACATCACACTCACAGTTACTATTCTGCTTATAATGCAGAATTAATAGAGATGGGCTTAATGAATTATTGGCTAATGCGTTTCTGGTGCTTAAGCTAACCTAGTGAAAGTTGCAACTTAGAGGGTAACTTATGGTTCCTATGGGATATGTAGGGGGAGAATAACTCGCGGTCGTGGCTCCAGGAAGGTCCCTGTTGCTGTACAGGTAACTGGATGAGTGAGCAGATGGTGCCTGGAACGGTTCAGCTTTGGATGCACCTGTTGTGCCTTAATTCCCTTCTCCCGCAGACCAAGGATGAAAACAGGCCATTCTAGCGGGGTCTAGTTAGATGCGCAGCCCTGGAAAGGGGCTCTGCCGCCAGACGGGTACCTGGATGAATGAGGAGTGCCCGGTACAGTTCAGCTTTAGGTGTGCACGGTGTGCTTCAATTCTTGTCCCCCACAGACCAAGGATGAAAACCGGCCGTTCTCAGGGGGTCTAGTTAGAGGTACAGCCCCAGGAAGGGGAGCTGCCACCGGGAAGGTACCTGGATGAGTGAGCAGAGGGTGCCGAAACAGTTCAGCTTTGGGTGCGTGTGATGTGCATCAATTCCCATCCCCCAAGACCAAGGATAAAAACAGGCCATTCTCAGGGGGTCTAGTTAGAACACGTAGCCCCAGGAGACATAAAGAAACTTAAAGGAAGAAATGAAAGAAACAGTGCAACTGTAGTCGAGAAAATAAATGAAGACAAGAAAGCAGAAATAAGAAAGCTACAAAAAGAAGTGTTCCAAGTAAAGGATTCGGTAGACGTAATTAAAAACTCAGTGGGTGCCCTCAGCAGTAGAATGTCTACAACTAATGAGAGAATTGGTGATCTTGAAGATGAGAAGCAGAAACCATACAGGCAACACCAAAGAAAGGGAAATGACCTCAAAATAGCTCTAAGGCGAATCAGAGCACTAGGGGATGACTCCAAGAGGAACAACATTAGAATCATTGGAGTACCAGAAGGACAGAGAGTCAAACCCAATGAAAAATCCACATTGAAATAAATTATTGCTGAAAAGTTCAGAGAGATAAAGAATACAGACATCCATATCTAAGGAGCCAGAAGGGTACCAGCTAAAGAGACCCTAATAAAAACACTGCAAGGCATATCATAGTCAGAATGATGGATACCACAGATAGAGACACAATATTGAAAGGAGCAATATCAAAGAAGGAAATCACATACAAAGGAGTACCCGTTCGATTTACAGCAGACCAGTCAGAGGAAACCTTCCAAACCCGAAGACAATGGTGGAATATGGTGAAAAAACTCAATGAAATGAACGCTTTACCAAGAATACTTTATCCGACTAAAGTCTCACTCAAATGCAATGGAACATTACATAATTTTAAAGTTAAACAGCAACTCAGGAATTTTATAGACTCAAAAACAAACCTAAAAAAGGAATAAAAGGGCTCCTATAATTCAAGAAGGAAAACACCCATAAGTACAACAAACCCTTACTTAGACTCAAAACCAAACCTAAAAAAGGAATAAAAGGGATCCTATAATTCAAGAAGGAAAACACCCATAAGTACAACAAACCCTTAAAGAAAGATGGCACAAAACCCCATGACAATAATATATCTCAGTGTCAATGGTCTAAATGTACCAATCAAGAGACAGAGAGTGGCAAAATGGATCCAGAAACTAAAATGAACATTCTGCTGCCTACAAGAAACTAATCACAACAGTCAGAGCAAAAACAGACTCAAAATTAAAGTATGTAAAACAATCTTGCAAGCAAACAACTCCTTCAAAATATCTGGGGTGGCCATATGAATATCTGGCAACATAAATTTCGCGTTGAAAAAGATTAGAAGGAACAGTGAAGGCCATTTTCTATTAATCAAGGGTATGTACAACCGAAAGAAATCACACTCTTAAATGTATATGCACCTAATGAGGGAATAGCTAAATACTTAACACAACTGCTAAAAGATTTGAAGGAGGATATTGCCAGCAATAAAATAGTAGTCGGGGATTTCAACATTGCCTTATAACCTCTGGATAGATCATAAGAACAAAACTCAGCAAGGAAATACAGGCTTTGAAAGGCTTTGAAGGAAGATATAGAAGAGAGCAGGCTAACAGACCTATACAGGGCTTTACACACCAAAGAGAAAGACTACACATTCTTTTCCAGTGCACACAGAATATTCTCTAAAATAGAACCACGAGTTGGGTCACAAAACATAACTCAAGAGAATCAGAAAGATAGAAATTGTATCAACTATCTTTTCAGACCATGATGAGCTGAAGCAAATCACACATAGACGCAGAGAACCAAATCAAACATCTAGAAATGAAACAACTCAATGTTGAGCAAAGAGTGGGTCAGGAAGGAAGTCAAGGTCAAAATCAAAAGATACCTGGAAACAAATGAGAATGAAAACATGAGCTACCGGAACCTATGGGACGCAGCTAAAACCGTGTTAAGAAGAAAATTTATAGCCTTGCAAGGATTCCTCAGGAAGGAAGAAAGGGCCTACATAGAGAACTTGACTTCACAGCTCAAGATCTTAGAAAAAGACCAAAAAGAGGAATTCAAACCCAGCCAAAGGAAATAAATAATAAAACTTAGAGCAGAAATCAACGACATAGAGGCCCCCCCCCCCACAAAAAGAAATATCTGAAAGGTCAGTGAAACCAAGTGCTGGTTCTTTGAGAAAAAAAAGAAGATTGATAAACCACTAGCAAGACTCACAAAGAAATTGAAAGTGAAAAGCCTAATAAACCGAATCAAAAATGAAAAATGGAACATCACAACATAAACCAATGAAATTCAAAGGATCATCAGAGACTACTTTGAGAGTCTGTATGCCACGAAACAAGAGAACCAAGGAGAAATGGATAAATTCCTGGATTCTTAAAATCTGCCAAGACTGAGCCAAGAAGACTTGGAATACCTGAATAGACCCATTCATATCAAGGAAATCGAAACCGTAATTAAAATTCTTCCCAAACCAAAAGCTCAGGCACGGATGGATTCACTAGCGAACTTTTTCAAACATTTAAAGAAAACCTGTTGACAGTTCTCCTCAAGATTTTCCAGGAAATGGAAAAAACAGGAACTCTCCCAAACAGTTTCTATGAGGCACATATCTCCCTAATACCTAAAGCAAACAAGTACAACATTAACAATGAAAATTACAGGCCAATATCTCTGAAAAACACGGATGTGAAGATTCTCAACAAAATATTAGCAAATAGATTCCAACAACTCATAAAAAAGATCATATACCACAAACAAGTGGCATTCATCCCTGGGATACAAGGATGGTTTAACATTCAGAAATCAATCAACATAATCCATCATATTAACAAAAGAGCCCCATTCGCTCTCAATGGAACGACCATCTCCGAATGCAACAGCTATGTGTACCTAGGTCGAGAGGTCAACATGACAAATGACCTGGCACCCGAACTGCGCAGGAGGAAGAGAGCGGCTTGGAACGCCTTCAAGAACATCGAAGAAATAGCTAAGAGGACAAAGAACCTCCGGCTCCGGGCACATCTCTTTGATTCCACTGTTCTTCCTGCATTAACATATGCCTCAGAGACCTGGGCCCTACGCAAACAAGATGAGAACGCTATTCAGGTCTCCCAAAGAAGAATAGAAAGAGCTATGCTTGGAATATCACGTTTCACTCAAATGAGAGAACGAATCCGGAGTTCTGACATCCGTCGACGATCAAGGATCAGGGACGCTGTCTCATTTGCCAAGGTGTCGAAAATCAGATGGGCTGGTCACGTAATGAGATTTAAAGACGACCGTTGGACTAGAGCTGTTACTGATTGGATTCCATGGGATGTCAAAAGACCGCGTGGCCGCCCACCTACCAGATGGTCAGACTTCTTCGTCAAGATCATGAATGATCGGTTGAGGCCCTTCATGTTCCCGGAGCGAACAGATACCATTGGGCTACACTAGCACGCGACAGGGACAAATGGAGACGTTACTGGCGCCCGCTCGAGCAAATCGCCGACTAACGGGAAGTTAAGTGATTAAGTGATTAACAAAAGTAAAGATAAAAACCATATGATCATATCAATAGATGCATAGAAAGCATTTGACATGATCCAGCACCCGTTTATGATGAAAACTTTCACCAAAATGGGCTAGAAGGGAACTTTCTTTAAGATAGTCAAAGCCATCTACGACAAACCTTGGCCAGCATTATCCTCAATGGGGGAAAAACTAAGGGCCATCCCTCTAAGATAAGGGAAAAGATAACGATGCCCACTCTTGTGGCTTCTGTTCAATATAGTACTGGAAGTACTTGCAATAGCAGTTAAACAAGAAAAAGACATTAAGTGCATTCCAATAGGAAAGGAATAAATCAAGCTCTTATTATTTGCCAGATGATAAGATGCTATATCTAGAGAATCTTAAAGACTTTACCATGAAACTCCTAGAAACAATAGACTTGTATAGTAAAGTCGCAGGCTATAAAATCAATACCCAAAAATCCATGGCCATCCTATATGCAAATAATGAGACAGAAGAAAGAGACATGAAAAAAAGCAATCCCATTCACATTTGTGCCCCAGATAATCAAGTACCTCAAAATCAACCTAACTAAGAAGGTAAAGGACCGCTACAAAGAAAACTACAAAATGCTACTCCACGAAATAAAAGTGGATCTGAGGAAATGGAAACATCACCTGTTCATGGATAGGAAGAATTAACATTTTCAAAATGGCAATACTCGCCATGGCACTATACAGATTCAATTGGAACCCTATAAGGATAACCATAAAATTCTTCAAAGAAATGGATCAAGCACTCCTAAAGTTCATTTGGAACAACAAACGTTCACGAATAGCGAAAGCAATTATTGGGAAAAAGATGATGGGAGGCATCACCCTCTCCAACCTCAAACTCTACTACAAAGCGGTAACATTAAAACAGCATGGTCCTGAAACAAAGGCAGAGCCTCAGACTAGTAGAACAGGGTGGAATATCCCTACAAACAAGCCCAAATGTATGAACATCTAATCTTTGAAAAGAGAGAAAAAATGTGAAGTGGAGCAATGAAAGCCTCTTTAACTAATGGTGCTGGCATAAGTGGACAACCAGAGGCAAAAAATGGGCTTAGATCTCAACATAACACCATGTACAAAAGTCAGATCAAAATGGATTAAAGAGCTTAACATCAGACCAGAATCCATAAGGTACATTGAAAACAAGGTTGGCAAAACCCTCCACAATATCGGGGCTAATGGTTTCTTCAAAAATGACATGCCAATGACCAACCAAGTGGAAACAGAAATAAGCAGATGTCATTATATTAAACTAAGAAGCTTCTGCACTGCAAAAGATACAGTAACCAGAATCCAAAGAGAATCTACAGAATGGGAAAAGATATTAACCCAATACCCATCCTATAAGGGGTTGAGATCAAGGATATACAAAGCACTGGTTGAACTCCACAAGAAGAAATCATCCAACCCCATCAAAAAATGGGATGATGAAATGCATCTATTAATATGATCATATGGTTTTTATCTTTTCTTTTGTTGATATGGTGGATTATGTTGATTGATTTCTGAATGTTAATCCATCCTTGCATCTCCAGGATGAATCCCTCTTGGTCATGGTGTATGATCTTTTTGATGATTTGTTGAATTCTATGTGCTAGTATTTTTTGAGAATCTTCACATCCATGTTCATCAAGAATATCGGACTGTAGTTTTCTTTTCTTGTAGTGTCTTTGTTTTCTTTTGGTATTAGAGAGATATGGCTTCATAGAAACTGTTTGGGAGAGTTTCTGTTTCTTCAATTTTCTGGAAAAGTTTGAGAAAAACTGGCAAAAGGTCCTCTCTTAATGTTTGGAAAAATTCGCAAGTGAATCCATCTGGGCCTGGGCTTTTGTTCTTGGGAAGACTTTTGATTAGTTTCAATTTCCTTTATGGTAATAGATCTATTCAGGTACTCTAGATCTTCTTGATTCAGCCTTGGGAGATTATAGGAATACAGGAATTTATCCATTTCTTCTAGGTTCTCTTGTTTCGTGGCATACAGACTTTCAAAGTAGTTTTTGATGATCTTTTGATTTCTTTGGTTTCTGTTGTGATATCCCCATTCTCATTTCTGATTCAGTTTATTAGGGTTTACTCTCTATCTTTCTTTGTGAGTCTTTCTAGTGGTTTAACTATCTTGTTTATTTTCTCGAAGAACCAGCTCTTGGTTTCATTAATCTTTCGAATTATTTCTTTGGTTTCCATGTCATTGATTTCTGCTCTAAGTTCTATGATCTCTTTCCTTCTGCCTTGTTTGGGGTCCTTTTTTTGATCCTTTTCTAAGATCTGGAGCTTTAAGTCAAGTTTTTTTTTATGTGGGCCCTTTCTTCCTTCCTGAGAAATGCTTGCAGAGCTATAATTTTTTCCCCCTAAATACAGCTTTAGTTGCATCCCATAGATTCTGTTAGCTCGTCTCTTCATTTTAATTTGTTTCCAGGTATCTTTTGATTTCGTCCTTGACTTCCTTCCTGACGCCCTCATTGTTCAACATTGAGTTTTTTAATTTCCAGGTGTTTCATTTGGTTCTCTGTCTCTGTGTGTGATTCACTTTTATTCTGAGTGCATCTTGGTCTGAAAAGATTTTTGATACTATTTCTGTCTTCCTGATTCTATTGAGGTATGTTTTGTATCCTAGTACAGGGTCTATTTAGGAAAATGATCCGTGTGAGTGTGGAAAGGTCAGACTACAGCTGAATCTTACGAAGATAATGTTTATGAGAAACAGCCTCGTTCCTGACTCTCCATTTGCTCTCAAGAGAACCACCATCTCCGAATGCAACAGTTATGTGTACCTAGGTCAAGAAGTCAACATGGCAAATCACCTGGCATCTGAGCTGCACAGGAGGAAGAGAGCGGCTTGGAACACCTTCAAGAGTGTAAAAGAAATAGCTAAGAGGATGAAGAACCTCCGGCTCCAGGCACACTTCTTTAATTCCACTGTTCTTCCTGCATTAACTTTTGACTCAGAGACCTGGGCCCTACGCAAACAGAATGAGAAAGCTATTCGGGTCTCCCAAAGAGGAATTGAAAGATCTATGCTTGGAGTATCCCTTTTCACTCAAATGAAAGAAAGAATCTGGAGTTTTGACCTCTGTCGACGATCAAGAATCAGGGACGCTGTCTCATTTGCCAATGCGTCAAAAATCAGATGGGCTGGTCATGTAATGAGATTTAGAGACGACCACTGGACTAGAGTCATTACCTACTGGATTCCATGGGATGTCAAAAGACCACGTGGCCGCCCATCTACCAGATGGTCAAACTTCTTCATCAAGATCATGAATGATCGGTTTTAGGCTCTTCGTGTTCCTAGAATGAACAGATGCCATTGGGCTACACTAGCACGTGACAGGGACAAATGGAGACATTACTGGCACCCTCTCGAGCAAATCGATGATTAACGGGAAGTCAAGTGAAGTGATCAAGTACCGTGTGCACTGGAGAAGGATGTGTATTCTTTCTTTTGGGGGTGGATATCCCTGTATAAGCCCTCTCTTCTATTTCTTCCTTCAAAGCCACTGTTTCCTTGCTGAGTTTTGTTCTTGTTGATCAATCCATAGGTGATAAGGCCATGTTAAGGTCTCCAGCCACTCTTGTGTTGCTAGCAATGTCCTCCTTAAAATCTCTTAGCAGTTGTTTTTAATATTTAGCTGTTCCCTCATTAGTTGTGTATACATTTAAGAATGTGATTTCTTCCTGTTGTATATATCCATTGTTTAATAGAAAATGGCCTTCGCTTTCCCTTCTAAACTTTTTCAACCTGAAATTTATGTTGTTGGATACTAGTATGGCCAGCCCAGATTTTTTGAGGAAGGTGTTTGCTTGCAGGATTGTTTTCCATCCTTTATCTTTGAGTCTGTGCTTGCTCTTACTGTTTAGATGAATTTCTTTTAAGCAGCAGAATATTGGGTTCTGTCTCTGAATCCATTTTGCCACTCTGTAAAACTATAAAAGTATAAAACCCAACTCCTGGAAGAGAAAAGCGCAGAGTCTCCTGCCCCTGCGCCTGGCTGTCCTCTCTGGGGCCCCTTGGAGGGGAGCGAGTTGAGTTTCACTCCCCGTCTCGAGCAGAGCCCCGGCAGTCTAAGACCTCCAGAGCCAGCTACAACCATGCTGAGGCCACTCTCCACACGCATGAAGGTTCCGGCAGAGGAAAAAGACATGCAGATCCCGGGGCTGAGATCTCCAAGCCTGCTCGGATTGGGGCTGATCATCCTCCACCCAGATCCTCCATCTTCCAGTAGGCAGAGGTCACACTCACCAACTGATCCCTGGTGCCCTGTAATTCCATCAACGGCCAAGACCCAGAGACTATAAAACCCAGATCCCGGAAGCGCACGGCCGCATTGGTGACTGCGTGACATCTTATTATCTCATTCTTACTTTGAACATCCTGGCAGCCTACCGAATGTAATCTTCCCACACGGCAGAGTCTAGCAAACTCCCCATGGTGCACCCAATATGCCAAATACCAGTAACAATGATGGGTCTCATTCTTTTAACTCTGAAAGATCCTTGAATATTGCACTTTTTAAAATCTCAGGGCTAGGACAAAGGAGATGTTACTGGTGCCTGCTCGAGGCAATCGACAAACAACAGGGTGATCATAATCTGTGTCTCTTAATTTTGTGAATTTAGACCACTGATGTTGAGAGAGATTATTGTTATGGGTTTTTTTTGTCATCTTTCTGTAAGGGTCTTTTGTGCCTGTATGATTTGTCTTGTCTTATAGTAGCCTCTTTAGCCCTTCTTTTAGGTTTGGTTCTGAGTCTATGAAGTTCCTGAGCTGCTGTTTATCCAGAAAATAGTGTACCGTTTTTCGAGTTTGAGGGAGAGTTTAGCCGGATAGAGTATTCTTGGTGAAGCATTCATTTCAGTGAGTTTTTTTTTCACTATATCCCACCATTGCCTTCAGGTTTGGAGGGTTCCCTCTGATAGGTCTACTGTGAATCTAAGGGGTGCTCCTTTGTATGTGATTTCCTTCTTTGACCTTGCTGCTTGCAGTATTGTTTCTCTATCCGCAGCATCCATCATTCTAACTATAATATGTCTTGGATTGTTTTTGTTAGGATCTCTTTTAGTCGGCACCCTTCGGGCTCCTTGAATCAGATTGACTTCAATGTCGAGCTCTGGGAATTTTTCAGCAATGATTTGTTTAACTGTGGTTTTTTCATTGGGATTGTTTACCTGAGCTTCTGGTACTCCAATGATTCTAATGTTGTTTCTCTTGTAATCATCTCCTCGGACTCTGATTTGCTCTAGATCTATTTTGAGGTCTCTTGTTATTTTTTGTTGTTGCCTGTTGGATTGGTGCAGCTGATCTTCCAGCTCACTTATTCTGTCTTCAGCTGTGGTCATTCTACTGTTGAGGGCACAGACTGAGTTTTTATTTCAACTACGGAATATTTTGTGTCATTTCTGTGCATTGCTTTCCTAGTTCTGCTGTCATTTCTTCCTGGATTTTCTTGATTATCTGATCCATTGTTTCTTTCATGTCCTCCTTCAATTTACTGGATATCTGTCTCACTGTTTAATTGAGTTCATTGAACATCTTCATTACTTCATATCTGAATTCTTTCTCAGAGAGGTCTCTTAGGCTGCTGACCTACTGAGGCTTCTGGACTCTTTATATCATCCTCCCCACGTGGTGGGGATTTGCGTTGTTTCTTCATATTGCTGTGGAGTTAGGGAACTGAGATGTTACACAAGCCTTCTGAGTATGAGTAAACTACCTGTGGCTGTGTGAGCATCCGCCTGTCCAAGATTAGGCCACGCCCACTTCTGCAGAATCCACGCCCGTTTCTGAAGAGACCACACTCCCACTGGTCCCTGGGGTGTGTGTGTGTGGGGGAGGGTTACAACCTGGGGGTGAAGAAGACCAGCACAGC
Source organism: Sorex fumeus (assembly GCF_029834395.1). Taxonomy (NCBI): domain Eukaryota; kingdom Metazoa; phylum Chordata; class Mammalia; order Eulipotyphla; family Soricidae; genus Sorex; species Sorex fumeus. Next base: position 10,901,432 of record NW_026606115.1, read on the forward strand.
GTTGGGGACGAACAGGATGAGGCTCAGGGATGCTGAGCATCCCAGGGTCCTAAAGGATGCTTGGGATGCTTCGGTGGAGAAAGCCAAGTCCTGGGTTCAAATACTGATAGAATAACTGACCTGGGTGGGAAGAACACCTGCACAGCATTGTGGACGAACAGAAAGATCAATCATCTCTTTGAACTCATTTAACATCCTCACCATTTCATCTCTGAATCCTTTATCAGAGAGATGTGTATGTGGATATTCCCTGCTGAGCTTCAGGGCTCTTTTCTTCATCCACTCCTTGTGGTGGGGATCAGTGCTCTTTCCCCGTGTTGCTATAATAGTATGGAGGTGGATCCCTCCAATTCACTATGAGTATTCCCCTCTCACTGCCAGGGGACTGGACAAGCCCGGTCAGTGGTGGTCTCCTCTTTCCATTTCAATAATTTTGCCTTCCTCTTTGTTCCTCCTGTGTGACTTGTGTGGGACCTCTAGTGCAACTTCAGGAGATGTGTTCTTTTAGACTAGGTTTGTACAATTTCTTGTGTTCACCATTATTTTGGTGAGTTTTGAAAGTATTTTGATTGGAATAGGCAAGTGGACTATTGGTCTAACATGGTTGGGGTAGCCAGGTTGACCTTGTAAAAGTTAGTTAGGTAACAGAGACTGAGATATGAGCCCAATTCACTATGAAAGGAGAAATTAATTGGTGGCCTCATGAGCAGCTGATGTCACGCTCCCTCCTGTTGCTGTACCTGGGGGTTAGGGGCCCTATGTCAGTGCCGATTCTGGGTTATAATTCACCTTCCAACACACTTCTAAAACCGCACGTGACCCATCTCGCCTAGGTGTTCATTTGGGCACCTTAGACAAGGAGAATATTTCCAGTTCACTGTCTCTGCTCACTCAACATGCTGCCACAGAGGCCGTAAATTTGAAATGTATAAATCAAGCACAGCTGTATTTTTTATTCAAAAAATAAATTATACTGCTATTTTCACATAGCTCTTTATATTATAAAATTTTCAGACTTATTTTCACTTTAGTTTTTATATAAAGAATTTATTATGTAAGGACCTGAGAGGTAGTACAGGGAGGCCAACTCAGGTTCAATCTCCTGCACTCTATGTGGTCTCCCAAGCCTGCCAGGGGTGATACCTGAGGGCAGAGTAAGAAGTAAGCACTCAGCACTGCCACGTGTAGCACCACCATCCCTTCCCCACACAAAAGTTTACATTGGTAAACAAAATTATACTTTAAAACAGTCTTACCAAAGGCTGGAAAGATAGGACAGGGAGTACGGAGTTTGTCTTGAATGCGATCAACCTGGGTTCGATCTTTTGTACCACATATGATCCCCTGAGCACTTCGAAAAGTGATCCCTGAGTACAGAGTTTGGAATAAGCTCTAAGTTCAGACGCTATATCCCCAAACAAAATCTAATCATATTGGGTTTGATAGCCACACTAGATGGCACTTGGAGGATACTCCTCAGCGACTTGTCCCAGAGGTCTCTCCCAGCAGTGTTTAGGCATCTTGCAATTCCAGGGGATTGAACTCAAGCTTCTCACATGTAAAGCTTTTGCTCAGCCTATTGATCTCTTTCTGGACCTAAACTTACCTTTTATTTATTTTTTTCAAAAGGCACAGTTTTTTTTATTAAGGATCATTGAAATCTTTGGTAAGAAACCTGTATAAATAGAGATATTCAAGAAAGTAGACATTTTCTTTAGACTGCCATAATTTTTAAATTTTTAAAATAAAGACACCACGATTTACTGTTATTCGTAGTTGAGTTTCAGGCATAGAGGTTCTATCACCTGCCCCACCACTAGTGTCAACTTCTCTCCAGCAGTGTCCACAGGTTCCTTTCCAACCCCAGCCTGCCTGCCTCATTAAATATTTAAAAATTTACATATTTGTAGTTTAAATCTCATGGGTAGGTTCACAAGGGGTCGGTTTTTTGTTTTATTTTGGTGGAAGGGGGTCAGTCCACACCTGACAATTCTCAGGGGTTACTCCTGGCTCTGCACTCAGAAATTACACATGATGGGGCTCGGGGAGATTATATGGGATGCTGGGATGTAACCCAGGTGGGGCCATGTGCAAAGCAAACACCCTACCTACTACATACTTTACTATCTCTTCAGCTCCTGAATCATGTTTTCAATGGTATTGATGCTGTGGTTTGGATATATAGCTATATCACTCCTCTACACCTCCAATGAACCTGAGTATCTTACACCTGCCCTCCATTATGTCTTGTCAACCCCTTCCTACTTCTCCCTCTTGATTTTTTCCTTCCCTATCCTCCTTTTCATACTCTGGGGTGTAGCATAATCTTGGTAAAGGTAAGGTAAAGGTAAAGGCCCTACCGTTGATCGTCGATTTGCTCGAGCGGGCCCAGTAACGTCTCCATTGGAGACTTTGTTGTTACTGTGTCTGGCATATCAAATACTCTCGGTAGCTTGGTATACTCCTTTAATATATTGCATTCACCCTCAGTTACCCTATACGCCACAGAGAACTGAGATCATCCTGTGTTTTGTCCTTCTTTTGATTTCACTTAACAAGATAACCTACAGTTCCATCTAAGTTTAAGCAAATTGCATGATTTCCTCACTACTTATAACTGCGTACTATTGCATTTTTTATATAACAACACCTTAATAATTCACTCATCAGTCATTGGACAAATAGGTCAATTTCATACTTAAGCTACTGTACTAAGTGCTGCAATAAATAATGGTGTGCATATGGCATTTTGCATACATTTTTTTCCTGGTGGTAAATAGTCATAAGTGAAATTGCTGAGTCATATAACAGCTCAGTTCTGACTTTATTGAGACCTTTCCAAACTGTTTTCCACAGGGGTAAAGTCAGACAACATTCCCACAAGCAGTGTGTGAGAGTCCCTTTTTCATCACCTCCTCACAACTGTTTCCGGTTTTATTTGGTATGTGCCATTATCATTGTCTTAACCTTGCATTTCAGAGAACTATAAAAAGAACAATAAAAGAAACGCAAGTCAATATTTGGAATGAACTAACAAAATTCAGAGCAGAAAGAAATAACATAGAAATCAAAGGGACAATACAAAATATTAGTGGAGACCAGCAAGATATCTCAAAGGGTTGTTGTGATTTCTTTTCATGTTGGGGGTTCATGGCATCTCATGGTCTCTTGAATACTGTGTCAGTACCCTGAGAACTGAAATAAATAACCCTTGAACATTGTGCTGAGAATTCCTGAATGTGACCCAAGAAAATATCAATGAAATCAAGAGCCAGTTAGTTGGAAGAATACACAAGATTGGCAAAATTTTAGCTAGTCTCATGAAGAAAAGAGAGATGGAGTCTAATAAATAAGATCATAAATAAAAGGGGTAGTTGCAACAGATAAAACGAAAAGCATAGGGTCATAAGAGACTGCTATAAACCACTTTATGACACTAAACTAGAATACCTAGTATAAATGAAAAAAATAGTTTTATACACGAGGACTGATCATGCGGAAATAGAAAACCTGAGAAGACCAGCTGCAAACATGAAAATTATAACATTAATCAAACTCTTTGAAACAAATCTTACGTCCTGATGTAACTATTGCTGTGATATAGAAATTCTTCAAAGAGAAATTATAACCTATACTTCACAAGCAAATTTTAAAAAGTGGAAATTCTTCCAAAAACTTAAAAGTATTTGGAGACCACTGGATGATAAATCCATATCCTCAGGGATATTCAATGCTGTGTAACACAGAACTGAAACTGCAAAATGGGCAGCTTCTAAAGGAAAGATTTGCAGCTTTGACCTTGTCCCACCTGATATGTTTTCATGAGGTTGCTGAGCAAAAAGATTCTTACAGTTCAGCTTTGTGCTGCATTTGCTGAATTGGAAAAAGTCTTATTACTTGTTAAACTCTTTTAAATGTCTTGCAGCGAATGATATAGATCAGTTGCAGACAATTTGAAAGAGAATACTGCCCAATAGGATTGCAGCCTCAGCTCCAGTTTAACAGAATCAAAATCTGGGATTACAAAACAGATTCACAGTTGAGGCATGAAGTGACAGGTTTGTAGTTACAGTTGGTTCATCACTAAAGGAAACTTCCTCAATATAGATGTAGCAGACCTAATCTCTAACCTAAGGCATAAGACACCAAACACAAATGCTCCACAGAAGTTCAGTTTAGTGACTGCTCCTGCTGTAAGAGAATAGTAAATGGAAGTATGGAGCACAGACAATGTTCACTCACCCCAGAAATTACAGCTAGGGGCAACCCATACCTGAGGCTTCAACTGGTTGTCACCATTCCAGAGGCCATACTAGGCAGCAGACAACTCACAGGTGAGCTCTACTCTGGAATCTATGACTCAGAGCAACCATCCCCGAACTGGTACTGAAAAATGCACAGAAAGAAAAAAACAAAAACAGGAGTTATGATGATATAAACTTGCTTGCTGAACAGCTGTTACCGGGATCATGTAATTAGAATATCAGAATATCAGTCAATGTCCAAGTTTGAGAAGATATATTTGATAAACACATGCTGGAGGTAAAGCTATGGCAGTATATATACACACACACACACACACACATCTTAGACATCTGTCTGAGTCAGGACACTATGTAGATACCTAAAAATATTAGAATGTAAGACACAGAGATGAGTAATTGAGATACGGGGTACATAAGCAGACACAGAGTGATTTCAACTGAAAAATAAAAAGACTAAGAACTAAGACTAGGAAAGGGGTACTTGGTCATAGGTGTGGATGCTCCAGGCTGGGGTTTTACATGACAGGAAAAGAAGTACCTCAGACACTGAAAAGAATTTTTTTAATTTAGCTAGATGGTAATAAGGGGGTACTTTGGCTCTCTCATAAGTAGTCTTTTTTTTTTGCTTTTTGGGTCACACCCGGCGATGCTCAGGGGTTACTCCTGGCTCATGCACTCAATAATTACTCCTGGCAGTGCTCGGGGGACCATATGGGATGCTGGGAATCGAACTAGGGTCAGCCATGTTGGCTGCGTGCAAGGCAAACGCCCTACCCACTGTGCTATCACTCCAGCCCCATCTCATCAGTAGTCTTTTGATTTTTTTCGGTTATTACTTTGTGTGAAGCGATAGCATAGTGGGTATGGCATTTTCCTTGTGCATGGCTGATCCAGGTTCGATTCCTCCGTCCCTCTTGGTGCCCACTTGAGCAAGTTGATGAACAACGGGAGGACAGTGCTACAGTACTACCGTCCAAGTTTGATGCACTGTGATGCCATAGAAACTGCCAGATACCAGCAACTGTGGATCCTTGGCCAGAGCCCAAGTCAGCTAGATCTTGGCATTATACCAACTACAGGACTCTAATGACCACATCCCCCATGTATTCACCCAGAGAAACACAATGAAGAGCCACAAACACCAGTTAAACCTTTCAAGATGGCTTTGCCTGCAAGTAATCAATAGAATAAATAGAATTATAGGTACCAGACTATAGTATGTACAGGGGTATCTTTTCAGGAAAACTATAACTGGTACTTCTACCAGTAGCACCCCCATAGCACCAATAATAATGATATTTTTATTTAAGGCATTCAGCCATTTCAATGGATAGGAACAGAAATTCAGGAAATTCTTCAACTACACCAAAATTTTCTAAACTGCCTGATAATGATTTAATGCAATCTTCTTGGTGTTTACTAAACTGAGGAAATAATTGGAAGAGAGAATCAATAAACTTTAAGAAAGATTGATGGAAAAAAATTAAAAACTCATTCAAGTGGAAATAAAGGAGCTCAAAACACCATAGCAGGACTCAACAATGTAACAGAGGAAGTAAGAGAATATAGTATCAGTAACCTTGCAGACAAGGCATATGACATTGTCAATAAAGAAAAGGAAATAGAAAATAGATTGTTAAAAGGAAGGGGATCCAGGGATATAGAACCCAGGTTTGAACTGCAGCACCACACAGGCTCCTAGAATCAAAGTGGAGGCCTTTGAACATGTTAGGTGTGGCCCATAACAGTCCCTAGAACCATAGGGTAGAGCAGCATCACATCCTCAGTCCCTAGCACTGAACCACCAGTTCATTTGGTGGAGTATTGCCAGGGGTGGCCCCTGGAATTTCTGAGAATATTTTATAAGTCTCCAAAACCATAAAATGAACAATTTAAAAACAAGAAGAAATTAAAAGATATATTTGACAATAGCACTGTAGCACTGTCGTCCTGTTGTTCATTGATTTGCTCTAGCAGGCACCAGTAACGTCTCCATTGTGAGACTTGTTACTGTTTTGGGCATATTGAATACCCCATTGAGAGCTTGCCAGGCTCTGCCATGCTGGCGGGATACTCTCAGTAGCTTGTTGGGCTCTCGGAGAGGGACAGAGGAATAGAACCTGGGTCAGCAGCGTGCAAGGCATACTCCTACCTGCTGCGCAATCGCTCTAGCCCATTTCCCCAATATCAAGGGGAAAAACCACTGTATTACTGGAACATCAGAAGAAGAGGAAAGAGAGGTGGAAGAACGGTGGATAGAAGAAATAACAAAGAACTTCCGCAATCTGAGGAAATAGAAATGTGCACTTATATATATGGCCCAGGGTTCCAGAAAAAATATACATCAGCATTAGAATAAAAAGATTTGGTATTATCAAAAAGATAAAGAGATACACCCCTTAAACCAGTGAAAATGACAGACTCATGTGGAAAAGAAACCCTATATGACACACATTAGATTATTCAATTTAATCCTTCAAGCAAAAAGAGAACTGAATGATATATTCAGAATAAAGAATGCAAAGACCCTCCAATCAAGAATCTTCAACACTGGAAAGTTAGTACTCAGATTTGAGAGATCAATGAAAGAATTCTCAGACAAACAAGAGCTCAAGGAATTTGTCATTTTTAAACAAGCTCTTCAAGGAAAACATAATGCTCTACAAAAGGTAAATGGAGAATGACAAAAATAACTAACATACTCTTGAAAAATAGTAAAACCATCTCTTCATACAATATTTTGTCTAAACGTCAATGGGATAAACTCTTCCTTTAAAAGACACTTTTCTTCTATTATAAGAGTGGCCGAATGAATAAGGAAACAATATACAATCTTATGTTTGCTATAGACAATATTAAACCCTCATGATAAATATGGGGTGTAAAATCTTATCATGCTGAAGGTTGTGTGTTCACGGGCTCACTGGATGGCACTGTCTCACCGCCTGCGTTCAGTGCTCTTGAGCCGCTGTGTGTGGCCTGGATCGGAACAACTGTTGGCCAAGGGCAGACGGAAGAAGAAACGAGGGCCAGGCCGGTCTTTATCAATAGTAGTTTATTCCAATCCTCTTCACTCCTGTCTTTCTCTGCCTCCTTCTCTCCTGGGCCCCAATCTTGGAATCTCACTCCTTCTGGCTCTGACTCTGGATCCCTGGAGCCCGAGCTCTCTCGCTTCTGACTCTCTTTTCGAGCTTACGTCTTAGTTTATATAGCAGTCACATAAGGTGGTGACATAAAGGTGGGTTGAATACTGACGAATCAACAAAGAGAGGTAAGACCACTCCTCCAGGAGATTAACTCAAGGATAAAATCTCATCTACAGAGATTATTTCAGATTACTAGGAGATCCACCCAAGGGTGGGATCCCAATAAGGGTGTGTTCTTCCCTCAGTTAGTAATCTACTTAAATAGTTGTAATAAATCTACTTCTAATATTTCTAGCAATGTCATTCTGTATGAGCACAGTAAGAGATATAAATTTAGTTTGGTTCTTCCTGAGAACATCTCACTATACATTTCACAGTCCTCAGGCCAGGTTAATCTTCCTAGCTCCAGCAGGGTCCTAGTCTTGTCGTTACTTACTTTTGGATCATGACAGCATTTGTCCATGATCATGCCCTCAACTTATAGTTGAGTATCGTGGCTCTTTGGCCTGGCCCATTTCGATGCCAGGGTAGCTCACTGCTTGCCCTGGGTCCATTCAGTCCCTTGTCGGGACCCTGCTTTTTGGGTGCTAGGAACTAAGGGCAACTGAGTCAAGAAATCAGATGCCCAGGAGTAAATATTATTCAGAGTCAATCAACTCCCAAGTTACAAAGCATAATATTAACTGTCTTCCTGTGTCCACACAGAAAGGACATTGCATACAATACAAGTTCAGTGTTCTTAGATGGGTGTGACCTGACAAACCTAAGCTACCTGAGGAAGGACAAAAGAGTGTTATCCTACAATGGGGTGAGAATAAAATATTGGAAAACTATCATACAGTCCAATAAAACTTTTAAAAATAAGATTACTGCATTCATATAAGATGAGATAAGAACAATCAATCTAAAGGTAACTGTAAGTATAGGGATGGATGATGCGTACTGGTAAGATTAAAAGGGATTTACCACATTATATAGATTCAATGCAGTCCCTATAAGGATAACCATGAATTTTTCAAATAAAGAGATTAAATGCTCCTTAAATTCATATGGAACAATAAATAAAAAACCAAGAATACCCAAATAAACCCTTGGGAAAAAGAAGATGGGAGGCATCACCTTGCCCAACTTCAAACTATACTACATAGCAGTAGTAATTAAAACCGCATGTATTGGAATAAAGACAGACTTGCATGTTTCTTGTAAAGTTCTGCCAGTGTCCATATTTAACCATTATGGGCCACACTTAACAGGTTCAAAGGCCTCCACTGCTACACTTTGATTCTAGGAGCCTGTGTGGTGCTGCGGTTCAAACCTGCGTTCTATATTCCTGGATCCCCTTCCTTTTAACAATCTAACCAATGGAATAGAGTTGAATATCTTGATACAGACTTTCAAATATATGATCATTGAATCTTTGATCACTGTCACTGTCCTCCTGTTTGCTCGAGCGGGCACCAGTAACATCTCACAACAAATTGTGAGACTTGTTGTTACTGTGTTTGGCATATTAAACACATCACGGGTAGCTTGCCAGGCTTTTCCGTGCGGGTGAGATACTCTTGGTAGCTTGCCGGTCTCTCTGAGAGGGGCAGTGGAATCGAACCCGGATTAAAATGCAAATTTTTCATTCGCATGAAGAAAAGAGAAGATGCGTAAGAAAGTACCTTCTTAGTAGAGGTAGCCTTTGGGGAGCTCTATTTGTAACAGAGATAAAAATCCTTGTCAATTAAAGCCTTCCTTGGCCAAAAAATATAATAAAATAAAAATAAAATAATTTAATTCCAAACATAAAAGAGACACAAAAAACTACTGAGATGATAGCGTTAGTACCCTCATGCATAGAAAGTTAGTGCCCTGAAATTGTCTGCCATGGAGGCATGGGAAGAGTTGGAAAGTAGAGGTACACTGGGGACATTGGTGATGGAGAATGTGCACTGGTGGAGGGACAGGTGTTTGATCATTGTATAACTAAAACTCAAACATGAAATCTTGCAATTGTATCTCATGGTGATTCAATAAAATTATTAAAATAAGTTTATTTTTTAAAATATGTGCTTATAGGGGACTGGAGCAATAACACAGCGGGTAGGGCCATTTGCTTTGCATGCGGCCGACTCGGGTTCAATTCCCAGGTCCCCTGAACACCACCAAGAGTAATTACTGAGTGCAGAGCCAGGAGTAATCCCTGGGCATTACGAGGTGTGACCCAAAAGCAAAAAAAAAGTATTTATACTGTGAGTCCAAACGCCAAGTCTTTCTTTATTAACCTTACTTCTCATAGTGGTATTTTTAAGAAAAAAGAAAGAAAAGAAAGTTAGTATCCTTACCCACAGAAATGTTGGATTTAATACTTACGGGCTTTGGCCATCTCAAGTTATGTCCATTTTCCCTGGGACAGCTTGCAACCAAGCACTGCACGCTGCAAACACCTTCCCAGCTGAATTCACAGCCTAGGCCCTCTTCCAGTTCCGGATGATCAGTCATCTAAACAAATGTGCCTAGGACCTCTGATGCAGATGTGCAAACACTTGTTAGATAAACCAAATGTGGTGTTTACAGGCCATGAAAATATTTCTTCAGCCTTAAGAAGGAATGAGATGTTCTAGGGGTCGGAGTGATAATACAGTGGACATGGCACTTACCTTGCAAGTAGCTGAACTGACTTCTATCCCTCGTGCTCCATATGGTTCCCCAAACCTACCAGGAGTGATCCTTGAGTGCAGAACCATTGCTGAGAACTGCCGGGTGTGGCTCAAAAAAATCTTTGATAAAGGAGCAAAAATTTGAAGTGGAGCTGGAAAGTCTCTTCAGTAAGTGGTGCTAGGAAAATTTCACAGCTACATGTAAAAAAAAAGAACTCAGACAACTTTCTACGCCATGCACAAAACTCAGATAAAATATATTAAAGATTTCAACATCAGGCCTGACTCCATCAGGTACTTGGAAGAAAACATCTGCAAAACGCTCCATGACATTAAAGCATCTTCAAAGATGAACCATCACTAATCAAGCAAGTGGAAGCAAAAATAAACAAGTGGGACTATATTAAACCAAGAAGTTTCTGCACCACAAAAAAAATGGTGTCTAAGATAAAAAGACAGCCCATTCAATGGTAAAAATTATTTGCCCAATACTCATCTGATAATGGGTTAATATGAAACTCATATAAGACACTGATAGAACTTTACAAGAAACAAACACCCACCCCCCATCAAAAATGGAGGGAAAAATAAACAGAAACTTCCTTAAAGAAGAAATTCAAATGGCCAAACGGCATATGAAAAAATAAGGCACATGAAAAAAAAGCTCTACATCACTAATCATCAGGGAGATGCAACTCAAAACAGCAATGAGATACCATCTCATACCACATGGTGCACATCCGAAAGAACAAGAGCAACCAGTGCTGGAGTGGATGCGGGGAGAAAGGGACACTCCTTCACTGTTGGTGGGAATGATGACTGGTCCAACATTCTGGGGAAAGAATATGGACATTCCTCAAAAACTAGAAATTGAGCTCCCATTTGACCCAGCAATCCCACTTCTGGGAATATGCTCTGGTGGCCCCAAAACATCACACAGCAAAAATATCATCTGCACTTATATGTTCATTGCAGCACCATTTATAATAGTCACTTGATCACTTGACTTCCCATTAATCATCGATTTACTCAAGCAGGCGCCAGTAATGTCTCCATTTGTCCCTATCGCATGCTAGTGTAGCCCAATGGCTTTTGTTCATTCTAGGAACATGAAGAGCCTCAACCCGATCGTTCAGGATCTTGATGAAGAAGTCTGACCATCTGGTAGGTGGGCGACCATGTGGTCTTTTGACGTCCCGTGGAATCCAATTGGTAATGGCTCTAGTCCAGCAGTCGTCTCCAAATCTCATTATGTATCCAGCCCATATGATTTTTGACTCCTTGGCAAATGAGACAGCGTCCCTGATTCTTGATTGTCGATGGAGGTCGGAACTCCTGATTCTTTCTCTCATTTGAGTGAAACGTGATACTCCAAGCACAGCTCTTTTGATTCCTCTTTGGGAGACCTGAATAGTGTTCTCATCCTGTTTTCATAGGGCCCAGGTCTCTAAGGTGTATGTTAATGCAGGAAGAACAGTGGAATCTAAGAGATGTGCCCGGAGCCGGAGGTTCTTTGTCCTCTTAGCTATTTCTTTGATGCTCTTGAAGGCATTCCAAGCCACTCTTTTCCTCCTGTGCAACTCAGGTGCCAGGTCATTTGTCATGTTGACTTCTCTACCTAGGAACACATAGCTGTTGCATTCGGAGATGGTCGTTCCATTGAGAGCAAATGGAGCATCAGAAATAGTCATAATCATAATAGTCATAATCTGTAAATATTCATAATAGTCATAATAGTCATAATCTGTAAATAACCCCAGTGCCCGAGAACAGATGACTAGATAATGATACAATGGTATATCTGCACAATGAAATACTGGGTAGTTGCTAGAAAAGTTGAAGGCATGAAATTTGTTTATAAGTGGATGGACATGGAGAGTATCATGCTGAGTGAAGTGAGTCAGAAGAAGAGGTACATATATAGAATGTCTGCATTCATTTTAGGGGTATATGTATATATGCATATCTATCATAAAAGTGTCTGGGGCTGAAGGGACCAGTATGACAATAATAGCTGGAAATAATAGTTGGAAATGATAATTTTGGATGGGAGCAGAATGTTGAAAGTAGTAGGTAAAAGATTATATTTCATAAACTTTCAATATCTGTATTGCAAAACACAAGGCCCAAATTATCGCATGCTTCGAGGAACAGTTCTTCTCCAGTGTCAAAAGAATGTTTATGAGAAACAGCCTCGTTACAGATGCTCCATTCGCTCTCAACGGAACGACCATCTCCGAAAGCAACAGTTATGTGTACCTAGGTGGAGAAGTCAACATGACGAATGACCTGGCACCTGAGTTGTGCAAGAGGAAGAGAGCAGCTTGGAATGCCTTCAAGAGCATAGAAGAAATAGCTAAGAGGACGAAGAACCTCTGGCTCTGGGCACATCTCCTCGATTCCACTGCTCCTCAGAGACCCGGGCCCTATATAAACAGGATGAGAATGCTATTCAGGTCTTCCGAAGAGGAATCAAAAGAGCTATGCTTGGAGTATCATGTTTCACTCAAATGAGAGAAAGAATCAGGAGTTCTGACCTTCGTGGATGGTCAAGAATCAGGGACACTGTCTCGTTTGCCAAGGCTTTGAAAATCAGAATGGCTGGACACGTAATGAGATTTGGAGACGATCGCTGGATTAGAGCCTTTACCGACTGGATTCCACGGGATGTCAAAAGACCGCATGGCCGCCCACCTACCAGATGGTCAGGTAGGTTTGAGGCTCTTCGTGTTCCTAGAATGAACAGACGCCATTGGGCTACATTAGCACGCGACAGGGAGTGTAGTTTCTGGTGTAGAAATGGAGACGTTACTGGTGCCCACTCGAGAAAATTGATGATTAATGGGAAGTCAAGTGATCAATTGATCAAGGCCCAAAAAGGAAAGAGAGAGAGGGTGAGAGAGAGGGAGAGATAGGCGAGGTACCTGCAATAGAGGCTGGCTTGGGAGAGGGGTTGTGGGAAGGAAACTGGGGACATTGATGGTGGGAAATGTACACTGGTGAAGGAAGGGATCAGTATTGGAACATTACATAATTGAAAACCAATTATGAACAACTTTGTAACTGTGTATCTCACTGTGATTCAATTAAGAATTTAAAAATAGAAATAAATGAATCGGACATACCTCTTAACACTTATGCATCAAATGAAGGAAAAGTCAAATTTATCATTATTAAAATATCTGAGAAGATACACTGATGTCAATGCAGTATTATTCGAGTACTTGTAACACTACATTCTCATCAGTGAACAGATCAACCGGACATAAAATAAAAAAGGAAAGAAGATCGTTTAAGGAGGAGTTGGAAGAACTAGAATTAATATACAGGACTCTCCATCCCCAAATGACATATACTTTCTTTTCTCCCGTGTATGTGAAATGTTCTTCAGTACCAGTAATATGCGGGTTCAGAATTTAAGAGGCCAATTTCCAGGAAAATAGAAATTATACCAAGTATCATTTTAAACCGCATTGTCATGAATGCAGATATTAGCTATAGGAAGAAAGCTAGGGGAAATGCCCAACATTCAGAAATTGAGTTCTACTGTTAAACAAATATTGAGTCAAATAGGAAATAAAAGAAGAAATAAATCGTTTCATTGAAACAAAAGTTAATAAAGTCACAACTATTAAGAATTTTTGACACGTGGAAATCAATTGGTGTATTATATAATATCAAAAAATGTAAAGATGGTGGAGTTAGTACCCAATTCAATCAGCTTAATCAATGGCTGAATAAATAGCAGTTCTCCTAGATTAAAAATTTTAAAAAATGAAAAGATAAAATTATATGATCACATTCATACACAGAGAGAAAGCTTTTGACAATTTAAGATCCATTCATGTTTTTAAAAATCCTTCAACAAAATAGAGATAGAAGGAAGTAACCTCAAGATAGTACCAACCTTATAAAACAGCTCACAGCCAACATTATGCTCAATTGCCAGAAACTAAAAAAATCATTCTTAGATCAGGCACAAGGTAAGAATGTACAAGGCAAGGAATAACTCAATATAGTAACAAAAGTCCTTGAGACAGCAAGAAGCAAGAAAAGAATTAAAAGACAGTTGAGTTGTAAAAGTAAACAAACACTACTTTCAGATGAAGGAAATATTATCACACCACACGTCAGATAAAGGACAAATATTCGACATACATAAAACACTCAACAAGTCTGATAACAAAACCAATCAATACATTAAAAATATGTTGATGGATGACCAATCTCAGAGAGATTTCACAGTTGAGCTCATTCAGGTAGGCCTGTATTCCAGGTCCATATCTCTAGAAGAGATTGGGAGGTTGGGGTAGGGCTATCTTAGTGGTGGAAGTCCCAGTGCTCCACCCACACTCTACTTTGACTGGCAAATAAAAGGTCCAGCTGAGATGCCATCCTGCTGAATCACCCCAGTTCCGTATCTCCCAGAGAGAGAGATCTCAAAATTTCACAATACTGATAGCCCAGTAGGAGCCCAGCAAATTAGAAGTGGAAAAATGAGTAAAAGCCCACTAAACTCAATAAGTGAAAACAATAACCTAGAAGGCTCAGCTAGCACCTAACATCTCAGCAAAAAATCAATGAATTTAGTAGAACTATCATGAGGTACATATTGTAATGTGATTTAATAAAGTAAATTATTTTGTGCTTGCTAATGGGCAGGCTTGGAGGGTGGATAATAAGTGCTTGCCATAGAGGCATGCAGGGTGAGGGTCACGGGAGGGAAGTTTGGGACATTGGTGGAGGTACATGGGGCTGGGTAAAGAAACTGGTGTTGGAATATTGTACTCCTGAAACTCAACCATGAATGACTTTGTAATTTAGGGTGGTTCAAAAAAATTAAAAAATAGGTTGAGAGGTCAAAGAGATAGTATATGGAAAAACACAATCATACAGTCCAATATTAAGGTGTTTAATTTTAATATGGCTGACCCCTGCGTGATCCCTGAGCACTGCCAGGCATGATCTCTGAGAACAGAGCCAAGTGTGGTCCAGAAACTAAAAAGATAGGTTTAGGTATATAAAAAATATTTCCCCAATGAATACATAAAAATAGCCAATAGGCATATTAAAATGTATATAACTTATTAACAAAAGAACTGCACATTAAAATAACAATATATCTCTCACCAGTGAAAATACCGTATATCAAAAAAGCTGAAAACAACCGTTGTTGGTGGTGTTGGGGTGAAAAGGGAACTCTCATTTACTTTTTTAAAACTTTTTTATATTTATTTTTCATTTAAGAACTATAATTTACAAAGATATTGATTTTTGGGTTTTAGGCATATAACATTTCAACACCAATTCCACCACTAGTATCAACTTCCCTCCAGGGAACTTTCATTTTCTTTTGATGGGACTGTAATCTGCATCATTACCTATATAAAACAGTTTGGAGACTACTCAAAAAGAGTAAGAATGGAGCTTATGGAGCTTTCTATAGTCAAGAATTCCACTTTGCACTTACCCCAAGAACCCAAAATATTAACTGAAAATGCATGCCTTGTTCATTGCAATGCTAAGGACAGTAGATGGGATATAGAAACAACCCAAATCCCCAGTTACACATGAATGGATAAAGAAGTTGTAGGATATATATACAGAGAGAGAGAGAGAGAGAGCTGAATCTTACGAAGACAATGTTTATGAGAAACAGCCTCGTTCCTGACGCCCTATTCGCTCTCAACGGAACGACCATCTCCGAATGCAACAGCTATGTGTACCTAGGTCGAGAGGTCAACATGACAAATGACCTGGCACCCGAGCTGCGCAGGAGGAAGAGAGCGGCTTGGAACGCCTTCAAGAACGTCGAAGAAATAGCTAAGAGGACAAAGAACCTCTGGCTCCGGGCACATCTCTTTGATTACACTGTTCTTCCTGCATTAACATATGCCTCAGAGACCTGGGCCCTACGCAAACAAGATGAGAACACTATTTAGGTCTCCCAAAGAAGAATAGAAAGAGCTATGCTTGGAATATCACGTTTCACTCAAATGAGAGAAAGAATCCGGAGTTCTGACATCCGTCGACGATCAAGAATCAGGGACGCTGTCTCATTTGCCAAGGTGTCGAAAATCAGATGGGCTGGTCACGTAATGAGATTCAAAGATGACCGCTGGACTAGAGCTGTTACCGACTGTATTCCACGGGATGTCAAAAGACTGCGTGGCCGCCCACCTACCAGATGGTCAGACTTCTTCATCAAGATCATGAATGATCAGTTTGAGGCTCTTCATGTTCCCGGAGCAAACAGATGCCATTGGGCTACACTAGCACGCGACAGGGCCAAATGGAGACGTTACTGGCGCCCGCTCGAGCAAATCGCCGACTAACGGGAAGTTAAGTGATTAAGTGATATATATAGAGAGAGATAAATATACATATAAATGTATATTTATATATATCTATATATATATATCCTACATAACAAAGCAAGGAGGTAAACAGTATCAAATTATGAAAAATACAGCCTTTGACTACAAAATGTCATTACCAGTCAGTAGGGAGAGAGGGCTTGGAGTTGAAAGAACTAGAATTGGCACATATACCATGGGGAGGGTCTTGGGCAGTTTATTGGTGGTAAAGGTTCAGTAATGTTGTGTGTCAAACTCCTAATATCAACACTATTGTAACCACATTACCTAAACTACAGTAAAAATATTTTCTTGGGTCTGGAGCAATAGCACAGCGGGTAGGTGTTGCATGTGGCTGACCCAGGTGTGATTCCCAGCATCCTATATGGTTCCCCAAGCACTGCCAGAAATAATTCCTGAGTTCATGAGCCAGGAATAACCCCTGAGCACTGCTGGGTGTGTCCCCAAAAAGTCAAAAAATATTTTCTTAAAAAGAAAGGGAAAAAATAAAGTTGTCCAATAATAAAAACTTTAAACTCTGCACACAGAGCTAAAGTTAGCAAGTGGGAGAGTAAGGAGTAAATTGGAACGATTAAAATATTTTGTAGATAGATAGTGATACTTTAGTGATGAGCCTGGTATTGTAGTGACAAGGTTTTGGCTTTTATATTTGTTGTTTGTTAGAGTATAGGCCTTTATTCCAAACCTCACTGTGATCACCTATGATTTCAAGAAAAATATCTGTCATCTTGTATATAAATGGAGTTATTTGAAAATTTGAATCTTATACCATAAAATCAAATATATTTTAAATAATCAAATGCTACTATAGTAAAGATTTGGGGGACAATAGCTAGGTGAAGGTGAGCCAAATAGATAAGGAAGACAAATTAAACCTGGCAGTTATTCAGTGCTCCCTATGATAAGGAATGATTAATTTGTTCAACTATCATGGCACTTATATAATAATTTCCAGAGTCATTAATATTTATTAAGTAGCTGATCCTTCTCATTTCTCACTTGGCAATGTTCATGCATACTAGCTCTTTCAATTTTCGAAACAAATGATAAGAAATTAATTATCTATTTTTGTTGTGATAAATGAAAAATCTTATTTAAATAAAAAAACAAAATATGGCAGAGAATGATTAAGTGGTGGTGTTGGAAGATATTTTGACACTTAATTTGAGTTTAGGTTTACCTTCCATCCCACTCCCTATTTATTTATTTATTTTTTTTTAATTTGTATTTTCTATTTTATTTATTTATTTATTTATTATTTATTTATTTATTGAATCACCGTGGGAAAGGTTACAAAGCTTTCAGGTTTAGGTCTCAGTCATGCAAATATCAAACACATTTCCCTTTACCAATACTTTACCAATACTTTTTTTTTACCATGAAGAACCCCAATAAAACCCCACCCCCCACCCCTCCCAGTCCCTGTGGGGCAGATGAATTCTAGTTAACTCTATCTGCTTTGATTAGATTCATTAGATTCATTGTTTCAATAAAAGATTCACCACTATTATTTAGAGTTTACCCCCCCCCCCAAATCAGACAAGCTGAAAAAGCATTGTGACGTGATTTGCTTTCTACAGCTGGGTTCAAGAATTAAATGTTGGTTTTGGATTTCTGCTATTTTACTTATTGACCCTGGAAGTATTTCTACTGAAAGTCAGATAGTTAAGAAATTGGTTTCTGTGCTCTGGAGTCGTGGCCGTGCTGGAGAGCCGCTAGTGGGGGGCAACTGGTGGCCTCGGTAGGGCGTGAAGGGCGGACCGAAACGCCCCCCTTCCCATGAGGTTTTAGTCGCCCCCACTCCCCCGGCTCATACCTGCTGTCCACAAGGCTCCCATGTGGCTGCCACCTTTCTTTCCAGAGGGAGGAGGGCGGAAGGGACCAACACCCTTTCCCCTCCAGCAGATTTGATGGCCTGGATTAACGCATAGTCCGTTCACTTTTCTGCTCCAAGCTGCTGGGTTCTGCATTAAATCCTTGTGTTTCTGAGGCTGTGGCTGTGCTGGAGAGCCGCTCGTGGGGGGCAACTGGTGGCCTCGGTAGGGCATGAAGGACGGACCGGAACGCCCCCCTTCCCATGAGGTTTTAGTCGCCCCCACACCCCCGGCTCATACCTGCTGTCCACAAGGCTCCCATGTGGCCGCCACCTTTCTTTCCAGAGGGAGGAGGGCGGAAGGGACCAACACCCTTTCCCCTCCGGGCAGACATGATGGCCTGGATTAACGCATAGTCCTTTCACTTTTCTGCTCCAAGCTGCTGGGTTCTGCATTAAGTCCTTGTGCTTCTGGGGCCGTGGCCGTGCTGGAGAGCCGCTCGTGGGGGGCAACTGGTGACCTCGGTAGGGCGTGAAGGACAGACCGGAACGCCCCCCTTCCCATGAGGTTTTAGTCGCCCCCACACCCCCGGCTCATACCTGCTGTCCACAAGGCTCCCATGCGGCCGCCATCTTTCTTTCCAGAGAGGAGAAGACGACTGGGGCAACACCCTTTCCCCTCCGAACAGACATGATGGCCTGGATTAACGCATAGTCCTTTCACTTTTCTGCTCCAAGCTACCGGGTTCTGCATTAAGTCCCTGTGCTTCTGGGGCTGTGGCCGTGCTGGAGAGCCGCTCACGGGGGGCAACTGGAGACCTCGGTAGGGCGTGAAGGACGGACCGGAACGCCCCCCTTCCCATGCCCACTCCCTATTTAAAGGAGGCCTACTTATAAATAAAGGCAGATAGCTGAACTCTCAGGGGCTGGAGCAATAGCTAGCCGTTAGGGCATTTGCCTTGCACGAGGCCAGTTGGCCGACCTAACTTTGATTCCTCTGCCCCTCTTGGAGAGCTTGGCAAGCTACGTAGACTATCTTGCCCACAGGGCAAAGCCTGGCAAGCTACCCGTGATGCATTCGATACACCAAACAAAGTAACAAATTCAACAATGGAGACATTACTGGGCCTGCTCGAGCAGATCAATGAACAACTGAAGGACAGGAATATAAAATACCAGCTGGTACACGCGAAAAATGGGCTCATATCTCTGCCTAACACCATGTACAAAAGTAAGATCAAAATGGATTAAAGACCTCAACATCAAACCAGAATCCACAAGGTTCATTGAAGACAAAGTTGGCAAAACCTTCCATGACATTGAAGCTAATGGTGTCTTCAAAGATGTGCCCCCAGTGCCTAAGCAAGTGAAAACAGAGATAGACAAATGGGACTATCTTAAACTAAGAAACTTCTGCACCTCCAAAGAAACAGTGACCAAAATACAAAGACAGTCTACAGAATGGGAAAGGATATACACCCAATACCCATCTGACAAGGGATTGATATCAAGGATATACAAAGTACTGGTTGAACTCCACAAGAAGAAAACATCCAACCCTATCAGAAAATGGGGCGACGAAATGAACAGAAACTTCCTCAAAGATGAAATCTGAATGGCTAAAAGACACATGAGAAAATGCTCTACATCATTAATCATCAGGGAGATGCAGATCAAAACAACAGTGAGATATCATTTCACACCACAGAGACTGGCCCACATCCAAAAGAACAAAAGCAACCAGTGCTGGTGCGGATGTGGCGAGAAAGGGACCCTCCTTCACTGCTGGTGGGAATGCCGACTGGTTTCAGTCCTTCTGGAAAACAATATGGACAATTCTCAAAAAACTAGAAATTGTCCTCCCATTTGACCCAGCAATTCCACTCCTGGGAATATACCCCGGAGAGGCAAAAAAGTATAGTCGAAGCGACACCTGCAGTTGTCTGTTCATTGCAGCACTGTTTACAATAGCTAGAATCTGGAAAAAACCTGAGTGCCCAAGAACAGATGACTGATTAAAGAAGCTTTGGTACATCTACACAATGGAATACTATGTAGCTGTCAGAAAGGATGAAGTCATGAAATTTACGTACAAGTGGTACTACATGGAAAGTATCATGTTAAGAGAAATGAGTCAGAAAGAGAGGGATAGACTTAGAAAGATTGCATTCATCTGGGGAACATAAAGTAACAAAATAGGAGACTAACACCCAAGAATAGCCGAGATAAGTACCAGGAGGATTACTCCATGGCTTTGAGGACAGCCGCACACGATAGGGGAAAAGGCAGCTAAGATAGAGAAGGGAGCACCAAATAAAGGGTATTGAGAGGTTCCTCTCAGGATGGTAAATGCGTGATGAAAGTAAACTATAGACCAAACAAGATTGCCACTCAATGTTTCTTTTGCAAACCACAGCACTCAAAAGAAGAGAGACAACAAAAGGGAATGCCCTGCCACAGAGGTAGGGTGGGATGGGGAAAGGGGGTTGGGAGGGATACTGGGACTGGTGGTGGTGGAGAATGGGCACTGGTGGAGGGATGGGTATTTGATCATTGTATAACTGAAACCCAAGCACAAAAATTTGTAAGTCTACAACTGTACCTCATGGTGTTTCACTAATAAAAACTTAAGGAAAAAAAAAGTTAATTGTCAACAATTGTAAGTGTAATCAAAAATTCAGTTACAAGGTATAATGTTAATAATTCAAAATTATTTGTTACAAAAGCATCCTAATATTATAAAAATTTCCCACCATGGACACAGAATCTAAAAAATGACAGGGTGTTTAAATGAAATTTTTAGAACGACCTTGGGAATATTATAAATCTGTATAACAAAATCATACTTTTTAATCCTCACTGTATTTTGATAGTGATAAATATGGGCCAATAAAATTCCTTGCCACCTTAAAAAAATACCAGCTTGCAATAGAGAAACATATTCTCAACTATGCTTCTACATAAGCAGAAGAATCTTTGTTCTCTTGAACAAACAACATTCCTTTTGCAGTATTGATGTTGTGGTTGGCCTTTTCAATAATTGGTTTCACTTGTACTTGACTTCACTATCTAATTTCAATGTGACATCTCTAGAGACACAATAATCTTCCTAGGTGTAGAAAGCACAGACTATTTGGCAACAGAGAAATACATTCCTTTTAAATAAAGAACAGTGATTATTTTGAGATCAGATTATTTTCTTCCTCCTCTCATTAATGGATAAACACTGAAGTTGAGAATTTTTAATCTATAAATCTCCCTCAGATGCAAAAGTCCAAGAATAGTGTGGTTTTCCCTGCCATTAGTGAATTTCCATGATGTATAGGGAGATTTACTTCTTTTGGTTTACTAGATCAGAAATTCATTCTCTCCCATCTCATTTGGTAGTGAAATACCTTCAAAACTGCATCAACTTTTACTAAAAATTAACAGTTCCATGTGTGTGCTCTACTTTACTTTATTGTTATTATGTAACTTAAATTAAATACCCAGGTAAAATTTGGAAAAGTTGTATTTCCTTGCAAATTATTAAGAATTATTTAGGATGATTGCTATATTTTATTTGCTGCAAAATTATGTGTGGGATATGAAACCTATGAAAGAAGACTATCTAGAATTCTAAATTCAAGAGTATCTTTAGGTATTTCTGGAAGAAGACACCACATATAAGTTTTGAAAAGCAATCATACCTCTAGAGAAAGTTAAGCTTCTGGATAAAATTGCTACTTTATAGAAATGCAAAAACAAAGGAATTTGCTTAACTATACTAGGAGAATGTGGGCCAAAGCGATAGCACAGTAGTAGGGCATTTGCGTTGCATGCAGCCAGCCCATCGTAGCCGGGTTCGATTCCTCCATCCCTCTCGGAGAGCCCAGCAAGCTACTGAGAGTATCTCGCCTGCATGACAAAGCCTGGTAAGCTCCTCATGACGTATTCGATATGCCAAACACAGTAACAACAAGTATCACAAAAGAGACATTACTGGGCCCTCTTGAGTAATTCGATGAACAACAGGAGGACAGTGCTACAATGCTACTAGGAGAATGCAATAAGCAAAGTGCTTGGAGTGCCATATGTGATGCAAAGGTACTAACTCTGGCTTCACACATGTAAAGTGTGTGTTTAGTCAGTTGAGCTGCATATCCTATCTGAGATTTGTTTTAATATATTACATGATAGTGATTGATGAAGTATTACGGACTGGTTACTATTGGTGCTAACTAATGTGTGCATAAGTGTTCATTGTACTGTTATGTTTTCATCCTAAATAATCCCCTAATGCAAGGTTTTAAAAAGGTAAAGTAATATATTTGTAATTGTTCTCACCATTATTTAAAGACCAAATGAGCTCAACAGCATTAAATGAGTATAAATAAAATCAACTTAAAATAATACAGATCAAGTTCTACTTATTCCCCTCTAATACTCTTGTCTCCTCTAATATCAAAACAAATATTTTAATCTCTTCATCAACCACAGAAAGATGACGGTAGAACCAGCTGACTATGCATTCTGGATTGATTCTAGAATCAGTGCTGATTCTAATTCCATGTTTAATATTAACTGCATTACTCTTGTACAAACTACATAACATGTATAAATTCCAGTTTTCTCATACCTTGAGAATAAAATAAAAAGGCTTTAGTAAAAACAACTAAAATAATAAAATCAACGATATTATAATGTCATGTGAAGAGTCACTAAAATAATTTACTGTAACATGTTTAGCTTGTTAGCAACGAAGCCCAAACTGAGAACTAATAATAATATACACTTAAAAAATTCAAGTAAGAATTATATGAAGAGTACATTTGAAGATCATGCTAATGAAATTAGATTGCAACTAAATGAAATATATCACTCTAAGAACTTGAGCAAGAGAAAATATATTTTAACTTTAGATAGATAAAGCTGATTTGTCTATTCTTTAAAAAGGACCTGAGGGCAAAAAGTATGGAAGGGAGTAAAACTACTTTTCATTTTTGGAAAAAATGGTATGCCTAGATGGTCACTTGATCACTTGACTTCCTGTTAATTATTGATTTGCTCGAGCAGGCACCAGTAATGTCTCCATTTGTCCCTGCCACATGCTAGTGTAGCCCAATGGCGTCTGTTCATTCTAAGAACAAAGAGCCTCAAACCGATCGTTCAGAGTCTTGATGAAGAAGTATGACCATCTGGTAGGTGGACAGCCATGCGGCCTTTTGACATCCCTTGGAATCCAGTCGGTAACGGCTCTAGTCCAGTGGTCGTCTCCAAACCTCATTACGTGTCCAGCCCATCTGATTTTCGACACCTTGGCAAATGAGACAGCGTCCCTGATACTTGAGCATCGACGGAGTTCTGAACTCCAGATTCTTTCTCTCATTTGAGTGAAATGTGATACTCCAAGCATAGCTCTTTAGATTTCTCTTTGGGAGACCCGAATAGCGTTCTCATCCTAGGGCCCAGGTCTCTGAGGCATATGTAAATGCAGGAAGAACAGTGGAATCAAAGAGATGTGCACGGAGCCAGAGGTTCTTCATCCTCTTAGCAATTTCTTCTACGCTCTTGAAGGCATTTCAAGCTGCTCTCTTCCTCTGCGCAACTCAGGTGCCAGGTCATTTGTCATGTTGACTTCTCCACTTAGGTACACATAACTGTTGCATTCGGAGATGTTTGTCCCATTGAGAGTGAATGGAATGTTAGGAACGAGACTGTTTCTCATAAACATTGTTTTCGTGAGATTCAGCTCTAGTCCGACCTTTCCACTCTCACGGTCGAAGTTGGCCAGCATTTGTGCCACTTGGCTAATGTTTGGTATTATTAGAATGATGTCATCAGCAAAGCAGAAGTGGTGTAGTTGCCAACGATCTATCTTCACTCTCATTCCTTCCCATTCCAGTCATCGCATGATGTTCTCAAGGGTGGCACTGAAAAGTTTCAGTGAAATGGTATCACCCTGCTGAACCCCTCTCTTTACAT
Source organism: Sorex fumeus (assembly GCF_029834395.1). Classification (NCBI taxonomy): domain Eukaryota; kingdom Metazoa; phylum Chordata; class Mammalia; order Eulipotyphla; family Soricidae; genus Sorex; species Sorex fumeus. Next base: position 10,925,642 of record NW_026606115.1, read on the forward strand.
GGATGATCACTTCTATGTAGAATAGTGAGATCCTGGTAATGAATCCGTAATACAGCTCACGGAGGATCCTGATGTATTGACTTTGAATGCTCTGATTGGCTAGGGCTTCAACGACTGCTTCAGTCTCAACAGAATCAAAGGCCTTCTTTAAATCAATGAACGTTAGACAGAGTGGCATCTTGAACTCCCGAGAAACCTTAATGAGCTTGGTTATCGTGTGGATATGGTCAATTGTGCTAAATCCTTTGCGGAACCCAGCTTGCTCTCATGGTTTTCCTTCATCTAGTGTTCCGCCAATCCTATTCAGGATCCCTCAAGTGAACAGCTTGTAAATGACAGACAATAGGCAGATCGGGTGATAGTTGCCAATCTAGTTGCCGCTGGCTCAGCTCTTCACACGCTACCTGTCTGAATGCAAGGTTCTGTCCCAATGGAAAAGTAGCAGGACTGTACTACTGTACAAGTAGGGAGACATCCACGACATTGGCAACTATTCATCTAAAAGCTGCCTAGATAGTAGCTATTAGAAATATAAACTAGAGAATATCCAGATATTATTATGAAGAAGTGCCAAATTTATGGATGTCAATCAAGATGTTCATTTGACACCTACAACTAATTATGAAAAAGTAATATATCCATATTACTCATCTCATATGAATAAGAACACAAAGAAAAATAAGTGAAAAGAACAGTGAAATCAAAACATTAGACTTTAGTCTCAGGTGTTTAATCTCTAAGCAATTTACTCACATACATCAATGATAACACTAAACAGATCAATTGAGAGTTTAATGAAGAACTGAATAAATGTATATAGTATCAAGGAGGTTTATTAAGATCTAATTGTTTGAAATGGAGGTTCAGGACACATAAATAAATTTTTGTTTTCACTTGTATCTTCTTTTCTTGCCTATAGCTTCCATTAGTGAACCAAATAAGGTACTTAATTGCTCCCAAAGGGAACTATAAGAAAATCTCAGTCACAGTTTTCAGTTACTCAAAAAATAAGACTACTTTCCTCAAGAAAGTAGCATCCTTAAAAAATTATAATTATTAGGCAAACTTTGTCAAGCTCGAGAAGGAATTCACTCCCACCAACTTCAATCATCCCCAATGTCGTTTTTAAATTAAAAGCTCTGCAATTCTTAGAACATAGAGTTAGTCATGTGATGTTCAATATGTTCTCCTCGGGCTAGTTCATCATTGTTTATCCTGATTGGGTAATTAAAGTTAGGATATAAATAGACAAGTTTTCCACATCTTGTTTCCCAAGAGAAGACAAACAAGATTGGGTGTTCTCTCCCAGAGAACCGTCCCAATTTTATTTAAGTGGAGCAGATCACTTAAATGTGTGCTACTAGTATACTTATTTTCAGTAAATCTATTAATTATGAAAGGAACATGAAGTTCATTTAATCTAATAAATTTCTTTTGGTAAAATTAACCCTGGAAGTATATGAAACAAAATATAAACATTGAATTGCAGAATAGAAGACTACTTGATTTTGTTTAAAATACCCTATAAATGGGGGGTGGGAGGGATACTAGGATCAGTGGTGGTGGAGAATGGGCACTGAAAGAGGGATGGGTACTTAATCATTGTACAACTGAAACCCAAGCACAAAAATGTGTAAGTCTACAACTGTACCTCATGGTGATTCACTAATAAAATTTTTTTAAATAATAAATAATTAAAAATAACAAACATACCCTACAAAATGAGATTTAGAACAAGAAAATTGTCTCCACCCAAAGGCACTTTTTTACTCGCTCACTTTCTCAGCTGTGTGTCTATTGCATCGTCACATGTAAATCACATCACAAGGTAGTGAATCCAGTAACAATTCTTAGTCTCTCCAAATCATTTTTACCATTGAAATTACCATGAGATAATTTCATTGAAATTATCATGAAATTAGCATTGAATTACCATGAGATACACTGTTACAAAGCTGTTTATGATAGGATTTCAGTCTATGATGTTCCAACACCCATCCCTCCACCAGTGTACATTTCCTACCACCAATTACTCAAGTGTCTATCCCGTCACGTCCCACCCTCCAGTCTGCCGCTATGGCAGGCACTTTTTTCTTTCTCTCTCACTCTCTACTTTGGGGCATTATAGTTTACAATGCAGATACTGAGAGTTTGTCCTATTTGTTCCTTTACCTATTTGCAGCACTCAGTTCTTATCCAGAGTGATCATTTCTAGCTATCTTTGTCAGAGTGGTCTCTTCTCTATCCCAACTGCCTTCTCCCCCAACACGTGAGGCAGGCTTCCAACCATGGACCAATCCCTTGGCTCTTGTTTCTACTGACCTTGGATATTAGTCTCATATTATGTTTTTTATATTTCACAAAAGAGTCCAATTATTCTATATCTATCCCTCTCCTTTTGACTTATTTCATTCAGCATGATAGTCTCCCTGTCCATCCATTTATAAGCAAATTTCATAACTTCATTTTCCGTAACAGCTGCATAATATTCCAATTTATGCAAATGTGCCATAGTTTCTTTAACTTGTCCATTTGTTTTCGGGCACTCAGGTTGTTTCCAGATTCTGGCTATTATAAATAGTTCTACTATGAATACAGAAGTACAGATATCATAGCATTTCTGCATTCATGGGCTTCTGGAGTACATTCCCAGAAGCAGTAGTGCTGGGTCATAAGGAAACTCAATTTCCAGTTTTTTGAGGAATGTCCCTATAATTTTCCAAAAAGGCTAGTCCAGTCAGCATTCCCACCAATAAAGAATGAGAGTCCCTTTCTCCCCTCATCCACGCCAGCACAGGTTGATCTTTTTCTTTCTGATGTGTGACAGTCTCTATCATATAAAACGATATTTCATTGTTGTTTTGATTTGCATCTCCCTGATGAATAGTGATGTAAAGCATTTCTTCATATGCTTTTTGGCCATTTGTATTTCTTCTTTTAAGGAAATTTCAGTTAATGTCTTCTCCCCATTTTGATGGGATTGGATGTTTCTTTTCTTGTAAAGTTCTACTAATGACTTATATATCTTGTATATTAACCTGATGCTTAATAGGTAAATAATTTTTCCCATTCCATGAACTGTCTCTGTCTCTTGGTCACTGTTTCTTTTCAGGTGCAAACTTGAATAGAAGTGGTAAGAGCTGTCCATATCAATTAAAAAAATCCCTGTAGCCAATAAAATATTGGATCCATCATTGCATTACTTTGAATTCCATGAGAAAATAGTCTCAGAGGTTGTTTTCTTAGTTTTATTTAGATTGCAAGGATACTACCACTTCATTATTTAATTATTGAAAATTATGCTCCATAAGTAGTTGTCTAACTGTGATGTGTGTGTTATAACCATGGCCTACAATGTGTACATACAGGCATCAGATTGTTGTTGTATGTCATACAACAACCCCTGAGGTTTGAACTACAAGGCATCAAATTGAGGCTGATTTAAAGGAGAGAAATTCTTTTTAAAGTTTTTTATTGAATATCTGAAAGATAGACCATTTATAAATTGTTCATAATTGGGTTTCAGCCATACAGTGACCCAATACTCACCCTCCATCAGTGTACATTTCCAACCAACAATGTTCCCCATTTCCTTAAAACTATGCCCTAGTGCCATGCCACCATCAGCCTGCCTCTATGGGAGGCACTTTCTTCTTTCTCTCTCCTTTTGGACATCGTTATGGTTTGCAGTGGAGGTACTAAGAAATCACCATGTTTGTTTAGGGTGTTCAGTATTTTTATCAAGAAAGCAAGACTGGAGTAGCTTTTTAAACTGCATGTCAGCTTTGGTGTGTGGACATGACTGACCAAGCTTCCAGAACTACAGGAAAGTTGGGTGAGGTAGCTCATCCAAACCATAAAAAAACCTAGAGATTTCAGTCACAAAATCTTCATACCCTAATTTTCAGCAGATTATATCTCAGTAATTCCTGAGACAGTGGAGTCTGGCCGGGGGCATGGCAGTGATTTTTAATCGTGGAAGCTAGTGACTGCTGCCAGCTCTGCTTGGATGGGTATCAGGCTGACTCAACCCCCTCCAGGTTACCCCAGTCTGTTAATCCTTGCACGTGTCTAAGATTAACTGTGGTTTTTAAATCTCTTTTTAGATTTATTTCTTGGTCTCTGAAGCAAGGTCAGTAGAAGAGTTTGCATGTTGGTGTTGGAGTTGGTTTATGGGAGTGATTGCCAGTGCTTCCAGGAGTATAGGGATATGGGGCAAAGTAGATCATTCCAACTCCAAGAAAACCAGAAGATTTCACTCACAAAAGTCACATATATGAATTTTCCACAGTTAATACCTTGATGAGGTCTGCCCTGAGACAGTAGATTTCGGTTAGTGGCATAGTGGCAATTTTGGATTGTGAGAGCAAAGCGGCAAGGGACTCTGCTATGGTGGGCACCAGGCTAACCCGCTCCCCTCCAATTTATCTTGGTCTGTTTAGCTTGGTGTGGGTCAAAGATTAACTGCGGTTTTTGATCTCTTTCGAGATTTATTTATGAGTCTCTGAAGCAAGACCGATAAATGAGCTTGTATGGACAGATGATCTCGATGTGGTATGTGGGCATGGTTCACACATAACTACCTTCTGTCCATTTAATTTCTCAGAAACTTGGTCCTGAGTGATTGGAGTTCAGCTAGAGGTACAGTGGAAATTTTGGGGTATTGGGATGCCTGAAGCTGCCATCAGGCTGCTGGTGCATTTGTCCTGTGGGTACAGATTGACTTGTCAGTGGCACCACACCCCCAAGACAGAAATACTTTGCCAGAGAGGTTACACAGAGGCTAAAGTGCTTCCCTTGCTTGTATCTGACCCCAGTTTTATTCCCAACCCCACATATGGTTTCCAGACAACAATCAGAAGTGATCTCTGAGCACATGTCCAGTACTAATTCTTGAGTAATATGGTCTAATGCCCCCAAAACATACTCTGATACCTTGTTTATATCAAAAACATAAACTTAAGTATTAATGAATAAACACTAATATAGTAATTGACAGCAAATATCACACAGTACTTCAAGATACAATTTTTTTCAACATCTCTCCAAAGTTATCCAAAACTATCTTACAACAACTCCAATTATATACCAATGATTTATTGGAATGTTTATCTTCATATCTATTATCTCTTAAAATTAACTGCGCTTTATGGTTTTCCAAGAATGCCAATCTATCTATCCATATATTCCAGCTAACAAAGAAACTGTGTTCTTGTAGTTTCCTCATATCCTTCTACCATTATGAAATATAATTTACCTCCACAATTCTTGGTAATTTTTCTTCATTCTGTCCATGATTTTTTGGTACAAAAAGTCTCTGAAACACTAATCACAGACCCTGAGAGCCACCCCCAGTGATACTCAGTAAAGCAGGCCATATTGGTCAACTTATGAATCCAGAGATGCAGCACCTCAAGCCTGGAGGAGCTAAGATACTCCAAGGCTATAATCAATGATGTTCATGTGCCATGCAGTTCCAGGGATATTGGGATTTTCATTCAGGTCTTTGAACTTTTAAGGCATGTGCCTCTGACTCCTGAACTATGTACTCAGCTCTGTTCCTGAATTTAATCATTGTTATTTGTGTTGGTGAGATTAATTTACTCTGTTCCATTTCTGGAATTGAATAAAACTCAGAAAAAATAGCATTAAAAATGCACCCAAGCAATTCAATTCAAAATAGGGAAACTAGTTACGTAGATATTTCTCTACACAAAAAATACAAGTGGCTAATTAGCACAGGAAATTATGCTCAAGATCATTAGTCATTAAAGAAATGAAAATTAAGAGAACAATGAGATATCACTTTACATACATTAGGATAGCTATTAAAAAGACAATAAAAAACTTTGGTAAGGATGGAGAGAAATTAGAACTTTTGTGCATTGCTTCTAGGAACATAAAAAGTCAAAAATAGAATAAGGGGCTATGGTGCTTCCAGCACGTCAATCTGTACCTGTAAGGCACAGCAGCCTGATGGCACCTTCAGGCTTCCAAATACTCCAAAATTGCTGCTGTGCCTTTGGCCAGACCCCAAAAACTTGGGGCAAAGTTTACCAAGAAAGTAAACAGCCAATAGTTAGGTATGTGGGAGACACACCCACAAACCACCTCCAGCTCAGCTATATAATTGGAGGCATGGCCTCTCTGGTTCCTGATCGAACTGCTTAATGGCCATGATCTCATAGAATCAGAAACAAATCTTGAAACCCGACGGCTTTTGGCAGAAATGCGTCCATCCCTGCAGTAGGTTACCGGTGCCAGGCCACCCAGGTGGGAATAGGTTTTGTGCCTTGGCCTGTTCCCCCTGGTGGTCCAGTGGCCGTCATCCTCCAGAGGCCACTGGACAGTCAGGTTTGGGCCCGCAGTGACGAGACATGTGGGACCTCACAGGATGGGGGTGGAGCCAGCTCTTTCCTCCCCATCCCAATGAGACCCCAAGTCGCTGCCCACTAATCCCTTTCTGGCTCCTGATCAAGCTACTTAACAGCCATGATTCTAGAGACTCAGAAACAAATCTCGAAACCCAGCGGCTTTTGGCAGAAATGCATCTGGACTGTGCAGTAGATTACTGTAGCCGGGCCGCCCCAGGCCACTCCAACACCCCAAAATGGTGTTGTCCCTCCACCTGCTCAACCTAGGCAGCTTGGTGGCCGCCATCTTCCAGAAGCCATTGGACAGTCAGGTTTGGGCCCGTAGTGACGAGACACGCAGGGCCTCACAGGATGGGGGTAGAGCTGGCTCTTTCCTCCCCACCCCAACAAGACCCCAAGTTGCCACCAATGAACAGCCTTTTCTGGCTCCTGATCAAGCTGCTTAATGATCCCAGAGACTCAGAAACAAATCTCGAAACCCAACGGCTTTTGGCAGAAATGCATCTGGTCCCTGCAGTAGATTAGCATCACTGGGCCACCACAGGTCAGAATAGGTTTCATGCCTTGGCCTATTCCCCCTATTGGCCTGTTGGCTGCCATCCTCCAGAGGCCACTGGACAGTCAGGTTTGGGCACTCAGTGACAAGACACATGGGGCCTCATGGGATGGGGGTAGAGCTGGCCCTTTCCTCCCCATCCCAACGAGGCCCCGAGTCGCCACCCACAAACATCCTCTCTGGCTCCTGATAAAGCTGCTTAATGGCCATGATCCCAGAGACTTAGAAAAAAATCTCGAAACCCAGCATCTTTTGGCATAAATGTGTCCAGACTGAGCCATAGGTTACCGTCGCCAGGCCACCCCAGGGGGGAAAGGGTGCTGTCCCTCCACCTGCTCCCCCTTGGTGGCTCGGTGGCTGCCATCCGCCAAAGGCCATTGTACAGTAAGTTTTGGGCCCGCAGTGACGAGACATGGGGGTGGAGCCGGCCCTTTTGTCCCCGTTCCAACAAGACTCCGAGTGGTCACCCACAAACGGCCTTTCCGGCTCCTGATCAAGCTGCTTAACAGTCATGATCCCAGAAACTTAGGAACAAATCTTGGAACCCAGCAGCTTTTGGCAAGAAATTCCTCCAGATTTAATTGTTAAAATTTTGGAATTTCAAAATCACAGCTACTATTGCAGCCACGAGACATCATATGTTATTTATAACCAGCAATAGAAAACAAATTGTCTACTGTTGCCTTTTCGGCAGATCTGAGTGTTGGGGTAAAATCCCAAATAATAATGGTGGGTCTGTTGTCAAAATATTGAATGTAATCAAAGTAGAGAGAAAGTAATTTGGAAATCATCTGCCCCACAGGTAGGGGGAGGGTGTGGGATTGGGTTATACTGGGGTTTTTGGTGGTGGAGAATGGGCACTGGTGAAGTTATGGGTGTTTCATTGTATGACCGAGACTTAACCCCGAATGCTTTGTAACTACTCTCACGGTCATTCAATAAATAAAATTACAAAAATTGGGGAAAAAGTAAGGTGGAGTTCATGCACAATTCAATCAGCATAATCAGTGGCTGAATAAATAGCGGTACTTCTATATAAAAATATAATAACTATAATATCAATATGATTAAACCGCTCTTATCTCCTTGAAAATTATCTATTGTGGAAGAATCAGAATACCCTATTACTCATATCCAACTTCCTAACCCATCTCCCAAGCAGAAGAATGAGCTTGGATTATTTGCACATGATGAAGGTACTAAAATTTTTCATCAATGATTGGACACCTAGTTTTTCAGGGCACTTTACTAGTGTTTTACTGTGTTATTTCTTATCATAAAAAATCTGGGAGATAGTTGGATCTCTGTTTTAGAGATCAGAAAACTAAGGCAATATCAGTTATCTGTTTAGATCAAGTCACATAATTATTCAGTGGTTACAGTGGGTTTAAACACAAATCTTTCAGCAGCCTCTCAAATAATGTACTACATCGGAACACTTGCTTGTCACAAGTGCTTGTCACATAGATAGGATATATGAGGGAGGATTTTTACTGGTCCTAAGTAACAAAGACACAATTCATCTAAACAAAAGTATAAATTGAGTGGTTACTTTGATGTTTTAAGTTCCCTAGCTCTATACATTTTTCTAATTTTCTGTACTTTTTACTGTGAAATGCCTATAGCTCAGTATTCTTTGTACCTCAGGTTATTGCAATCATGTATCAGGAGACAGCTTTCTTCCTGGTGATGTTGGCAGGAAAACAAGTGAACCTCCTCTCCAGAACCACCGTTTGTCCATGAGACCAAAATAAGAGAGGACCGGTTTTTATTTCAAATATATCTTTATGTAAATACCTAGAGTCCAGCCAAGGCAGCATAAGGGATAATATAAGTATATTCTGTGACAGCAGATAAGAAAAGTTTCCAGGAAGCCAATGATCTCTCACAGGCTGCACTCAACCCTGATGTCACAAACAAGCAAGGGAATTAAGAACAGATAAGAAATGAGAATATAAGGGGATTTCCAGTATGGTCTAAAACAAACTAACAGAAAAGAGATAAGAAATGTGCAGGGGAAAACACCTGTGGCTGTCCAAAGTGCTAGACTTTGAAAAAATTATGAAGGAAGTTTTTTTTTCTCTTTCACTCCTACACTCCCCTCCCCTCCCATCATTCTAGAAACTCCTCTTTCCTAAAGAACCCCAGAGATAATAAATACTTCTTGAAGAAATTCATGTTCAATCCTTCTAATATGGAGCTGCCTCCTCTCTGCTACTGCTTAACATATTTTATGTCCCATAACCTCCTCAATTCCCAAGTTGAAACGTACTCTTTACTGTAACTTTTTTCTTATCAGAAACTTAATTAAACTCACTTGGTCAATTTATGTAGCAAAAATGTTAGTTTTACTATTAATGACTTAATGGATTATGCTTACAAGTTATATATATATATATATGTATATATACATATTTGTGTTCTGATGGAGCTCTTGAAACGTCAAAGCTATCTCTCTTCCTCAGCTGTCTCTTTCTTGTCTTTCATTTGTCAACCCCTTAATTCCAATATGGTGTGTGTTTTGTAATAAAATTTCCAAAATAGTCAATAATAAAGTTTTGACTACAAAATAAAAGGCTAAAAAGTGGTGTGACAAGTTTATAAACATTAATCAAGTATTTCTGTGATATAGGTATTCTCTGTTTTAAAAAAAAAATACTAGAGAGACAGTACAGGAGGTAAGGTACTTGCGTTGTATGCAACCAACTCTGTTTCAAAACTCAGTACCACAATATGGTCCTTAAAGGACTGCCAAGAATCACTACCTACAGAACGATGAATAGACCCTGAGCACTGCCAGAAGTGACTAACATTAACCCCCAAAAGGAAAACATCAGGGCCAAAATAGAATAATTTATGTAAACTCCCCATCTGGATTTTATACCTAAATCAACTGCAGTTTCAGACTTTTTTCAAAAGTGATATTTTAAATCCCAAACTTGCCAGTAAACACTAGTGAGGTAATCTTCATGGTAAAGTACCTTCACCATCTCCTTATGGAAGATGACTTTACCTGAAATAGTCTTATTTTTCTCTTTTCCCAACTAATGATATATTAAAAACTTTAATTTGTGCACAACTACTTGCAACACTTTTGTACGTGTTGCATGTTATAAAGCCTGTTTCATCGATATTTTGATAAGGCAAGTTATGTTTCTAAATGCTTTCAGATGTATTTTGTTTTTTAACATTTCTATCTTTAAGGGGACTATAATTGAGCTATGAAGAAAAACTTAACACACACAAAAAGGTAAAACAACATAAGGAAAATATGGTGAATTTTCTAAATTTGATTTTCTGACATATCAGCTGATTCCAGTTCATCTAATACCATTGAGCAGAGGAAGAGGAAGGAGGGATGAAAGAAACAAACAGAATCTTTATTCTCAAAGAATATGACCAGAATAAGTAAATATTGGGGGTGAGAAAATCAGTGATAGAGTCACAAACACACTGGGAAAATAGACCCATAATAGAGCCCCATCAATCTCAGTGCTGAGGGTAAAGTCTTTTGGTAAAGTCTTTTGGTAATATACAAATAAGACACTAATAAGGTTTTTCTTTCTGTTTTGGGGAGACACCCTGCTGTATTCAGTGCTTATTTTTGCTCTGTACTCAGGGACTACTTCTGTAGGGCCTTGTGGGACCATATGGGATGCCAGAGATAGAACCTGGGTTGGCCTTGTGCAAGGAAAGTGCTCTGCCCGATGTACTATCTCTGTAGGCCAAGAAACACTGGTCAGTTTCTCCTGAAAACTGCCTTCTATAATTTCTCTAGAAGAACACATTGAAAATACAACTTGATGGCTTTTAATTTATGCTGTTTAATGCACAGTTGACAATTTTAGCAATTATACAAAACATTCCCCTTAGATCGAAGCTCTGAAATTGCAATTTAAGAATCGAATTTTCAAAATGATACTTAAAATCACTACTGGGAGTAATGGTCCTGGTTTACAACCAATGTCTACAGGGGTGGGAGGCTATGGAGTAAAGAGATAAAAAAAAGAATTATCTATTATGTTTTTTTTAATTAAGTCACTACAAGATACAAAGCATTCATGAATGTTTCATGATTGAGTTTCAATCAGAATGATCGAACACCCATCCCTCCACCAGTGTAACTTTCCCACCACCAATCTCCCCAGTATCCCTCCCACCACCACAACTCTACCCCACCTCCTATTTCTATGGTGGGCAGTTTCCTTCTCACTCTGTCTCTACTTTGGGGCATTATACTTTACAATAAAGACACTGAGAGGGCATCATGTTTGGTCCTGTCTACTTCAGCTTCTATTGTGTTTTTCTTTATATATCCAAACTATAAGCATTGAAGATATTCATCTTCCTAAATACAGAAAGGTCAATAAAATATGCCTAATTATCTGTCAAATAACCCAATTTTCTCTCATGTTTAAATTAAATATATTTCCAAAGAACTTTTTCCTATTTGCCTTAGCAGTGCAGAACATAACGTTCACACAGAAAAAATTTAATAAATTAGTTTTTATTGAATCAGTGACATACACAGTTTCAAAATTGTTAGTGATTGAGTTTCAGAAATACAGTATTCCAACACCCTTTCCTTCACCAGTGTATATTTCCCATCTTCAACATCCCCAGTTTCCCTCCTGCCCACCCTCAGCTTGCATTTCTCTCTTTCTCTGTCTTTGTTTTTCTCTCTTTCCCTGTTTCCTTTAAGACACTATGGTTTGCAATACAGGTACTAAAAAGTTATCATGTACATTCCTTTACTTACTTTCAGCTCACAGCTCTTGTCCTCCTGGCTCTTCTTATAACCCCATCTACATATGTCCACAAAAAAACACATTAGATATATATGTCATTGAATCCATAGATATTTGAAAGCTCCTGTCTTCTTCTCAGAATATGTTGATTCCCTTTGTGTCCCTGAGAATAGTCCCCCATCCAGTAAGACTCACTAGCCCTTAAGTTTCAAGCCTGTAGTCACCCTCCTTACCATGGCATCCAAAAGTACATGACTATGACATCAATGAACATGTTGCCATGAGCCCTGCTTAGCAACAGATTGCATGTGAGTGCTCAGCTTAAAAAAGACACTCTCTCTCCTCCTACCAGAAGGACTTTTTTTTTTATTAGTGAAACACCATGAGGTACAGTTGTAGATTTACAATTTTTTGTGCTTGGGTTTGATTATACAATGATCAGATACCCATCCCTCCACCAGTGCCCATTTTCCACCACCATGGATAATATCCCCCCCCACCCCCATCCCCCCATCCCCCCCTGCCTCTGTGGCAGGGCAATCCCCTGTGTTCTCTCTCTCCTTTTGGGTGTTGTGGTCTGCAAAAGAGGCATTGAGTGGCAAACATGTTCAGTCCATAGTCCACTTTCGACATGCATATCCCCTCCTGGGAGGGTCCTCCAAACACCCTTTATTTGGTGTTCCCTTCTCTGTCTGAGCTGCCCTTTCCTCTAGAATGCCCGACTGGCCACTAAGCTATGGAGTAATCCTCCTGGTGCTGATCTCAGCTATTCTTGGGTATTAATCTCATATTTTGTTACTTTATATCCCCCAGATGAATGCAATCTTTCTATATCTATCCATCTCTTTCTGACTCATTTCGCTTAGAATGATACTTTCCATGTTGTACCACTTGTATGTAAATTTCATGACTTCATCTTTTCTAAGAGCTACATAGTACTCCATTGTGTAGATGTACCAAAGTTTCTTTAACCAGTCATCTGTTCTTGGGCATTCAGGTTTCTTCCAGTTTCTGGCTATTGTAAAGAGTGCTGCAATGAACAAACAAGTGCAGATGTCACTTCGACTATACATTTTTGCCTCTCTGGGATATATTCCCAGGAGTGGTATTGCTGGGTCAAATGGGAGCTCAATTTCTAATTTTTTGAGAATCGTCCATACTGTTTTCCAGAAGGGCTGAACCAGTCGACATTCCCACCAACAGTGAAGGAGTGTCCCTTTCTCACCACATCCGCGCCAGCATCGGTTGCTTTTGTTCTTTTGAATGTGGGCCAGTCTCTGAATACCAGACGGACTTTTCCCTATGTAGCACAAGAGATTTTTAAGTCATGGAGATTTGTTCAAAATGCAAATACAACCATAAATGTCCTTGGTTCTTAATGGAATTCAACATGAAAGTTGGATAAAAGACTCAGTTGAGCTTTTCATTGGATGCCAATGAGGAAATGATGTGACTATTGTCTGAAATATAGTACTTTTGTCACTAATTCTAGTTTCAAATAGGGCACTGCAGGAATAAATGCACACCAAGAGGTCATTGGCCTGCCAACACATCTCCAAATGGTAGAATCTAAGAGAATTTGAGACTCTATTGAGACGTGATTTCTTTTTGAGGGAGATTGTTTGGTTGGGGAATTGTCTTCCAACCTTTGACTTAGAGTCTGTGTTTGCTTTGACTGTGCAAATGTGTTTTTTGCAGGAAGCAGAGTGGTGGGATCAATTTTACAATCCATCTTGCTCAGTCTGTATCTATTAATTATTGAATTTGCCCATTGACATTTAGATAGATTATTCTTATAGGGCTTTTTGCCATCTCTCTGCAGGAGTCTGATGTGTTTGTGGAGCTTACAGTGTCTAAAGTGGCCTATTTAATTATTTTTGTAATAATGTTTTTAGTCTGTGAAATTACTGAGTTGTTTATCAGGAGTTGTGTATTGTTCTTTCAAATATGAATGAGAGTTTGAAAGGGTAAAAGTTCTTGGTGAGGCATTCATTTTATTGAGATTTTTTTTCACTATATCTCACCACTTTCTTTGGGTTTGGAAGGTTTCATATGATTAATCTGCTGTAAATATTAAGGACACTCCTTTGTATATATTCTCTTCTTTGGTCTTGCTGCTTTCAGTATTCTATCTCTATCTCTATCATTCTGATTAGGGTGTGTCTAGGAATATTTTTATTTGAATTTATTTTAACTGCTACTCTTCAGGCCTACTGCATCTGCAAACATGCACTCTTCAGCTCTAGGAACTTCTCTATGATGTATTTGACTATTGTTTCTTCATCAGCATTTTCTTCCTGCCCCTCTGGGTCCACAATGAATCTTATGTTGGTCCTCTTCAATTCATCTCATAGTTCATTTGTCATATACTTGTTAATTTTGAGATTCTTATCCATCTTCTGCTGTTGTCTGCAGGGTTTCTGTACCTCATCTTGGAGTTCAAGGATTCTATCCTCAGAGCTGTTACTCAGTCCTTTCAACAAATTTTTCACTTCACTTACCAAATTTTTTAGATTTCACATTTTTCTTTGTATTTTTCAATTTCTACTTGTATTTTTTAATATTTTAAAATTTTTTGTATCGAATCACCATGAAAACAGTTACAAAGCTTTCAGGTTTAAGTCTCGTTCATACAATGATCAAACACCCATCCCTTCACCAGTGCATATTTTCCACCACCAAGAACCCCAATATAACCCCCATCCCACCTGTCCCCAGGCCTGTGAGGCAGATGATTTCCACTTAACTCTCTCTCTACTTTGATTACATTCATTATTTCGACAAGAGATGCACCATTATTATTTGGAATTCTCCCCCAACAATCAGACCTGCTGAAAAGGCATCGTGAAATAATTTGTTTTCTATTGGTGGTTATGAAGACCATATGTTGTTGTGTGGCCGCAATAGTGGCAGTACAATTTTGGATTTCTGTTATTTTACTAATTAAATCTGGAGGGATTTCTCACAAAAACCGCAAAGTTTTGAGATTTGTTTATGTGTCTCTGGGACCATGGCTGTGCCAGAGAGCCACTCATGTTGGGGGGGGGGGGGGGTGGACAACTCATGGTTTCTGCGGGACGGGAAGGAAGTGCTGCTTCTGCCCCCCCATCCCATAAGGCCTCAGTTGTCCCATCACCGCCAGCTCATACCTGGCTGTCCAATAAGCTCTGAGGCAGTAGCCACCATGCTGTCTGGGGGGAAAAGGGCGGAATAGACAGACACCCTTCCCCTCCCGGGGGAGGCGGGCACAGCACCGTAGCTTAATACACAGTCCATTCACATTTCTGCCCAAAGTTGCTCGGTTACAACTCGTGGTCTTCGCAGGGTGGGAAGGACATGCCGGTTCCACAACACCCCCCCATCCCGTGAGGCCACAGTTGTCCCGTCACCACCGGCTCATACCTGGCTACTACTTGTATTTTTATTGTCACAGTTGGTTCCATTGTTACTTTGAGTTCCTTATACATTCTCTACAATTTCTCTCAAAATTTGTAACCAGAGAGGTTATTTAACTCATTAGTGGGCTGGAGAGATAGTACAGCAGGTAGGACATTTGCCTTGCACGCAGCCAACGTGGCCGACCCAAGTTCGATTCCTTCGCCCCTCTCGGAGATCCCAACAAGCTACCAAGAGTATCTCGCCCGAACAGCAAAGCCTGGCAAGCTCCCCGTGATGTATTCAATATGCCAAACACAGTAACAAGTCTCACAATGTTACTAGGTCTGCTTGAGCAAATCGATGAACAACGGGAGGAGAGTGACAGAGTGACTGGTAAAGTCTTTTTTTTTCTTATTTAATCACGTGAGATACAGTTACAAAGCTTTCATGTTTGAGTTTCAGTCATAAATTTATCCAACACCCATCCCTCCACTAGTGCACATTCTCCACCACCAGTGTCCCCAGAATCCCCCCATCTCAACCCTCACCCTGCCTCTATAGTAGACAACTTCCCCAATACTCTCTCTCTACTTTTGGGCATTATGGTTTGCAATTGGGCTGGAGCGATAGCACAGCGGGTAGGGCGATTGTCTTGCACGCAGCCAACATGGCCAACCCAAGTTCGATTCCTCCACTCCTCTTGGAGAGCCTGGCAAGCTACCGAGAGTATCTCGCCCGCACGGCAAAGCCTGGCAAGCTACCCGTGAAGTACTCGATATGCCAAACACAGTAACAACAAAGTCTCACAATGGAGACGTTACTGGGCCCACTTGAGAAAAATCGATGAACAATGGGAGGACAGTGACAGTGGTACACAGTGATGGTTTGCAATACACATACCGAGAGGCTATCACATTTGGTCCTTTACCTACTTTAAGCACACATCTTCCATCCCAAACGATCCCTCCAACCATCATTGACTTAGTGATCCCTTCTCTATTACAGCTCCCTTCTCCCCCAGCTCATAAGGCAGGCTTCTAACCATGGAGAAATCTTCCTGGCCCTTGTGTCTGCTGACCTTAGGTATCAGTCTCATATTACATTATTTTATATTCCACAAACGAGTGCAGTCATTCTATGTCTGTCCCTCTCTTTCTGACTTGTTTCTCTTAGCATGATACTCTCCATGACCATCCACTTAAAAGCAAATTTCATGACTTCATCTTTCCTAACAGCTGCATACTATTCCATTGTGTAGATGTTACTAGTTAAGTCTTCTGGCTAGCATCTTCACCAACTAAGCCTTTTTGGGTTCTGTGATGTTTTACCATTGTGACTTTTGGAGTTGTTTCTTGTATGCTGTTGTGTAGGTAGGTGCTTGCAGCTAGGATGTACTTGTATATTTGCGGTGAGTTATGGAGAGGAGAAGAAATATGTGGGCCTGGTGCATAGAGGAGCTGCCTCACTCTTAATGGTTGGGAAACAATTCTGACCTAGGAGGCAAAATGGAGATTCTGAGTAAAATACAAGTCCCCCACCACCTGGGCTTCCTCAGTAGCCTGAAATCAGGGCTGGGTGGTACCAATTCAGGATGACCATATACCCTTTTAATTACTTTATCACTCTATGGACGGGGGATATTGCATTGTTTTTATTAAGACTAGCTGCTTAATTTCACATCCTTTTCCCAATTTTCATTTTCCATTATGTTCTAATTTTACTACACTGTACTAAGATAGTATACTTTATTTTATCTCCATTCTTTAGAATGATTGGTTTGTCTTGTGACCTAGAATATTATCTATTCTGGAGGCTATTCCATCTACCTGTATGAAATATATACCCGGCTACTATCATATAATAGTCACATAGATGTTAAATATAGTTGAGTTGTATTATTTCTCAAGTTGTCTTTCCAGTTGGTGTTCTGTCTAAATGTTCTAACAAATTTGTGAAGCAGATTATTATTGAAGTCTCAGTGCTGTTCCTGACTCATCTTTTATTCTAAAATGGAAACTTTTCCCATTTATTTATAAGGTGAGGTAGTTTAGCCATAGACAACAATGCTCAAAGACTAACTTTGGTGCAATAATTTGGAATTACTACTAGAGTAACAACAATCAAATCCAGGCCTCCACCATGCAAAAAATTCACATAGTGAAATAAGGGAGAAGAAGAGAGACAGACATAGAATGATCACATGATTTTGCAGGATATATAAAATGTGGCATGAGAATAATACCCAAAGGAAATAGACATGAAGCCCAGGTAGGAATTTTGCCACAATGGATGGAGAGTGCAGTTATTATCAAGAAGGGAGCACTATGACAACAATAGTTGGAAATGATTGTTTTGGACAATAACTGAGTGCCAAAAGGAGGTAAAATAATATACATCACACACCTTCATCAGCAGAATTGCGAACCATAGTTCCTAAAAGTAAAAAAGGAAAAAGTGTCCAGCATACACTCAGGTTTGAAATGTGAGTGAAATGAGTAAGAGAAACTATGGACATTGGTGGAAGGAAATGTACACAAGTGAAGAGATGAGTTTTGAGTTATTAAACAACTTTGTCACCGTGATTCAGCTAAAAATTTCCATTAACTGTTTTTTTTAATTTTTTCCAACTTTATTTAAGTACTGTGATTTACAAAGTAGCTCATGAAAGTTTGTTCCAGGCACTCAATATTCCAACAGCATTCCCACCAACACTGTCCCCTTCCCTTCACCACTCTCCATTTTCCAAAACACCCATTAAGCCTACCTAAATAACAGGCCCACAACAGTTTATTTTGTTTCTGCTTGATACCTAAGTAGCTAATGGAATACTAGAAAAATACTCTAGTAAAAGAAATTTTGTGAATGGTCCTATTTCACTAGGTGGACTATAAATCCTCTGATAGTTTGCTTCCCTGTTGTTCTGAGTTAAACTGTCAATGCTGATTTTTTTTTTTAGTTAAGCTTAGTTGACTTCTACATCACATTCATATCCAATCTGGTGTGCTCCTGCTAGGATGTTACTATTGTAGAGTTTGGAGATGTAGTTCCAAAAAATACAGAAGATTTTACTGGAGAGAGTTGATGGTAGGACATGGCTGTGGCAGTCAAGAGTTCCTGAAAGACAGGGTGGGGAGAGGGAGGTCGCCTACTCAACTCGAAAAAAGGTCCAGAGTTTTCAGTCAAAAAGAAAGTGTATTGAAATTTTAGCAGGTTGGCTTCTCTGTGGAGCTCAGTTGTGCGACAGTGGAGTCTGACCTGAGTCTTGATAGCAGCTGTTGGGATGTAAGTGCAGCTGCTGGGACTTGAGTTGGGTGGGAACTTGGTCCACCATCCTAGGGAGATCATCCTTAAGGTCTTAATGAGGGACAGATGTAGCTGAGAAATTTTTTCATCTAGGTGATATCTGTCAAGGTTTTATTAGAAGTCTCTAGAACAGGGCCAGTTGATGTGCTTTGCATGGCAGTAAATAAAAATATTTTAAAAATTCTTATTAGCCCCTTGAACTATCTCCCTGATCTACATGTATATTTGAGTCTGGAATTAGTGTGACACCTTGGATGTACTGTTAAACTTCAGTTTTTCTTCATTTACACTATGGGCATCATTTATACTTCTCAGATTATTGGGAAGGTTTGAGAGATTATTGAATCATGTGTAAAGGACACAGCAAAGTCACTCAGTGTGACTTTTCTCTCACTCAAGCAAATAATTCTTTCAAGCTAGATTATTATAGCTTAAGTTTTTATCATAGTGTCTTGCATATGACATTTGTACAACAAAGAAACTGAAATGAAGGATGGTTGGATGTACAGTCGGAATAATTACTATTTTGTAATTATTAATTTACCAATATAAAATAGTAGTGATGTTTAAGAAGACTACATAACTGTATATCACACCATTAATCAAGGTATCCTCAGTCAGAGGTATACCTGTCAAGTTATCCTAGATCACTTTAAGCTCAAGTAGAACCCTAGGAAACTCTTGATTTAAGAACTGTTATTATTCAGTTGCCAGTAGGTCAAGGGAAGGGACTTCATAATGAAGAGTTAAAAGAAGTATATAAGTTAGGGTACTGTCTGTTTATAAAATGTTTGGTAAATATTTGATACTTAAAAACAAAAATATGCAGTCATAGAAAAATGGCATTTCAAAATTGAATTTAATGAATCTGAGGAAACATCATGATAAGTTAAAAAACTACAAGGCAGCAAGCTAGCCTTGTAAGGGTCCTTTGTTAAGGTCTAACTTTTCAGCATTTGGGTGCAATTTGCTTGTTATATCCACTTTGTTGGGAAAATAATTCTTGTTGAGGCTTTTAGGTTTATGACAAGGATTCCAGAATATATTTGTTACAGGAGCGATAGCACAGCGGGTAGGGCGTTCGCCTTACAAGCGGCCAACATGGCCGAACCGAGTTCGATTCCTCCGCCCCTCTCGGAGAGCCCGGCAAGCTACCGAGAGTATTCGATAAGCCAGACACAGTAACAACAAAGTCTCCAATGGAGACGTTACTGGGCCCGCTCGAGCAAATAGACGATCAACGGGAGGGCCTTTACTTTACTTACTTACTTTATGCTCTGAAGAACAGAACTGGAAAACTGACTCACGCAACATCCAGTGGTAATCCTCCTACTATTTCTGAGCTTATGCCCCACCAATGTCTCTTTCTTATTTCCCAAAACCTGTCAGTACACTGAGAATTTTGGCAAGCCTTGGCTCTGTTCTTATTACTAAGGGGATTTTAATCGTCAAAAAGTTAGGTCTGCTCAGAAAAATGGTGGTGAATCTTTTCATTAATTACAACTGATAGTAAATGATGATATTCTAATTAGCTCATGAGCTTTTTTACTTTTTAAGTTTAGACACCATGATATACTACTTGTCTGGAGAGGTAGCACAGTGGGTAGGGCATTTGCCTTGCACGCGGTCGACGCCAGTTCGATTCCTCCGCCCCTCTCGAAGAGCCCGGCAAGCTACTGAGAGTATCTCGCCCTCACAGCAAAGCCTAGCAAGCTACCCGTGACATATTCGATATGCCATACAGTAACAACAAGTCTCACAATGGAGACATTACTGGGCCTGCTAGAGCAAATTGATGAACAATGGTAGGACGGTGACAGTGACAGTGATATAATATTGTTAAGAATATATTTTTATGCACATGATGCTCCAACCCCACACTCTGAAAATCCTTCCAGATCCTACCTCAATAGGGACACTCTGGTGGAGGATGTGGTGTTGAAATGTTTGTGAATTGCATACTATCATCAACAAATTATAAATTATAGTAACTAAAGTAAAAATAATCAATAGTTTTCATCAGGGAGTTAAAGTTATTTCTGAAATAAATGACCAAATTGGTTGAGAATCTGACAAATCAGCAGTAGACATTTCAACCAAATAGTAGATTGCTCTAATAACAATTGTAATCAGTCATTTCATCATTAACATACCAGGCAACCACAAGGTTACAGAGCAGACAGAGAAAACAGAGAAAACAGTAAGAAAGGGGCATCAGTGGAGCAGTGTCAGACAGCAGTACAGGAAACTTCTTCAAATCTGATACCAGAGAGTGAATGGATAACACATCATCAGCATCTATATTGTCCAGTCTGGCTTCAATACATGCAGATCCATGTTGCAGATCATCCTTAATATTCAATATTAATTGCTTCTAAATGGAGGACAAATCTGACAGCTGAATAAGGCAACAGGCTGTGAAAATTCCACATATAAAGATAAAGTTTTGCTGAGATTACAGTAACAGATTTTTACTCTTAGGTGAACAAAAATCACAGTACACCTCAGAAGAAAAAATCAGAGGACCATGGTTTTGTTTTTCCAAAATCAGTGTAATTTTTCCCATGTTTGTTTATATATATAACAGTGATTTCTATATGTTGTGGCTTACTCAAACACCATTCTTCTTGTTACATGCTAAAAATGAATTGAAATACAAGGCATTTATACAGGTACAAACAAATACAAAGATGCACCATTTTGATGTACTTATGTCTTAAAGCAAAACAGGACATAGAAGCAGATAAGAACAAAGAAATTTTCAAAATGTTTGTAAAAATATTCTGTCAAAACAACTAAAGGGAAACAAAAAAAGACATTTTGATGTTACTAGGGTTCTTAGTTAATATTGTCCTAAAAATTATTCTACTATGTTTAAAAATTAGCTAAAGTTATTATTTCTTCCACAAAAAGCCCTTAGATCTTAAAACAGTTTCCAAAACAGAGCCATTTCAGAGGAATGATTAAAGACAAACATAAAGACACAAACTAGATATAAAGTTTGTTCTGATAAACATATGGCTTGATCTCTCTGTGTGTATATCTACAGGGCATAACATAAACAGGTTGCCTGTCTCAGGAACCAAATGTCCATTAAATACTAAAAGGTATATTTTAAAAATCACTATTACACAAGCTGAGATCAGCACCAGGAGGATTACTCCATAGCTTAGAGGCCAGCTGGGCATTCTAGGGGAAAGGGCAGCTCAGACAGAGAAGGGAGCAACAAATAAAGGGTGTTTGGAGGATC
The DNA here is from genome assembly GCF_029834395.1 of Sorex fumeus. Taxonomy (NCBI): domain Eukaryota; kingdom Metazoa; phylum Chordata; class Mammalia; order Eulipotyphla; family Soricidae; genus Sorex; species Sorex fumeus. The sequence goes on from NW_026606115.1 coordinate 10,947,251, forward strand.
CTCCCAGGAGGGGAGATGCATGTTGAAAGTAGACTATGGACTGAACATGTTTGCCGCTCAATGCCTCTTTTGCAGACCACAACACCCAAAAGGAAAGAGAGAACAAAAGTGAATGACCTGCCACAGAGGCAGGGTGGGATGGGGGGATAGGGGTGGGAGGGATATTATCCATAGTGGTGGAAAATGGGCACTGGTAGAGGGATGGGTATTTGATCATTGTATAATCGAAACCCAAGCACAAAAAATCGTAAATCTACAACTGTACCTCATGGTGTTTCACTAATAAAAATTTTAAAAAAATAAAAATCACTATTACACAAACAAAATGCAATTCACATTAAATGTCTTTATTATGATAATAATTGGAAATGATCATTTTGGACAGGAACTGAGTGGTGAAAGTAAGTAAAGAGATATGCCTGATAACCTTTCATTATCTGTATTGCAAAGCATAAGGCTCAGAAGGAATAAGAGAGAGAGAGGAGAGAGAGAGAGAGAGAGAGAGAGAGAGAGAGAGAGAGAGAGAGAAGGAAAGTGCTTGCCTAGTGGCAGACAGGGGAGGGGACAGGAGTGGGAGGGAAACTGGGACCATTGGTAGTTGAAAAAATACACTGGTGAAAGAATGGTTGTTGGAACATTACTGTCACTGTCACTGTCCTCCCGTTGTTCATTGATTTGCTCGAGCGGGCCCAGTAACGTCTCCATTTTGAGACCTATTGTTATTGTGTTTGGCATATTAAATACGTCATAGGTAGCTTGCCAGGCTTTTCTGTGGGGGCGAGATACTCTTGGTAGCTTGCCGGGCCCTCCAAGAGGTGTGGAGGAATCGAACCTGGCTCTGCCGGGCTGGCTGCATGCAAGGCAAACGCCCTACGGCTGTGCTATCGCTCCAGCCCATATAATGTTTGAACATTATATGACTGAAATCCAATCATGAACAACTTTGTAAATGTGTATATCACTGTGATTCAATTAAAAAAATTAAAAATTATATCTTTGTTAAAATGCCATTGTGGTTTCATTTGTATCAACATTTCAAAGCACATCTTTTTGAAAAAAGAAACGACCTGTTCTTAGGGCTCTGAAGCTAGTGAGTAAAGCACTTTCCTTTCATGTGGGCAGGGTTGAGTTCCTGGTACTGCACATGGTTCCGAAAGTGGCATCAGGAGCCACTCCCTGAACACAGAACTGAGAGTATATTTGCGCACTACCGGGTGTGGTCAAACAACAGCAATGAAACACTGTTAGCTAGCAAACAATGAAACAATTTATTAATAATCTGCAATAGATATTTTACCCAAAGTTATAGATTAAGAAATCCTTATACACCTACTTTTAGAAACTCTGAATCACAATATATAAGGGATCTGTCAACTGCTGAACAGACAAATTACAGGGCAAGAGAAACAAAAGTAGCTTTACTTTAGCTGAAAAAAATTCTCAGTCAGGAGTAATTTTCAATCTGCTTAGGATGGGAAAAATGATGTTTTCTTTTCTTTTTAAAATATTTTTAATATTAGGCATTTTTTGAATTAAATATTATTAGAAAGAGAAGAAAGTAGTACTTAGTGACAAAAGTACAATTAATCAACAAAATATAACAAACCTAGATGTATATGCTATTTATAAAATACCTCTGATATATATTTTTAAATAACAGATCACAATCAGTAATTAAATGTATTTACTTTATTTAATATAGATCAGATCAACAGGAAGTGATTAAGGATACTTGAATGATAATTAATGGCTTAGTATTTCTGTCCTCTTGCTTTATGATCTCATCCAAGTTAATTTTTGGTAAGAAGAGTGGGATTAATTACTATGTTTAGCACCTTTAACATGCTTCATTGCATCTTCAGAAATTATTTTTTTCTAAAGCATAGTAATCCACAGCAAGAATTATTCTTCTTATATGCCTTAGCACTTTACCAAAAATACAGGATCCAAAGACATGCTGTTGAGTGTGTATATGGTGTGTGTGTGTATGTGTGTGTGATAATGCACATAAACTTACTCATTTACTGATAGGCCCAAATACTTGCAATAATTTTCACATAAAAAAGAAGAAAACAGTACAATTTTATAAAATGCCTTTTTAACTTGTAAACACAGTTCAAGCTGCTCTTAGATTCAGTTGAAAAATCAAGCTCACATTTCTACATTTCCTTAAAAAAGACATAACTTTATCAGTATTTCTCATTCTGAAATGTACATTGCATACTCTGCATGTCATCAACAACAAGAGTGGTTTATACCATGACACCCTCAATGTAAGGTTAAATTCAACTTCGAAGTCATATTACTGTATATTCTAATGTAAGGAGAACATAAGTAGAAGTTTATCTAATGTGGAAAACGATTTTCTATTAGCATCTGAAATATGTAGTCATTTTCTCACAAAAAAATGCAATAGAGCCTTTCCTTTATAATCTTCCAGAACAAATGTTTACTACTGTTTTGGCAAATATGTCGTGACAAAAATTCCAATGTGCAATCCCAAATATTTACACAGATGGTCCAGTATATTTTGCTTTTGATTTATTTATTGTTTAATTTTGGGCCACCCTGAACAGTGCTCTATACATACTTCTGGCTCTGCCCTCAGTGGTCATTCCTTGTAGTTCTGGAGTAGCAATATGAGTTGTCAGGGAATGGAACTGTGTAAGTCACGTGCAAAGCAAGAACCTTGCCTGCTCTACTATCTCTACAGCACTCCCACCAAGATTTTTGAGTTGTATCCCTATTATCTAAGGTCCTTAATAATTTATAGATGAAATTAAGTGAGGTTAAATAAGCATACATTTCAGAAAAATTCCTTCTATCCACCATTTCACCATGTGAGGTATCAGTCAGGCATGAATGGAGAAAAGGAAGACAGAAATTAATAATTCAACATAAAACGACACTTTAAACCATTCAGTTTAGTGTTCTAATTCAATTAATTTAATGACTACCTTTGTAAAGCTGGTATAACCAAAGCATCCCAGGTTTTAATTTTTTTCAACTTTTAAAAATTATTCTTATTGAATAACCATGAATTACAAAGTTTAAAAGCTATTCATGGTTGAGTTTCATGCATACAATTTTCCATCAGCAATCCCATCACCAATATCCAGTTTCTCTTCTGTCTCCCTGTCATAGATGACTATGACTGTTCTTCTTTCCCTCTACCCCCAATTTTATGCACTGTTGTTTCTAATACTGTTGCTGATAGAGTAACAGCACGCATGTCACTCTACCTCATTTCAGGACCTCTGTTACTGTCATAGTAATCCATTCCCTGAACTATCACATACCTCCCCACCCCCTCCACCAGTAGTAAGTGTCCTACTAAGGACCTGTTTTCCCACTTTTTGCTGCTCAGGTTGTTACAGCCTACTATACTTCTAGACAAAGTATGTAAATGATTATTTTGATTGTAATATTTAAAAAATACAATCTTTACCCAGAATAATTTATATCTGTGGACATTTTTATTTCATTGGCGCCCAATGGGTTAACCACGGTTAACCGTGATAAGATCTAGGCTAGCCACTTTTTTCCATATCAATACACGTTGTTTCCACAATGTAAGGATATGCACTTTATGGGGTCTAGGGAATGTATTCCATAACATGCTGATGTTCCCAAAGCTCACTCTTGCACTGCATAGTTGCTATGGCCCAGACAGACACAATATGGTCATGGGAACAGCTTGCTGTCAGCATGTCATCCTAATTTGGTCACACTATATACACGCACTTTGTGTGGCCTGTGAATGTCTTCATGCAGTAGCCAGTGTGTACATCCCACGTCTTTAAGGTTGTATCCAAAGGAAATAGGGCGACAAGCACTACTTAACTTCCACTGGGTATAATGACCACTGAAGAAATACCGTGACCATGATCATGGATGGTTTTAATGCAGATAACTATGAAAATCCCACACTTTGATGGCCATATCTGCAGAACAAGAGGCAAGAAATCTCTCATTTTGGTCAAATGAAATACCCTGAACTGAGTCTATACGACCTTTAAGAGTTTGTTCCAAAACTCCAGTCTCACAATACCATGCTTTAATTGTAGCACCTTTGAAAGTCAAAACCATATAGTGAATACAGGGAGGAAAATCACTCTAACAACAGGGGTCCTGTGGTATTAAATGCATGTTTTTCCAAAACAAGGAGAAACATTACATCAGATCTTGAAACTCTCCAAGGCAGAAATTTGTTTTTCAGTTATTCTTTTGCTTGTTTTAGTTTGAATTCTAAATTCATAAACTTCTTCTGTAACCTAATAAAGTATGTCCATTTCTTTTCCAAAAGTGAGGCACATTTGTTATCTAATTGTTGACTCATCCAATTCAACTTCCGCTTTAAAAAAGGAATATGCCTTTTCAAAGTCATTTGAATCTGCCTTGGTTCTATGGAGTTTTCGTTGTGTTGGGATCAGTGCCATGTTGGCTACAGCATTAAGTTTATTTCATGTAGTACTGTTTCCTTTCTTGAGAAAGCAATAAGTCTTTCAATTACTGGATGTATAACAGGCTGATTCAGCTCCAAACATGATAAATATTTCCTCTCACAAATGAGTGATTAAGTATATTGACAAATATATTTTATCAAATGACAAAAAAATGAGTCCAACCTATAATCAAGAGATACCCAACAAATCAGATTCATTCTATGAAAGCTCTGCACCCTCAGACTTAGCAGAGCTTCTTCCCACCTTTGCTTTCATAAAGTTATGGGACACTGGGAAATTCAGAGAGAAATGAGGATGGATGGAGGAAAAAGCAAGGAGAATGTTGGGCTAAGTTCCTGAGAAGAGAAGAAGCAGTATAATACAAACTCCTGAGACTGTATAGGACCTAATACCAGTCCTGTTTTCTCTCCTCACACACACCAGATGACTTCCATCCTTCCCTTTCTCACTGCCTAGACTAGACCTGGGGGCTTCTGCTTCTCTCCTCCCTCACAAGGTATCTCTGCATCCTGACTCCACAGCCACCCAAACTCTGAAGTTACTTCTTCCTGGCTCTTCTTATAATCCATTCTACACATGTCTATAAGAGGCCTCAGCAAACATCTCAAACTGTGTCATCAAAGATGCTTGAGGGCTCAATCTTCTCAGGATGTGCTGATTTCTTCCATGTCTCTGAGGTTACTTCCCCATCTAGGAAGCCTCACTGACCTTTGAGGCTTAAGGATGTGGTCACCCACCTCACCATGGAACCCCAAGGTATGTGACTGTGACATCACTAAACATGTTGCCATGGGTCCTGCTGCTATGGCTGCAAGCTTAAAGGGGCCACCCTTCTTTTACATCAGAAGGAGTTTGCCCTCCATAGGACAAGAGACTCTAAAGCAATGAAGATTTGGTCAAAATACAAATAAAACCATAATTGTTCTTTTTAAAATGTTTTATACAACTATTTTATTTTATTTTACGTTTTATTGAATCACCTTGAGATACAGTTACGAAGCTTTAATGTTTGATTTTCAGTCATATAATGATTGAACACCCATCTTTCCACCAATGCACATTTTCTACCACCAATATACCCAGTATTCCCCCCCACCCCTAACCCTGCCTCTATGGCAGACAAGTTCTCCCACACTCTCTCTCTACTTTTGGGCATTGAGGTTTGCAATATAGATACTGAGAGGCTATCATGTTCGTTCCTTTATCTACTTTCAGCACACATATCCCATCCCAAACAATCCCTCCAACCATCATTGACATAGTGATTCCTTCTCTATTCCAGCTGCCTTCTCCCTCAGCTCATGAGGCAGGCATTGTCCTTAGTTCTTAAAGGAAGTTGTAGAAACTCAATTAAATGTTTATTTGGGTGCTATTTAAGAAATTATGTAACTGACTATAGCTCAAAACATAATGTTTTTCCACAAAGTGTAATATAAACCGAGGCACTGGAAGGATAGCTGCACATTTAGAGATCACATGCTCGCCAACAGGTCACCAACTTTATACTCTAACAGATTCTGACATCCTAATGGACTATGAGATATGGGGAAAGACCACTGGGAAAGTGGTGACTTCAGGGCCTGAATCTCTCTTAGAGGCCAGATGTTGACCCAGATTTGTAAGAAACCAAAGAAGCTAATTTATGTTGAGTAGGAGGTATGATGAATTCTTTTTATTGAACCTCTGTGACATACACAGTTACAATTCATGATTGAGTTTCTGTGATACAGTGTTCCAATATGCATCCCTTCACCATTGTACATATCCCACCACCAGTGTCCCCAGTTCCCCTCCTGTACCTTCACCCTGCCCACATTCTAACGAGCAGACGCCTCTCTGGCAGATACTTCTCTTTCTCTCTCACTTTCTCTCTCTGTGTCTCTTTTCTATTTTCCTTTCAGGCACTGTGGTTTGAAATACCGTTACTCAAAGAGTAGCATGAATATCACTTTAACTCCTTTCAATATTCAATTCTTGTCCAAAGTGATAATTTTCAACTATCATTGTCATAGTGGTCTCTTGTCTGTCCTAATTGCACTCTTCCCTCCCACCACCATATAGCAATCTTCTCACCATGGACCAATACTCCTGACCCTTGTTTATATTGCCATTGGGCATTATTCTCATACTGTTATTTTATTATTCAAAAAATGAGTGTGATCACTCAATGTTTGTTCCTCTCCCTCTGACTTATTTCACTCGGCATGATAGTCTCCATATCTATCCATATACAAGCAAATTTCATGATTTTATTTTCTTAATAGTCGCATAATATTCCACTGTGTATATTTTCCATAGTTTATATATCCAGTCATCTATTTTGGGGCACTTTCATTTTTTTCCAGATTCTGGCAATTGTGGATAGTGCTGAAATGAACAAAGTAGTGCAGATGACTTCTCTGCATTGTGTTTTGGGGCCTCTAGGGTATATTTCCAGAATTGATATTGCTGGGTCATATGAAAGCTCAATTTTAAGTTTTTTAAAGCATATCCATATTGTTTCCCCCAAAAGTTGGCATTCTCAACAGGAATGAATAAGAGTCCCTTTCTCCCCATATCCACACTAACACTAGTTGTTATTGTTCTTTTTGCTATGTGACAGTCTTTCTGGTGTGAGATGACATCATTGTTCCAATATGCATCTCCCTAATGATTAGCAATGTAGAGCACTTGTGTCTTTTGTCCATTTGTATCTCCTCTTTTAGGAAATTTCTGGTCATCGTTTCTCCCCAATTTTTGATGGGGTTGCATTTTTTTCTTGTAAAAGTCTACCAGTGATTCAGACTTCTTTGATATTAATCCATTTTTAGATTAATGTTGGCTAAATAATTTTTCACAGCCTATGGACTGTCTTTGTGTCCTGGTACCATTTCCTATCAGGTGCCAGAGCTTCTTGAATGTAGTCCAATTTGTTTATCTTTGCTTCCACTTGCTTGATCAGTAGCATTTGGTCCTTGGAAATGCCTTCATCTTCAATGTCATGGAGAAATTTATATTTTCCTCTATGTACCTTACTGATTAAGATATCATGTTAAGGTCTTTAATCTATTTTGATACGATTTTTGTGCATGGCATTAGAAATAGTTCTGAGGTTTGTTTGGTTGTTTGTTTTTTCAAGTAGCTGACCAGTTTTTTAAAAATCACTTGAAGAGGCTTTTTTTGCTTCACTTAATATTTTTTGATCCTTTATTATTTCAGTAAAAAATATTTTGGCATGAACTGAAATTTTCCTAACTCCAAAATGTATTTCTGAAAATTCTCTGAAATTATGATGACACTAAGAGAATCGTTGATGGTAAGCTACCAATTCCAGTTAGGTTATAATGAATGAAATAAGGTTGAAGTACTTTTCCCTGAAAGAAAACAGAAAGAGAAAAACTAACACTCGTCTCTCCATGAACAGAGGCACATCGGTACAGTAGAACTAAGTGGACAATAAATGTGATTAATTCAGGAACAAACCTTTGAGTGTCCTGATATTATCCAAAGTCAAAACCATGTTATACTAAGTTAATCACAATGAACTATCTCATTAAGACTTTCCTCTCTGGGCTGGACCAATAGCACAGCAGGTAAGGCATTTCCCTTGCATGCAACAAACCCAGGTTCGATTCCCAGAATTCCATATGGTCTCCCAATCACCACCAGGAGTAATTCCTGAGTGCAGAGCCAGAAGTAACCCCTGAGTATCGCCAGGTGTGAGCATCGCTGGGTGTGACCCAAAAAGCAAAAAGCAAAAAAAAAAAAGACTTTCCTCTCATTCTCCTATTTAATTGCAGCACTGACACATCCTTCTACATCCAAATCCTACATTATTTCCCTGCTATGTTTTCCTCCTTACCACTTATCAATACATACTATAACAAACACTTATATTTTTGTTTTCAATTTCACTAGAATGTAAATTCCATGATAATAGTCTTTTGTCAAAATCTTCATGGTTAAAAGATAATATCTGAGGCCAGACAGATAGTATTTGTACATTGTACACAGATGACTTCAGTTCAATCCCCAGAACCACATATGATCTCTTGAGTCCAGACATGTGTGACCCAAAATCCCACTTCCAAAAAAATGTTTTTTTTTTTGTGAAACACCATGAGGTACAGTTATAGACTTAAAAATTTTTGTGCTTGGGTTTGTTACCCAGCCCTCCACCAGCACCCATCCTCTACCACCACGGGTCCCAGCATCCCTCCCACCCCCTATCCTCCCCATCCCACCCTGCCTCTATGGCAGGACATTCCCTTTTGGTCTCTCTCTCTCCTTTTGAGTCCTGTGGTTTGCAAGAGAGGTATTGAGTGGCAATCATGTTTGGTCTATAGTCTACTTTCAGCATGCTTCTCCCACCATGGGAGGATCCTCCCAACACCTTTATTTGGTGCTCTCTTCTCTATCTGAGCTTCCTTTTCCCCTAGCACGTGTGGCTGGCCTCCAAGTCATGGAGCAAAATTCCTGGTACTAATCTCGGCCACTCCTGGGTGTTAGTCTCCCATTTTTTTGCTTTATGTTCCCCAGATGAATGCACTCTTTCTGTGTCTATCCCGCTCTTTCTGACTCATTTCGCTTAACATGATACTTTCCATGCAGTACCACTTGTATGTGAATTTCATGACTTCATCTTTTCTAACAGCTACATAGCACTCCATTGTGTAAATGTACCAAGTTTCTTTAACCAGTCATCTGTTCTTGGGCACTCGGGTTTTTTCCAGATTCTGGCTATTGTAAAGAGTGCTGTAATGAACAAACAAGTGCAGATGTCACTTTGACTATACTAAAAAATAAGTTTTTAAATGGGAAAATCATGACAATATTGTTGCACTGTCGCACTGTCCTCCCATTGTTCATGGATTTGCTCGAGCGGGCCCAGTAATGTCTCCATCATGACACTTGTTTTTACTGTGTTTGGCATATCAAATACGTCACGGAAAACTTGCCAGGCTTTGCCTTGCGGGTAAGATACTCTTGGTAACTTGCCGGGCTCTCCAAAAGGGACAGACGAATCAAACTGGCGTTGGCTAAGTCAGCCATGTGCAAGGCAAACACCCTACCCTCTGTGCTATTGCTCTAGCCCATGACAATACTAACATGAATATAAAGTCAATGATTTTATTTAAATAACTGATGAGGAAAATGGTTAAGTGCTATATGAATTTTAAAAAGAATCAGAAACAGAATTATTTATAATCAACAATATTGACTGGAAGGGGGAGCAGGGGAGCCTACCCAAATAGAGTCCCAGTAGCCAAACACTTCCACACTCCACAATCATCATCATGTTGACAGCTGCACTCCACTGCTCACGATGAACCTCTTTCAGAAATTGATAAGTTGAAAAATTCAGATATTTGGATTTTATGACTGAAATCTCTAGGCTCTCATAGATCCAGGGATGGGCTACTTTGCCCTGTCTCCCTGTTGTTCCAGAAGCCTTGGTAATCATGCCCATGAGCTGACTCTGTAGCCAAATAAGCTCATTAACTAGTCATAATCCAGAGACTCATAAATAAGTCTCTAAACAGACAAATAAGTTGCAGACATGCTTTCAGACCCCACGCTAGACTCTCATTCAAGGCACTCAAAGTTACCACCCAGTTAAAAATTTAACTTCAGCTGTATCACCCCATTCAAAATGTTTTAATTCCTCAAGCAACATCTCAAACTCTATATCACTGATACACCAGGAGTAGAACAACACATTGAATGGGATGTAATGTAGAAGGCAACCAATCTCAATTAAGAAAATATGCACATAAAAGGCTTGACTAGTAATGACATGTTAGTAATCTCTTTTACAAGGGCTTAATGGTTCCATGGTGAGATACACCAATATTCACACACTTTCTTCTAAGAAAACATTTTTGACCATTTTTAGTGAATTCTTTATAAAAAGCAATATAAAAAATGATAAAAAAAGTATCTTTATCCAAAAACATACAAAACAGGGCTATTATATTTGATGGAAAGAAACTATAGATTAGAGTTGACAAAAGATAAACATTGTGATAAATTTCTGGAAGAATGCATCAGTTGATAATTATCTGTCTTATTTTTATGTTATTTCTCTGGAAGGTTAGTTGAAATATTTATCCAATTACATCAGAGAATTTTATTATTATGTGCTAGAAACTTTGATAATAAAACAACTCATTTTGCTCACTAAATTCAATTCAGAACAATTTTAGTAAAAAATATTGGAAGAATCATGGAAGTAACCAGCCAAGCACTAATAAAAATCATATGCACTATAAATAAAAAAAGCAATATAAAATAAATTATTCAGGACCTGCTATAGGGGCAGGTTTAAGGGGTTCTTCAGAAAATTGGAATAATAATAGTGGGAAAGTGCAATGGTGGTGGGATTGGTGTTGGAATATTTAATGTAATAAATCATCCTGAACGAACATAAAAATTAATTATTTTTTTTAAAAAAACAAAATATTGAAATTATTGTCAATTGGGAAAAAACGTTTTTCCATAGCGTAAGAGTTGCCACTATACCTCAAAGTTTCATTTGCTTGTTTGTAGGCAAACATCATTGTCTACAGACAAGAATTCTTTTTCACTGTTTTCAGTCATTTCCAATCTACAAGTGAAAAGCAAAAGAAGCTTTTCAAGCAATACTAGATGCTATAAAGTGTGCATATTAATAGGATAATTCATTTCCGCTGATACACAAAATTATCCCTACACCACAGTAATAATTAGCAGAATACCTGGCACATAGACACTATAAAGAGCAGCACAAGAAACAATATTATCAACACAAAACATAGTCTCCAACCCAGTAACTAGGGCTCTTACTTTTCTTCCTGTATATCCAGTCACTGAATCCTAACTTTTTTTAGTATCTAAAAAAATTATTTCCCTGCGTAATAAAAACCTATTTGGAGAGAGGAAGGTAAATTAGCCTTTAAATATGCATTTATCCAATGTACACGAGAATAACACTAATTCAAAAGAGTATTTGCACTTGTAAGTTCACATCAACATTATTTACAACTTCTAAAATATGAAATCAGCACAGATATCCAGCAACAAATATGTGGCCAATATATCTGTACCTATAATAAACTTAGTAGAATACTGTTATGTAATTCATAAAATAGGAAATTATTACTTTGGAGACAGAATTAATGAATCTTGAAGTTATTATGCTAAGTAAAATAAGTAAAAACTTTAAATTATTGGATGGCTTTACTCATGTGGAATATGAATGTCCAAAGAAAAAGAATTGACAAAAACACAATAAAACAATTTTCTAGACACAGTAAAACTATGGTGGTTGCCAGAGGGAAATGAGGCTGGGTGGGAGGAGTCAGCAGATGAGTCTTTTTGGTGATGGGACACTGCTGGAATATTTAATTGCAGGTATTATAGCTATGATACACAGTGGTATAAATTTTGTCCCAGTAAATTTCACAATATTGCAAACCAATGATAAATAAGTAGAAAGATATGTTCTAATAGGTAAATCTCATGGCAGAGCCTGGCAAGCTACCCGTGGTGTATTTGATATGCCAAAAACAATAACAATAACGGGTCTCACTCCCCTTACCCTGAAAGAGCCTCCAATATGGCAGCGTTGGGAAGGAGAAGTAAGGAGAGGCTGCTAAAATCTCAGGGCTGGGATGAATGGAGATTTTACTGGCGTCCACTGGAGTAAATCAATGAAAATGGGATGACAGTGATACAGTGATATAAATCTCAATATGCCATATCAGTGCTTAAAATCCATCAACTAAAATTAAACTGTAAAATATTTCAGAACCTGTTTGTCCCCAATGCTGTGCCCGGTTTTCTCTCTCTCCCAGGTCAGTGAGTATTCAAACGAGAGTGAGTATTCAAATACTCAAAACTGAGTATTCTCCGCCTCCACTGCACACACGCCCTAGGTGTCCTCTGGTACCCTGGGACACCCACCATCCCTGAGCCCCTTCCTGTCCATCCCCAATGCTGCGCCCAGTTCGCTCCCTCTCCCAGGTCAGTACCCCACCTCCAACACACCAGGTACCCATAGGGGGCGTGGCCTCTGCAGAATTGGGCATGACCTCTGCAGAAGTGGGAGTGGCCTACTTTGGGGCAGCAGCAGTTATTTTACCCATACCCAGAAATCTGGTGTCACATCTCAGTCTCCATACCACCAAAACAACACGAAGAAACAGTGCAAATTCCACCATGAGTAGAGGACGATGAAAAGAGTCCAGAAGCCTCAGTAGGTGCTATTCACCTAAGGGACCTCTATGAGAAATAATTCAGATATGAAGTAATGAATATGTTCAATACACTCAAAGAAACAGTGAGACAGGTATCCAGTAAATTAAAGGAGGACATGAAAGAAACAATTGAGAAAATACAGGAAGAAATGAGAGGAGAAATTGGAAAGTTATGTGAGCGCGATAGCACAGCGGGTAGGGCATTTGCCTTGCATGCTGCCAACATGGCCGACCTGAGTTCGATTCCTCCGCCCCTCTCGGAGAGCCCAGCAAGCTACCGAGAGTATTCGATATGCCAGACACAGTAACAACAAAGTCTCCAATGAAGACGTTACTGGGCCCACTCGAGCAAATCGATGATCAACGGGAGGGCCTTTACCTTACCTTTACCTTTACACAGAAATGTCACGAATAAAGGATTCCGTAGATGAAATAAAAAAAACTCAGTGTGTGCCCTCAACAGTAGAATGGCTACAGCTGAAGACAGAATCAGTGAGCTGGAAAATGAGCTGCAGGAAGCCTACAGGCAACAACAAACAATGGCAAGAGACCTCAAAATAGCTCTAGAACAAATCAGAGTCCTAGAGGATGATTCCAAAAGGAACAATATTAGAATCATTGGTGTACCAGAGGGTCAGGGGAGCAATCCCAATGAAAAATCCATGGTTAAACAAATCATTGTTTAAGTTGAAAAGTTCCCAGAGCTGGACAATGCAGGCATCCAGATTCAAAGAGCCCGAAGGGGCCAGATAAAATAGACTTTAACAAAAACACTCCAAGACATATCATAGTTAGAATGATGGATGCCACAGATAGAGACACAATACTGCAATCAGCAAGGTCAAAGAAGGAAATCACGTACAATGGAGCAGCCCTAAGATTCACTGCAGACCTATCAGAGGAAACCCTCCACGCCTGAAGGCAATGGTGGGATATAGTGAAAAAACTCACTGAAATGAATGTTTCACCAAGAATACTCTATCCGGATAAACTCTCACTCAAACTCAAAGAAATGGTACACTATTTTGTTGATAAACAGCAGCTCAGAAACTTCATAGACTCAAAACCAAACCTAAAAGAAGGGCTAAAGGGGCTACTATAAGACAAGAAAAAAAAACCTAAAGGCAAAACAAACCCTTACAGAAAGATGACACAAAACCCCATAACAATAATTCCTCTCAACGTCAATGGTCTAAATTCACCAATTAAGAGACACAGAGTGGCAAAATGAATTCAGCAACAGAACCCAACATTCGTCTCCCTACAAGAAACACATCTGAACAATCAGAACAAACACAAACTCAATATTAAAGGATGAAAAACCACCCTGCGAACAAAAACGCCCTCAAAAAAGCTGGAGTAGCCTTAATAGTATCGGACAATATGGATTTGAGGTTGAAAAAGATTAGAATGAACAGTGAAGGGCATTTTTTGTTAATCAAGGGATATGTACAGAAGGAAGAAATCACACTCCTAAACGTATAGGCACCCAGTGAGGCACCAACCAAATACTTACAACAAGTGCTAACTGACTTTAAGAATGACATTGCAAAACAACACAATAGTAGTTGGAGACTTCAACATTGCCTTATAACTCCTGGATAGATCAAGAAGATTAAAACTCCGCAAGGAAATAATGGCTCTGAAGGAAGAAATAGGAGAGGGCTAATAGATCTATACAGGAATTTATACCCCCAAAAAACAAAATACACATTTTTTTCTGTGCACATTCTTTTCCAGTGCACATAGAACATTTTCCAGAATAGACCATGTACTGGGTCACAAAGCATACCTCAACAGAATTAGAAAGATAGACATTGTATCAACTTCTCAGACCACGATACACCGAAGACTAATGGAACAGGGTTGAATATACTGACACCTCCCCCCAAAAAATATGATCATCTAATCTATGATAAGGGAGCAGGAAATGTGAAGTGGAGCAAGGAAAGCCTCTTTAACAAATTGTGCTGGCAAAACTGGACAGCTACATGCAAAAAAGTGGGCTCAGATCTCTACCTTACACAAAAGTAAGATCAAAATGGATTAAAGACCTCAACATCAGACCGGAATCCATAAGGTACATGGAAGACAAGATTGGGAAAATCCTCCACGACATTGAAGCGAATATTGAAGATATTCAAAGATGACATGCCACTGGTCAAGCAAGTGAAAACAGAGATAGACAAATAGGACTATCTTAAACTAAGACGCTTCTGCACCACACCAAAAAAAAAAAACCAGTGACCAAAATACACAAACAGACCACAGAATGGGAAAGGATATTTTTCCAATACCCATCCGACAAGGGATTGATATCAAGGATACACAAAGTACTGGTTGAACTCCGCAACAAGGAAACATCCAACCCCATCAAAAAATGAGCGACGAAATGAACAGAAACTTTCTCAAGGAAGACATCCGAATGGCAAAAAGGCACATGAGAAAATGCTCTACATCTTTAATCATCAGGGAGATGCAGATCAAAACAACAATGAGATATCATCTCACACCACAGAGACTGGCCCACATCAAAAAAAAAAAAGCAACCAGTGTTGTCACAGATGTGGCGAGAAAGGGAACCTCCTTCACTGCTGGTGGGAATGCTGACAGATTCAGCCCTTTTGGAAAACAGTATGGACGATTCTCAAAAAATTAGAAATTGAGCTCCCATTTGACCCAGCAATACCAGTCCTGGGAATATATCCCGGAGAGGCAAAAATGTACTGTTGAAATGACATCTGCACTTCTATGTTCATTGTTGAACTGTTCACAATAGCCAAAATTTGGGGGAAAAAAAACCCGTGTGCCGAGAACAGATGACTGGTTAAAGAAACTTTGGTACATCTACACAATGGAATACTATGCAACTATTAGAAAAGAGGAAGTCATGAAATTTACATACAAGTGGTTCTTCATGGATAGTATCATGCTAAGTGAAATTACTCAGAAAGAGAGGGACAGACAGAGAAAGACTGCACTCATCTGGTAATACAAAGTAACAGAATGGAAGTTGAACACCCAAGAATAGTTGAAATAAGTACCAGGAGTTCTGCTCCACAGCTTGGGAGCTGGCAGCACGTGCTGGGGGAAAAGACAGCTCAGACAGAGAAGGGAACACCAGGTACCTCTATTTCAATACCTCTATTTCAAACTACAATACCCTAAAGGAAAGAGAAAGCAAAAGGGAATGCCCTTCCACAAAGTTGGGGTGGTATGGGGGTGGGAGGGCTACTGAGATCAACGGTGGTGGAGAATAGGCACCAGTGGAGGGATGGGTACTCGATCATTGTATAAATGAAACCCAAGCACAAAAGTTCGTAAGTCTACAATTGTACCTCATGGTGTTTCACTAACAAAAAATAAAATAAATAAGTAAATAAAATGTTTCAGAACCTAACTCCATTTCTACTATATCCTTTTAATGAAAACAATAACAACAACAAAGAACAAAATCATAAAGAAATCATCCGTTTAGCCTTGTTCTAGCATGATTAGTATTCAGTAGCTAATGAAATGATGAATTCATTTAAAGCTATTCAGAGCTGAGCCTATATAACACAAATTTTTTCTTAATTTTTAAATTTTTGTTCGTTTTTGAGTTTAAGCCATTGATGCTTAGGGAGATTATTTTTCCATGATTTTTTATGATTTTGATCATAATTTATTTTACAGATACACATTCTTTATATTTTCCATACATAGCTTATCTCTCATCTATAAAGGTACAAGAGAAATAATCTCTGGATGTGTATTCAAAAAATTAATTCAGGGGGTATGGTGCCGCCAGCAGGTCAATCTGTACCTGTGAGGTGAGTGCATCAGCAGCCTCATGGCACCTTCAGACTTCCAGATACCCCAAAATTGCTGCTGTGCCTTTGGCCAGATCCCAAAAACTTGGGGCATAGTTTACCAAGAAAATAAACGGCCAAAAGTTAGGTATGTGGGAGACACACCCACAAACCACCTCCGGCTCAGCTATATAATCGAAGGCATGGCCTCTCTGATTCCTGATCGAACTGCTTAATGGCCATGATCCCAGAGTCTCAGAAACGAATCTCGGAACCCAAAGGCTTTTGGCAGAAATGCAGCCTGTTCCTGCAGTAGGTTACTAGGTTACTGGCGCTGGGCCGGGCCAATCCAGGTGGGAATAGGTTTTGTGCCATGGCCTGTTCCCCCTGGCGGCCTGGTGACCACCATCCTCCAGAGGCCACTGGACACTCAGGTTTGGGCCTGCAGTGACCAGACACACAGGGCCTCACCACATGGGGGTGGAGCCGACTCTTTTACCCCATCCCAACGAGACCCCGAGTTGCTGCCTACAAACGGCCTCTCTGGCTCCTGATCAGGCTGATTAATAGCCATGATACCGGAGACTCAGAAACAAATCTTGAAACCCAGTGGCTTTTGGCAGAAATGCATCTGGACTGCATACAAGAGGGCCACCAGCTCAGAGCTTATTGTAAAGCCAGGTATGAGCCAGCAGTGATGGGCAACTGCAGTCTCATGAGAAGGGGGGCGGTACCAGCTCGTCCTTCATGCTCTACCAAGGTCGCGAGTTGCCCCTCACAAGCTGCTCTCTGGCATGTCCATGGCTCCAGAGGCAAAAGGTCTTAATCCAGAACCCAGCAGCTTGCGGCAGAAAAGTGAATGGATCATGTGTTAAACTACAGCGCCATGCCTCCCCAGGAGGGAAAGGGTGTTGCTCCCTTCAGTCTTTTTCCTCCCTGGAAGCAAGGTAGCCACCACCTCAGAGCTTATTTGGAAAGCCAGGTATGAACCGGTGGTGAAGGGGCAACTGCAGTCTCATGGGAAGGGGGGGCGGTACCGGCACGTCCTTCACACCCTATGGAGGTCACGAGTTACCACCCACGAGTGGCTCTGTGGCACAGCCATAACACCAGACACACCGAAACCAATCTCATAATTATCTGGCTCTTTGCAGAAATCCAAAATCGTGGCAGAGTGACATTATATGATTCTCATAACCAGCTATAGAAAACAAAATATTTCGCAATGCCTTTTCAGCAATTCTGATTGTTGGGGGGGGGGGGGAAATTCTAAACAATAATGGTGCATCTTTTGTCGAAATAATGAATGTAATCAATGTAAAGAAAAGTTAAATAGAAATCATCTGCCTCACAGGCATTTGGAGAGGTGGGAGGGGGGTATACTGGGGTTCTTGGTGGTGAAAAATGAGTACTGGTGAAGGGAAAGGTGTTTGATCATTGTATGACCGAGACTTAACCCTGAAAACTTAGTAACTTTTCCCACAGTATTCAATAAATAAATATAAAAAGAAAAAAATTAAGGTGGAGTTCATGCCCAATTTAATCAGCTAATCAGTGGCTGAATAAATAGCAGTACTTTTACAAAAAATTAATTCAAAGCCCTGGCTCTCTCTTGCCGCCTGTGTTCAGTGGTCTCAGGCCACTTCCCATGCTAGAGAAGACTTATGGCAATGGGCAGTCAAAGGAGGAAATGAGAGCCAGGCTGGTTGGTGATCAGTTGCAGTTTATTCCAATCACATCACCCTCTGCCTCCTTCCCTTCTCTCCAACTCCCGTAATCCTCCTCCATCCCCCTAGATTCTCCTCCTCATGCCCACTCTTATAGCCTTAGTTATTTCCCAAATTATGAGGGGTTGCGGTAGCAATTACACATAGGTGTGGTCATAAAATCAACAAATGTAAAGTCCTTCCCTCAAGGAAAGCTTCTTCTAGGACAAATTCTCATCTGGCTAGATGACCCACCTAAAGACTAAATACAGTCTAGGAGTGGTTTCTCTTTTACTTAGTCCAGCAACCATTTAAGCATTCATCTTATTTCTACTTCTTAATATTATTATTAATATTCTTAATTCTACTTCTTAATAATATTGTACATTTTGTATGGACACAGTAAGAGATATATTAAGCTTATAGGATGGCTCTCCTGCGGACATCTCGCTGTAGATCTCAGACTACAGTGCACAGGCCAGATCAGCCCTTCCCAAACTTACTGAGCAGGTCCTTGTCCACTTGTTACTCTTTGGCTCATATAATTTGTCCACGACCATGCTCTTAACTTATACTTATTATGGCACTTGAACTGGCCTGTTTCAATGCCAGGGTAGCTCACAGCTTGCCCTTGGTCTATCCAGTCTCTCATCGGGATACTGCTATTGGGGTGCTAGGAACTAAGGGCAACTGAAGCTTACGTCGAGAAAACAGATGCCTAGAATTGAACATTATCTGGAATCAATTAACTCCCAAGTTGCAATAGCATATCATTAACTGTCTTCCTGTGTTTATACAAAAAGGTCATTGTTCTAAAGTAACTGCAAAGGACATAAGAAGAAGATAAAAAGTAGTATTTCACGTGGAGTAAGGAAAGACTCTTTAATAAATTGTGCTGGCAAAACAGGATGGCCACATGCAAAAAAAATGGGCTCAGAACTCTGCCTAACACCATGTACAATATAGGCAAAGGTAAAGGCCCTCCCGTTGATCGTCGATTTGCTCGAGCGGGCCCAGTAACGTCTCCATTGGAGACTTTGTTGTTACTGTGTCTGGCATATCGAATACTCTCGGTAGCTTGCCGGGCTCTCCGAGAGGGGCGGAGGAATCGAACTCGGGTCGGCCATGTTGGCCGCTTGTAAGGCGAACGCCCTACCCACTGTGCTATCGCTCCAGCCATTGTACATGGTCTAGAACCTCCAAACCATGTACAATAGTAAGATCAAAATGGATTAAAGACCTCAACATCAGACCGGAAAACATAAGGTACATCGAAGACAAAGTTTGCAAAACCCTCCATGATACTGAAGCTAATGGTATCTTTAAAGATGTCATGCCACTGGGAAAGCAAGTGAAGACAGAGACAGATAAATGGGATTATCTAAAACTACAAAGCTTCTTCACCTCAAAAGAAACAGTGACCAAAATACAAAGACAATCTACAGAATGGGAAAGGATATTCACCGAATACACATCTGACAAGGGGTTGATATCAAGGATATATAAAGTACTGGTTCAACTCCACAAGAAGAAAACATCCAACTCCATCAAAAAATGGGGCAATGAAATGAACAGAAACTTTCTCAAAGAAGAAATCCGAATGGCAAAAAAAGCACATGAGAAAATGCTCCACATCGTTAATCATCAGGGAGATTCAGATCAAAACAACAATGAGATATCATCTCACACCTCAAAGACTGGCCCACATCCAAAAGAACAAAAGCAACCGATGCTGGTGCAGATGTGGCGAGAAAGGGACACTCCTTCACTGTTGGTGGGAATGCCAACTGGTTCAACCCTTTTGGAAAACAGTATGGAAGATTCTAAAAAAAATTAGAAACTGAGCTCCCATTTGACCCAGCAATATGACTCTTGGGAATATATCCCACAGAGGCAAAAATGTATAGTCAAAGTGACATCTGCACTTGTTTGTTCATTGCAGCACTCTTTACAATAGCCAGAATCTGGAAAAAACCTGAGTGCCCAAGAACAGATGACTGGTTAAAGAAACTTTGGTACATCCACACAATGGAGTACTATGTATCTGTTAGAAAAGATGAATTCATGAAATTTACATACAAGTGGTACTACATGGAAAGTATCATGCTAAGCAAAATAAGTCAGAAAGAGAGGGATAGACATAAAAAGATCGTGTTCATCTGGGGGACATAAAGTAACAAAATAGGAGATTAATACCCAAGAATAGCCCAGATCAGTACCAGGAGGATTACTCCATGGCTTAGAGGCCAGCCGGGCATTCTAGCAGAAAGGGCAGCTCAGATAGAGAAGGGAGCACCAAATAGTTGGATGATACTCCCAGGATGGGAGATGCATGTTGAAAGTAGACTATGGACCGAACATGATTGCCACTCATTGCCTCTTTTGCAGACCACAACACCCCAAAAGAGAGAGAAAACAAAAGGTAATGCCCTGCCACAGAGGCAGGGTGGGATGGGGGGGATGGCAGGGAGGGATACTGGGATCCATGGTGGTGGAAAATGGGCACTGGTGGAAGGATGTGTATTTGATCATTGTATAATCAAAACCCAAGCACAAATGTTTGTAAGTCTACAACTGTACCTCATGGTATTTACTAATAAAAATAAAAAAATAAACACTTTTTATTAATTAAAAAAATTTTTCTGTATGACTTGTCTATACTGATATTACCCTCCTTAGTAAAAGGTGCCTGCATTATTCGCTTTCTGTGGAGGGGAAATGCCTTACACAAGTATTTTCCAGAAATAAAGATTCACCAACTTAAGGAACTAGGTTCCAGTGACAATGGTCAAAGAGCATTTTGAGTGTCACCATACGTAGGTTTTAGGATTTTCATTTGGTAGATGAAGATCTGAAGTTCATGGAATCTAAACACTTGTCAAATTTACAGCTTTGACTGGGAATCAAAAAAAGTAGCATTTCACTTACAAATATAAATACAGAGTCCTTAGAAGGATCTGACCTTACAAGTCAATAGAGTCTGATTTGGGGACATAGGTGATTAACAGATAGGGAAAACAGAACATAGAGAATAGGTTAAAGATAAAAACAGAGGAATGGGAGTGCCTTAGGAGCACTGTGATGGGTGTAACCCAATAAACCTAAGCTCCCTGTGGCAAGGGAGAAAGAACACACCAATGTTAAACCTAAAATGTTTAGAGCTATATTGCAATAAACACAGAGGAATGGGAGTGTCTTGAGAGCACTGTGATGGGTATAGCCCAATAAACCTAAACTCCTTGAGACCCGGGAGAAAGGACAAACCATTGTTATCCTACATCTGGAGTCTATGAAAAGTTTTACCTTGAGTCTAATAGTGTATTAAAATTATAGTTACAGACTGGAAACTTACACACAGCTGACCCAAGTTTAAACCCAGGTATTCCTTATGGTCACCCAAGCCTGCCAGGAGTGAAGCTGAGCACAGAGCCAGTACTGAGCCCTGAACACTGCTGTGTGGAACCGAAACCAAATGAATGGGTCAGAGTGATAATACAGTGTACAAGGTGACTGCCTTGCATTTGGTCAATACAGGTTTTATCACTGACATCTCTTATGGTCACTGGAATGCCACTAGGTGCTCTGTGAGCACAGAGTCAGGGGCAATCCCTGAGCAAATAAAGTGTAACTCCAAAAAAAACCCAAAATAGAAAATAAATAAAATAAAAGTATAGCTATGGCCCAGTCATGCCTTATCTGACCTCCTTTGCTTCCTGAACTCCTCAGATTAATACAAATGAGTTTTCTCCAGTCACTTAAAGGGTCAAGAGAGAAACTTTAGCTTGACCCACACTTCCATATTGGACCTCCTCCACTTTCTGGATCCTGAAACTTCACAATTCTATTCTACCTGCCCCACATACTCATAATTAAGTTGAAAAATCCACACTGGCTCACTCTAGGATCAGGTTGTTTACAAAACTAACCAGCATTCAAAGGTGGAACCAAATCCACACCTCATAGTAGCAGAGGTCCCAAACTTTGCCAGACATCTGTAGTTGATAACTCTTAAGTCATCCGCTTAAAACTAGAGTCTTGATGTAGACACCAGTGTACACAAGTACTAGTCACCATAATGGGCTAAAGAAAAAAACTCACAGGTTTTAACATAGAGCTGCATAAGTCCAGGAGGATCCCCAATGACTTCAGACCTTTGTAATTTGCTTAAAGCAGTCCTTAAGACAGCTATCCTAGCAATGCTCCATTGTCTGAAAATTTCGTGTGAACAGAGAATCAGTAAATATGAAGAGTCTAAATGGGAAAAAGTGAATTATTCTTTTAAAAAGTAAATGAACTATTGTATAAGTATTAAGTCTCAGAAATAGTACAGATGAAGCTGAAAAAGAGAATTGGTACACTAGAGGATTTAGTAAAGAATTCCAGCAAGAAAGAAGAGGAAGTAATAAAGAGAATGGGAATAAACACATAGAGAATATAAGGGACATTATTCACAATACCATGGGAAAAAAACCCTCAAAAACATAGGAGAAGAAAAAATAACTGGTGGAATATTTCCTGAACCTGAAGAATGTATTGTATTACTGGTACAAGAGGCCCAAGTAAACCCAAACAAAACACTAAAACATTTTGTACCAAAATGACAAGAACTATAGACAGAGGCAGACTTCCTAAAGGTGCATGAGAGAAAAAGTACATGACAAGTAGGGGTCAAGAAATAAGTAAGTTCACTACAAGACTTGGAGGCCAGCCACACATGCTAGGGGAGAAGGCAGCTCATATAAAGAGGGGAGCACCAAGTAAAGGGTGTTCGAAGGATCCTCCCAGGATGAGAGATGCATGCTGAAAGTAGACTATAGACCGAACATGATTGCCACTTAATGCCTCTTTTGCAAACCACAGCACCCAAAAGGAGAGAGAGAAAAAAAGGGAGTGCCTTGCCACAGGAGTGGGGTAGGATGGGGTGGGTAGGGGGTGGGAGGGATGCTGGGAGCATTGGAGGTGGGGAATGGACACTGGTGGAGGGATGGGTACTCAATCATTGTATAACAGAAACCCAAGCACAAAAATTTGTAAGTCTACAACTGCACCTCATGGTGTTTCACTAATAAAAATTTAAAAAAAAAAAGACAGCAACAACAAAACAGGCCAAACTAAAAAAAAAAAAAAGAAAGAAAAAAGAATCAGGGATGCTCTCTCGTTTCCCAAGATATCGAAAATCAGATGGGCTGGACATGTAATAATATTTGGAGACAACCACTGGACTAGAGCCATTACCGACTGGATTCCACAGGACGTCAAAAGATCACGTGGCCACCCACCTTCGAGATGGTCAGACTTCTTCGTCAAGACCCTGAACGATCAGTTTGAGGCTCTTCATGTTCCTAAAATGAGCAGATGCCATTGGGCTACACTAGCGTGCTACATGGATGAATGGAGATGCTACCGGTACCCGCTTGAGCAAATCCATGAGTAATGTGATGTCAAGTGATCAAGTGATCAAATGAACTATGATTATTATGTTGCATCATCAGAACATAGTTTCTGTGTCCTGCACATTGCGGTATGTGTTCAATTATAATAGCTTGTCCATTGGTAAAAAATAACTACCAAATACCTAGGAACCAGTTTCACAAGGGTAATTTTGCAATCTTTTTAGTAGTAAATGCTTTCTCTCAAAGATCATAGAATGATTATTTAAAGATCATAGCTCATTTTTCATTTTTTTGTTTTTACAATTTATTTTTTATTGAATCTTCAGAAATTACAAAGTTACAAAGATATTTGTTATTGAGTTTCAGGTGTAACCAATTTCTTAAACCAATGTCCACTACGAGAGACCAAGGTCCCCAGTTTTCTTCCTAGCCCCCAGCTATTCTCTGTGAAGACCGGTAATCCTGCTCTTCATTTCTATTTCCTTTGGGCATTTGCTATTTACTAAGGAAGTTTCCATATATCTCACTTATGACAGTAATTATTCTGAATCTTTCATTTGCCTCTACCTCATTTTATTCAGTATGATATTCTCCAGATCTACCCAAATCACAGCAACTTGCATGAATTTATGTTTTTAGGGGCCAAGTAGTATTCCATTCTGCATTTGTACCATACTTTCTTTAGCCAGTTATTTTCTTTTCTTGAACATTTGGATTATTTGCACACTTTGGCTCTTGTTAATAGTGCTGTAATGAACATAGGAGTTTAGATATCTTTTCTATGGCTTATGGATATTACAATTTTTGTAACTTGTATTATAGGGAAGAAAAATATTTCTTCTAGCTTTTTATGACTGGTCATGTAATTAATATGACATATTAATAGAATAAGAAATTAAATATGCACATATGCTCACAAGGACATAAGGTTCTTCAATAATAAGGTGATTGGAGCTTTAAAAATTATGTGCTAGCTGTTCGTCATAGCCAAAATTTGGGGAAAAAAAACGTGTGCCGAGAACAGATGACTGGTTAAAGAAACTTTGGTACATCTACACAACGGAATACTATGCAGCTGTTAGAAAAGAGGAAGTCATGAAATTTACATACAAGTGGTTCTACATGGAAAGTGTCATGCTAAGTGAAATGACTCAGAAAGAGAGGGACAGACCGAGAAAGACTACACTCATCTGGTAATATAAAGTAACAGAATGGAAGTTGAACACCCAAGAATAGTTGAGATAAGTACTAGGAGGTCTGCTCCACGGCTTGGGAGCTGACAGCACATGCTGGGGGAAAAGACAGCTCAGATAGAGAAGGGAACACCAAGTAAAGGATGTTTGGAGGACTCACTTGGGATGCGAGAGGCGTGCTGAAAGTAGACTATAGAATCAACATGATGGTCACTCAATACATCTATTGCAAACTACAAGATTCTGAAAGAAAGAGTGAGCAAAAGGGAATGCCCTGCCACAGAGGCTGAGTGGGGTGGGGAAGATAGGGTGTGGGGATGGGAGGGCTACTAGGATCACTGGTGGTGGAGAATGGGCACTGGTGGAGGGATGGATACTTGATCATTGTATAACTGAAACCCAAGCACAAAAGTTTGTAAGTCTACAACTGTATCTCATGGTGTTTCACTAATAAAAATATTGTGTTAGGAAACAGGAAGTAGAAGTCTGAGACTTCAATGTGGAGAAAAAAACAAATGAGAGAAAAATGAGAAACATAAACATTTGCTAAAGATGTGTTTTTCAAGCAATGCAGACACAAAAAGACACAGAATGAATTTAAATAAGCAGAACTTGCTAAGTTTTCCTAGTCCAAGAGATAGACCATACTGTTTTGTAGTAATCCCTGAAGAAATCTCTCTTCCTACTAAAGGCACTATGTCTAAATTTTTTAAAAACATTAATGGAGAGGTAAAGAAAAATTTCCTGACACTGCTATTATAAAAACATCCCTGCATTGGAGAGATAATACAGCAGGTAGGGCACTTGCCTAGCATTTGGCCAACCCAGCTTTGATTTCCAGCATATTTTTCCATTTTTTTCCATTTTTCCATTTTTTTCCAGCATTTGATTTCCAGATTGTCCCTCAGGCCTGCCATGAGTGATCCCTGAGCACAGAGCCAGGAGCAATCTCTGAGTAAAATTAAACAAAAATTATCAGCCCCAAATATACATAAACCGATGAGACATCGTTTGAAGTGGCTAGTTTTGCTTCACCATAGAGTACATTTGTGTCTTTACAGTTCAAAACAACCATAAAAATACATAAATAAACATTTCTTTGTTGAATGACACTTCATTTACAAAAAAAGGTCATAAGCAAGATACATCAATAGGCTATAGTTTTCTAGACACAGATTAAAATAAATAAACAAACAAAGGTTCAAGACGATAGAACAGGTGTTTTGTCGTTAACTGGCCCTGGATACAGAAAACTTGGGTTCAAACCCAGCACTCCATATGGTACCAAAAGCAGCGCCAGGAGAGATTACTGAGCAGAAATTCAGGAGTATGTTTCAAGCACTGCTGAGTGTGGTACAAAATCTACAGTAATGATGATAATGATGACGACGATGAATAAAAAAGAGGACGAGGATTAGGAAGAATGATGAGGGACAGAAAAGAAGAAAAGGGAAAAACTAAAGAAGAAAAGAGAACAAGAAGAAGAGGAGGAGGAGGAGGAAGAATAAGAACAAGAAGAACAAGAAGGAGAAGGAGAAGGAGAAGGAGAAGGAGAAGGAGAAGGAGAAGGAGAAGGAGGAGGAGGAGGAGGAGGAGGAGGAGGAGGAGGAGGAGGAGGAGAAGGAGAAGGAGGAGGAGGAGCAGGAGCAGGAGGAGGAGGAGGAGGAGAAGAAGAAGAAGAAGAAGAAGAAGAAGAAGAAGAAGAAGAAGAAGAAGAAGAAGAAGAAGAAGAAGAAGAAGAAGAAGAAGAAGAAGAAGAAGAAGAAGAAGAAGAAGAAAGAAGGAAGTAGGGGAGGAGGAGGAAAATGAAGGGAGGAGATGGAAGAGGAAACAGGAGGAGGAAGAAGAAGAAAAAGAGGAAAAAAGAGGAAGAGGAGGAGAAAAATGGAAGAACAAAGAGAAAGAAGTAGGAGGGAAATGAAGAAGGAAGGAGAGGAAAATTAGGAGGAAGAAGAGGGAGCAAAGAAGTATAGTCTCTGTATCACTTGGATCACTGTCATCCCATTTTCCATTGATTTGCTCGAGTGGGCACCATTAACGTCTCCATTTGTCCCAGCCCTGAGATTTTTTTTAGTTTAATCTTCTGGCTCTTAGGATGAGCCCTGAGATTTTAGCAGTCACTCCTTACTCTTCCTTCCCAAAGGTGCTGTATTGGAGGCTCTTTCAGGGTCAGGGGAATGAGATCCGTTATTGTTACTGTTTTTGGCATATAGAATACGCCATGGGGAGCTTGCCAGGTTCTGCAGTGCGGGCAGTATACTCTCAGTAGCTTGCCTGGCTCTCCAAGAGGGACAGAGGGTTTTGGGGAGGCCAATAATCGCTTTTATAGGTGTTGCTGTCTTCCTGGAGCTTTATTTTATAGTCTCTGAATCTTGACTGTTGATGGAATTACATGGCCCCAGGGTCAGTTTGTGGGTGTGACTGACAAGCTGCTGGAAAATGGGGGATCTGGGTGGAGGAGGCCCAGTCCCAATCCGAGCAGGCTTGGAGATAACAGCCCCGGGTCCCGCATACCTGGGTTCCTCTGCCAGTTCCTTTATATGTGAGGCTCCTCCGAGTGTGTGGAGAGTGGCCTTGAGCATGGCTGTGGCTGGGTTCTGGATGTTTTCATCTGCCAGGGTTCTGCTTGGGGCAGGGAGGGAACCTCAACCTGCCCCCCTCCGAAGGTCCCCGGTGAAGACAGCCTGGCACAGTTTGCAGTTATATTAGAATAATAAAATACTTGAGAATGAACCTAACAAAGGAGTCAACTTACATGCACACCAATAGCTGTGAACAGAGTAATGTCTTTTAATTAAGGTGAATATAAGGACCAAAATGGCTGAATAGGCAGGATCTGTGCAGCACTCTCCCATGATCATGGCAAAATCTGTAACAAAAAATTGAATTAAATGAAAGAGTCTGTCCTAGATTTTACCAAAGTGACACAGGCAATCCCAGACATCATACTTATTAAAAGAATGCCCACTAATGAACAATAATGGTGGCAGGAAATCCAAGCTCTTTAGAATATAACTCTGCTATAGGCAATGGTGTCATATAGTAGTGACAACAGTTAGGAAGCATCATTTAAGGTGCTCAGGTATGTAGCACTTTGTGGAAGTCTACTTAAACCAAAATCTGTCACCCCAATCTTATAATTCTAGTCTTGTAACACCAGAATGGGTGGCAAGAATAAATGTGGGGAAGATAGACAGTTTCTAGTTATACACAGGCACCTTCACCACAACAGCCTGCTGCAATAGAATATACCATCTTTGTTCCCTCTTTGATAAAGAAACATCCTGAAGTCAAATTCCTGTAATAAGTTCTGTGCATCCCAAGCTAAGGACTAAGCAACAGGGGACTGAATAACATTTGTGTATGCCTAGCAAAATAAAACCAATTCCATTGGGAAACAGCACAAGGTAGAAAATAGACTAAAAAGTAATGAACAGCATACCAGAGAGTTATGGACAAGTTAAAGAGGAGCAATATAAGAATCTTCATAGTTCCTCAAGAACAAAAAAGCAAATTTGATGTAAAAACGAACGTTAAAGAAATTATCAATAAGAATTTCTCAGAGTTTAGAAATACAGGCACCAAAATCCAAAGAGATTTAAAGGGTTCCCATGTGTACAGACTCAACTAAGAAAACTCTAAGACACATTACCCAATGACAAAATCCATATGAGGCAGAATATTGAAATCAGAAATACCTGATTTATCAGATATATCAAAAAAAAGTAATTTATGAAGGAAAGCCTATAAGAGTTGCAGCAGATCTAGCAATGAGACTCTATGAGCCAGAATATAATGGAGGGGTATTGTACAAAAGCTCAATGAAATAAACATGTCACCAGCATAGTCTATCCAGGTAGATTATCATTAAAATTTAAAGGAATGATGAATAGTTTCAGAGACTGTGTACCAGTCCTTAGGTCACAACTTAGGGAATTCATAGCCTTGAAAACAATTTTGCATCAAGCATTAAAGGAGTTTCTTTAAAAACAGGACAAACTTCCCAGCACAGGGCATTAAGTATGGCACTCACTCATAGTGCTTATGGTTGCCGTCTACCAGATTAAGAAAAATATGTTTACTCCTTGCTTGCTAAGCCATTTATACATTTTAAAAAATGAAATATTGTCTTAATTATATTGATTGTTTTGTGTCTGGTCAGTTTTTATCTAATATTTTAAAATTGTGATCTTTTGCCTATTAATGCAGAAACTCAAAAATATGTATAATACTGTATTCTGTGATATAAAATCAATATTTTTATTCTCAGGATAGAATGCTTTGTACTTTTATAGGCCTTCTCAGATTTTCCATTTAACCTTGCTTAATTCTGTTCACTGTTACTAAATAAGTTTTGCCTATTTCATGGAAACTCTAAAATTTATTGGCATAGAATTTTTTTCAATTTTTATTTATGACTGTCCACTGTCCACTGTCCTCCCGTTGTTCATCGATTTGCTCCAGCAGGCCCAGTAATGTCTCCATTTTGAGACTTATTGTTACTGTGTTTGGCATATTGAATACGCCAATATGTATACATCATGGGTAGCTTTGGCATATTGAATACGGGTAGCTTGCCAGGCGTGCAGGCGAGATACTCTCGGTAGTTTGCTTGGCTCTCCAAGAGGGGTGGAGGAATCGAAACCTGCTCAGCGAGGCTGGCTGTGCGCAAGGCAAATCACTCCAGCCCTTTATTTATGACAGGGAAGATAATGATAATAACCACAATTAGATACAAGAACAAAATAAAATGTAATGAAATATATATATTAGGTGCCAGTGTTAATAATTAACTTATGTAAATGATAATAAGTTGTATACTATACTGTATTAAGTGATTTGCATTTATTTATTTACAATATTAATTTAGCAATTAATCATCACAAGTTGACTTTTATTGACTTCTGATAATTTCATTTGATATTCCTCTGTTTTATTGTAGGAAATATTACTAAATAAATTTGCTATGTAAGTGTTGGTGGGAACAAACCTGGGGACACTGGTGGAGGGATAAGGACGTTGGTTGTGGAGTTGGTGTTGGAACATTGTATACTTAAAACAACTCTATTATGAACAATTTTGTGACTCATGGTTCCTTAATAAATATTTAAAGAAAAGCTACTCTAGTAACCATGCAGATCACTTTTTTCACTATAGTTACTATTGAGCACTTAAGAAAACAAACCCTCAGTCACTCGTCTGTCTTCTGAACATCAGCACCACACTCACTATTAAGCATCAGCAAATGTGAGCCCTGGGTTGAAGTTCAAGTCAATTAAACATTGCTGCTGTAACTGCTACAGATACTCACGGCTTTAAATTCCCAATAGTCATCACAGTAAATTTAAAGTCTCTGCCAGGAATTAGAGGTTGAGGCCACATTGGCTCCCTATAAAAGTAGAGTTACATGTGACCCAGCTATTCCACTTCTTGGCAAATGCAGCCAAACCACAGAATTAGTTTGAAAATGTATGTGTAACCTGTGTTCATTGCAGCAGTTAGTTCAAGAGTTAGGATAGACTCAGGTATGTCAAGGGCACCAGCCACCAGCCTGCCTAGCAAACTGTGTGCCATCAGGACCCTTTCCTGTGTCTCCTGGACTGAGAAAGCCCTTCACACAGTAGATGCCCACAAGGACCCAGAAAACTAATGCTGGATTCTTTAGTCACTCAGTTGTGTTGAGGGTGACCAGCCTCCCCTGGTGACTTATGAGCAGACTGTGACCAATTCCAGTAACCCTGGATCAAGGAAACCTCTCCCAAACCCCTCCTGAACTCAAACCATGTGAAGGCATTAGGGTCCATGAAACAATACCCCTTCATCCCCACCAATTTAAAGGGTTTGGGGGTCTTATATATTTCCTCAAATGTGTTTATTTTAACCCTTTGGTACAAACATTATGCACTGAACTGCATGGCCAGTATAGTAACATCCTAAGGGCACAGATATTGTTAGATTAACAGATTATAAGGAATACTGCTTCCTGAAAAACAAATTAAAGCAGACCTCAGATAGCTAGAATTTTCATCTCAAATTGTAGCACCCAAAAATCTTTTTTTTAAATGTAGGAGTACTGCTATTTATTCAGCCATCAGTTAAGCTGATTGAATTGGACATGAACTCCACGTTACTTTTTTTATTCAGAATGTTAATTTTATTATGATTATTTTTTAATCACTGTGAGATACAGTTACAAAGCTTACCTGTTTGAGTTTCAGTCATACAATGATCAATTACCCAACCCTCCACAGTGCACATCTTCCACCATTAAGGTCCTCAGTAAACCCCCCCCCATCCCACCTCTCCCCCTACCACTATGGCAGACAATCTCCCCCAAACTCTTTTTTGTATTGCTTGTTATGAATTGCGCAAGATGTCGCACGGCCATGAAAGTCGCTGCATGCTTCTGGAATTCAAAAATTTTAGATAATTAGGAACTGGAGAAATCTCTGTAGCGAGCTGTTAGGTTAGGAGATTCTTTTGTGTATCTGAATCATGGCCGTTAAGGAGCTTAAGTAGCAGCAGAAGGCAGTTTGTGGGCATCACCTCCAGGGTGGGGAAGGGGATATGAAGAAAAGGCCCATACCCCCATTACTTGAGGTCTGGAGTTTGCTGTCACTGAACCTACATACCTGTAACTCTCAGTGGATTCTGGAAGTTGACAGCTTCCAGGGATTTTAGGGGACAGTGCCTGCCCCCATCTGAGGCACTCCAGTGAAGTTGGCTTGCCTTAAAGTCTGGAGGCATCTCTGCAGCGAGCTGTTCGGTTTGGAGATTCTTTTTTTAATTTTTATAATTATTTTTAATAAATCACAGTGAAATACAGTTACAGACTTACAAACTTTCGTGATTACGTTTCAGTCATACAATGATTGAGTACCCATCCCTCCACCAGTGCCCATTCTCCACCACCAATGTTCCCAGTATTTCTCACGCCACTCCCCACCCCACCCCCCACCTCTGTGGCAGGCGCATTCCCTTTTACTGTCTCTCTCCTTTTGGGAGTTATGGTTTGCAGTATAGGTAGTAAGTGGTCATTATGTTTGGTCCATAATCTAGTTTCAGCACATTATGATTTGCAGTACAGGTAGTAAGTGGTCATCATGTTTGGTCCATAATCTAGTTTCAGCACACATCTCCCATCCCGAATGAGCCTTCCAAACATCATTCAGTTAGTGGCCCCTTCTCTATCCCAGCTGCCTTTCCCCCCAGCAGGTGAGGCTGGCTTCCAAGCTGTGGAGCAATCCTCCTGGCCTTTGTCTCTATTATCATTGGTTGTTAGTCTCCCATTCTGTTACTTTATATTCCACAAATGAGTGCAGTAATTCTATGTCTGTCCCTTTCTCTCTGACTCATTTCACTTAGCATGATACTCTCCATGTTTATCCACTTATATGCAAATTTCATGATTTTATCTTTTCTAAGAGCTGCATAGTATTCCATTGTGTAGATGTACCAAAGTTTCTTTAACCAGTCATTTGTTCTCGGGCACTCAGGTTTTTCCAGATTCTGGTTACTGTAAAATAGTACTCCAATAAACATACAACTGTATATGTCATTTCTACTGTATTTTTTGCATCTCCAGGATATATTCCCAGAAGTGGTATAGCTAGGTCAAATGGGAGCTCAATTTCTAGTTTTTTTTTTTTAGAAATGTCCATATTATTTTACAAAAAGGCTGAACCAGTTGGCATTCCCACCAGCAGTGAAGGAGAGTCCCCTTCTCCCCACATCCATGCCAACACTGGTTGCTCTTGTTCCTTTGGATGTGTACCGGTTTCTGGTGTGAGATGAAATCTCATTGTTGTTTTGATTTGCATCTCCCTGATGATTAGTGATGAAGAGCATTTTCTCATATGGCTTTTGTTCATTTGTATTTCTTCTTCTAAGGAAGTTAGTTTAGTATCCAAAATGGTAAACTCAAAAGACAAAGACAGGCTACATAAAGCAAAAGGAGAGAAGAAAACTGTCAAATATAAGTGAAACAACATAATAATCACAACAGAAGAACCAGAATCTGGAAAAAACTTGAGTGCCCGAGAACAGATGACTGGTTAAAGAAACTTTGGTACATCTACACAATAGAGTACTATGTAGCTGTTAGAAAAGATGAAGTCATGAAATTTACATACAAGTGGTACTACATGGAAAGTATCATGTTAAGCGAAATGAGTCAAAAAGAGAGGGATAGACACAGAAAAATTGCATTCATGTGGGGAACATAAAGTAACAAAATAGGATACTAACACCCAAGAGTGGCTGAGGTTAGTACCAGGAGTTTTGCTCCATGGCTTGGAGGCCAGCCACACATTCTAGGGGAAAAGGGAGCTCAGATAGAGAAAGGAGCACCAAATAAAGGGTGTTGGGAGGATTCTCCCAGGATGGGAGAAGTATGCTGAAAGTAGACTATAGACCAAACATGATTGCCACTCATTGCCTCTTTTGCAAACCACAACACCCAAAAGGTGAGAGAGAACAAAAGGGAATACCCTGCCACAGAGGCAGGGGGGATGGGGGATGGGAGTTGGGAGGGATACTGGGACCCATGGTGGTAGAAAATGGCACTGGTGGAGGGATGGGTATTTGATCATTGTATAATTGAAACCCAAGCACAAAAAGTCGTAAATCTACGACTGTACCTCATGGTGTTTCACTAATAAAAATTTTTAAAAAATGGTCAGGAGAAAATTTCCCATTATGGCAGAGTATGATATTCACCAATGGTGCATATGGTTGTCCTAGATTGAGAAAAGTTAAAAACACGTAGCAGTCTTTCATCACAAATTGTCTGTTATTATTTTCTGATAACTCTATTTGTTATTTCTTTATTTTATTGGAGCGAATAATATGAAATAAACTGCCAAAGGGGCAGGTCTGGGGATAGGGGATGGGAAAGAACCTTTGGATATTGGTGGTGGGCTTGTTGTTGGAATGTTTTATGCCTGAAATGCTACTATGAGCAACTTTGTAAATCATGGTGTCTTAATAAACATTCCTGAAGAAAACAAACAAAAAAAATCAGACCTTCCATATAACATCTTAAAACCCACGAAATAGTCAAATGGCATATGAAAAGTACTGACTGATTGAATGAAAGATAAAAATATTTCAGATAAACAGGAGTTGGCATCACTTGCAACAATTAAACCAATCCTACAAGAATTACAGAGAGACTTCTAATAAAAAATAGACTCTTGTAAAAACAGCTAGATTATACACATACACACTCACCAATTACACACAAGTGCCAACACAACCCTTGCTCTTTATGTCAGTAATCTCTCTGAATGTCAATGCACCAAACTTCCCTTTAAAAAGTCATAGAGTAGATTCAAAGACCGGGAAAAAAATCAATTGATTTATCCATTTCCTGCCTCCTGAAAACACACACAAAAACTTGAGATAAAATACAGACTTAGAGTGAAAGAATGTAAAACAATCATACAAGCCAATGGAAGACCAAATAAACCTGGTACAGTCATACATATATGAGACCAAATTCCATTCAATATAAAGCAAATAATTACAGAAAATGAAGGGCACTTCTTATTGGTCAAGGAACCAATAGATCAAGAAATACTGTCACCAACTTTATGCACCAAATAAATAGTTGGCAAAGTTCATAAAGCTTCTGTTTACAAACTCAAAGAAGCACATTGACAGAAATATAACAGTAAAGGAAGACTTCAGCATACCACTTTTTCCTACTAGACTGATCAACTACACAGAATATAAGTAAAAAGACAAGAACCAAAAATGAGGAGTTGAACAAACTTTCATTGTTGGACCTACATAGGGTTCTATGTCTCCCAAAACAGAATACACATTCTTCTCTAATACACATGGAATACTCCCCAGGAGAGATGAAATATTAGGACAGAAAACAAGCATACATTAATTCACAAATATAAAAATTGTTCAAACTACCTTGTCAGACTAATGAAAAGTAGAAATAAAAGTAGAAATTAATCACTATAAGAATATGGGGAAGACGTCCAACCATTAGAAGCTGAACGAAACACTGCTAAACAATTATAGAAACAAAGAGAAAATCAATGAATTAATTTAAAAAGATTCCTTGAAAATAATGAGAATGGAGACACATGCTTTCAGAATCTATGGGACACAGCAAAAGTTGTACTAAAGGGGAAATTCATAGCAATGCAGGCCTACATTAAGAAAGAAGAAAAAGTCCAAATCAATAACCTAAATATACATCTCAAGAATCTGGAGAAGGAACAACAAATGAATTCAAAAAGTAGTAGAAGGAAAGAAATAGTAAAAACTAGAGCAGAAATCAATAACATTGAAACCAGGAAAGCAATTCAAATAATGAAACCAGGAGCTGGTTCTTCAAACAAAATAAATGAGATAGATATACCTTTTGTTAGACTCATGAAGAAAAAAGAGAAAATGTTCAAATAAATTGGATCAGAAACAAAGTGGGGAAAGTTACAGTGTGCCCTTCAGAAATTCAAAATATAATGAGAGATTACCATGAAAATCATTATGTTCTTGAGCTAGAAAACATGGAAAAATGTGTAGATTCTTATAGTCATATATTATCCCAAAGATGAACAAGAAGGAATTAAAAAGCCTAAATAGGCCAGTTACAAGAAACTGAAACAGTAATTAACAATCTCCCCAAGAATAGAAGTCCTGGTCCAAATGGGTTTATTGGTGACTTCTATCAAACCATTAAAGAATATTTACTGAATATACTTCATAAATATTTCCAAAATAATAAAGATACTGTAATTCTTCCGAACACCTTATATGAAGCTAATATTTCACTAATAGCCAAAGCA
This sequence comes from Sorex fumeus, assembly GCF_029834395.1. Lineage (NCBI taxonomy): Eukaryota > Metazoa > Chordata > Mammalia > Eulipotyphla > Soricidae > Sorex > Sorex fumeus. Next base: position 10,982,824 of record NW_026606115.1, read on the forward strand.
AACAGACACATCCAGAAAATTTTAGACCAATCTCCCTGTTGAATATCAATACAAAAATCCTTAACAAAATATTAGATAACTGAATTCAACAACAATCAAAAAAATCATACAACTATATCAAGTGTGGTTTATCCCAGGATGAAAGGATGGTTCAATATACACAAATCAAATAACATAATACACCACATTAGAGAAGGAAAGGTAAAATCATATGATCATGTCAATTGTTACAGATATAGTCTTTGTAAACACAGAATAATCTCACTTATCTATGTATATATAATACTGGATGAAGAAATGTCTTGCAGCAAAGGGGGGATGCCTAGGTAACTCTTGAACCCAATGTTTAGAGAGGAGAAGGAACGAGAAGGAAAGAAATCAAGGGCGAAAGAAGAGAATGGGAAGTAATGGGTGACAAGCATCCGGACTTTAGTCATACTGATGATATGGTTGAGTGTTATAGCCATTTATCCCATTTATCCAAAACAAGACTCAACAAATCTGAAAACATGCAATCTAAGCTGCAACCACTGAATCTTTGTAATATGCTTTTCAAGTTCACAGGTGGAGATGGGGAAGGTTTTGGGGTCGGGATGGAATATTGCAGCACTGGTGCAGGGATTTTGACAGTGGTGTTGGGATTGGTGTTGAAATATTATATGCCTAAAATGCAATTATCTGTACCTTTGTAAATCACAGTTCTTTAATTTAAAAGTTAAATAGCTAGCTAGGGTAAGGAAATAAATCCCAAATTTCCTATGACAGATGAATGGATAAAGAATGTGTGGTATATAGTCACAATGGAATGCAATACAGCTATAATTAAAGATAAAATCGTCATGTTAGCAACAATTGAATGAAACTAGAACTTAAGTTGTATGTTGGGCAACTGCAGGATAAACTTACTTATGTATGGTATACAGATAAATAAAATAAGGTAATATACCATATTTAATGATTAAAATCCCTTTACCTATTTTTACAAAATTGAGATTACAAACAAGAAGTTAAGATGAGAGGAATAATGGAGGACATTAAAGTGATATTAGGTCATTGGTAGAGGGCTTGGGCACTCTGCTAATGATGAGATATGGTAACAGTATAGATTAATATCATACCCCTTAAGTCTTAGAGAGATAGTATAGCAGGCAGGGAACTTGCCATGCATGGTCAAAACAGTTTCAATCCCCAAAAGTTCATGTTTTCCTGCGCCCCACCATGAGTGATCCCTGAGCACAGTGCCAGGAGTCAGTCCTAAGTGCTACCAAGTGTGGCTCCAAAACAATATATTAATATATATTAATTTTATATAAATGTATATTTAACATCAATACTATTGTCAATTTGTTACCTAAATTATAATTTAAAATATTTAAAGGAATAAAAGAGTTCCTGTTATGAAAAAAATTAGGACAAGCTACCAAAACATATGGGGCATAGATAAAGAAGTGGTAAGAGGTAAATTCACTGCAGTATAGTGCTATTATCAAGAAACAAGAAAAGGTTCAGGGGTTGGAGCGATAGTACAGTGGGTAGGGCATTTGCCTTGCACACCGCTGACCCAGGTTTGATCCCCCAGCATCCCATATGTTCCCCTGAGAACTGCCAGGAGTAATTCCTGAGTACAAAGCCAGAAGTAACTGCTGTGCATCCCCAAGTGTGACCCAAAAAAGCCAAAAAAAGTTTCAAATAACAATCTAACATCACATCTTAAGGAGGCAGGACAATGAACAACAAACACAATCCAATGTAGGTGAAAAGAAGGAAAGAATAAAGACTACAGTGGAAGATAATTCAATAGAAATCATGGTTAAGACAGTAAAAAACTATCAATAAAACCAAGACTATATTCTTTTAAAGTATAAGCAAGACTGACAAAACATTGACTAGATTCAAAAAAAAAAAAAAAGAAAAGAAAACTGTAGTAGGAACTGAATGTTAACACATTGTCTTTTGATACATGAATGGGAACAAAGACTGCCAGGCTAAATAAAATAAGTCGGGGACAAAAAGGAAAATGAAATGATCCTACTCATAGGTGGCACATAAGGAAATAATGCAAGGGAATAGACAATGTTTAATAAAAATACATCCCATACCTTAATAAAAACAGAAGTTCCCACTAGAGGGCCTGCGGGGTAAATTGGACTGGCCTTTAGTAGATATTGTTGGAGAGATAACAGCCATTTGTTGGTGGGTGAGATATGGTAACATTATTGCCATAAAACTTATAGGCATATTTTTCTTATAAACCAATGTTACCTCAATGAAAATTACTTTTTAAATAATAAAGTCAGGGGGTATGGTGCCGCCAGCAGGTCAATCTGTACCTGTGAGGCAAGTGCATCAGCAGCCTCATGGCACCTTCAGACTTCCAGATACCCCAAAATTGCTGCTGTGCCTTTGGCCAAACCCCAAAAACTTGGGACAAAGTTTACCAAAAAAGTAAACGACCAAAAGTTAGGTATGTGGGAAACACACCCACAAACCACCTCCGGCTCAGCTATATAATTGGAGGCATGGCATCTCTGATTCCTGATTGAACTACTTAATGGCCATGATCCCAGAGACTCAGAAACAAATCTCAAAACCCAGCGGCTTTTGGCAGAAATGCATCCGGTCCCTGCAGTAGGTTACTTATGCTGGGCCAACCCAGGTGGGAATAGGTTTCATGCCTTGGCCTGTTCCCCCTGGCGGCCTGGTGACCACCATCCTCCAGAGGCCACTAGATAGTCAGGTTTGGGCCCGCAGTGACGAGGCATGAAGGGCCTCATGGGATGGGGGTGGAGCCGGTCCTGTCCTCCCTGTCCCAGCGAGACTCCATGTTATCGCCCACGAACGACCTCTCTGGCTCCTGATTAAGCTGCTTAATGGCCATGATCCCAGAGACTCATAAACAAATCTTGAAACTCAGTGACTTTTGGCAGAAATGCGTATGGACCCCGCAGTAGGTTACTGTCTCCAGGCCACCCCAGGGGGAAAAGGGTGTTGTCCCTCCGCCTGCTTCCCCTTGGTGGCTCAGTGGACCTCATCCTCCAGAAGCCATTGTAGAGTCAGGCTTGGGCCCGCAGTGATGAAACTTGTTGGGCCTCACGGGATGGGGGTGGAGCTGGTTCTGTCCTCTCTGTCCCAAGGAGACCCCGAGTCATCACCCACGAATGGCCTCTCTGACTCCTGATCAAGCTTCTTAACGGCCATGATCCTAGAGACTCAGGAGCAAATCTCGGAACCCAGCAGGTTTTAGCAGAAATCCCTCCAGATTTAAGTGTTAAAATTTCAGAATTTCAAAATTGTGCGGCCACTACTGCAGCCACGCGACATTATATGTTATTCATAACCAATAATAGAAAACAAATTGTCTACTGTTGCCTTTTCAGCAGATCTGAATGTTGGGGTAAAATCTCAAATAATAATGGTCAGTCTGGCATCGAAATATTGAATGTGATCAAAGAAAGTAGAGAGAGAGTAATGTGGAAATCATCTGTCCCACAAGTAGGGGGAGGGTGTGGGATGGGAGTATACTGGGTTGTTGGGGGTGGGGAATGGGCACTGGTGATGGTACGGGTGTTTCATTGTATGACCAAGACTTAGACCTGAAAGCTTTGTAACCCTCTCACGGTGATTCAATAAATAAAATTATTAAAAATTAAAAAAGTAAGGAGGTGTTCATGCACAATTCAATCATCTAATCAGTGGCTGAATAAATAGCAGTACTCCTACATTAAAAAAAGAAAGAAAGAAAATGAATAATAAAGTAAAATAAAAGTTTATAAAAAATATTCTTGCCAGTACAACACGGGTGAGAAAAGGGCGGAGCGATAGCACAGCGGTAAGGCGTTTGCCTTGCACGCAGCCAACATGGCTGACCCGAGTTCGATTCCTCCGCCCCTCTCGGAGAGCCCGGCAAGCTACCAAGAGTATCTCGCCAGCGCGGCAGAGCCTGGCAAGCCCCCCGTGAAGTATTCGATATGCCAAACACAGTAACAAATGGCAGTTATAGGAAATACTCAATTTCAGAGAATATTGTGGAGCATTATGGGGAAAGTTGTTCTTTTTGGGAAGAGTAGAGAGGCTGATTGAAAAAAGAGATTCTTGATGCAGCAAGTGCCAGAGGAATGAAGAGAGAGAGACAAGTTACACCCATGTTGCAAAAGTGTCGCTTAAAGGATAATGACAAAATGTTAGACATTGGTGGGAAAATAGTATGTTAGTAGTAAAAATAATTTTCTTAGAAGGAAAATATGGAAATTCAGATGATCCTATCAATATTTAGTCTTTCCCAAGGATTAACTAACCAGGTTTAGTGACTGTAAAATGTAGGCTTTTATTACAGAAAATCATCATTAAAAAATCAAAATGTGAAAAAAACAGCCAGAAAAATACAAAATTTAGCAAATACCCAGTGGCCAGATTTATTATGACTTGGCCATCATGTTTTTATGACTTTATTCAGAAACCACAGACTGGGACTGGAGAGATAGTACAGTGGGTAGAGCTTATACCTTGCACATGGCCAACCTGCATTTGATTCCTGGAACCCCATATGATCCCCCAAGATTGTCTGGAGTAATTACTAATAACTGAGCCAGTACCAATCCCAGAGCACTTCTGGGTGCCCCCCATAATTGCAAAAACAAAACAAAGAAAGAAAATGCAGACTAAATTTCAAAATAACAGGAATGGAGTAACAGAAAGTTTTTTCCCTAGATTGAAAATAGCCTTTGGAAATTTAATGAAATATTGAAAACATGACGTATTATTTGAGTTAATGTGGAGAAATGTTAAAATGGTATCTCATATAACCTGATATGGGTAAACAAATGAAAAAATACTAAATGGAAAAGCCCATCAGGAGAAAGAGATTGGAGAGTATTTGTGAGGTGTCTGAAAAAGTAGCGAAGTCTACAGGTATAAAGGAGGAGAGATAAGAAAGGAAATATCATTGTAGTCAGAGAATAGTGATAGCTGGTCCTTAGAATTGACGCACTGAAGAAACAAATAGGCTAAATAAAGTATATGTGGGAAACAATTTGTTGTGAATGGAATTGCTACCACCTCTCTTGTAAAATATAAACTATTGCAAGACACAATGGAAAAAAAGCAATATGATGATAAACTAAAGATCTATTAAGATAGTTTTACCTTTTTCTGCAACACAGATTATCTCCAGAAAGGCTGAAGCTCTATCACTATGGCATCAAATCAGAGAGCAGAGACAAATCAGCATGCTTTACTTTACCATTCATTTATCAGTTTTAGTGCAGACTTCTGCCATGCTTACCCTTTCCATTTCTACCACAGTAATAGGTTGCTATATATAATGCATTCCAACTGTCTGCTACATTCCCCAAGTGTACACTGGCAATTTAAATATAAAATATTTAATCTTTGTAAACTCAAATCTATATAGTTAAACCCTTATTACAAATAACACTAATATATTCTTGCTGACTATGACTGAAACAAAGCATGAGGATTCAATAATAAAACTGACTGTTGCAAAATTGGATGCAAAGAATGGGAGCTTGAGGCTAATGATAAAAACAAAGCTCAAGCCTTTGGAGAAGTTATGTTCTCTCATTCACTCTCACTCTCCCTATCCGTCTCTCCCTCCCCACTAAATATGTTTCTTTTAGAAAAATTATCTTCTAAAAATCCCAGTTATATGAGTTACAAAGTCCACCATAGAGCCAAGGTAGCAATGATTAAGATTTGTTTGCTTCAGGTCCGAAAAGATAGTACAAGAATAAGGTGCTTGTCTTGCATGTGGCCAATCCTGGTTTGAATCTAAAGCATCACATATCCGCCTGCCCATCCCTTCCCCTGACACACACACAATGCACTACAAAGGTCACTTATGAGCACAGAACCAGGAATATTCTCTAAGCGGGGTCAGGAGTGGCCAAACCCCTCCATCCCTCAAAAAATGAGACTTGCATGATGCAATGAAAAGGACATAGATAAATCAAATTACTCAAGTAATTTTCTTGGGAAAGGAAAGAAACTCACTTTATTTAAAATTCTTAAACAGTTAGGTTTTTAAAACCAAGTATAACTTAGGTGGGAAAAATTAGGACTGAAAAAAAGAGTACTGAAAAGAAGTAACCTTTTTAACCCTAAAAATATATTTTACCTTTCTGAGCAGTTTTTACAGTTATAAAGGTAAAGGTAAAGGTAAAGGCCCTCCCATTGATCATCGATTTGCTCGAGCGGGCCCAGTAACGTCTCCATTGGAGACTTTGTTGTTACTGTGTTTGGCATATCGAATACGTCACGGGGAGCTTGCCAGGCTCTGCCATGCGGGCGAGATACTCTCGGTAGCTTGCCGGGCTCTCCGAGAGGGGCGGAGGAATCGAACTCGGGTCAGCCATGTTGGCTGCGTGCAAGGCAAATGCCCTACCACTGTGTTATCGCTCCAGCTGTTATAACAGTTATAAAATAGAAAATATTAAGAACTAGATTAAATATTTATTTAATTGATAAACAATTACTAAAGATATCATCTTCAATTTTATGCATTCGCAGTTAGGGTTGTTATGAGGATTAGAAGAAAAAGATTCAAATAATGTCTTTCACAGAGAAAGTGCTCAAAAGATTTAATTTTGCTTCCAGTTCTCTAGTTTGATAGCAAAATTGACCTCAGAATTAGAGGCAAGTTGAAGCAGTTTCAGTTGTGGAGACTAGGGAATGTAGAAGATCCCAACAGTGTCAACTAAGTATAATTTAATGTTGCCTGGGAGAAAGAACTCTTGAACAGTCTAAAAAAATCCCAAAACTCTTGCATCTATTCTATGTTTATCTATTTTCACAGCAATAAAATTGTACTGCAAGTCGGAAGTCATTTTTTTCATACCTAGAAACTTGCCCTTGGGAGTAGTTTAGTCTTTATTTCATTCCATCAAAAATTGTACTCAACATTTAAATGTATAGCTACTTGAATTGTCTTACTTGTGAGATGAAAGTTTCGGAAAATTTGGATCCACACAAATAATGTTAAAAATTAAGTGATAGTAAAAAAGCAAAAGTGCATTATTAAATAACACAAATGTAGGTGCCCCTGAGATAGAACAGCGGGGAAAGCAATTGCCTTGCACACTATCCACCTAGGTTCAATCATTAGCATTCCATATGGTCCCCAAGTCCACAAGGAATAATTCCTGAATACAGAGTCAGGTGTAATCCCTGAGCATTCATCGGGTGTGACCCCGAAACAAGACTAAATCAAAATAAAACTAATACAAATGTCTCTAAAAATTTAATGCTCTGGGGCTGAAGCAATAGCACAGCGGGTAAGGCGTTTGCCTTTCACACAGCCAGCATGATCGACACAGGTTCGATTCCCAGCACCCCATATGGTCCCCTGAGCACTGCCAAGAGCAATTCCTGAGTGCATGAGCCAGGAGTAACCCCTGAGCATCGCCGGGTGTGACCCAAAAAGAAAAAAAAATCAATGCTCTGATTTTAAAAATCATGACTAGTCTTCAAGATTGACCTACAAAATATATTTAGAAAGGAAAAGCACACGGTGACATTGCTTCTGAAGGGAGTTAATACATAATTTATTAATTGCCTCATCAAGAGAGGTTATTGTGAAAAGTTAAATGAAATTATTTTGACAGCATGTCATGCACACTCACTGTCACTGTCACTGTCCTCCTGTTGTTCGTCGATTTGCTCGAGCGGGCCCCATAACGTCTCCATTGTGAGACTTGTTGTTACTGTGTATATTGAATATATCACGGTTTTTTTAATAATGTAGGAGCATTGCTATTTATTTAGCCATTGATTAAGCTGATTTCATTGGGCATGAACTTCACATTACTTTTTATTTTTTTTTAATTTTATGTTAGTTCACAATGTTTAATTATATTCAATATTCAAAAACCAATCCCACCACCATTAAACCTTCACACCACCAAATTTGGGATGTTTACATCCCAAATCTCAATCCCTGTCCCAAAACACAACCAAAATAATATATTTTGTATTGCCTGTTATGAAGAACTGCTGAACAGGATTACAAAAAAGTGTTCATATAGGAAACAGTGTGAAGATTGTTCTATTTTGGCAGGAGCCATTAAGATATTCTATAGGATATCACTAACATGTTTTTGAAATTTGGGTGATGTGAGCTTTGGTATATATATCTGAAAATATGTATATATGCATATATATATTTCCCTCTATAATTTGTTGCCTACTATCTGAACCCCAACAAATGCGGTGTGGTAATTATGGAGAATGGGTAGTGAGTGTTTTATGATGTGTCGTGCGGCCACACAGTCCAGGAAAATGTTTTCTCATATGTAAGGCTCAGCCCAAGTGCATGGGGAGTGGCCTTGAGTGTGGCAGTGGTTGGGTTGTCGAGGTTTTTGGCTGCTGGAGGTGGGACCCTTGGGGCAGGGAGGGCTCTCATTCGCCAACCTCTGGGGTGCCCCATGTGAAACAGTCTGGCACAGAGTTCGGTGGCATGGTTATGGAGAGGGACGCTCATGTTATGTTCCCTTTCGGGAGTAGCAGCCATGTAATCTGGATGGTGGCCGATGGTGAGATCATCTGGTGCCGGTAAGAGGTGGCTTATGGGTGTAACCCATGGGTTGCCAGAGACTTGGGAAAGAGGGGAAAGGATCTCCGCTCCTGGTCCCATTGAGCCCAGAGTCCAAGGTCACAAAGCTCCACATTACCTCTGTTTCGTAGGAATTCACTCATGCGTGAAGTTTGTCCTGAGCACGTGGGGAGCAGCCTTGAGCATGGCATTGGGTTGTGGAGGTTTTTGGTTGCAAGAGCTGAGTCCCTTGGAAGGGCTCTCATTCACCCTCCCCTAAGGTGCCCTAGTGAAGACAACCTGGCAAGGGGTTAGGACATTCTGTGGCACTCTTTCGGGACTCTTTGTTTATAGTCCCTGGGTCTTGGCTGTTGATGAGATTACATGGCACAGGGGCAGTTTGTGGGGTATGACTGCCAAGCAACTGGAAAACTGGGGACCTGGGGGCAGGAGGCCCAGTCCCGATCCAAGCGGGCCTGGAGCACTCAGTCACAGGTTCCCGCCTACCTCTGTGCTACAGGCCCTAACTATGTCTTTTGATCTCTTTTGAGATTTATGGATCTCTGAAATAAGGCCAATAAATGCATTTATTTAGCTGAGCTGAAGGTGGTTTGTGCATATATATCCCACATACCTAATTTTTGGCCATTTACCTTCTTGGTAAACTGGTCCCCAAGTTGTTGGGGTCTTGCCAAAGGCATAGCAACAACTTGGGGTATCTGAAAGTCTGAAGGCACCATCAAGCTGCTGATGCACTCACTCTACAGTTACAGATTGACATGCTGGTGACACCATACCCCCAACACTCAGTATTGTTAAGCTGCAGATTCAGTCAGTTCAATACAATACCCTCATCAGTTATCCCCTCATATGAGCCATGAATAAAACACCACTAAAATCTTTCTTTGTAGTCCCATAGAAGCATTTATCTTAATAACCAATTAAAAACATAGTATACAAACAAATAAACACCGTCCTCCGGTTGTTCATCGATTTGCTCGAGCAGGCCCAGTAACGTCTCCGTTGTGAGACTTGTTGTTACTGTGTTTGGCATATCCAATACATCACGGGGAGCTTGCCAGGCTCTGCTGTGCGGGCAAGTTACTCTCAGTAGCTTGCCGGGCTCTCTGAGAGGGGTGGAGGAATCAAACCAGGCTCAGCCGGGCTGGCTGCGTGCAAGGTGAACGCCCTACCACTGTGCTATCACTCTGGCATAGTAAAGCAATCTATATACATACTAATGATATCTCTTCATCCTGTTTTTCGGGGCATTAGAGAAAACAAAATTCCTTATGTATAGGAACAATGAAATATAAAGCTTAAAACTGAACTTTAGAAAAATAAATGTTTGAGAGGAAAACTTTTAAATGAAAATGTTTAATAAAATCAAAGCCTTATCAAGAAAGTAAATTTTCTTATGAAAGTATCCAAATTTACTAATACTGTTTTATTAGAATCAGGACACATTTTGACTTCTGATCTGCAAATGCTCATTGTAAGTGATATTAATTAGACACTATTGAAAAATTCACAGGTTTATCTTTTACATTATAAAATAATGATAGTTCTAACTTACTCCTAATACATGGACATATGATAAAGGTTAAGTTAGATAATATATGAATACATTTGAAAGAGTGTAAATCACCATATAAATAAATGTTCCTTAATTTCCCTCTGTTCAACTCAAATCTTCTACAATTCTAGCACACACCCTTTGTCGCATCTCTAAATAATTTAAAAAGTAGTTTTCCAATGTTTGTGTTTATTTGTGACCGGTTGTACTCTTGATTCAAGTTAAAGAGAAGAGACACCAAAGAAATTTAATATATAATATAGGCATAACAGCTGAGCCATTAAAGTTGGAGTATGGGATCTGCTTTTAAGCCCATGTGGGGGTCCTCTGAGGCAGGTCCAACAACCACAACCAGAAAACTACTAATCTGGTGATCATAAAATGATTACTACCTCATCTAGTTCCAAATTATTCAAAAATCTGTGCACATTTTCTTTATTTTTTAATTAGTGAATCACCATAAGTACAGTTACATACTTACAAATTTTTGTGTTTACGCTTCAGTCATACAATGATTGAGTACCCATCCCTCCACCAGTGCCCATTCTCCACCAATGATGGCAGTATCCCTCACACCACCCCCATCCCATCCCCCACACCCCGCCTTGTGGCAGGACAGGGCATTCCCTTTTGTTCTTTCTCTCCTTTTGGGTGTTGTGCACATTTTTATCATTTAGTTTGTCAACTTTTCAAAGGCAGAATCCATGTTATCTTTTTATTCTCTATAATATTAAGCATATTTATAGGCAGTGCAAGTACCATATATCAGCAAATCTTACATGTCAATTTTAAGATGCAGACTTTTGTAATTTTTTATTATTGAATCACCATGAGATACAGTTACAAAGCTTTCATGATTGACTTTCAGTCATACAATGATAAAACACCCATCCCTCCACCATCGTACATTTTTCATCACCAATGTCCCTAGTATCCCTCCTGCCATCCCCACCTCACCCCAACCCCTTTATGGTAGGCACTTTACTTTTTACTCTCAAGATGCATATGTTTAATGCACCTTGGTGAAATAAAAATGCTTCCCTTTGGCCATCTTTTGATAACCTCTCACCATGAGATATTAATTTATAACCCATAAACTAAACATTTAAAAATATTTTGAGATTATTTATCAACAAAGGTATGAGAAGAGAGATTCACTAATGAATGCAGTAGAAATAAGTAATATCTTATGGGAAATAAGCTTTATTAATTTTTCTTGTTAATTGTGTGGGCACATCCAGTGATTCTCAGAGGTGACATGCAAGATATGTTTTCATCAATTGAGCCACATCCAGGCTTAATAATTAACCTATTCAAACAATGTCAGTTACATAATACCATGAAGAGGATAGAAAATATTTCTGCCCCCAGTAGGATTTACATACATGAGGAGAGAGAGAGAGAGAGAGAGAGAGAGAGAGAGAGAGAGAGAAAGAAAAGGAAGGAAGGAAGGAAGGAAGGACGAAAGAAAGAAAGAAAGAAGGAAGGAAGGAAGGAAGGAAGGAAGGAAGGAAGGAAGGAAGGAAGGAAGGAAGGAAGGAAAAGTATAAAGGAAGAAAGAAAGAAACTGGGTTTGCTGTGTTCCTCTTGCTGTATTGAAGGTGAATCTTTGTTGTTAGTCCTCTTGAGAGACACTGAGAGACTAGACTAGGAGTTGTTCTTTTAGTTCTCTACCATCACTAGTGATAGGAAATATAATCGTGAGCAGTACAAAATTCAATAAATTGTGTTGTTGCACCATCATAAATGTGGTCATGCATATGACAAGAGCCAGATCTCTTAATATTGAGAAGATAGGTGTGGAGTCCACCTGGGCATCCCCAGAAGACAGGAAAATCTGCCACAGCTCCAAAAAGTTCCAAGAGCTGTCAGCTGGAAGAATTATTTCACTTGGAAAGGTGGGAAAGCAAGCAGTGGTGTAGGATATGTGGAACTGGGCCTCTCCATGCTTTCCTTTTTTTTTTTTTTTTTTGAAGGATCCGTAGTATATTTTGAAGTAAAAAACAGTTTTATTTGTAAGTTTTGCAGAATGAGAGAGAGAGCTAATAGCATGATTAAGAACAAAATTCTTCAGCAGAGTGCAGGGGGTGAGTCAGTACACATCCCACCCTTAGATATGAAAGTAGGAAAGTAAACATCTCAAGAGAAAAGATGAAAGTGACACTTGTGCTCGGGCACTAAATGTGCTCGACAGCAACTTATGGGCACAAACATCACATGAGCTTTGGCAGCCTATGTTCAAGGTTCTTTTGTTCAAGTTGGCTTTTATAGGGTTTCTCCCAAGCTGCCCCAGCTGCTTTCTACCTAGCTAAGAGTCTATTGCTAGGGTGATTTCCAAAGGTGCAGAATTGGGAGAAGTTGATGATGTTTGATATTCCTTTCCTGACTTTTGCTCCTGCTGGAGCTTTTCTCTAAAGGTCTTATCATGATTTAGCTCCTGTGTTCCTGGGTCCACAAGATGAATTTTTCCAACCATGTTAGTCTGAAATTCTGAAAAGAGAAAAGAATATGATTAGAACTGGAGGAGTTAAAAAAAAAAACTTTTCTCTGTCCCAGGAGGGCAGAGCAGCTTCCTGTTTTAGAAAACACTCTCTGGATGGTGAGACAGAAGTTAAAACAACAAAAAAAAAACAAAAAACAAAGCAACATAGTTCTATACATATTTCTGTTCTTATAAGGACAAAAAGTAATCATCTCTTAACCTATAAATTTGGTTAATAGAAAATAATGTTTTGTGTCCAGGTTCTCTCGCCTACATGGTAACACCAGGCCATTAACCTATAGGACCTGGCAATGGACATATTTAAAAAAAGAAAATTGGGTCCTGTGAAATTTATTAACTCTTTAGTAGCTGCCCAACCAGGGCAATCCCAAGGTACTAGTAGGGGTATAAGACATCATGCCCAGCATGAACTTTGATTTCTTTGTTTTGCATACTAACAGGCCAGTACCGATTCTGGGAATATAACCCAGTGGTGCAAAAACACACAGCATAAATGACATCTGCACTGTATGTTCATTGCAACACTGCTCACAATAGCCAGAATCTGGAAACAACCTGAGTGCCTGAGAAAAGATGACTGGTTAAAGAAACCATTATACATCTACACATTGGAATTATAATACAGCTTCTGGGAAAAAATGAAGTAATGAAATTCGCTTATAAATGAATGAACACGGAGAGTATCATGTTGAGTGAAATAAGTCAGGAGAGGGACAGACATAGAATGACTGCACTCATTTGTGGGATATTAAAAAAAAACATTGCATGAAGACTAACATCCATGTACAGTAGAAACAAGGTCCAGGAGGATTGGTCCACAGTTGGCAGACTGCCTTGAGGGCCGGTGGAGAGGGCGTTTGGGATATAGAAGGGACCGTTATGAAAATGATGGTTGGAAGGGATCGTTTTGGATAGATGTGTGCTGAAAATGGGTAAAGGACCAAACATGAATGCCTTTCAGTATCTTTACTGCAAACCATAATGCCCAAAAGTAGAGAGAGAGAAAAAGAGAAGAAAAGTGCATGTCTTAGAGACAGGATGCTGGGAGGTGGGAGGAGGAGAGATGGAAGATGGGATGGGAGATGGGATGTTGGTGGTGGGAAATACACACTTCTGGAGGATGGACGTTGGAACATTGTATGAATGAAATCTGATCATGAAAGCTTTGAAACTGTATCTCATGGTGATTCAATTTTAAAAAATCCTTGTTTTCTCAAAATGACTCTGTGCATATTGAATTCACTGTTATTGTCACTGTCCTCCTGTTGTTCATTGATTTGCTTGAGTGGGCCCAGTAATGTCTCCATTGTGAGACTTGTTGCTACTGTGTTTGGCATATCAAATGTGTCACTGGTAGCTTGCCAGGCTTTGCCATGCAAGCGAGATATTCTCAGTAGTTTGCCAGGCTCTCCAAGAGGGGCAGAGGAATCGAACCCCAGTCAGCCACTATGCTATCACTCTAGCCCCATATTGAATTAAGAACAAATTTTTAGAACCAGTTAAGATGTTTACTTGGAAGTCCCTCAGCCTATTACTAGGCTCAAGAAAGAGCATGTTTGCCTTTTCAGCTGAAATTCTACCTGTTAAATCTATGACTTCCACTGTCCAGGTCAGACTAGTGAAAGCATATGGAGTTTTGATTCCCTTTATAGACTAGGCTGCCACCCATAGTTAGTAAACCAATTTTATCTGGATTACCTACAGAAGCCATTTTTAAATCAAGCCTATTAAAATTAATTTATTAAATCACCTTTGTAGAACAAGCATCTAATTTTTTAAAAGGGCAACCTCAGAAACAGTTTTCTCTCCACCTTCATTTTATATTTGCCAGATGGCTTAAGAAACCTTATTTGTTCTTTTGCATACACAAGGAAATATTTGAGAACTCTCCATTTGGGTTATCCCATTGGCTAAGGCCTTAGCAGGTGCCTTACATCAGTAAAGCATTAAAATGTTTACCTGTCATATCAGGGTTACCCATTCTTAGCCAGTGTGAAGATGAGCTGTGAAGCAGTGTGGAGATCAGGTCAGCAGAACGAGCTGGAGGTGGCCTCAGACCTCTCACCTTCTGTAGGAGTATCCTGGCAGGAACAAGTACATCCCATACCTCTTGAGGGTTGGGTGAGAAACTAATATTCAGGAGTTTTCTCGACTCTGAGAGCAGGGTCCAGGCTGTGGTCAGTCAATGCAGATCTACAATCCCTTTGCAGATCTGGAGGTTCCTTATTTTTTATAGCAGAAATGACTTCCATTTCTTCTTAGAGCCAGCCTGCCTCTAGAATCTCCCTAAGGTTTGCAGGGTACTTGCAACAGTATCTGATATTACTGCACTTGCTCCTGTCCTTTAAATCCCATCCCATTTTAACTCTATGTTTTCCTGAGAGAGGGCTTTGTATACCACATCTGTCTTTTGGGATTTCCTGTCTGTTTTAGAAAGGAGACTCTACCACAAAGAGCGAAGATTTCCTTTATGAATTTATGCAAACCAACATAATGCCATAAAGCTTGAAAAATGTACTAAAAATGCCAAGAAGAGAGAAAAGCAAATATTTTATTTTACTCACAAGAAGATGCAAGATATGGTGGGTCCTAGTCAAAAGTAACATTTTCAAATCTGTAGAGGTGAAACATGCAGTTTAACAAAATTGTGTTAAATTCATTTAGTTCTATGTTGAAAACCTTGATTTATTGTAGCTCTTAAAATTTTTTATTGAATGACCATGAGCTACTGTTACAAAACTTTCATGTTTGAGTTTGTCATATAGTGATCGAACACCCATCCATCCACCAGTGTACATAGCGCCTAATTATCTGAGAGTACCATAACATGATTCAACACCATCTAACATCTTTCCCATAGACTTTGCCAAAAAATATTACAACAGTTCTGCAGATAGAATTTAAAGAGTTCCTAAAAACAGTATTTTGATCATTTATTTTTTCCCTTAAAACCCAATCTCAAACCTTTTACACTTTCCTTTACAGTCATTATGAAACTTTTCTTCATCCACTTCAAAAGCAGCTTCACTTTAATAGTTTCTTTCTTTTCCCCATTGATGATATCTCAATCCACTATTTTTCTTTCTTAAAATATACATCTATACTCCATTTAGTCACATCCTACAGGCTTAACTTCTTTCTCTTACTGAACTTAGTACAACTTTGTATCCCAAGAAATCTGGAATCAAGTTGCTAATATTGTCTCAGTTAGCATGATGAAATTGTACTCTGCAGTTATCTTAAAATTTTGTTCCAGACGTCTCTTATCAAAAGAATTGTATCAGTTCTATAGATGTCTAAAGGTCTTTAGGATGCTCACAATTAAAGATCTTATAAAAAAAACTATACTCGGCAAAAAATTTACTCCATGTCATGAATTAAGAAGAACATACTAAAAAGTTTCATCCTCAAAATTCAATTAGGAAAATACAGATATAAAAAGTTTTAAAACACATAAATTACTATAAAACAGCAAGGACTTCACACTTGTGAATTAAGTTCTCTTAAGGTCAAAACTAGGCTTGATATCTGTTGACAAATCTGACATGAAATAGTCATCTTAATAATTGCATGTATTTTCATGTACTAGGGAGACTAATTAGCAATATGGTATGAAAAAAGATGACTACAAGGGCTGGAGCGATAGCACAGCGGGTAGGGCATTTGCCTTGCATGCGGCGGAGGCGGGTTTGATTCCCAGCATCCCATACAGTTCCCCGAGCTTGGCCAGCAGTAATTCCTGAGTGCATGAGCCAGGAGTAACCCCTGTGCATCGCCTGGTGTGACCTAAAAGAAAAAGATTACAATGATTTTCTACATTTCTCACTCCATTCTCAGAAATAACTAAAGTTGAATTGGCTTTTCATAGCAATCCCTGAATTTTAAAATTACCTTTTTTCTTCAGTCTGTTACCAGTAGCTGACTCAGTGAATTTTCTTGATTCCTCTTGGAGGGGAGGGGTAAGAAATGGAGTTTTTGTGCAGTTCCTAGGGATATTTGAACCTAAGAAGCTTCCAGCATCCTTCACAAACACCCTAAAAGGGAAGCATTTTTAGGAATTGAAGCTTAACTTTCCATCCTTCTGAACAACAGCAATCTATAGAGAAGAAAAACTAAAACAGGAAATCTTTGGCATTCTCTTTCTCAGGATTTCTTTGATTTCTCCCAAGGACATTTTAACTCCTTCTGACTTACACCTCAGTGTAAGTTTCCATTATCTGTTATAACTTCTGATGTGAAAAGCCTTTAATCCCTTAAAGTTTATGGGAGAGTATTCCACCCCACGCCCTGGCAAAGGTCCCTAAAAGTTGCCATAGAGTCATTGTATTGGACGTCTGCATCAATGTTCTCTGCACTGCGTCCCAAGCAACCCTGGGATCTGTCCTGGGATATGATCACAGTTGTATGGTGGGTCTTTCCTTCCTAGAGAGCCTTGTCTTTGGAAGACCTTGCTTCTAGATTTGGAGAGAAAAAGTTCTGCCTTGTTAACTTGCCGCATCTTTTCACTATTTTTTTTTTAGTTTTATTAGTTTGCTTATACCTAAGCCTGCCAGCTGGCTTCGTTAATATCTATTTTCCTCCTGGTGATGTCTAGCCAACTCCCTTTGTTTGCACAAGAGCAAAGGTGGGAGAAAAAGTTCTACCTGGGGGTTGATCTTGTGCCATAGTCCCTCAGAATCTTAAAGTTCTTAAACACTAGTGGGATTATCTTGTTTCCCTCCCACTCTGTTTGGTGGAAGAGGAGACATACAAGTGGGACTACACGTTCACACGGAGCTTAGACAGTAGAGTTCTCCCACTAGAGATTTTTCCCAAAGAGCATGCCTCCACAGGAGATTTTCCTCATTCTGCTTGAAGTTCTTCTCTGCATGGTCATCCCTTTATGGACCAAAACTTTTCTAACAGCTACATAGTACTCCATTGTATAGATGTACCAAGAACATGATTGCCACTCAATTCTTCTTTTGCAAACCACAGCACCCAAAAGGAGAGAAAAAACAAAAGGCAATGCCCTGCCACAGAGGCAGGGTGGGATTGGTTGGATGGGGGGTGGGAGATACTGGGATTAGTGGTGATGGAGAATGGGCACTGGTGGAGGGATGAGTACTCGATCATTATATAACTGAAATTGAGAACCTCAAAGATTAACTGACATGCCAAAGTCACACAACTATTATCATCTAAATTTATACTCATTCTGTGAAAGTAAAACATTTGTTACATAATTTATATTATGTAACAAAATAATGCCATTGCTACTGTAGTCACACAAAGATGTATTTTCCCATTTAACCCTCATATTTAACACATAAAAACAATTGCATTGCTAGAACACTAGGTCTGCTTCCTCATAATATAAATATGAAATTGAAAAAAATTGATGTTTTAATTTCATTTCTGGAAAATACATTTTATTATGTATCATTGGCTCAATTATTCAGCAAGTATATAAATTTTTTGTTAGGCTAGAGATCAAAGAATATATGGAAAGTTACCTACAAGTAATGTAGGTAATGCATTCCTCATTGTCAATTGAAAAACTTTAAAACTAGCTGGAATAAGGAGCAAAATATACAGAAACAATTTAAGATCAATCCAAAACTATGCACGTCTATGTCAGAGAATTATGCATACCAGAATAATGGGGCGGAGGTTGGACTAGGGCGGGAATAGGGGGACACTGGTGGAGGTATTGTAGTTTAAATATTATATGACTAAAACTCAACTATCAACAACTTTATAAATCTCATTTCTTTAATAAAAATATTAAATAAAACCATGCCTATGGATTTAGTAGTTATAAGCAGAAGACAAAATTTCTGTGTCTATGTCTCTGCTTTTTAACAGTTGTGTAACTTTGGTTATGTCAGTTATTTCCTCTGATTCTTCATTTCCTGGAGCTACTACTGAGAGTATCTCGCCCGCACGGCAAAGCCTGGCAAGCTATCCGTGATGTATGCAATATGCCAAACACAGTAACAACAAGCCTCACGATGGAGATGTTACTGGGCCCGCTCAAGCAAATCGATGAACAATGGGAGGACAGTGCTACAGTGCTTCATTTCCTTAAAACAAAGCAGAAAAAATATATCAAAACTGACATCACTATCTTGAAGGTTAAGCAAGAGAAATCTTTAAAGATATTCACAGTTTTCCTGGCATGAATTAAGACCTGGTACAATATAGTCAATAAATATTGATTTAATAAATGAATAGAGAGCAAATTCTTGAAAGATGTAAAGTCATTCACCATTCAAAAACTATCTTCCTCATTCATTCAAAATAGCAATATTTTTGTTTTGTTGTGGTCTAGCTTGTATAGGCTTCTTACAGCCAACGTAATTTTGTGACCATATAAACTACTCAGCTTTTCATTTACATGCTTTCATTATTATTATTGCTCCATAGAGAATTTCTTTTTACCTGCATCCCACATAATTTCAATTACAGTTATGTTCTTATAAAAAAAACCTACATTTTCTATGAAATTGCTCAATTAACCCCCTTTGACTTGGGTCTCTTCACTGTCCTCATTGATTCTTTGAATTTATTTCTTGCTTTCTATGTTGTTGATTTCTGCTCTTGGTTTTTCTATTTCTCTTCTTCCTCTACTTTTTAAATTTGTTTGTTTTTAGCACTCCAGAGTTTTGAAAGATGTGTTTCGGTTGCTGATTGTTGCTTTTTATTCTTTCTATTTATATTTTTTTATTTAATCACAGTGATATACACGGATACAAGGTTGTTTGTGGTTGGGTTTCAGTTATATAATGTTCCCAAACTCATCCCTTCACCAGTGTACATTTCAATCACCATTGTCCCAGGTTTCCTCCTGCCTCCCCCACTGCCTTGCCTCTGTTCCAGGCACTTTTCTTCTCTCTCTCTCTCTCTCTCTCTCTCTCATGGTTTGCAATACAATGCTGAAAGGTATCATGTATATCACTTTACCTACTATCAACACTCAGTTCTTTTCCATAGTGATCATTTCTAACTAATTTTGTCATACTGGTTCCTTCTCTCTCCTAAGTGTCCTTTGCCCCACACACTTGTGAAAAACTTTCAACCAGTCCTCCTGGCCCCTATTTTACTGGCCTTGGATATTAGTATTATATTATGGGGTTTTTAATATCCCACGAATTAGTGCAGTTCTCTATTTGTCTCTATTCTTACTTATTTCACTCAGCATGATAGTCTCCATGTCCATTTATTTATAATCAAATTTCATGACTTCATTTTCCTAAATGTTACATAGTATTCCATTGTGTAGACATGACATGGTTTCTTTATACAGTAATATGTCCTCAGACATTTGATTATTTCCAGATTATGACTATTGTGAATAGTGCTGCAATGAACACAGAAGTCCAGATTGTGTTTCTGCTGTGTGTTTTTGATCCCCTATGGCATATTCCCAGAAGTGGTATTACTGGGGAAAATGGGGGCTCCATTTCTAATTTTGTGAGGAATGCACATATTGTTTTCCAAAATCCTGGATCAGGCCTCTTCCTACTTGTCCCCAATGCTGTGCCTGGGCCTCTTCCTCCCCCAGGTCTGTGAGTTCGTCAGTATTTGAATGCGGGACTTGGCTTACAACACTCATGTGCCGCAGGTGTCCTCTAGGACCCTGGAACGCTCACCATTCCAGAGCTTCTTTCTGCTCATACCCAACATTTTTCCCAGTCTTCTTCCTCCCCCGGGTTGTACCCACCACAAACATCAGGTACCGTAAGGGGGCGTGGAGTCTTCAAAAGTGTGCGTGGCTTCTGTAGAAGTGGGCGTGGGCTAAGTTTCAGCCTGCAGAAACTCAAGTAGCCGCAGGTAATCTACTCATGCCCAGCAATCTCAAGTAACATCTGAGTCTCCATACCTCCACACCAATATGAAGAAACAACGCAAATCTCCACCACGTGGGGAGGACGACGAAAAGAGTCCAGAAGCCTCAGTAAGTGCTATTCACCTAAGGTAACTCTCTGAGAAAGAATTGAGATATAAACTAATGAAAATACCCAATGTACTCAATGAAACAGTGAGATAGATATCCAGTAAATTGAAGGAGGACATGAAAGAAACAATGAATCAGACAATCAAGAAAATCCAGGAAGAAATGAGAGCAGAAAATGGAAAGCTACGCACAGAAATGACAGGAATAAAAGATTCCGTAGATGAAATAAAAAACTCAGTCTGTGCCCTCAACAATAGAATAGCCACAGCTGAAGACAGAATCAGTGAGCTGGAAGATCAGCTGCACCAAGACTATAGATAACAGCAAACAATGGCAAAGGACCTCGAAATAGCTCTAGAACGAATCACAGTCCTAGGAGATGATTCCAAGAGGAACAATATTAGAATCATTGGAGTAGACTGTCTTAGTATATTGGTCACTGTTTTTTTTTTGAGGTGCAGAAGCTTCTTAGTTTAAGATAGTCCCATTTGTCTATCTCTATTTTCACTTGCTTGGCAGTGCCGTGATATCTTTGAAGATACCATTAGGTTCAATGTCATGGAGAATTTTGGAAACTTTTTCCTCAATGTACCTTATGGATTCTGGTCTGATGTTGAGGTCTTTAATTCACTTTGATCTTACTTTTGTACATGGAGTTAGGCAGAGATCTGAGCCCACTTTTTTGCATGTAGCCATCCAGTTGTGCCAGCACAATTTGTTAAAGAGGCTTTCCCTGCTCCACTTCACTTTTCTTGCCCCCTTATCGAAGATTAGATGATCATATGCTTGGGGGGAGATGTCAGTATATTCAACCCTGTTCCATTGGTCTACAGCTCTACCTTTGTTCCACTACCATGCTGTTTTAATTATTACTGCTTTGTAGTAGAGTTTGATATTTGCCGAATACACATTTGACAAGGGGTTCATATCAAGGATATACAAAGCACTGGTTGAACTGCAAAGGAAAAAAACATCCACCACCATCAAAAAATGGGGCAACGAACTGAACAGAAACTTTCTCAAAGAAGAATTCCAAATGGCTAAAAGGCACATGAGAAAATGCTCTACATCATTAATCATCAGGGAGATGCAGATCAAAACAACAATCAGATATCATTTCGCACCACAGAGACTGGCCCACATCGAAAAGAACAAAAGCAACTGGTGTTGTCGCAGATGTGGTGAGAAAGGGACCCTCCTTCACTGCTGGTGGGAATGCCAACTGGTTCAGCCCTTTTGAAAAACAGTATGGACGATTCTCCTGATCACGATCACGACCATCCTGTTATTCGTCGATTGCCTCGAGCAGGCCCCAGTAATGTCTTCTTCGTCCTAGCCCTGAGATTTTTAGAAAAGTACCATATTCAAGGCTCTTTCAGAGTTAGGAGAATGAGACCCATCATTGTTACTGGTATTTGGCATATTGGTTACACCACGGGGAGTTTGCCAGACTCTGCCGTGTGGGCAGGTTACATTCGGTAGCCTGCCAGTTTGTCCAAAGTAGGAATGAGATAATAAGATGTCGCAAGGCTGCGACTGTGGCCATGCACTTCCGGGAGCTGGGTTTTATAGTCTCTGAGTCTTGGCCATTGATGGGATTACACGGCACCAGGGGGCCGGTTGGTGGGTGTGACCCCTGCCACCACCATGCTGAGACCACCCTCCTCACACATGAAGGTACTGGCAGAGGAACAAAGGCATGCGGGTCCCAGGACTGAGATCTCCAAGCCTACTCAGATCGGGGCTGAGCATCCTCCACCCAGATCCTCCAAATTCCATTAGGCAGGGGTCACACCCACCAACTGGCCCCCTGGCGCCGTGTAATCCCATCAACGGCCAAGACTCAGAAACTATAAAACCCAGCTCCCGGAAGAGAACAGCGCAGGACTGTACTACTGTACAAGAAGGGAGACATCCACGACATTGGCAACTGTCGCCCAATCTGCCTGTTGTCTGTCATCTACAAACTGTTCACTCAAGTCATCCTGAACATAATTGGCAGAACACTAGATATAGGACAACCATGCGAGCAAGCCAGTTTCCGAAATGGATTCAGCACAATCAACCATATCCACATGATAACCTAGCTCATTGGGGTTTCTCAGGAGTTCAAGATGCCGCTCTGTCTAACGTTCATTGATTTAAAGGTCTTTGATTCTGTGGAGACTGAAACGGTCATCAAAGCCCTAGCCAAACAGGGCGTTCAAACTCAATACATCAGGATCCTCTGTAAGCTGTATTGCGGATTCACTACCAGGATCTCACAATTCTACAGGGAGGTGATCATTGACATCGAGAAGAGTTCGGCAGGGTGATACCATTTCACTGAAACTCTTCAGTGCCTCCCTCGAGAACATCATGTGATGACTGGAATGGGAAGAAATGGGAGTGAAGATAGACAGTTGGCAACTCCTCCACCTCCACTTTGCTGATGACATCATTCTAATAACACCAAACATCAGCCAAGCAGCACAAATGCTGGCCGACCTCGATCGTGAGTGTGGGAAGGTCGGACTACAGCTGAATCTCACGAAGACAATGTTTATGAGAAACGGTCTCGTTCCTGACGTTCCATTCACTCTCAATGGGAGAAACATCTCCGAATGCAACAGTTATGTGTACCTAGGTCGAGAAGTCAACATGATGAATGACCTGTCACTGAGTTGCACAGAAGGAAGAGAGTGGCTGGAATGCCTCAAGAGCGTTGAAGAAATAGCCAAGAGGACAAAGAACCTCCGACTCTTGTCACATCTCTTCTATTCCACTGTTTTCCTGCATTAACATACGCCTCAGAGACCTGGGCCCTACGAAAACAGGATGAGAATGCTATTTAGGTTTCCCAAAGAGGAATCAAAAGAGCTATCCTTGGAGTATCACGTTTCACTCAAATGAGAGAAAGAATCTGGTGTTCCAACCTCCATAGACGATCAAGAATCAGGGATACTGTCTCATTGGCCAAGGCATCAAAAATCTGATGAACTGGACACATAATGAGATTTGGAGACGACCACTGGACTAGAGCCATTACCGACTGTATCTCATGGTACGTGAAAAGATTGCGTGGCCGCCCACCTATGAGATGGTCAGACTTCTTCGTCAAGACCCTGAATGATCGGTTTGATGCTGTTCGTGTTCCTAGATCAATCAGAGTTCATTGGGCTACACTAGCACGTGACAGGGATAAATGGAGACATTACTGGCGCCTGCTAGAGCAAATCGATGGGTAATGGGATGTCAAGTGATCAAGTGATCAAGTGAATCTTCTTAGTTTAATGTAGTTCCTTTTGTTTACTTCTTCTCCCACTTCTTTGGTCAATGATGTTTCATCTTTGAAGATATCTTTAGTTTCAATATCAGGGAGATTCTGCCTACATTTTCCTCCATGTACCTTATGGTTTCTAATTGAACATTGAGGTCGTCAATCAATTTTTATCTGACATTTTTATCTAACTGGCATTACAAAAAGTTCTAAGTTCAAGTTTTTGCATGTAGCTATCTGGCTTTCCTAGCACCACTTATTGAAGAGGCTTTCCTAGTTCCACTTCTTACTTATTTCACCTTTAGCATATACAGAGTAACAATGCCACAGGGAGCTTAGGTGTATTGGGTTACACCCATCACAGTGCTCCCTAGTCACTCCCATTCCTCTGTTTATCTGTAAACTCTTCTCTGTGCTCTCCTCCCCAGCCAGTTAATCACCTTTTCTCCCTAATCAGATTCTGTTAGCTTGTAATATCAGATCCTTCTAAGGACACTAAACTTGCATTGTAAGTTATGTCCTTTGCATAGTTTACCTTAAAGCAGTGTCCTTTCTGTATGAACACAGAAAGGCAGTTAATATTATGCCTTGTAACTTGGGAGTTGATTGACTCCGAATAATATTTACTCCTGGGCATCTGCTTTCTTGACTCAGTTGCCCTTAGTTCCTAGCACCCCAAAAAGCAGGGTCCCGACAAGGGACTGAATGGACCCAGGGCAAGCTGTGAGCTATCCTGGCATCAAAATGGGCCAGGCCAAAGCACCACAATACTCAACTATAAGTTGAGGGCACGATCATGGACAAATGCTGTCATGATCCAAAATTGAGTAATGACGAGACTAGGACCCTGCTGGGGCTAGGAAGACTAACCTGGCCTCAGGATTGTAATATATATATATATATATATATATATATATATATATATAGCAGAATATATAGTGAGACGTCCTCAGGAAGAACCAAACTGTAAATTTATCTCTTACTGTGCTCATACAGAATGACATTGCTAGAAATATTGGAAGTAGACTTACTACAACTATTTAAGTAGATTACTATCAAGGAAAGAACACACCCTTGTTGGGATCCCACCCTTGAGCAGATCTCCTAGTAATCTGAAATAATGTCTTTAGATGAGATTTTATCCTTGAGTTAATCTGCTCGAGGAGTGGTCTTACCTCTCTTTGCTGATTTGTTAATGTTCAACTCACCTTTTTGGGGGTGGGGGAAACAGACCAAGACCACCAAACACGGGCAGTAGGAGAGACAGAGCCCGTTATTTTAGGATCTGTATCAGGAGATTCAACTCTATTGTATCGATCTGCGTGTCTATATTTCAATGTCATGATGTTTTATTTGCTACCACTTTGTAGTACAGTTTGAAGTTGGGGAAGGTGATACCTACAATCTTCTTTTTTTTATCACAGATTGCTTTAGATATTCTTGGGGAGTGGTATTTTTCCTTATGAATTTCGGTAACATTTTATCAATTTCTTTGAAAGACGTCATGGGTATCCTGGTAGAGACTGCATTGAGTCTTTATAATGTTTGGGGGAGTATTGCCATTTTGACAATATTAATTCTCCAGCTACATCAGCTGTGGATGTGTCTCCATTTCCTTCTGTTCTCTTTTATTTCTTGAATTAGTGTTTTTTAGTTTTCTTTGTACAGATCCTTCACCTCTTTAGTTAAGTTGATTTAGAGATACTTGATTTGCTGAGGCATAACTGTGAACAGGATTGAATTTTAATATCTCTTTCTTCTCTTTAATTACTTGTATAGAGAAAATAAATGGCATTTTGGGTATTGATATTGTAATCTGCCACTTTACAAACTTATTATTTCTGGAGGTTTTATGTATATTCTAGGATTTTCTAAGTATAGTATTATGTCATTTGCAAATATGACATCCACTTTCCTAGCTGGATACCCTTGATCATTTTCTTGGCTAACTGCTATGGAAAGTACTTCCAATATTACATTGAATAGGACTGGTGAGAAAAGGCAACCTTGTATTCTGTTTGATCTTATAGAAAAGGTTTTTAGTTTTTCCCTATTGAATATTATTCTAACTTTATGCTTATGATAGGTGGCTTTGACTATACTGAGGAAAGTTTCTTAAATTTCATTTTTTGAGAGTTTTTTATCATGAATTGGTGCTAAACCTTGCCAAATGCTTTATCTTAATCTACTGCTACCATCATATGATTTTTATCTATTCTTTTATTGCTATGGCATAATATGTTGACTGACTAGAAAAATGTTAAAACATCCTTGAGTCTCTGGGATTAATCCTACTTAATCATGGTATATGATCTTTTTTTTTCTTTTTGGATCACACCCGGTGATGCACAGGGGTTACTCCTGGCTCTGCTTTCAGGAGTCCTGGCGGTGCTCAGGGGATCACATGGCATGCTGGGAATTGAATCCGAGTCGGCCGCGTGCAAGGCAAATGCCCTACCTGCTGTGCTATCTCTCCAGCCCCGGTATATGATCTTTATAATAAGTTTTTGCACTCTATTTACTAGTATTTTGTTGAGTACATTTGCATCTGTGTTCATCAGGGTGAGAGGCCTGTAATTTTCTTTATTTTGTTGTTTCTGTCTGCCTTTGGAATCAGGGTAATATTTGCCTCATCAAACCTGTTTGGGAGTGTTTCTGTTTCATCAATTTCCTGGAAAAACTTGAAAGGGATTGGCATTAGTCCTCCTTTGTTTTTTTAATTTTTTCAAATGAATAACCATAATGCACAGTTACAGACTTACAAACTTTCGTGATTACGTTTCAGTCATATAATGATCTAGTACCCATCCCTCTGGCCGTAAATCCCTTTAAAGTCTTGAAAGAATTCACTAGTGATTCTTTCTGGGTCTGGGCTCTTTAATCTGTCTGTCTATCTGTCTATCTATCTATTTATCTATCTATCTGTCTGTCTATATATATAAAATTTTCATAATAGTCGTTCACAATATTTCATTACAGATAATATTCAAACACCAATTCTAACACCGAACACTTTCCCACCACAATAAAACGGAAGTGTGTGCAGGTTGTTGTATTTCATTCTGAAGCCATTTAAGCCCAAATATAAGAGAATACAAGCAAGTATGGTAAAACCAAACAAATGTGTGCTACTTTTGATAAGTAAGTGGGATAGAGTGCAAGAGATTACGCAGCTGCAAATTCTGCGACAGGAAATTCTGTGACAGTCTCTTCCCGGAGATTTAGTTTATAGTCTTTGGGTCGTGGACGTTGATAAGATTACATGCAGCCAGGGGCAGTTTGTGGGTGTGACTGCCAAGCTGGTGGAAAACTGGGGAGCTAGGGGGAGGAGGCCCAGTCCCGATCTAAGTGGGCTTGGAGATCTCAGTCAGGAGTTGCCACATACCTGGGTTTTTCTGCTGGTCTGTTCTTTTTTCTTTTTTTCTTTTTTATCATTTTTTTAATTTATTTTTGTAATGGATCCCCGTGAGGTGCAGTTACAGACTTACAAACTTTTGTGATTACATTTCAGTAATACAATGCTCTGCACCCATCCCTCCACCAGTGCCCATTCTACAACACCAATGATCCCAGTGTGCCTCCCCCCATCCCTACCTCATCCCCTCCACCCCGCCCCGCATCTGTGGCAGGGCATACCCTTTTGCTCTCTCTCTCATTTTGGGTGTTGTGGTTTGCAATAGAGGTATTGAGTGGCCATCGTGTTTGGTCTATGGTCTATTTTCAGAACGCATTTCCCATCCTGAGTGGGTCCTCCAAACACCCTTTACGTGGAGGTCTCTTATCTATCTGAACTGCCTTTTTCCCCAGCATGTGAGGCCAGCTTCCAATCTGTGAAACAATCCTCCTGGTGCTTATCTCTACTATTCTTGAGTGTTAGTCTCCCTTTCTGTTACTTTATATTCCACAAATGAGTGCAATCTTTCTATGTCTGTCCCTCTCTTTCTGACTCATTTCACTTAACATGATACTTTCCATGTTGATCCACTTCTATGCAAATTTCATGACTTCATCTTTTCTAACAGCTGCATAGTGTTCTGTTGTGTAGATGTACCAAAGGTTCTTTAACCAGTCATCTGTTTTCAGGCACTCGGGTTTTTTCCAGATTCTGGCGATTGTATACAGTGCTGCAATGATCATACAAGTGCAGATGTCATTTCAACTATACTTTTTTCCTCTCCGGGATATATTCCCGGAAGTGGTATTGCTGGGTCAAATGGGAGCTCAATTTATAATTTTTTGAGAAGCATTCATATCATTTTCCAAAAAGGCTGAACCAGCCTACATTCCTACCTCTGCTGGTCCGCACTTGAATGAGGTTCATCCCGTCTTGGGTGAGGCTTTTCTCCCTTTTGGGTGAGGCTCATCCGAGCATGTGGAGAGTGGGCTTGACCATGGCGGCTGTTAGGTTCTGGAGGTTTTCAGCTGCCAGGGCCCTGCTTGGGGCGGGGAAAGAAACTCAACCTGCCCTCCTCCAAGTTCTGGGCTCTTTTTTTAAGACTAACTTTGATTACCATTTCAATTTACTCGATAGTGATAGGGTTTTTTTTTTTAGTATTACAAATCTTCTTGGTTCAGCCTTGGGAGGTTATAGGAATCCAGAAATTTATTAATTTCTTCAAGGTTCTCTTGATTCATGGCATACGTGTTCATGAAGTAATCTCTGATTATCCTTTGAATTTCTGTGATTCCTGTTGTTTTGCCCTCTCTTTTTTTTCTGATTCAATTTATTAGGGTTTTTTCTCTGTATGTGTGTGTATCTTGCTAGTGTTTAGTCAATTTTATTTATTTTCTCAAAGAACCAGTCATTGGTTTCCTTGATCTTTCACATTGTTTCTTTCACATATTTGGGGGTTCCATCTTCTTAATTTCTTACCTATGTTTTATTATTTACTTCCTTCTGCTTAATTGGCACTCCTTTTGTTGGTCATTTTCCAAGTCCTTGAGCTGTGAAACAAAGTTATTTATTTATTTATTTTTAATTTTTATTAGTGAAACACCATGAGGTACAGTTGTGGACTTACAATTTTTTGTGCTTGGGTTTCAGTTATACAATGATCCAGTACCCATCCCTCCACCAGCGCCCATTCTCCACCACCAATGATCCCAATATCCCTCACACCTCCCCATCCCCCACATCCCACCCTGCCTCTGTGGCAGGACATTCCCTTTTGTTCTCTCTCTCCTATTGGGTGCTGTGGTTTGCAAAAGAGGCATTGAGTGGCAATCATGTTCAGTCTATAGTCTACTTTCAGCATGCATCTCCCATCCTGGGAGGATCTTCTAAACACCGTTTATTTGGTGCTCCCTTCTCTATCTGAGCAACTTTTCCCCTAGAATGTGCGGCTGGCCTCCAAGCCATGGAGTAAACCTCCTGGTACTTATCTCGAGTATTCTTGGGTGTTAGTCTCCTATTTTGTTACTTTATATTCCCCCAGACGATTATGAGGTCCCTTTCTTCATTCTGGGCTGGAGCGATAGCACAGCAGTAGAGCGTATGCCTTGCGCACAGCCAGCCTGGCCGAGCTGGGTTCGATTCCTCCGCCCCTCTCGGAGAGCCCAGCAAGCTACTGAGAGTATCTTGCCCGCACGGCAAAGCCTGGCAAGCTACCTGTGATGTATTCGATATGCCAAACACAGTAACAACAAGTCTCAAAAAATGGAGACGTTACTGGGCCTGCTCGAGCAAATTGATGAACAATGGGAGGACAGTGTTCTTCGTTCTGATGTATACTTGAAGAGCTAT
The DNA here is from genome assembly GCF_029834395.1 of Sorex fumeus. Lineage (NCBI taxonomy): Eukaryota > Metazoa > Chordata > Mammalia > Eulipotyphla > Soricidae > Sorex > Sorex fumeus. Next base: position 11,012,389 of record NW_026606115.1, read on the forward strand.
AAACTTAACACTGTTTTTGCTGTGTCCCACTAGTGGTGGTAGCTTGTGTCTTCATTCTCATTTGTTTCTAGGAATATTTTTACTTCCTCCTTGATTTCCTCTCTAAGCCACTGGTTGTTCATTAGTGAGCTATATAATTTCTAGGTGTTTGATTTGCTTCTCAATTTCTGTTTCTGATTAACTTCTATTTTCACTGCATCATTTTCTGAAAAGATAACTGATACAATTTCTGTCCTCTGAATTTTATGGAAATTTGTTTTATGGCCCCGCATGTCATCTACCTTGGAGAATATCACATGTGCTCTGGAAAAAAATGTGTATTTAGCCTTTTGAAGATTCAAAGCCATATATATACATATATTGTACATATTATATATATACTAACCTCTAATCTTTCATTTATTTCCTTAAATAAAGTACTTTTGTTGATCTTCAGTCTAGTTTATCTATCAATAGGTGAAAAAGTATTGTAGAGATCTCCAGCTAGTATTGTATTGCTATCAGTATCTTTCTTCATGTCTATTAGCAGTTGTTTTAAGTATTTTGCTGGTCCCTCTTTAGGTGTGTATACTTTTAGTTTTCCAATTTCTGCTCTCATTTCTCCCGTAATTTCTCGATTGTTTCTCTCATGTTAGTGGATATCTCTCTGACTGTTTCATTGAGTTCATTGAACATCTTCATTACTTCATATCTGAATTCTTTCTAAGAGACGTCCTTTAGGTGAGTAGCACCTAGTGAGTCTTCTGGAGTCTTTTCATTGTCCTCCCCATGTGGTGGGGATTTGTGTTGTTTCTTCATGTTGGTGTGTAGATATGGGGACTGAGATATTACACTAGACTTCTTGGTATGACTAAAGTACCTGTGGCCGCCTTAGATTAGGCCACGCTCATTTCTACAGAGGCCACGCCCACTTCTAAGGAGGCCACGCCCCACGGGTACCTGGTGTGGGGTGGGTACCAGCTGGGAGGGGAAGAAGACCAGCACAGCGTTGGGGACGAACAGGAAGAGGCTCAGGTATGCTGTCGTCTCAGGGTCCTAGAGGACACCTGGGGCACTTGCACTGAGAAAGCCAAGTCCCAGGTTTGAATACTGGTGGATTAACTGACCTGGGAGGGGAAGAAGACCTGCACAGCATTGGGGATGAACAGGAAGAGGCTCCAGGTGTAAGTTTACGAGTGTAAGTTCCTTCTGATGTAAAGATCCCTTGATCATTAAAAAAATGACCTTTACAATCTCTTATAACCTTCATCCTGAAGTATATGTCGCCTGATGCTTGTATGGCCACCTGGGATTTTTTGAGGAGGTTGTCTCCTTGAAGAATTATTTTCTATCCTTTGACTTTGAATCTGTATTTGCTCTGATTTTTCAAATATGTTTCTTTCAAGCAGCACAGTGTTGGGTTCAATTTTCTAATTCTTCCACACACTCTGTGTCTCTTAATTGGTTCATTTAACCCAATAACATTGAGAGAGATTATTGTTTTGGGATTTTGTGTCATCTTTCTGCAGGAGTTTCCTGAGTTTGTAGGGATTGACTTATCTTCAAGTGGTCAGTTTAGTTCTTGTAATAAGGATTTTGAGACTTGTAACAAAAGATCAAAGTCTGTACTTGTAACAAAAGGCCCTGTGCTGCTTACCTGTGAAGTTGTGTATAGTTCCTTCAAATATGAATGACAGTTTGTCTAAGTAAATTATTCTTTTTTCACTATATCCCACCACAGTCTTCAGGCCAGAGCTTTTAGTCTGATAAATCTGCTGTAAATCTGAAGGATGTTTCTTTGCAAGTAATTTCATTTTCGATCTTGCGGCTTTCAGTGCTCTGTCTATGGTTTTCATAGCTCTGATTAGGATTTGTCTTGCAGTATTCTTACTTGGTTTTCTGTCAGCTGGTATCCTTCAGGCTTCCTGGATCTGGGAGCATGCACTGTTCAGCTCTGGGAACTTCTCAGCAATGGTGGTTTTTGAAGTTATTCTTCATCAGGGTTTGCTTCCTGCCTCTCTGGGACCCCAATTACTCTTATGTAGTTCCTCTTCAATTCACCCCAAAGTTCTCTTGTCATCTGTTGGTTTATTTTGAGGCTATTTTTCATCTTTTGCTGTTGTCTGAAAATCTCTTTCCTACATCTGTACTTTAAGGGTGCTTATTGATTAGCTCGGAGCCCGGCAAGCTACCGAGAGTATTGGATATGCCAGACACAGTAACAACAAAGTCTCCAATGGAGACGTTACTGGGCCCGCTCGAGCAAATCGACGATCAACGGGAGGGCCTTTACCTTACCTTATTGATTAGCTATGTGAAATGTCCCAGTGTATGTTCCTAATATGTTCATTGAATTTTGATGTGCTTAGTAACTGTCCTTAATATCAACTTAAGCAAAGGGTCTCATGTTGGGAGCCAAGGTTGAGGAAAGCGATATTGTAAATTGTCAGTCTGTGAGCTCATTCATGGCTGCACAGACAACCCTAAAGCTTCGACAGTCTTTATGTGTTTGGCTCCTTTGGGGTCTGTCTCATTCTCTGTGATCAAACCCCACTGGCACAGGTTGAAGGTGCCCATCTGATTGGCTTTCTTGTGGTAAATTGTCACACCTGTTGGATAGTGAATGGTGATAATACAATCTATTTTATTTTGGTGATTCAACACAAATAACAATCTATATTTACCTTTGTACTAAAAATGCTATCTATATTCTAGAAGAAACACTAAAAGAAGGAAGTTCAAAGTCATTTTCTTTTATGAGAAATCTCTTATAACCTAAAGAAGTTGTAACAGACAGAAATAAAATGAACATTTCTTAGATCAGTGTCTAATCTATTCCAGGAAGGAAATTTCTAAATTCCTCAGGATAATTATCTTGAAAATATAACAAAATAGTGACAAATATTTACTTTTACTTGAAACTGACTAAACTTTGGTGCATTAAAATGTTTCCCTAAAAAAATATTTCTCTTGTTCAATATCCCTACAGTACTTTATCCCATGTAACATCTGTTGTAAGCTCTTTTTATGCACCTATTTTTAAGCTTCTATCAAGATTGTTATTCATTATATGGCTACATGACCAGGAAAACTCAGTGTTCTTGTAATAGAACTTGAAAACAGTTTATAGTTTTGATGTTCTAAAAGTGATTTGAACTAATTCATTTTCATTCTAATCAACTCATAGCTCCTCAAAATATTCTTGTCACACAGGATATGATCAAGACGTATCACACAGTCATTCAAATTGAAGCATAATCAGAGACAGTTTCAGCTTCTCATTTTCCAAGCTCTATCTAGTTTAGGAAATTAGGTTTTATGAACCAAATGAGATTATTGTCCATTTCTCAATCCTTTGAAAATAAAATTGGTTCTGTACCCTTTAAAATTCTTTCAAATCTGAGACAAGATTACACATTGTTTAAATATATTTGCATTAGTGAAAACTGTAGTACGGGTTTGTAAGTTTTCCATGTAAAATAAAGATCTCATTTCAAACTATATGTATTCAGATTATGTATATATTTATGCTTATAAATCAAATCACGGTTCTCCCGTTATTCATCGATTTGCTCGAGCGGGCCCATTAACATCTCCATCATGAGACTTGTTGTTACTGTGTTTGGCATATTAAATACGTCACGGGGCGAGATACTCTCAGTAGCTTGCCGGGATCTCTGAGAGGGGCGGAGGAATCGAACCCGGCACAGCCGGGCCAGCTGCACGCAAGGCAAACGCCCTACCACTGTGCTATGGCTCCAGCCCATGCTTATAAATATACACAGGTAATTATAGAATAGAAATCACAAATTCTTTTTAAATTTATGTATGTTCTTCTAAATATTAGTAAAACTTTAGTAGTTTGATTTTTGTCTCCCTTTACCTTCCCACTCTGAAATAGTATACAAGATACTACTGATAAACAATGTTTTTTAAAACAAATTTGATAAGTATATCCTGGTGATCATGTCAAAAGAAGTGTTGAAACTTTTCTATTTCCTATTCATCATTTTTAGAATTATAGCAAATTACCTTCTTGAATATTGTTGGATTTGAACGGTAAAAGTTTTAATATTGAGACTCCTTTACTGTTAATCTATATAAAGATCATTTTGAGATAGAAGAAAAAAGATAGGAACAAAGAAATAATCAGAATATAGTAATAATTTTTCCACACACATATGCTTGAACATGAGTCTCATATCCAAGTTTTTCATAAAAAAAATACCTTAATCTGTACTCATAGAATTTGCTGTGAGCATTTTCATTTCTCCTACTTCTCAATTTTGATGACCTCTTTTCAGGATTGAACCAAGTAATCAAATGCTGAATCTTAGAAAAAGCAAAAGTTGCTGTGCACACTGTGATATCACCAATTGATGATAACACAAATTTTGTGACTGGATAATTTTCTCACTTCACCTCCTTTATCACAAAAAATGAGATAATAATTTAACATAACCTTATATTTCCAGAATCAGTCTTATTTCCATTAATATAATGGCATTTCAAGTATTTAATATGCCAAACACTATTAAATGACGTATTTAATATGCCAAACACTGTCATATAGATCCACATTCTCTCCGTTGTCAAACATATTAAAAGTATCACTATTTTTTAAACATTAAATTTTGTTATAATCTACATTTTACTTCTATTGTTTAGGAGGCTATCAGATTTCAATGCAATCCTTGGTTCCCCAGACTATACCAATCACAAGAAGAAACTAAGTATTCAGATTACATTTCAGACAATGTAGCACTGTAGCACTGTCCACCCGTTGTTCATCGATTTGCTCCAGTGGGCCCAGTAACATCTCCATTGTGAGACTTGTTTTTACTGTGTTTGGCATATCGAATACATCACGGGTAGCTTGCTGAACTCTCCGAGAGGGGCGGAGGAATCAAACTTGGGTGGCTGGGTCGGCCGCATGCAAGGCAAACACCCTATCCACTGTGCTATTGCTCCAGCCCTTCGGACAATGATCATTTCAAATTCCCATTCAATTTAATTGTACTTTCAACTCTTATTAATTGAACATATACTACACCAGGCATTCTAGGTGATAGAGTTAGGCATGAAAGGACAGAAATTTTACCCTGTTGGAGTTGATCTTTCCCTTTATTTAGATTTTGTGAAATTAACTTTACAAATATCCACAGCTACTTAATGTAATTTTTTGCTTTTACATTTGAATAATTCGGAGAAAATTTTATTTGATGAACATTTTTCTCTTGCTCTTTAAGAATACAATTGTCAGGAAAGGGTTTTGTTTTGTTTTCCACTTTATTTAAACACCATGGTTTACAAAGTTGTTCATGATGCATTTGTTACATTCAATATTCCATCCTCAATTATCCGTTTTCACAACCACTCTTCAAGCATGCTGCCATAGCAGGCCCAAAATATTTTATTTTGTATTGCTTTTTATCACTAAATGGCTACTAGAATTATCAAAAAATACTTCAGGGGGCTGGGGCGAGTGTATAGTGGGTAGTGTGATTGCCTTGCATGTGGCCTACCCAGGTTCAATCCCCAGCATCGCATATGGTCCCCTGAGCACCTCCATGAGTAATTCCTGGGAACAGAGCCAGGAGTAACCCCTGAGAATCTCTAGCGTGACCAAAAAATAAAAACTTCAGTAAAAGAAAATTTGTGAAAAAAGTTATATCTCACCGTAAGGACATAAAGTCTACGTCTAAGGATTTACTAAGCTGTTGTTTCTAGTCGTGCCTTCTTTGTTAATATTTTTGTTAGTCGAGCTTAGTTGGCTTTTGTAATGCATTCCCATTCCATCTATTGTGCTCTTACTGGGATTTTAGTATCATAGAGTTTCAAGATGTCACACAGCCATGAATAAGGCCATATGTTCCAGAAATCTAGAAAACTTGACTGAATAGTGGGCTTACATGGTGGCAGTGGTGGAATGTTAGTGTGACTTCCAAGGCTTCCCAAATTACAGGGCTGGAGGGAGAGTTTACTCACCCCCACTCCAAGAAGGCCCGAGATTTTCAGCAAAAATATCTGGTGTACCAGTTTTGCATCCCTGTGGAGTTCAGTTATGAGTGGGTAGAGTCTGGCTATAGGCAAGGTGGTAAATATTGGGGTTAGAGTGCTGCTGCTGAGGCTTCAATAGGGTGGAGACTTGGCCCACATACTTCCCAGAATCACCCTGGAGATCTCAGATGGGGCACAGTGCATCTGAAAATTTTTTGTGGCTAGTTTTATGTATCAAATTTAATCATGAGTAAGAAAAGCATTTTAAATATTTAAGAATTGTGGCTAAAATTGTGTTTTTTGATTTCCTGTGCCATTTTTAAATTTATTTCCCTTACTCTCTTTTAGATCTATAAACTTTAATTTCTCATAATAGTAAAATGAATGCTCCATCTCCCAAAAAATGTTTTATTGTTGTTGGCGGTGGTGGTTTTAGTTTCTCTGTTTGGGTTTTGGTATGGTAGAATAGCAGATTTTATATCTTCTTTATCTGAAAATCTTTAAAATATCAGTCATAAAACTCTCTTCAAACTTTTCTAAGCCTACAGTGACTTAGAAGACAGGAAACATGACTGCTGATAACCTGACTAGATATCCAACATGAACAAATGAATTTCCTAATCTACTATGAGAATGATAATGGGGGTCAGAGAGATAGTACAGTGGATAAAGAGTGTGTCTGGTTTTAGGTTATATGGCTATATTAGTAGCAAAGTATAAGGTATGTGTAATTAATTAGTCACTGTAACCCACCATTACCAAAGTTCACAGGACCCTCCACCACTGTCCCCATTGACTTTCTTTCATACTCAGTGCCTTAGCCATAATTAAATAACCTCTATTCCCCGAATATGTAATGCTGTCTCTCAATCTTTGGCCTTCATGTATGACATTCTCTGTAACTAGGTTTCTCATATACCCATTTATCCCAGCTTACTTACCTGAGCTGTGCAGGAGGAAGAGAGCAGCATGGAACACCTTCAAAAGTATCAAAGAAGTTGTTAAGAGGACGGAGAACCTCTGACTCCGGCAACATCTTTTCCACTCCACTGTTCTTCCTGCACTAACATACACCTCAGAGACCCAGGTCCTACAAAAACAGAAAGAGAACGCTATTCAGGTCTCCCAAAGAAGAATCGAAAGAGCTATGCTCAGAATATCATGTTTCAACCAAGTGAGAGAATAAATCCGCAGTTCCAACCTCCGTCAACGATCAAGAATCAGGGACGCTGTCTTATTTTCCAAGGCGTCAAAAATCAGATGGGCTGGACACATAATGCAATTTGGAGATGTCTGCTGGACTAGAGCTGTTACGGACTGAATTCCACGTGATGTCAAAAGAACGCGTGGCTGCCCACCTACGAGATGGTCAGACTTCTTCATCAAGACCCTGAACAAATGGTTTGAGGCTCTTTGTGTTTCTGAAGCGAGCAGATGCCACTGGGCTACACTAGCTCGAGACAGGGATGAATGGAGACATTACTGGTACATGCTCGAGCAGATCAATGAGCAACAGGATTACAAGTGATACAAGTGATACTATGTGAATATATGTGTGTGTGTGTGTGTGTGCTTATTTTTAAACTCTAGTATTTCAAAGTTACTTTCTTACGAAGCTTGTCCTGAGTCTCAAAAGATACTATTTATATTTTTGATTATAGCTTCATCACATTCAATTGTACCTATTCTATTTATATAGTTTTAACATTCATTAGATTTCAAGCTTTATGAGAGTTGAAATCATGTCCTTAGGTCATGCTAATTTTTAAATATAGTAAGCAAAATTGAATAAATATTATGTATTAATGCTTATTAATTTCAATCCAGAGGTATTCACCTTTTCTCATAAAACTCTAGAAGTTTTGCTGGAATGATAATACAGAGGGTAGGGTGTTTGCCTTGTGCGTGGCCAACCCAGGTTCGATCCCAGCATCCCACAGGGTCCCCTAAGCAACTCCAGGTGCAATTCCTGAGTGCAGAGCCAGGAATAACCCCTGAGTATCGTTGGGTGTTACCCAAAAAAAAGTAAAAAGCAAAAAAAATATAGAAGTTTCTATAGTGAAATTTAATCCCATGTAATTTTGTAAATATTTCCCTACGAAAGAAACTACTTTCACACGTCTCAAAATATATCATTTCCCTCTCTAACTCCTTTCCTTTATGTGTGGTTTCCTGTCTATTAGGAAAGTATTAATTCCCTGTGCATCATTTAATATTTACTCAAATGACAGTTTCATCACTAAACCTTTAATCTAATTCTCTAGTAAATAAGTTCCTATTTACTCCATTCTCTGGACTCCCATAGTATCAGGCACTTATGTTAGCTCTAAGAATTTAATGTTTCTGTTTCTAGTGTAAATTTGTTTTTGCATGATATTATCTTCCAAAAGAATGTCAACTTTTGGGTTTGTTTTTGGGACATACTTGATGGTGCTCAGGGCTCACTCTAGGCTCTATGCTCAGTCGTTACTCCAGAAGTACTTAGGGGCACCGAGGGCAAGGGATCAAATTGGGGATGGCTGCATGCAAGGCAAGCACTTTAACCCCTAGTATTTCAAAGTTATGTTCTCTACAGTCACAGAAGGTCAACATCTTAAAATCAAGGATTAATTTCCTGTGTCTATTACTATGTTCAGAACAGTGGTTTCTTTAGAATATTTTTGAAATAATAAATTGTGGGCCAAACTGAACAATGCTCAATAATAACAATATAAAGAAAAATAAAAATATAAAGACAGAATGTTTTCTATGAATAATCTTAAATTCATAACTTCAAGGAAAACCTGTGTGATTACTAACATCTCAGTTAAAGGGAAATCTTAATGGGCCAGAGCAATAATTCAATGGCTAGGACATTTGCCTTGCACACAGCTGACCTAGGTTCAAGCCCTGACACCCCATATGGTTCTCTGAACACCACCATGAATTATTCCTGAGTACAGAGGTAGGAGTCAGCCCTGAGCACTACCTGGTATGGCCCAACCCCCCCACACAAATTATAAAATAAAAAAGATAAATCTTAACAATTGTAAACCAGAAAGTTATAGTTGGCAATCAGGAATAAGTTAATGAAAAATTATAAGTATATACATACTTTATAACAAAGGGTAAAGTGTTCATATAAAAGAAAAAAATAACATATTAAAGATTATAATTCCTATTCTGAGGATCATAATTCATAAGTTGATTCCATATGCTTTAATTACAAACCTAGGGTGCATGTTAAAAAGAATTAATACATACATTGCCCTTTAACTATAAGTCACTATCAACTTTTAGTGCTCATTATGCTAAACCTAGGTGGTTTTGAGGAAAGCAGGAAATGTAATTGAGAGATATTTAATTTTTCCTTGGATACTAGCTTATCCAAAGCAAAAAACTTGATATTTAACTTTTTTTGCTAATTACTTCTAAAAGCACCTTTTAATTGTAGTTTTTAAGAATTCTTTTTGTATTTGTTTTAGTAATAATTAAGAATCACCTCTAACGTCTGCCATTTCTAATTAGATTTTCCAAAGTCTGCCATTTCTAATTAGCTGCAGAAACTTTGCAGTGTGCAATTATTAAGCAGATGAGTTCACATTTTTGCTCTAAGATTTTTTTCTTCTTTTGAGACAAAGAATTTAAACTTGGCATTTTGTAATCAGAATACTTAACTAGATAGGATGAATTACGATTTAACATTCTTTTCATCTGTGAAAAACAGAGCCCAGTGATGCTAAGTATATTGATCAAGGTCATATTCCAGGTAGAATAACTAAAGATAGAAAGAGATTTCAGCATCTTGTCTCCCATCAAGTAACAGTGTCCTTTTAAAAGTCTGGTTAAGCTTTTAGATTCAATGAAGACTAAAAAGACTGATTCATTAATCAGCATATATATATATATATATCAATATATATATATATATATCAAATGCTTAAAGCATGCCAGATGCTGTACTGAGAGTATGTGTTCATTCTCTGAAACATTTTTGTTATGTTTTTGTTTCCTTGTGATGTCCGGAATCAAAACCAGGTTTCCGTACATGTGAATTATATGCTCTATCTCTGAGCTACTTCTCCCACCTCTTTTAATTCTTTAGAGTGGTCCAACATTTTTGGAAAGTAGTATGAACACTTCTTTTAAAAACTAAAAATTAAGGCTTTATATGATCCAGAATTTCCACTTTTGAGTATCAGTACCAAGACTCCCAAAACTCTAATCAGAAAAGACATTTGTGTTCCCATATTCACTGCAGCATTACTCACAATAGGCAAGTCTTGGAAACAACTCATGTATCGAAGATCAAATAATGAGAAAAATAAACTATGGTACATATACACAGTGGGATACTACTCAGTTATAAGGATTTATAAAATAATTCAAGTTTCCAGTATGTTGATCGATCTAGAGGGTATCATGTTGAGTAAAAACAGCCAGAAAGATACAGAATGATATTTCTCACATGTGGAATATAAAACACAGTAGGCCCGTGAGCAACAGAATCTAATAACTCATCTCCAGAAATGAGTTTGCCATGGCTGTGAAATATGGGAGGGTATTGGTGAGGGGTGGTAGTGAGGGAGGACCCTGACACAATGGTGCAAAAAATAAAAGCTGCAATTTCTCTTTGATATGTTATGCAAATGATACACTGACATATTCTGACCTAAGGAAAGGCAAATGTATTTCTTCCCTCCCTATCCTACACATAGCTCTCACATTCCCTGACCTTTTTCTGTACTGCCAAGGTACCATTCACTCACTTGTGAGCCATGTTTTCCTTGTCGCTGACAATCTTTTGTCTCCAAAATAACGTGAAAGAGCTCTGCTTTGTCACATTTGAATGGAAGCTTCATCAGCATTTCTGGACTCTATCAACAAACTCTGAATTCTTTTTCTGCTCCTCAACTGAGTACACACAGATTTACCTAAGGTAAAGACACTTAATCTGTGACCTAAAAGATAATGAGGAGCTTAAGTAAACAAATGGAAATGGACAGTAACAGAGAAGTATGAGCAAAAAGACTCAGGTGTAAAAGCTCTGTGAAATAAAAGTGCAAAATATGTTTCAGAAACTGAAAGAAAACTATTGGTTCAAGATCCCTGTAGGGAAAATGCTGTATTTTTTTCTATAATAGCTCACTATAATAGTAAAAGTATTTGTTATTTCCATTTTAAAAATACATAATATTAAATTACACTGAAAGAATCACACAAACATGAATGATATTGGAGATGTAGTATACTTATTGTAAATTCAGAAGGCTTTGCTGTATACATGAGTCAATGATACTCAATAAGGAAATAGAAATAACAACAAAACTGACTAACCAAAATGCCTTTATCTTAAAGCAAACCTCTGAAGTATTAGCTTATGATCTAGAAAATATCCCTACAAGATATTTATTATTCTGTCAATCACAAAGTTAAAATTAATAAAAGCTCTTTCATATCCCTTATTTAACCTGCTTCATCCTCAAACACTAGAATCAATACCCTATTTATTAATGTCCCAGTAAATATTTTTACTAGCCATTAGATCTTAATTTTTTCACAAGATAAATAAAAATATCAAAATAATGTACTCTTCCCCACTAACTAACCCTTAAGAATAGTATAGTTATGGTATTTTTTGCCTAAATATGCTCTTTTCAGAGGGCTGTAACAGCCTTAGGATTTGAATGCATTGGCCAACTCCTTATCACTACAGTGCTTGCCGAAATTCAATTTTTATCAGTACTTTCTGTTTCCTTGCAAGCCACTTCATTACTCAGCTTTGTTTATCTGAAACAACCTACTTTACTTTTTTCTAATTGCTGCAGCAAGAAGTCATTATAGCAGAATTTTAAATGAAACCATAGTTTAAGCTCCTACTTATTATCTTCACTGTTGACCCACATACCATTTCCTTTCTTTTTGAAGTTGAAGTGTTCACTCAAAAATCTCAATTTATCTTTAGTATTAGAGATAGTTGAGGAAGCTGGAAGGAAAATATACATTTTATTCCATTTCCCACAGCAACAAAGCACAAATTCACAAAATTTATTTTGCTTAATGGTGCACCTTGGTGACTAGACCTTTCCTCTCCTCCAAATCCCATTTCCCGACATTCTTGCTCTCAGGAAATAATCTATTGTCTTAATATGAAATCCTCTAAAATACTCTCCCTGGTCTACTCTGCACTTACCATGGTTATTTCTTTGATAAGTTTTTCTCCCTTCTTATCAATCAAATAGGAATAAACATCACTTTTTTCTACTGTTTAGGACAGCTGATTTTTCATTATAAAAAATAAAAAGCACATACTCTGTCCAAAATGACCTTATTTTATCAGTATAACAAGTGTACGAGTACTATTATTATTTCTGCATTACAAATGCAGACTACAACTATCATAAATATCAGAATTTTAGGTACCAGAGAGAGTACTTGCCTTATGCACAGCTGGGGTTCTACCCCTGGTACCCCACATGATATCCAAGCCCAGTTAAGTGTGTGATCTCTGAGCGTGGTAGAGACAACAGGTCACTTGATCACTTGATCACTTGACATCCCTTTACTCATTGATTTGCTTGAGTGGGCTCCAGTAACATCTCCGTTTGTCCCTGTCGTGTGCTAGTGTAGCCCAGTGGCATCTGCTTGCTCCAGGAACACGACGAGCCTCAAACCGTTCATTCAGGGTCTTCATGAAGAAGTCTGACCATCTCGTCCCGTGAAGGAATCCAGTTCATAAGGGCTCTAGTCCAGTGGCTGTCTCCAAATCACATTACATATCCAGCCCATTTGATTTTTGACGCTTTGGCAAAAGAGACAGAGTCCCTGATTCTCAATCATCGATGGAAGTCGGAACTCCGGATTCCTTCTCTCACTTGAGTGAAGCATGATACTCCAAGCATAGCTCTTTTGATTTCTCTTTGGGATATCCGGATAGCATTCTCATCCTGTTTCTGTATGGCTCAGGTCTCTGAGGCGTATGTTAGTGCAGGAAGAACCGTGGACAGACAAGGTCAGACCTGAAAACCTGAAGACTCTGTTGTAAGTACTCATCAATACACTGGCTCAGCTCTTCACACACTGCCTGTCTGAATGCAAGGTTCCGTCCCAGTGGAAAACCAGCAGGACCGTTCTACTGTACAAGAAGGGAGACATCTACGACATTGGCAACTATCGCCCAATCTGACTGTTGTCCCTCGTCTACAAGCTGCTCACTCGAGTCATCCTGAATAGGATTGGCAGAGACAACAAGTGTAACTCAAAAAAAGAAAACTTAATAAGTATCTTGATTTTATATCATTAATACCTGCTTATGTTTTCTGCTGTTGGCATTGTTTATAATTATACAGGTACACATTTTAATATAAAATATAGCAGGCACAATAGAGCATTTTCCACAGAGGGGAAAATATAGAGTCATCAAGGCAAGTTATCTTTTTTGTTTTTATTGTTTCTCTACTACAGCCACAAATGGACCTTTCCATCCAATAAAATTTTTGTGCATATCTACAATATGCCAGGTACTGTGAGGGAACCAGTGTATTTGGAGATACTTATTGAGCGTGATTGTGCCACCAAGCATATGAGAGAGTTAACAAAGTTAACATATATGAATATCATTAGATTTCAACCTCAAAATCAACCTCAAATGTGAGGAGGTCTCAGTTATCAGGAATCAGAGTTTTGTTAGCAATAAATAAATAAATAAAAAGCCATTCACTGCTGGTGGGAATATCGACTGGTCCAGGCTTTTTGGAAAACAAACAACATGGACATTTCTTCAAAAACTAAGAATTGATCTCCCATAACATCCATCAAATCCACTACTTGGATTTTACCCCAGGGCCCAAAAGTTATACTCAGAAAAGAAATTTTCACTTGTGTGGTCATTGCAGCACTAATCATAATAGCCAAAATCTGAAAGTAATACAAGTGTCCAAGATCAAATAACTATATAAAGAAACTGATATACATACACAACTGATCATTACTGAACTGTAAGAAAAGACGAAATCATGCAATTTGCTACTATATGGATGGATCTGAAGAGTACCATGTTGAGTGAAGTTAGTCAGAAATACAGAGATATGCCCAGAAATCTTACTTATATGTGGTAAGTAAAGTAAAGTAAAGGCCCTCCCGTTGTTCATCGATTTGCTCAATCGGGCCCAGTAACGTCTCCATTGGAGACTTTGTTGGTACTGTGTTTGGCATATCAAATACGTCACGGGGAGCTTGCCAGGCTCTGCCGTGCGGGCGAGATACTCTCGGTAGCTTGCCAGGCTCTCCGAGAGGGGCGGAGGAATCGAACTCGGGTCGGCCATGTTGGCTGCGTGCAAGGCAAACGCCCTACCCCTGTGCTATCGCGGAAACAACAAATACCCAAAGGCAGCAAAAATTACAGTATGAAACAGTAGGATGCATACTACTGTAGGGGGAATAGGAGGGTGGGACAGTATGAAAGAAAGCTGACACTTCGGTGAAGGGTGTGATGTTGGAATATTTTATGCATGAAACTCCAATATTGTCAAAATGTAAATGTGCCTAAAATAAAACTTAAATTTAAAAGTAAAGCCATGTTGTTATTCATGAGTCCAATTATCCTCTCTAGCTTTTCTCCTCTTATTTCCTGATTAAGAAGACAATAAGAAAAACTAACACTGGAATATGATAATAATTAGTAGGATGTCTTATCCCTGTCTTGCGTATTTTCCTCATCATTGGCTTTCTTGTTTCTAAGTCACAAATAAATTCTTGTTTTAAGTAAGCAAATTTCTGGCACACATTGAGGCTAGTCTTTATTCTCCTTCTTTAGTTTCAACTTACAGCAGAAACTTTAAGACAAAAACAAGTACCAGGAGAGATAAAATGGAATCTTTTAAAATCTTTCTCACTCCAAATAAATTGCAAATATATTTAAGACAACTGCAAGCACAGGAATAGGCACATTAAAGATAATCACTTGTACTGTGATCAATTGCTGGCTTCTGTATCTTTAATTACCTTTGTTCCAATGTTTCACAATAAATTATTAACTCCCACAACAGTAGAGTTTCACAAAGCTGAGGCAATTTATCTCTGTTAAGACTTAGTTTCTTTCTCATGCATTCTTTGAATTTAAGCTCTTTTCAATTCCAAAATAAGCTTCACACCTTCAAAAAGCTGGGAATCTCTCTATCCTGATTTCTTGATAATTTAATAGATGAGAATATGAAAGTGAATTTTCTTATTTTATCAACTATATAAGCCTTATTATGTAAAATATATTAATAAAGGCATCCCAGAAATTCTAAAGTTAAAATTTGCTCCAATTCAAATGCACAAACAGACTGAAACAGATGACTTCACTACAGTATTGATTATCTTTGTCACTTTTCTCCCTCAAATCAAGATTTTCTCCTATGTTGGAACTCTTGTATCAAAAGTGACATGTACCCAGGTGGGTAGGGGGAGCCCAGCCGGGAAGTGCTCCTGCCCCCCCAGCCGCACAGCCTCAGATTCCCGCCAGAAGCCCAGTGGGGAAAGTGCCCATCCAGCTCCGCGGGACCGCCCACCAGTCCGTTGGCCCCTTCCCTCCAGGTGGGTAGGGGGCGCCCAGCCGGGAAGTGCTCCTGCCCCCCCAGCTGCGCCTCAGATTCCCACCTGAAGCCCAGTGGGGAAAGTGCCCATCCAGCTCTGCGGGACCGCCCACCAGTCCGTCGGCCCCTCCCCTCCAGGTGGGTAGGGGGCGCCCAGCCAGGAAGTGCTCCTGCCCCCCAGCCACGCCTCAGATTCCCGCCTGTAGCCCAGTGGGGAGTCTGTCGAACACCCTTCCTCCATTCCAGGATCCTGGGTGGGAGTCGCCTGGGACAGGCTAGGGGCGTGGCCACCAGGAAAGGGGTGTGGCCTCTAAAAGTGGGCGTGGCCATCTCCTCCGCGGGCGGCCTCTAAGCCGCAGTTATATCACTCACATCAAGCACTCAGGACTCTTATCCCACAACTTGTGACCTAATAAAAAGTAAGTAAAGTAAAGGCCCTCCCGTTGATCGTCGATTTGCTCGAGCGGGCCCAGTAACGTCTCCATTGGAGACTTTGTTGTTACTGTGTCTGGCATATCGAATACTCTCGGTAGCTTGCCGGGCTCTCCGAGAGGGGCGGAGGAATCGAACTCGGGTCGGCCATGTTGGCTGCGTGCAAGGCAGACGCCCTACCCGCTGTGCTATCGCTCCAGCCCTACGAACCAAAAATTTCCCACCTCTTCTACTACAATCCAACAACAGCCCACTTGCCTACTCAATTTCCAACAAAGACCTGTTTGAAAATAGCTGTATAAGCTCAGTACCAAATAGGACCTCCTCCAAAAGTTTCACTCAATGTCGGTTATAAAACAAAGAATAACGCCTGACTGAGAAGAAGGTCAAACTCAGAAACGTAGAAGGGTGCCTACCATCGACAAAACCTTATCCAAAATCCTTTCCCACTATAAGAGGGAATAGTATAATCTGTGCCAGACGGAACCGAGGCCCATTATTCAGCAACAAAACTGAACGGCTCCTGGCAGTCTCTCCTCATTCAACCAGATACAGCCGGCCCCCATGGCTTGAGACTCCCCCAGGGAATGCACAGCTAGCTCGATTCCCTAGAATTGCCCGTTTTCTCCCTTGACCTGCGTGGGACGGGAACTGAGGCAATATCACATCCCGAGGCAACAAAGCTGAATGGATCTGGGAACTCTCTCCTCACTCAACCAGAATAGTAACAGTGAACGTGAAGAACTAAAGCACACTGGTCACAATGGTAAAGCAATGCAAAAGCCCACCAAACTTTCTTATTGAAGAGGCTAGCCCAGAAGACACCAACAGTATTGTAGTGTTAGACAACCTCTCTGACAAGGAATTCAGAAGGGAGCTACTTAGGATGCTTAGGGAACTAAAAGAAACAATGGAAAGCAATGCAAATAAAAGACAAGAGGATTTGAAGGCAGAAATGAGAAAAATGCAATCGGAAATGTCGGACCTGAAAACCCTGGTAGGCGAATTGAAAACCTCAGTGGAAGGCCTCAGAAGCAGAGTAACAGCTGCTGAGAACATAATCAGTGAGCTCGAAGATGAAGTTCAGAGACTCGCCAGAAAAGAGCAGAAAATGGAAAAGATACTCACAGTTCGGGAACAGATGGCAAGAGAAGATCGTGATGAAGCCAAGAGGGGTAACATAAGAATTATTGGAGTCCCAGAGGGACAGGAAGAAAACCCTGATGAAGAAGAAACTGTCAAAGACATCATTGCTACAACATTTCCAGAGCTGAAGAAAACTTGTAACCACATTCAGGAGGCCCGAAGGGTACCAGCTAGAAGAAATCCGAACAAAAATACCCCAAGACACATCCTGATCAAAATGACCAAAACTTTAGACAGAGACAAAATTCTGAAAGCAGCAAGATCAAAGAAAGAAATCTCTTACAAAGGAGCATCCGTAAAATTCACAGCTGATTTTTCTGATGAAACCCTCAGGGCCTGAAAACAGTGGTGGGATATAGTGAAAAAACTCAATGAAATAAATGCCTCTCCAAAAATACTTTACCCAGCAAGAATCTCATTCATAATAGAAGGAACAACACAGTTTCACAGACAAACAACAGCTCAGGAACTTCATAGACTCAAGACCATGGTTACAAGTACAACTAAATGGGCTACTTTAAGACAGGACAGGCCCCTCAAATACACCTAATTTCAACAGAACAATGGGACAAAATCCCATAACAATAATCTCTCTCAATGTCAATGGGCTAAACGCACCAATTAAAAGACACAGAGTGGCAGGATGGATTAGAAAATTGAACCCACCATTCTGCTGCCTACAAGAAACACACCTTGATAGTCAAAGCAAACACAGACTCAGAGTCAAAGGCTGGAAAACAATCCTAGAGGCAAACAGCTCCCATAAAAAAGCTGGGGTAGCCACGGTAATATCAGACCACATCGATTTCAGAGTGAAGAAGGTCATAAGAGACAGTGAAGGCCATTTCTTAGTGATCAAAGGATCTGTACAACAGGAAGAACTTACAATAATAAATGTATATGCACCTAATGAGAGACCAGCAAAGTACTTAAAACAACTAATAATAGATTTGGAAAAAGACATCAATAGCAACACAATACTAGTGGGAGACTTCAACACCGCTTTGTCACCTCTTGATAGATCAACCAGACTCAAGTTTAGCAAGGACATAATTCATCTGAGGGAAAAAATGGAAGAAAGGAACTTAGTAGATATATACAGGACACTTCATCCTCAAAAGGCTGAATACACATTCTTCTCAAGCATACATGGAACATTCTCCAAGATAGACCACATGCTGAGCAACAAAACATACCTCCATAAAATTAAGAAGATAGAAATTGTATCAACAATCTTCTCAGACCACAATGCGCTTAAATTAGAAGTAAATCACACACAAAAACAGAAAACTAAATCAAACACCTGGAAATTAAACAGTGCGTTATTGAACAACGAGTGGCTTAGACAGGAAATCAAAGAGGAAATCAAAAGATTCCTAGAAACAAATGAAAATGAGGACACGAGTTACCAAAACTTATGGGACACAGCAAAAGCTGTCTTAAGAGGAAAGTTGATAGCTCTACAAGCATTCCTCAGAAAGGAGGAGCGAGCCCACATAAATAAACTAACCTCACAGCTTAAGAGCTTGGAGAAGGACCAACAAAAGGAGCACAACGCAAACAGGAGGAAGGAAGTAATAAAACCCAGAGCAGAGATTAACGAGATGGAAACCCAAAAAATAATCCGAAAGATCAATGAAACCAAGAGCTGGTTCTTTGAGAAAATTAACAAGATAGATAAGCCTCTAGCAAAACTCACAAAGAAAGGGAGAGAGAAAACCCTAATAAACCGAATCAGAAATTAAAAGAGGGTCATCACAACAGAAACTACAGAAATTCAAAGGATCCTCAGGGAGTACTTTGAGAAGCTTTATGCCATGGAACATCAAAACCTCGAGGAAATGGATAAATTCCTAGACTCCTACAGACTCCCAAGGCTGAACCAAGAAGACCTGGAATACTGAACAGACCTATCACCACCAAGGAAATTGAAATGGTAATAAAAAGTCTCCCCAAGCACAAAAGCCCTGGCCTGGATGGATTCACTAGTGAATTCTTCCAAATCTTTAAAGAAGACTTACTCCCAATCCTCTTTAAGCTTTTTCACAAAATTGAAACATCAAAAACACTTCTGAATAGTTTTTACGAAGCGAATATCACACTGATACAAAAAGCAGACAGAGATACCACAAAGAAAGAGAATTACAGGCCGATATCCCTGATGAACACAGATGCAAAGATCCTCAACAAACTACTAGCAAATAGAATCCAACTACTCATCAAAAAGATCATACACCATGACCAAGTAGGATTCATCCCAGGGATGCAAGGATGGTTTAACATTAGGAAATCAATCAACATAATCCATCATATCAACAAAAGAAAAGAAAAAAAGCATATGATCATATCAATAGATGCAGAGAAAGCATTTGACAAGATCCAGCACCCCTTTATGATGAAAACCTAGCCAAAATGGGTACAGAGGGGACTTTCCTCAACATAGTTAAAGCCATCTTCCACAAGCCTACAGAAAGCATCATCCTCAACGGGGAAAAACTGAGAGCCTTCCCTCTAAGATCAGGGACGAGACAAGGATGCCCACTCTCTCCACAGCTGTTCAATATAATACTGGTAGTACTTGCAATAGCGATTAGGCAAGAAAAAGATATTAAGTGCGTTCAGGTAGGAAAGGAAGAAATCAAGCTCTCACTATTCGCAGATGATATGGTACTATACTTAGAGAACCCAATAACCTCCACCAAAAAACTCCTAGAAACAATAGACTCGTATAGTAAAGTTGCAGGCTATAAAATCAATACCCAAAATTCCATGGCTTTCCTATACGCAAACAGTGAGAGAGAAGAAAGCAACATGAAAAAAACAATCCCGTTCACAATTGTGCCCCAGAAAATCCAGTACCTAGGAATCAGCTTAACTAAGGAAGTAAAGGACCTGTACAAAGAAAACTACAAAACGCTACTTCAGGAAATAAAAGAGGACATGAGGAAATGGAAAGATATCCCCTGCTCATGGGTCGGGAGACTTAACATTGTCAAAATGGCAATACTACCGAAAGCATTGTATAAATTCGATGCAATGCCTATAAGGATACCCATGACATTCTTCAAAGAAATGGAGCAAACACTCCTGAAATTTATATGGAACAATAAGCCCCCGCGAATAGCTAAAGCAATTCTTGGGGAAAATAAAATGGGAGGAATCAGCCTCCCTAACTTAAAACTCTACTACAAAGCGGTAATAATTAAAACAGCGTGGTACTGGAACAAAGGCAGAACTGCAGACCAATGGAACAGGGTTGAATACACTGACATCTCCCCTCAATCATATGATCATCTAATCTTTGATAAAGGTGCAAGAAATGTGAAGCGGAGTAAGGAAAGCCTTTTTAACAAATTGTGCTGGCATCACTGGACGGCTACATGCAAAAAAATGGGCTCAGAACTCTGCCTAACACCATGTACAAAAGTAAGATCAAAATGGATTAAAGACCTCAACATCAGACCAGACACCATAAGGTACATTGAAGACAAAGTTGGCAAAACCCTCCATGACATTGAGGCTAATGGTACTTTCAAAGATGCCACGCCACTGGCCGAGCAAGTAAAAACTGAGATAGATAAATGGGACTATCGTAAACTAAGAAGCTTCTGCACCTCCAAAGAAACAATGACCAAAATACAAAGACAGTCTACAGAATGGGAAAGGATATTCACCGAATACACATCTGACAAGGGGTTGATATCAAGGATATACAAAGTACTGGTTGAACTCCACAGGAAGAAAACATCTAACCCCTTCAAAAAATGGGGCAATGAAATGAACAGAAACTTTCTCAAAGAAGAAATCCGAATGGCAAAAAAGCACATGAGAAAATGCTTTACATCATTAATCATCAGTGAGATGCAGATCAAAACCACAATGAGATACCATCTCACACCTCAGAGACTGGCCCACATTCAAAAGAACAAAAGCAACCAATGTTGGCGCGGATGTGGCAAGAAAGGGACACTCCTTCACTGTTGGTGGGAATGCCGACTAGTTCAGCCCTTTTGGAAAACAGTATGGACGTTTCTCAAAAAATTAGAAATTGAGCTCCCATTTGACCCAGCGATACCACTCCTGGGAATACACCCCAAAGAGGCAAAAATGTGTAGTCGAAGTGACATCTGCACTTGTTTGTTCATTGCAGCACTCTTTACAATAGCCAGAAACTGGAAGAAACCTGAGTGCCCAAGAACAGATGACTGGTTAAAGAAACTTTGGTACATCTACACAATGGAGTACTATGTAGCTCTTAGAAAAGATGAAGTCATGAAATTTACATACAAGTGGTACAATATGGAAAGTATCATGCTAAGCGAAATGAGTCAGAAAGAGAGGGATAGACATAGAAAGATTGCATTCATCTGGGGGATATAAAGCAACAAAATATGAGATTAATACCCAAGAATAGCTGAGATCAACACCAGGAGGATTACTCCATAGCTTAGAGGCCAACCGGGTATTCTAGGGGAAAGGGCAGTTCAGATAGAGAAGGGAGCACCAAATAAAGGGTGTTTGGAAGATCCTCCCAGGAGAGGATATGCATGTTGAAAGTAGACTATGGACTGAACATGTTTGCCACTCAATGCCTCTTTTGCAGACCACAAGACCCAAAGGAGAGAGAGAACAAAAGGGAATGCCCTGCCACAGAGGCGGGGTGGGAGGGGGGGTGGGGGGGATATTATCCATGGTGGTGGAAAATGGGCACTGGTGGAGGGATGGGTATTTGATCATTGTATGACCGAAATCCAAGCACAAAGATTTGTAAATCTACAACTGTACCTCATGGTGCTTCACTAATAAAATTTTAAAAAAAATAAAAAATAAATAAAAAAAAATCATGAAAAAAAGTGACATGTACTAGAATGTCATCATCTGACAATACGTTTCACATTGCTAAGCTTATTATCATCACAAATATCCTAAGTATGGAAGAAAACAGCAAAAAATTGAAAAGATATAAATATAAAAAGACATAAATTAAACATTGGAATTTATTTTTAAATAAGCTGAGATTTATTTTTTTTTAATTCCAAAGACATTTATTTTGTAAATGCAAGGCAAAAATTAATGGAAAGTAGTGCAGTACAATGTGTTATTATACTAGCTACCTCTTTCTTTTTTTTTTTCCCTTTATTTTATTTTATTTTTTTTAAAGTTGTAGATTTACAATTTTTTGTGCTTTGGTTTCAATTATACAATGATCAGATACCCATCCCTCCACCAGTGCCCATTTTCCACCACCATGGATAATATCCCTCCCACCCCCATCCCCCCATCCCCCCTGTCTCTGTGGCAGGGCAATCCCCTGTGTTCTCTCTCTCCTTTTGGGTGTTGTGGTCTGCAAAAGAGGCATTGAGTGGCAAACATGTTCAGTCCATAGTCTACTTTCTACATGCATCTCCCCTCCTGGGAGGATCCTCCAAACATCCTTTATTTGGTGCTCCCTTCTCTATCTGAACAGCCCTTTCCTCTAGAATACCCGGCTGGCCTCTAAGTTATGGAGTAATCCTCCTGATGCTGATCTCAGCTATTCTTGGGTATTAAAGCTGAGATTTATTTTTAAGTCCCCCTGTAGTTGGGTATTAGTCAACAATAAATATGGATTTAAAAATATATAAAATTGATATTTTAAAATATCAATTTTATTTTATTGCACAGTAAGCAAATTTTCATTGAAGAATTAAAATGAACTAAAGGAATATTAGGTCAGCATCAGATTAGGATACTGATATTGCATAATTATTAGCCTGGGAAAATTCATATATTCACAATGGCAAATAATTTAAAGAGTTCCATAAAATCCTTTCCTAGCTTGAGTGATATACTTAAAAACTGAAATATGCATGGTGAGATTTAAAGGCTCAAGTTCCCTGGGTTTAACTCCAGCACAAAAAGGAATAAATAAGTAATTAAATTAAAAATCCAAGAAATGTTGTATCCAAAGAAGATTCATGCAGAAAGACTGGAATTATCCTTTCCTGCTTCCCTGTGAATCCATGAGATCCTGCAAGGATTGTGGCATGGTGGCTCATGGGGATGACTAGCAATAAACACTAAGGCAGGCTGTGAGTACCTCATGCTTTTCTCCAACTCGTCTCATTAACTAGAAGAATATCTCTTCCCTGTAAAACTTTGCAAAAGGAAATTTTAACTAGTGCATACATGAAATCAGGAAGATAAAAACATCATAGTAGGGTAATGATTCATTCAGAAAGCAAACTTCTTTTATCAGCAAATGTTGGGTCTAAGGAACATTATTTGATGATTTGTGGGAAGAGAATAGCAAAGACTAGCCTAAAAAAGGCAGAGAATCAGAGTCTTAAAATAGCGAAGTCTTTATGTGGAGCAGGTATATAAGACTAGTAGGAATCAATGTGTCCGGACACAGGTTCAGTTCTACTGATCAAGGAACATTGTAATTCAGCAGACTTACCAAATGAATTTTAATGTTGTTCTCTGATCCTTAGTTTTCCTCATCTGTAAAAGTGAGATAATGAATGTTTCTGTATCATTACAATGAAGGCACTTATACCACCCAGAGCCATAACAAATAAGCACCTCTATATTTGACTATATGATGTTATAAATATAAGTCAATAAAGTTAGTATAAAGGAAATTTACATCAGCATTTAACGGGTTATATGTGGGCCGAAATGATAGCACAGCAGTTAAGGTGAGGTGCTTGCCTTGCACTCTGTCTACCTGGGTTCAATCCCCAGCACCTAGGTATGATTTCCCCTCCAGGAGGGATCCCCAAGCACAGAGCCAGAAGTAAGCCCTGAGCATTACCATGTGACTTCAAAACAAGATGAAACAAAAAAGCCAATTTGATATAGTTCTATTTATTTTTGTTCTCTTGCCTTTGCCAATGGAACCATAAAATTGAAAAAAAAGCAATTTAAAGATCTAACATTGAATCCAGAAATATATTTCAAGAATGCCATAATAAAGTGGAATGTGATCAACTGTAAAGCTCATGCTTCACGTGTGAGGACCTGGATTCGACTCCCAGCTTTGAAAGGAAAAGAAAAAGCAGTACAAAACCATAAGCTCATACCCAAAACACAGTAGTAATAATACAAATAGAAGCTAACCTTTATTTAACACTTCCATGTGCCAGTCATTATTCAAAGCATTAAATAGATAAAAGAAAGGTATATTTAATTCATTAAATTGTCATAACAACCCTCTGAGAGAGATATTGTCCGTATTTTATAGTTGAATTAATCCACACGATAAAGTTAGTTTATCTTTATCGAAAGTAGTAAATAGTAAAGCTAGTACAGAACTCTGGAATTCAAGATATGGTTCAAGGAAATTAAAAAAGGCAATTCTAACTACATAACTGTAAATTGTACTGCTATAGCAGAAAAGAATGAAAGTGAATAACTAAATAAATCAGAAAGCTGTTCATGGTGATGGATCACAAGAGGAAAGTGGACTCCTTTAAATCCTATTTTGTTTCTTACTTCCCTGTCAAAGAGAATTATATTCAGGCTGAAAGTGATTTTAAAAAAACTTACTAAGAAATAACTGAAGTCTGAGATGGTTTAGAAGAATGTGAAAAAATACACACCCCCAAGAAACATTAGTATTCTAGTGTTTTAAAATGTTGTCTCCTATATTGTATGAATTAAATCCAGTAATATATACAACAGATGAACTTATGCTAATAATCTTTGAGAAATCATATGCAATGAATAAAATTGTGGAAGATTTTTGGAAATTCACCCTTTTTTCATGTTTTTAAGATGAGAAAGGAGAATCCACTACGTAATACCAGCAAAATATCTCTATTCTACTTTTACCTCCTTTATAATTTATTCTCTTCACACAGCAATTAGATTCAGGAAAATGATCATTAGACCATAAAATCTTGATGCTTCTTCCTTCAACCCCCCTTTCACTAAGAAGTTTATGCTCTCTTTACCACTGCTGCTACAATATTGATTTGCTCTCCTATGCTTTCACTTATATACTTTTGTCACATTAATCTTCCTTCTATTACTTAAAAACAACAAGATTGCTTCTGCCCTCAGGCCTCTCTGTTGCTATTATCTTTGCCTGTATTATTCTTTTATATATATGTAGGCTATAATTCAAGCCATCAAGCTCTCAGCTAAAACTGATAAAGAACTTTACTGACATATCTAGTATTACTGTCTTTTTTCAATGACTTTATATACCATCTCCTTATTTTATTTTCTTCAAAGCATTGACAATTATTTTAAAACATCTTACCTAATGTTTGCTTTCTAACTGCCTCATAGTTATAAAAGCTCCACATTAACAAAGACCTGTCTGTCCTGCTCAATGTTTTAACACCAAGCTTAGAACAGTTTCTGACACAGCAAGAATTAAACATTTGTTGAATAAACAATTGACTACTTAATTTATAGATAATATTTTTAAATTAGCTATTGATTTTTTTCCATGAAAAGCTACAATTTTTAATGATGACTATCTTAAACAACATTCATTTTATTCTCTGATATGGGCAATATTCTTTAAAATCAGAGATGTGGGGAGGCGAGCAATAGCACAGCAGGTAGGGCGTTTGCCTTGCATGCGGCCTACCTGGGTTCGATCCCAGGCATCCCATATGGTCCCCCAAGCACCGACAGGAATAATTCCTGAGTTCAGAGCCAGGAATAACCCCGGAGCATCGCTGGATGTGACCCAAAAAGAAAAAAATCAGAGAGACAGTAAAAGACAGAAAAAAAATATTGAATTAGAGCCAGGGAGATAGCTCAAAGGTCTAGTATGCAAGTCTTTCATGTTGGTCATAGGCCCCTGAACACAGCTGGGAGTGACACAAACCCCAAGCTGGAATGTCTCTGAACACCACTAGACTTGACCTCACTATGGCCTAAAGAACAAGAATAAAAAAGAACTGTTGCAGTAGAATGATCCCAAAAGAAAATGTATTTATTATTTCCTTTTTTCCCTTTGTGTGTGGTTTCAAAAAGAAGAAATTTGATTTCACCCATCACTCCCAGTGCTAATCACCTCTTCCCTAGTACTATGGACCAAGGAAGTCCTGCAGCCCAGCCCCAGCCCCAACCTAAAACCACGTGGATACCGAGCATCCCTGTGACAAGTGTACTCCTTCAACTCCACTAACACTAAGGGCTAATGGGTTTTGATACCTGTTCTTGAATATCTCCAAGATAAAACTGGCATGTAAATGGAGTAACTAGATATCCCCTATATAACTACTGAAATAGCATTTCAAGGGCTATTGTGAGACTGACAGTTTATAGAGACCTCCTTACTGAAAAATAACAAAGAAGATAAGATCTCAAATCATTGGGAATCTAAAGACATTTTACAAGGTATTAAACTTATCCCTAAAACATATACAGTATTGTAAACCAGTTTTACCCCATTAAGGAAGAACAAATGGGTTTTAGTTAATAGTAAGTTTGATGTGCAATAAGATTTAAATGATTAACAAAAGTATTTAATTTTATTCTAAACTGTATTAGTAAAATAAGGCTGATGAAAATATAGACTTTTTGTACTGTTTGTAGCATAATGTGTGTATACACAGTATTCTAGCTACTACCCTTAAAGAAGTATATGAACAGGGTTGGAGAGATAACTCAATGGGCTCAAATTTTGCATGCAGGAGGGACAAGTTCAATCCCCAGCATTGTAAGTTTTCTGAGCATCACTGAGAATTACTCCTGAATATAGTCAGCAAGAGTCCCAAAACACAGCCCAATGGAGCCCAAACCCCAACAAAAACATATTAAGAGACACTTGATAAGGGTGATAAATAAACATTAAAGAGGTTCTTATACTCAACTATTGATTGAAAGTGAAAATTCTGGTGGAGAAACCTTATCAAATAATAATTTTTCCAAATATCTGAGAGACCTTAAGGGGACAAAAAGGACAAATAATTCTATTTGAGTATACATCATAAATACATGATAAAAATTATAAAAATACATTTCATTAAATATCAAAAAATGGGGTGACGAAATGAACAAAGACTTTCTCAAAGAAGAAATCCAAATGGATAAAAGGCACATGAGAAAATGCTCTACATCATTAATCATCAGGAAGATGAAGATCAAAACAACAATGAGATATCATTTCACACCACAGAGACTGGTCCACATCCAAAAGAACAAAAGCAACCGGTGTTGGTGCGCATATGGCGAGAAAGGGACCCTCCTTCATTGCTGGTGGGAATGCCGAATGGTTCGGCCCTTTTGAAAAACAGTATGGACGATTCTCAAAAAATTAGAAATTGAGCTCCCATTTGACCCAGCAATGCCACTCCTGGGAATATATCCCAGAGAGGCAAAAAAGTATAGTCAGAGTGACGTCTGCACTTGTTTGTTCATTGCAGCACTGTTTACAATAGTTAGAATCTGAAAAAATCCTGAGTGCCCAAGAACAGATGACTGGTTAAAGAACCTTTGGTACATCTACACAATGGAGTACTATGTAGCTGTTAGGAAAGATGAAGTCATAAAATTTACATACAAGTGGTACTACATGGAAAGTATCATGCTAAGCAAAATGAGTCAGAAAGAGAGGGACAGACACAGAAAGATTGCATTCATCTGGGGAACATAAAGTATCATTAAATATCAAAAAGCACCTTTCAACTAGTAAAAGCAGGTTAAAGAAGAAATGGGTTGCCGTAAGTGATAAAGAATGTCTTATCACAGAATCTTGCAAAGCAGAACCTTCTAATTAACTGACAGACATGCCATAGAGTGCATATAATAGAAGGCTGAATTCTTCTAGCTTTTCCTACTCAAGGAACAATGAAAATTAAATGATTTTGAGAAATAAAATATGCTCCCAAATCTTCTATGTGAATGATACACCAAATATATCTAAGAGAAGTGAGAATCTGATAATCACCCTAATTTGGAATATTATAGAATTTGTTCTCTTCAAGTTTATTAAACAACTTACCTTTTTATATTTTTAATCTGAAAAATACACTAAAACACACTTCTCACTTAAACATATAAATATTTATGTATCTTAATTGCACAAATGAATATAACAACCTTAGGAAAAATGCAACAGAACGATGTCTCATTAATTCCAAAGGTAGACTACAGTTAGATTTGGAAATAAGGACTATAAAAGGATGAATTCAATCCTACCACAGCTGAAACAATATTTGTCAGATAAATTTCTGGTTACAAATTGCAAAAATGCCTTTGTGCTTATGACAACATCTTTTAAACTTGTGTCCTAAAAATGGCAATGCTGAAATTCAATCAATTGTGAGCATCGCAGTGGTCTGGTATATTTACTACCATAAGAACAAAATTTGAACAAAATTGTTTTCTACCAGTCATCTATTTGATAAGGATGACAAAGTACCCACAATTTCTGTAAACACTGCAAACCTCCAAAGGAAAAAATGAACAGAGATCCATCAAAGTAGTAAAGAAAGAAGATAAGAAGAGATTATAAAATGGGTTATCAGTTCTATGCTCCATGATTTTATATCTGTTAACTCTTTCCTAGAAGAACTTGCACTCACCTTCACATCACCTGGGACACTTTAGGAAAGGAACAATGAAATTCCCACTCAGACCAATAGACAGAATTGGAGGGTAGGACTCTAAGAGGTTATGATTATACCTCCAGTCAAAAGTAAAAATAAGGAGCACCATTGGTCAATTACCGTCATAGACCTATCTGCCTTGCACTGAATGCAGTATTGTTACCAATGGTCAAATAGTGGGTCAGCAAAGAACATGGCT
The DNA here is from genome assembly GCF_029834395.1 of Sorex fumeus. Classification (NCBI taxonomy): domain Eukaryota; kingdom Metazoa; phylum Chordata; class Mammalia; order Eulipotyphla; family Soricidae; genus Sorex; species Sorex fumeus. The sequence goes on from NW_026606115.1 coordinate 11,041,257, forward strand.
TACATGCAGCTAACCAAGGTTTGATTCCTCACACTGATATAGTCCCTTGAACATGACTAAGAGTGTCTCCTGAACACAGAGGGTTTCTAGTGCAGTTCATGAAAAGTCTTTTTGTTGTCGTTGTTCTTTGCCATGCCCTGTGGTACTCCTGGGATACTCTCTCTGTGATGCTTAAGGTCGCTCTATAGTGCTCAGGCGACCATGACTAGGTTCAGGGCTTCTGTATGTAAAGCAGGGATTCTAACTTTCTTAGTCCTTTTCCTGACCCTTCCTGTGTATATGTATGCTTCTGGGGATCAAACCTAGGGCTTCATTATAGGAATTATGGGCTCTAACACTGAGCCACATTCCCCATTTTCCTGAAAAATCTTTTTCAAGTTCCCTGTTGGTGCTGCTTGTGAACACTCTCCCACCGAGACCCCATTTAGTAGCACAGATATCAGAGATATTAGACAGGGCTCCTGAAACCGCTGAATGGAGTATTTGGATGGAAACTTCTAGAAAAGCAGGTGCCATGGGGCCAAGTTAATCTTGCAATTTATTGTTACATTAGTTCTCAGTGTTCCTGCACAGGGACGGGTGTTGATGGGAATCATATGGTGATGAGGATGGTGAGAGGAGTCTGCCTCGGAACCCCCCCCAAAATCTGTCACCCCCTCAGATTATTAAGTAACTGTTTGAATCTCCTGCCTCCGAGCCTGGCTGTCCTCACTGGGGCCCCTTGGAGGAGGGTGGGTTGAGTTTCCCTCCCCACCCAGAGCAGAGCCCCGAGAGCTGAAGACCTCTAGTTTCAGCCACAGCCGTGCTTAAGACCACTTTCCACACATTCGGACAAGCCTCAGGGATAAAGGAACTGGCAGGTGAGCCCCAGTGTGCAGGACCCGGGGCGTAGATATCCAAGCCTGCTCAGATTGGGACTGGGCCTCCTCCACCCAGATCCCCCATCTTCCAGAATGTAGGCATTACACCCACCAACTGCCCCCGGCACCGTGTAATCCCATCAAAGGCCAAGACCCAGAGACTATAAAACCCTGCTCCCAGAAACATGTGACCGTGAATGCTAGATAATAGACATTACTAGATAATAGACATCTTATTATCTAGTTCTTACTCTAGAGAACCTGGCAGGCTACCAAAAGTATCCTACCCACATGGCAGAGTCTGGCAAACTCCCTGTGACATATTCAGTATGCCAAAAACTAGTAACAATGATGGGTGTCATTCTTCTGACCCTGAAAGAGCCTCGAATGTGGCACTTTTTAAAATCTCAGGGCTAGGACGAAGGAGACATTACTGGGGCCTGCTAGAGGCAATCATCAATGAACAGCAAGATGACAGTGATACAGTGATAACTCCCACAAAAAAATAAATAAAGCTAAAATAATCACCCTCACTTTTAAAGGCAAAGTATCATGCTTAAAGTATTTTTGTAACTTGCCCAATATTCACAGTTAGAAAATGAACTTAAATCTGTCTGACTCCAAAGAACATGACCTTTTCACTACAACACACAATAATGCCAGAGTTTAGGAATATTTAGCAGGCATGATATTTAGTGACCTTTAGTGACTTTCAGCCATTTTCAGCATATGAAACTTTTGTAAGATAGGAAAAGTGGTCAGTGTTTTTATGATGTGCAAATGGCCTGAGTGGTAACCAGTTAAAAGTCACCTTTTTAGGAGTGAATATTCTCTCTAAAAGACACCAAAAAACTTAATCAGATCCTGTTTCTCGCAAGACATAGCATCTATTCTGCTTATGAGAAAACAGCAGTTGTTACATGTCAACATCAATCACTGTTCTATCTTTGATCAATTCCCTTCTTTGATCATGTTCCTCTTACATATCCCTATACAATGCCGGGTAGTTTAGTATGTTTCTGAAAAGAGAGTTAATGTGTAACAGATGCTGAACACCTCAAAAGGTGAGAACAATGAGGTCTGAGAGACATTGGAGCCTAAGATCAATTGGTGCCAAGAAAATTTAAGATAGAGAACCAAGTGCCCAGTGGATGACTTCCAATTTCATTAAACACTCATCATATGATATTTGCATAGCAAAATCACACAATGACAATTTACAATCTCCATGGCCAACTCCACATATGATGAAATATGATTAAAATGTGAGTGGTGCTTTGACTCTAGGAAATCATCACCTCTAAAGCTTCTTGCTTCTGCATATTCTTCTTCTAAATTTATATTGTTTCTATACCTATATAACCTAGAAATGTGCATGAAAAAACTAACTACTCTTTAAGGTATGCCACATTCTGACTGACTCTAAGTGTTCACTTTTAAAAACCCACTGACTGTTTTGTTTTTTTGTTTTTGTTTTTTTTCTGCTTTTTGAGTCACACCTGATGATGCACAGGGGTTACTCCTGATTTTGCACTCAGAAATTACTCCTGGCGGTGCTCAAGGGACCATATGGGATGTTTGGAATCAAACCTGGGTCCACCGCGTGTAAGGCAAATGCCTTACCCACTGTGCTATTGCTCGAGCCCCCAAACCCACTTGCTTTTACTTAAAAAATATTTCTATTCCTTATTTTGAATGGGCTGGAGCGATAACACAGCAGGTAGGGCGTTTACCTTGCACGCAGCCAATATGGCCGACCTGAGTTCGATTCCTCCGCCCCTCTCAGAGAGCCCAGCAAGCTACCGAGAGTATCTCACCCACACGGCAAAGCCTGGCAAGCTACCCGTGGCATATTTATATGCCAAACACAGTAACAAGTCTCACAATGTTACTGGACCCACTCGAGCAAATCGATGAACAACGGGAGGACAGTGACAGTGATTTTGAATAATCCAGCACTCTGATTCTCAAGTGTATTCTATTCTCTAATTCACTATATTCCATACTTTCTCTGAGTCAAGCTTGAATCTGTTCTCCAGACCAGAGTCTAATTAATGACTTAAGCCCTGATTGTGCTCCCCTTCTTTTATTTTGATTGTACTCCCCTGGACTCTTCTTACTTTTCCAGACATTGTTCATTATCTCACTCAAACTCTACAGGCCATATAGAATAAATACATTTTGCTTTCTCAGAATATTCCAGGCTCTTTCAACTTTCTTTGTACATTGTTTTCTCTGACTTTTTTGTCTTTACCTGAAGCTCAACTTTTTAAATCAAGATTAAATCAAGACTAAATTTTCCAGAAAGCCTTTCTTGCCTCTCTGATGAATAACTGCCTTGCTTCTTTAATTCTATAGTAACTTGAAGACATGTTGATCACATTTTTGCCCACATTCTATTTTAGACTGCATTTTTTATTTGTCTCTTTCCATGTTATACAGCAATTTCTCCAAATCAAGAATTTTGGCTTGTTCTCATATTGTAACTTGTGCTCACACTGAATATCTGAAATTCATACTATATTTAGTAAAATATAGTAAAATAACTTAGCAGAACAATTTCACAATAAATCAAGGGACATTCCATTTAGCCAAGAACCTTTATTTTTACTTTGTTAAAATAAGAGTCATATTTTCTTAATAGCCATGCATATCTTCCAATTTATCCTCTTTTAGCACTGTTTGGTGCATTTAGTAAGAAATTGCCTAATCTCTTTAATGTCAGCTTTCATATCTTCTAGGCTCTGTGCAATTTAGAAGCAGAGATCTTGACAGCTACAGCTTTAGTCAATCTCTCCACTGAGAGAGACAGATGTACTTACTTATTTACAATGAACAATTGTTTGTTTTTGCTGATGCAGGTGCCCTCTGTTCCATGACAGCATTTGGCTTCACTTGTTTTGCTTCCAACTGTTCTCCTAGCTCCTCTTGCCTCTTGATACAGAGCCAAAAACAGAGAATAAAAGAAATAAGATATATCCATCATTTTTTGTTTTCTAGTTTGAAACCCTGCAACTGCCTTATTTCTTTTTTTAGACTTTTACTCATTTAGTTTTATAACTTCGATTTTTTGTGTGCCATTCCTGGCATGGGACAACACTGAAAGGTCTCATGCTGGCCTAGGAATGGCCCTCGGGGTTTTGCACATCCACGTGTCCTCACATCCTTGACCATAGGTAGTCCTAAACTTAAGTTTTACTGTCAAATAAATCAGAGTTAGAGGACAAGAAGTAGCTAAGGCAGCTGTTGACTGTAAAGTCAGGACACAGACCAGTTTTGAAAGTCCTTTCCCAGTAAGAAACAATTCTCAGAGACAGCTTAAGAAGTCCCCTCCCTGAGGAGAGCTGGCCGTGTAACCCTGCAGCTGTCACTGAACCTTAGCAAATCTTTGCTGCCCTGGGAGACCCCATCCGAGATCATGGCAGGTGCCTATGGAACTCTTCTGATTTTTGAGGGACTGGTGTAGCGCCCAACCTACAAAACCTTAAAAACTGCAGTAATCTGGGACTGGAGTATGGGTGTGCCATTTCACTACCCTCTAATGACCCTACCATAAGCTTCTCGTATTTCAATCAGAAGAAACTTATGTAATTTTTAAGTAAAACTGTGGAGTGACAGTGGAGAGACAGAGTAAGATGGCTTGGGATCTTTCTAGCCCAAGCCGTGACCTTGAATAAGCGACTTAACCTCTTGATGTTTTGGTTTCTTTATCTGTAAAATTAGAAGTTTGTGCACTATGATACCCCAAAGTCGCTTTTTCATCTTAAGTTATCTGTGAAAACACAAGAATATATATAAGATGGTTGTATCATAGTAAAGAATCAGCATTTTAAGATTCACATTTTAGCTGCAAAAGCTGTAAATCTTTTCTTACTATCCATTCTCCTATTTTTCTGGTTATTTGAAACATGTAATTTGAATTCAAGTGTTATTTTCTCAATCTGCCAAAAGTTGCTGCTGGAGCACTGTAGCACTGTCCTCCCGTTGTTCATCAATTTGCTCGAGCAGACACCAACATCTCACAACAAATTGTGAGACTTGTTGTTATTGTTTTTGTCATATCGAATACATCACAGGTAGCTTGCCAGGCTTTTGCCATGTGGGCGAGAAACTCTTGGTAGCTTGACAGGCTCTCTGAGAGCATATAGCCCTAAAAGGTCCAGAATGGTTCCTGAAGACCCTAATTTATTTTATTGGTGCCATTGTACTGATCATTTGAGACAGGCAACTGTCATCATTCACCTCCTCCTCTACGAACTCCACTCCCCAGACTCATAACTCACCTCATTTTTTTGTGAGCATTAGTAAACTGAATCATGAAAAAGGGTGAAGAATTAGTACTGTTTTTATAAAATCCACTATGTACAAAACTAAATGATTAAAGGTTGCAAGAGGCAATGAATCTCAAGGAATTTATTACCACTGAGGATTAGTGGGTCAGAAACTAATTAGACATGGAAATAAAACCTGGAAAACTTAATGAAAGAAAATGGATAGTCAAGTCTGACAATTGTCATAGAGACAGTCAATAACCTGCGGTTATCAAATTTCAACTGACATTACCACTTACCAGTCTGATAAAGCTCTCAGGCAATCATTTGGACCTAAGAGTAGTTCCAAAATCAAAAGCACAGAAGATATATTGGAAAACATATGTGACATTTCAGCCATCAAAGATATATTGATTCCAATTTAATCAGAAACTTGAAGCTAAGAAAAGAGTCATTCCAGAGCAGACACAGGAAGTAGCTAAGTGAAGCCATATGACTAGTCTGGGGAATTTAAAGTAACCAGCAGTTTGCTTTAGAAAGATGACTATCCAACTGGTTTCCAATTTGGAAGACTGTGGTACCACATTGACTGAAATCAGTCTCATCATACAAAGTCATATTGTCTTTTTATTCTATAATTTAGAATAATTTAAAAAGACAATATGACTGTTCATCCTTCAATAAGTGATCTCATCAAAATCAAAAGAGGTACACTGATGTCAAAGGATAGATTCCTCTCAAAGTCTGCCCATTTTATGGGGAGATTTACCTTTATAATAGTTTGCTATAGTGAAAGTAGCTAGATAAACATCAAAGGACAGGCAAGACAGATCTGAATTGAAAGGCCTGGATCTAAAAGTTATAACACCTGTTTAGGGATAGCAATTACTTGTCAAAAAATCACCCACTTCCTAGTCTGGGGTTTATGGAATACATTGCTAGCTAATCTCAACACTTTTTCCCCCAAGAGCCTAGAAATCATTTCAACACAAAACTTTTGACAGTCACTATTAATTGAAAGACATGAGATTTAAGTATATTTTCCACATATTTTGCAAATAATTGTTAAAGCAACTGTATCCCCAACCTTCATGAGACATCAGAGATCACCCTGTGCTTTTCTAAGAACTTCAGCACTTGACACATCTCTACAGTCTACAAATGCTACCTGGGACCCTGGGAATAAAATCATTTTACTCATGTAACCCTATAACACAGATTTATAGTGATTGACAGGGCCTGACCAACTATGCTTCTGCCTTGCATTTTGTGATTAACCCCTCGTGACCAGTAACAGTGACCTTAAGGTAATATAACACGCAGCCAGTACCCCTGCCCTGCTCACCTTGTCACAGTGGATAGAGTCTTAGTTTTTAAATCTGTGGGACCATTTTCCATGTTTCTAAAATGATCCAATTTCCTGGGGAAATAGTTCTTGAAAGTGTTATTACCTTCTTGGTTATTCTTCAGGTAAAATAGTTCCAGAGGCTGGTTTTAGTGACAATTTTGCAATTGAATGTATTAATCAGAAGATTTTCCCACCTTTAAAAGATTTTTTTCCTGCCAAATAAGACTTCTGCCTTTGGAGACTGACTTCTGGTCATCTTAACTGATATTGAACTGATATACAAGAAATGTATACATACTGGAGTGTACCCCTTTCTTGTTTGAGGATTATCAAACAAATGTAAGTAGCTTGCTTAATAGAGCAGTGATTTAGGCCATTTTGAAAGTTTGTGCTGAAGATATTCCCTTTGTGATAAAGAAGATTATGCTTTCCTTTTTAAAAAACTTTTTAATTGGTTGAAGTACTGTGATTTACAACATGTTGTTGAGAGCTTCTCATATACTATATTTTCTAATAAGTTGAAATCACAAGGAGTATTTGTTTCCCAACTTTAATTTATATGGAGCTTTGTAACAGTTAAACCAGAAGCAGATGAACTTTCAGAGATATAGCATATTTTGATGTAGCGGAATAATGATTATGAGTTTTAGTATTTGAAAGTATATTTTAATGGAAAGTAATTTATTAATAAGTACATCTGTAAGCAGTTTTACATCATTAGAAAAATCAACCTCATTCAATCAGATACCTGCCTGGCGCCAGGGCCCCTTTCCTTTCCTGCGCAGCTAACTAGATCCCCTGAGAACAGCCGGTTTTCACCCTTGCTCTGCGCGAGATGGGAATTGAGGCATGCCACACGGAAACAAAGCTGAACTGCTCTGGGCACTCACTCCTCATTCAAACAGGTACTCACTCAGTGCCAGGACCCCTTTCCGGGCCTGTGCAGCTAATTAGATCCCCTGAGAACAACCGGTTTTTACACTTGGTCTGCGTGGGACAGGAATTGAGGCACACCACGCAGAAATATTGCTGGAAAATTCCAAAGCTGGTCAATGCAGCCATTTAGATTCAAGGAGCCTGAAAGGTGCCAGCTAAAAGAGACTCTAACAAAAACAGTCGTAGACATATCACAGTTAGAATCATGGATGCCACGGATAGAGACAAAGAACTGCAAGCAGCAAGGTCAAAGAAGTTAATCACATACAAAGTAGCACCCCTGAGATTCACAGAAGACCTATCAGAAGAAACCCTCCAAGCCAGAAGGCAATGGTGAGATATAGTGAAAAAACTCACTGAAATGAACGCTTCACCAAGAATACTCCATCTGGCTAAAATCTCACTCAAACTCGAAGGAATAGTACACTATTTTCTGGATAAACAGCAGCTCAGGAACTTCATAGACTCAAAACCAAACCTAAAATAAGGTCTAAAGGGGCTACTATAATACAAGACAAACACAACAAGCACAACAAACCCTTACCGAAAGATGACCAAAAAAACCCATAACAATAATCTCTCTCAACATCAATGTTCTAAATTCACCAATTAAGAGAAACAGAGTGGTAAAACGGATTCAGAGACAGAACCCAACTTTCTGCTGCCTACAAGAAACTCATCTGAACAGTCAGAACAAACACAGATTCAAAGTTAAAGGATGGAAAATAATTTGGCAAGCAAACAGATCCCTCAAAAAAGCTGCAGTGGCCATACTAGTATCCGACACCATAAATCTCAGGTTGAAAAATATTAGAAAGCCATTTTCTATTAATCAAGGAATACGTACAACAAGAAGAAATCACACTCTTAAATGTATATGCACCTAATGAGGGAACAGCTAAATATTTAAAACAACTGATAAGAGATTTTAAGGAGGACATTGCTAGCAACACAATAGTAGTTGGAGACTTCAACATCACCTTATCACCTCTGGATAGATCAACAAGAACAAAACTCTGCAAGGAAACATTGGCTTTGAAGGAAGAAATAGAATAGATGGGGCTTATAGACCTATATAAGGATTTACACTCAAATAAGAGAGAATACACATCCTTCTCTAGTGTACACAGAACATTTTCCAAAATAGACCATGTGCTAGGACACAAAACATACCTCAATAGAATCAGGAAGATAAAAATAATATCAACAAACTTTTCAGACCACAATGCACTGAGAATAAAAGTGAATCACACACAGACACGGAGAACTAAATCAAACACTTGGAAATTAAACAACTCAATGTTGAGCAATGAGTGCATCAGGAAGGAAGTCAAGGACGAAATCAAAAGATACCTGGAAACATGGGGCTGGAGCGATAGCACAGCGGGTAGGGCATTTGCCTTGCACGCAGCCAACATGGCCAACACGGGTTCAATTCCCAGCATCCCACCCATATGGTCCCCCAAGCACCGCCAGGAGGAATTCTGAGTGCATGAGCCAGGAGTAAGCCGTGAGCATTGCCGAGTGTGACCCAAAAAGCAAAAAAAAAAGATACCTGGAAACAAATGAGAATGAAGACACGAGCTACCAGACGCTATGGGATGCAGCTAAAGCCATATTAAGGGGAAAATTTATAGCTCTGCAAGCATTTCTCAAGAAGAAAGAAAGGATTCACATAAACAACTTGACTTCACATCTCAAGATCTAAGAAAAGGATCAACAAAAGTAGCCCTAATCAAGCAGAAGGAAAGAGATCATAAAACTTAGAGCAGAAATCAACGATGTGGAAACAAAAAAAATCTGAAATATCAATGAAACCAAGACCTTGGTTCTTCGAGAAAATAAATAAGATAGATAAACCATTATCAAGACTCACAAAGAAAGAGAGAAAAGCCTAATAAACAGAATCAGAATTGAGGAGTGGGATATCAAAACAGAAACCAAAGAGATTCAAAAGATCATCAGAGAATACTTTGAAAGTCTGTATGCCATGAAACAAGAGAACCTAGAAAAAAAGGATAAATTCCTGGATTCCTATATTCTCCAAAGACTGAATCATGAAGATCTAGAGTAGCTGAATAGACCTATTAACTGAAAGAAATTGAAACTGTAATCAAAACTCTTCCGAAAAACAAAAGCCCAGTTTCATATGGATTCACTAGCGAATTTTTCCAAACATTTAAAGAGGACCTATTGTCAGTTCTTCTCAAGCTTTTCCAGGAAATTGAAGAAACAGAAACTCTCCCAAACAGTTTCTATGAAGTCCATGTCTCTAAAATACCAAAAGAAAACAAAGACACCACAAGAAAAAAAACTACAGGTCAATATCCATGAAGAACATGGATGTGAAGATTCTCAAAAAATACTAGAAATAGAATTCAACAACTCATCAAAAAGATCATACACCATGAACAAGTGGGATTCCTCCCGGGGATGCAAAGATGGTTTAACATTAGGAAATCAATCAACATAATCCATACTATCAACAAAAGAAAAGATAAAAACCATATGATCATATCAATAGATGCAGAGAAAGCATTTGACTAGATCCAGCACCCCTTTATGATGAAAACCCTCGCCAAAATGGGTATAGAGGAGACTTTCCTCAATATAGTTAAATCCATCTACCAAAAGCCTACAGCAAGCATCATCCTCAATGGGAAAAACTGAGAGCCTTCCCTCTAAGATCAGGGAGAGACAAGGATGCAGACTCTCTTCACTGCTGTTCAATTTAGTACTGGAAGTACTTGCAATAGCGGTTAGGCAAGAAAAAGATATTAAGGGCATTCAGGTAGGAAAGGAAGAAATCAAGTTCTCACTATTCGCAGATGATATGATACTATACTTAGAGAACCTTTAAAAAGTCTACCAAGAAACTCCTGGAAACAATAGTCTTGTATAGTAAAGTTGCAGGATATAAAATCAATAATCAAAGTCCATGTTTTGCCTATATGCAAATAGTGAGAGAGAAGAAAATGACATAAAAAAAATCCATTCACAATTGTGTCTCAGAAAATCAAGTACCTAGGAAACAGCTTAAATAAGGAAGTAAAGTACTTATACAAAGTAAACTGCAAAACACTACTTCAGGAAATAAAAGAGGACACGAGAAAATGGAAAGGTATCCCCTGCTTATGGATCGGGAGAATTAACATTGTCAAAATGACAATACTTCCCAAAGCATTGCACAAATTTAATGTGATCCCTATAACAATACCCATGACATTCTTCAAAAACTCCTGAAATTCATATGGAACAATAAGCCCCCACGAATAGCTAAAGCAATTCTTGGGGGGAAATGGGAGAAATCAACCTCCCTAACTTCAAACTCTACTACAAAGCAGTGATAATTAAAACAGCATGGTACTGGAACAACGGCAGAGCTTCAGACCAATGAAACAGGGTTGAATATACTGACATCTCACCCCAAACATAAGATAATCTAACCTTTGATAAGGGAGGAAGAAATGTGAAGTGGACCAAAGAAAGCCTCATTAACAAATTGTGCCGGCAAAACTGGACAGCTACATGCAAAAAAAGTGGGCTCAGATCTCTGCCTAACACCATGTACAACCACCTCCGGCTCAGATATACAATTGGAGGCATGGCCTCTCTGGTTCCTGATCGAACTGCTTAACGGCCATGATCCCAGAGACTCAATTTAACCAGTTGAACAATAACTTACATCCTTTGGACCAATTATCCCAGAGACTCAGAAACAAATCTCAAAACAACAGCTTTTGGCAGAAATGCGTCCAGTCCCTGCAATAGGTTACTGGTGCTGGGCCACCTCAGGTGGGAATAGGTTTTTTCCTTTGCCTGTTCCCCCTGGTGGCCTGGTTGCAGTCATCCTCCTGAGCCACTGGACAGTCAAGTTTGGGCCCACAGTGATGAGCCATGTGCGGCATCATGGGATGAGGATGGAGCCGACCCTTTCCTCCCCACACCAACAAGATACAAAGTTACTGCCCACAAACGGCCTCTCTGGCTCCTGATCAAGTCATTTAATGACCATGATCCCAGAGACTAAGACATAAATCTCGAAACCCAGCGCCTTTTGGCAGGAATCGTCTGGTCCCTACAGGTTTCCAGCACCGGAACAACTGACGTGGGAATAGGCTTTGTGCCTTGGCCTGTTGTCACCCACGAGCGGCCTTTCTGGCTCCTGATCAAGATGCATAACGGCCATGATCTCAGATACTCAGAAACAAATCTCAGAACCCAGTGGCTTTGGGCAGAAATGTATCTGGACCCCGCTGTAGTCCCCAGGCCACCCAGGGGGAAATGGTGTTGTCCCTCTGCCTGCTCCACCAAGTTTGTTCTGTGGCAGACATCCTCCAGATGCCATTGGGCAGTCAGGTTTGGCCCCTCAGAAATGAGACACGTGCGGCCTCATGGGATGGGGGTGGAGGAGGCCATTTCTCCCCGTCCCAATGAGACCCCTAGTCGCCGTCCATGAATGGTCTTTCTGGTTCCTGATCAAGCTGCTTAACAGCCATGATCCCAGAGACCCAGGAACTAATCTCAGAACCCAGCAGGTTTTGGCAGAAATACCTCCAGATTTAAGTGTTAAAATTTTGGAATTTCAAAATCGCGCAGCCACTACTGCAGCCACACGACATTATATGTTATTCATAACCAGTAATAGAAAACAAATTGTCTACTGTTGCCTTTTCAGCAGATCTGAGTGTTGAGGTAAAATCCCAAATAATAATGGTCAGTCTGGTGTCAAACTATTGAATGTAATCAAAGTAGAGAGAGAATAATGTGGAAAGTATCTTCCCCACAGGTAGGGGGAGGGATGGGATAGGGGTATAATGGGGTTTTGGGTGGTGGAGAATGGACACTGGTGAAGGTACGGGTGTTTCGTTGTATGACCTATACTTAAACCTGAAAACTTTGTAACTACTCACACAGTGATTCAAAAATAAAATTAGAAAAAAAAAGTAAGGTTGTGTTCATGCCCTATACAATCAGGTAATCAGTTACTGAATAAATAGCAGTACTCCAACATAAAAATAGATTAAAGACCTCAACATCAGACAAGAATCCAAAAGTTACATTGAAGACAAGGTTGGCAAAACCGTCCATGACATTGAAGCAAAAGGTATCTTAAAGGATGTCACGCCACTGGCCAAGCAAGTGAAAACAGAAATAGACAAATGTGATTATCTTAAACTAAGAAGATTCTGCACCTCAAAAGAAAAAGTACCAAAATACAAAGACAATCTACAGAGTAGGAAAGGATATTTGCCCAATACCTATCCAACAAGGGGTTGATATCAAGGATATACAAAGTACTGGTTGAACTCCACAGCAAGAAAACATCCAACCCCATCAACGACGAAAAGAACAGAAACTTTCTCATAGAAGAAATCCGAATGGCAAAAAGGCACATGAGAAAATGCTCTACATCATTAATCATCAGGGAGATGCAGATCAAAACAACAATCAGATATCATCTCACACCACAGAGACTGTCCAACATCCAAAAGAACAAAAGCAACCGGTGTTGGCGCAGATGTGGTGAGAAAAGAACCCTCCTTCACTGCTGGTGGGAATGCAGACTGGTTCCGCCCTTTTGGAAAACAGTATGGACAGTTCTGAGGTTTTTGGTGGTAGAGAATGGGCACTTGTGAAGGTATGGGTGTTTCATTGTATGACCAAGACTTAAACCTGAAAGCTTTGTAACTACTCTCATGGTGATTCAATAAATAAAATTACATAAAAAGAGGAAAAAAGTAAGGTGGAGTTCATACCCCATTTAATCATGTTCTCAAAAAATTAGAAATTGAGCTCTCATTTGACCCAGCAATACCACTGCTGGGAATATATCCCAGAGAGGTAAAAATTATAGGCGAAGTGACATCTGCACTTGATTGTTCATTGCAGCACTCTTTACAATAGCCAGAATCTGGAAAAAACCTTAGTGCCCGAGAACAGATTACTGGTTAAAAAAAACTTTGGTACATCTACACAATGGAGCAATATGTAGCTGTTAGAAAAGATGAAGTCATGAAATTTACATACAAGTGGTATTACTTGGAAAGTATCATGCTAAGCGAAATGAGTCAGAAAGAGAGGAACAGACTAGAAAGATTGCATTCATCTGGGGAACATAATGTAACAAAATAGGAGACTAACACCCAAGAATAACCGAGATAAATACCAGGACGTTTACTCCATTGCTTCGAGGCCAGCCACACATGCTAGGGGGAAAAGTAGCTCAGATAGAGAAGTGAGAACCAAATAAAGTGTGTTGGGAGGATCCTCCCAGGATGGGAGATGCATGCTGAAAAATATACTATAGACTGAACATGATTGCCACTCAATGCCTCTTTTGCAAACCACAGCACCCAATAAGAGAGAGAGAATAAAAGGGAATGCTCTGCCACAAAGGCATGTGTGGGATGAGGGGGATATGGGGTGGGAGGGATTCTGGGATCAGTCATGGTGGAAAATGGGCACTGGGCACTGGTGGAGGGATGGGTACTCAATCATTGTATAACCCAAGCACAAAAATTTGTAAGTCTACATCTGTACCTCCTGGTGTTTCACTAATAATTTTTTTTAAAAATTAAAAAATAAGTGAATATATAAATATATTAAATCATACTATTTAAAAAATAGATTTGTTGTTCTACATCACTCCCAAAGTTAGTGGTTCTAATTATTGTGAGTCAGTTATATCTTGATGTTTGTTTTTTTATAGATTGTAATAATTTAAAAATAATACGACCTAACATCCAATACTAACATATTTCATTAATAATTTATAGGTACCTGATCCAAGTATGACCCAAATTCAAAAATACCCACAAATAATAATAATTTATTATAGCACTTATTTCTGCATTCAGTTGTTTTACTGGTGTGTTTCTAATTTGGGCATATAGGGGCTACACTTAACTGTGTGTAGGGCTTACTTCTGGCTCTTTGCGCAGGGATTACTCCTGGTGGGGCTCAGGGGACCATATTCAGTGCCAGGAATTGAATTCAGGTCAGCCTCTTGCAAGGCAAACATCTTATCCACTATGCTATCTCTCTGGCCCTTATGTTTCATTTTATGCCAATATCATATTTTGAGTACCATAGCTTTGAAGTTTGATTGGAAATTGGAAATTGTGATATCATATACTTTGTTCTTTTCTATATACAATCTCTGTGCCTATCCATCTTCTTTAGTAATTTCTGAGAGACTTTCTGTAAATAATGCCATAGGACATTCTCATCCTACCTGGGATGGAATTCAAAAGGGGAGAGAGGAAGTGAAAGTGTTCACAGTAGATGTTTTGGCATCCTTGGCCATTATAACTATTACCACGACTACTGTGACACAGCCTCTAGGGACCAGAAGGTTAGTTTTCTGCCTTGAAAATGATTTCCATGTGAAATTAGAAAAAAGTAAGGAGGACTTTATCTCTGTTCAGAACTTGAGCACAAAAAAGTAAACTATTCCTAAAAATTGTGCATTCAATTTTTATCACCAATATTATAAAATCCCCCCTGGTCTAGAAGACTTTAAGATAAAATGCTGGTCAATGACATAAATAAGCAATCCAATAACTAATGAGTTACTGGAGGTAGGCCATCCTGAGGCTAAAATACTCAGTGAGCTAGATTATCTGAGGACAACCCAGAGGAGATGAACTATTTCCATGGTTACTATTGTGAAAGAACTTCTTAAAAAGTTTGAGTTAGTAAAAAAAAAAAACTCCGCTTATGGGTTGACTTTCAAAGAAATAGCATATTATATAAGTTAAAACCTAATTATTATTAAAGATTAATTTGGAAGAAATTTCCTGGTTCACAGCAGAACTCTCTAGAAAATTGGAGTGGTGTATTGCTTGTATTTTTATAGTGCTTTTTTCACTAAAATTTTTATTGTGCTTTTTTGTGAATTTTTCACTAGAATACCAAAACTCAACTCTTGGTAATTCATAAATTAAATTAAAAACATGTACACAAAAAATATTAAAAGAAAATGAAAATATACCTGACTGAAAGGAAGAAAATATTCTAATATAAAACAATAAATAGTCAAGGTTGACTTTAGGTTGACCTTGCGACCACTCACTACTTTCGGACTAGCCTGGAGCGATAGCACAGCGGTAGGGCGTTTGCCTTACAAGCAGCCAACATGGCCAACCCGAGTTCGATTCTTCCACTCCTCTCGGAGAGCCCGGCAAGATACCGAGAGTATCTCGCCCGCACGACAGAGCCTGGCAAGCTACCCCTGACGTATTCAATATGTCAAACACAGTAACAACAAGTCTCATGATGGAGACATTACTGGGCCCGCTCGAGCAAATCGATGAACAACGGGAGGACCGGACCAAATAGTCAAGAGTCAAATATAAATCTAGAGATATGGTATGGGGTTTAGGATGCTTGATTTGCGTGTTCCTGGCCTTGGTTCATTCACCAGTACCACACATGGTCTCCTGAGAACCGCCAGGGGAGATCCCTGAGCACCAAAGCAGGTATAACCCTAAAAGAACAAAAGTTTAAAATATAACTAGTATATTACCCACCAATTCCACTACTGTGTACCTATCCAAGTGAAATAAAAATAATTCTAGGAGATATCAAAACTCACATGTTCTCTAACATTATTCGTAATAGCTAATATATAAGAAAAATCTTAAGTGTTCAGCAGTCAACAGATAAATGAAGGGTTGGAGACACAGTCCAGAGGGTAAATCATTTGCCTTGCATGCAGGAAACCTGGGTTCAATCTCCAGCACCAGATACAGTGCCCTAAGAACCACCAGTGTGACTCCCAAAGAAACCAAAGAAAACAATTAATAAATGGATGAAAAAGATCTTATACACACAAACAATATACAGAGAGGAATATTACTCATACACAAGAAAGGAAATCTTGTTGTCTATGACAATATGAGTTATTGAGGGGTTTATGCTGCTAAATTAAGCCAAAGATATACTGAACAATATCATATGTATAACATATTTTTTAAGACTGAATCACAAGGAGTCAGAGTTAGGACATTGGTTAAATTTCTTACCTTGAATTTTGCTGATCTTGGCTCATGTTCTGGCACTGCATATGGTCTCCAGAGCACTATCAAGAGTGATTTGACCGAGACTCAAAGCCAGGGGTAGCAAAAATCACTAATAGAAATTTTTAAATAAACTAAATTATTGAAGCAGAATGAAGTGTTTGTAGGGTTGCGGAAACAGGAAAGGGGAAATAGGGAGATACGAGTATGTTGGGGAAAAGAAAGTCTTTAAGTTAGAAGATAAATAGGGGCTAGGAGATAGTATAGTAGTTAGGATGCCATGATGGGTATGCACCTGACCTGGGTTTGAGTCCAGGAACCACATGGTTCCCAGCACATTCCAGATTAAGCCCTGAAGTATTTTGTTTTGACAGTTTTGACCAGGGCCCCGGCAGCTGAAGACCTCCAGGACCAGCCACCACCATGCTGAGACCACTCTCCGCACACCTGAAGGTACCGGCAGAGAGACAAAGCCACGTGGGTTCCGGGGCCGAGATCTACAAGCCTACTCAGATTGGAGTCGAGCATCCTCCACCCAGATCCTCCAAATTCCAGTTGGCGGGGGTCACACCCACCAACTGGCCCCCTGGCGCCGTGTAATCCCATCAGCGGCCAAGACTCTGAGACATCTTATTATGACATCTCATTCCTACTTTGACAAACTGACAGGCTACCGAATGTAGCCTGCCCACACGGCAGAGTCTGGCAAACTCCCCGTGGCGTACCCAATATGCCAAATACCAGTAACAATGATGGGTCTCATTCTCCTAACGAGCCTTGAATATAACCTCAGGGCCAGGATGAAGGAGACATTACTGGGGCCTGCTCGAGGCAATCGATGAATAACAGGATGATTTGTGATTTGTGATTGAGTTTTGACTGTCCTCCTGACCCCTATTTTTCTTGTCCTTGGATATCAGTCTCATGCTATATGTTTTATATCCCAAAATTAGTGCAAATATTCTATATTTGTCCCTCTCATTCTTACTCATTTCTCTCTGCATAATACTCTCTTGTCCATCCATTTATAAGCACATTTCATGAATTATTTTTTCCTTGTGACTATATACTATTCCACTGTGTAGATTACCATAGTTTCTTTATCCAGTCTTTCCAAAATAATAACACACACAAAAAAGGAAAAAATAAATTACTATTCTGAGAGCAGTTTTAGGGCCACAACGAAACTAAGACAAATGAAAGAATATTCCCTATACACCTTTCACCCCATGCATGCCTTGCCTCCTCTGTTGTCAATACTCCACACCAGATTAGTACGTTTGTTACACTGAAGAATTTACATTGACATATTACAATCACAAAATAAAATCCAATTTTCATGAAAGTTCGCTTTTTATATAATTTATGGATTTTGACAATAGCACTGTAGCACTGTCCTCCCTTTCATTGATTTGCTCAAGCAACATTGTGAAACTTGTTGTTGCTGTTTTTGGCATATCGAAGATGCCACAGCTTGCCAGGCTCTGCCGCGAAGGTGGTATACTCTCAGTACCTTGCTGGGCTCTCCAAGAGGGACTAAGGAATCAAACCCGGTTCGGCCGCATGCAAGGAAAATTCCCTACCTGGTGTGCTATCACTCCAGCCCAGATTTTGACACTAGATAATATTAATTATTATTATAGTATCATAGAGTGTTTTCAGTACCCTAAAAATCCTTTGTGCTCTACCTCATCATCTCTCCTTCCCAATCTGCCTCCAGTCCCTGTCAACCACTAATATTTTGTTATTCAATAGTTTTATTATTTAATAATTTTCCCTTTTTCATTGTACAATATAATTGAAACTTTTCCTGTGTATCTTTTTCAGATTGGTTTCTTTATCTTAGTAAGATGCATTTAAAGTTCATTCATAAATTCACTTCTAAATGAATGGACATGGAGAGTATCATGCTAAGTGAAATGAGTCAGAAGGAGAGGGACAGATATAGAATGATGCCACTCATTTGTGGAATATTTAAAAAAAGATAATATGAGACCAATAATACCCAAAAACAGTTAAAACAAGACAAAGGCCAAGAGGATTGGTCCATGGCTAGAAGTCTCCCTCAAGCGCCAAGGGAGAAGGCAATTGGTATAGAGAAGGGATCACTATGCCAAAGATAGTTGGAAATAATCACTCTGGATAAGAACTTCATGATGAAAGTAAGTAAAGGAACAAACTTGATAACCTCTCAGTATCTTTATTGCAAATTATAATGCCCAAAAGGAGAGAGAGAGAGAGAGAGAGAGAGAGAGAGAGAAAGAAAGAAGAAAAGTGTCTGCCATAGAGACAGGTGGGGTGGGGGTAGTGGGAGGGAAACTGGGGAAATAAGTGGTGGTAAATGCAAAGTGGTGTAGGAGTGGGTTTTGGAACATTGTATGACTGAAACCCGATAAT
The DNA here is from genome assembly GCF_029834395.1 of Sorex fumeus. Lineage (NCBI taxonomy): Eukaryota > Metazoa > Chordata > Mammalia > Eulipotyphla > Soricidae > Sorex > Sorex fumeus. The sequence goes on from NW_026606115.1 coordinate 11,060,092, forward strand.
GAACAGCATTGTGACTGTGTACTCCATGGTGATTAAAAATAAAATAAATAAATAAAATTATTTCATGTCCTAATTTATTTTCTTTATATCTGACCTCCTAACATTTGTTTATTCACCAAGCATATCTTGGAGATTTTCAAGTTTGGGCAATTATGAATAAAGCTTTAGTAAACAACCAAGTGCATATTTTGTGAGGCCATTAAGTTTCAAGAATGTCCAGGTATTTTAAATGTAAATAGCTGATTGATTTAATTAATTAGCATAAAAATGTTTAGTACATTAGCAGTATTGTTTTATACTAATATTAAAAATAAACAATTTTATTTTGTTTTGTGACATCTATCAGTGCTCACGCAATACTACTTACTCTGTGTTCAGAAGTGACTCTGTCAATACTCAGGGACTATATGCAGTGTCAGGGATTGAACTAAGGTCAGTCACATGCAGGGTAAATGCCTTACATACTACACTATTTCTCCAACCCTTCCAATTAATACTTTTTAATAGCACAAGTACAATTAGTTAGGTTAAATATAAAAATTAAGCTTTCTCTTCTAGAAATAAAATAGGATTATGGTTTTTCAGCTTAGGATGCTAATAAGCTGAGTGATTCAAAGAAAATAGCACACTCAAAAATAGTTAAGAAATAGAAATATAGATTTTATAGGTGTTCTTGTTAATAGTCACTTTACTGAATGAAGAAATGAGTAAAATTTTGCACAAACTCTCCATCACCATCACTTCAAGGGAAAAGAATTGTTAGTGGATTAGCTTGGATAACAAAATCTACTACCATTGGTAGCAAAACTAAGGAGAGAAGAAAGACAAAGAGAGATAACAGAGAAAATGAAAGGGAAAAGAAGACTAATGTTACATAAAATAAGAAGAGTAGCATGTAGCACTCAGTGACATCTGTGATCAGACAGACACAATAGATTAAATGAAAGGAGACAAAAGTCATCAAGTAGAATCTACTAAAAGTCTGGGGACTTAGAGCAACTAAAAGTAATTAGTTGCTTACTCCAAATTGAAATCATTGTAGCCAGAAACATCCTTTTTTAATTGAATCACAGTGAGAAACACAGTTACAAATTGTTCATGATTGAGTTTCAGTCATATAATGTTTCAACACCCATCTCTTCACCAATGTTCAATTCCCACCACCAATGTCCCCAGTTTCCCTCCCACAGCCTCCCACCACACTCACACACCCGAGTCAGAGGTCTCTTAAAGTAGAGTCACTCACTAAATCCATAAGGCATTCTAAGATTTAATCATTTCTTCATATTTTCTACTTTATTACAAGTAAAAATAACTGGTGTTTAAAAAATTCCTGAATCACCAGGAACATGACTCAGTGGTAAAATGCTAGCTTTTCATCTGCCATGTTTGAGGTCCTTGGGTCAATCCCTAGTACCAAAAAAAAATTAGTCAGTAAAAACCCTCAATCAATCATATTCAAGAAAATTTTATAGAAAGCATTGAAGCTTATCATATATTTCAGAACAAGTTCTATTACAAACAGTCTATTTAAAAAATACTTGAGGGATACAGCTCTAGTTGTGTGGAGGAAAAAAGTCAAAATTCAGGGTAGGATATGTGGCTCAGCAGTAGAATATATACTTTGCATGTGTGAGGTCCTGGGTTCAATGAAAACACCAAAAATAATTTCACATTCAAGTGCCTGAGGATGCAACAAAGTGGTAAAGCACATTCCTTATAAATGTGACACCAATTAATTTAGATCCCACATACCAAGCACGCTCACACAACATTGGTACTTGTGATCCTTAGTGCCAAAAATGTCCAAGCACTGGAACTAAAGTCTGTGACCCCAGAGAATACTACAACTTAGTGTAAAAGCATAGCAATCAAGTGTGTGACTCCATTGTTACAGAGGGAAGATGGGAGGGGAACGATTTCATCACAAAGTCAAGACATTTGATACTCAGATAATGTAAGACATCTAAATAATTATACTATGTAGAAAATCCACAAAATGTCTTATGCTTTCAAATGATGCTAAAAAATTTAAATGGATTATGCTTTGAGGTGCCATTGACTGATACAGGATAGATAGTACAGAATAGGGTTTAAGTGTTAGGGTTCTATAGTTAGTCTATCTGAGGTCAAATCCTGACTGCCACTTACTAAGCTCTTATTTTGCAATGTCACATCACTGATACTTTTGGTATTTTTTTTCTTTTTGGGTCACACCACCCGGTGATGCACAGGGTTTACTCCTGGCTCATGCACTCAGGAATTACTCCTGGTGGTGGTCGGGGGACCATATGGGATGCTGGGAATTGAACCCAGGTAGGCCGCGTGCAAGGCAAATGCCCTACCCACTGTGCTATCGCTCCAGACCCACTTTTGGTAATTTCTTAACTTCTCTATTTCCTCCATTTCCCCATCACTAAAATGTAGAAAACAAAAAACAAAATTCCTATCTTATAAAGTATATGAAGGAATTAAGTAAGACAAAAATGGTATAGTAGAGATCATTTTGGGTATGTCAAATAGTCTTCCTATCTTTAGTCTCTCCTGATTTCAATCTACCCACTTCGCTACAACTTCCATTACATTTTTTTAAATTCTCGTGCTTTAAAAAAAGTATTGATGATTTCCTGCTGTGTAACAATCAAATCCACATTTATTTCCTTGAAATTTAAGATAGTTAAGGTCCTCTCACAATTTGATACCTTTCTCCAATAGCATATACTAGTTATAGGTTAATGTCATTATCCTTTGCTTTATGCATCATGAAAATGATGTTTGAGCAGATAAGAAAAATATTGACCTTCAAAATAGTTTTACAGCTTTATTATTTTATTATTTATTTTTTAAATTTTTATTTATTTATTGGAGCCATAGCGCAGTAGTAGGGCATTTGCCTTGCAGCAGGTTCGATTCCACCGCCCCTCTCGGAGAGCCCGGCAAGCTACTGAGAGTTTCTCACCCGCACGGCTAAGCTTTCTTTGCAAGTTCCCCGTGACGTATTCGATATGCCAAACACAATAACAACAAGTCTGACAATGGAGATGTTACTGGGCCCGCTCAAGCAAATCAATGAACAACGGGAGGACAGTGCTACAGTGCTTATTATTTCTGACTCATTGGATTTGAAATAAGAATACATAGTAACTTCACTTTCTCTGTCTCTCTGTCTTTCTCTCTCTCTCTCTTTTCAGTTCCAGAGATCAAACTCAGGGCCTCACACGTGCAAGGTTGATGTGCTACCTCAGTCCTTTACGCCAGGCCTCAAACAGTAAATTTAGTTTAGTTCAAAGCCATACTACTTTCCTTTAATTCTACAATAACTTGAAGCCATGGAAATTAATATGACAAGATCTAATTTCTGTAGTACTGTATATTAAAGATAGTGTCTCACAGATGTAAGGTAAATGTGCTCTACCACTGAGATACATCCTCTGCCTTCTTTATCTTTTACAACATAGAGAGTGATTTGAAGTAAAGGGGAAGTACATGAAGAGGAGAGGAAATGGAAAGGAACAGCAAGTAAAAAAGGATGTGAGGAAAGGACTAAAACTGACTCAATTCCTGTGTCATGAACTTTTTGTTGTTATCCTGAAAAGAAATAGGCAAGCATAACTCTGAATGTGCACGCATAATCATATTTTTCACAAGAGGGCACTGGTACACAGGATAACAGATGAATATGCACAATCATACCTTAAGCAACAGGAAAAAAAAGGTATTCTCACTGTTTGAAGCTTGTTATTCTTTTTCTTTATAAACTTCACACTCTCCTACCTACAGTATACTCAAAGGCACTTGGAAAACAAAACTCTATCTTTCTTTATATTTAGATGAAGACCAGAAATCATGAATGCCCCATTGTCAAAGAAAGCTACATACCATAAGCTGTCATATAAAACTTTTGTATTTTGAAACATTATTACAAAAATTTTTCTTTTATTTATACTTTTATATTAAGAAAGTTTCACTGCAATGCAACCAAATCCACAAAAATCGTGCTGCTTGGTAGAGCTATTTATTTTAACACAGTTAGTTCAATTCCGTAAGACTTTTAAAAAAAGGAAAAACATTGGTTGTTTCCTTAACTCTTCTCATTCCTCAGAGTAAAAAGCCACTATAGGGTCCATCAATCAGACCTGAGTGAGATTTTAAATTGTAAATTAACTCTGATAGGAAATGAACTCCATACCTAAATTGGGAAGCACTAGAAAAAAAATTGTATGCCTCAGTGAAAATGCAAATGATCTTAATTGAAAGGAAGGATGGGGATGACACATCTAAGCCAGTGTCATCACATAAGAAACTTTCTTATTAATTAATTTAGGACATTTTAATGTGAAGAAAGAAAGGCAAATACATAAATACTATATTTATATATTTGGTTCATAGGCAATATTTTACAAAATACCATTTCCCCCATGAGTACAGTCCAATTGCAGGTTTCTAATTAGTGTTGTACATCTAGGGATTTGCAAAGCAAAGGGTGCTATTTGGCCCATAAGAAACAGAAATAATATATATCGTTTATTGCAATGTTTAATAATTTGCAGAACACTTTTATAAACATTCATTTGATCCATACGAGAAACCTTAAATAATAAATTTTTAATTTCTTCATTTTTGTAGAAGAGAAAATAAGAAGTCAAAGAAAATTGATCTGATTCACACTGCTAATGGGAGGTGACTCAAGAACTGGAAGCTATGGTTTGTTGCTCCATGATTTGTGTTTATGCTCTTCTCTGCCTTCTTTTAGAATGAGTTTATTGCTATGTCATTGAGAAAACTAAGCTCATTTTTATTCGTCCCACAGAAATTCACATATTTAAAATATACAACTATTAGTTCTCCATTTTAGACATAATAATTAATGAATACTTTCCACTTGGCATTTCTTCTACCTTGATAAAAAGTCAAGAGTTCTGTTTAGTTATTTTCCATCAATGGGAAGTAGTATTTTCTAAACAATTGTTTTACTGGAGATTTTCATTCTATAAAAGGCTTTACCACTTTTATCCTAGATTGAAAGTTTGTTTTAGAAATAGGTTCTTAAACTGAATCTTTTTCCATTTATAAATTCTAGCATGATTATTGGGGATAGAGTGATAGCACAGCGGTAGGGCTTTTTCCTTGCAAGCAGCCAACATGGCCGACCCGAGTTCGATTTCTCCGCTCCTCTCGGAGAGCCCGGCAAGCTACCGAGAGTATCTCACCTGCACGGCAAAGGCTGGCAAACTACCTGTGACATATTCAATATGCCAAACACAGTAACAATTGTCACAATGGAGGTGTTACTGGGCCTGCTCGAGCATGCACTATGTAACATTTAAAAGAGTTTTATTGCTTTATAAAATAATTTTCAAATTTTTTAATTATATAACCCATCACTTTAGAAAATTTTGATATTCTTCCATGATATAGTTTTGTAGCTTAACTTTTGTTATTGTCATGATCATATCTATATTGCATATGAGTCTCTGAAAATATAGCTTTTAAAATTTCAAATCATTTACCAATTCATACACCCTATTTAGTTAACCAAATCCTGCTTGGTAAGAGACAGTTTTCCATAGTTTCACAACTTACAGTATTCCAAACTGTGTGTGTAGAAAATGGAACTTTATTTGGAGTAATTGGAACTGATGAATAAAAGACACATTATTTTATATTTTTATCTGATACATATAGTCTCCTGTCGATTGTTGATATATACGCAAAGCCCGAATTTTCAATGAAAAAGATACTGAAGAAGTGTCAAGAAGAAAATAATTCTTTTGGACTTTTACCATAGAATTGGGGTTGACAATGTAGGGGGAGTGAGCTAAAAGGGTACAGTGGACTCCAATGCAGGGATATCAGTACTTTGGTGGTGAACATGTTGTGGAAACATTGTACATTTAAAACATAGTTATACTCAAAACATGTTTACTCAATACATTTTTATACTCTTAGAAAACAATGGTACCTGGAGTGATCCCTGAGCATAGACCCAGGATTAGGCCCTGAGCACAACCCAGTGTGACCTCCCATGAACCCCACCCCAAAATAGATCCTCAAAACATAGGAAATAGATCATTTCCCCTTCAGCATATTAAGCTAGTAGTTCCTTGATCCCTAACGTTTTTGTCTAATTTTCTGTCCATTGCTATAAATACTGTAGTGACATTTTCTAAGATCATTGCATTGCTGTCAATGTATCCCTAGAGGCCTGTTAATTTTTCTACTTATGTACAGCGTACAGCTCGTACGCTGGCATCTGCTGCATCCATTGAAGACCTTATGGTACAAGCGCGAAAAATCAAGTACGACATCATTGGTCTGACCGAAACGAGAAGACATCAATCCCATCATGCTGTTTTCGACACTGGAGAAGAACTGTTCCTTGGAACATGTGATAAAAGAGGCGTCAGTGGTGTCGGTATCCTTGTCAACACAAACTTAGTCACGAGCATTGATTCATTCCAATGCCTAACATCCCGAATCGGACGATTACACTTGAATAAATGTGGCTCACTACCGGCAGTTTCTATCTTTGTTGTCTATGCACCAACATCCAGTTATGGTGAAAGAGAAACTGAGAAATTCTACATGGAGCTAGAGAAGTTCTATAAAGAAGATCACACCTTCTACAGATCATTGTCGGTGATTTTAATGCCAAGATAGGACCAAGAAGATCAGTCGATGAACTCCACATCGGAACCCATGGCCTGGAATGGAACGAACAGGGTGACAGACTGTCTGAGTTCATCATGTCAACCAAAACCTTCCATGGTAACTCACAATTCCAAAAGGCTGAATCTAAACGTTGGACATGGGAGTCTCCTGATGGACGGTTCCACAATGAAATAGACCACATCATATTCAATCGGCGGTTTTGCCTAACCGATGTTGCTGTTGTCCCAAAATTCCAAACGGGATCAGACCACCGTCTTCTTCGTGCAAAATTCTACCTCACAGAACGAGGAGAAAAGAATGCAAGGTTTAAGAAGAGGACTCCCAGAACAACCACCAACTGGGAGCTCTTTGGCTCTATTGCGGCAACATGGGAAGATGCCGTCATTGACAACATTGATGAGGAATACGATCGAATGATTCAGCACCTCCATGATTGTGCAAGGAATGCCAAGAGAGAGATAACCACAAGAAAACGTCTTTCTTCGAACACTCTTGAACTTATTCGCCAACGTGGCTTGGCACGTGCCTCAGGCAACCACAAGCGAACATCCGAACTGGCAAAACAGTGCAGAGAAGCCATCAAGGATGACCTCAAAAACAGGAGAGCAGCAGTACTGGTAGATGCAGCAGAAGCTGGGAAAAACATTCATAATGCCCGCCTGTCCTTCACCAACTACAAAACCAAGATGACTGCCCTCCGACATCATGATGGATCTATCACATCTTCCAGAAGGGCAATGGAGAAGATTATTCATGACTTCTACTCAGATCTCTTTAATAGCCACATCCACTTGCCCACATACCACATACCACATGATGGATATGTCGTTCCCAATGTTCTCCCTTCCGAAATCCAACATGCCATCTCGTCTGTAAAGAAACAAAGAGCACCTGGCCCAGACAAGATCAGACCTGAACACCTGAAGAACTTACCATCAGTACTCATCAATACATTGGCTCGACTCTTCACACGCTACCTGTCTGAATGCAAGGTTCCATCCCAATGGAAAACCAGCAGGACTGTACTACTATACAAGAAAGGAGACATTCACGACATTGGCAACTATCGCCCAATCTGCCTATTGTCTGTCATCTACAAACTATTCACTCGTGTCATCCTGAATAGGATTAGCAGAACACTAGATGAAGGACAACCATGTGAACAAGCTGGATTCCGAAAAGGATTCAGTACCATCGACCATATCCACACAATAACCAAGCTCATTGAAGTATCTCGGGAGTTCAAGATGCCGCTCTGTCTAACGTTCATTGATTTAAAGAAGGCCTTTGATTCTGTTGAGATGGAATCGGTCATGGAAGCCCTAGCCAATCAGGGTGTACAAACTCAATACATCAAGATCCTTCATGAGCTCTATTGCGGATTCACTAACAAGATCTCACCATTCTACAAAGAAGTAATCATCCATATCAAGAGAGGGGTTCGGCAGGGTGATACCATTTCACCAAAACTCTTCAGTGCCACCCTCGAGAACATCATGCGACGACTGGAATGGGAAAACATGGGAGTGAAGATAGATGGTCGGCAACTACACCACCTCCGCTTTGCTGATGACATCGTTCTAATAACACCAAACATCAGCCAAGCGGCACAAATGCTGAACGACTTTGACCGTGAATGTGGAAAGGTCGGACTACAGCTGAATCTTACGAAGACAATGTTTAAGAGAAACAGGCTTGTTCCTGACGCTCCATTCACTCTCAACGGAACCACCATCTCCAAATGCAACAGTTATATATACCTAGGTCGAGAAATCAACATGATGAATGACCTGGCACCTGAGTTGTGCGGGAGGAAGAGAGCGGCTTGGAATGCCTTCAAGAGCATTGAAGAAATAACTAAAAGACAAAGAACCTCCAGCTACGAGCACATCTCTTTGATTCCACTATTCTTCCTGCATTAACATATGCCTCAGAGACCTGGACCCTACGAAAACAGGATGAGAACGCTATTTGGGTCTCTCAAAGAGGAATCGAAAGAACTATGCTTGGAATATCACGATTCACTCAAATGAGAGATAGAATCCGAAGTTCTGATCTTTGTCAACGCTCAAGAATCAGGGACGCTGTCTCATTTGCCAAGACATCAAAAATCAGATGGGCTGGACACGTAATGAGGTTTACAGACAACCGCTGGACTAGAGCCATTACTGATTGGATTCCACGGGACATCAAAAGATCATGTGGACGCCCACCTATAAGATGGTCAGACTTCTTCGTCAAGACCCTAAATGATCGGTTTGAGGCTCTGCATGTTCCTAGAACGAACAGATACCATTGGGCTACGCTAGCACGCAACCGGGATGAATGGAGACGTTACTGGTACCCGCTCGAATAAATCGATGAATAATGGGGATTAAGTGATTAATTGATTATGTACTTCATATTGTGAAGCATATATTGATTGTTATTCATTTCTTAAAGAATTGACCCTTTAACAATATGTAATAGATATGCTTATCTTATTACTATTTTTTGCTGAAAGTAGATAATGGATCAAACATAATAACCTCTCAGTATCTGCATTGCAAACCATAATGCCCAAAAGTAGAGAGAGAGTATGGGGAATATTGTCTGTCATGGAGGCAGGGGGAGGGAGGGAAAGGGGGGATATACCGGGGATATTGGTGGTGGGGAATGTGCACTGGTGGAGGGATGGGTGTTTTATCATTGTGTGATTGTAACCCAAATATGAAAGCTTTTGTAACTATCTCATGGTGATTCAGTAAATTTTTTTTATGAAAAAAGATAAAAAACCTCTTACCCGATCTAAGAACAACAATCTCTGTCTACTTTTCTGGCTTGGAACATCTTGTTCTAGCCTTTCACTTTGAACATGTTTTAAGACAATGGTATACATAGTATAGATGGCTCCTGATTTTTTTTATACATCCAGTCACTCAGTGTCTTTTGGTTAGTTCAGATAATTCACATGTTATGGTGATTATATATCAGTGTTGCTAACCTTCTATCTTTAGTTTTCTAGTTGTTTTACATTTCTCTTAGAATTTTTTGACTTTTCAAATAATTTTTCACTTTACATAGGCCTCCCCAGTTAATATTTGGGATCCTGGAACTGCTCCTGATAATATTTGGCTTGCCAATGTGGGACTGATGTTTTAATACTTGGCCCCAGAGTTGAATTGCTGCTTGGACACAGCAGTGCTTGGAGTTGACTGGGCAAAGCCATCAAGAGTTCATGATTATTAGGGGACTACTAGGGATACCTAACAGTGCTTAGAGTGTCACGTGGTGATAGAGATAAAACTTGGGTCCTCATAAATGCAAGGAATGTGCCTCCCTCACTGAGTTATCTCCCCAGCCCTTTCTGAGATTTCTATGAGCCTTTTCATTTGAATGATTTTTCCCTAGCTGTTGACTCCATTTCTTGTTTTTATTATTCTAAGTAGTCTTCCAGATTGTTGTTTTGTATTTACCATTGCTAGGAGGATTGTCAAACTTATGATATGTAACACTGTCTGAAGCCCAAAGGCAAAAGTGCTTGCCTTGTAAAAGAATCTATTTTGTACTGATATTGAGTCATCATTTGACTATAACTATATTGTTTCTATCCTTTTCTTCCTCTTCTTTCAATGTTTTGCTTCCAATTGCTTTGGGTTTTGTTTTGTTTTGCTGCTTTTACTATTTATTCTCCTGCTAAAGGTTTTGAAATCTTTTGTTATTTTTATGTAAGATAACTCCTTTTGACATTTCCTATAGAGCAGGTAAGGTAGTGAATACTATTAGACTTTAAAAATATTGAGAAGACAGTCAGCAGTGCTCAGGGCTTACTCCTGGCCATCTGCTCCGCAATGACTCTAGGCTGTAACCAGAGGACAATATGTAGTCCTGGGAATTCAACTCAGGTCAGCTACATGAAGGCAAGTGCTTTAATTCCTGTAGTATCTTTCTAATACCTTCTTAGCTTCTTTTATTAATCCAAGAAAAATCTATTTCTCCATCATATACTTACTTATACACCCTAATACTAACCTTAGTATATTATTGACTGACCATTTTAATCTCAGTAGTGTGAATGTTATTTTATATTATTCTGTCCTGTATTGTTTTTCCTGAGTATTCTAACAAAATCCTGATAGAGTCCTTTGCTTTTATTCATTTCCCTAACAGCCTTCAATATTTTTCCCTTTTCACTGACTTTTGATAATTCAATATTGGTAAGTCTTTGTGTAGGTCGTTTGGATTCAAAAGTTAATTTGACATTCTCTCAGGTTTTTCTAAGGTTCCTACTCATCTAACTAGAGTTAATTCACTTCTTGGGTTTAAAAGTTCTCATGCATTTTCAGTATGGCAACTGTTCCCTTATCTCTCAACTTGATGTTTTTTTTCTGCTATCTTGATATTTATGTTAATAGAATCTGGTATTTTATTCATTTTTCCTAAACCGTGTTTTTCTGTTTCAGTGAGTCATTATTTCAATTTTCTCTTCAATTTCTGATATTCTCTTTTCAGAGAAATTACTTTTCAGAAAAATTACTATACCTATTATATTTTTACATTATATTCTATTTTATGCAATGTGTTCTTTATACCCAAAACTTTTGAAACTTTTTATTGTATTCAGCCTCTTTGAAGAACTTCTTGTTCTCTTGTAGCTCTTTTTATTATATCTTGGACTTGTTTCTCTGTTTAGTTAAGCTCTCAAATGTTAATTTTTGTTGTGATGCATCTTTTTGAATCATAAATATTATCTGAACTGATTATGTAGCTTTAATTTTGCCCTCTGGAAACTAGTAAATTCTTTAAGGAATTACCGCTATATTATCCATACATAATTTTTCTTGTCATGAATTTCAGTTACTTTCATTTTCCTTCAGAGGGTGCTGTCGCCTCAGTGTTGTAATTCTTTACTCTTCAATCCATAGTGGGAGGAGGTTGATAGCAATGAGAAAACTGAAAACCTTGGTCTATCACACCAATATAGTTGCTACTCTAATGCAGAATTGCCCTGCAGGCTGTTCCATGCTGTTACTCTGCCTATGTGGCAATTCCAAGCTTTACTTCTTTCGAAAGCACGTCACAGTTCTCTGATTATGAACCTATGACCTACTGTCTGAAGAAGAGGAAGGAGACTCAAGTAGTCCCATTGCTATTAACCTAAAACACCAGGACTCATTTTTCAATTTATATTTTAGTGGTATTTTGTTTGTTAATTTGTGTTAGTTTGGGGGCACACCCAGTGGTACTCAGTGCTTACTGCACTCAGGGATCCTGACTGCACTCAGGGATCACTCCTGGTGATAGTTCAGTGGGTAAAGCCCTTTCCTTGCACTGAACTATCCCTCCAGCCTCTGAGATTCATTTTTTTAATTTTTCACGCCAGAGCTTGATTTTTTGTCAAATCAGTCATTTGCCTCAATTGGAAGAGTAGAATGCTATTTCAACAGTCTTTATTGACACCAGTCCATTCACATCTGTTGATACCAGTCCATTCACATCTACTGATAACACTATGTACCAAAGTGGTCAGGGATATTTCCACCAACCAACCCTCCCATCCTATACTATGTCACAGTCACTATCCCTCCATCCTATACCTGGATACATTTATCTTTCAGGAAGAGCATGATTTATCTGTTACGTAGTTGATTTCTAGTTGTACTTTATCAGGAAACTTTGTTTATTTACCAGTTTGTATCCACAAATGATTTTTAGGATGCCTAATGAAAGACAGATGCTAGTATTAAGTATAAAGCTACAGGAATATCTCCTAAATGAACATAAAAAGGTATGTTGCACATTATTGTAAATAAAGAAAAGTGGGTAATAATTTTAATATCCATCAGTAAAGAACTTCTTGATTAACTTATGGTGTAACTCTGGTTGATATTTAACCAGGATACTTAAATATAAGTAAACTCTTTGGTAAAGTACTTCCGTAATTCCAGAACAGTCTTTTCATAGTTTCTGCCTTTATTTCTGTACCAGACACACCCCTACAGTACTTGGCCATTATGATCCTTTCTATAGATTACCTCAAAGCGCCATATAATCTAATAACTAAATTAATAATGTTATAACTATTAATAAAGGTATAACTATTGAATTAAATAAGAGGCTTCCAGACCATAGTTCAGTGCTATGACTGGCAAACATACTTATTAACTGGAATTTATGCCCTACTAGATGATTAAATATTTTCATGCCACTCCTTGGTCCCTTGGTCCACGTATACTATAGAATATCATACAGCTATTAAAATTAAATGATGGGAACTCATTTAATATAACATAGTTAGTATAACAACATAAATAAGTACTGTGATACATTTATTCCCACTTACCCTACCTCTCTAAAATGATAGGAAAGAAATTTAAAAAGTCATAAAAACTAAAATGTCAAAGAGAACATGAGAGGAGATGACAGCAGAAGAGAAATGTCAACACAAGTTTTGGAAGTTGGAAAGCAGATGGACAGGTGGTAACTGACTTAGCAAAGTACTAAGCCTGAAACGGGGGAGAGGCCAAAAAAAGGAAGGAAGGGGCATTGCAATCAATGCTGCAGCACTTGAAAAAGTCTCAGGATTTGGAGATACAAAGAACCTCTCGAGGCAGAGGTATGGATATAACTGAAAGAAAAATCAATAGTTTATTTAGAAAAACTCCCGAATTCACTCCTGCACTCCATGAACAGCTTTTCCACTGCCAAAGCATATGGAAGACTGGGATGGCATTTTTCTTGTTTGGAAAAAGTTCTACTTGTCAAGTATTGAGCTTACATACTGAAACCAAGGACACGGCATCTGCATAATAAATTTATTCTTCAGTCCACCCCTATAGTATATTTTTGAATACCAGCAACCAGATTTTTACTATTTTATAAGAAATATGAATATTTCTATCTGTGTAAACTAAATTTTCCGGTATTAATAATGTTAAATACTCACATTTTGGAGAACCTTATTTGGAAAAGCTTAGTTGAAGTCTTTTCAACTTTGAAGGAAATGTTATGTATAGATATTTGGTTATGCATAAACACTTAGCAATGTCTATACATAACTCAGGAATTTTATTCAGGATATTATTGTCTAATTACCTATATTAATGAGATCTCTAGAACAAAACATCAAAAAAAGATGAAATATAAAAATGTGGGCTTGTCCAAAACAGAAAAGGCAACTAACAGAAGAAAAATTTATTCTAATCTTTTGATGAAAAAGAACTATTCAGCATACATTAATAATTGACTATATTAAAGAATATTCAGAAAAACTTAAAAAAAGGAAACCTAAAAACAATAATTAAAAAATAGAGAAAAGATATGACTTGAGTATAAGTTTATGATATCCAGTATCTGAATAATCATATTTATAGTGAACATAGAGAAATATACAGTTAAAAGATGAATTAAACTTTTCTGTAAAGAAAATGCATAAATCTTCCAATGGAAAGGACCCACCAGGTACTTAATATAGTAAATGAATAAAAATAGATGACACAAGGGCACAGCATAGTGAAATTTCTGAGCACCATGGAATGAAAGTACAATGTAGACTCAACAATAATCCTTGAGGCTAGAAAGCAATGAATATTCTTTTCATAAGTCTTGAGGTTGCAGATATAGTACAGAAGGTAGGGGATTTTGATTTCACGAAACTGATGAAGGTTTGATCCCAACAATGGTCCCTTATATGGCGATGTTGAAGTCTCCAGCTTGCTAGCAATGTCCTCTTTAAAATCTCTTATCAGTTGTTTTGAATATTTAGCTGTTCTCTTGTTAGGTGCGTATACATTTAAGAGTGTGATTTCTTCCTGTTGTACGTATCCCTTGATGAATAGAAAATATCCTTCCCCATCCCTTCTAATCTTTTTCAACCTGAAATTTATGTTGTTGGATACTAGTATGGCCATCCCAGCTTTTTTGAGGAGGCTGTTGCTTGTGAGTTTGTTTTCCATCTTTTAACTTTGAATCTGTGTTTGCTCTGACTGTTCAGATGAGTTTCTTCAAAATTAGGCCATGTTCATTTATACCGAAGCCATGCCCAATGGAACCGGGTTGAATATACTGACATCTCACCCCGAACACATGATCATCTAATCTTTGTTAAGGGAGCAAGAAATGTGAAGTGGCACAAGGAAAGCGTCTTTAACAAATTGTGCTGGCAAAACTGGACAGCTACATTCAAAAAATTGGGCTCAGATCTCTGCCTAACACCTTGTACAAAAGTAAGATCAAAATGGATTAAAGACCTCAACATCAGACCAGAACCCACAGGGTACATTGAAGACAAAGTTGGCAAAACCCTCCATGATATTGAAACTAATGGTATCTTCAAATATGTCACGCAACAGGCCAAGCAAGTGAAAACACAACAAACACTGTCCTCGAATTTTCATCGATTTGCTCAAGCAGGACCAGTAATGTCTCCATTTTGATACTTGTTACTGTGTTTGGCATGTTGCATATGTCACGGGCAGCTTGCCCAGCTTTGGCATGTGGGCGAGATACTCTCGGTAACTTACTGGGCTCTCCGAGAGTGGCGGAGGAATCAAACCCGGCTCGACCGGGCTGGCTGCGCACAAGGCAAGCACCCTGCCGCTGTGCTATCGCTCCAGCCCTGACAAATGGGATTATCTTAAATTATGAAGCTCCTACCTCAAAAGAAACAGTGACCAAAATACAAAAACATTCTAAAGAATAGGAAAGGATATTTGCCCAATACCCATCCAACAAGGGGTTGATACCAAGGATATACAAAGTGCTGGTTGAACTCCACAACAAGAAAACATTCAACCCCATCAAAAAATGGGGCGACAAAATGAACAGAAACTTTCTCAAAGAAGAAATCTGAATGGCAAAAAGGCACATGAGAAAATGCTCTACATCATTAATCATCAGGGAGATGCAGATAAAAACAACAATGAGATATCATCTCACACCACAGAGACTGGCCCGTATCCAAAAGAACAAAAGCAACTAGTGTTGCGGGTGTGGGGAAAAAGGGACCCTCCTTCACTGCTGGTGGGAATGTCAATTGGTTCAGCCTTTTTGGAAAACAGTATAGATGATTCTCAAAAAATTAGAAATTGAGCTCCTATATGATCCAGCAATACCACTCCTGGGAATATATCCCAGAGATGCAAAAAAGTATACTCGAAGTTACATCTTCATTTGTTTGTTCATTACAGCACTGTTTACAATAGCCATAATCTGGAAAATAAAGTGAGTGCCCTGAGAACAGATGATTGGTTAAAGAAACCTTGGTACATGTATGCAATGGAGTACTATATAGCTATTAGAAAAGATGAAGTCATGAAATTTACACACAAGTGGTACTACATGGAAAGTATCATGCTTAGTTTAATGAGTTTAGAAAGAGAGGGACAGACAGAAAGATTGCATTCATCTGGGTAACATAAAGTAACAAAATAGGAGACTAACACCCAATAATAGCCGAGACAAGTACCAGGAGTTTTACTCTGTGACTTGGAGGCCAGCCGCACATCCTAGGGGAAAAGGCAGCTCAGATAGAGAAGGGAACACCAAATAAAGGGTGTTGGGAGGATCCTCCCAGGATGGGAGACTCATGCTGAAAGTAGACTATAGACTGAACTAGATTGCCATTCAATGCCTCATTTGCAAACCACAATACCCAAAAGGAGAGAGAGAACAAATGGGAATGCCCTGCCACAGAGCAGGGTGTGATGGGGGGATAGGGGGTGGGAGGCATACTGGTATCAGTGCTGGTGGAGAACGGGCACTGGTGGAGGGATGGGTACTCGAGCATTGTATAACTGAAACCCAAGCACAAAAATTTGTAAGTCTACATCTGTACCTAATGGTGTTTCACTAATAAAAATTATTAAAAATAAAAAAGTAAGCTAAAACTGGTTTGTTTAACAATAAGAATGCTAGGCAACGTGAAATATTATGGGAAAGAATTTCACTAAAGTGGTATGAAGACACTAAAGGAGTTATAATAGAAAGGTGTAATGGAATTGTATTTTAGCCACCCAGATAGAGAATATTCCATCCACATAGTCTTCAAAGTAAGTCTGGATGGATGGCAGAGTAGCAATCAGGTAGGTAGTCTCATCATACCTAGATGTCACAAATGCTGACTTTCAGAAAAATGGGGATCATGTAAAGTCGCTATAAGCATTCTGCTACTCCTTTTCTTCCCTGTATTGAAAAGTTTTATTCCAGTAATGCCTTGCTGATTCAAAACTTATTATTTTAATCAGTCTTTCCTCCACTTAAACCAATGTCTAATCAACCTTAACCACCTAAACTATTGGTCTTATTATTCTCTGATAATTATCTGAGATCTGATAAATGATTATGTGCTAATATATTAGTGACATGTCAGATTTATAAATTATCCATCCAGAAATATTTTAATTTCAATTGATTATTTAGAGAGAAAATACTTTCCAATTTTAAATGATGTAATAAGTGAAATATTTTAAGGGCAGGAGTCATCAATCTTCACAACATAATAACCACCTACTTTATAAATTCATAAAATTAACTAGAAATTGGTGCCGGAGAAAATTTTTTAAATTTTTAAAAATTTTTTATTTTTTAATTTTATTGAATCATCGTGAGATAGTTATAAGCGTTCATGTTTGGGTTATAATCACACAATGATCAAACACCCACCCCTCAATCAGTGCACATTCCCCACCACCAATATCCCCGGTATAACCCCTCTTTCCCACCCTCCCTATACCTCCATGGCAAACATGATTCCCCATAATTTCTCTCTACTTTTGGGCATTATGGTTTGCAATACAGACCCTGAGAGGTTGTCATGTTTGGTCCTTTATCTACTTTCTGCACACATCTCCCATCCTGACTGATTCCTCCAGCCATCTTTTTCTTCATGATCCTTTCTCTATTACAGCTGCATTTTTCCAGCTGACTATTGCGATGTGTTTCTTGCAGGCAGCAGAATGTTGGGTTCAATTTTCTAATCCATCCTGCCACTCTGTGTCTTTTAATTTGTGTGTTTAGCCCATTGACATTGAGAGAGATTATTGTTATGGGGTTTTGTCCCATTTTTCTGTTGAAATTTGGTGTATGTGAGAGGTCTGTCTTGTCTTAAAGTAGCCCATTCAGTTGTTCTTGCAACCATGGCTTTGAGTCTACGAAGTTCCCGAGCTGTTGTTTGTGAAATTTTGTGTTGTTCCTACTGTTATGAATGAGTCTTGCTGGGTAAAATATTTTTGGTGAGGCATTTACTTCATTTAGTTTATTCACTATATACCACCACTGTTTTAGGGCCATGAGGGTTTCATCAGACAAATCTGCTGTGAATCTTAAGGATGCTCCTTTACAGGGAATTTCTTTCTTTGATCTTGCTGCTTTCAGAATTTTGTCTCCATCGAAGGTTTTGGTGATTTTGATCAGGATGTGTCTTGGGGTATTTTTATTCGGATTTCTTCTAGCTGGTACCTTTCTGGCCTCCTGAATGTGGTCACATGTTTTCTTCAGCTCTGGGAACGTCGTAGCAATAATGTCTTTGACAGTTTCTTCTTCATCAGGACTTTCTTCCTGTCCCTCTGGGAATCCAATAATTCTTATCTTACTCCTCTTGGCTTCAACACAATCTTCTCTTACAATCTGTTCCCGAATTGTGAGTCTCTTTTCCATTTCTCCTCTTTTCTGAAGAGTCTCTGGAATACATCTTCAAGCTCACTGATTCTGTCCTCAGCAGCTGTTACTCTGTTGCTGAGCCCTTGCACTGAGTTTTTCAATTCGCCTACCAGGTTTTTCTGGTATGACATTTCCGTTTGTAATTTTGTTTGCATTTTTCTCATTTCTACCTTCAAATCTTCTTGTCTTTTATTGGCATTTCTTTCCATTGTTTCTTTTAGCTCCCTAAGCATCCTAGTAGCTCCCTTATAAATTCCTTGTCAGAGACATTGTCTACACTTCATTACTGTTGGTGTCTTCTGGGATAGCCTCTTCAATAAGTAAAGCTTGGTGAGCGTCTGTGTTACTTTAACATGTGACCTGTGTGGTTTAGACCTTCACGCTCACTGTTACTATTCTGCTTAAGATACAGAATTAATTGAGATGGGCTTAATGAATTATTTGGCTAATGTGTTTCTGGTGTTTAAGCTAACCTAGTGAAAGTTCCAACTAAGAGGGTAACTTATGGTTCCTATGGGATATGTAGGGTGAGAACAACTCGCGGACGTGTTAGCAGTCACTGCTCCTGGAAGGGGCCCTGCTGCCAGGAGGGTACCTGGATGAGTGAGCAGAGGGTGTTCAGAACGGCTCAGCTTTGGGTTCGCGTGGTGTGCCTCAATTCCCATCCCCCGCAGACCAAGAGTGAAAACCAGCCATTCTCAGGAGATGTAGTTAGAGGTTCAGCCCCAGCAAGGGGCCCTGCCGCCGGGCAGGTACCTGGATGAGTGAGCAGAGGGTGCCGGAACGGCTCAGTTTTGGGTTCACGCGATGTGCCTCAACTCCCATCCCCCACAGACCAAAGGTGAAAACCAGCAGTTCTCAGGGAATCTAGTTAGACACACAGCCCTGGGAAGGGGCCCTACAGCCTGGCAGGTACCTGGATGAGTGCCTGGAGAACATTTTTAATGCATCTTCCTTCTGAGGACTTGTTAATCACACAGATCTTATGCGTTATAGATTCCTCAGTAAAGTAGTAAATAAATTTAGAAAGTAGAAACATTGTGTTTTGGGACAACACTCAGTGAGTTCAGGGCTTCCTCCTGACTCTGTGCTTAAGGATGACTCCTGGAAGTGCTCACGGCACCATATGTAGTGCCTCGGATCAAACCCAGGATAGCTGCATGCAAGACAAGAGCCCTACCCACTGTACCATATCTCCAGCCCAAGTAGAAACATTTATATATTGTGTGATTGCTCTATCTCAAGGTGAAAGAAATCTTAAACTAATTAAAAGCATGCTACAAAATATTTTAGAACATAATGAGTTTGAGTTTGCTACTAAAACACTCCCCAAATATAAAATTCAATATATTTTAGAAAATACATATATATACATATATATATGATGATTGGATCACCTTATTTGGTCCATTAGGTTTAATACTGTACTGAAATATGATACAATGAAATGTTCAAAATAAAATTTATTCAACAAAAGAACAAAGAAATTGTATGCAATACACTCATTTTGTTGGTTTTGCTAACCCAATAACATTAAAACATGTAGACCAAGGTATTTGGCAAAAGAATCATGCCCAGAATAACACTTGAGTCACATCAGGTCACTCTGAGCTAACATATTGGACAATTCCATAACTTTGAAATCTAAGGAAAGTGATAGGGGACTGAGGGATTTCAGTAAACGCAGCAAGTACATATCTCATGTTTAGAGCTATCAAATTCACATTGTGAACTTTAGCACAAATCTCACTGCAACTCAGGGGGAATGTTCTAATTTTGGTAATAGCATTTACTGAAATGTTCTGAGGACTTTAGCTAAGTCATATCTAAGTCAAAGTATAAAATCTAAGTTAAAAAGCATCAAAAATATAAAATACATTGAGATACATAAGTGAAGAGATTATTTAAATGCTTTTCAATGTACCATGAGGCCAAAACCTGACTTTGAGTTGCCTGGTAGGGTGTCAAGAACCCAATATTCAATGCCACATTCTCTGAGGGGTAGGAGGTAACGATGCCATAACATTCCACAAATGTCCTTTCACACGGTAAAAATATTTCTGAGTCACTCTGCTCAAACCTTCCTATTCATAACACTGTCAGCTGGTGTGTCACTCACATTGACAGGAAAGGAGAAAGAAAGATGGATGCAGTAAAGATGGCAGGAGTTAAGTCATAGTATGGTGAGCATACTAGATGTGTCTAAACTTCCCATTATCACATAGGTAGCAAACAGTTCTCATTGAAAGTGCTAAGGGGGAGAATATTTCAACTGTCTCAAAGCAATGGGTCTTCATAATATTCAAATGATTACAATTCAAAAGAAAGGCATCAAAACTCAATTGAGTTAAAATGTCAAAACATGGTAGATCCTGAACAGATCTTGATGGACAAAACACATGGTTTGGTTTGTGTTTTGTTTGGAGGGCTTCTGGGGTTATTTTGTACTTAAAGGTTAGCTTCAAGTTAAATCTTAAACAGATTAGTATATTAAGCAATTCCAAAAGACTTATTTTGATTTGGGGTGTGGGGTGTGGGAAGGCATCTAGAGCTTTACTGTTGGTGCTGGAGCAGTAGCACAGCGGGTAGGGAGTTTCTCGTGCATGCAGCTGACCCGGGTTTGATTCCCAGCATCCCATATGGTCCCCTGCGCTCTGCTAGGAGCGATAACTGAGTGCAGAGCCTGGAGTAAGCCCTGTGCATCACCGGATGTGACTCAAAAAGAAAAAAACATATAACTTTACTGTTATTGACCTTAACTAACACAGTTATCACTGTCATTCCCAAGGAATTATTAAAATATTTGCCTCAATCATAATTTCTTTTGGGGGGAAGTTGGGTCACACTGAACAATCATCAGGGGTTATTTCTGTTTCTATTCAGGAAATACTCCTGGTGTTTCTTGGGGTACCATATAAGATGCCGAGTATCAAACCCAAATCAGCTGTGCACAACGCAAATGCCTTACCCATTGTACTATTGCTCTGGCCCTCAAACATAATTATTAATATGACTTAAGCACCTCTAAACACTAGTATTCCCAAAGTCACAGATATTTTAGTATAAAATAGTGTTCTCCCCAATGTTTTCTGAATTTCAAACCTATACACAATTTCAGGCAACATATTGCTTGCCTCTAGTCACATTGTCCTCTTTAATTCCTCAAATGAGCACTGACATTATCTCTAATTCACTGTGCAGCTGCAATAAGTAAGCAAAGTTTTCATGTAATAAAAACACTTAGGAAAATAGACTATATAAATATAAGCGAGGTTTATTTCAAATAAATGTTCACAATGTTAGGAACCAACTGCAGTCAATCATAAGTATAAGACATTTGTTTCAATATTTATTTTTATTTCATAAAAAAAGATTACCTGACCCCAGGCAAGTCCTCATGGAACAAAATGTTTTGTTTGCTGGGTTATGTTAGTTGTAGGATTCCCCTGCTCTCTGAAAGTAGAATATTTCTATTTGGAATGATTTGGCAGATTATTTTAATCGCATAGTCCTTATGAGTCATATATTTATGGCTCATAACTCTATTTTATTACCTATGTTTAGGGTGCCTAAAATTAATGGTAACTTTAAGGTGCCTAAAATGAATGATAATAGCATCTTTAGGCCTAAAATATAACCTGCCAAATCATAACAGATAAGGAGATTCCACTTCCAGATAATAGAATAAACTTGTAAGATATTGACATTATATGGCATTTTCAGAAAGGATACATGATGTGCAAAATGAGTCACTGGCCTTTTTAAGGTATGTATAAAGCAAATATTTGTCTGGAAATTTGTTTGAGAGAGAAAATATATTACCAAATTATTTGTTATCTATTTGCTCACATCAAGTTGAAGCTATGTAAAATTAAGTTTAAAATAGTGTCACCAGGGGCTAAAGTGACAGAAGAGCGGGTAGGGTGTGGCCCTTGCATGCATCCGACCCGGGTTCAATTCCCAGCATCCCATGTGATCTCCTGAGAACCACCAGGAGTAATTCCTGAGTGCAGAGCCAGGAGTACCCTCTGTGAATCGCCAGGTGTGACCCAAAAAGTAAAATAAAAAAGAGTGTCACCACACAGAGAAAAAATACTGGCAGCACAGCAGCAGGCACAAGACCTGGAAGAGCGGCAGCAGCTTCAGTGCTCTGAGCAGGGGAGCCCAAGGGGTCATAAAAATTTCTTTGTGAGTGTAAGTGCACTTCAAATATTTTCTCTCAAAAAGAGTGGCTTTAAGTAGAACTATACTGGCACCTGCAGCTGAGTGATGACCAGATAAGATGGTGGCAGCGCCCACACAGGCTCTGATTCTGATGAACGCACCACAGCTCCTGGCACTATGGCCAGCCAGCTTCTGTGGCTGAAGAAGTTTAGCATGAATAAATAGGTGTTATAATAAATTTGGGGAGAGGGAGAGAATAAGGCTCTTATGGTGCATCTTGACACAACTGCAGAGCGCTGGTCCAAGAGTTGAGGGGGCACCTGGGATCCCAACATGGGAGGCTAGCTCAGGCAACTCGCTGCTGGCAGGGTGTACCTGCCATTTTTCCCCACACCAACCTATGCCACCAGTTCCACCCACAGCATATTATGGAGGAAAATTTCCCTCAGGACTATTTGTCTGGGACAGAAGACGGGGGCATTTGCCTACTGCTCAGGTTCTGCTGCACTGGTGGCTATGGCCCATTCAGAGCATCTAAGTCACCAATGATAGCATCCCTGTCCTGAGTCCTGGTTCCTGTCACTGGGACCCAGAGGGCACAGTGCTACCAGTGGGTCAACCTCAACACAGGGTGCAAGGGCATCAGAAGTCTGATGGTGCCCTTGGCCTTTCTGACATTCCGAAATCACCACTATGCCTCTGGATGTATTCCAACAACTCAGGACCAAGTTTTCTGAGAAATTAAACCAACAAAAGTTAGGCATGTTGGAGCCACAGAAACAGACCACCTGCAGCTCATTTATTGCTCTTGCTTTAGAGATGTAATAAATCTCGAAAGAGATCAAAAGCCACAGTTAAATCCAGACCCACGCAAGGCTGAACATACTGAGGTAGATCGTAGGGAATGGGATTGCCTGTTCTCTAAAGAGAGCCCCCAGCAGCCATTTGCTCCCACAATCCAAATCACTGCAATGCGCCCAGCCAGATTCCACCATCTCAGGATGGACCTCACAGAGATATTAATCTGCCAAAAATTTAGTTATGCAGGTTTTGAGACTAAAATCTTCAAGCCTCTTGGAGTTGGGATGAACAACTTCCCCCACATCCCTATACTCCTGGAAGCACCGGCAGTCAGCCCCATGAACAAAATCCAGCGCCAACATGTAAGCTCTTCTACCAACCTTGCTTCAGAGACCCATAAATAAATCTCAAAAAAGATCAAAAGCCACTTAATCTCAGACCCTTGCAAGGCTGAAAAGACCAGGGTAGATTGTAGGGGAACCGGTTTGCCTGTCCACCTAAACAGAACCCCCAGCAGCCACTGAAATCTCCAGGCTTTCTCAGGGTCAGGATGGGCTACCTCCCCCCACTTCCAGTATTTCTAGAAACCTCAAAAGTCACATCCACACCCCAAATATGCCACCTCGTTTATATAAAGCTACTCCAGCTATACCTTTCCGATAAAAATATTAAACACCATGAACAAACACGATGACTTCTTAGCACATATATTGCAAACCAAAATGCAGAAAAGGAGAAAGAAGTATGGTGGCCTGCGAAAAAAGAAGATAAGGGTTGAAGGAGTTGAGGGATGGTTAGAAGGAAACTGGGAACAATGATGTTAGGAAATGTACATTGGTGGAGAGATGGGTGTTGCAACATTTTCTGATGAAACCCAATCATGAACAGCTTTGTAGTGGTCTGTTTCATGGTGATTCAGAAAAATAGTGTGATCAACTATGAGATTTATTATCTTGATTTACAGCAAATCCCAAAGTCTTGCATTTAATTGCCTTTGTTTCATAAGGAAAAATTAGCGACTTTTCCTGAGAATATCTTGAGGACCAAGACAATCTCATTGTTTCATTTCATATTCTATTCATAAAAGATGGCAATAAATCACATCAAAATATTTCCCCCCTGAACATGACTATGTAATAAAAGTCTGTTAAGATAGAATCAATATGACTAATTTGTCTTTGCCTCTACTCTTGTTTTCCTTCTTTCTTGTTCCTTCTTTGCTTAGCCTATGATGAAGAGTTTCACAGTCATATGAATTACTTATCTTCAAAACCTGGCCTTTCATCATTTAGGATTTGTTTTTAAGCGGCCTGAAAGAAGTGTGTGGTCTTTACACTCTGGTTTCCTTTCTTTGAATTTTTGGAGCACATTTTCTACCTGAATCTTTTTGGTTTTAAAGCAAGCTGACAAAATGACCCCTAAGAGTATAGGCATTCACAGACACAGTTGTCTGGGAATTTGTTAGCTTTATGGATTTTCATCTATCTCAGGTTTTCTACTCAATTTCAGATGGCTTCTAATACCCGTAAAGCTTATGCAGGTGCTTAAGTCTCTTCCCATCCATCTTGTCAAATGTTTGGAAAGCCCTTTTACTTATGGTTCAGTCAAAATGACTAGACTCTTTGTAACTAGATTCTTTGTAAATATGAAGAAAATTAAAGGAAAATAAAGCAAAACCCTAAGCACAGCAAGAGATAATATCTCATAGAAACTTTTCATACGAATTTTTGTCTTACTTTGTTTTTGAGCCACACCTGGATGTGTTCAGGGTTACTACTCAGTCTGTGCTCAGGAATCACTCCTGGTGGGCTCAGAGAATAATATGGAATGCTGGGCAGTCAAACTGAGGTAAGATGCTTTCAGGGCAAGCACCTACCCTCTGTACTATCACTCTAGCCCCTTGTCATACTAATTTAAATTCTATTTTAACATGATTTTCCTAGGGCGATTTCAAAATAAAATAAACTTGGTTTCTTTCCTTTACCTTTCTTTCCTAGGTAAAAAGAGAACATGCTATAATTATTTATTCAAACTATTTTTTTTAGTTTTGGAGCCACACTGAGCAGTACTCCAGGTTTACTCATGCCTCTGCACCATATGTGATGCTGGGGTTAGAACCTGGGTCAGCCACATGTAAGGAAATTATTTGGCTGCTGTACTATATCTCTCTGGGCCTTTATTCAAACTTCTAATCCACGATATATTTTGATTTGAAATCATATTCAGATAGATAGGATACTTTGGCTTTTCTTGGACACAATTCTTCCTTCTCAATAGTAGTCCTTATTTCATCAACTGTGACCTTATTTTTTAAAATTTTATCGAATCACTGTGACATAGATACAAGCTTTCATGTTTGGGTTACAATCACACAGTGATCAAACACTTGTCCCTCCACCAGTGCACATTCCCCACCACCAATATCCCTGGTATACCCCCCTACTTCCCCTTTCCCACCCTCCCCCAGCCTCCATGGCAGACAATATTACCCATACTCTCTCTCTACTTTGGGGCATTCTGGTTTGCAATACAGACACTGAGAGGTTATCATTTTGGTCCTTTATCTACTTTCAGCACACGTCTCCCATTCCGACCAGTTCCTCAAGCCATCATTTTCTTAGTGATCCCTTCTCTATTCCAGCTGCCTTCTCCCCTCTGCTCATGAGGCAGGCTTCCAGCTGTGGAGGATTCTTCCTGTCCCGTGTATCTACTATCCTTAGGAGTCAGCCTCATGTTAATGTTGTCTTATACTCCACAAATGAGTGCAGTCCTTCTATGTCTTCAACTGTGACTTTTTTATAAGCTGGACTTCTACTGGTAGATCACCAATTTCTGAGTCCTACCTCACTAAAGCCTTACTCAATTCTTCGTGCTTTCAAAGGGAAGGTAAAGTTATTATTATCAAAACTGTCTTTTTTCAACTGCAAATTGTCAAGTATTTCTCTTTTAGTTACATCCCTTCCAGATTTTTAGTTATATCCTTTCTAAATCTCTTTGCAGAACTCTTGGAGTAGTTTTCTAACTCATTTCTCTTGTTCAGATCATTAAAGACAGACTAACTACTTGAACTTCTTTCCTAATGGGCTGGAGCGATAGCACAGTGGTAGGGCGTTTGCCTTACAAGCAGCCAACATGGTCGACCCGAGTTTGATTCTTCTGCTCCTCTCGGAGAGCCCGGCAAGATACCGAGAGTATCTCGCCAGCAAGGCAGAGCCTGGCAAGCTACCCGTGACGTATTCGATATGCCAAACACAGTAACAACAAGTCTCATGATGGAGACGTTACTGGGCCCGCTCGAGCAAATCAATGAACAAGGGGAGGACCAGACCAGACCTTTTATTTTCTTCTTTTGGAAGCACTATAAGCACTATCCTCCCGTTGTTCATAGATTTGCTCCAGCGGGCTCAGTGACATCTGTGTTTGGCATATTGAATACATCGCAGGTAGCTTGCCATCTCTGCCATGCAGGAGAGATACTCTCGGTAGCTTGCCGGGCTCGAAAGTTGTACCTTTTTCAGGAATATTCAGTAAGATTCATTTGTCACAACTTCTTTGCAGAATAGAGGCCATAGACATTCCCTCAGCCCATGGACTGTCATGACTTTAAGTTCCATTGTTTCTCTGTGTCCTGATGGAGCAGTCTTCCAGACTGCTTCCAACAGTTTTCTAATGTAAAAACTTCATTTCCTTGTTGTAGAAATAGTACAGGGATAAGGTACTTTCTTTACTCCCTGCCTACCTGGCACTTGCACCTCATTTGGTCCCCTGAGCACTGTCAGTCATGGCTTCAGAGTAATCCCTGAGCACAAGGCAGATGTGGCTCCAAAAGAGAAATAAAAAAACACTTTTGCAAATCTATTAAATATAAAAATTTCTAACAAAGGTAATGTTTCTTCATAACTACATTTATCTTCCTTTAAATGGTTCAAATGGTGTGTAATGCTATAATCTTTTAAATGATAAAAATTTACCTCAGCATTTGTATATTCAAACAGTTTTTGCTAATATACATATAGCTAGATCATAAAAATTAGTTGATAAAGTCCACTAGAAGTAATTTGGTGTGCCCTTCTCAAATTAAAAAGTTCTTCTCAACTCTGTAATCCATACATTCTTTGGATAGGCTCCACAAAACTGACTCTAGAACTAATTGGCAAAAATTAAACATAAATAGGGGGTATGATGCCACAAACAGGTCAACTTGTACCTGAGGGGCAAGTGCATCAGCAGCCTGATGGTGACTTCAGGCTTCCTGATGCCCCAAAATTGTTCCTTTGGCCAAAACCCAACAACTTGGGACCAAGTTGACCAAGGAATTAATGGTCAAAAGTTAGGTGTGCCCACAAACCACCTCTGGATCAGCTATACAAGCTCATTTACTGGCCTTATTTCAGAGACCCATAGATAAATCTCGAAAGAGATCAAAAGCCACGGTTAATCTCGGACCCGCGCATGGGGTAAATTGGAGTGGGGAGGGTTGCCTGTAGGCCCACCCAAGCAAAGCCCCCAGCAGCCATTTGCTTCCACAATCCAAAATTGCCACTCGGCCTGACTCCACAGTCTCAGGACAAACCTCACTAAAATATAATTTGCTGAATATTCTGGTATGCAGGTTTTGTGATTGAAATCTCCCAGAGTTGGGGTGGGCCAACTCTCCCCACTTTCCAATTCTCATGGAAGCACTGACAGTCACCCCCACAAACCAACTCCAGCATCACCCTGTAATCTCTACTACCGGCCTTGCTTCAGAGACTATAAATCTCGAAAGAGATCAAAAGCTTAAGTTAAGCTTGGACACGCACCTGGCTGAACAGACCGGGGTAAATCAGAGGGGGGCGGATTGGCCTGTGCCCGCCCGCTCAAGCAGACTCCCTGGCAGCCACTTGCTTCCACAATCCAAAATCACTGCCATACTCTCAGCCTGACTCCATCATCTCAGGATGGACCTCACAAAGATATATCTGTTGAAAATTCTGATATGCAGGTTCTGTGATTGAAATCTCCAGGCTTTCTCGGGGTCCAGATGGGTTACCTCCCCACACCGTCCTGTACTTCCGGAAGCCTTGGCAGTCACATCTACACCCCAAAGCTGTCATCCAATTGAAAAGCTACTCCAGCGTTACTTCCCCAATATAATTACCGAATGCCCGGAACAAACACCATGACCTGTTTGCACCTGTATTGCAAACCATAATGCATAAAAGGAAAAGGAGAGAGAGAGAAATAGAGAGAGAGAGAGAGAGAGAGAGAGAGAGAGCAAGAAGAAAAGTGCCTCCCATAGAGGGATGCTGGAGGTGAGGGGCGGGGTGGGGGCTTGGGGGATAATGGTAGGGAAACAGAGGACATTGGTGGTGGGAAATGTACACTAGTGGAGGGGTGGGTGCTGGATCAGCTTTGAACAGCTTTGTAATGGACTATCTCACAGATATCCAGTTAAAAATATTTAAAGTAAACGTGGAGTTCATTTAGCTTAATTGACGGCTGAATAAATAGAAGTACTCTCACATTAAAAAATGAAAAATTAAACATAAATAACTAAAATATGGGCTGGAGTGATAGCACAGTGGGTAGGGCATTTGCCTTACACGTGGCCGACCAGGTTGGCCCAGGTTCGATTCTTCCGCCCCTATCAGAGAGCCCAGCAAGCTACTGAGAGTATTCTCACCCGCACAGCAAAGCCTGGCAAGCTCCCCGTGACGTATTCGATATGCCAAACACAGTAACAACAAGTCTCACAATGGAGACGTTACTGGGTCCGCTCGAGCAAATCTATGAACAATGGGAGGACAGTGCTACAATACTACCCACATGGTTCCATACCACTTCTGGGAGCGCAGAACCAGAACAGAACCAGAACTAAAATATAAACTAAATATTAATTTAACCTCCAAACAAAAGTCAGTTGAGAAGTGCAACTTTTGAGAGACACAGCAGTGAATCCTAGAAGACAGCAGCTCGCCAGAGATCTCTCTGGACCCTTTACCAAGCCAATTCCACCGGGGCACTTCAGATGGAGCAGGTGTGCCCTCTCCACCCACCTTGGATGAAACCCAGGTGACCACAAGTTTCCAGAAACAAAAACCAGGTACCTGGGTTCAAGGACTAAGACTCCAGGCCCCATGGCAGCAGCGGAGATGGGCCGTCCCTTCCCATCTCCTCGCCCTCTTGGAGTCCTGGCTGGCATGTCCACCATCTGCCTCCAGGTACCATCTCAGCACATCAACAGCTTTGATCCAGAGACTCCCAAATGAATCTCAAAATGCATTATCTTCCTACAGAGATGTCTATGGACCCCAACCATTTACAATTTTAGAATTCCAGATGCTTACTGCCGCAAAGGCTGCCACATGGCCACTCATGATATTCATAATAAGCAATAGAAAATAAAATTATCTGGCATCTGTCCCTGGCAAGCAGGCTTGAAAGGTGGTGGGAAAATTCTAAATAATGGTGGTGGGAGTGGTGTTGAAATATTGAATGTAATCAATGTGAGCAACCTTATAAAATTTTTAAAATAATTAAAAATAAATACAACTTTCACAAGTATTGTATTTAACATATCTCATAAGCAAAATTAATTATGTTTGATTTATACTATATAAAATATATATGTATATACCAATAAAGACAATAAAAAATAAAAACAGGGGGTATGGTGCCGCCAGCAGGTCAATCTGTACCTGTGAGATGAGTGCATCAGCAGCCTGATGGCACCGTCAAACTTTCAGATACCCCAAAACTGCTCCTGTACCTTTGGCCAGACCCCAAAAACTTGGGACAAAGTTTACCAAGAAAGTAAATGGCGAAAAGTTAGGTATGTGGAAGACACACCTACAAACCACCTACGGCTCAGTTATATAAATGGAGGCATGACCTCTCCTGTTCCTGATCGAACAGCTTAATGGCCAGAGACTCCCAGAGACTCAGAAACGAATCTCGGAACCCAAAGGCTTTTGGCAGAAATGTGTCCTGTTCCTGCAGTAGGTTACTGGCGCTGGGCCACCCCAGGTGGGAATAAGTTTTGTGCCTTGGCCTAGTGGCCAAGTGACCGCCATCCTCCAGAGGCCACTGGACAGTCAGGTTTGGGGCTGCAGTGATGAGACACGTGGGGCCTCATCAGACGGGGGTGGAACTGGCCCTTTCCTCCCCATCCCAATGAGACCCCGAGTCGCCACTTACAAATGGCCTCTCTGGCTCCTGATCAAGCTTATTAACGGCCATGATCCCAGAGACTGAGAAACAAATCTCGAAACCCAGCGGCTTTTGGCAGAAATGCATCTGGACTGCATACAAGGTGGCCGCCGGCTCAGAGCTTATTGGAAAGCCAGGTTTGAGCTGATGGTGACAGGGCAACTTCAGTCTCATGGGAAGGAGGGTGGTATCGGCTCGTCCTTCACGCCCTACCGAGGTCACGAGTTGCCCCCCACGAGTGGCTCTCCAGCATGGTCATGGCTCCAGAGGCAAAAGGACTTAGTCCAGAGCTCGGCAGCTTGTGGCAGAAAAGTGAATGGACCATGCATTAAACTACAGCACCATGCCTCCCCAGGAGGGAAAGGGTGTTGCTCCCTTCCGCCTCCACACCCCCCCCCTCCACCCAGCACCAAGGAGGCTGCCACCTCAGAGCTTAAGGAAAAGCCAGGTATGAGGCACGGTAATGAGGCAACTGCAGTATCATGGGAAGGGGGCGGTACCGGCTCATCCTTCATGCCCTACAAAGGTCACGAGTTGTCCCCCACAAGCAACTCTCCAGCGCAGCCATAACACCAGGCGCACAGAAACCAATCTCGTAATTATCAGGCTCTTTGCAGAAATCCAAAATAGCACAGCTGCGATAGTGACTATGCGACATTATATGATTCTCATAACCAGCTATAGAAAACAAAGTATTTCACAATGCCTTTTCGGCAATTCTGATTGTTGAGGGGAAAATTCTACACTATAATGGTGCATCTTTGTCAAAATAATGAATGTAATCAATGTAGAGAAGAGTTCAGTAGAAATCATCTGCCTCACAGGCATTGGGAGGGGTGGGATGGGGGTATATTGGGGTTCTTGGTGGTGAAAAATGAGTACTGGTGAAGGGAAAGGTGTTTGATCATTGTATGATTGAGAATTAAACCTGAAAGCTTTGTAACTTTTCCCACAGTGATTCAATATATAAATATAAGAAGAAAGAAATACAAATATGTATATATGTATATATACATATATATACTTTACAAAGAACCACTTTAGATGTAGTGTGGTAGACAAAACATGACACTTTAAGATTAAGCTCAAGGACTGATTCAAATCTTTGATATTAGGTATCAAATTAACCCTTTTATGGATTAATGTGGCTATTTGGGCATAGGTCTCATTAGCCAGAAATTACTAGACAATTTCTTCCAATGTGCATCCTTCCCCTCCTCCACCCATTTTCCACACTAAAGTTAAAACTATCAGTTAAATTATAAAGTTTCTTGCCCCTTCCCTTTGTTTAAGATTATTTATCAATTTCCTTTTTATTCTAATAATATTTTTAAAAATTGTTTAATGCAGACCTACCTAATTTAGGCTCTAGCCATCCTCACATCATCTGGTGCAATCCAGAAACAATGACTTTGCACATATTTGGGGATGCTTTGTACCTTCATAGTGATAGTTTTTCTTCATAGAATCGTTTTCCACAAATAATATGCAGATGACAGCAAGTCTTAGTGTATACAAGCGCTGGTCATTGTAACACTAGTATCAACAACTATGAAGGAAAGGGGAAAAAAAAAGTAAAACCTGTCCCCAATGACTATAATACTGCATTAATAAATGTGTTCATTGAAGTAACAACTCCAAGGAACTGAAATTACACTTTTTTTTTCATTTTTATTAGTGAAACACCATGAGATACAGTTGTAGACTTACAAATTTGTGTGTTTGGGTTTCAGTTATACGATGATTGAGTACCCATCCCTCCACCAGTGCCCATTCACTTTAAAAGACTTTTTAGAGACTAGAAAATGGTTAAAAGCCTATTATCTAAGCTGCAACCTAAAAATGTCCAGAGAGTATGCTAATATTTTAAGTATCTAAGACAATCTATCCAAATAAGCAATTCAATTCATATTACATATACATTTCTTAAAGAAGAAAGAAGCACTAGAAAAGAAAACTCTATGAAAACTGTGCCCACTAGCTTTCCCTGGGAGTTTACAAATTCTCAAGGACTCTGGCTTTCTGGCAGTACTACATCCAGAATTATCCAAGATCCCAGCAGGAAAGAAACAGCTGTCACAAAACAAATCCTTTTTATTACTGTGCTAACAGTTTCAAAATGGCACACGCCTGAACTTGTGGTGAAACATACAAGGATCTGTGTTACTGATTTGGAGCCCTAGAATTTTCAACATTTGTTTGCTTGTTTATTTTAAATATGTTTACCATACCATATTATTTTAATTATTGTAATTTTTGAACAAGGTTATTTATTAGAACAATTCTTCCTTGTTCACTTCCTTTATATAGAAAATACTGGTTATATATGTAAGTCTATAACTGTACCTCATGGTGTTTCACTAATAAAAAAATAAATAAATAATAAAAAAAGAAAAAAGAGCACTAAAAAAAGAAAATACTTGTTATTCTTGGCTATATATACTTCCAGATGGAATGTAGATTCACTTTATCAATATATGAAAATAAACTATGGAATTTTTTTCTGTAAATTTTATTTATATACCTTCATTTGGCAGAAATTGACAATTTGGTGTTTTGGGATTTCTTTCATGAAATTTTCAAGTGTTTTATGTAAATTTTGTAGTGTTTTTAGTATAGAAATTTCTGTACATTTTAATCAGTATTATCCTATATATTTTATATGTTTTGATAATAAATCAAATGGTCTATCTACATTTTCTAATTAGTTACTGAAATGCTTCGGAAGAATGGCAAGTTCTAAAAGTATCTTTGTAAATGTATCTTAATTCTCTTCAATTAGGAAGTCATATCATTTGCAAATATTAATTGTACCTTCTGATTAACTGCAATTATGTCTCATTTGTTCCTTGCTTAATTGCACTGGCTACAGAATTTTAAAAAAATAAATGATATCATTTTCCATCTTATCTTCTTCCTAAATTTAGTAGAAACACAATTATGGCTTTACCATTTCGAATGATGATAGCTTTTGCCTTAAGATAGATACTACTACCACGCAAAGGAAGAGATATTTGTGAATTGACATGTCATCCTTCTTCTTCACTCTCCTTATTCTTCCGAAATTAATCACATGCACCCTAAATAGGGGACTACAGTACTTTTTAAAAATAAACTTCCCTTTTATATTTAAATGGCTTTTTACAATATTTTGAGATGAAAGGTCAAAACCTATTTTAAAAATAGTCATGTTGAAAGTAGACTATAGACCAAACATGATTGCTACTCAATGCCTCTTTTGCAGACCCCAACACCCAAAAGGAGGGAGAGAACAAAAAGGAATGCCCTGCCACAGAGGCTGGGGGGGGGATGGTGGTGGAAGGGATACTGGGATCCATGGTGATGGAAAATGGGCACTGGTGGAGGGATGGGTATTTGATCATTGTATAATCGAAACCAAAGCACAAAAATTTGTAAGTCTACAACTGTACCTCATGGTGTTTCACTAATAAAATTTTTTTTTAAAAAAGTAGTCTGATTTCTCCTAGAACCTGTATTGCAAACCATAATGCACAAAAGGAAAAGGAAAAAGAGAGCAAGAAGGAAAGTGCCTCCCACAGAGGGAGGCTGGGGGTGGGAAAAGGGGGGACATTGATAGTGGGAAATTTACACTGATGGAGGGACGGGTGCTGAATCATTGTATGATTGAAATCCAATTATGCCCAGCTTTGTAATGGTCTATACAATACAATTAAGAAATATTTCAAAAGTAATGTGGAGTCATGCCCAATTCAATCAGCTTAATGGCTGAATAAATAGTAGTACTTTTATGTTTATTTTTTAAAAAGTAGTCTAAATTAGATGTAGCACTAGTATGATATCAAGATGTATATTTATGGTAGAACACTTGCTCCTCATGTAAGAGTCCCTGAATTGTATCCTCAGTACACATGTACCCCAGAAGTAGCACTAGCAGAGTTCTGTATAATGAACCTCCTCCTTTCTATGGATATGAGTATCTCAAAGATTGGGAAGTCAGTGCAGGTATTGATAACTTGATTTCCACAAAATTTTTCTCAGATTAGAAAATGAACATCCCAGCTAATTCTAAGAAACTTGTGCTGATAAACTTCACTGAATTTGGCTTGTATTTCAGTCAGTAACTACTACATATATTTATTTTGTGCATGTGATACTTTGCAAAAACAGAGATAGCTATAGAATAAGCTCCTACTAAATGTTTACTGAGTGAATAAATGGGTATATATTCCATCACCTTCTTCTGACATAAATCTTGAGGGAAGATTTTCCTTTTCCTAATATACTTTCTTAGTTCTCCTCATTGGCTTTTTTCTATAGCTATATACATTTATGATTATCTCATGACTTTTGATTAGTTCACTTCTTTTTCTTAATGAATGCTATGACAATTTAAAAATGTATCATGGTTGATATATTCATTAACCTATTGAAGAATGTATTGTCTTCAGTGACAGGGATAGAATCCAAGTTCCTACCACATAGCTGACACACATCCTACCTCTGAGCCACATCCTTCACCCCTTGTTTCCAAGTTTTAACAAAATGATTTACTGGCCCCATCTGCCTCTACATCCTGACTCTCTGACAGCCACGATCATGTTCCACTGCTGCTGCCATGTAAACTCAACTACTGGACTTGCTTCAGAATTTGAAATAAATCTTGAAATAGATCATCCAGGCACAAAAATGTCTTGTCAACCATTCCTGGATGAGACTTCCAAGGTGCTCTCAGAGGGGGCTGGGCCAGCTTCCTGATTAAACAAAGTACTGGTAACCACTCCCGCGTCCCATTTCTGCCGTCCAGTTAAAAATTTGATTCAAGCTGGACTGCCGTGTTAATAATTCTAGGTTTTCTGGAGCACACAGCCATATCTGTGGCCATAAAACATCTCCAGTACCTATAACACTGACATCCCAGGATTGGTTGAATGGAATGTAATGTAAAAAACAACCAAACTCTACTAAAAACACTTTAACAAAGAAGGTTAACTTGTAAAAAAAGCTCATTACCAACCTTCAGATAAGGACTTAATATCCCATGATGAGATACAATAAATTTCACACATTTTCTTGTAAAGAAACATTTTTTGATCATTCTGTTAACCATGTAGTGATAATGAGCAATATAAAATAAAGCATTTTCAGCCTGCTATGGGGAGGCTTGGGACTTGATCATGAAATTAGAGACAATGATGAAAGGAAAGTGACAGTGGTGGTGGAATTGGTGTTGGAATATTGAATGTCTGTAACAAATAATCATGAAGAACTTTTTTAGTCCATGGTATTTAAATAAAGAGGGGATGGGGAATGATTTAATGGTAATCAGCACTGAGTATGGGTTCTGTTAGGGCCCTGCATTGTCATGTATTACTCAGGTAAACATTGTAGAGCTCATGGTCCCTCCAGTGCAAGATCATGCCATAATCAAGGGACAATAGTGATGCTTTAGTGCCAAGAATAAATTTAAGTTTAGTCACATTCATAGAATACATCTGAACCCCTACACTATCTTTCCAGTTCCTAATACCATTTTTTAAAAAGAGTCCTTTATCTTAAGTGTATTTTCTTTGATCATTTGTTGAAGACAGTTGGCTTTTATTTGTGATCCTATTATGGGACCCATATTTGGTTTCATTTATATATTTGTCTGCTCATTTTCTTATACCACACTGAATTATTGTAGCTTTACAGCAAGTTTAAAAGAAAGGTCCTCTGACTTTTGTCAGAGTTTTCCATATTGTTTTACTTTTTATTGTTTTAAAACAGTATTCCATATTGTTTTACTTTTTCTGGGTCTTTCACTGTTTCACTGTCATCCTGTTGTTCATCGATTTCGTCGAGCAGGCACCAGTAACATCTCCTTCGTCCTAGCCCTGAGATTTTAAAAAGTTCCACCTTTGAGGCTCTTTCAGGGTCAGGAGAATAAGACCCATCATTGTTACTGGTTTTTGGCATATTGAATACGCCATGGAGAGTTTGCCAGACTCTGCCATGTGGGCAGGATACTTTTGGTGGCCTGCCTGGTTCTCCAGAGTAAGAACTAGATAATAAGATGTCACACGGTGCGCTCAGGAGCTGTGTTTTATAGTCTCTGGGTCTTCGCTGTTGATGGGGTTACATGGAGCCAGGGGCAGTTGGCGGGTGTAATGCCTACATACTGGAAGATGGGGGATCTTGGTGGAGGAGGCCCAGTCCTAATCTGAGCAGGCTTTGGAGATCTACACCCCGGGTCCCGCACACCTGGATTCCTCAGCCCATTCCTTCATGCGTGAGGCTCGTGTGAACGTGTAGAGAGTGGTCTTAATCATGGGTCTTTACCTGACCAAATAGACAGTAAACTCAGTTTGTCAGTAGACACAAAATAACTTCGGCTTTTGACTGGGATTACATTGACTAATAACAATGTTTTAAAAGCCTACATTTTGCAATATTGAACACTCCTATCCATGAAAATGGAAAAGTCTATTTACTGTTTAATTAATTTAATTAGAGTTCAATGGGCTGAAGTGGTAGCACAGCAGGTAGGGTGTTTGCCTTGCACGCGGCTGACCAGGGTGTCTCGCCCGCACGGCAAAGCCTGGCAAGCTACCCGTGACGTATTCTATATGCCAGAAACAGTAACAACAAGTCTCACAATTTGTTGTGAGATGTTACTGGTGCCCGCTCAAGCAAATAGATGAACAACGGGAGGACAGTGCTACAGTGCTACAGTGCATTAAACATGTGTGTTTAATTTCCAATTTTTCTTGTTCATTGAAAATAGAAACACAAATGACTACTGTAAATTTATTTTGTATCCTAATCTGTTCCTAAAGTTTATTAATTCCAGGAGACTTTGTAGATTCTTTATTCATTATGTCAGTTCAATGGTCAAGCATCGCACACATGCCTGGTCATGGGACTCCCACATTTTGTTGTGACGTTTGCCTAAGGTTGCACTTTGTGTTGTGGTGAATGACTACTCGGCCACAGTGCTCACTCATTTAGATTCTGTGCTCATGAGCATTCTGACTAATGTTTGCTGGGTGTCACTGTGGTTCACAAACATGTGCTCACTAAGGGTTTAACACACTGCCTTTAGTGTTCTCACATCTTTTAATTTTTCTGTGCTGTTCACCAGAAATAAACTCCTTTAGCTGTGTTGCTCACACATACTGGACTGTGGTGCAACTGGAAATTGCATATGGTTCCAGTGATCACAAACAATAGAACTGTCACAAACTCGCTCATATGCAGTAGCACCAGGATTGAATTTTTTTTCTTTTTCTTTTATTTATTTATTTATTTATTTATTTATTTTTATTGAAACTGCATGAGAACAGTTACAAAGTTTTTGGTTTAAGTCTCGGTAATACAATGATGGAACACCCGACCAGTGCACATTTTCCACCACCAAAACCCCCAGTATCCTCCCCCATCCCACACCCTCCCCCTACCTGTGTGGCAGATGATTTCCAAGTTACTCTCTCTCTACTTTGATCACATTCAATATTTCGACACCAAACCCACCATTATTATTTGGGATTTTACCGCAACACTCATATCTGCCAAAAAGGCAACAGTAGACAATTTGTTTTCTATTGCTGATTATGAATTGCATATGATGACACACGGCCACAATAGCAGCCGTGCAATTTTGGAATTCTGAAGTTTTAACATTTAAATCTGGAGGGATTTCTGCCAAAAGCTGCTGGGTTATGAGCTTTGTTTCTGAGTCTCTGGGATCATGGCCGATAAGCAACTCGATCAGCAGCCAGAGGGCTTGTTTGTCAGTGGCAACTCGGGGTCTCATAGGGACGGGGTGGGGCTAGCTACGCCCCCATCCCATAAGGCCTCTCGTTCCTTGTCACTGTGGTCCCCTCCCTGGCTGTCCCTAGGCCTGTGGAAGATGGTGACCAAGCCGCCAGGGGAAACAGGCTAAAGCACAATACCCATTTCTATCTGGGATGGTCTGGTGCCGGAAACCTAATGCATAGTCTGGACACATTTCTGCCAAAAGCCGCTGGGTTCCGAGCTTTGTTTCTGAGTCTCTGGGATCATGGTCGATAAGCAGCTTGATCAGCAGCTACCAGAATTGAATTTGAGTCATTTTGCTTCAAAGGAAGTCCAGTAAGCACTGAGCTATCCCATGGACCCTGATTCTATCAGGTTTTTACAAAGAGATATATTTTGTGAATAAAGACATTTCTTCCTTCACTATCTGAATAGTATTTATTTTCTTTTTAAAATCTAATCTTCAGTCTCTCTTTAAAACTTTTAAATATTGAATTAGTTTGTGCTCCTAGCATGATATTTAAAAAATGATGGTGCAAAAGAGATGTTACAGAGCCTAAAGAGCTTGCCTTTCATTCTGTGGATCTCAGTTCAAACTCTGTCATGGAATGTGATCACCTGAATACTGCCAGGAGTGATCCTTGAATACAGAGCCAGGAGTAAGTAATAAGCAAAGAAGTGTGAGACGCTGAAACCAAAAAGCCATGATAAGAAAGGACAACATTGCCTTATTCCTGATCATAGTAGTATTTTTAGCTGTCTGTCTATCAGTAAGTACAAAGTTAAGTGTCAGTTTAATAAAGCTGTTTTACCAAATAGAGACAATTCTTTTTTTACTCAGAATTTACTGAATTTTTTTATTATCAACTGGTGCTGTACTTTATCAAATATTTTTTGAGCATATAATGACTTTTTTTTCTTTTGTAGTCTATTCAGGTGATCAATTACATTAAATTTTTGGTTGTTTGACCGCAGCCAGAAGGGGCTGAGTAATTACTCTTAGCAGTGCTCAGGGGGCCGTATGAGATACCAGGGATTGAACTTGGGTCTGCCACATGCAAATAAAGTGATCTACCCACTGTGCTATCTCTACAAACCAAAGATTACGTTCATTTTTGAATGCTAGAGAGACAACACAAAAAAGAACTGCAGGCCAATATACCTGATGAAAACAGATGCAAAGATCCTCAACAACATTCTAGCAAATAAAATTTAATAACTCATCAAGAAGATCATACACCATGACCAATTAAGATTCATTTGGGGGATGCAAGAACTGATTGACATCTTCAAGTCAATCAACACAATATACCACTTAAATAAAAGAAAAGATAAAATGACATGATTATATCAATAGATGCAGAGAAATCATTTGACAAGATCCAACACCAATTCATGATAAAAACTCTCAACAGAATGGGAGTTGAAGGAAAAAAGCCATGATGAGAAAGGACATTTTTTCCTTAATATATTCAAAGACATCTACCAACAAGCACACAGGAAGCATTACTTTCAATGGAGAAAAACTGAAATCCTCCGCTCAAGATCAGGCACAAAACAAGGTTGCCCACTCTTGCCAGTATTCAAAAAAGTACTGGAAGTACTTGCAATTGCATTTAGAAAAAATATATATCAAGGCTATCCAGATAGGAAAGAAAAAAGTCAAGCTTTCACTATTTGAAGATGAAATACTCTACTTAGAAAATCTTAAATACTATTTAAAAAGATTCTAGAAACAATAGATTTATATAGCAAAGTGGTAGGTTACAAAATCAATACCCAAAAGTGCATGTCTTTCTAAAACAGAAATAATAAAAGAGAAGAGAGATATTTAAAAACAATCACATCCAAAATTGTGCCCCAAATCAATAAAATCCCTTCAGAAT
Organism: Sorex fumeus; assembly: GCF_029834395.1. Taxonomy (NCBI): domain Eukaryota; kingdom Metazoa; phylum Chordata; class Mammalia; order Eulipotyphla; family Soricidae; genus Sorex; species Sorex fumeus. The sequence continues at coordinate 11,100,198 of NW_026606115.1, forward strand.
CATCTTGACTAAAGAGGTGACGGACCTATACAAAGAAAATTATAAAACACTACTTCGAGAAATAAAAGAGGGCATGAGGAAAGTGAAAAACATCCCCTGCTCATGGATCTGGAAAATTAACATTGTCAAAATGGCAATACTCCCAAAGCATTATACAGATTCAATATGGTTCCTATAAGGATGCACCTGACATCTTCAAAGAAATAGACAAAACTCTCCTGAAAATCATATGGAACAATAAACCTCCATGAATAGCTAAAGCAATCCTTGGGGATAAGAAGATCGGTGGCATCACCTTCCCCAATTTCAAACTGTCCTACAAAGCAGTAGTAACTAAAACAGCATGGTATTGAACTAGAAACAGACCCATAGCCAATAGAACAGAATTGAATATTCTGTCACAGACTCTCAAATATATGATCACTTAATATTTGATAAAGGAGCAATAAATGTGAAATGGAGCAAGGAAAGCCTGTTAAACAAATGGTGCTGGGAAAACTGGACAGATACTTGCAAATAAATGAACTCAGACCTCTATCTAATGCCAGGAACAAAAGTCAGATCAAAGTGGATTAAAGACTTCAATATAATAACTTAATCCATAAGGTGTATGGAGGAAAAAGTAGGCAGAACCCTCTATGACATTAAAGGTAAAGGCATCTTTAAGGATGAAACACCACTTACCAAGCAAGTGGAAACAAACATAAACAAATGGGACTACATTAAACTAAGAAGCTTCTGCACATCAAAAGATACAGTAACCAAAATATAGAGAGAGCACATGGAATGGGAAAAATTTTTTACCCAATACCCATCTGATAAGGGGTTAATATACAGGATATACAAGTCGCTGGTAGAACTTCACAAGATAAAAACCTCTAACCCAATAAAAAATGAGAAGAAATGAACCAAATCTTGCTCCAAAAAGAAATACAAATGGTGAAAAGGCACATTAGAAATGCTCCATATAGCTAGTCATCAGGGAGATGCAAATCAAAACAACAATGAGATATCATATTACAGCACAGAGACTGGCATACATCAAAAAGGATAAGAACAACCAGTGCTGATGAGTATGTGGGGATAAACGGACTCTCTTTCATTGTTGGTGGGAATGCCAGCTGGTCCAAGCATTCTGGAAAACAACATGGGCATTTGCAAAAAACTAGAAATTGAGTGACTGGAGCAATAGCACAGTGGGTAGGGCGTTTGCCTTGCACATGGCCGAACTCCCAGCATCCCATATGGTCCCCTGAGCACCGCCAGGAGTAATTCCTGAGTGCAGAGCCAGGAATAGCCCCTGTGTATCGCCAGGTATGACCCAAAAAGCAGGGGAAAAAACTAGAAATCGAGCTTCCATATTACCCAGCAATATCATATCTGGGAATATATCTCAGGGCTGCAAAAAGGCACAGTAGAAATGACATCTGCACCTGTATGTTCATTGCAGTACTGTTCACAATAGCCAGAATTTGGAAAAAACTGAGTGCTTGAGAACAGATGACCTGTTAAAGAATCTACACAATGGAATACTATGCAGCTGCTAGGAAAGATAAAGTTATGAAATTTGCTTATAAGTGGATGGACATGGAGAGTATAATGATAATGAAATGAGTCCAAATAAGAGGGACAGACATAGAATGATTGCCTTCATTTGTGGAATATAAAATAACATAATATGAGACTAACACTGAAGGACAGTAGAGACAAGGGCCAGGAAGTTTGCTCCATGGTTAAGAACCTGCCTCATGAGCTGGAGGAGAAGGCAGGTGGGACAGAGAATGGATCACTATGATTGGAGGGATAAGAGGAGAAGGCAGATGGGATAGAGAAGGGATCAATGATGGTTGGAGGGATCACTCGGCATGGGAGATGTGTGCTCAAAGTAGATAAGGGAGCAAACATGATGGATTCTCAGTACCTGTATTGCAAACCATAATGCCCAAAATTAGAGAGAATACAAGAAGGAAATTGTCTGCAACAGATCCAGGGGGTGTGGTGGGGTGACGGTGATAGGAGGGATACTGAGGACATTGGTGGATGAAAATGCACACTGGTGGAGGGATGGGTGTTCAACCATTGTATTACTGTAACTCAATCATGAAAGCTTTGTAACTCTATCTCACAATGATTTTTTAAAAAATTTTTAAAAAATTGTGTCACTGGTGGAGGGATGGGTATTTGATCATTGTATAATTGAAACCCAAGCACAAAAATTTGTAAGTCTACAACTGTACCTCATGGTGTCTCACAAATAAAAATTAAAATAAATAAATAAATAAAACATATTTAATATCAAAAAAATTGTGCCTCAGAAAATCAAATGCCTTGCTCTCAGCTTAACTAAATACGTGAAGGACCAGTGCAATGAAAACTACAAAACACTACTTCAAAAAATAAAAGTGGAGGAGCGCTCTCCTTTCCAGTGCCCTGAGTGCGCCCCCTTTTCCTGAGACTCTGGATCCCCTTCACCGGGCTACAGGGAGACTTTGGGGAAAACCTGCTCAACTTCCCATCCGCTGAACTTCCCATCCACCTCTTCAGGTCCCCCCGCTTCCAGGTTCATATGGGAGTCAGGAGTGCTTCCCTTTCCTATGCCGTTCATGCGCCCCATTTTCCCATGGCTCCAGACCCCTCCATTGGGTAACCAGAGGAGACTTTGGGGAACACCTGCCTGAGTTCCGAGTTCCACTGGACTTCCCATCCACCTTTTCAGGGCCCCGCCCTTCCAAGTTCCTGGGTGGGAGTGTTCTTGGGACCAGCAAGGGGGCGTGGCCTCCATGTAGTGGGCGTGACCTCTCAAAGTGGGCATGGCCTTCTCTGAGGCAGCCTCAGTTAAATTTCCCACTCCCAGAACTTTCAACTCTCATTCCAGCCTTTATCACCTAATTCTGTGGAAAATATCCTGGCTGCCTCAACTACAATACAACAATAATTCACTGGCCTACTCCAATTCTAACAAAAGACCAGTATGCAAGAAGTTGTACAAGCCCAATATTAAAGAGCACCTCCTCCAAAGGTTCACTACATGTCATTATAAGCCAAAGAATAATGCCTGAGAGGAAGGTCAGACTATAGAAAGGGAGAAAGGTGACCACCATCGACTGACCTTATCCAGAATCCTTTCTCATGATAAGAAGGAACAGTGCTAGTGAATTCCAGGGTTCTACCTCTAGACAACCAAAACAACATGAAGGAACAGCACAAATCTCCACTACAAGGAGAGGACAAAGAAAAGAGTCCCGAATCCTCAACCGAGGATATCCACAAATATGCTGTCTCTGATAAAGAATTCCAAGATGAAATGCAGAGGATGTTCAAGGAACTAATCAAAGAAGCAATGGAGGGAATATCCAGAAAACTAAAGGAAGAAATGAAAGAAACAGTAGAACGGATAGTCAGATAGACAGGATCAGTGAGCTTGAAGATGAGCAACATAAATCAGATATGGAACAACAAACAATGGGAAAAGACCTCAAAATAGCTCTAAGGAGAATCAGAGACCTAGGGGATGATGCCAAGAGGAACAACATTACAATCATCAGTGTTCCAGAAGGACAGTGAGGCAACCACAGTGAAAAAGCAACAGTCAAAGAAATCATTGCTGACAAGTTCCCAGAGTTAAAAAATGCAGACATAAAGATCCAAGGAGTCATAAGAGTGCCAGCTAAAAGAGACCCTAATAAAAGCACTCCAAGGCATATCATAGTCGAGAATGATGGATGCTATGGACAGAGACACAATACTGAAACCAGAAAGGTCAAAGAAGGAAACCACAAACAAAAGAGCACCCCTTAGATTTACAGCAGACCTATCAGAGGAAACCCTCCAAGCCCGAGGATGATGGTGAGATATAGTAAAAAAACTCAATGAACCGAAAACCTCACCAAGAATACTTTATCCAGCTAAACTCTCACTGAAACTCGATGGAACTATATACCACTTTGTAGATAAACAACAGCTCAGGAACTTCATATACTCAAAACCAAATCTAAAAGAAGGATTAAAGGAGCTCTTGTAAGATAAGAAGGAAAACACTTATAAACACCCACAACCCCTACAGAAAGATGGCACAAAATCCCATGACAATAATCTCTTTCAATGTCAATGGTCTAAATGTACCAATCAAGAGACAGAGTGCCAAAATGGATCCAGAAACTGAAACCAACATTCTTCTGTCTAAAGGAAACTCATCTGAACAATCAGAGCAAACACAGATTCAAAGTTAAAGGATGGAAAACAATCCTGTAAGCAAAAATCTCCCTCAAAAAAGCTGGGGTGGCCATACTAGATCCCGACAACATAAATTTCAGGTTCAAAAAGATTAGACGGGACAGCGAAGGCCGTTATCTATTTATCAAGGGGTACATACAACAGGAAGAAATCACAATCTTAAATGTATATGCACCTAATGAGAGATCAGCTAAATATTTAAAACAACTGCTAAGAGATTTTAAGGAGGAAATTGCTAGCAAAACAATAGTAGCCGGAGACATCAACATCACCTTATCACCTCTGGATAGATCAACAAGAACAAAACTCAACAAGGAAACATTGGATTTGAAGGAAGAAATAGAAGAGAGAGGGCTGATAGACCTATACAGGACTTTAAACCCCAAAAAGAAAGAATAAAAATTCTTCTCCAGTGCACATGGAACATTTTCCAAAATAGACCATGTGCTAGGCCACAAAACATACCTTATTAGAATCAGGAAGATAGAAGTAGTATCAACAATCTTTTCAGACCATGATGCGCTGAAGATAGACGCGAATGACACAAAGACATCGAAAAACAAATCAAATACCTGGAAATTAAACAACTCAATGTTGAGCAATGAGTGGGTCAGGAAGGAAATCAAAGACGAAATCAAAAGATACCTGGAAACAAATGAGAATGAAGACACGAGCTACCAGAACCTCTGGGACACAGCTAAAGATGTGCTAAGAGGAAAATTTATAGCACTGCAAGCAATCCTAAGGAAAGAAGAAAGGGCCTACATAGATAACCTAATCAAACAGCTCAAGATCTTAGAAAAAGACCAACAAAAGAATCTAAAATTGGCCGAAGGAAAGAAATAATAAAACTTAGAGCAGAAAGTAAAGGTAAAGGTAAAGGCCCTCCCGTTGATCGTCGATTTGCTCGAGCGGGCCCAGTAACGTCTCCATTGGAGACTTTGTTGTTACTGTGTCTGGCATATCGAATACTCCCGGTAGCTTGCCGGGCTCTCCGAGAGGGACGGAGGAATCGAACTCGGGTCGGCCATGTTGGCCGCTTGTAAGGCGAACGCCCTACCCGCTGTGCTAAAGTAACGACATGTAAACCCCCCAAAAAAATACGAAAGGTCAATGAAACCAAGAGCTGGTTCTTTGAGAAAATAAATAAGATATATAAACCACTAGCAAGACTCACAAAGAAAGAGAGGGAGAGAGCCCTAATAAACTGAATCAGAAATGAAAAAGTGGACGTTGCAACAGAAACCAATGAAATTCAAAAGATCATCAGAGACTACTGTGAGAGTCTGTATGCCACGAAACAAGAGAACCTAGAAGAAATGGATAAATTCCTGGATTCCTATAATCTCCCAAAATTGAACCAAGAAGACTTGGGACACCTGAATAGACCCATTCATATCAAGAAAATTTAAGTGGTAATCAAAAGTCTTCCCAAAAACAAAACCCAGGACCAGACGGATTCACTAGTGATTCTTCCAAACATTTAAAGAAGACCTTATGCTAGTTCCTCTCAAGCTTTTCCAGGAAATTGAAAAAACAGGAACTCTCCCAAACAGCTTCTATGAGGTACATATCTCCCTAATAACAAAAGCAAACAAAGACACAAACAACAAAAAAAAACCTTTAGGCCAATATCCCTGATGAACACGGATACGAAGATTCTCAAAAAATACTAGCAAATAGAATCCAACAACTCATCAAAAAGATCATACACCACGACCAAGTGGGATTCATCCCGGGAATGCAAGGATGGTTTAACATTCAGAAATCAATCAACATAATCCATCATATCAAGAAAAGTAAAGGTAAAAACCATATGTTCATATCAATAGACTCAGAGAAAGCATTTAACAAGATCCAGCACCCGTTTATGATGAAAACTGTCACCAAAATGTATTTTGAAGAAACTTTCCTCAAGATAGTCAAAGCCATCTACAACCTACCCATAGCAAGCATTATCCTCAATGGAGAAAAACTAAGGGTTTTCCCTCTAAGATCAGGGACAAGACAAGGATGCCAACTATCACCACTTCTGTTTGGTATAGTACTGGAAGTACTTGCAATTGCAATTAGGCAAGAAAAAGACATTAAAGGCATCCAGATAGGAAAGGAAGAAATCAAGCTCTCACTATTCACAGATGATATGACACTATATCTTGAGAACCCTAAATCCTCTACCACGAAACTCCTAGAAACAATAGACTTGTAAAGCAAAGTTGCAGGTTATAAAATTAATGCCCAAAAATCCATGGCCTTCCTATACACAAAAAAATGAGACAGAAGAAAGTGACAGGAACAAAACAATCCCGTTCACAATCGTGCCCCAGAAAATCAAATATTTTGGAATCAGTCTAACTAAAGAGGTAGAGGACCTCTATAATGAAAACTACAAAATACTACTCCATGAAATAAAAGAGGACATAAGGAAATGGTAACATATCTCCTGCTCATGGATAGGAAGAATTAACATTGTCAAAATGGCAATATTCCCCAAAGCATTATGCTGATTCAATATGATCCCTATAAGGATACCCATAAAATTCTTCAAAGAAACAGATCTAGGTCTCCTAAATTTATATGAAACAACAAACACCCACGAAAAGTTAAAGCAATTCTTAGGAAAAAGATGTGGGGAGGCATTACTGTCCCTAGCCTCAAACTCTACTACAAAGCGGTGATAATTAAAACAGTATGGTGCTGGAACAAAGGCAGGTCCGTAGACCAATGGAACAGAGTGGAATATCCATACACACAACCCCAAATGTATGAAAATCTAATCTTTGATAAAGGAGCAAGAAATGTGAAATGGAGCAAAAAAAAAATAAAAGCCTCTTCAACAAATGGTGCTGGCATAAGTGGACAACCACATGCAAAAAAAATGGACTTAGACCTCGACCTAAAAAAATATGCAGAAAAGTCAGATCAAAATGAATTAAGGATCTCAACATCAGGCCAAAATCCATAAGATACATCAAAGACAAGGTCGACAAAACCCTCCACGATATTGAGGCTAACAGTATCTTCAAAGATGACACTTCACTGACCAACCAAGTGGAAACAGACATAAACAAATGCGACTATCTTAAATTAAGAAGCTCTGCACCTTAAAAGATATAGTGTCCAGAATACAAAGACAATCTACAGAATGGGAAAGAATATTCACACAATACCCATCTTATAAGGGGTTGATATCAAGGATATACAAAGCACTGGTTGAACTCCACAAGAAGAAAACATCCAACCCCATCAAAAAATGGGGTGATGAAATGAACAGAAACTTTCCCAAAGGAGAAATCCCATGGCTAAAAGGCACATGAGAAAATGCTCTACATCACTAATCATCAGGGAGATGCAGATCAAAACAGCAATGAGATATCACCTCACACTACAGAGACTGGCCCACATCCAAAGGAACAGGGGCAACTGGTGTTGGCACGGATGTGGCGAGAAAGGAACTCTCCTTTACTGCTGTTGGGAATGCCGACTGGTCCAGCTCTTTTGGAAAACAGTATGGACGATTCTCCAAAAATTGGAAATTGACCTCCCATTTGATCCAGCAATACGACTCCTGGGAATATATCCCAGAGAGGCAAAAACGTACAGTCGAAATGAAATCTGCACTTCTATGTTCATTGCTGCACTATTCACAATAGCCAAAATCTGGAAAAAAAACCCGAGTGCCCAATTACAGATGACTGGTTAAAGAAACTTTGGTACAACTACACAATTGAGTATTATGCAGCTGTTAGAAAAGAAGTAATGAAATTTACATACAACTGGTTCTACATGGAAAGTAGCATGCTAAATGAAATAAGTCAGAAAGAGAGGGATAGACATAGAAAGATTGCATTCATCTGTGGAATATAAAGTAACAAAACAGGAGACTAACATCCAAGAATAGTCGAGATAAGTTACAGGAGGCCTGCCGCACATGCTAGGGGAAAGGGCAGTTCAAACAGAGAAGAGAGCACCAAATCAACGGTGTTGGGAGAATCCTTCCAGGATGGGAAATGCATTCTGAAAGTAGACTATAGACCGAACATGATTGCCACTCAATGCTGCTTTTGCAAACCTGAGCAACCAAAAGGAGAGAGAGAACAAAAGTGAATGCCCTGCCACAGATGCGGGATGGGATGTGGGGGAATGGGAGGGGTTACTGGGATCTTTGGGGGTGGAGAATGAGCACTGTTGGTGGGACAGGTATCGATCATTGTATAACTGAAACCCAAGCACCAAAACTTGTAAGGTCAACAACTGTACCTCATGGTGTTTCACTAATAAAAAAAACGAAATAAAAGTGGACACGAGGAAATGGAGACACATTACCTGCTCATGTATCGGGAGTATTAACATTGTCAAAATGGTAATACTCTCCAAAGCATTAGACAGATTCAATGCAGTCCCCATAAGGATACATGAAATTTTTCAAAGAAATACATCAAACATCCCTGTAGTTCATATGGAACAATAAACCTTCCTGAATAACTAAATAAAAATCCTTGGCAAAAATAAGATGAATGGCATTACCTCCCACAACTTCAAACTGTACTACAAAATGGTGGTAATTAAAACAGCATGGTTTTGGAATAATAACATACCTTCATAACAATGGAATAGAGTTGAATATTATTATACAGACCCCAAAATATATGATCACTTAATCTTTTGTAAAGGAGAAAAATATCAAGTCAAACAAGGACATCTTCGGCAAGTGGTGCTGGGAAAACTGAATAGCTACATGTAAAAATGAACTGAGACCTTTATCTAATGCCATGCAAAAAAGTCAGATCAAAATGAATTTAACACCTCAATATCAGACTGAATCCATAAGGTACATGGAGGAAAATATAAACTGTAATTTTCATGGAATTGAAGCTAAAGACATCTTTAAAGATGAAACACCACTAAACCAAGCAAGTTGAAGCTCCTTAACTTCAAAAAAATGGAATAGATATCAAGATATCAAGACAGCCGACGGAGTGGGAAAAATTATTTACCCAATATTTATCTCGTAAAAGATTAATAACAAAGATATATGAGACACTGGTAGAACTTTACAAGATAAAAATGTCTAACCCCATAAAAATGTGGAGGAGAAATGAATAGAAACTTCCTCAAAGAAGAAATATAAATGACTAAAAGGCACATAACACCTACTCCAGAGGGAATCCCAGTGACTAAGAGCTTCCACAAGCAAGGCCTGGGTCAGAGGGTTCCAGGACTGAGTCTCCAAGCTGCATGGCAGCAGAGGAACTGGGCTCTCCCTCCCCGGGTCTCTGCCTGCCCAGCAGACTGGCTGTCACACCCACAATTTGCCTCCGGCCACCATCTTAGTGCACCAATAGACATGGCCCAGAGACTCCCAAATGAATCGCAAAATGGGTTAGCACCATACACTGATATCTCTGGAACCCAATCATTTACAGAACCCAATCATTTACAATCTAGAAATTTACATTTACAATTGCAGCCATGCGAGCTCTTATGATATTCAAAATGAGCAAAGGAAAATAAATTAAATCAATTATCTAGCATATACTCCTGGCAGGTAGGCTTTAATGGTGGTGGGAATTTTTGAGCAAAACATAATGCCCAAAATTGGAGAGAAAGTATTGGGGAAATTGTCTGCCATAGAGGCAAGGTGAGTACTGGGATGTGGATGGTAGAAAATGTGTACTGGTGGATGGATATGTGTTCCATCATTGTATAGCTGAATTTAAAACATGAAAGCTTTGTAACTGTCTCAAGTTGATACAATTTTCAAAAAAAGTAATGTAGAGTTCATGCCCAATTCAATTAGCTTAATCAATGGCTGAACAAATAGTAGTACTCCTACATTATTTAAAAAAGAAAATTAAAAGGCACATGAAAAACTATTCTACATCACTAATCAACAGGGAGATACCAATCAAAACAACAATGGATATCATTTCATAACACAGAGACTGTAACACATTAAAAAGGATAAGAATAACCAGAGCTGATGTGAATGCAGGGAGAAAGGGGCTCTCATTCATTGTTGGTGGGAATACCAAGTGGTCCAGCATTTTTGGGAAACAATATGGATTTAAAAAAAAAAACTGTAAATTGACCTCCCATTTGACCCAGCAATACCAATTCTCAGAATATACCCTGGGGGACCAAAAGCACACAGAAACATAATCTGCACTCCTATGTTCATTCACCATAGTCAGGATTTGGAAACAATCTGAGTGCCGAAGAATAGATGAGTGAATAAAGAACTATGGCACATCTACACTGTCACTGTCACTGTCCTCCCATTGTTCAGCGATTTGCTCGAGTGGGCCCAGTAACATTGTGAGACTTGTTACTGTGTTTGGCATATTGAATACATCACGGGTAGTTTGACAGGCTTTGTCGTGCGAGGCACAACTACAGCTATTAGGAAAAACTGAAGTCATAAAATTTGCCTATAAATGGATGGACATGGAGAGTATCATGCTGAGTGAAATGAGTCAGAATTAAAGGGACAGATACAAAATTACTGCATTCATTTGTGGTTTATAAATATATATATATATATATATATATTAGAAGACTAATATCCATGGCCAGGGAAAACATGGATTAGGAGGACTGGTCAATGTTTGGAACTAACCACAAGTGTGTGGGAGCCTGAGAGTATGTAAGATATAGAGGAAACCATTATGACAATGGTAGCTGTGAATGATAACGCTGGACAAGATCCTAGGGTTAAAAGTCAGCAAAAGAATATTCTAGATAACCTTTCAGTATCAATATTGCAAATCACAATGCCCCAAAGGAGAGATAGAGAGACAGAGAGAGGCAAAGAAGAACAGAGATAGACAGAGAGAAGTACAGAAAGAGAAAGAGACAGAGAGAAGAAAAGTGTCTGCCATAGAGGCAGTCAGGATGTGGGGTGGGGGTGGGGTGATGGGAGGGAACCTGGGGACACTGGTGGTAGGAAATGTACACTGGTAGAGGGTTGGGTGTTGGAATACTGTTTGACTGAAATACAGTCATGAATAGCTTTGTAAGGGTCTATCTCACAGTGATTCAATTAAAAAGTTAAAAGGAAGGGTTTTCGTAGCTAATCAGCCTTAGGTGCCAGGGATAAATCCCACTTACCCAAGATGTATAATTACTTTCACATATTGTAATCTGCTAATATTTTGTTCAGTAATTTTGCCTCTCTGTCATGAGATATAATTATTTGCCATTTTCTAATTTTTTAATGTGTTTGTTTGATTTGGGAACAAGGGGATTTTAAACCTCATAGACTGATCAGATTCCCTCTTGATACTGTAGAAAGCTGGTATAATTTCATTTTTAAAAGTTTTGTGGAATTATACTTACCTCTCAGTGGAGACACCATGATCATGAAGGTGTTTTTCCCAGGGCAAGTCTTATCCATTGCACTTCAGAAGGGCTGACCTCTGTGATTTCCTAAAATGTGGGGATTTGACTGCATAATTTGTGGTAGTGGGGGACTGCATTCATGCTCTCCCCACAGAAATAAAAAAAAGCTTTGTAGAATAAACCAAAAAATGTTTCTGTTCTTCAAGCCCGCTTGTATTGGGACTGGGTCTCCTCCCCCAGCTCCCCAGTTTTCCAGTAGTTTGGCAGTCACACCCACAAACTTCCCCCAGCACCATGTAATCACAGAATGTCCTGGAGCACGTGGCTGAGAATGCTTATACTCTAGCCCACTTACATACCAAAAGTACCATACATTTGTTTGGTTTTAACATACTTGCTTGTATTCTCTTATATATGGGCTTAAATGGCTCTAGAATGAAATACAACAATCATCACACACTTGCCTCTTGTTGTGGTGGGAAGATGCTCTGTGGTGGGATTGGTGTTTGACTATTATCTATAATGAACTCTTGTGAACTACTTTTATGAAAATAAAATATGTAAAAATTGAAAAAAAGAAAATGCCTCTGTGTTGGGTGTTCACTGCTTGGACAGAGAATTCATTTATCAGCTAGAAAACATACCTATTATCTATTGATTTCCATGAGAATTCTATGTGACAGCCTGAACAACCATCAATTTTTTGATGATTATCAAGCATTTTATATGATTATTATTTCCTGCTCAAGTGAATTTAATACTGCCATGAAACCATGTACTAATAAACTATTTGCTATTCAAAAAAAAGAATTCTAAAGATTGAATCTTTCAAAGATGTGGTCAGCATTTTCTTTTAAATGTTGCAAAAATTATTTGACCTACAGGCCACTTTTCAAGAAAAAATATTACTCAGCTTCTTCACCCCTATAAATACACCTTCTTAAAGAGAACAAAGAGAAAGAGACACCCTCAATTGTACTGCAGGCTAGTACAAACACTCTGTATCGTTTCAGCGCTGCCAAGGGCTAGTGACCCAAGTAGACAGTGTTTCCCAAAGTTACTGGCTTTGGAAAACACTGTTCTAGATGACAAAGATTTTGAGCATGAATTTTTGTTGTTTAACAATCAACTGTTTAGACCCCAAGGGGTTTAGTCAGTGTCCTCTTGTTTATTTCATTTTCCCATGTCTTGTCGAGATATAATTGACAGCATCACTGTAAGATAAGAACAAAGTGTATAGCACAATGGTTTGAATTGCATATATTGAGAAATGATGACTGAAATGAATTTGCTATTTCAGCAATTTGTATCATTTTTAACATCTTTGATTATCCCGGGTAGAGGCTTATAAAATTTTTTCTATATTTTCTAGGTAACATATTTGGACATAGTTGATCTTGTCTATTTGCTGTTTTGATTTACACTAATTCATTATGATAAAATATAAGAGGGTATTCTATACCTCTGTTTCTTTTTAGTGCTCAGTACACTCACCAGCAAATTTTACTGTCATCTTACCTCCAAGTCTACTTCACTCTTCTTTCCACAAGCCCAATCCACTTTCCTCTGGTAATGACCATAGATAGCATTGAGTCTAGGAGTCAGTTTTCCAGTTAATTTTTGCCTAGGGATTGAAGATTTGTTTACTTTAATCACTCATAGTCCACATGTGAGTGATTGTCATTCATTTCCTTACTTATTTCACTAAACTTACTTTCGAATCCATTTTGTCCCGCAAAATAAACACCTTTTTGAACATATATACCACAGTTTCCTTATCCAGTGATTGGCTACTGGGAATTTTGGTTTATTTCATGCTTGGGATGTTGTGAATAATGCTACTAAAGACATCAAGGTGCAAAAACATCTTTTAAATTGTATTCTCATATCTTTCATATAAATGCTAAGAGTGGTATTGCTATGCATTGCATTGAGTAGCATTGTCCTCCCATTGTTCATCAATTTGCTCGAGCGGGCCCAGTAACATCTCCATCGTGAGACTCGTTGTTACTGTGTTTGGCATATAGAATACTTCACGGGTAGCTTGCCAGGCTTTTCCGTGCGGGCGAGATACTCTCAGTAGCTTGCCAAGCTCTTTGAGAGGGACGAAGGAATCGAACTCTGGTCGGCCATGTTGGCCGCTTGCAAGGCAAACGCCCTACCTGCTGTGCTATCGCTCCAGCCCAGGTATTGCTATAGTAAATGGAATTTTTATTTACTTCTTAAAGGAAATGTCCATACTGTTAACCTTTAAGACAACACTCATTAGTTTTCCACAAACTGTATATGAGAATTCCTTTTCTTCCCATCCTCACCAGTGCATCTAAGGTTTTTTCTAACTTTTTAATTATTTTTTCTGTATTTTATTTCTAAGAGCTGTTTTCCTTTTTTATTAAAGAACTGTGATTCACAAGGTTATTGAGAGTTTAATTTTATGCATATGATATTTCAAAACTATTCCCACAACCAGTGTCAACTTCCCTCCACCAGTGTTATTATTTTCCCTCCCCACACCAAATCCCACCCCATCACCACCTGTCAACTTTACAGGCACACTGCAAAGTTATAGTGGTTACAGTTAGAGCTCATATATTCCATTTTCTTGAGTCTGTCATTTGAATATATGGGCTATATCACTCACCCATATCACCAGTATGACTGAAGCCCTGATGCTTGTTAACCCATTAGTTCACTAGCCCTTGATTGCTTTCCTTCTCTTCCCTTCTCCTCTCTAAACACTGAGGTCAAGAGTGATCTAGGCATGCCTACTTTACTACAATACCAGTAGTCTATGTACCACAGATGAGTGAGACCATCCTGTGTTTGGCTTTCTTCTTCTGGCTTATTTCACTCAACATATCTTCAAGTTCCAACCAGGATGCAGAAAGTTTCAGGATTTGATCATTCCTTGAAGCTTCATCATATTCTGTTGTGTATATATACCACATCTTCATAATTCATTCATATGTCATTGGACACCTAGGTTGACTCCATAACTTAGCTTTTGTACTTAGTGCAGCAATGAATAATAATGGTGTGCATATGTCCTTTTGAGAGAGTGTTTTAATGCCCTGGAGGTAATGTGGTATTGATGGGTCACACGGCAGTTCAATTCTAAGAACTCTGAATTCTAAGTATTATAATTCTAAGAATTATAATTCTGAATTAGAATTCTTAGAATCCAAAGAATTCTGAGAACTCTCCATACTGTTTTTCACATGGTTATACCAGACAAAATTTCCACCAGTAGTGAATTAGAGTGTCTTTCTCACAACATCCGCACAAACACAGATTGTTCCTATTTTTGATATGTGCAATTTTCTTTGGTGTGTGATGGTATCTCATTGTTGTCTTGATTTGGATTTCTTTGATAATAAACTATACTGAGTATTTTTATGTGCCTACTGGCCATCTTTCTATCTTCCTCTGAGGAGTATCTATTCATTTCACGTGCCCATTTTATAGATTTTTTGAAACTTTTTATTGATCTTTGTGAGTACTTTATATATCATGGATATGAAACCTTTATCTGATGTGTTGAATGCAAATATTTTCCCATTCAGTTAGCTTTTAGTTTTAGCCCATAAGTCTTTTGCCATGCCGAAGGTTTTAATGTATGTAGTCTCATTTGTTCACATTTGATTGTGTTGACTTTGTCAGGGGTATCAGATTACTGAAGACACATTTGACGTCCAAATTGCCCTGCCTATATTTTCCTCAATGTACTTTGTAGTTTCTGGTCAGATCTCAATGTCTTTGAGAACCACTTTAAAATGACATTTGTGTGAGTTGTAAGATATGGATCCTGCTTTAATTTCCCACACCCAGTTATCCAGCTATCCAGTTTTCTGAATTCCACTTGTTGAAGAGGCTATCTTTACTCCATTACATGTTCTCAGATCCCTTATTGAAAATTAACCGCCTATATATATTGGGTTTTGTCTTAGGGTATTCAATTCTGTGAGTTGATCAGAGAGTTTGTCTTTATTCCAGTACCATGCAGTTTTGATTACTATAGATTTATAATACAGTCCCAAATTTAAAAGAAACAACTCTCTATTTCTTGTTTTTCAGTATGGATTTGGCTATTCATGATCTTTTCTGATTCCATACAAACTTTATTATTCAATTTTCTGGATCCTTGAAAAATGTCATCTGAATTTGGATGGGGACTTAATTGAATCTGTATAAAAGTAGGATATTCATTTTAGTAATATTGATTCCTCTAATCCATGTGACTATAAGGGTGGAGCATCAGGTCACTTTAATCTCGTCCATGAAACAGGTAGCCAATCAGAATAGATAATGGGATGGTGTGGGGGTGGGATATGGCAGCAGATAAAAGGAAGCCCCTAGCCCCATCTCTAGTTTTTCTAGTTTCTCTCCTCTCTCGCGCGCGCGTGCAGTTTCTCTCTCTCTCCTTTCATTCTCCCTCTCTCTATCTTGACTCTATCCTCTCTTCCCAGACCTCCAGGGTCAGGTAGTGTTGTGCACTCAGGCACACGGCCCAGTACAGGCAGGTCAGTACATTCCAGACATGCGCAGAATATATGCAGGGCTTATATACCCACAAAGCTCAGATACTGACAGGACCCAGATACCCAGGAAAACTCAGGTTCTGGCAGCTCTCAGAAGACCAGGAAATCTCACATTCATGCAGAGCTCGGCTGCTCAGGTAGTGGCAAGGTGCTGAGCACACGAATCTCCCCCATGCAAACATAGCTATGGCCGGACATTAGGAAAGCCGGGACAGGACAACAGGAACTGCTGGAGTACAGTAAAGATGTTGAACAATCTTTGCACTCCTGGGTTGAAACTTACTTGTCCAAAATCTTTACTGAAACCAAACAATTACTGTACCATACCACAAAACAATTACTACAACCTTTCACATCCAAAGAAAATGATAAAACTCACATTATGCTCTCAACTGAGAAAGCATTTGATAAGACTCAACATATTTGTGATTTTATTTTATTTTTTAAATTTTTATTAGTGAGACACCATTAGGTACAGTTGTAGACTTACAAATTTTTGTGCTTGGGTTTCAATTATACAATGATCAAATATCCATACCCCCCACCAGTGCCCATTTCCCACCACCACGGATTCCAGTATCCCTCCCACCCATATTTGTGATTTTAATCATAATTTTATCATTTTGAAATATAATTTTAAAATAATTTAAAATCATAATCTCAATATATTGGGAATAGAATGTCTCAATATAATGAAGACATTACAAGCCCAAGGCTGAAACCATACTCAATGGTGAAAAGTTGTAAAGATGCTATTTTCCCAACTATTTTTTATTGAATCACCGTGAGCTACAGTTACAAAACTTATATGTTTGAATTTCAGTCATACAATGATCGAACATCCAGCCCTCCACCAGTGTACATTTTCCACTACCAATGTCCCCAGTACCCCTCCCCTCTCCCCTCCAACCTCTCCCCCTGCCTCTATGGCAGACAATTTTCCTCTTATTTTTCCAACTACTATTCAACATAATTTTGAATATCTTAGCGAGTTTAAAATTTTTAGAGGGACCGGAGCAATAGTACAGCGGGTAGGGTGTTTGCCTTGCACGCAGCCTACCTGGGTTCGATCCCCGGCATCCCATATGGTCCCCCAAGTACTGCCAGGAGTAATTCCTGAGTGCATGAGCCAGAGATAACTCCTGAGCATGGCTGGGTGTGACCCAAAAAGCAAATAAATAAATAAATAAAATTTTTAGAAATATTTTTAAAGGTCATAAATATTAGAGGCCAGAGAGTTAGATAGCAGGTAAGCCTCTTTTTGCTTTGCACCCTGATAACCCATGTTCTATCCCAGTCATCCTATATGGTGCTCAGAGCTGTCCAGGAGTGATTCCTAAGCACAATCAGAAGTAAGCCCCAGAGGATACCACCAGGTGTGGCCCAAAAGCCAAAAACAAAATAAAGCCCAAATTTTAAAAGATCTAAAACAATAAAGAGTTACAGATTGCGTAATTATATACAATAAAAACCCTAAAAACGCCCAAAACATTACTGGAAATAAGTTTAGTAAAGTGACAGGATATAAAATCAATACCAAAAACCTGTTGCATTTCTATGTATTAGAACAATGAGTTAGAGGAAACTAAAATTTAGAATGCAGTTTTTAATTTCTTCAAAAGTATGAAAAATATAGGAATAATCTTATCAAAGAAATGCATTGAAAACTCTGAGATCTGTATTTCCTTTTACTATCCTTAGGGTGGTCCCAGGAGTAACATTTTTTTAAACTACGTATCTTTTAGGCTGGAGCCATAGCACGGCCATAACGCTTGCCTTGCATGCGGCCTGCGTGGCTCACCCAGGTTCGATTCCTCCACCCCTCTCAAAGAGCCTGGCAAGCTACAGAGAGTATCTCACCCACACGCCAAAGCCTGGCAAGCTCCCTGTGACGTATTTGATATGCCAAATACAGTAGCAACAAGTCTCACAATGGAGACTTACTGGGCACATTCGAGCAAATCGATGAGCAACGGGAGGACAGTGCTGCAGTGCTACGTATCTTTTAGATGAAGGCTGAAAAGTTCATTTGACTAATCACACATAAGTGTTTTATTAATATGTATTATTATATAAATATGTATTTATTTCATACATATTTCATACTTTTGTCAAGCTGGAATTCATTTGATTATTTTGGGAAAGGGGTTGGTTCACACTCTGATGCTGGGGGCTGCTCCTGGCTCTGTCTCCCTGCAATGCTTCGGAGCACCCCCAGTCTAGTGGTGATATTGATGCTGGGTATCCAAATTGTGGTCAGCTACATGCAGGGATGGGCTCCAGCCATAGCACAGGGTTAGGGCGTTTGCCTTGCCTGTGGCCAGGTTCGATTCCTCCACCCCGCTCGGAGACCCCGGCAAGGTACAGAGTGTATCTCGCCCACACACCAAAGCCTGGCAAGGTCCCCATGACGTATTCGATATGTCAAACACAGTAACAAGTCTCACAATGAAGACATTACTGGGCCTGCTCGAGCAAAATCGATGAACAACGGGAGGGCAGTGCTACAATGCTACAGTGCATTTTTAGGGGGAACCTCCCCAGAAATATTGGAGATCACTAAGACTATACATAGCAATGCTAGAGAAGCAATATGATGCCAGCAAACAAATCCAGGGCCCTTAGCATGTTAAACATGCATTCTAGCCCTTAAAAGCTATCTTTCCAATCCCCAGCAATGAATTTTAAAGAAAAAGAACAAAATTTTAATGTTTTTATGGAAATACAAAAGATCCCAATCAATTCAAGCAATTCTAAAAGTACAGGAAAATATGGCAGCATCTTGCTCAATGACTTAAAACTATATTGCAAGCAATAGTTATTAAAACTATATGGCATTGTCCTCTCCACCCCAACGAGACCCCAAGTCATCACCCACGAACGGCCTCTCTGGCTCCTGATCAAGGGGCTTAACGGCCATGATCCCAGAGACTCAGAAACAAATCTCGAAACCCAGTGGCTTTTGCACAGTAGGTTACTGTCACAGGGCCACCCCAGGGGGGAAAGGGTGTTGTCACTCCGCCTGCTCCCCCATGGTGGCATGGTGGCCACCATCCTCCAGAGGCCATTGGACAGTCAGGCTTGGGTCCACAGTGACGAAACTTGTTGGGCCTCACGGGATGGGGTGAAGCCGGTCCTGTCCTTCCCATCCCAACAGACCCCAAGTCAACACCCATGAACGACCTCTCTGGCTCCTGATCAAGCTGCGTAACGGCCTTGATCCAAGAGACTCAGGAGCAAATCTCGGAACCCAGCAGATTTTGGCATAAATCCCTCCAGATTTAAGTGTTAAAATTTAGGAATTTCAAAATCGTGTGGCCATTACTGCAGCCATGCGACATTATATGTTATTCATAACCAGCAATAGAAAACAAATTGTCTACTGTTGCCTTTTCAGCAGATATGAGTGTTGGGGTAAAATCTCAAATAATAATGGTGGGTCTGGTGTCAAAATATTGAATGTGATCAAAGTAGAGAGAGAGTAATGTGAAAATCATCTGCCCCACAGGTAGGGGGAGGGTGTGGGATGGGGGTATACTGGGGTTGTTGGGGTTGGAGAATGGGCACTGGTGAAGGTATGGGTGTTTCATTGTATGACCGAGACTTAGACCCGAAAGCTTTGTAACTGCTCTCACAGTGATTCAATAAATAAAATTATAAAAAAAATGGAAAAAAAAGTAAGGTGGAGTTCATGCACAATTCAATCAGCCAATCAGTGGTTGAATTAATAGCAGTACTCCTACATAAAAAAAACCTATATGGCATTGTAACAAAAACATATCCATGGATTAATGAAATAGAATAGCACTGTAACACTGTCATCTCGTTGTTCATCAATTTGCTCGAAGGGAGAACCAGTAACGTCTCCGTTGTGAGACTTGTTGTTACTGTTTTTGGCATATCAAATACGCCACGGGGAGCTTTCTGTGCTCTGCCATGAGGGTGGGATACTCTCGGTAGCTTGCCAGGCTCTACCAAAGGAACAGAGGAATCGAACCTGAGCCAGCCTGATGCAAAGCATGAAATGGAATAGAATAGAGAGTACAAATAAGGCTTTTGAGCCACATCACTAACTCTCTAAAGTTCCTTTTTAACTACACATCTTCACTAACATGTTTCTTGTTTTTTGATAATAAGCATCTTCACCAGTGTGAGGTGGTACCTCATAATGGTTTTGATTTGCATTTCCCTAATAATAAGTGATGTTAAACATTTTTAAAATTCATTTGTCTGTGGATCATCTGTATGTCTTCTTTGGAGAAATACCGAATTAGAAAGGAACTCCAGAAGGCTGGCGGTGTAGTTCAAAAGGTAGAGTACACACCTTGTTTGTGCAAGGCTCTGGGTTTGATCCCTGGCACTGTATCACACTCTTGAGTACCACAACATCTTGTCTCCACCACAATTTCTCTTTTAAAAATGAATTCTAGTATATTATTAGTAAGAATATAAATTAGTACGGATTTTGTGGAAAAGAGTATGGAGATTCTTGTCCTCCCATTGTTCATCGATTTGCTCGAGCAGGCCCAGTAACGTCTCCATTGTGAGACTTCTTGTTACTGTGTTTGGCATGCTGAATACTCTCAGTAGCTTGCCAGGCTCTCCGAGAGGGACCGAGGAATCGAACCCGGCTCGGCCGGGCTGGCTGCACACAAGGCAAATGCCCTACCACTGTGCTATCACTGCAGCCCAGGGAGATTCTTCGCTTGATCACTTGATCCCCCGTTATTCATCGATTTACTCCAGCGGGTGCCAGTTAACGTCTCCATTCATCCCTGTTGCGTGCTAGCGTAGCCCAGTGGCATCTGTTCGTTCTAGGAACATGCAGAGCCTCAAACCGATCATTCAGGGTCTTGAAGAAGAAGTCTGACCATCTTGTAGGTGGGCATCCATGCGATCTTTTGACGTCCTGTGGAATCCAGTCAATAATGGCTCTAGTCCAGCGGTTGTCTGTAAACCTCATTACATGTCCAGCCCATCTGATTTTTGATGCCTTGGCAAATGAGACAGCATCCCTGATTCTTGAGCGTTGACGGAGATCAGAATTCCGGATTCTATCTCTCATGTGAGTGAATCATGATATTCCAAGCATAGCTCTTTCGATTCCTCTTTGAGAGACCGGCCCGGATAGCGTTCTCATCCTGTTTTCGTAGGGTCCAGGTCTCTGAGGCATATGTTAATGCAGGAAGAACAGTGGAATCAAAGAGATGTGCTCGTAGCTGGAGGTTCTTTGTCCTTTTAGTTATTTCTTCAACGCTCTTGAAGGCATTCCAAGCCGCTCTCTTCCTCCTGCGAAACTCAGGTGCCAGGTCATTCATCATGTTGATTTCTCGACCTAGGTATATATAACTGTTGCATTCGGAGATGGTGGTTCCGTTGAGAGCAAATGGAGCGTCAGGAACGAGGCTGTTTCTCATAAACATTGTCTTTGTAAGATTCAGCTGTAGTCTGACCTTTCCACACTCACGGTCGAAGACAGTCAGCATTCGTGCCTCTTGGCTGATGTTTGGTGTTATTAGAACGATGTCATCAGCAAAGCGGAGGTGGTGTAGTTGCCGACCATCTATCTTCACTCCCATTCTTTCCCATTCCAGTCATCACATGATATTCTCGAGGGTGGCACTGAAGAGTTTTGGTGAAATGGTATCACCCTGCCGAACCCCTCTCTTGATATGGATGATTACTTCTTTGTAGAATGGTGAGATCCTGGTACTGAATCCGTAATAGAGCTCACGAAGGATCCTGATGTATTGAGTTTGTATGCCCTGATTGGCTAGGGCTTCTATGACCGCTTCTGTCTCAACAGAAGACGATTCTTAAAATTTAAAAATAGAAACTGTACATTACCAGATATTCCATAGCAACACCACTCCTAGGCACTTATCTAAGGAATGTGAAAGCACTAATTTTAAAATTTATTTGTATCCCTCTGTTCACAGTGGTATTGTGCACATAACTAAAACAAAGAATAAACCTAAATACTTCTCAACAGATGACTGGTTAAGAAAGCTGATGTTGGGGCTAGAGAGATAAAACAGTCGGCAGGGCACTTGTTTTTAGCTGTTAAACTTGTTTTTAACACAGCTAATCTAGGTTCAGTCTCAGCACTCCATATGGTCCCACCAAGTCAACCAAGAGTAAGCACTGTGCACCACTGGGTTTTGCTACCCAAAAACAAAAATATAAAGGAAATTGAATTTACCTATTCATCTTTTAATGAGCATTTAAGTTGAATGTCACCGAGGTTCTTGCAAGTTTTAAGCATGCGCTCTACCACTTAAGTCACCTCTAAATAACTTTAATGCTCCCTATAAGGGAAGTCAATAGGTAAGAAAATCCAAATTTTGTTGGTCTGAGGACATCTTTCCTTCTTCACTTTTGAAGAATAATTTCTGATAGCACAGATTTCTAGTTTGACATATTTTCATCTAAACATTTTAAAAAGTGGGGCTGAAGAGATAACAAAAAGGGCACAGAGAACAGAGCACTTCCCTTGCCTGCAGGGGTGATCCCTGAGCACAGAATCAGGAATAAGCTCTGAGCACCAAAACAAAACAAACAAGAAAAAAAAACTTGAAAATGTGACACTGGTGATGGATGTGGAGTTGATTCATTGTATGTCTGCACCTCTATTATTAATAATAATCAGCACCTAAGTAAAAATTGGTGAAAAGATTTTAAGATAAATAAAGGGGCCAGAGAGATTGTACAGGAAGTAAGAAGCTTGCTTCAAATGCAGCTGATACAGATTTGATTCGTGCACCAAGCACTGAGAAGAGTGATTCCTGAGCAAAGACACCACACTAAGTCCTGAGTACCAATGTATGTCATCCAAAAAATCAAATATATATAAATGAATAAAGTAGATAAAATGTACTGTGCTTAAAGGTGTGGCAATTTGAGTTACACCAAGGCTGATTTTATTGATAAGATTACAACAACTGAAGGCTGGAGCAATAGCACAGTGGCTAGGGCATTTGCCTTGCACTCGACCAACCCGGGTTCAATTTCCGCATCTCATATGGTCCTCCCCAAGCACCGCCAGGAGTAATTCCTGAGTGCAGAGGCAGGAGTAATCCCGAGCATTACTGGGTGTGACCCAAAAAGAAAAAAAAAGATTGCAACAACTGTCTTTGATTCAGAATAATGTTCTTACTTAACATTTCTAAAGTATTTTTGGAGTAAAGAAAGGAAAATAAATAAATAAATAAATAAACAAACATTTCACTCCATTCTTTCTATTTTCATTGTTTCTGGGAAGTAAAATGTAATTCTTATCTTTCCTTCTCTATTAATAAGATACTTCTTCACTTGTGACTTTTTAAAGGCCTTTTTCTATATCTTTGGATTTCTGCAGTTTGAATACAATATGTTTAAACATGGTTTTGTTTTAATTATTTTCATCTTGCTGTTGTTCTTTGAGCATTATTGATCTGTCACTTGGTGTCATTTGGTCTCTGCAAATTATTCAGGGAGGTGAGACTTCAATGCACAACAACAGTAGATCTGATTCCAAATCATTTGGGGGAAATTCTCAGTCAATATTTCTTCAAAAATTTCTTTTGAGGGCTGGAGCGATAGTACAGCAGATAGGAAGTTTGCCTTGAACGCAGCCGACCCAGGTTCGATTTTCAGCATCCCATATGGCCCCCGAGCACTGCCGGGAGTAATTCCTGCGTGCATGAGTCAGAGTAATCCCTGAGCATCACCAGGTGTGACTCAAAAAGAAAAATATTTTCTTTTGTTCCTTTCTGATATTCAGGATTGCATTTAATATACACATATACACATATCTTTTGTACACATTCCACAGTGTTTCGTTATTTGGCGGGGGTGGTTACCCTTTCCCTACATCATTGTTCCAATTTTCCTAAGCACCCCAAGCCTGTTCCATTATCAGACAAAATAATTTATTTTATATTGTTTTCAAATGGATAATTCATTCATTAATTCATTCATTCATCATCCTGTTATTCATCGATTGCCTCGAGCAGGCCCCAGTAACGTCTCTTTCATCCTAGCCCTGAGATTATATTCAGGCTCTTTAGGAGAATGAGACCCATCATTGTTACTGGTATTTGGCATATTTGGTACGCCACGGGGAGTTTGCCAGACTCTGCCCTGTGGGCAGGCTACATTCGATAGCCTGCAAGTTTGTCCAAAGTAGGAATGAGATAATAAGATGTCATAAAAAGATGTCCTGAAAAGACGTCGTGCGGCCGCAAATGCGGCCGCACAGTTCCAGGAGCTGGATTTTATAGTCTCTGATAATAAATGGATAATAGAATTACCAAAAATGCTTAAGTAAAAGAAGATTTGTGAAAAATGCTATATCTAAGCATGGAGCCATAAGTCCTGTTTGAGAGTTTACTAAGCTGCTATTGCTAGTTAATATTTCTGTGTTAATATTTTAATTTATTGAGCTTAGTTGGCGTCTATGTTACTTTCTGTCTACTGGGATGTTGGTATTATAGAATTTGTAAGTGTGCTGATGCATTGCAACTCCAGGATATATAATTTGGCCGTGAATTTACATGGTGATGGTTTTGGGATGTAGAAGTGGCTTCTGGGGCTTCCAGAAGTACGGAATTGGGAGGAGGTTTCCCACCCCACTCTGAAAATACCCCTAGAGTTCTCAGCTGGAAGACAAGCATAACTAGAATTTTAGGCATTTTGGCATCTCTGCAGAGGTCAGTCATGAGGCAGTGGAGGCAGGCCACTGGCTTCGGGGAAACTGTGGAGTGTGAGTGTGGTTGCTGGAAATTTGGGAGAGTGAAGACTCAACCTGCTCCCACTGGGGCCACCCCAGAGTTTTCAACTGAGAGACCTGTGTACCTGGGAATTTTTGTGGCTAGTTGATCTCTCCCAAGATATAATTGTGAGTCTGTAAAGATGGGCTGATGGCTTAATTTACATGGCAAGGGTTGTGGGATGTGGGTGTGGCTGTTGGGACTTCTGAAAGGATGGAGAAGGAGGAGGCTGTCTGCTCCACTCTGAGGTTTGTTATTTTTGTTTTTAAGGCTTTTTTTTACTTTTTTTTCTAGTTTGGAATTTTCTATTGAGATATATTCAGTAGTGGTATTCTTTCATCAGCTGTGTCCATTCTACTAATAAGCATACAAAAGATATTCTTTTGTTATTGTCCTCACAATTATATTTCTCAACTATTTCCTTTACTCTTTCTTAAAATTTCCATTTTTGTGCTTTCATAGCCTATCTAGTCTTGTTTTCTATTTCATCCTTAATCTTTAGTGTATTAATAACAGTTGTTCTTGTTTACCATTCTGATAATTCCAACGTTGCTTCAGTATCTGGGCCTCATTTGGCAACCACATTGTTTTTCTCAATAGCTGGACGTGAGGTACTGGATGAAAGGAATTAATATAAATATGCTATTAATAAGGTGATAAGTTGAGGGGGTTTTAAGTGTGGGGGATACAGGCATTGTGTAAGATTTAATTTCAGACTTTTAATGGTTGAAGGGGTAGTGCAGGGGGTTAAAGTAGTTTCCTTGCATGAAACCAAAATGGGTTCAATCCACAGCATTGTCTATGGTCCCCTGAGAATCTCTTGGAGTGACCCATGAGCACAGGGTCAGGAGGAAACCCTGAGAACCACCAAATGCTGCCCAAGAACCCACAAATTTTTCAGTCTTTTAACAAGCCTGAAATTCTTCTGGATTATGAACCTCATGCTGCTTACCCCTATCCTATCTATTTAAGTGACACAGAATGAATATCGAAAAGGCTGAAGTTTTAGTGTTTAATTTTCCCTTATGGAAACCCAGAAGGAATTAAAGCTACACATTTTCTTTCTAGCCTATTACTCTCTGAAAAAAATCTAGGCTCTAGTAAAATATTTTTTCTTGAGTACAGAACTTACAATAATAAACAATTTTATTATTTTATACAATAATAAACAATTTTATTATTATTTATTAAATAATAAATAATAAACTTACAAGAATAAACAATTGTCCTGTTGTTTCAAAATGTTTATTTTTCACTCCTCTTGCCAAAAATCACTGGTTTTCTATGGCAGTAAATTGTTAGAACAAGGTCAAGTTCCTAAATATAAAACACAATAGTCTAGGTTACCTTTGTGACTGAGTTATTCTGTAGTTTTAACTTTCAGACTTATTCTAAGTATGCAGGACTTTGTCGATTGCAGTTCAGGTTTTTCAAAACTATCACTGGTTCTCACAAAGGTATTTGGTTTCGTTTTCCTGTTTTGGTAACTTTTCATTCTGTGTTCACTTTTCTCTTAAATTTGGTAAGGATCAATTTTCTCTATTTTATGTCTTTTCTGGTGGACATAAAAAACGTTGTTGACTTCTCAGCCTGCTGTGTGTTTTATTAATTATTAGTACTTTCAAGCTCTTTATGTACTAACCTGGAAGCCGAAGTTTTAGGATATGTTATTTCTAAAATATCATATATTGAGTAGCTTAAACAAGAGTTTCTTCCAATCTTAGAGGGAAATATATTTTTACATATATATATACACATACACACACACACAAGGCTCAACACTATGTCCACAATTGCCGTCAACAAGAAAATATCATGGTTAATTCCATAATTCAAGAAAAACAAAATATTCAAAATATCACTGAAAAATAAAATGTCCTACAAATCCATGACAAACTCAGCATGTGTGGGCTTCCTAACACACTTTTTTCTTAAGCATAAATTCTCTCAGCACACTGTTTAAATTTTGTATTCTGTTAATAAGCAACATTACTAAAAATTTTCCATAGCTAGGCAGATCGTACATGAAATTTCCTAGAGGCAGAGGAGCTAAGCTCGGGATTTTTCCCACTTTGAACAATAGAATGGCAGGATTTCTTTGTTTAATGAAAATACCTCTTTTAAAAATTTCTTCTTTAGGCATTGTGATTTACAAAGTTACTAATAATTGAGCTTCAATCATACAGTGTTCCAACTCCAACTCAACACCAATGTCAGCATGCCTTCACCAAATGATCACAGATTCCCTTCCCTAGCCAGCCTTCTTATATTAGAGCATGATATGTGTTACTCAAATAATCCAGTTGTAAAACTCATATAGGTTCATGGTACCTTTATACAACACTTCCCAAATAAAAAACATAAGCATTAAATTTTTAGATCTTGAATATTAATTACCAAATAATTCATTTGTTTCACAAGTATTTATTGAGCATCTACCATGTGAGAACTTCTGTTCATATACCCAGAAATATTGAGCATACAATAGTAAACAAAGCTGTTTGATACAGATCATATTGCCATA
The DNA here is from genome assembly GCF_029834395.1 of Sorex fumeus. Lineage (NCBI taxonomy): Eukaryota > Metazoa > Chordata > Mammalia > Eulipotyphla > Soricidae > Sorex > Sorex fumeus. The sequence goes on from NW_026606115.1 coordinate 11,127,584, forward strand.
CTTCTTCACTCCTAATCTGTATGTAATATTGACTCCCTCTTCAGCCTGGGTAAGCAGGATGAGGATGCAGTTAAAATTAGTAGCAGGAATGTCTGTGGCACACATTACTTGTTAGTAAAACACACACAGTGGTTTAAATCCTGTTCTTTAATAAAAATTACTTTCATAGTGATATTTAATCCTTTAATGTAGGCAGAAGAAATCACTGTGCATGCTAGAGTTCTAGCTCCTATTTCTTGTATATGATTTTAAGGGCAATGTAAGAGTCATTATCCTTGTTACCTTTATGCCACAAGATGATATTTGGTAATATATATCTTTAAAATAATAAGGGTAAATGAATACCTGAACATACTATGTGTCCCAGACATGTGGTAAGTCATTTATGCAGACTCATCTAATGCCTTCAACTTTGAGATTATAACTACCACCCTCAATTTTCCATAGATATATAAACCAGCTCAGAAATTTTAGGTAACAACACACTGAGCAATGATATGCAAGCTCATATCTGTCTAATTGTACCTAGATTCTGATTTAAATGCAAAAATCTACATACAACTAGGTTTTCTAACATGTTATTTAGAAGTTAGACATTTACAACTTAGGATAAAAAATTTCTTATATCCTAAATCTGAAAATGTAAATGTGTTTATGATACTCTATTGGGTGGGTGTTCTAGACCTACCCTTCATACCTCAGCTTAATCGAAGATGTTGTAAAAGACAGGATCACAAAATTCAATATGACACTACCAATGGTTTACACTGTTCTTCTCAGAAACATAAGAATTTTAATAGGAGACATGACCAAAAGGAATAAGTCATTTTTAGAGATAGGAGTCTCCTTTACAACTGCAATATATCCATAAGGAAACAGCACTGTAAAACTTCTGAATAATTAATGGTATAACGTGGGGAAAAGACCATGGATTAAAATCTGGGAGCATGGTTAAAAGTCTGATACTCTGGAGCCATGCCTAATCTTTTCATATAAGAAACTTATTCTGTGTAAGACATTGTTATAGGCAGCATTCCTATATCCATTCCTATATCCACCCAGTGATATAGTTATCATTATGCTAAATTTTGCAGCTGCATCAACTGGGAATTGAAAAATGTTAATTTCTCTACGTTAACATAGTAGAAAATGTATACATCGATGTCACAAAAACTCTAGCATTGCACTAGAAACAGTATTTTGAACCCTAGGGGTATGAATTATAAGTCATTTACAACAACAAACACAAGCCTGTACCCTTTTGCCAGTGACTAAAATTGTCTGAGGCTACTGAAAAAGGAATGGAAGGTTAAGCTTCTTTTTTAAAAAATGTAGGAGTACTGCTATTTATTCAGCCATTGATTAAGCTGATTGAATTGGGCATGAACTCCGCAAAACCTTTTTTTATTGAATCACCATGACACGCAGTTACAAAGTTTTTGTGTTCAAGATTCAGCTTGAATGATTGAACACCTATCTCACCACCAGTGCACACTTTACACCACCAGTGTCCCCAAAATATTCCACCAACGCCATCCCAGTTCTCGCCCTGCCTCCATGGCAATCAATTTCCCCAATACTCTCTCTCTACTTTTGACATTATGTTTTTCTCAAATTTTCCCACCGCCATTCAAGCATGCCTGCCAGAGGCAGATGCTAGATAATTTATTGTCCATTGCTCATTTTGAATATCATGGGTGCTGCTGCCGTGTGCTTCTGTAATCCTAGATTAAAATAAATGGTTAGGATCCAGAGACATTTCTGTAGGTCACTAATTCATTTTGGGATTCAATTGGGCATCTCTGGACCATGGCTGTTGATGCACTAAGATGGCACCTGGAGGGACATTGTGGGGGTGATAGCCAGGGCGGCGAACAGGCAGGGAACTGGGGAGGGACAGTCCAGCACCTCTGCCGCCTCACAGCATGGAGATTTAGTTCTGGAGCCTGCTTACCTGGGCCTTGCTTGTGGAAGCTCTTGGTTGCCGGGATTCCATCTAGAGTAGGCAGAGAGAGTGCATCTGCTCCATCTGGGGTGCCCTGGTAAAATTGGCTCAGTATGTGGCCTAGAGAGATGTCCAACTGTGGTGTCTTTTGGGTCTCGCTGCTGTGTCTTTAGACCAGGGTTTTTGGCAAGTTTCTTTTAATGAGAATTATGGCCCTTTTTTTCTTTTTTTGAAGCAAATAGATTTTATTTGGAGGTTTTGAAGGGAAAGAGGAAGAGAAAGTAGGAAACTGGAGAGTAACATGCAAAAGAGAGAACCTGGGCTTCTACAATGGCGGAGAGAACCCCATTATGGTTCTCTTGCATTCTGCTTTAAATCCTGTTATAAACTGATATGTTACTTGAAGTTCTAGTAGCCTTTTTCAAATCACTGTCTCATTGAGAAATACAGATTGGAAGAATAATATTATTCTGACTCCTTAATGACATTCTTAAGATGCCAGGTGAATTGTGGAGCTCTTTATTGACTAACTTGTTGTTCAACTATATTAATTTTGTATTTTATTATTGGCAGTCAGAAGCATTTTAACAACTACGATAAAATAAAATAAATGCTAAGATTCATTTGTCTCATTCACTGTGACAATACAAGTCCTTGGTTCATAGCACATATCATATGCTCAAACATGAGGGTAGAGGCAATCTTTTGGGAAATTTGCCTCTGAATCATCCTTTATTTTCCAAATCTACAATCATAATGAAATGAAACAGAATATATTTTTAAATAGATTTTTATTGAAAACACCATGATTTATAAAGTTGTTCTTTATACAGTTGTTTCAAGCATTTGGTGTTTCAACACTGCCAGTGGGACCTTCCCTCCTCCAATATGCCCAGTTTCCCTCCCACTCCCAACTGGCCCACTTTGGCAAATAACAAATTTGCTTTTTATTGCTTATTGCAATAAAACTTTGAGAACTGGCAAATAGAATGATCAGAAAATAAATCAGTAGGGGCCAGTTAGTGAGTACTATGTGATTCTGAAACAGAATATTTGACATGGTGGACTACAGTATATCAAGTATGTACTTGGATGACAAAAAATCTTGAAAGTCATGAGTCAGAAGAATTATTGGGTGGTCTGAGAATCCCAAATACCATACAAAACAATAAATAATTTACAATCTGGAGTTCCAGGAATGTAGTTAAAAGTAGAGAACTTAATTTTCATGTTTAAAGTTGTGGATTTTATCTCAGACATTAAAAAAATATCAACACATGTAAAGTGTCTAATTCACCCTCTCAGCTTATAATATGCTCCAAGTCTCATCTTATATATTTTTCCAGGACAATAAAAATGTCAAACTTGAGAAATGTTTTCTTCATGCTAAGTAATTGTTTCCTTTTTTTGATAGTAATTTCTTGGAAAATGAGTCCTGACACCCTAGCAGTATTCTTTTGCATTGCTACGTTAAGTGATTTGGTTTAAGACAAAATAATTTCTCAGGAACAATTACTCAAAACATTAAAATTAGCTCATCAGGGATAATTTCTCACCCAATGTACTCCAGAAAGAAAATCTTACCTCCTAGGGGATTGCCCTGCCACAGAGACAGGGGGGATGGGGGGATGGGGGTGGGAGGGATATTATCCATGGTGGTGGAAAATGGGCACTGGTGGAGGGATGGGTATCTGATCATTGTATAATTGAAACCAAAGCACAAAAAATTGTAAATCTACAACTTTAAAAAAAATAAAATAAAATAAAGGGAAAAAAAAAAAGAAAATCTTACCTCCTAAAATAGCACATAGGTACAGTATCATAAGCATACCTAGAATAATATTCATTGAAAATATGAAAGTTAAAGTTGAGTTGGAATGTTGGGTGATGTATCTAATATTCACCAAGTAATATTTGTTTCTCATCAATTTTTAGCCTGAAACTCTACTGACCACACCACACTTTTCTATTCCTTTCCTAGGAAGTTTGCCTCAATAAGTCCAGGATTGAGCAGAATGTCCTGCCCCTGCGACAGGCAGTCTTCACTGGGGTACCTCAGAGGGGGGCTGGTTAAGTTTCCCTCCCCGCCTCAAGGAGCACCCAGGCAGCCGAAAACCTCCAGAACCCAACTGCTACCATACTCACAGCCACTCTCCACATGCTCAGACGAGTCTCACCCAAGAGGGAACCAGCAGAAAAACCCAGGTATGTGGGACCTGTGACAGATCTCCAAACCAGCTCGGATTGGGACTTGGGCCTCCTCCCCGCAGCTTTCCAGTTTTCCAGTAGCTTGGCAGTCACATCCACAAACTGCCCCCTGTGCCATGTAATCTCATCAATGGCCAAGATCCAGAGATTACATACTAAAGTTCCTGGAAGAGATAGATGCAGAATAACCTAGAGCACGTGGCCATGGATGTTTATACTCTAGGCCACTTACATACCAATAGTAGCATAGATTTGTTTGGTTTTAACATACTTTCTTGTATTCTCTTATATACGGGCTTAAATGGCTCCAGAATGAAATACAACCTTCACACACTTGCCTCTTATTGTGGTGGGAAGGTGCTCAGTGGTGGGATTGGTGTTTGACTATTATATGTAATGGACTATTGTGAACTACTTTTACGAAAATAAAGTATATAAAAATTTTTAAAAAGTGCAGGATACGAGTCAGTGGCAAATAAATATCTGCCTTATGAGCATGAGACCAAGAGTTCCATCCTTTGTGCCACAAATATATGCTCCACTGTCTGGGGATCCTTGCCACCCCATTAGAGTGTGTTACCTCTAGAATATGACAATCAGGTGTGTAAGAGCACCAAAACTAAAAGTGCAACCTATAGAATCACTATGGCAAGGAGTGTAACTCTCTGGAAAACAACACAACCAAGAAGTGCAATCTTGGAGTTGGAGCAATAGTTCAGCAGGTAAGGCATTTTCCTTGCACACGGTCTATTTGGGTTCGATCTCCAGCCCCATATGGTCCCACCAAGCAGGAGTGATTTCTGAGTGCAGAGCCAGGAGTAACCCCTGAGCATCACCAGGTTTGACCCAAAAAACTAAACAAACAAAAATAATTACAATCTGTAGGATGCATTTGTCCTTTCTGCCTTGCCACAGGGAGCTTAGGTTTATTGGGTTACTCCTATCACAGTGCTCACATTCCTCTGTATTTATTTGTAACATCTTTCTTTGCACTCTGTTGACTTGTAAATATTGTTTTTCTCTTCTCCTTAAGTTGTTTGTATCATTAATTCAGAGCAATGTCCTTTTTGTATGGACACAAGAAGACAATTCATGCTATGCTTTTGTAATTTGGTAGTCTGAATGATATTTACTTCCTGGACATCTGTTCTCTCAACTTAAGCCTCACTTGCCCTTACTTCCTAGCATCCCAAAAGCAGATCCCTATAAGGGACTTGATGAACCCAGGACAAGCTGTGAGCTATGTGCTGCCCTGGCATCAAAATGGGCCTGGCCAAAGCGCCATAATACTTAACAATAAGTTAAGAACATGGTCATGAACAAATTCTGTCATGATCCAAAAAGTAATAAATAGATTCAGACCCTGCTAGGGTTAAGAAAGATTAAGCTGGCCTGAGCACTGTAGTCTGGGATCTATAGCGAGATGTCCCCAAGAGAGCCACATACAAACTTAATCTATCTCTTACTGTATCCACACAAAATAACTAATTTTAAGATGTAGAATTAATATGTTAATTAAGTTATTGTACTGAGAAAAGCCTTAATACCTTAAGTGGTATTTTGCCCATGAGCAATGGAAGGGCTTTCTTATATTGATTTTGCTACTGGACTGGTTGTAGCATCTACCCCCAGTGCTGGGGAGTTGGAGAGAGACGAAGGAGTTAGAGAGAGATGAGAGGGAGAGCACAGCAGCAAGATGGAGCACAGGTAGACTAGCAAGGGGGACAGAGGGATAAGAATGTAGAAAAAGAATACAGAGCAGGCACGTGGAGAGAGAGAGAGAGAGAGAGAGAGAGAGAGAGAGAGAGAGAGAGAGAGAGAGAGCCAGACTGCAAGATGGAGTGCAGAGAGATGAATGAGAGAGACTGGAGGAGATAGGAATGAGCGGCAGTGTGAAACTAGAATGGGGGGCTTAGCGAGACTGGAACAGGTGCCTGAGGAGAATGGAATAAACAGCAACTGATTAATCAAGTGGCTTGGCCCTCGTTTCCTCCTCCATCCGTCCACATGGCCTGGGCTGCTCTGGGTGGGGGAGCGCCCGAGTCCACCAAACCTGGGCGTTGAGAGGGAGAGCCCCCAGGGGCTTCCCCTGGCCACCCTAAGGAATATACAACAATCCTAGGCAGCACCACAGCCAAATGTGGAAACACCACAGAAGCATGTGTGTGGCTTATGATCATTGCAACGACAGCAGCAAAGAGAATAGAAGAGAGACGTTTGAAAATTTTTCTCAATGAGAAATTGGAAACTAGTAATAATAGCTACTGCTTATTTACTGTTTTTGTGTGTCAGGTACTATTTTAGTGCTTTATATGTATTACATATACTAAACCAGTGCAATAGGTGTAATTAGCTCACATTTTACAGTCAAGGAAATAAAATGAGAGAGGCAAAACAACTCATCCAATATCACTCAGTAAGTGGCAAGGCTTATAACTGATCCAAGGAATTCAGTTGGAGTACCAATTAGTTTGCACACCATCATCTACTGTCCACTTCTTACATTAATTTAGCTTTTTTGATTGTGAAAGATAAATCCTTAGAAAAAAACAAAGAAAGTCCTTAAGGTTAAATTTCAGGTATCAGGTGGAAGAAAATGTAATTGGCTTGGAACTGTGGCACGTTTCAATTCATGTTGAGTATACATTACGCACTGAGGTCACCACTTCAGGGTTTTGGTGTTTTTTAAAAGATTTGTCTGACTCAAAAACAGACAGTTAATTTGATTGATGTTTCTGTGGTCTGTCTTCTCATGCAGTCTATTAAATTGCTTACATGATAATTGGGTTTGAGCTCATGCTTATTTAATAAGTTTCTAGTTTAGGGTTATTTTTATGCTATTTCCTCATATTTTCATGTTTATTTTTAATCTTTTTTAGTTCCTTTCATAATAGCTTGATTCATTGACTGTCTTTTTCAGTGCTTGTCTAAAATGTAGGCAGCATAACCCAGATAGGAATAAGCCTTGCTACACTTGCTACAATACCACCATACAAGTACTACTTTAATATCATCTATTCGTGATGTAGACAAGAAAATGGTTAAAAATATCAAAGGAGAACACCAATTCAGTTACATCATATTAGGAGGAAAAATTCTTAAACATGACCTACAGATGACCTACACAGACCTGTGTATTGACTTACTTCTCTTCCCCTATTTTATTTTAACATTATTGTTTACAACTTTGTTCATGATGATTTGTTTAAGTCTTTCAATATTCCAACACCAATACCATGATCATTGTAACCTTACTCCACCGTTGCCTCCATTTTTCCCAAACACATCCCACACACCTGTAGCAGGCCCACAATGATTTATTTTATAGTGTTTGTTACCATGAAATGGCTAATGTCTGTGGAAGAAAATTTGTGAAAATTGTTGCATCTCACCATGGGGACATTAAGCCTTTCTCTGAGGGTTTATTAAACCATTGTTGCAAGTTGAGCCTTCCATGTTAATGGTTTTGTCAATCGAGATTGGTTGGCTTCTACATTTCCTCCCATCCAATCTGGTGTGCTACTACTCAGATGTCAGTGTTGTAGAGTTTGAAGATGTTGCTTCAGAAAATCCATAATATTTAACTGGCAGTCTGGCTGGAGAAATGGTGGAAGCATTGAGGTGTGGGAATTTCTCCCAGGGCTTTGGTAATGCAGGAGCTGAGGTACCACCCTCTGAGATTGCCCCGGAAACCTCAGTTAGGAACAGGCACCCAAGAATTTTTGCAGCTAGTTGATCTCTTTCGAGATTTATTTATGAGACTCTAGAACAAGGTCAGTAGATGAGCTTACATGACTGTGGCAGTGAGACATAGGCGTGGCTTGCCAGGTCTTTCAAAAGTATGAAGGTGGGGGAGTTCACCTATCCTGACTCTGAGAAGACCTAGAGTTTTCAGCCAAAGAGACCTGTGTACCTGAAGTTTTGGGCAGATTAGGTTCTTTATGAGGCTCAGTCATGAAGTGGTGGAGTCTGGTCAGAGGCATGGCAGTGTCTTTGGGGTGTGGCAGCAGTTCACAAGGCTGAGACCTCTGGGGCAATCTTGGAGGGGGTTAGACCAGAGCCAGTCTTAATAACAGATGTCAGAGGAATTTTTGCAGCTCATTGATCTCTTCTAAGATTTATTAATAAGTCTCTGGAACAAGGCCAGAAGATGAGCTTACACAGCAGGGGTGGTGGGTCATAAGCAGGGCTCTTGACTTCTTAAGAATTCATGAAACTTTGGGACCAGAGATATAATACAGTGGATAAGGCATTTTCCTTGCCTGCGGTAAACCTGGGCTAGATTCCCAGAATCCCATATAATCTCCCAAGCCCTGGCAGGAATATTCTTGAGTACTTGGTCCCCCAAAAACTTCCAGGTACAGAGCCAAAAGTAACTGCTGAACATCTCCAGATGTGCCCAACAACTAACATAGGTAGATAGAGAGAGAGAGAAAGAAAGAGAGAGAGAGAGAATATACATCAAATCTTTAGCCAAAACACTCCATCTCTGTTCTAGGCTAAGCCATCCATATCTTTTGTTTTTTCTGCCTTCATACATAATCGGTGCCCTCAATTTTTTAACACCAGATTAATATGCATGTGATTATGGTCATCTTTATATACAATTATTCAAAATTCAAATTCGTGTAGTCTTGGTTCTCAAACTTGACCAATATTCAAATCTATAAAAACAGAAATTTGGCATAGGTAGGCCTAAATTGTGATTTTTTTAAAGCAAAATTTCATATTCAGACAGACTTGAAATCCAATATTTATTAAATATATTTCTACAGCTCTTGATTTATATTTATTATCAACTGATTTTTATAAATGCTCGAAGAACCAAAAATGCTGAGGCTCTTTTAGTATGCATTATGTTAAATATGACATCTCCAAAACTGCATCTATAATAGCTTCTTAGAAACACCTCTTGCTATTGTAAAATATGAGTCTCTAAAACTGCATCTATTACATTTTCTTGGAAATGCTTTCTTCTTGCTATACAGGGCGAGAGGAAGAATCTCTCTAGGTCAGCTTTCCAAAGCTATAGTCAAGACAGTACACATGTTCCCTCTATGCAGAACATTAATAAGTATTCCTCAATAACAACCAAAAAAAGTAAAGTTGTCAAATGAGCTTGATAGTAAAGGGGCAAGAAAGGTCAGTATCCACACTACGATGACATTATTTATTAAGCAGCTTACTATTTACCTTCCATTTTTAATTGGGGGGTTACAACTTAAAAGTGCCCATTTCATGCTAAAGAAAATAAGAAGTTAAAGGCAATAATTTGATAGTTTCATTCATATGTGGAACAAGAACTATTAATGCAAATTAATTGGCAAGAAACAACAAAACTCATTCCTAGACATGGTAACAAATCATAGGAAAAGGAGAAAAGGAAGAAGAAAATGAGGAGAGTTGTTATTTTGGTGATGAGATGCCACTGGAAACTTTATGGTTGGACTGGTGACAATTATATACATAGAGTCATAAAGCTAACAAAAGTTGCCAGATATTGAATAAACCACTCACTTGATCACTTGACATCCCATTACTCATCAATTTGCTAGAGTGGGCGTAAGTAACGTCTCCATTCATCCATGTCCCATACGAGTGTAGCCCAATGGCGTCTGCTCACTCTAGGAACACGAAGAACCTCAAACCGATTGTTCAGGGTCTTGACGAAGAAGTCTGAACTACTTGTAGGTGGGCAGCCATGGGATCTTTTAACATCCCGTGGAATCCAGTGAGTAATGGCTCTAGTCCAGCGGTCGTCTCCAAATCGAATTACATGTCCAGCCCATCTGATTTTCGTCACCTTGGCTAAAGAGACAGTGTCCCTGATTCTTGATCGTTGATGGAGGTTGGAACACCGGATTCTTTCTCTCACTTGAGTGAAGCGTGATACTCCAAGCATAACTCTTTCAATTCCTCTTTGGGAGACCCCAATAGCATTCTTATCCTGTTTTCATAGGGCCCAGGTCTCTGAGGTGTATGGTAATGCAAGAAGAACAGTGGAATCAAAGAGATGTGCCCGGAGCCGAAGGTTCTTCGTCCTCTTAGCTATTTTTTCAATGCTCTTGAAGGCATTTCAAGCTGCTCTCTTTCTCCTGCGGAACTCAGGTGCCAGGTTATTCATCATGTTGACTTCTCGATCTAGGTACACATCACTGTTGCATTCAGAGATGTTTTATCCATTGAGATCGAAAGGAACATCAGGAATGAGACTGTTTCTCATAAACATTGTCTTTGTGAGATTCAGCTATAGTCTGACCTTTCCACATTCACAGTCGAAGTGGGCCAGCATTTGTGCTGCTTGGCTAATGTTTGTTATTATTAGAATGATGTCATCAGCAAAGCGGAGGTGGTGTCGTCGCCGACTGTCTATCGTCACTCCCATTCCTTCCCATTCCAGTCATCGCATGAAGTTCTCAAGGGTGGCACTGAAGAGTTTTGGTGAAATGGTATCACCCTGCCGAACACCTCTCTTGACATAGATGATCACTTACTTCCTTCTAGAATGGTGAGATCCTGGTAGTGAATCCATAATACAGCTCATGGAGGATCTTGATGTATTGAGCTTAAACACCCTGTTTGGCTAAGGGCTTCGATGACGACTTCAGTCTCAACAGAATCCAAAGCTCTCTTTAAATCAAAGAACATTAGACAGAGCGGAATCTTAAACTCCCAAGAAACCTCAATGAAATTGGTTATCGTGTGGATATGATCGATCTTGCTGAATCCTTTTTGGAACCCGCCTTGCTCACATGGTTGTCCTTCATCTGGTGTTCTGCCAATCCTATTCAGGATGACTCAGGTGAACAGCTTGTAGATGACAGACAATAGGCAGATTGGGCGATAGTTTCCAATGTCATGGATGACTCCCTTCTTGTACAGTAGTACAGTCCTGCTGTTTTCCATTGGAACCTAACCTTGCATTCAGACAGGTAGCATGTGAAGAGCCGAGCTAGCGTATTGATGAGTACTGATGGCAGGTTCTTGTACTGGAGAAGAATTGTTCCTCGGAACATGCGATAAAAGAGGTGTTGGAGGCGTCGGTGTCCTTGTCAACACAAACTTGGCCATGAGCATTGATTCATTGGAATGCCTAACAACGCGAATTTTAAATTATGAAGCTCCTGCACCTCAAAAGAAACAGTGACCAAAATATAAAGACAGTCTACAGAATGGGAAATGATTTTCGCCGAATACACATCTGATGAGGGGTTGATATCAAGGATATACATGGTACTGGTTGAACTCCACAATAAGAAAACATCCAACCCCATCAAAAATGGGGCGACGAAATGAACAGAAACTTTCTCAAAGAAGAAATCTGAATGGCTAAAAGACAAATGAGAAAATGCTCTACATCATTAATCATCAGGGAGATGCAGATCAAAACAACAATGAGATATCATTTCACACCTTGGACATTTGCTTTTGGTTGCCTGAGGCTCACGAAAAGCCACATTGGCAAATGAGCTCAAGATTTTTCGAAGACAGGCATCTTTTTCTGGCTATCTCTCTCGGCGTTCCTTGCACAATCATGGAAATGCTGAATCAGTCAATCATATTCTTCATCAATGTTTCCAACTAAGGCATTCTCCCATGTTGCCACAATAGTACCAAAGAGATCCCAGTTGGTGGTCATTCTGGGAGTTCTCTCTTAATCTTTGCAGAACGCTTTCCCCGCTCTTTGAAGTAGAATTTTGCACAAAGGAGATGGTGGTCTGATCCCGTTTGGAATTTTGGGATAACAGCGACATCGGTCAGGCAAGACTGTCGATTGAATAATACGTGGCCAATTTCATTGTGGAACCACCCACCAGGAAACTCTCATGTCCAACATTTAGAACTTCTAGCTTGAGTTACCATGGATGGTCTTGTTTGGCATGATAAACTCAGATAGTCTCTCACCCTGTTCGTTCCATTCTAGGCCATGGGTCCCGATGTGGAGCTCTTCAGCTGATCTTCTTGGTCCTATCTTGGCACTAAAATCACCAACGATGATGTTGTAGAAGGTGTGGTCTTCTTCATAGAACTTTTCCAGCTCCATGTAGAACTTCTCATATTTGTTCTTCATCATAATTGGATGTTGGTGCATTGACAACAAAGATAGAAACTACCAGCGATGAGCCACATCTACTCAAGTGTAATTGTCTGATTCGGGTTTTTAGGCCTGCAAATGAATCAATACTCATAGCCAAGTTCATGTTGACAAGGACATCGACACCAACCAATGCCTCTTTTGTTGCATCTTTCGAGGAACAGTTCTTCTCCAGTGTCGAAAATTGTGTGATGTGGTTGATGCCTTCTTGTCTCAGTCAGACCAATGATGTCATACTTGATCTTTCACGCTTGCACTGTCAGGTCCTCAATGGATGCATCCGATGCCAGCGTATGTGCATTGAAAGTACAGACAGTCATTTTTGTCCTTCTTCGATTTGGCAGCCTGGTTCAGTCTCGAGATTTTCTCAGCCTCTCCTTCCTTATCCTTCTTAATGCTGCCTTATTGGTGGCTCTTTCAGGGTCAGGGGAATGAGTCCCATTGTATTTACTGGTTTTGGCATATTGAATATGCCAAGGATAGCTTGCCAGGCTCTGCCATGGGGGCAGGATACTCTCAGTAGCTTGCCAGGCTGTCCGAGAGGGATAGAGGTTTTTTGGGCGACCTCTAATCTCCATTGAAGGTGTTCCCATAGTTCAAATCATATTTGAACCCCATCAAATACGGTGCGGTAATCTTGGAAGATAGGTATTAAGTGTCTTATGATATGTCATTAATAAATTAATTTATCACTTTAATTTTTTAGGTTCTCCTGTGATATTGAAATTCCTTACATTATCCATAATTGTTAGTGTTATTTCCCCCACAGAAGTTTCAAATAAATGCCAGACATTTTATTTGTTTTACTTATTCAGAAAACATTCAAAATAAATGCTAAGATAGAGGCATTCAATTAATACGTATTTGTGGCTTTGCTGTAAATATGTAATCCTAAAAGGAATATTTGCTCAGTCTGCTAAACATTGAAAGAATGTAGCGTCCATCAGGTTCATTTCCTGCAGAGCAAACCCTTCCACATAATTCAGTCCAAACACATTTGGTTAATTGGTTCCAACCTAGTGGGGGCCCTACTACTGCACAGAATTTCTGGATAATCCTGGTTAATAGACATACAAATTTTAATCAGCACTCACCTTGAGTGCCTTTTCTCCCTCATGCCTTGTCTACTGTTTCAGCTGTTCACCAACTATAAAAGCATCTAAAGAATCCAAAAGTGATATGAAAGTTTATTTTCCTTGTCATGAAACAGAAAATTTTAAGGTTTTCTTCCTTCCTATGCATTAATTTTAAGGTTTTGGTTAGCTGAGCTCTTCCTGCACAGTATTTTGACGTTCCAAAATGGAAGGAAAAAATCCTAAATCCTGCTCCTATAAATCACATTGAAAAAAAACTGAGTGTTTATCATTCTTAGGTGGTGCAAACGATCATTTCCATCAAACTAGTGTATTAACAATTTTCAATTTGAGACAAAAATCAACACAATGTCTAACTCTCAGAAAATACCAAAAGCATTTCATAGCAAAAGATAAATGCATATTTTTTGTTTTGAAAATGTGTTCATAGAGTGTTCAGGATCTAGTTCCTTCATTATGAATAACAGTTACTGGAGATTTCTGAATTTGGAAGTGAAACTGTCAAGGAAAAGGGCGGCAGGAAGTTATTGTAGGGTTGTGTGTGTGAAATTATTATAATATGTCTGAGTTTTTAATTAATATTAGAATATTGAAAATAAATAAAAATAAAATTTTTAAAAGAATATTGTTTTGTTTCCCTCAAAGGTGTGTTTACTTGGAGTGGGAGAGGAGATGATGAGGTGCGGACATTCAGTGGTGTGATGCAGGGAAAATAGTGGAGGAAAATGGACACATTGATGGGGACTGTGGTGTTAGGATTTTGTACGCACAAAACATAACCATTTCGAGTTTTGTAAAATTTTAAAGCACTGTGACTAATTTTTAAATTGTACTTGTGAAGGAATGTGGGAGAAGACACGGATGAGAAGCAATGGGGAGCAGGGGTAAAGGGGATTCAGGTATATAGGTGGTGTTAAGGAATGTTAGAGCTAAATATCTAAACCACAGAGTCAACAACACTGAAATCATGAGACCCAAACTTAAACAATTAAACTTAAAAAGGTGCCTGTCAGGATGGCAGGCTGGGGTGGAGGGTGGGCTATGGGAGGAAACCCATGAACATTGGTGAAGGGACGTTAGCACTGGTGGTTGGATCAGTGTTGGGACATTGTATGTCTAAACCTCAAATATGAATCACTTTTTAAATCATGATGCTTTAGTAAAATAAAATTTAGAAGAAAAAAATCTGATTTGCTAAAAAAGAAAAGATGTACTTGTCAGGGGAACAGGAAGTCACAGTAAAATTGCTTTGTATAGGGTAAAATCAGGGGAATGCAGAAACAGAATAAAATGAGATTGATCACAGGAGACCTTGTCCATAAGAGAAAATTCAGCTGTGCTCACCTCCAGCACCTATTCATTATCAATCTATATCAGGTTAACTACCTGTTGGCCCCATCAGAGTACTCCCTCACTTATGCTTTAATAACATCTCAAATCTAGACTATTAGCTAAGTAGAAAGTTACTGCTATGCAATTTGTAGTCAACTAAATTTTTTCTAAGAAGGAAGTAGTGCTTTGGATGAAGAAAAACACTCAGGTGGTAGGTTTCCCAACGTGTGCTAAGATTTTTCATTTTCTGCTGAAATTGATTTCTTTTTTATTCTGAACAGACTTTTACCATGTTGTTGATCTTTTTATGGATAAAAGTATATGCCATTTCAATATCACCTTACTACCTTCACCTGATGTCAATATATTTTATAGAACTGTCAAGGTAATAATAAACCACTTTTTTACTTAGTTCAAAAATGTAAATACTAAACTTCTAATCAAGAGTTCTCAGGTTTTATGACTGAAAGTTTCCCAATAAACTAAATATTACTTGATAATTTTCTAAATAATATTTTACAGTCACCATGCATATGAAGGCATAATGAATCTCTTGACTGCATTCATTTGACATCTTTAGTGGTCCACAAAAAAGGTTATAGTATTGAAACAGCATAGTTAAATGTCCTCTAAGTTAAAAGGACAGTTAATAATATTAATATGACTCAACATATATAAACAGATACTTCTGTCCAATTACACAGTACACAGATGATTTCTCACTACCCCCAGTTTACAAGTTATTTCTGATATAGAAACATTTTTCCTGCTTGGAAGGACAATGGTTTTGGAGTGGTTTTTACTTTTTTTTCGGGCCACACCCAGCGATACTCAGGGAATCAGGGGTTACTCCAGGCTCTGAACTCAGAAATTAGTCCTGAAGGCTCTCAGGAACCCACACGTGATGCTAGGGATTGAACACAAGTCAGCCACATGCAAGACAAGCACCTTACCTCTATACTATTGCTCTGGTCTTCTAGCGGATTATATTAACACAATACTTGCTGATTAGAGAATGCAGCACCTCACAGGAGGAACAGCAATTCCTGGAGTCTGCCATTCAAAATTCATTTAGTAAATGTCCTAGAAGTTTCATATGATCCCACAAGTTATTGTTTTAAGCAAACATGTGCCTCAAGGTAACAAAAGATAGAAGTAGTAGTGTATTCAGAGAATTGACAAGACATTTCTGAATACCGAGATACTTGCAACAGTGCTATGCAGTAACCATGACTCTAAAATGGAATCGCTCTAACTCTGCCACAGACATTAAAACAATCATTTCCGAAGGCTACTGACTCATCAGGGGCAAAATAATAAGTCTATATGTGTGAAAACAT
Source organism: Sorex fumeus (assembly GCF_029834395.1). Classification (NCBI taxonomy): domain Eukaryota; kingdom Metazoa; phylum Chordata; class Mammalia; order Eulipotyphla; family Soricidae; genus Sorex; species Sorex fumeus. Next base: position 11,143,598 of record NW_026606115.1, read on the forward strand.
CCCAAGATAAATAAAGTGAATATGGTTCCTTCACACCTTCACACTCACACAAGATGCTCTCACTTATAAAGAGGGCAATGCAGAGATCTTTCGGGAAATGATTAGGAAAACATTCATCTGCTTGGAGGTGCTGTTAACAGTCTGTTAAAGCAAATTTCCTAAAGTTTCCTTCAAAAAACTGGGAAGTTACAGGAAGTCTATGCTCTATACACCACTTGTATGTATTTACTTATCACATTCTTCTGCCAAGAATTGAAATCATCAGGATGTATTTATTTATTTTAATTTTTTTATTTTATTTTTTTTTACTTTTTGGGTCACACCTGGTGGTGCACAGGGGTTACTCCTGGCTCTGCACTCAGGAGTCACTCCTGGCGGTGCTCAGGGGACCATATGGAATGCTGGGAATCGAACCCGGATCGGCCACATGCAAGGCAAACCCCCCACCCCCTGTGCTATCTCTCCAGCCCCATCAGGATGTATTTAAAAGTCTTTAAAGAAGCAGAGTATGTGGGAAAGAACAAGAACTAGGAGTAAAATCAACCACCCGAGTTATATACCTACAGTCACATGAAGTTATCCAAAGTGAACTTCAAATATAGTTTTAAACTACCTACTGGACAAAGTGAAAAAGAGAACTTTATTTGTTATAAAACTCACTTGGGTCAGCAACAATCACATTGTAAATTCACATACTGTAAATCACATTGCAAAAAAGTATTTTTAAAAAATGCCTCTTGTAGAAGCAAACTGATGTGTGGGAAATGGGCATGGGAATGGGCATTGGTAGAGTGAAGTGGATACTAGTGAAGGGGGTTGGTGTTGAGATATTGTCTGTCTGAAACCCAATCGTGAAGAACTATGTGATTTCATGGTGATTAAATAAAAAATAAAATAAAAGGTAAAATTCACTAGGGTCAGGAAATAATAATCCAAATGCAGCAAGAACACCAGAAAGCCAATGGGGAAAACACATTAAAAACCCACGACGCTCAATGAGTGAAAACAGAGTCATTGAAGACATAAACAATACAATTAAATCCTCAGTGAATTTAGTAACTATGATGGGAATGTTCAATGAGTTCAAAGAGGCAATACCACTGGTAGTCAGCAAAATACCAGAAAGCATGAGAGTTGAAATGAAAACAATTATTACAATCAGACATGACAGAAATGTGGCTGGAGAGATAGTACAGCAGGTAAGGTGGTCATCTTGCATGCATCTGACCAGGAATTGATGTTGGAACATTGTATATTCTAGTATATGGTCCTCCAAGCGGCACCAGGTATAATTCTCGAGTGTAGAGCCAGGAGTAACCCCTGAGTATCACTGGATGTGACCCAGAAACAAAAAAAAATGGAACTGAAATACAAAGAAAGCCCATATGTTGTATACCAGATCTATCAAATGATATTATACAAGCAAGAAGAATATGGAAGAATATAGTACAAAAATGCAACAAAACAATCATATCACTAAGAATACTCTATCCATCTAGATTATCATCATATCTGAAGGAATCATGCAGAACTTGGATAAACAGGCAACAGCTGAGGGAATTCATAGCTTTGAAACCAGTTTTGAAAGAAGCATTAAAAGAACTCTTATAGGACAGAAGAGACTTCCCGTCATGTGGTGTTGAGTATGACACTCGTTAATGATTCACATGGTTATCCTCTACTAGATTAAGAAGAGTTTAAAAACACATAGTAATTAATAATCACATGCTGACTTTTATTTTTTGATAATTCTATTCGCCATTCCTTTAAGGATTTTATTTTGGATCCAACAATATTGGTTTTTTTGTTTGTTTGTTTGCTGCTTTTTGGGTCACACCCAGCTGTGCTCGGAGGTTACTCCTGGCTTTGCACTCAGGAATTACTACTGGCGGTGCTCAGGGAACCATATGGGATGCTGGGATTCTACCTCGGGTCGGCTGCATGCAAGGAAAACGCCCTACCTGCTGTGCTATAACTCCAGCCCCATGGAACCAATAATATGAAATAAATTTATGTGTCTGCCAAGGTTCAGGGATTGGAGGAAACCTGGGGATATTAATGGAGGGAAGGGGAAATTGGTTGTAGAATTGATGTTGGAACATAGTATGCTTGAAACAACTCTATGATGAACAATATTTTAAATCATGATGTCTCTATAAACATTCCTTGTGAAAAAATAAAGTGAAAAGGTCGCATGCTTTATGAGCAGTGGGCCTAGGTTCCATCCCTGGCACTACATCCCAAAGCACCAGGAGTGATATCTGAGTACTGAGCCAAGATTTTCCCTTAGCACTACTGCTTTATGTGACCACCAAAATTAGCTAAATTATAAAAATGAAAGCCTAGGGAGTGAGAAATAGAGATAGAGAACATCCTGAATTTAACTAAGTAAATTTAAAAACTTTACTTTTATATAAAGGAATAAACTGTATCAAGTATGGAACTAAAGCACTGAAATCCAAAGGATACAATAGAGCCCATTCTAAAAGCAGTGCACACTAAGGAACTATTTGTTAAAATGATTTTAAATATGTGAAAAATAAGATTGATCAATTGATTTAATTCTCAAAAATAAAAATTGGCCTCCAAGCCATGGAGCAAAATTCCTGGCACACATGCTAGGGGAAAAGGAAGCTCAGATAGAGAAGGGAGCACCAAATAAAGGGTGTTGGGAGGATCCTCCCAGGATTGGAAAAGCATGCTGAAAGTAGACTATAAACCAAACATGATTGCCACTCAATGTCTCTTTTGCAAACCACAACACCCAAGAGGAGAGAAAGAACAAAAGGGAATGCCCTGCCACAGAGGCAGGGTTGGATGTGGGAGATGGGGGGTGGGAGGGATACTGGGACCTGTGGTGGTGGAAAATGGGCACTGGTGGAGGGATGGGTATTTGATCATTGTATAACTGAGACCCAAGCACAAAAATTTGTAAGCCTACAACTATATCTCATGGTGTTTCACTAATAAAAATAAATAAATAAATAAATAAATAAAAAGTTGGTTCACAAAGATCAAAAGTCAAAAATCTCAAAGATTTCATCAACTGAAATTCATTGAAGCTTTTAAAGAATCATGCAACTGCTAATCAGGAGACTATAAGGGGAAAAATTATGAAGCAATGCAAGAGGCAAAAGGTTTTTCTAGGAACTGGTTCAAGCAAAAAGAAGAGGTTCTGAGACCAGGAGATAGTACAGTGGTAAGGGTATGTACAACTTATAAGGCTCCTGACCAGATTTGATCCCTGACACCACGTAGTCCCCAAGCATCACCCAGTGGAGCCCTGGAAGTACTCAAGCATTGCTTGGTAACCCAGGATACAACACCACAGTGCTTGAGAAGCATAATAGCAACATGGGGTCCCTGCATTGAACCACAGAGCTGGCTGACAGGAGAATCACCTGTCATGACCTGGGCATACCGAACATCTCTTAGAAACAACTTCCAAAAAAATAGGTGCTTCCAGAATTGAAGGATGCACAGAAACTTTAATTTAATATAGGCCTAAAATAACATAACTTAGAAAAATTAATCTATCAAAAGAAAAAAGAAACCCTAAGGATAGCTTAGATGTTAAAAGTCACTTAGTCTATTATACTTCCTTAAAATCCTCTAATACCACAAGAAAAGAAAACAATTTTCTTAAGTGGCTTTTATAGCTGCAGAAGTAGAAATAACTAGAAATTCTAAGCAACTGCTTCTAACAAAAACATTCTCATATGACCAAGGAACTCTCTCACAACCCCTCTGCTCTCTCTCTCTCTAGCACTCTGTCTCTTTGTCTCTCTGATGGTAAGTTGTGCTGTCGGATGTGATTGACGTGTAGTTTTGCAGCCTAGTACAATAAATTTGTAGGCTAGAGCAAACAGGAACTATGGGATTGTGCAGTGTTTAGCTTTAGCAAAGATCTGTTGCTGAAAGAAGCTCACTTTGTTATTAAAAGAATCACAATGTACTAAGGAAAATTGACCAAATTAAGTTGAAACTTTCGGGCAGATTTGGCTTAATTACTCCCATGTAAGCACAAAATAAGTCCATTTCTTTCTATAAAATGAAGGGGCTTGAGGGATACAACACAAGTGGTAGAGCACATGCCTGGCACATGTGAGGGTCTGAATTTAGTCCCTCTCAGGATGTGCCCCCATCCATGAATACCACTGTGTGTTGTTCTGATGGTCGTTTAAGTATCAAATCATCAGGACTTCATAGCATGCAAAGTATCACAGTGGAATAATTCTGGACCTCCTGAGCACTTCTGAGTGTGCTCTCTATATAAAAAAGCTGAAGCAAGAAGATTGAAACACACCCAAAAGCCTGTTGAGGCAGGAGAAATAGTATAGAGGCCAACGTGGTGCTTGCCATCCCTTGCATGTGACCAATCTCGTTTGATCACTGATACCACATCTTGTCCAGAAAGCGTCCTGGAGAACAGACGCCATTGGGCTACACTAGCATGCGACAGGGACAAATGGAGATGTTACTGGCACCCGCTCGAGCAAATTGATGATTAACGGGAAGTCAAGTGATCAAGTGATCAAGATAAGGAACACAACTCTTTAACAACAAGAAGATTCAGCACATCTGAATTAAAATCCCATTCCCCTTATAGAAAATCGATAAGCCATATATATGCCACATCTTCCCTTCATAAATCACTTTTATCTTGCCTCCTCCCCATTTTCTATTCTTCCCTCTCAGAGGATGAAGATTTCCAATTTGTTTTCTCTTCCTCCAATTCCTTCTCCATCCAGCCATCATTTTTCTATTATTCTCTCTTTTTCTTGGAGCATATCTCATGTCTCCCTTTTTCTGTCCCCTTCTCTGTACATAAAAAGATGCCCAGTTACCCTATCACTTCTATTTTTTAAAGGCCGTTCATTGACTGATGACTTTTTTTCAGTTACTGAATTCTCCCACATCTGTTATAGCTATTTTCTTTGAATTTTGCAACATAATGCCTGTTGTAAAACTTCCATGGAAATTCCTATGTCTCATGTCCTTCACATGTACTCCCATAAGAAAAACTGAACAATCACCCATCTTGATCCAAGCACTATTTAAGGAAAATGGATGCAAAAATTCCCATTGAATGTAAAAATCCCTAATCCCAAATCTTCAAAAATCAATCTAACATAAATGGATTTCTGAAGGTAATCATCCTTTATTTCTCTGTGAAAATATTTTAAAATCTTAATTCTAAAGGATTTTTGACTCCCTTACATTTTGTAGAGGTATTTTAGTTCTAGTTCTCTGTCCCCTCCTCACTTGGTTTTGCTACTTTCTTCACCAATTTGATAATGTGGGTTTTCTACAAATTCAACCTTGAACTTTCTCTAATTAAACCTATATTCATACTCTGTCCCAGGGCATTAATTTTCCTCTTTCAGTTTTACTCTCATATTTGTAAAAATGTCCTACCTTTGTCCCTTTCTCTGCATTCCAATTAGTCTGATAAAACTCCTGTGCATGTTTAAAACATATTTCTGGATTGTACTGGAGAATAAATTTACCATCATATTAAACTACTACTATCTGCTAATCTTTATAAATAACAAAAAAACAGAAAATATTTTGCACTATTACAGAATAACATATTAAACATAAAATATACTTCATACTAGCATTACATAATGGATACAGGTATCATAACTATAAAAAGTAAAAGTGCTATTGATTTTTAGTAAAGAACTGTGAGATACCAAGTATAGATAATTGCATTTTAGGCATATAATATTTCAACAACAATCCCACCATCAGTGTCAACTTTTCCCCACCATTTCACTCCCCAACCCAACCCTACTCCATCCCTTCCTGTCAACTTGACAGGTACATTAAAAAATTTTAGTGGTTGCAGCTTAGATCTCATGTTTTCAGTTTTGCTGAGTATCTGTTTTGGATATATGGCTATACAACGACTCACGCAAATCACCTGTATAACTAAAGCCCTGATACCTATTCATCCACTACTTCCAGTTCTCTTCTGCCCCCTTCTCTTTGTTTCTTTCATTCTCTGCCCTTCTCCTCTCTAAACACTGAGGTAAAGGGTGATCTTGGCTTCCCCACTTTACTACAATACATTTTCTCACAGCGGGTAGGGCGCCTGCCTTGCACGCAGCCAACATGGCCGACCCGAGTTCGATTCCTCCGCCCCTCTCGGAGAGCCCGGCAAGCTACCGAGAGTATTCGATATGCCAGACACAGTAACAACAAAGTCTCCAATGGAGACGTTACTGGGCCCGCTCGAGCAAATCGACGATCAACGGGAGGGCCTTTACCTTTACCTTTACATTTTCTCAACCGGTAGTCTAAGTACTACAGATGAGTGAGGCTATCCTGTGTTTGACTTTCTTCTCCTGGCTTACTTCACTCAACATGTTATTTTCCAGTTCCAATCAGGTTGCAGCAAGTTGCAAATTTGATCACTTTTTGCAGCTGCATCACATTCTACTGTGTACATATACCACATCTTCAAAATCCATTCATCTGTCATTGGACATCTAGGTTGATTCAATATCTTAGCTATTGTACTGAATGCAGCAATGAGTAATAGTGTACATATGTCTTTTTTTATTTTTTTATTAGTAAGACATCATGAGGTACAGTTGCAGACTTACAAATTTTTGTGCTTGGGTTTCAATTATACAATGATCAAATACCCATCCCTCCACCAGTGCCCATTTCCCACCACCACGGATTCCAGTATCCCTCCAACCCCCCATCCCCCCCCCCCCCATCCAACCCTTCCTCTGTGGCAGGGCATTCCCTTTTGTTCTCTCTCTCTTATTGGGTGTTGTGGTTTGCAAAAGAGGCAATGGGTGACAATCATGTTTGGTCTATAGTCTACTTTCAGCATGCTTCTCGCATCCTGGGAGGATCCTCCCAACACCTTTATTTAGTGTTCCCTTCTCTATCTGAGCTCCCTTTTCCCTTAGCATGTGTGGTTGGCCTCCAAGCCAAGGAGTAAAATTCCTGGTAATAACCTCAGCCATTCTTGAGTGTTAGTCTCCTATTTTGTTACTTTATGTTCCCCAGATGAATGCAATCTTTCTATGTCTATCCCTTTCTTTCTGAGTCATTTCGCTTAACATGATACTTTCCATGTAGTACCACTTGTATGTAAATTTCGTGACTTCATCTTTTCTGACATTCTACAGAATGGGAAAGGATATTTGCCAAATACACACCTGATAAGGGATTGATATCAAGTACATATGTCCTTTTGAGAAAGTGTTTTTATGTCCTGCGAAGAGATGCCCAAAAGTGGAATTGCCAGGTCATATGGCAGTTGAATTCTACGTTCATTGAGAACTCTCCATAGTGTTTTCCATAGGGGATGTACCCAGCAACATTACCACCAGTCATGGATGAGAGTTCTTTTTTCTCCACATCCATACCAGCACAGAGTGTTCCTACTGTTTTTGATATGTGTCATTCTTACAAGTGTGATATGGTATCTCATTGTCCTCTTGATTTGAATTTCTCTGATGATAAGTGATGCTGAGCATTTTTTCATGTGTCTACTGGCCATCTTCCTATCTTCCCTCTGTGAAGTGTCACTGGTGATGCAGTTCAGCATCTAATACATCCAACTGTTAGTAAAATATACATACTCGAGGAAAAACATAAGACTCAAGAAACCTTAAAATTTGGGGGATAAAGGATGTTGTTCCATGATCATTAATGAGTCCGAGAGATTTTGGGTTTGAGTGGGGTTTGAGATGGCCTTCCTCAGTCCGGGCAAGTACAAAAGTCACGGGGCAGTTTGGGGACTGGTCACTTGATGCATCTGAGTGACAGAAAAGTCCAACATCATTATTCTAGGTTCTTGGCGGCATGTTCTGTGTTCAAGAGGGCTGTGGGAGGGACTTATTCTGTCTGAGGGACCCAAGAAGGAGTCAGAGATGGCGTAGAAGTCATGGGGCAGGCTCAAAACGAATGTTGATCAGTTTTTTTTAAGGCCATACCCTGAGACCAGTCTCTTTCACATGCAAAGCATGCTATTAGAACATTAAAGCTATTTCTTTGCCAAAAAAGTTAAAACTGAACACTAAATATGGAAAACTTGTAGAAAGTTAGTAGCAAGTGCCTAAGAGAAGCAGATGCAATTCCAAACACAATAGAATAAAATAATAAGGAATAGAAACCCAAGCAAGGAGAATTTAGATTTTTTTTTCAAATCAATGCTTGTAAAAATTCATTTTCAATGTCTTTTTCTACAGAATGCCAAGTACATCATAAACCAGTATTTAAGGTAATAAGTTTACTGGAGAAATCAAGGTTATGATACAGTTTTTTTTCTTTAGTTGATGCCAGTTAGTCTTTCAGATATCTCCTTTATTCTATAAAGTACATTCATCTATAATTTATTTACAACATGGTTTTTAAGAAGCTTCAGTGAACCCAAAATGAACTATAATTTGAGGTTTATCTGAAGTTAACTACAAAAACATAGAAGGGAAAAACTAATCAGGTGGGATACTCTTATGAGCAGGTTGCTTTTGAATTTTCATGATAATAAAGACTTCACCTTAATAAATTAGTGACTGTGTGTTTTGTATACTTTAATCATAGGCATTAAAAGCTCCCTTTTTGTGTCAATACAAATAGTAACAAACAAGCCTACTCCAAAAGTAGTTCTCATTAGTCCTTTCAGATGGGAGAAAAAATAACTTTATCCCAGTCTATGTATACTATACATCCATTCTGTACTTTTACAAGTACCAAGGCACAGGTCAGAAAGAACAAATATATATTGACTCGACCAGTGTGTACAATAATGGTATTAGAAACTGCAAAGTATATTCACAGGGGCATCTTTTTTTATAAAATGAAGCACAAAGTTTGCCTTCAGAAAAATTAACTAAATTCATCTTTTCGACATATATCTTAACCCCTACAAAGTAATACAACCAAACTGCCCTTTCTCTTCTCATTCTACATATTCATTCGATTTTTTTTTCTATTTCTATGGTTAAACACTCAGTCCAAAAGAATAGGTCCTTAAAAGAGAAGTGCATTAATAATTCCTTAAACATTTATCAAATTCTAACTATGTGCGGGCTGGAGCGATAGCACAGCGGGTAGGGCGTTCGCCTTACAAGCGGCCAACATGGCCGACCCGAGTTCGATTCCTCCGCCCCTCTCGGAGAGCCCGGCAAGCTACCGAGAGTATTCAATATGCCAGACACAGTAACAACAAAGTCTCCAATGGAGACGTTACTGGGCCCGCTCGAGCAAATCGACGATCAACGGGAGGGTCTTTACCTTTTAACTATGTGCAGCAACACTGCGATAAATGTTAAAAAGAAAATTGTTTTCACAAACACATACTCCATTCCTTAACTACAGCTTGCACTGTTAGCAATATAGAACACTACAAATTTTTCAAGTGATAAGTATCCTGGCTCCACTTGATTTTTCCTTATATCAAATTTATTTCTTCCAACTTAGGTTTTTGTTTGCTCATTGTCAGATGTGGAGACACAGGTTTTTATTCCCTTTTAAATTTTTATTGAAATAATATGGGTTTACAGGAACATAAATGCTTATCTGTGCTAGTAGTACAAAGTTGACAAAGCACACCCAAAATCAAAGTGCAAATATCCCTCTAACACTGTCTGTAGGCCCTTCACAAACATCCCCCTGAATAACTTGTTAAAATCTGTTCCACTCTCAGAGACTAAAGGTTTGTTTTTGTCAACTATTGCCTGTTCCCTTTCTTTTATATTTATGCAAATCAAATGACTAAGATTAACCTATATTTTTCTTCTTCCAATTTGCTTCGCTTAACATGACATTTTAGTTTCATTCAGATTGTAGCAAAATGCAAGATTTCATCTTTTCTTATAGCTGAATTACAGTCCATTGTTTTTTTTTATTTTATATACAATTTCTTTAACCATTCATCCATCATTTGATCTCAGATTACTTCCCTATCTTGCCTGTTGTGAATAACTCTGCAACAGTGTTCTTATTATAAATATCTAGGAGTGAAAATGCTTGGTGATATGTTTTTGAGAAATGTCCATATTATCTTCCATAGCGTTTAATTGTATCTGATATATACGTTTTTTTACCTCCTTTAGATACAGATTTTTATGCATTTGGAATAGGAATTTATTTTTTATATTTCTTTTCATATAGTTCATTATTTGCATGTAGAAATAAAACAGATTTTTATATATTTATTTTGTAGCCTGTCATCTTTTATATGGGTTTATTTTTCAAAACTGTTTTGGTGGAAATTTTAGGGTCTTTTTAATATATTATGAATTGTTTTTTCTTTGATTACCACTGTACTATCGCTCCAGTCCTTTTTCCCAATTTTAATCTTTTTCATTTCTTTTCTTGCCAGATTACTGTGGACATAACAACAAATGCTATGTTGAAAGTAATGAGAATAGACATCTTTATCTTGTGACTGATAACAGAGGAAAACCTCTCAAAGTTTCACCATTGAATATGATGTTAGTAATTGGTTTATTCTATGTAGCTTTATCTACGTTACTCTAAGTTCTTTCTACCCCAATTTTTGACAGTTTTTAAAACTAAAACATATGTCGAATCTTGTCAAAAGCTCTTGCTTGCAGCATCTATTGATATAATAATATGACCTGTAGCTTTTTTCATTTTTTTTCATCATCCTGTTATTCGTCGATTGCCTCGAGCAGGCCCCAGTAACGTCTCTTTCATCCTAACCCTGAGATTATATTCAAGGCTCTTTAGGAGAATGAGACCCATCATTGTTACTGGTATTTGGCATATTTGGTACGCCACACCACGGGGAGTTTGCCAGACTCTGCCCTGTGGGCAGGCTACATTCAATAGCCTGCAAGTTTGTCTGAAGTAGGAATGAGATAATAAGATGTCATAAAAGATGTCCTGATAAGATGTTGCACGGCCGCGAATGCGGCCACGCAGTTCCGGGAGCTGGATTTTATAGTCTCTGAGTCTTGGCCGTTGATGGGATTACACGGCGCCAGGGGGCCAGGTGGTGGGTGTGACCTCCGCCTACTGGAATTTGGAAGATCTGGGTGGAGGATGCTCGACTCCAATCCGAGTAGGCTGGGAGATCTCCCAGCCGACCTGTAGCTTACCTTTCATTAATATGGCATGCTGCATTCATTGATTTTGTATATTTTAAGCTACCTTGCATATCTAGAATACATCTAACTTGGTCATGATGCATGATATTTTTTTCCAGATGTTTAAGAATTTTTTATTGAGTCAGCATGAGATACATAGTTAAAACATTGTTCATGATGGGATCTGTACAATGTTCCAACAACCGTCCCTTCACCAGTGTACACTTTCCACCACCAATGTCCCCAGTTTCCCTCCTATCAACACCACCCCTGCCTGCCTCTATGCTCTATGGCAGGTACATTTCTTCTATCCCTCCCTCCCTCCCTCTCTTCTCCCTCCCTCCCTTCCTCCTTTTGGGCATTATGGTGTGCAATACAGGTACTGAAAGGGTATCATGAATATCCCGTTACCTAATTTTAGCACTCAGTTCTTATCCAGAATGATCATTTCCAACTATGTATGTTCATCAGGGATATTGGTTTGAAAATTTCAGTTTTAGTCATGGATTGCTTTTGGTATGTTTACTGTTTGAACCTGAAAGAATTCCCATTTATTCCATTTTTTTATTTGGAAGAGCTTAAAAAGGATAGGCGATAGGTCCTTTTTGAAGATTGATTGCAATTTCTAGTAAACCCATTAAGAACTAAACTTTTGTTTTGAGAGATACCTTTTGTATTTGGGGAGTATACCATATCCAGCAGTGTTTGGGGGTCATTCCTGTCTCTGTGCTGAGGAGTTACTCATGGAAGTGCTGAGGAAAATGTATGTGTGCCAGGATCAAACTAAGATAAGCATGATATAAGGCAAGTATCTTAACCGTATACTATCTTTATGGTCCCCTGAGGAAATTTTTTTTTGATTTTCATGCTTGTAATTGGTTCTATTCAAATTTTATATTTCCTCACTATTCTATCTTAGAAATTGTACAATTCTATAAAATTTTTTAATTTCTTTTAGTTTCTTCAACTTAGTTACAAAGCTATTCATATAGGTCTCATATTATCTGTGTGTTCTTATGGTATGCATTGTACCATTTTCCCATTTCATTCATGATCTTATTTATTAGGGCATTTTTCTTTTTCAATCTTTGAGTCTAAAATTTTGATAATATTCCTTCAAAAGAGCCAGGTCTTGGTTTTATAAGCTTTTGTATTGTATTTTTAATTTCTAATTTGTCAGTTTCCATTCTATTTTTGTTATTTTGATTTGGGGGCCATACTGGCACTGTTTGGGACTACTCCTAGCTCTGTGCCCCAAGGTCACTATTGACAGCCCTCACAGAGCCATGTGGTGCCAGTTGTAAAACACCGCAATTTTTATTATTTCCTTCCTTCTACTGGATTTTGGGTTTCATTTATCCTTCATTTTTTGGATACTTATGTTATGAGACTAATTGAACTTGGAGCCTTGTATTGTGTCCTCATGAAAGCCTGTACTTCTTTGAACTTAACCTCTTATTACAGTTATTGTTGTGTTATATATGTTCTAATAGTTCTGTCTTCATGTTTATTTCTGAAGTTCTTTTATTTCCTCCTTGACTTCAGTTATTCAATAGAATGCTATTTAATCTCCAAATATATGTGCTTTTCCAAGCATTGTCATGCTTGATTTCTACCTTAGAAGCATTTGATCTGAAAGATATTTGATATTATTTCAGTCTTCTCTTTATTAACACTTGTTTTCTGTCTTAGCATGTGGTCTATCCTAGAGAATGTATATGCATGGGAGAATATATTATTAGTTTTCTGTTGGTGGGAAACCTTGTAAATATTAAGCCTATCTTTTTCAATTCATCATTATAGGGCTAATGTTTCCTTCTTACTTTTATCCGGTTCAGTTGTCATATTTGTCATATTGGGTGATAAAATCTATTAATACTATTGCTCTTCATGTTTCTTTTTAGGTATGGTAGTACCTGCATTGTAAACTTTGATATCCCTCCATTTTGTAAATATATGTTAATAGGTATAATGTCCTCTTGAAATATTAATTCCTTAATCATATATTGTTTTATATTACCCTCCCTTGTTTGAAATATGTTTTTCCTATATGACTGTCCTAAAATTTTTAGGCTATGACTTGCCACTATAGACTGTTTTCCAAGCTTTTATTTTGAGCCATTTGTGGATGGAATATGAGACTCACACAAGCAGAATTCCCCAGGTCACTTAGTGAAGTTGGGAGGAGAGAAGCAACAGCCTCAAGAGAAGAGTCTATTGCTTCCCTATCTCAATTATCTGGAGAAATGCTTGAAAAATTTAGGACTGATAAGAGTCTGAGATGACATGCTGAAAGGTACAGACCACACATCTCACCAGCCCCATGAGGCAGTCATTAAACTGTGCTGAAGTCCACTTGATCTACATGGTGTGGGAAATGATCCCTGCCATCCAATTTCTTGAGAAGCCATGGATCAGGCTGAAGCAAGGAACTGCTCTTTGTCATAAAAGGAGAGTGAGTCCCAAATCTTATCTAGGCTTCTCACGTCCATCACGTTCCCTTACAGAGAAGAATTTCGAGAGTGAAGTAAAACAAGGTTATTTGGAAAATAAATGTAAGAAAAGAGAGTGGTAGATAAAGGTAAGTGTTTGTACGAGAACATGGGCTTCTCCACAGTGGAAAAAGCAAAGTACACATCCCAAGGAGGGATATGGGGGGCCACTTCCCTGGAATGGGGAAATGTGCCTTTAAGTAAGAAAATACATATCTCAGGCAGATGCATGCCAAAGGGCATATCAAGGATAATCATACAAATTTCAAAAGTTGATGAAGGCAAATGTACCCTAAAATATACATCTCAAGAGAAGAACAAGTGTGCGTCCTTCCTCTGCCAAGTTTGTTTATATAAGTTTTTCCAAACTGCCCACTCCAATTTCTAGGGTTGTTGTCAAGGAGAAGAGCTTGAAGTTCTTTCAGTAACCTTTACATGACCTTTGTTCCAGCAGTGGAGCCTCTCCAACCAGGAGTCCGGCCACTGCTCTTCTCAAGAAGCCTCTGTGCACCTAACCTAGAATTCTGCCTCTCAAAGTTTTCCAGGCTCCAGGGATGGTTCCTTTGTGCCAAAGGCCTTTATACCTTTGGGATGGTTTCATGTTGTAAACAATGTTTCCTCCGACATACATTACTAGAACCCACAGTCCCCTGCTTTCTGCCTGCAACAAGCCTTTATTTAAATTACTGAATTTCAAGAAGGTGTCCAGAACGTTAGTTTTTTGTTTGCTTGGTGTTGGGCCACAACAGACATTGCTTACTCTTGACTTATTCTTGGTTCTCTGTTCAGAGATCACTTCTGACAGGGCTCAGGGAACCATATATGGTGCCAGAGATTGAACCTTGATCAGTGCTATCAAAGCAAACACCATACCCACTGTACTATCTCTCCAGTTCCAGAAGCTTTGACTTTGTTGGCTGAGCAACTCTGTGCCTTTTAACTGGTGAGTTCAGGCCACACTTGCTTAATGAAATTATTCATATTAAATAATGTATTGCTATTTTATATCAAATTTGGGCATTTATATAATTTTTTTGTTTCCTTTATCTCTCATATTTTACTTCCTTATGCTTTGATATCTGCTTATTATGTGTATTGATCATGTTCCATATGTCTCTTTTTATTTGTTCTGAGTATTTTTGTCTTAATGTTACAATGAAATTTGCAGTTAAAGTCTAAGTTTATATCTTATTTTATATGTAAAACAAATAGGTCTCAAGATCATTCTCAGATGCCCCATTATTAGGCTCCTTCCCACATTTTGTGATCTTAAATATCTTGCTAATTTCAAGTAAGTTCTCTTTTTATCCATTAGAAGTCCATATAATCCTTTCACAGAGTTAGTTTAGTTGTCATGAATGTTCAGAAACATCAGGATCTGTATAACTGGGATGAATGTACGGAGATTCTTAATGAAGTTGTAGAGCTAGGTTTTAGGCTATTGGAATGGTGGCTGCAGTGGGGTGAGGAGGCAGCTTCCAGGGTTTGGGCAGGGAAGGAACTCAGCCCACACCCCTCCTGAGGAAGCCCCAGAGTTTTCAGCCAGAGGGACAGTGTTCCCTTGAATTTCAGCCACTTGGCCTGCATCTCTTAGGAGGTTCAGTTTGTGAATCTGAAGATCAGGGCCAGTGGATTAGTTGACACTTGGTAGTTATGAGAGGTTGGCGTGGCTGCTTGGGCTTCTAGGAGTTGGTGGTAGGGGTAGGCTGTCCTACACAACTCTAAGAAGACCTGAGTTCTCAGCCCAACACTGGGAGTACGTGGAGTTTATGTGATTTGGTGCCTCTACAAAGATTCCTAGTGAAGCAGTGGAGTTAGGACATAGGCCGTTGATATGGCAAGAGCACTGGGGTGTTTCTCTATTCTTTTATGATGAGTTCCTCACTGTATCTCAGTCTCATTGATTAGATATTTTACTTTTGTGATTCTACTATTCAGATGCTCTATTGCATTTTTAGTTCATCTATTCTACTATTTAATTCATCAGTCTCTCTTTGAAATTGGCTCAGTTTCTCTGTCCTTGTTAAAGTTTTATTTCATTGATTTACATACCACTGTAAGTATTATTAGGATTGTTCCCTGACGTCTTTAATAGGGAACTGAGGAAGCTCTAATTAACCTAAGATTTTTCCAAGATTGTCTTTACCTATCAGTGCTGGAGCATTCCTCCATTTCTTCATTCTGCCTTGTGTGATGTAGGGATTTTGAGGTCTTTTCAATTGTAACTGGTTGTTCCCACCAGGGATTCTTTTATCTTTTCAGGTGGTGTCCTAAGAGGTGCTCAGAGGGTTTTAGGCTACCCCCTGTAATTCTTGTCCAACTAGATTAGTGATCCAATGCTAGGACTCAAGGATGCAGTGCAGCTTGGACTCTGCAGAGCCACGGATTATGCAGACCATCCCAGTGATACTAGAGGGGCCTCCAAGGCTGTATCAAATGATACTGACAGGGCATGTGATGCCCAGAATCAATCAATCCAGGATTAGTCACATGCAAGGCACACATGTTAACCCTTGTGTTATCCCTCTGATCTCGAGGTTTCTTTCTTGACAAGTGACTCCACTCTTTTCCAATCCCTGGGAACTCTACACTTGTGGATAGGGGGGAGCCCTGATGCTTCTCTCGGGGCTTTCTCCTGGACCTTTGCACAGGAATCACCCCTGGTGGTATTCCAGGGATCACAAGAAGTGCCAGGCATTGAATCCAGGTTCTATGAATGCAAGACAGTTAGGTGCCTTACCAGATGTACTATCTCTCTTCCCCCAGAACTCTCCTCTTTGCAGCTTGCTTCTCAGGGTTTCATGTAAGTATGTCACAGTGGGACTCCCTGGGAAGAGCTAGCTCCTGATGAGTACAACTGAATCTACAGCCAAACTAAACTGTCATTGACTCAGAGGCCCCAAGAAGTCTCTTTGTAATCTGGAACTCTACTCTAGGGACTTCTCTTTTACAATGTTGTCCCTCTTTCTCTCTCCATTTACCCTCAGGGCTCTCCTCCTGCTCCTTTGATTCTCTGGGTTTCAGACACACTTCCCCTTGCCCAGGAGACACAGTTTTTTTTAATTGATTATCAGAGCTTGACTCATTCACAACTTCACTTTTATCCTTTATCTATTCTATGACTCCATTACGTTGTCTATAACATTCACAGAATCTGACAATAAGAATTTCTTATTTCTATCTCAGCAATATGAGCTCAAATGACATGCAAGTTCACTATGGGAACCAAGATAAGATACCTGTCTTCATTCTTTTAGTTCCTGTCTGTACACCTTCTTTTCTTACATTTTTGTTCTATTGCCCTCTTATCCGAACAAGGTATCATTTCCCCCTTCCATTCTTCTTGCTTCACCCTCTTTGACCCCTAGTCAGTACCCTTTAAGACTTTAGTAATGTAAGGACTGGAGAGATAGTACAAAGGATAAGGTGCATTGCAAGTGGCAGACCCTGGTTCAAACCCTGAAATCCCAAATGGTTACCTAGCCACCACAGGAGTGATCCCTGAACCCAAAGCCAGGAATAAGAACTGAGCACCATTGAGTGTGGCTCAAAAACAAACAAAAATACATTTAGAAATCTACCTTGTTAATTTTGCAAATTATTCTATAATAAGGTCTGAAACTAATATTTCTTAGTGAGATGTACATATTTTCTAGACTTCCTGTATCAAAATTGCTGACATAGCTCCCATAGAATCCAGCTTTTCCAACCAAGAAAATCTATTTCAGTGAAGTCATCAGAGTCTTTCAAATTCTAACTGATCTTCATTTGAATGTGTGAGTTTTCATTGTAGTAAATGTTCCTAAATCACCATCATCTGGGGTCTGGGGATGAATGGCATGCTTTCCATGCACATAATTGCAGGTTTAATTCTTTGTAACTCATGACCCACCAAGCCTCATCTCCAACCACTTCTATGCCCGAAGCAGGACTACATAGCTCGACCAAAACATCTAATAGTTAGACCCTGCACTATAGAATCAAGTATTGCTGGGAGTGGCCCAGAGCATAGCTGGGAAAGCCAACACAGAAACAAATAATAAATAATAATTTTCAACATAATCACCTGGGTCAATTGTTCATCACGATTATTGTTGTTAAACAAATGTTCAAGATTCCTTCTTTGGTAGAGGTAATTTTTTTTGAGTTCTTATTTTACCCATGAGCTTTTAAAAATATCCCAAATTTGGGCTAGAGAGATAAGACAGCAGCTAGTGTGTTTGCACTGGATGCAGCTGAACAAGATTCAATCCTTACCATTTTATATGGTCTCCTGAGCCTTGCTAGGAGAGATCACCAGACACAAAGCCATGAGCAAGTCCTGGTCACAATCAGGTGTGACTCAAGAACTAAACAAAAAAGAATTCTCAGTTACATGCCTTTGTTTGAGACTGGAGAGATAGTACATTGAGTAAGGCACTGCCCATTCAAGCTGCCATCCTAGGTTTGATCTCTGGCATACCATATGGTCCCTCAAGCTTGGCCAAGAAGTCATCCATAAGTACATAGCCAGGACTAACTCTGAGTATCATGGGGGTGACCCCAAAACAAACAAAAAATTCTCACAAGTTCACTGTCACTGTCACTGTCCTCCTGTTGTTCATCGATTTGCTTGAGCAGGCCCAGTAACGTCTCCACTGTGACACTTGTTACTGTGTTTGGCATATCGATTACCTCATGGGGAGCTTGCCAGGCTTTGCTGTGCGGGTGAGATACTCTGGGTGCTTGTTGGGCTCTCCGAGAGGGGCAGAGGAATGGAACCTGGGTCAGCCAGGTCGGCCGCATGCAAGGCAAACGCCCTACCCACTGTGCTATCGCTCCAACCCAATGGCCTAAAATGGCCCCATATTTCCTTTGTAAAAGCCTGGACCTTAATTCTCAAACATCCCATGGGAACAATGTAGTAAAATATATACTGATTTGATGGGAGAACATGCAGGTTCTCCCCTTGTCATGCCACTGATTTACGTAACAACTTCAGACAGTCAGCTCTGTGGCAGGCTTCTGGAAATTCACAGTATTGAGACCATTCTAGGTCATACCACACTGTTTCCAGATGATCATATCCACAAATACATTTCTGCAGCCTCTGTAACCAATTTGTTTCTACTTAAAATGCCAAATAATGTTTATGGTTTCCTAGACCATTGTGGCTGTACTGGGTAGCACTGCATGAAACCAAACCAAACCAGACAAAAAAGAGAAAATGCTGGTTGCAGGTGCTTCTGTTTTACATTCAAATACAACTGAATTCCAGAATCCTAGAGTTCACAGTGATCGATGTCATGGTAACCACCTCCTGAGACTGTCACAAGAATCTTCCATAACTAAAAGCACCATTACTGGTTGAGGAGATAAAGGTGTAGAGGCCTCTGCAGTTTCTTCTTTTGAATTGAACCACTCTAGTAGCAGGAATTAAATGACAACTCCTTAGACATTAAAATGATATTCAGATCTTAGCACTTATACCTAAAATGGGGCTATGTAAAAATTAGGAAACATTTGCCTGACATTGTCATTGGCTTTTCTCTAAGTCAAAGATGGATTTGCATAATTATGCTGAAAGCTAAGAAACTGCACCCAGCAGGAGGCTTCCTGACTGGTGTTAGGTTTTAGTCATGCTCCAGCTGTGAATTTCAAGATGATGAAAATCTCCTTTCAGAAATGCACAGACAGAGTACACACTTTCTAAGACAGTTTAGCAACAGCCTAATGACAATTTAACTTTTATACTGATTTTCAAGGTATAATTATGAGAGGCCTGATAAGCAACTGATTAAGCAACATTCTACTTGGCATCAAAAGGGTTTCAGAAAGGAGAGTCCAAATGATGTTACCCTATAAGCCTCTAGTTGATTAAAATTCTTTTAAGCTGGCCAGATGCCTGATAGAAGTAAACTTCTAAAGACTGCCACTGTGACAGGTGTGTGTCTATTGTGCAATTCTATCTTTCCAAGGTTAGTACAGCCATAAAATGTCTTTTGAATGTGCCTACAAGAGGAAAATGCTGAAATAGGTGAGGTCCTTCAGTCTCCAATTTTTAATCACTTCCATGGGGCCCTTAATCATCTCAGAAATTCCTTCCCACAGGATTTTTCATGGTTCAACACTGTTATCACTAAAGAATTTGAAGTGCCTTAACAGCTAGAGAATCTCTTATGCTGTCAAGAAATCACAAGCACATATATATGTACATATATAAAGCTGCAAATAGTAGGTCGGCTGTAAAATGCAGGTACATTTTATGATAATTTACCGCAACACATAAGTACTTGGAATATAGTAAAAAGAAAAAAATGTATGAAGTGTGCAGAGTAAAATTCTTAAAGCCCTAAAATGAAGTTCCAACTAAAAAGGATCATTCAGATAGCATTGGACTGACATAACTGAGGTATTTAGAAAACCATAGCATTTGAAACAAATTTACAGATCACCATTTCCATGCAGTTCTAGCAACATATTTCATACAGAGATTTCATGACTAACAAGGCCTTAAATGCTTTTCGTATAACATAACATTGTATTTTTCATTCTCTCTTTAATTAAGAGAATTTCAATACTACTTCTGTTTTTCACTACAGAATTGATAACTAGGATAATTTTGTGGAGGGAAAGGCAAGAGTGAAAAAAATAATCTTTGCTCATTTGCTCACATGATTTATTAAACTCAATACATGATTGCTTCTTTGTTTGGTTTTCCTGCTTATATCACACTATTAAGCAGAATCTAGATGCACAGTTCTGCTATCATTGTGTTATTCTATCCTTGATATAAAGAGCTTTTGCTACACATCGAATGCCACAGAACATACCCTCCAGCTTATTTCTGGCTTGAACCGGAGGTTGCAGCATGTGCAATTTGCCAAATGGCATCGGCAATCACCTTGGAACAACCTCATAAAAACACAGTGTAGGCAGATAAATTGATTTCGAATTTCTGTGGCTTTTTAAAGGGCAGGAGGACAAATATCTGGCCTCTCCAAGGCAGAAAGGCAGGAACAGAAACAAAATCCAAAGAAACAGAAACAAAGTTCATTTCTTAATAATTACCTCTATCAATGTGCTGCACTTGTATTACACTTTACTCTTTACAAAGACTTTTTGTAAGCATTATCTCATTTGATATTCCACCAACCCTGTGGGCATATTTTCATTAATATAGGCATTTGACTGATGGAAAAATTAGATACAGCCTGGAGATATAGCTCAGTAGTAGATTCATTGCATTCTGTGTGTGAAACCCTAGGTTCCATGCCCTGCAATGCGGGGAAAATACAAAAAAAAGACATGAAAGACAGCGGGGGGGGGGGTTGGGGGGAAGAACAGAAGGATGAAAAAATATTCAGGCACAAAAAGGTTAAATGAGTTACTCTATGAGTTTGTAGGCATAATAATCAATATCCATTTGTACTAAATATATGAGCAATGATGACATCTGAAGAACTCACAATTCTGTCTCCTACAAGTCTTGATTGGGAGGAAAATCTCACAGCAGTGTGTGACAAGCTCATCTAGTATTTTCAAATACACTGGTGTTTTCAATATGTTAAACATTATGCAGAGAAACCAGATATGCAAGTTGCTCAGCAAATTTGGCACAATTCAGACATGATAAGTTATATTCAATAAGAATGGCTAAGCACTGTATGCCAAATATTCACTAAGCAATATAACATAAGCTTCACAAAACTACCCTAATTGAGTTGTGAATTATTTTAATTTCATGATTGTTTATGTCCTGATAAGCTTGGTAAATGAAAATCTACCACTCAAGCACATCAGGGATTATGTTACACATAGCTCCATCAACCAACACATTTAACATTGTTAAACAATAATTTCTTGTTGAACACTTGCTGTGAGAGCATATCTTAAAGCTGAGATGTTCTGAGATTCTGGAATTAATTTCCAAGATATACAATAGTCATGTTCAATGTTCATCAATCTCTTTGGAATCAAGCAATAAATGCCAATAAATGAGAATACGGGGAAACTCTGTCTTCCCTACCTGGTGATTTTCTTTTCTAAAATGGAAGTAGATGATCTTGCATATTCTATAAAGTCTATTATTCAAAATTAAGAAATGGAAAATTTGCAATATTTGAAGAAATTGTTTCCCACTTAGAGATGTTTTGAAGGTAACCTAATAAATAATCTGTGTTTCCTTTCTTTTTTTAAAATTCGGATTTTAAAGGCTATTTATACAGAGGAAAATTTGGTTTATTTACCAAATTTACTGTTATAAAATAACTACTAAACCTGCTAGCTGAAATGTGTTGTGTGAAAAGCTGAACTGTGAAGAAGGTAATTACTACTTAAAATGTCTCCATTGCTACTGCTCAATTCCCACTTTCATAGTTTAAAAAGAAAAACAAGTTTAAATAATAAGATGCTCATTAGCATATGAATATGTACCTAATTGTCTCTTCTCCACTTTCAGAAGTAATTGGCAACGTCTTCTAAGTAGATTGAGGAATGTGCCAGACTTGCAATTATAACTAAAAAGTTTCATTTGAAAAATTGTAACCTTATATTCATTGTCTTCTGGTAGCACAACAGCTGCCTGTAACTGCACTTTTCTTAGATTCACTATAGAAATAGGGCTGGAGCGATAACACAGCGGTAAGGTGTTTGCCTTGCACGCGGCCCACCCAATTGACCCAGGTTCGATTCCTCCGCCCCTCTCAGAAAGCCCAGTAAGCTACCAAGAGTATCTTGCCCACATTGCAAAGCCTGGAAAGCTAGCTGTGACGTATTCAATATGCCAAACACAGTAACAAGTCTCTCAATGGAGATGTTACTGGGCCACAGTAACAAGTCTCTCAATGGAGATGAACATGCCAAACACAGTAACAAGTCTCTCAATGGAGGTGTTACTGGGCCACAGTAACAAGTCTCTCAATGGAGATGTTACTGGGCCCACCACTCGAGCAAATTGATGAACAATGGGAGGACAGAGCTACAGTGCAGCGCTACTATAGAAATACGTGTATAGCAGTAAAAAAATGTAAACTCAGTGTACTGAATTATAGCAGAGTCAATCACTGTCCTTTGGCACTATGTAATACACAGTGCTTATGTATTATTAAAAACTCTGGTTGCATTGAACAAAGAGAAAAAGATTACAGAAAAATGAAAACAAATGGTTATTTGGTATTAAATAGACACTGAGATAACTCCCATAGATTTTTTTCTTTAGTTTTGCTTTGTTTTTGTATTCAGCTTCCTTTCGAATTTGAATAATGATTCAGGAAGTGGTATTGCTTGACTGTTCTAGAAGTTTCTCAGAAATCTTTTCAGTGATATTTATCTCAACAGAACCGGGTTTCATCTGACACTTCAAGTTTCTTTTCTCTACCAGCTTCAGGAATGTCTGTCACGTTTCAAAGTATGTTCTTGAGACTGAAGAAACTTTTTATTTGTTTGAGGATTACAAATGCTCATTTTCAAGACACTAGGTTCCTTTCTACATATGATTTCTCAACATGTAGAAGTAAAACATTTTCTCAAATAACTAGGTTTTTTATTTGCTCCATATTGGCAAATACTAATTTGACAAATTGTGTTTGATATTTAGTTTGATTTTTACCAGAATGACTGATCAAATTGTAATTTCACAACCCTCCATACTTAAGAATGTTAAAACATCCTTGTTTTATACACCATGTAATCCACTTTCAGTATATTTTTTATGTTATACTGACATCTATGGACTCTGTAAGAGAAATTCAGTTTTTTGAAAAATTCAACTTTGTAGACTAAGGGGCCAAAATATACTGTGTATGAGTCATTAGATGATCTTTGAGACATTTTATTTACAAAATGCTTCTACCATATATATACAAAAGTTGGTAGGCACTGAATTTCTATTTCCTTATCAGTTATTAGTGAGATAAAAAAGGGATCCTGTTAGCAAGTATATTCAGTAAGTGTATTCTTATAATGATATCCACTGTTTCAATTACTGTTTGCTGAGCACTGCAGGGCATCACTGAGTATGAATCCCAGCACTGCAACAAGTCCTACCTTGGTACACAACCATAGCATCAACAAAATAGAGAAACAAGTTAATCAGCAGCTAACAAAATAATAATTAGAATAAGATGCTCAAAGTGATATTTTCAACTCTAATTTCTCATCACTTTACTGAAATAGAAATACCTAAATGTAACTAGTGATAACTACAAAACTAGTCTAGAGATAACAAGAATAACTAGGAGCTGGAGAGATAGTACCACACAGAAGGTGACTGACTTGTATATAGTCAACCTGGGTTCAATCCCCAGCATCATATAGGATCCCCAGAGTCCTGATAGGAGTGATCCCTCGGCACAGAGCCAGGAGTCAACCCTGTGCACTTCCAGGTGTGGCTTAAAAGAAGGTAAAGGTAAAGGTAAAGGTCCTCCCGTTGATCGTCGATTTGTTTGAGCGGTCCCAGTAACGTCTCCATTGGAGACTTTGTTGTTACTGTGTTTGGCATATCGAATACTCTCGGTAGCTTGCCGGGCTCTCCGAGAGGGGCGGAGGAATCGAACTCGATTCCTCCGCCCCTCTCGGAGAGCCCGGCAAGCTACCGAGAGTATTCGATAAAGGTAAAGGTAAAGGCCCTCCCGTTGATCGTCGATTTGCTCGAGCGGGCCCAGTAACGTCTCCATTGGAGACTTTGTTGTTACTGTGTCTGGCATATCGAATACTCTCGGTAGCTTGCCGGGCTCTCCGATAGAGAGTATTCGATATGCAAAAGAAATAAATAAGAGTAAATTAAGAAGCTAAATTTTTTTTACTGAAATCTAACTTTTTAGTTTTTATTATAGCAACTGATCACTTGATCACTTGACTTCCCGTTACTCATTGATTTGCTCGAGCGGGTGCCAGTAACGTCTCCATTCGTCCCTGTCACGTGCTAGTGTAGCCCAATTGCGTCTGCTTGCTCCAGGAATATGAAGAGACTCAAACCAATTGTTCAGGGTCTTGACGAAGAAGTCTGACCATCTGGTAGGTGGGCGGCCACGCAGTCTTTTGACATCTCATGGAATCCAGTCGGTAACAGCTCTGGTCCAGCGGTCATCTCCAAATCTCATTACGTGTCCAGCCCACCTGATTTTTGACGCCTTAGCAAACGAGACAGGTCCCTGATTCTTGGCCATCCACAGAGGTTGGAACTCTGGATTCTTTCTCTCATTTGAGTGAAACATGATACTCCAAGCATAGCTCTTTCGAGTCCTCTTTGGGAGACCACAATAGCGTTCTCATCCTGTTTTCATAGGGCCCAGGTCTCTGAGGCGTATGTAAATGCAGGAAGAAGAGTGGAATCGAAGAGGTGTGCCCAGAGCTGGAGGTTCTTCATCCTCTTAGCTATTTTTTCAACGCTCTTGAAGGAGTTTCAAGCCTCTCACTTCCTCCTGTGCAACTCAGGTGTCAGGTCATTTGTCATGTTGAATTCCCGACCTAGGTACACATAACTGTTGCATTTGGAGATGGTCGTTCCATTGAGAGAGAATGGAATGTCAGGAACGAGACAGTTTCTCATAAACATTGTCTTCGTGAGATTCAACTGGAGTCCGATCTTTCAACAGTCACAGTCGAAGTCGGCCAGCATTTGTGCCGCTTGGCTAATGTTTGTGTTATTAGAATGATGTCATCAGCAAAGCAGAGGTGATATAGTTGCCGACTGTCTATCTTCACTCCCATTCCTTCCCATTCCAGTCATCACATGACGTTCTTGAGGGTGGCACTGAAGATTTTCGGTGAAATGGTATCACCTTCCCCAACCCTTCTCTTGACATCGATGATCATTTCTTTGTAGAATGGTGAGATCCTGGTAATGAATCCATAATACAGCTCATTAAGGATCCTCATGTATTGAGTTTGAATACCCTGATTGGCTAGGGCTTTGATGACCGCTTCCATCTCAACTGAATCAAAGGCCTTCTTTAAATCAATGAACGTTAGACAGAACGGCATCTTGAACTCCCGAGAAACCTCAATGAGCTTGGTTATCATGTGGATATGGTTGATCATGCTGAATCCTTTGTGGAACCCAGCTTGCTTGCATGGTTGTCCTTCATCTAGAAACCCGACACGTCATTTCATTGTTAAAGAAACGAACAGCACCTGGCCCAGACAAGGTCAGACCTGAAGAACTTGCCATCAGTACTCATCAATACACTGGCTCTGCTCTTCACATGCTACCTTCACATGCAAGGTTCTGTCCCAAAGGAAAACCAGCAGGACTGTACTACTGTACAAGAATGGAGACATCCACGACATAGGCAACTATCGCCTGATCTGCCTATTGTCTGTCATTTACAAGCTGTTCACTCGAGTCATCCTGAATAGGATTGGCAGAACACTAGATAGCAAGTGAAATCTTTAGAAAAGTAGAGACAAATTAAATTATTGACTAACTAGTAATAAGGTCACTGATATATATATATATGATAAATTCAAATAGAATAATTCTAATATTCAAAAGGATTGGAAAAAAAATCCCAGGCCTTATATATGAGAGGGATGTGCTTTATTGCATTTCTCTGACCCTGACTCAATTCCAATGTCCTGTATCTAATTTGTGTAATTATAGATTACTAACAATAAAACTAGTGAAGAGAGCTAGATGAGTTATAGATACAGCAGGTAAGGCACTTACCTTGCATGCAGCTGATGTGGATTTGAAGATTGCTCCACATATGTTTCCCAACCACCACTAAGAGTAATCCCTGAGCACAGAGTCAGGAAGAATGCCTGAGAATACCTGTGTATGGTTCAAACACATCTCTCCTCTCCTCCAAAAAACCCTATTGGAGACTAGGTAAATGACTATAAATATCTAGAACAGATAACTGTCACTGTCACTGTCCTCCTGTTGTTCATCAATTTGCTCGAGCGGGCACCAGTAACATCTCACAACAAACTGCGAGACTTGTTGTTACTGTTTTTGGCATATTGAATACATCACGGATAGCTTGCCAGGCTTTGCCGTGTGGGTGAGATACTCTCGGAAGCTTGCCAGTCTCTCCGAGAGGGGTGGAGGAATCAAACCTGGGTCGGCCATGTGCAAGGCAGATGCCCTACCCGCTATCGCTCCAGCCCAAACAGATAACACTGGGAAAAAGTAAAGTAAAGTAAAGTAAAGTAAAGTAAAGTAAAGTAAAGTAAAGTAAAGTAAAGGCCCTCCCGTTGTTCATTGATTTGCTCGAGCGGGCCCAGTAATGTCTCCATTGGAGACTTTGTTGTTACTGTGTTTGGCATATCGAATATGTCATGGGGAGCTTGCCAGGCTCTGCCGTGCGGGCGAGATACTCTCAGTAGCTTGCCGGGCTCTCGAGAGGGGCAGAGGAATCAAACTCGGATCGGCCATGTTGGCTGCGTGCAAGGCAAACGCTCTACCGCTGTGCTATTGCTCCAGCCCAACACTGGGAAAAAAGAAATTCATTTTTTAATGCCTAACTTTGACTTCTTAGTCTCATTGTCTGAATATTGTCCACCTCTGAATTTCCCTGTCTTATAATATGTCTCCTGTTATGATTCCTATTGTTTCACTGTAAGCCCTACCTGGTCTGACTTTATACAACCCTAATGCATCCAGTTTCTAGACTGGATGGCTACTTTCAAATTTTTTGCCCTGGGATGGAGTGATTACAATGAGAAGGGCATTTTTCTTGATTGCAGCTAACCCAGCTTTGATCCTTCCACCCAGACGTTCCATATTGTCTGTCAAGCCCTGCCACTAGAGATCCCTGTGCACAGACCAGGAGTGATATCTGAGCAGCGAAAGGTGAGGCCCCAAACCAAAACAGTTTGCTCCAATTCCAAATTAGAATGTAATACTGTTGTATTAGTGCTTCGCGTATGTCACAAACACAAATGGTCAGATATCAAGGGTGCCCGCTTTTCACAAAAGGAAGTGTTTCTGTTACAGAAATATATGAGTTATGAAGAGACAAGACTACCAAATGGACAATGACAATAGTGGGAAAGTGTGCCTTCATATGAAAGAATTCCAAATCAAAGTCATTTAGAGGGAAAATAGAAATTATTGGCTTAGGTTACCTGGAAAACCAAGATAAATAGGAAAAATCTGGATCAGATACTCAAATAATACCATAAGGAAGATCTGTAAATCTTTTACTTTGCTTTTGTTTGTTGACCTATTCTTTTCCATAAAATAGTTTTTCTTTATATCAGGGGTAATGACTACTTGCAGATCCCTTTCTTCTTTTAGACTTATAATTTAAAAGCAAGATCATGTTCATCTTAGCACAAAACTGAAAACCTCAAGGACGGATTTAAATTAAGATTGGTCAGAAGCCCAAACCAGAACAATCATTGTGGTTAAAGGAACAGAGTTTTTTATTTGGAGGAACTTGGATCAGAAGCCTGCCCTGTGGCTAATGTAATAGAACACTATGACTATCAGATGCTACCAAAATCCTATCATTAGACCAAAGGAGGAGAAGTTCTCCAAAAGAAGCAAAGGTGCTAGACAGAAAAAAAAAACAAGATAAAACAAGTATATTATCTAAGGACTTTTAATCTTATGTTCAGAGAAGATGACTCTAAATTTAGACCACTGTAGGGAGTTGGCACAGACTGGAACTAAGTTAGTACTGAAGAATATCTATGCTGTTAGAATCTTTGTTGGATAGTCATATCTAATGAAAGCAGTAGATTGGCATGGTTAAAGGAGGCATGGTTAGAATTCTCAGATACCCAAGTATCAACTATATTTGGTGTATAATAGAGTTTTCAAGGAATTTCTTGGAAGAAATAAAGGCTATAAGAAGAGTAATTACAAGTTTAATTACAAGAGTAAGTGCAAGTTTAGCAACTATAAATTTTACAAGTAATACAACTATAATATTATTTTACTATAATGGTGTATATAATGGAGTCATTAATTAAAAAGATATTAGAATGATAATGATATACCAAGTGGAATTGTAAGGCAATGGATAAGGAGACAAAGGTGAATTTGAGATGATTACTTGATATATAGAAATAAGTTTAGGCCACAGCTGGAGATGTTACACTCAAGAAATGATAAAATGACATTTCCTCTCCCTCAAAGCATTATACAGATTCAATGGAGTCTCTTAAGTATACTTATGAAATTTTACAAATAAATAAACAAGACACAGACAGAACTCAGCAGCTTGTGGCAGAAATGTGAATGGACTATGCATTAAACTATGGCACCGTGCCCCCCCCCCCCGGGAGGTAAAGGGTGTCTGTCACTTCCACCTTCCCCCCTCCCCCGGCAGCACCATAGCCGCCTCCTCAGAGCTTATTGGACAGCCAGGTATGAGCCAGTGGTGATGGGGCAACTGCAGCCTCATGGGATGGGGTGCAGAACTCGCACGTCCTTCACGCCCTACTGAGGCCACAAGTTTTCCCCCACGAGTGGCTCTCCCGCACGGTCATGGCCCCAGAGGAACACAAACCAATCGCGTAATTATCTGGCTTTTGGCAGAAATCCCTCCAGACTTAATTAGTAAAATATCAGAAATCCAAAATTGCATGGCCGCACGACATCATATGGTCTGCATAACCAGCAATAGAAAACAAATTATTTCACAATGCCTTTTCAACAGTTTTGATTGTTGGGAGAGAATTCCAAATAATAATGGTGCATCTTTTGTCAAAATAATGAATGTAATCAAAGTAGAGAGAGGGTTAAGTAGAAATCATCTGCCTCACAAGCATCAGGAGGGGTGGCCCCTCCCGTTGATCGTCGATTTGCTCGAGCGGGCCCAGTAACGTCTCCATTGGAGACTTTGTTGTTACTGTGTCTGGCATATCGAATACTCTCGGTAGCTTGCCGGGCTCTCCGAGAGGGGCGGAGGAATCGAACTCGGGTCGGCCATGTTGGCCGCTTGTAAGGCGAACGCCCTACCCGCTGTGCTATCGCTCCAGCCCCAGGAGGGGTGGCAAGTGGGGTATATTGGGGTTCTTGGTGGTGAAAAATGTTCACTAGTGAAGGGATGGGTGTTTGATCATTGTATGACCGAGACTTAAACCTGAAAGCTTTGTAACTTTTCTCACGGTGATTCAATAATTAATTTTTTTAAAAAAGAAGAAAAACAAAGAAATAAACAAAACTTTCCTGAAATTCATATAGGTCAATAAACCCCACAAATAACTAAAGCAATCCCTGGGAAAAAGAAGATGGAAGGCATCACGTTTCCCAAATTCAAACTGTGCTGCAAAGCAGCAGTAATTAAAACAACATGATCTTGAAATAGAGACAAACCTGCACACCAATGGAACACAGACAGACCCGTACACCAATGGAATAGAGTTAAATATACTGACAGAGTACATCATATATATGATCACCTAATCGTTGACAAAAGAGGAGGAAATGATAAGTGGAGTGAGAAAGTCTCTTCAATGTGGAGCATTTTTTCATGTGCCTTTTGGCCATTTCAAAACAACGAGATATCATCTCTCACCACAGAGACTGGCACACATTCAAAAGAACAAAAGCAACCAGTGCTGGCGTGGATGTTGGGGAAAAGGGAAACTCTTTCACTGTTGGTGGGAATGCCCACTAGTGCAGCCTTTCTGGAAAACAATATGGACAGTCCTTCAAAAAATAGAAATTGAGCTTCCATATGACCCCGCAATACCATTTCTGGGAATACATCCCAAGGGTGCAAAAAAGCACAGTAGAAATGACATCTGTACCTATATGTTCATTGCAGCAGTGTTCACAATAGCCAAAATCTGGAAACAACCCAAGTGCCCTAGATGACTGGTTAAAGAAACTTTGGTACAGCTACACAATGGAATACGATGCAGCTGTCAGGAGCGATGAAGTCATGAACATTGCTTATAAATGGATAGAGATGGAGAGTATCATGCTAAGTGAAATGAGTCAGAAAGAGAGGGACAGACATAGAAGGACTGCACTCATTTGTGGAGTATAAAACAACATAACATGAGGCTGACACCTGAGGGTAGTAGATACACGGGACAGGTGTATTGCTCTATAGCTGGAAGTCTGCCTCATGAGCAAAAGGGAGAAAGCAGCTGGAATAGAGAAGTGATCACTAAGAAAACGATGGCTGGAAGAATCGGTAGACATGGGAGATGTGTGCAGAAAGTAGATAAAGGACCAAACATCATGATGGCCTCTCAATAGCTATATAGCAAAACAATGCCCAAAAGTAGAGAGAGAGTATGGGGAAAATTGTCTGCCATGGAGGCAGGGGTAGGGTGGGAAAGGGGGGTATACCTGGGATATTGGTGGTGGGGAATGTACACTGGTGGTGTACATTCTACCGAGAGTATCTTGCCATCACAAGAGTATCTCGCCCTCACGGCAAAACCTGGTAAGCTACTCGTGACGTATTCAATATGCCAAACACAGTAAAAACAAGTTTCTCAATGGAGATGTTACTGGGCCCACTCGAGCAAATTGATGAACAATGGGAGGACAGTGCAGTGCAGTGATACCCATCAGATAAGGGGTTAATATCCAAGATATATACGGCACTGGTAGAACTTTATAAGAAAAAAACCTCCAACCCCATCAAAAAATGGGGAGAAGAAATGAAAAGAAACTTTCTGAAAAAAGAAATACAAAAGGGTCAAAAGACAAACAAAAAATGCTCTACATCACTAATCATCAGGGAAATGCCAATCAAAACAACAATGAGATATCACCTTACACCACAGAGACTGGCACACATCAAAAAGAATAAACACAAGCAGTGCTGGTGCAGATGCAGGGAGAAAGGGAGTCTCATTCATTGTTGGTGGGTATGCCGACTGGTCCAGCCTTTTTGGAAAAACTAGAAATGGACCAGCACCACATATATTCCCCTAAGCCTCTCCAGAATTCTTTCCTGAACACAGAGCCAGGAATCCAGGAGTAAGCCCTGAGCACCACAGGGAGTAATCCAAAAGCATTATATATAGTCCCACACTGCTCTAGTCCATCATGAAATAACTATGTTAATGAACTCTTGAAAGTCTTTAGGGTTATTCAGCAGAGGAAGTGAATTTTTACTGAATACATTTTCTGTATTCGGTTAATAGTTGATTTTATCTTTCGGAACTCCTTGTAACACTATGGGTTAGTCTGAACAATAGGTTCCCACTAAACAGATACACAGAGAGATAAGCAGATGTTGGGAAGGGGGAAGCCACAGTGTTTTAAATACTTGTGAAATAAGGTTTTCAGGGCTCAAGGTGTTTCTAGATTATTAAAGGACTTCTCAGAAGTTTTAATATAGTTCATATATTCTACAAATCTTTAGAAGAAGTTTCTAATATTAACTAGATTTCAAATGTATTTTACCATAGATTTTTACTTTTTCTTTATTTTTGCTTTTTTGTCTTGTTTTGTTTCATTAGGAAGGAGTGGAGGTGTGAGATTTAGGGTCATAAGCAATACTGGCTATTTGTTCTCATAGGTAACTCCTGGAGATACTGAGCTCATCATACAGTACCAAGCACTGAACCTGAGTAGGTTACATGCAAAGCAAACACCTTAAATCCTGTACTATCTCTCTCCATTCCTCTATTTTGTTGACTACATATTAACATCTAATATAAAAATGAGTATATTTTGTTAAAATACAGTTTAAGGTGGTGGAGCTATAGTACAGCAGGTAGCGTATTTGCCTTGCATGTGGCTGATCTGGTTTCAATCCCAGGCATACAATATGGTTCCTGGAGATCACCAGGAGTAATTCCTGAGCACTGAGCGAGGCATAACCCCTGAACAGTGCCAGGCATAACCCCTGAACAGTGCACTGAGCGAGGCATAACCCCTGAACAGCCCCAACCTCCCAAGAAACACAGTTTCAGAACTACGAATTTAGGCCAGTTTAGAAATTGGCATAACAAACACCAATTGTTATCTATACTGGAGAACAAAGGCACTATCAGAACTTTCTGGCAGCCACCTAACAGCTTTTTTAGCCAAACCAAAAAAGCTCGTAAAGGCAATCCTCACTAGAGAGCTAACTATTGAAGCCCAGGAACCAGTGTGTTCTATAAACTCAGAGCCCGTTTGGATGACTTACCTTTCACATATCTTGTTCTTTTCCATTCCACATGTAAGGCTTGGCCTCCTTAGGTCCAGAGTATATTCCAGTTCTCTCATTGTCATGGAAACTCTTTATATTCCAGTCTTTTGGCATTAAACATTATTTGTCTAGTTCTTCTCAGACCCCTCTCTCTGGAGACTGTAAATGATAAAATAATGAAGTATGGCAAGTAAATGAAATCACATATGTTTTAGAGGGAAATTAAATACTTATGAAAAGCCCTCAGCACAGTGTCATATGGCATACACTCAACAAACTTTAGTTCCCAAATGGATATTGAAAATTGATGTAACAAAATCCACCATCCATAATGTGATTTCACTTTTCATTTTGCACATTTTTATGTTATTTGAATTTCAAACCACAGACATGAATTGCCCTTGTTTTAAAACAAAATAAAAACATAAAACAACCTCAAAAAGAGGGACAAATGATTTTGGATTCCACATGCAGAAAAACCTAGGAGTATTCAAAATCAGAAGACAGAAAGTAAAATGGTGTTTGCCAGAGAATGAGTGAAGGAAAAGTCTGATCATATTATTTGATGAGTAAGAAGTTTCCACATGGGAAGATGTTCTCATCTTTCTGGGGATCAATGGTATTGATTCTTTGAACAACAAGATGAGTATATTTAGTGTCACTGAACTGTGAACTTGAAACGATCAACATGATAAATTTTGTATGGACTATTTTACCATAATAAAAATTTAATTAAAATAATTTTAATTAAAATAACTAAATGAGGGGCTGAAGCAATAGTACAGCAAGT
This sequence comes from Sorex fumeus, assembly GCF_029834395.1. NCBI lineage: Eukaryota > Metazoa > Chordata > Mammalia > Eulipotyphla > Soricidae > Sorex > Sorex fumeus. The sequence continues at coordinate 11,177,004 of NW_026606115.1, forward strand.
AGGGTGTTTGCCTTGCACGTGGCCAACCCAGGTTCAAATCCCAGCATCCCATAGTCCCCTGAGCATTGCCAGGAGTAATTCCTGAGTGCAAAGCCAGGAGTAACCCCTATGCATTACCGGGTGTGACCCCAAAAGCAAAAATAAACAAATAAATAAAAATAAATAAAATATCTAAATGAAAATAATTATTGTCCTCTTCTTCTTGTCTTTTCTCTTCCTCTTGCCCTTCCTTACTCTTCCTTTTGTCTCCCATTCAACCCTTTTCTCATAGTGTCTCAAGAAAGTTAAAACACAGTTGTCCTCATTATTCAAAGTAGATTAAATGTAGCCTTCAGCCTGATGATAAAGGCTCTTGACCTGTCCTAACCCCATCTCCCTAATACTATCCCACTTTGTCTATCTGATCAAGTCATACCAAATTGCTTTTATTTTTCAAAAATGTGGAATTTCATAACTTCTTGTTTCTGACTAAAATGCTTCTCAAAGTGGCTTACCTGCCTAAGGAATATTTTATTGTTCAAGATTAAACTTAGTGTCTGCTCTGTGGAAACTTCTTTGTTCCCTGGCTGTCAAGGCCAAGCAGAATACTACCTCTTTTGTACCACCACTCTCTTTAATCCAATTCTCTATTATGGCTGGTAGCTCACACCTTGCAGTCGTTTATTTACAAGGCTGTATTCCTTACTAGACTAGGAAAACTCAACAACTCATGCAAGTTAGCTACTCAAGGTACCAAAGTGACTGCTCTGTCAGAACTGATTAAGACATTGCTGAATAAATTAATGTTGAGAAGTGATAGCACATATCAGAAAATTTTTTTCTCCCATTTAAATTTGCTGCCACTAGTATCAATTAAAAATCCTAAAGATAGATCCACAAAAGGACTGTGCTCTCAGTGTAGCAAATAGACCGATTCCTGATCATGAGAAAGAAAAGAGGTGACCAGCCTCAAATGCCCAAACTCGTTGCCTTTCCTCTTTCCGGAACCTGAAGAAACCACAGCAGTCTTGGTGTCAAGTATGCTCACCTTAACATTGTTAAAAGGTTGAAAGTGGGGTTGGAGGAAATAACATGACATAACTTCAGGAAAGGGAAATTTATTCTGATTTTCTTATGTTGGAAATAAACTTTGCTTTCCATAGAAATGCATGCTATACATAATATATTACTTCAAGGACATTATGGATTAAATACCATGGGGTAGGCTGGTTTGGGAATATACCTAAAACTAACAACACTGCTTAGATAGGAAATTTGATTATGAGTTTTTAAAACAATACCTTTTAGGGGTCTGGAGAGAGAGCAGAGCAGGCTTGCACAGGACAGGCCCGGGTTCAATCCCTGATACCCTATATAATCACCCAAGCACCACCAGCAATGATCCCTAATCACAGAGCCAGAAGTAAGCCCTAAGCCTGACCAGGTTTGGACCAAAAAACAAAAAATAAAACTGAAAAACACCATTGGAACTTTAATTGGGGACTTCCTGAATTTTTTTTGGAAGTATAGTGCATACATCTCAATGGATATATACAGGTATACTACAATAAAGTTTTAATCAGGAGAAAAATTATCATGGCTATAGTTAACTAACATTATAGGCATTACAATTAAATTATATCAAACCTATTCTGTAGTCCTTGAATTACCCAATTTAAATTGCTATAATAGTCTGTAACAAGGTAATTGAAATAAAGTTGAAAAATACATGTTTCCGTTTTAAGTTAGTCTCATAAAGGTCCACCAATCAAAATAATTTATGTGTGTCACACAATGCCTGCAACTTTGCTTCATAATACATGCAGCTTGTAAAATTGAAACAGCTCTTTCAAGCACTGTTACAAAAAATGTCAGCATGACAAATGACTCACTGACTTACAGTTTGTCATCAGGGTAAAATATTCCCCCAATAAAGTAGTCTTCTATAGGGACCCTCTGTGCACAAACAGATGCATTTGAAAGCCCATATGACCTAAATGGTTATTTGTGGTCATTGCCCTTCCCACATCCATATGTTTGTGATATATTACTATGCAGTTTGAAGGCTCTGTGAACGGCAATATGGATAATTTGAAAGGAAACAGTTCATTTACTGAGACTACACAGATAAACTGGAGAAATAAGCTTTCTTCTTTAAAAAAAGAACAGAAATTTCAACCTTTTTTAGAATCACCATTTTCCTGTTAGAAGAAACAATCATGGATAATCTGTCAAATACTAATGACAGTCTGTCAATCACACTCCAACCATACCCCCTCCCTGTTTGCAAGAGCTTGTCTTCTTATTGTAAAACTGGCTCTTTAACTATTTCCAAAGCAACAGAATTTTATTGCTGCTATGTGTGACTGAAATGTATGACAGGTTGTTTGGATTGTAATCCCAAGGTCCCAGTTATGACCCTGTCAGGAAACACAACTCTCCTCATTCAAAAGAGCCTGTGTCTACATAATGTCAAGCAAATAGTAAGGCACTAAACAAATAATGAGCTGATTCAGTAACCTGAAAAGTGTCTCGGGCTGTGCCTACACTGTTAGTTGGCAATGTGAAATTCTACTGAGACACAGTCAAGTCTGCCTCACAGAAGCACTGTGAAGTTGAAGAATTATATTGGTCACCATCCCAAACTTCATCTTCATACACAGTACTGAATATATGACAATACATACATCCACAAAATACCTGAATAAACGAACCTTAAGGAAAGAATCTCAGGACTTTCTGAGATGGAATTAACTTACTGATTAGTTCACATTTTGACCATTCAGTTCATACTGATTTAAAGAAACCACCTACTAAGCATGAAATATTTTCCTAAATGTACCCCAGGGATATATGAGACAACGACTATTCAAGGATTGTCTGTTGACTAAGGGCAGGGCTGGATTAAAAGGAAGAGTATATTTTGAGGGTGGCCTGTGAAGGTAGAGCAAGCAAACCATAGACGAAAGTGTTCAGGGATGGTGATTGGATATGTGCCTTGGACCCTGTTTTTAAAGAGTAAAAATTCTCTCTAATTGTTCTCTCTACATTTGTTTCTTTTTTAGGTGTTTTTTCTTTTTACTTTTTTTTAAATTTATTTTTTAATGGATCACTGTGGGGTATAGTTACAGACTTACAAATTTTCATGCTTAAATTTCAGTCATGCAATGATCAAGTGCCTATCCCTCCACCAGTGCCCGTTCTCCACCACCAATGCTCCCAGTATCACTCCCCTCCCTTAGCCCTTGCCCCCTCCGCTTCTGTGACTGGCGCATTCCCTTTTACTCTCTCTCTCCTTTAGGGTTTGTGGTCTGCAATGCAAAAGTATTGAATGGCCATCATGTTTGGTCAATAGTCTACTTTCGGCATGCATCTTCCATCCCGAGCAGGCCCTCTAAACACACTTTACTTGGTGGTCCCTTCTCTATCTGAGCTGTCTTTTCCCCCAGCATATGAGGCCGGCTTCCAAGCTGTGGAGCAAACCTCCTGGTACTTATCTCTACTATCCTTGGGTACTAGTCTCCCATTCTGTTACTTTATATTCCACAAATGAGTGCAATCTTTCTATGTCTGTCCCTCTCTTTCTGACTCATTTCACTTAACATGATACTTTCCATGTAGTACCACTCCTATGCAAATTTCATGACTTTATCTTTTCTAACAGCTGCATAGTATTTTGTTGTGTAGATGTGCCAAAGTTTCTTTAACCAGTCATCTGTTCTTGGGCACTCAGGTTTTTTCCAGAATCTGGCTATGGTTAACAGTGCTGCAATGAACATAAAAGTGCAGATGTCATTTCGACTATACTTTTTAGCCTCTCTGGGATATATTCCCAGAAGTGGTATTGCTGGATCAAATAGGAGCTTAATTTCTAATTTTTTGAGGATCATCCATACTGTTTTCCAAAAGGTCTGAACCAGTCGGCATTCCCACCAGCATTGAAGGAGAGTTCCTTTCTCCCCACATCTACCTTTGTTTCTATCTCTGAATTTCTTTGTTTTGTTTTGTTCTGCTTTGGGGTCATACCCAGCAATGCTCAGGGGTTACTCCTGGCTCTGAACTCAGGAATTACTCCTAGCGGAGCTTGGGGGACCATATGGCATACCGGGGATTGAACCCAGATTGGCCACATGCAAGGCAATACACTACCTGCTGTAATATTGCTCCAACCTCCTCTGAATTTCTTTTTTCATCCTTTTCTCCAATCTCAAAATAAGGTGTTAACCCAACCATTGTTTAAACTCAACCTTACTTCGTTTCCTGTGAACATTTTTAGTACATATTGTCACTTTTAGCATGAATAGCTCTACTGTTGAATATAGGCAATACCCTGGCTTGTCTATACAACTGATTATAATATACCTGAAAAGAAAGGGACCTTTATTTCTACCTGTTTGATAGCTATATGAAGCTACACATCTCTTCTCTTTTTGTTCCTTGTTCTTACCTTCAAGTTGGTGAGAACAATAAACCCAGAAGACTCTGTTTTCAAAAAACCTAGGAACAGTGGTGGAGGGCTATTGGTGCTTCTTGTGCAATAACTTTGTGTGTCAATAACATAAATATTAGCACCACTGTAAATCACATTACATTGGTGAAAATAAAATAATAAAATCTTTCATATTAATTATTTAATGGAAATGACTATGTCTTCCCTAAGGTTATGTTATCAACTTGATTTTTTTCTTACTAGATTTTCTACTTTCAGTAATATTCCCATTGGAAATACACTCTAAGAATTTCAAATATTACCTATGAAGGTGGTTTCTAGGTGTCAGTTTTCAACTCTGATTTTGCATCAGAATCCAAATTCCACATCTCAGAAGTGATTGATAACTTGATATGATCTCATACTTGGATAATTGGCCTATGAAAAAAATCTGCATCTTCCCAAAATGACTTTCATTCCTGACATTGCTAATGGAACATAAATCTCCATCATCATTCCAAATTATCCTATTTAGTTCAACTTATTTCCACAAATACTAATTGGGTGGTTATTATAAACAAGCCACTGAGAAATTATGGTGGCATCTTTAAAAGTTCTCTTTAAAATTCCCTTCTCATTCTGTCTTCATTCTATACTAAAGCTCAGTAAGTTCCTCCTTTTAAACGTCACTTGTATCCAAACTTTTCTCTATTCATCTTGCCATTCATTCCTAGAACTTATCATTTTAAGTTTACATTACAGGAGCTTTTCTAACTAGTCTATGTTAGTACCTCGCTTCCCTCCATTGCAGTAGTTCTGAAACTTCGGTTTGGAATACCTGGGATCTTTTTTTTCCTTTTTCTTTTTCTGTTTTTGCAGGGGCCACTCCTCGTGGTACTCAGGAACTATTCTCAGTTCAGTGGTCAAGGACTGCTCTTGGTGGTGCTCAGGGGACCATGTAGAGTCATGAATGTACACTAGAACGTTGAGCTATCACCCCACCCTATGAGTATCTTTTTTAAATCCCATGGTAGGGCCAGAGACGTGACTTAAGCTGTACAGCACATATAAGTACCTCCAAGACTGCAAAACCTCCCTCCTCTGGCACCATTTTGTATGATTACAAAATAATAAGAAAAAAAATAAAACCTCAAAGACTAGGCTATATTACATAACATTAAATTGAGTTTGGGGTTAAAATCAAGGCATCAATGTTTTATCAAATCTTGAGTTTCTTTTAATGTTCATAAAATGCTCTGAATCTGTGCTCTCATTCCATTGTACTACTGCGAGGAATTCCACAAGCACCACTTTTATTATGTAATTTTTGGGCTCAAAAACTTTTAATACACTTTGACTGACCAATTTTAAAGTTCTTTACAATCTGACTCAATTCTATATTATGGGGGCTACCCCTTCAAATCTTCAGGAACATTATCTAGTGCTCCTTTCTGCTACCTATCCAAATATTTCCCTTCCTTCAAGGTAGTCTACCAAGAAGAATGTTTCCCTAAGGAATCCAGGCAAAAATGATTATCTAAACTATGGGTGTGGGAAATCATCCCCCTAACAAAACCCCAAAGTCTGGATAGTTGCCCGGACAAAAACAGTTTAGATCTTATAATGCATGGAAACTTGCTCCCAAGAGAGGATAGATGAGGACAAGCAGAGCAAAGTAACTTGCACCCAGGAAAGAATAAAATAAATGAGAACAAACAAACATGCATGCACCCAAAAAGAATAGAATAAAACAGTTTAGCATCTTTAATATGGAAAGGGTGAAATAGGCAAAAATAGAATAGAGAAATTGACATGAGTTCACTCTATATTTTAAGGGTAACTACTGATTGGCTATGTAAAATATCCCAGCCTCTGCTCTTAATGTACCCACTAAATTTTGATGTGCTCACTAACTGTCCTTAATATCTCTGACAATTTAAACAGTGGCTCACTAGTTGGGAGTCAGGATGGGGGAGCAATACTATATTGAATATTTATTCAATATTTATTCAATATTTATTCAATATTCAGGCCTGCAGACTGCCCAGGCAACCATAAAATTTAGGCAGTCTTTTTGTGTTTGTTTGTTTGTTTGTTTGTTTCCTTATGTGTTGGAAGATACCAATCTGATTTAACTTTATTGTGGTAAATTGCCACTTCATGAGCCCCTACAGCACCGTTTTTTAGTTTATACAGGTTTCCTCCACTTCCGAAATTGGAGCTTTCCATTGAAAATTTTCAAATAGGAGAAAGCAGATAAACTTTCTTTCTGATATGTTTTTAACATTCCTAGACAAAAAAACCATAGTAACAAAGTAAATCATACCAAATAACACATAAAACTTCAAATGTCGTATGCATGTAATGAAAGCAGAATCTGGGCATGTAGCTTTGAAATACTTGCCTTACACATGAGAGGTCCCAGAAAAGCATGGTTCTCCAAGCAACTCCAGGAAGGATTCCTGCACACAGAGACAAGAGTTTTCCCCAGCACCAGTTTCGCGTGTTGTCCTAAAGCAAAAGTGAAATGTTGTCATGTAAACTTCTAAAAATAATGGGGCATACCTGAATAGTCATTTTCTAAGTATTGCTTGTAGAAATATTTTCTGCTTTGTGTCTCATTTGACTAATTAATTTTTAAGACCTGTGGACATAATCTTTATCTAAATGCCTCCACTGTACCTAGTCTAGTATTGTAAACATTATAGATGATTCAATATGTTGATGTGTTTATGTCTATATTAACATAAAGTATGTTTGGTAAAGTGTGTTTCCATCACATGTAACTAACTTTATATGTGTGTGCCATGATATTAGAAAGTAAGCAGCATGTTTGATCTACTCTTTTCTGATTATATCTATGTATGTAGATAATTCTGGATATAATAAACCCAAGGGAGGTAATTAACAATTAAACATTTCCTGTTCCTGTGGGAATGCTAATTTCACTTATCAAACAGGACATAAACATTGTTTCTGTAGACTTATCTTCCTTGTTGACTCCTCAGAACTCAAGGTTATTATCACTAGTGGATTCAGAGGGGGAGAAAACCCTTTCACTGTCCTTTTGACCACTGACTCAAAAAGATACCTGTTTGGCAATGGTGATACATTCCAATGTATCTCAATTACTAATTTAGAAACTTAGCAGTAGTTCAGCGGGTAGGGTACTCATCTTGCGCACAACCCGCCCAGGTTCAATCCCTGGCACTCCCTACAGCCTCCTGAACCCCACCAGAAGTGAGCCCTGAGCAGAGAATGTGTGTGTGAGTGCATGCATATGTACTTATGTACATGTACACATACGCACACGTGTCCAAGAACGTTGAAATGGGCCACTTTCAATTGGAGATAATTATGGTATAGTGTAAAAATAACATGAGTTTAGAGTCAGAGATGCTGAGTTCAAATCCCAGCTGGGCCACCTGATTGTCCATATCCGTGACATTAAGCATGCCACAGAATCTCTATGTGCTGCAGCTTCTTCATCAATAAATGTTATTAAAAATAAATAATATAGTGTTTGGGTGAGTATTAACTGTAAAATACATATGACTTTCCACAGAAATAGTATAGTGGGTAGGAGATTTGCCTGGCATGTGACTGATCCAGGTTTGATCCTTGGCATCCCATATGGGTCCCTGAGTACCACCAGTAGTACTCAGTAGTGCAGAATCAAGAGGAATCCCTGAGTATGGCCCAGAGTATTCCACCCCCAAAAATAAAGCCAAAATTCATGACTGTCCCTTAGACATAGTAGACAATAAATGTTAGCAAAATTTAATAAAAGTACTAAAATGTTACTTACCTGTAAGTATAAAATGCAAATATTTTACAAAAGAATGTCATCTATTTGGCCCAAAAATAGCTTTAGCAGCTGCAGAAATAGCTCGATGGGATTAGAACACATGCTTAGTATACAAGAGCTCTGGATTGAAACCCTGAAAACACATGGTTCCCCCAGCTCACCCAGGAGTGACCCCAGAACACTGAGTCAAGAGTAGCCCTAAGCATCACCAGGTGGTGTCCCTACCCAAAAGTAGTTATTAGTTTAATAAGTCAGAATGAGAAAGATAAACACTAGATGATTTCATAAATATGTGAGATAAAGAAATAAATTGAACCAAGTCCTGAGAGCAGACTGGAAGTTACCAGAGAGTGGAAGAAAAAGCTAGGACAGGGTCAGTGGACCATGCTATTTTAGTAGTAGGCATAGTGTAGTAACATACATTTGATACTTCTAAAATGTACAGTTTTGTATTCAGAATTATCATTTTACTTGGAAATCATTTCAAAGTATAAAACTGCAATAATATTTTGGCGCAAACAACACTCACATACCTTTTGCCCATACCCATGTAAACATTTTACCTTATTTTCTTTTATTGAACTCTCTTCCTAACCCACTTTGGAGTAAACTGCATGCATCATGACCCCTTACTTTTAAATGCTATGGTATGTTTTTCTTAAGTGTAAGAATATTCTCCTATGTGCTACAGTAATGTGAATGGCTTCAGTAATATTTGCACTAGAACAACCACTTTATTACATTTTTTTCATTTGGCCTAGTAATGTTCTCAATAGCATACTGCATCCCACCTTTATTAGACCCAGTCTATAATAGGATATTGTAGTTATCTGCTATATCCCATATCCTCATTTCATCTGGAATACTTGTATATCTGTTCTTCCTTTGTTTTATGCAACATTGTCACAGTCGGTCACAGTCCTCCCGTTGTTCATCGATTTGCTCGAGCAGGCCCAGTAACGTCTCCATCATGAGACTTGTTACTGTGTTTGGCATATCGAATATGTCACGGGTAGCTTGCCAGGCTCTGCCGATGCAACATTGTATGTTCCATAAATTTAAAAATCGAAGAAATATTCTTTCAGGAAGTATCACTGTCACTGTCCTCCCATTGTTCATTGATTTGCTCGCGCAGGCCCAATAACGTCTCCATTGTGACATTTGTTACTGTGTTTGGCATATCGAGTATGCCATGGGTAGCTTGCCAGACTTTGCCATGTGGGCGAGATACTCTCGGTAGCTTGCTGGGCTCTCTGAAAGGGGCAGAGGAATCAAACCTGGGTCGAACCTGAGCCAGATTGTCTGGGTGAAAGGCAAACACCCTACCCGTTGTGCTATCACTCCAACTTGTATAGTAGTTGTGAACACAGGTTCTGAAGCCAGAATGGCTAAATGAAAATTTCATCTCTTCCACCAATTCAATGTGCAACCTGAAACAAGGTAATAAATAGCTCTGTATAACAGCTTCAATATGAAAAAAATTTGATATTGTTACTTCGAATGTGGTAAGGATTAAATTAGTTGATATACACAAACCATATAGATAGTATCTAGCACATGTTAAGTGCTCATGTTTTAGGTGTATCAACATTAATTATAACTCCAATGCCAAATCAAATTTATAAGCATTCACCAAAGAATATACCTCTAACATGTATGGTATTTTACTAAGGGGAAATGACATTTACCTTATCATTCACAGACTCATAAAATGATGGCCTTAAAAGAAATTAAGGTTCTTTAGTTTTTAATTTTAGCTGTATCATAAACCATGAGAATCTGAATTAAAAAACCAAACTATGGCCCTGTCCAAAGGGGAAAACTGCAACATGAGTGTGTTAAAACAGTGACTCAATAAAACTTTTTTTGCAGATGTAATTTAAGGATTTTTAAATGAGGAGATAATTCTGGATAAAGAAGTTTGGGCCCCAAATCCAAGGACAAGTGTGTTCATATAAGAAACACAAAGAGGAGACAGAAGAGGAGGAAGTAATGTGAAGACTGAAAAGAAGTATGGCTACAAATCAAGGAATGCTGGCAGTGATCAGTAGCTGCAAGAGGCAAGGAATAAAATCTCCCCTAGAGCCTCTGGAGGGAATAGGATTCTGCTGACACCTTGATTTAGTACTTTGGCTTTCAGCACTGAGAAGGAGCCGGGGATAGAGGGGGAGGGGAGTAGTTCTGTTGTTTTAAGTCATCAAGTTTGTGGTAATTTGTTATATGAGCCAAAAGAAACTAATGGGAACACATATTTGTTCATAAGCTTATAAATTTCAGTTAGTCTGTAGATCCTAGGCTCAACATGCTTCTCACATCAGATTTTTTTTATTTACCAATCAAAAGCCAGAAACTTGGGCAGAATCCAAAGCCTGGTATTGACCTAGAAAGAAGAAGGATGATTGTAGTAACCCATAGGGCCTTGTGTGAGATTGGATCTAAAAGAATCTTAAGGAACACAACCATATTAGCTGGGGTTGTCAGATCAAGAAGTAGGATTAAAATGCATTTCCTGTACTTTTATCAGTCCTTTCTTCTTCAAGAACACTCCTTTCTCCCATCACGAATATTTGAAAGCTAGAAAAAATAAACACATTGCCACACGGAAAGAATTTAAGCAGAGAACTTCAAAAAAGTGAGCAGATCAGACATAATAGGGATAGGCATACTTTTTTTTTCAAGCAAGTTAAAATATTAAAAACATGGACATTCGAAAAACTGCTATGTATATTTTTTCCTACAGAAAGAATGTTAGGAACAGAGTGAGTCTGATCATTGTAGAGATCAGGCCTAAAGTGAGATTTGACAAAAGGTTATGATATCAAACTTAATAAACAGGAAATGTTAGGGACCTGAATTCATTTGGGCCCTGTTGGTGTGCTGAATGGTGTTGAAGTTATGTTGAAATCCTAACATCCGGGTATCTATAAATGTGACCTCAGAAATAAGATATAATAAGTAGAGATGAAGTCATTCAGGTGTGCCCTAATCCAATATGACTTGTAGTTTAAAAAGAAAAGGTAGAATTAGAGAGTGAAAGAGAAGGAAACAAGAAAATGCCTTGTAAAGAGATAGACACACAGAATAAATATGATTCCGTGAAGAAGGCAGAGACTGAAGTTATGTTGATAGTAAACAAGCAATGCCAGAAACCTGAAGAAGCAGGGAAGAATTTTCCACCAGAAACTTCAGAGAAGTTTGGCCCTATGAACACCTTGATTTTAGATTTCTGGACTCCAGAACCTAAAAAAAAGTAAAAGTCTTATATTTAAGCCACTTAATTTGTGGCACTTTATTAAGGTAGTCCTAGAAAAGCCTTTGTTGTTGGGGGTGGTGGGGTTTTTTTGTTTTGATTATCTGAAAGGCATTTACTATAAAATTCCTGTGTATTAGACACTATACAAGAAACAGAGGGCAGGGGCCTTTCTTGCTTGAGGAAAATTTCAGTTTTCTATGAGGCTTTTATATATATATATATGTATATGTATCACTGTAGTAGCACTGTCCTTCCATTGTTCATCGATTTGCGTGAGTGGGCACCAGTAACGTCTCCATTGTGAGACTTGTTGTTACTGCTTTTGGCATATCGAATATGCCACAGGGAGCTTGCCAGGCCCTGCCGTGCAGGCGGGATATTCTCGGTAGCTTGCTGGGCTCTTCGAAAGGGATCGAGGAATCGAACCCGGGTTGGCCGCATGCAAGGCAAACACCATACCTGCTGTGCTATAACTCCAGCCCCTTCTATTCGTAGGCTAGGAAAACAAAGTCAGGGGGTATTGGCTTTCCCAGTGAGTGAGAAATTAAGCACCTTCTTGGTTATGTCTGTCTAAAAATTGTAGAAAGACTCATTTCAAAAAACAATTTAAACACAAATGAGGCAACTCATATTTACAAATATTCCTCTGAAGAAAGAAATCAGAATCAAACTTAGAGCCATCCTATTGCTGAGTTCACATGTAAGCAAATTTAAACAGGAGCAGGGTTATAAAATGGTTTGATGATATCTGTGAGAGAATTTTGAAAATTCCCAAGTCCTGCATAAGGCTATTCCAAATTCATATGTATATATATAGTCTTATATATATAGTTATATATATATACATAGCCTTGTTTATGTATTTTTAGTATACAAGTGCTCTTAAAAACCAGATATTTTTTCTTTTTTTCCTGGTACATTTGATAATACCATTTATTCATGGACACAGTCACTGACACAACTCTCTCTTCTTCTGGGGTGGCCATGATAAGGAAGTAGAGAGAGGAAAGGGAAAAGTTCTAGGATGTCTTTCATTTTGTTTCCTACTCATATCTCTTCTGATAAATCCATAATCCAAGTGTCATCTCTCCTGCTCTAAAATGACGTGTTCCTCACACGTTTTATGGAATGTTATTCAAGGAACATTCTGAGGTACTGTTTCATTCTCTAAAGATAATATAATATTAAATTTATGTCATAATATGATCCCTTTCCCTCATGATGTATGATCTGTATGAGTTCAAGGTTGTGAGGAAAGCAAAGGACACTGACCACCCAGGTCCATCTTTTCCTTGCCTTTTTGGCAGGTAGCCAGAGACAACCTGCAAGATGCCATGATCAGAAAACTCCCAGAGAGTGGAAACATAAGGGGAAGTGCTTTTGCTATCTTTATGCCCAGTACAGCGATTTTCTCAAGGCTTTTCCTAATTGCCTTTGTCTGCCTTTGCTCTATATATTATATAAATATATCCCTTCCTGACAAAGTCCTGACAGAGTTAGGATGCCTGAACTAGCCCACCACAGCTCGTTCCTTGCTTGCCTAGGTTGATTGCTCAACTAATTGGCCTAGTTCTTTTAGGATTGCTGCTGCTTCACTAAGTACACAACATTAAATTCATATCTCTAACCTCTGGCCCTCCTGTTGCCCTTTTTGAATCAGAACTTAGTATGCACAAACTCTTAAATATTTCAGCTTTCAGCTATAATCAGCATTACGATGGTGCATATTAAAGACCAAAGAAAATGTCAACATCAGTAACAGAGCCCATACCTTCATGCTTATAGCCATAGTAAGACCTTGGAAAATTGATAAAATAGGCAATATTTCTCTCTGTTTATTTCCTGTATGTTGTATTACAAAACTCACTTTCTAACATATTCCACCTGCTTCTCTCTGCTTTTCACCAGCAACCTGTCCTTTTGTGTGTCCCTTTAACACTCTTATTTTGACTGTGATCATTTTTCCTTCTAAGGTACTAAGAACGAGGTGGAGAGAGGGAGAGGGAGAGAGAGAAAGAGAGGCAGAGAGGTAGAGAAGGAGAGGAGAAAGAGAGAAGTGGCTGCCATAGAAGCAGGTCGGGGGAGGAGGTCGCAGGAGGGAAGCTGGGGATATTGGTAATAGGAAATGTACACTGCTGGAGGGATGGGTGTTGGAGCATTGTATGACTGAAAACCAATAATGCACAACTTTTTAACTGTGTATTTCATGGTGATTCAATTAAAAAATCAAATATAAATAAATAAAAGACATTTGTCTCCAAAAAAAATGAGGTGTCAGCTTGAGGGATAAATCCTGCTCACCATCAGAGAAGTATTTTATTTTTATTGATTTATTTGGGGCTGGAGCAATAGCACAGCGGGTAGGATGTTTGCCTTACAAGTTGCCAACATGGCCGACCTGAGTTCAATTCCTCCACCTCTCTCGGAGAGCCTGGCAAGCTACCGACAGTATCTCGCCGGCATGGCAAAGCCTGGCAAGCTACCCGTGATGTATTTGATATGCCAAACACAGTAACAATTGTCACAATGGAGACATTACTGGGCCCACTCAAGCAAATCGATGAACAATGAGAGGACAGTGACAGTGACAGTGACAGTGATTTATTTTAGTTTTTTTTTTTAATCACTCGAGCGGGCCCAGTAACGTCTCCATTGGAGACTTTGTTGTTACTGTGTTTGGCATGAGAGATGTGCATGAGTGCTGTGCATGAGAGATGGCTCAACAGGTTGAAGTGCCTGCTTTGCAAACAGGATATGGCGACTCATGGTCACCTAAGCACCAAAAGGACTGACTGGAGAACAGAGGCATCTCCAAGCACAAATGAGTTTGAACTAAAAAACAAGACCAATCAAACTTACCAAAAAGTATAAGGAACATAATTCCAATATGCATTGGATGAATCCTTTGGGGTAAGGTCCTGTACCCTCTAATAGTTACTTGTTCAGTTCCAACCAACAATTGCTTAGCATGTACACTTTGCTAAAATGCTAAATACTTTATTTTGTGCCAAATACTTTATTTCACTCATTCACCTTATTGTAGCATACTTCAAAATAACCCTGTGAAGAGGATATTAACACTTCCATTTTAAGGAAAAGGAAAAATAAGGAAGAGCAGCTTGAAGTATCTAGTCAATGGTCAGATAGCAGGAATGTGTAAGATGTCAAAAGTAGTTCCAATGTATCTCAATTACTAGTTTAGGGACCTAAGCAGTCCTTCAATAGGTAGGGCACTTGCCTAAATGGAACCAACCGGTTTGATCCCTGGCACCCTATGTGGTCCCCTAAACCCCTGATTGATCTCTGAACACAGGGCTAGGAGTAAACTCTGAGTTCAGCAGGGTGTGGCTCAAACCCCCACCCCCAAATTCTGTATCAGGGCTGGAAAGATAGCTCAATAGGCGCATTTGGTCCCCTGAGCAACGCCAGTAGTGACCCTTGAGCATATAGCCATTAGTCGACCAACATCAACAATAAAAAATATAATCAGTAGCAGAAATGCATTTTTGCCTCTATCAATTCTCTACTCTGAAGAGATTAGTCTACTCACTTGTATGCAAAGCAACCATACATTTCCACATTCATAACCCTCCTTAATATTATTATTTCATAAAGTCCAAATGCCCCCCCTAACTCCTCTACCCTCAGTCATTCAAGGAATCTTCACTCAACATATCCAATATACCTTCTTTCCTAATCCAAGTTTCATATAACTATCTTTTCTTCTTGGAGAATGGATCTAGCAACTTTATATGCAGAACAAAATGACATATAAATTTGTATGTCCAAGGGATAATCAAAAGAAGCTATTTAAAATCAAGGCTAGTCTATGGGCCAGAGTGATAGCACAGAGGGTAGGGCTTTTGCCTTGCATGCAGCCAACCTGGGTTCGATTCCCAGCATCCCATATGGTCCCCTGAGCACCGTCAGGAGTAATTCCTGAGTGCAGAGCCAGGAGTAACTCTGTGCATTGCCAAATGTGACCCAAAAAGCAAAAAATAAATACAATAAGTAAAATAAATTCAAGGCTAGTCACTCATTTAGATTGGATCATAGAATTAGGTGTTATAGCATTTAGTCTCTTCAGCTACACTGCAGTTATGGAAGGCCGAGTTGGAGACTGGCAGCATTTCATTCATGGCACCAAATCACCAGATATCTAATAGTAATTCAGTAAGTATATGTGTTTGGACTAACTGCTAAATGTTTTTTGTTTGAGTTTGGCAACATTCTTTAGGTTTGACCCACCCTCAATAACTATGAAAGTAGTGCACAAGGAAAACCAATGAGAAGTAAGATTAAATTCAGCAGAAAATACATTTTAGTAGAAGAGATTAGCCCTTCTGCTGAGTAAACTGAGCCCTAGTAAACTGATCCTGTCTTCTTCCAAAGAGCTATGGAAATAAATCACCTTGTGGGTGAAACAGAGTTAGTCTTCATTTGCAGGGGGATTTTAAGTGTCTCCATGGTTTAGTCATCTACAAAAAACTCTCCATATTCAACATCTGCTCTGTCTTCAAATTACCCAGGTGATTTTTTCTGACTCTGAAAATGAGCAAGGAGCTCTCATTTTCCAAAGTGTCCACAAAAGCCAAAGGGATATTAATTAGAAGAAAGAGGAAAAGGAGCAAGAGCTCATGTCACCAAAGGAAGTTAATTTATTCCCTGGGAAAGAAATGAAATGGGAGTTCAGTTGGCAGAACAGAAATCTTTCAAGGTCTTCATGATTAGACCAGAAATTCAATGCAGAGACAGATAATATGGTAAAAATATATGGAAATAAATAAATAAATTATAAATCTACTCTAACGTTGGGAGAGAAGGTGATAAGGTTCCACTCTATTTTGGTATCTTGAAGAAAATTCTCTAGAAATCATTTTTTTCAATAAAGAATCAGATTATAAATATTTTAAGCTTTAAAAATTATAAGTCTATAGTCAAGGTCACACATTCTCTTTTAAAATATTTTTATGTCCAGGGTTGTGTCTCAGTGGTAAAACACATGCCTCATATGTCTGAAACCCACCTTCTTTCATTTCCTGTATCTAAAAAAAAGTACTTTAAAGTCTCTTTTCTTGGCCTTTCATGAAAATTTTTAAAGGTTTTCGAAGTCTTATAATAGAGCTTTGTTTACACTTGTTCAGCAAGATATTATATTTTTGTGTGTATGTAAATTTCAATTAGATTTCAACTAAAAAATTATATGTTGTGATGAGACTAGTTGTGCAGAATCAGCACAGAAAACTATTTAGGGCCCAGCTTCTTTTTGACTCTGTGGGTCAAAGAAAAACTAAAAATAGGAGTCGATAAAAGTTTGGCAAGTAAAGATTTTCTAAGTGTGCAACTAGCAAAACTTAGTTCAAAATTAACTACATCATGAGTCTGGGGTATTTCTGGCAGCCCTTGCCTATATAGCATTTTGCGGGTGAAAAGGGGCCATGAGTGGGAAACAGTTTAAGAAATTCTGCTCTTAGGATCTACAGAAGTAAACTTATGACAGTAAGAGGGAGAAGAGCATAAGATGATTGGGACTCTGGGTTAACCATGGAGGTATGCTGGAAGGTGTGTGGTGTTGGAATGTTGCATGAAACCCTACCATTAAATAGCACTGTAGCACTGTCCTCCCATTGTTCATCGATTTGCTTGAGCAGGCACCAGAAACGTCTCCATTGTGAGACTTGTTGTTTCTGTTTTTGGCATATCAAATACGCCACGGGAAACTTACCAGGCTCTGCCATGCGGACGGGATACGCTCAGTAGCTTGCCGGGCTCTCTGAGAGGACGGAGGAATCGAACCTGAATCGGCTGCGTGCAAAGCAAACGCCCTACCTGCTGTACTATTGCTCCAGCCCAATTAAATAGTTCTGTAAATTGTAGAGCCTAAAGTAAAAAAAAATACTAAAAAAGAAATCCTGCTTTAGGGTATAAATGTGAAAAGACTTATGAAAAAGTAGTTTGTTGCCCTAGTTGCCCAGTTGCTTAGCCAGAAGTAGGGCAACGTTTACTCCCAGCACCAACATGAATTTAGCTGCAAGGGGAAAGAGGACAAGTTTGAATGAATCTAATTGTGCAAAAACTATCAAAGCATAACGTTAAACAATAATAATCGTAACAATCATTATCGTCTTCATCTGGTGAGTGTGACTTGAACAAGACACTGAGCATCTGGCCAGATTACGGCTAGCGAACTCCCCCAGGAGCTTTCAAAGCAGACCCAAAAGTCTGGAAACTAAGGTCAAGGAGAGGCTTAGTGTGTTTTTTACCACAAAGGCTGGGGGAAAGTCCTGGGCTTTGTAATTAACAAGCAGCTGAGACTGCACTTTGGGAATAAATGAAATATCTGCAAAATGTAACTTACCTTTCTGGGATCTGCCTGAAATATTTTATGGAGTAGACCCTGATGGATATTAAGAAATAATGCCTGAAAATTGTAGCCTGGTGACCTTGGGGATTCTGTTGCAAGAGAGGAAGAGGTAGGAAATGTTGCCTTTCCCCCATCCCCCACAGGAACTACTTTTCACCAGGGAAGACAAACAGGCCTGAAGGTAGAAACTAAAGTATCTAAGAAGCACCTGACAAATTTGTGTTTGAGAAAACAAACAGGAGGGGTCCTCCCTCCCTCCAGATACTGATGGCAACAGGCCTGAGGGCAAAAGTCTTAAACTGAGATCAGCTTGTAAGAAGTCAGGAAGAACAATGCCTCCCCACCCATCTATAGCCTAGGGCTAGAGTAAATGCTTGGTCCCTAATTGGGGAGTGGGGGAGGTTATTATAGGTGGTAAAGGTAAGGTAAGGTAAAGGCCCTCCCGTTGATCGTCGATTTGCTCGAGCGGGCCCAGTAACGTCTCCATTGGAGACTTTGTTGTTACTGTGTCTGGCATATCGAATACTCTCGGTAGCTTGCCGGGCTCTCCGAGAGGGGCGGAGGAATCGAACTCGGGTCGACCATGTTGGCCGCTTGTAAGGCGAACGCCCTACCCGCTGTGCTATCGCTCCAGCCCATTATAGGTGGTAACCAACTGAATCACAGGTAACCTGAAAATAACCATTTATTCCAGTTTTCAAGGCTTTGTCACAACCACTGTTGATCTGAAGTTTAAAAGAAGGCAGTGTGTTGGGGCCAGAGCGAGTCATAGCAAGTCATAATACATAGTACATAGTACATAGTACATAGTACATAGTACATAGTACATAGTACATAGAGAGCCATAGTACAGAGGGTTAGGTGTTTGCCTTGCACACAGCTGACCAGATTTCAATCCCCAGCATCCCACATGGGCCCTCTGTGAACCACCAGAAGAAATTCCTTTGTGCAGGGTAACCCCTGAGCATCGCCCTGTGTGACGCAAAATAAAGCACTATAGCACTGTAGAACTGTTCTCCCATTGTTCATCGATTTGCTTGAGCGGGCCCAGTAACATCTGCATAGTAAGACTTATTGTTACTGTGTTTGGCATATCGAATACGTCATGGGTAGCTTGCCAGGCTCTGCTGTGCAGGCGAGATACTCTCGGTAGCTTGCCGGGCTCTCCGAGAGGGGTGGAAGAATCGAACCCGGGGCGACCAAGTCGGCCGCGTGCAAAGCAAACGCCCTAGCTGCTGTGCTATCGATGCAAAAAAAATGAAGGATATGTGGTCTTAAGACATGACAGTTAAACTGTCCCAAATTTTGTTTTGTCACACCTTGAAGTGCTCAGGGGGCACCTTTGGCTCTGTGTTCCGGAACATGCCTGTGCTGGGGTGGGAGAGGAGGCATATGTGTGCTTGAATTGGACTCAGGGTCTGGCAAGCTAAGAGAAAGCTTTAATCTTTGTACTCTCTGTGCCGCACCCCATCCACCCCAACTTTTTTCCTTTATTTTGCCTTTTCTTTTTTTTCTTTCTGGGTCACACCCAGCGATGCTCAGGGATTACTCCTTCCTTCGCACTCAAGAATTACTCCTGGTGGTGCTCAGGGGACCATATGGGATGCCGGGGATTGAACCCGGGTCGACCACGTGCAAGGCAAACGCCCTACCCGCTGTACTATAGCTCTGGCCACTTTTAAGCTTTTTGGGTCACACCCAGCGATGCACAGGGATTACTCCTGGCTCACGCACTCAGGAATTACTCCTGGCAGTGCTCGGGGGACCATATGGGGTGCTGGGAATCGAACCCGAGGCGGCTGTATGCAAGGCAAACGCCCTACCCACTGTGCTATCACTCTAGCCCTCACCCCAGAATTTTACTGAAGAAATTGAAGCTCTGAAGGCTTGAGCTGCTTACTTGGTTTGAACAGCTTGTAAATTGCAATGCCACATTCAAATCTGTCATAATTCCAATCTCAATGGTACTTTTGGAGAGGGTGGAGGTTTGGGCAGAGCTCAGGGGCCAGTGCTTAAGAGTCATTCCTGGAAGTGTTCAGGGGTGGTGCTCAGGATCTAATCACGTTCAATAACATGCAAGGAAAACTCCCTAAACCACTCTATTATTTCTCCTATTCCTACGCTACAATATTATTTTTCTAGTACTGTTGGTGGATTTGGTGGGAAAACACCAGGGTTGGAAATAACTGGGAAACAAGGTATTTCCTAGGAAAGGGAACCCCCTACACAGGAGCTAGATATGAAGATAGTGAATAGCAAGAAATATAAGGTTTTGGGGACAGAACTATTGATAATACAATGGGTAGGCCACTACCTTGCACTTTAGCATCAGCGCAGAGCCAGGAATAATCCCCAGTCGCTGCCCAGTGTGGCCTAACTCCTCATTCCCACACCACCACCCCAGAGAAAATATAAGGATTTCGTAAGACGGTAAATTGAAAGGGTTTTTAAATTGAAAACTGTCTGAGTGACAAGTCTGGGCTCTAAGAAAACAAGCAGATCAATTTTTAAATATTGAGGATAACTTGGAAAAGCCACCAGAATGGAGTTGGAATGGCTTCATTGGAGCAGAGTTTACCAGAACAATAACTTAGTCAGAGGCTGAAGAAAATAAATTTGATTTGGAATTTAGACTCAAAGTAGAATAGGAAATTAAAACACTTTGTTTAGGCAAAAACCTCTATCATAAATATGTTTTCTTCACCAAACAATTGTTTCCTTAGCAGCCACTATGTGCCAGGTGCTATGTGCTTAGTGATTATGATGATTATGACGACCTCGCATCTAGGTTCTGTTAATTCCAGTAAGCCACTAAGCATGTCCATGGTCCTCCTTCCCTTAACCTTAACAAAAATGAACGGAGGTACATAAAGAAATAAAGTGTCTTAAGTGACCGAAATGCCAGGCATCATGATAGGGTCTCTAAATATGTTATTTAATTCACACAGCAACCTTTATAATGAGAGAAATTAGTATACCCCACTTTACACATGAGGGAACTATGCACCAGAGTTGTTAAGTAATTTTCCTCAATGGTAAGTGGTGGAGTTATAGAAGCAATCCAAGCTTGAGTGACTCCTAAAGTCTATATCCTTTCCATCACAGAGCACCAAAGATGGCTTAATATTTAACTCTTCCTAAGTGATAAATTTGCACTTAACAGGTGTCTTTCCTGTATAAATCTCATGAGACCATGGCAGAATTAACGAGATGACTGATTAGGGATTGCAAATTGGGCCTGGTTTAAATCACACTGGAATGGCATTGACCTTCCTCCCCTGGTAGTTCCCAAAGAGGCAGTACGCCAGAGTAGATAAAACTCTACACTTATCATAGTGTACTCCTCCATCTGGTATTACAATGCTCTCGAACTCTGCAATTATAGAAAAATAGAAATGTAGAGTAAATCAATAATTTATTTGCAAAAGCTAGTGTCCAAAGATGAACTGCCTTACATCCTGATAACTTTGTTCATTTTAAGGAGTTTATTGGCTCTGGGATTTGGTATTCTCTGACTTGCTTTAAATCATTGATATTTTAAATCATTGACTTAATCATATACCCCCCTCTAATCTCATCATCCTTTAGAGGGCAGATTTTGATGTGTGTTTTTGTCTTCCTTAAAACCCTCTTACAATACCTAACCAAAGACTTCACATGCCTCCTCAGAAGTTTGGACTGTCTGATTTTAGTATATGTGCTGCCGAAGCAAGCACAGTTTGGGCAGTCTGGCCCTTTCCAGAAATTTAAAAAGGAGGTTTGGTGTTTAGGTATTCACTTAGCTGAAGTGAAATTCTGCATACATTACAGGGAAACAAACTCAGGTTGCTCAAGAATAGACCCAAATCTATTATTGGGGAACAGATTTACATTCAGTTTTATTTATTTATTTATTTATTTATTTATTTATTTTTGGGTCACACCTGGCGATGCACAGGGGTTACTCCTGACTCAGAAATGCACTCAGGAATTACTCCTGGCGGTGCTTGGGGGGACCATATGGGATGCTGGGAATTGAACCCGGGTTGGCGGCGTGCAAAGTAGATGCCCTACCCACTGTGCCATCTCTCCAGCCCCAGTCAGTTCTATTTTTCTGTACCACATTTACTCTCAAAATTCTGGGATCCTCAAGAAACTCAGGAAAAATTTGGCTCCCAAATGCTGTAGCAAGCAGGTCTGGGTCTTAGCATAGCTCTCATGGTGCTGTTTTTCCTAAATTATCACCTTGCTATTTTATACACATGAATCAGGTTTCTAATGTCCTATGTCTGGACCATGTGGGACATGTCAAGTGTTCATGTATATGTGTGCTTATATGTGTGCCTGTATATATGTTTGTGCATGTATGTGTATTTATAGGCTTGACAATAGTGGAAAGAGGGATCAATGAAGAAGAGCATTTTACTCACTGCTAATATTACCTAATGTGTCTCTTTGTTCCTTCACCCTTCAGATAAAGTTGCCATTTTCTAATCAGCTGGCTTCTACTTATGCAGGGCTGAGTATCCTTATGAATAATGAGGACCCTACGTGACATTCCTGGAAAAAAATGCATTTTTGTGTTTGATAACTTTGTAGGATTCTTTTTGGGAAAGGTTTATATAGAATTATAAAACCTTAATATTCTCCACCCCCCATCTGCTTGCTGGCCTCTGCTGTTGTTTATAAAATCATTTAAATTATTTCATTCTTCACAGGGCAATTAGAGAAAGATGTATTAATTTCACACACCTGGTTGAACTGGTGGGTAGGGAGAATATCATTCAATGCAAAAACAGTGTTTCTTTGTTGTTTATTTGGTGAGTATCTAGAACTGAATCCAGGCTCTCACATATGCAAAGCAATTGTTCTACTACTGATCCAAGTCCCTGGGCCCTAAAAGCAGGGTTATTTTCTTTGTCTTTGCGTCTATAATCTAGCCAGGTGCTAAGAACTACACTGTGGACCAAATTCTTGCTATTTTCTTGCACAACAGGAAAAATTATTAGATGCAAAAAGCAGGCTTAAAAAATTAATTAAGCTTTCTGCTGCTGTGCTGCCACAGAGATCTGGTCAGTTGAGGAGATTGGTTTCAGATCCTTGCCTGAAGACCCCCAATAAAATACATTGATCTAAAAATTGATACATATATTTATTGCCCAGATGGCAAACAAGTGGATTTAGGGTCTGGGAAGATAGTACAGCAGGTAGGGCACTTGCATTGACTCCCCTGACCTGGGTTTGGTCCCCCATACCACATATAGTGAGTGATCACTGAGTGCAGAGCCAGGAGTAAGCTCTAAACACCGTCAGGTATAACCCCAAAAGAAAAAAAAACTGGACTCTTAGTGTTTAAAATAAACACAGAGATATCCAAATGATTCATCTAGGTATACGTGTACAGTGAACTAGCCCATTGTCAGACTACATCTTCCATTTTTTTCTTTTTGGGTCACATCTGGCTCTGCACTCAGGAATTACTCCTGGAGGTGCTCAGGGTACCATATGGGATAGTGGGAAAACGCCATAACCGCTGTGCTATTGCTCCAACCCCTACATCTTCCATTTTTAAGTTAGAAAACCGCAACAGTTAATGTTTTGTGTATGCCCAGAATCAGCCCTTAGTAACCAGTTTCCCTGTCCCTTCTTCCTATAGGATCCATTTTGGCCTTCTTGAGCTCCCTAAACCAAATACCTGAGACAAACGCAGTGCATGCAAATTGGGTAAGTGGCAAAGCTTAATAAAACAACTAAAACAGGAAAAACAATAAAACCAGTATGCTTTACATTAAAAGCATTTGACTTGAGGGCTGAGGCGATAGCACTACGGGTAGGGCATTTGCCTTGTACGCAGCTGATCTGGGTTCGATTCCAAGCATCCCATATAGTCCCCTGAACACCGGACAGGGGTAATTCCTGAGTGCAGAGGCAGGAGTAACCTCTGAGCACTGCCAGATTTAACCCAAAAAGAAAAAAAAATAAGTATTTGACTTGAAATGCTTGAAATGATTTTAACATTTGGCATGGGAGGGGGGTGCGTAGGGAGGCTTGGGAGTGCAGAGCGGTATCTCAACAGCTTGCATTGCAGCTGTGCATACAGTCAGCCCCAGTTCAATCCCCAGTATCACATGGTCCCCAGGAGTCACTGTAAGCAGACTCCCCCATCTCCCCCCACAGTGCATAATTGATGATAGAGCCTGAGGACCACTAAGTGTGGACCAGAACCAAAATCAAAATAAAATAAACCAAAGAGAACAAAGAAACAAACAAATGAAAATTTGACCTTTGGTTTCTTTTTAAAAAATCTGAAGTTTCTGGGGCTGGAGCGATAGCACAGTGGGTAGGGCATTTGCCTTGCACGTGGCTGACCCGGGTTCGATTCCCAGCATCCCATATATGGTCCCCTGAGCACCGCCAGGAGTAATTCCTGAGTGCATGAACCAGGAGTAACCCCTGTGCATTGCCGGTTGTAACCCAAAAAGAAAAAAAATTCTGAAGTTTTGATCTTATTGGGCCGATTTCCCAATGGTGTTGATCAAGCTGACTTCTTTATGTAAGGCCTGCTTTTGCTATCTTTGGTTTTGATTCTGCTTTTGGACCAACACTGCTTGGTAGTAAGGCAGAGGAATAGGAGGTGGTAGATATCTGCAACACTCTAGGGACCACTACTACAGTGATGGGGATTACATCCTAGGCTCCCACATGACCTCCAGCCCTTTGAGCTATCTTCACGACCAACCAGATCCCCAGCTTTCTTTTGATATCCTCCATCTTTGGTATAGATGGTCTCATGACAAAGAGCCTGAGGGCTACTTCCTATAAAATTGTTATTTTTTGTTGGAAAATATAGATAATATAAACTTAGCCATTTTAGGCGTACAGCTCAGTGATAATAAGTACATTCAAAATGTACAATCATCACCATTATTTCCAGAACTTTTCCATCACTCAACAGAAATTCTGCTCAAGAAACAATAATAACCACCATTCCTTTCTCCTCCTAGGTGCTCAAAATCACTATTCTGTTTTCTGTCACCATGACATACCTACTCAAGATAACTCTTGCAATAACACAGTATTTGCCCTCTTGTGCCTGCTTAGTTTCCCTCATTTTCTAGAATGGTTTCGAATACTGATTGACATTTTGTTAGAGCACAAACATTTGTTTATATTTCATGTTAAGAGAGGAGTTACACTGAATGGAAGAAAAAAAGACCAATCAGGACAAGTAGCTTAAGAAAGAACCTCTAGACTTTTATGTTTAAAATGAACATTATATTCATTATTAATGTATGGAGGTGTTTGATGTGTAGTACTTAGGCAAAATTCAGTGTCTTTACACAGGTGTTTTACAGCTAGTGGTTAATTCTTCCAGTATCCCCCAAAGGCTTCTCCGTATTTTACAGTCAGAATATGAATAAACAGGGATGCTGTAGGGATTAATTAAATGTGTGTGGCATACTTTGCTATATAAACTTACTCTCTGGAAGTCTTTTTCATTCCCTGTTCTCAACTTCCACAGCTTTTACTGTCAATCCCATTCATTTAGCACTTAGCACAGGTTTGTTAGTTGTCTTTTTTATGTATATACCCTGGAAGGCAAGAGCCATGTCTTCTCTCTCTTTGTTTTTTTCAGCCTTGTCCATAATAACAGTTCAATGTTTGTTAAGTTGGCCTCCCCCTTTTCTTTTAAGTTGAACCATAAAGCATAGCTTTAAATTAAAAAACTGAAGCATTTTTCAAAGTAAAAAGGAGGAAGAAGTCTTGCAGTGGTAAAAGATAAGGAAGACCTAAGATGTCTAGAAGACCTTGGCAAAGCTGAGGTATCAAAAGCAAAACCAAACCAAACCAAAAAACAAAGCAAAAACTCACCCTGGTTGTTTGTCTCAGACTGAGAATAGATTGATCCACCAGAAATCTTGAAGCTATGCTTACTGGTCTCCATCAAAATTCAAATTTGGGAAGCAGTTTTGTACAGGGTACTTCAGGGATTTCCATTGTCTGGTGAATACAGTAGATGTGGGGATGGCAGACATGCCACAAACACAGCTATCTGATCTTTGCTACTAAGATTTGTTTCAAGTTTCTTATATAATGGCAAAAGATGGGGAGTGGACAAAATTATCTCTCAGTGGGGCAATGAGTAAATGAACTTTGGCACATCTATGCAATAGAACATCAAGCAACCACGAAAAAGAATGGTGCAAAGGAAGTAATCTCCAGTTAAAACATATTTAAGCCACATTGTTGAATAAAGAAATGCAAGATGTGCTTTTTAAAATAATGGTCCCACTTGTAAAAAGGAAGAATGCAAAAAATATGCAAATAATATACTTCGAAGATTACCCACAGGCAAGGAAAGACATTGAAAGAATTGCTGTCTGTAAATGCTGTTTTGTTTTGATTTTTTAAAATTTATGTCCTTATTTCACTTTTTAAAATTTGACAGCATGGCCCAGGCCATTTGGGGGTGAAGGTGGTTTGAGTCACACTTGGCTGTGCAAAGTTGGTGTTTGTTGGTACTTGGGACCTTATGTGGTGACAGGGGTTGAACACCCCTACATGGGGTACTATCTTGCTGTTCCCTGCACTGGCATTTTAACAGTAACTATCCTATTACTGTCATAGGATCTGTAGTAATATTCTTTATATACCCACACAACTTCTACCATCCCTTCAAAATAAGGCTGAAATAATTTTCCCTCGCTTCAGGAACCAGATGCATCCACATTGTTAACACCTTTTCTGTGAAATATCATCCAAATACTCTCACCTCACACATAAACAGAATCATAAAAAGAATCCATTTTGCTCAACCTCCTGTTTCTGACTCTTTTAAACAGCTCTAATAGAGCTCTGTGTACGTTGAGAGTGCCCCAAAACATGCCACGTGCCACCCACTCACTGCTGTTCCTGCACCTGGTTATATCTAAGACCCTGTTCGCTGTAAGCTAGTGTTTCTTCTCCTTACCTTGATCCCTGGCCCATGATAAGTAAGGTTTTCTCAGCCAGGCTTGAATTAGATGTCACTTTTCAGAAGGATAAATTCATTATAAAAGCATGGCATTGTCAAGACCTTTATATTTGGACTGTTTCCTCCTTCACTGTCACTGTCACTGTCCTCCCGTTGTTCATTGATTTACTCTAGCGGGCCCAGTAAGGTCTCCATTTTGAGACTTGTTACTGTGTTTGGCATATTGAATACATCATGGGTAGCTTGTCAGGTTTTGCTGTGAGGGTGAGATACTCTTGGTAGCTTGCCTGGCTCTCCCAGAGGGGCGGAGGAATTGAACCCAGCTTGGCCAGGCTGGCTGCGCGCAAGGCAAACATCCTACCGCCGTGCTATCATTCCAGTTTCCTCCTCATAACCTTTTTTCCCCCTGGAAAATATATAACTGCAAAGAATGATGGTTTCCATGGTAAATGTTCTCTCATATTTTTTCCCAAGTACACTTGTGTGATATACAGCATAATTTTCTCTTTCAGTTTCAGCACCACAATAGATGTAGATCATAGAGCCATTACAGACTTGCTCAAAAAATAAATCTCACCCTCCTGTGGTTGGAATATGGAGAAGTTTATTATTTTGATAGCAGGGAGTCAACTTCACCTATCTACCCTCAAACCTGTAGGAAAGTTGCCTTTCTAAAATGAGGCCAGGGAACCTAAACACTTTGGATGCAAATACTTAAACCATGAAAATATTTGATTTGTAAATGCATGTGACTTTCCACCACGTGGCACACACAAGTAGGAGCACACACGTATAAAGTGTTTTGTGCGTGTTTAATTTTCACAACCATTTCATTCTTTTTATATACCAGTGCAATTAATATATCTTACAGCCTTTATTTACAGATAGGTAAAATAAATCCCAGAGTAGAAGAGGTAACAGAAATCTCCTAACTGGTAAGTGCCCATCAGAAATGAGCTTTTCCTTTAGTTCCAAATTCTGTGTTGTTCTGCTACCCTTAGAAAGTTTCACTGTGCTTTCATTTTCCCAGATGTAAAATGGCAGATTTTCAGTATTCCAGGATGCTGTTCTCAGCCCTCTGTGCTCTGAAGCAATTATCGATGTGAACATTGCATTAACACTTTATGTACTTTCCTCCCCTTGGGCCAAATAAGTAAGGGTTTGTGTGTGTGTGTGTGTGTACTTTCCTCCCCTTGGGCCAAATAAGTAAGGGTGTGTGTGTGTGTGTGTGTGTGTTTGTACTTTCCTCCCCTTGGGCCAAATAAGTAAGGGTGTGTGTTTGTGTGTGTGTGTGTGTGTGTGTGTGTGTGTTTGTACTTTCCTCCCCTTGGGCCAAATACGTAAGGGTGTGTGTGTGTGTGTATGTGTGTTTGTACTTTCCTCCCCTTGGGCCAAATAAGTAAGGGTGTGTGTGTGTGTGTGTGTGTGTGTGTGTGTGTGTGTGTTCGGGGAGAAGGAATGCTACCAACCGGCGTATCGGCAGACACAGTCGGCGCTCTGGGGCGTCTGAAAAACCAAGCATCTCATCTCCCCCTTCTCGGCAGTAGCTGAGGGAGAACAGAGAGCGAGACAATAGCCTTTTGTTTGGTTTTATTAATTTGACGGAGGGTGGGAGAAAAGAGCGGATCGACTGGACCACGGACCAATCGCAACCCAGTCCTCGGCTGGGATTCGCTCACTGCCAGCTGCAAAAGAATGGTGGGTGGGATTTACTCCTTGGCGCCCGCTTTGGCCGGAGCCAGGGCTCTCAGTCTGCCCAGAAGGCAGAGGCTCCCAGGGCTCCGCCTACCCCAGTGCTGCGGGCCGGGCTCGCCACTGGGAGGAGTGCAGGGCCGGCGGGGGGAGGGGGTGTGCGGGGAGGCGAGAGAAGCGTAGGAAGAAAGGAGGGGGGCTGCACAGCTGCGACCTGGGTGGGGGTGGGGGGGCCCGTGGGTCGTCGGAAGATAGAGGGGAAAGGAGGACGACGGAGCGTTCCCACTCCTTCCCGCAGTATCCCAAGGCCCCTCTGCTAGAAACCATTTTCAACATTTCTATTTGTTCGTCTTGCCACGGTGGGCCCGGGGCAGCCGCACTGAATCTCTAGCTGTCGCTCCAGATGGTTACTTCAACCTTGCCAAGTCCCTCTGCCGGTCCTTGAGTGGACTTTCTGGGCTGCTGAAGCCGAGGCGTGCAGCGCTCGTGGGAGGACCCCACGGAGGGCGCCTGAGCGGCCGGACCCCGCCAGTTCAATTGTTTGAATCCTCCCCGCCCCCTGGATCCGCCTCTCTTTCGCCGCCCCCTTCCCCCCCATCCCGGAGTTGGGGCCCGGCCTCTCTCCTTTTCCCCGCCCTCTACTCCGCCTTCCTCCCTGTCCACCTCCCCTCCTGGGCGGTCCTAGCCACTCACCGCCAGAAGAAAAGGCACCGATCGTCCCCCTCCCCTATCTCCCATCCTTTGCCTAGGAGCTGCCTTCCTCGCAGTCACGCCCCTTCCTCCTGTGGAGCTTTCTGACTGCCCAAGCTGCTAGATTCCCCCCTCCCTCCCAATTTATTCCTCCTTCTCCGCTCTCTCGCGCCTCGTCTTCTCGTACTTCTTACTTCTTACTGTCCCCTCCACCCCCACCTCCTGTCTGTCTACGGTCATCAGCTGCTCCACCCTCGGGCCCGGTAACCTGCCTGTCTACTGCCACCCAGGAGAGTTCGGACGGAGCAGCGAGAGGGGAGCAGCGACGAGTTGGGGTTGACCCCCTCCTTCGCCTCCCTAACCCCCCACCCAACCAACTCCGGGCCGCTGCCCGGGACCCGAGGCATTTGAAGTGAGCCGAGTCGTCACCTTGTCTGCGTGTGTTGCCTTCAGGGGTAGGAACCGCGTGCTTACTTTTCTTGGGGAACTGTAGCAGTTTTCGGTGGTGGCATGAACTTGATCGTGCCCTGAGCTGGAGGGAGCGGGTCGAGATGCGTGTGAGATGCCCTTGTATTCTACTTTATTTGCAGCTGTGCTCGCCGTGACTGGGACGGGATGTGGAGTAAGTTCAATCAGTTCAAAAGTGCGCTCTCCTTTGCAGTCCTACGGAGATGCTAGTTTGTGGGTACCACTACTTGATGGTGCTCTCTCTTGCCTTCCCTGGGGTCCTTGTAGGTCTCTAGGTAATTGAGTGCAAAAAGAATTAAAGACTCAAAGGAACCTGAAGTCCACGTTTAGCTCAGCAGGAATGTGTGTCCTTATCTAAGATTAGGAGAGGTGTTTCCTTCTAAATGCTTAGGATTGGGGTGGGTGCTCACACACTCTTCCCTCCAGGGGTCATGAATCCTTGAAACAGGTTGGGAGTAATCTACAAAGTTACACTATTTTTGCTCAGTGTGTGTATGAGAGAGAGAGAGAGAGGGCACACGCGCGCGCCATGTGTATGAGCTTGTGTGTGTCGTCTTAGGGAAGGTTAATAGATGTTGGTAACTATTTTGGTTCTGTTGTTTTGACTATCCCAAACCAGGTTACTGTAAGTTAGTTTTCAACAGGAGGATGAACCTCATCCATATACGAAAATGAATAGAAGCAAAAGTGAGGGAAAATGACAGATTTTTTTAATAGACTGTTACCTGTCCCTGGTAAATTGCCACTACTCCAACTAATAAGTTGTAGCGAGGGACTAAATCAATTTAGATAAGGAAAGAAATAGTTTTTGTAAAAATAGCTTTTACAATTTCTGGCATTTGGAAGTCTCCTTTTCATTTTTCTTCCTCTCCCAGCCTTCATGTACCTCCAAGAGTGAAAGTTGGGAGGCAGTTTAAAACATTTTTAATATAGCCCTCTTCTACCATTCAGTGAAGAAGATAATTAGTCACCATAATCTTCAATAATGGAGGGATAAGAGTATTTAAGTCTCCTTGAACTAGGCTTTGTGAAAAGTCCTTTTTCAGGTCAGCCTTTGTGAAGCCTCCTCAGTTAGATCTTTTCATCACCCTCATTTAGTAACCAAGAATAGTTTGAAATACCATTTTCGATTCAGGATAAATCTTCACCCATCTCCCAAGTATCTCCAATGACATGTTTATTACAAGAATGGTGCTGTTAAAAGACCTTTTACCAAGATAATTCCCAACCCACTGCTTATTTGGGGACAGGTTATTTACATATACATCTTAAATAATTTTGTTGCTTGATTTTAATTTGGGAAAAGAAAGATGGAAGAAGAGAAGGTACCTTACAGGGTGACAGTTTTAAAGGCTATCTTATTTCAGATCAGCTGGGAGGAAGAACTTGGCCTGACTAAACTACATTTTATAACTGGCCAGGGACATTTTAATAGCCAGGTGGTTGTAGAGTAGTCGCATCTATTTACAGATGATAACTCAGGTTCCAGCTATTCTGTGTGGATTTATCCGGTGTCATTTATGGAGACTTTCTGGCACGACCTATTTCATTTTTAAGATACTTCCTTTCTCTGGAAAAGTTTGTGACTATAATTCAAAATGATTTTGCTAACTCCATAGTCTAGATATGAGGTAAGCCTCTCAACACCTGATAACTTATGTATGGTAACTTCTTTGTTAAAGTGATTGGCTACTTCAAAGGTTTTAGAAGGAAATTTTAAAACTTATTTAATACTGTTTTATATTTGGAAACCGACATCTTGTTTCTAGCTTATGAAGTGTAGGATTTATTAGGCATGCTGTTAGTCTAGAAATTTCGTGAAGTTGCTTATTGTCATGCTTTGTAAAAAATGTATTAGATTCTTTCTACAATGACTTAAAAACTTTCAATTCAGAAAGTAGAAGTATGGATGCTATGACCTTGAGGTCCCATTGAGTGCCAGAATTCTAAGTGGGTACATCTGCTTTGGTGCCTCTCCTATGAGCCTCTCTCAGGGCCTAGCCTTCTTTAAAAGGGTGTCTTTGTAATTAAACAGCCCTTCTCTCCCATCCCCCTTTCAGCCTTTGATCCAGTTTTTAAGGTTTTTTTTCCTTTTGGAGACAAGGAGTTTCTCACACTCCCCTACTACCCTCTTAAGGTTTCTTGTGCCCATCCTCAAAAAAAAAGTTCCTTGCGGTTGTCAGGATGGTTTCAAGCTATTTTATTTTGTTGGAGGTAGGTGTTGCCAAAGAGGGGGAATAGAGGGTATATTCCCTCTTAGGAAATGCTTGTGACCAGGTAGCCTCCTCCATGGAGACTGAGCATTTGGAATGCATGAGAACAGTCTATTCTTAAGGACTCCTTGGAAGAAATTGTCCTTTGCACCTATTAAGACCAGCTTAAATCCACAGAAAGGGGTGGAGAGAGGTGTGTGTGGTCGTGACTGAGCCTTTTAGGATGGTAAATGGGTAAATGTTCCTAAATCTCCTATTACATCATCTCTTTCACCCATGGATTCAGTGGGTTTGGGGATCCTGCTTGACAAGTTAATTAGGTAGGGACTAAACCAATTTGTTTAGAATTGAGTTTCATTGATTTCCTGTCTCCAGGAATTTTTGTTGGTGGTTTACCATGACGTGTTGTCTTTAGTCTTGCTTACTTCTTAGTTCCTTGCTGTCTTTTGTGGACTTTGGTCCAAAATCTAGGGTCCCACCCCCAAGTCAAAGGTTAGAATTTGGTCCCAGGAAATAAGGGGGCATTAAACAGACTACTGATATGGCATTACTCTCCTTCATGGCGGGCTTCTGACTTCTTTTAACCCAGAGAAAGGAGGGAAGTTGTGCCTTCATTAATGCATGCCACAAAATCTGGACTTGTAGAGAAGTAAAAACAAAGAAAATAAGTGATTTGCATTTTTAAAAAATTCTCCACAGACTTCTTTACATAAATTTGCTTTCCTATTTAACACCTTTAATCTGTGGCTTGATTATTTTAAAAACTCACTATAAGTGGGATCCCTCAGAAGTTTTATTGCAATGATTAATGCTTAAATTGAGAGAGGCTGTTTGGCCTTTTTGTTATATAGGATAGAATTATTTGTTTCTCAAACTTTTTTCAAACCTTGGCCCCTTCGGACCTTGTTTCCTTCCGTTGACCTCTGTCCTACTGCTTGACCCCATTCTCCTCTCTTTATGCAGTTTTCCCCTGTGACCCCTTTGGAATATGGGGGTGGGGGTCACACACCTCAGGACATGTGGCATGCTGTTGAGAAATGCAGGTCCAAATCATTCTGCCTTGTAAATAATGCTGTCTACATTTATCCCTGGTCAACAACTACTTGTAGAAGGGAGTTTATATTTCACAGATTTTGATGGATCTAAGGATAGAATTGTTTTCTCAATACATGTAAGATATTTCACTTCCAGGTACATGGTATATGACTACGTTTGTATCTAGGAAATTGTTTCTGGTTAATAATGGCAACAAATAATATGAGCTTTCCTAGTGAACCTCTTGGTGAGAGGGACCTGGCTCACCTCTTACTCAATTTACCTCCTTTGGCAGGTTTCTTCCTCTGTAAATTGTTGGGGGATCATGAAGGGTGATTTTGAAAACAGTCTTTCAAAAGCTTCTGTACCGAGGTCTTGAGTTCTGGCATGAATCTGAGTTATCCTTACTAGAAAGAGGTTGTGACCATTGTTAGAAATACTGACATGCAATCAGTCTTCTGAATGCTGAAATCCTTTAAGGACATATAAATATAAATACATTGTTTTGTATTTTAATATATCAAATAAAAAAGTTTTAGTCCCTACCCAAAACTTAAGCATTCTGTTAAACTAACAGATTACCTGCTTGTATTTTTCCTAGGTCCTTTCAAGTCTTTATTTTGGTTCTTAAGTGAATTTTATATTATTAGGTTCATAGGAATAAATTATATTACACCTAAGCAAGTGCCTGCTTACGATTAAATTTTGTAAACCTCTGTGTGTGTGGAGGGGAAGTGTGTATGTGCGTGTGTATGTGTGTGTATACTGAAATCAGAACATGACTGAGAATACATGAATAATCACATATTCTTGTTCTTACAATGCCATGAGAGATTAACAGATTTACTAAGTAACCCTTAAACACTTTGCTTTTTTTGGGGGGGGGAGATTGGGGTGTTCATGTATCAAAAGGGAGTTAATTTTACTCCTGACCTTTATTACCTCTCCTCTACTCACTTTAAGAGCAACAACAATAAAAGCTAGAGCACATTGCTTACTTTCCACTAGAAATTATTTTAATTTATTTTTTAAAAATTTTACTCTTGGAGTCACACTTGGCAGTGCTCAGTGGCTGTTCCTGGCTTTGTCCTTGGGAAGGGACCATGTGGTGCTGGGGACTGAACCTGGACCTCTTGCCTTGAAAGTGTGCACTAAGCCCCTTAAGTTCTCTCTCCAGTCCCAGCAACAATTTTTGAAGCCACTAAATAATGATATTTTGTCACAAAGTTTCAAATTTGGGTAGATGAAGAAATTTCCCAACTGAGAAAGGGAAGTCAGGAAAGCACACTGATTTTTTTTTTCTTTTTGGGTCACACCCGGCAATGCACGGGGGTTACTCCTGGATCATGCACTCAGGAATTACTCCTGGCAGTGTTCCGGGGGACCATATGGGATGCTGAGAATCGAACCTGGGTTGGCCGCGTGCAAGGCAAACGCCCTAGGCACTGTGCTATCACTCCAGCCCCAGCACACTGATTTGTAACTTTGAAAAATACATTTGATTTAGACAAAAATAGTAAGGAAAGTTAAGGTCACATGTAGATAATTGAGTAGTTGATACGTAGTTTAGCAGGATGAACTACGTATCATGTATTATTGCATTTGGGTCTTTTACCTTATAGTGAAAGTTTTTGCTTAGTTCTTAATTTTTCCTTGCTAGTGAAGATTTAGTATACATGTGATGTCAAGTTTTGGATGGACTTATTTGGAAACCATTGGGTCATTGTAAATTAGATTAAATTTCTTCCAGACAACATAGAAAAGTGCAGTTTTAGTGCTTAGGGATAAGTTAAGTATGAGAAGGATTTTATTGGCAATGACATTTATGAAGAAAATGCAGATAGGTATATTTGGTAATAGTACCTCCTAAGGTAGCTTGCTTTTGTCATTTGTGAAGTCACTTTCATGATTACCTCAGCTCCAACCTGAAACCAGGATTGGGGTTTTTCTGCTCAACCATCTTTTGACTGATCATGTGACCACGGATAAATAGATTAGCTGTTCTGAGCTTCAGTTACCTTTTGCGAAGTGAGGATATTAATACTTCACAGAGGTATTTAGGCATGCTTCATATTGGACACGTGCTTTAAGGTTATGGATGAAAGGTGTTTGCAGGATGGCAGTGCAGGCTTAAAGGGTCCTGAGCAGGTGTTCACTTTTAATGAGCTTTGCTCCTTATTACATACAATGCCCTGTGGTGACCCCTATCTTGCCTTACTGATTACAATTAAGATTGTTGCAACATCTTTATTACTGACCCTCTGAGCTTAAAAAATAAGTATGCATTTTCCTTCTATGCAGTAAGTTAGATTTTAAGCAAGAGGGCTCTAACATCTGCAAGAGTGATGAAAATATCTTCAAAAAAAGTCTTTAGTTGGAATGTACCATAGCGATCCATGAGTTCTTCAAAGCACTTCCAAAGGATTGAAAAGAGTAGAGCAAATTTCTGCATGTGTTTGTATGTGTATGTGTGTTTTAAGGGAGAAAGTTTTGAGTAATATTTGCTTATGACACATACTGATGATAGCCAGTAACTGAAACACAGCCATTGCTGTGCTTTATAAACAGCTGGTTTTTATTAATGATGGAATATTTATGCTTGCAGTGCAATTCGTGGCTCATTTCCATGTGTGTGTCAAAGCTTAAATACCCCCCAAAGCAACATTAAGATAATATTATATATTAATGTGACCAAGCTAGAAAAGGTATATTGGGGGTGTTTTTCTCCCTTATTCTTATTGGTATTGCTTCAGGTCACAATAATTACCCCCTAACTTTAGGCATTGATGCTAATCTTTTCTATATATCTCAGAGCAAAGCTCCCATTTTGATCCTCTTGATAATGACAAATGATCTGTTCCCCCACACACATAATGCAGAGGAAACTGATGTATGTGTTTTTTAAAAGCATATTTTCCCTGCACATGCTTCTCATTATATGAGAGGCCTGGACTCAATCAGTAAAGGAGCAGAGAAACCACATAATTGAAAGGAGAATGACGGTGGTGGTGCATACTTGGAATATTTGTGGGAAGGGGATTGCTGACATCAGAAAATGTAGTGGCCTGAGTGTTAACAGTATTGAAGAGAAGTAAGATTTCTGTATTTTTGTATATTGAGAATTATGTTTAAGGGGATAAAAATATGGGCCACAGTTGGCATCCTGTCATGCAGTTGCCCTGGAAACTTTAATGAAGGTTGTTATAGAAGAGTTCAATTAAAACCTTCCCCTTTAGGAAATGATTAGTATATCACTTACTCGCTTTTTGGTTGTTTTCAAGAGGCATGAACTTACAAGAAATTAATGACATTTCCTCCCCACGTGACAACAAACTTAAAAATTACAGATGAGGAAATTATTTAGATTTCCTATTTTGAAGAACTCTTACTTTCTATTCAAAGGATTTAGATTTTTGTTTCACTTTACATACTGAAGTTACAGTTTAGCTTAGTAACCCATGTTGCATTCTGGATCATGTGCTGTAAACTAGAGATCATTAATTTGAATTTCCTTTATGAATTAGAGAAATATGATGTATAACAAACTTTCATTGAAGTTACATTTGTTTTTTCCTTACACGGTGTGTGCATTGGGGAAAGAAAATTGTTTTTTTTTTTTTAAAAGCAAATGATTTTTGGTACTAAGAAAATTTTGATGACCTCCTTTTGCCCCAAAAACATTCTGCCTGCCTTAGCTTTTCATCTCAGTTCAGCTTCCATTAGGGCAGTGTGATAACTATTCCGACCTAGTGATTTTTGTAACTAGGCTAAGCGGTTATCCCTTGGCAGCCTCCAAGAGAGTGGTTATGATGGGAATCGGATGCAGGATTCCAAGCATGTTCTTTCTACCATACTGTCTTTTTTTAGGGCAATGAATACTTGCTGCTGAGGTTTCAGGGCTATTTGCAATAGAGCAAGTGCTACGTAGGTACTATGTAATATGGTTCTCTGCCGTCCTCTTTTCCCCCATAACTAGCAGGGGACAGCCATTCTGTACTGATATTCTTTTATGCTGCGCCTTCATCAGATGAAATTAAATCTATAAATTAATTTCTGAGAGT
Source organism: Sorex fumeus (assembly GCF_029834395.1). NCBI lineage: Eukaryota > Metazoa > Chordata > Mammalia > Eulipotyphla > Soricidae > Sorex > Sorex fumeus. The sequence continues at coordinate 11,213,949 of NW_026606115.1, forward strand.
GGGAAAGTTGCCCGGGTTATAGGATTCATGGTTTAACTGATTTTACCCTAGCCCTTCCTGAGAAGATAGTGTTTAGGTTTAGTTTTGCAAAGGCAATTCAGCTAAGACAGGTTCCTGGGCCTTTCAAGTCAGTAGCAGGAGGAGGGGCAGCCTTAGGGAGTGACTCAGACTCTTTGGTATGAAGATATGAAAAGCTGGCTCTTGTCCATGCACCTGCTGGATGCCACACTGCAATCCGCACCTGAGCCCCACTCAAACACAAACCCAGTCTGAAGGATATTGGTTTTTTTTTCCGGGGGGAAAGCAAAGCAGGGAGCTCTCAAGGATGTTAGTCATTCCCAGGGAGAGTTAGCATGGGAAAATTTCTTAAATATTTTCTTCTAGGTGACTCAGGCTATTTTCTTCTAGGTGCAGCGTGCTTGTTTGTTCAACAGCCTGTTGGAGTATTGAGGAAATTTGCTTTCCTAACGAATTTCCCTTGTAAAAACTGGAGAATCAACAACAACAACAACAACAACAACAACAACAACAACTGGAGAGTTCATTCTGTAGAGGTTTGTGTCTTAAACTCGGACAGGAAATTATAAGACCTGGTTTCTGATTCTGACTCTACCAGAGAGCAACAGGGAAATTTTGGCCAGTTTACTTGTCCTTAGCTACCTATTCTGGACTTGAGTGTCTCTAGTTGTTAAATGGAATTAATCACATCTACCTTTATTTTCTTTCAGATCCCAATTAACAAAAGTGAAAGACCTTTTGTCTTAGAAGAAAAGCTGAGAAGCTAAAGGTAATAGTCCTTCCTGCTTTCTCACTGTGCGCATAATAAATAAATATTTATTTATTGTACCAGTTAAAAGCATATTGTATCAATAAAAGCATATTTATTGTATCAGTTAAGTGCTGGGAAAGATACATGAAAAGCCATATACCCAGCCATGTCCTGGAAGATCACATTCTAGCAACTTCTATCACTGACTCAACTCTACAGTGATTTTTTTTCTTGGATACTTAGAATTGACAAGAATTAACTTCTGGTTTTCCCTGTATTGCAATGGAACTTCTGTCATAGGAGCAGTATATTCTAAGATTAGATTGAAGCTGTATGGGAGGAAAGCCATGGGGTAAAGGAATTTCCCTCTAATTCTTATATTTTCCAAGTATTTAACCCTAACTTTTTTTCAGGGACCTGTTCTAAGTTCTTGGTTCTGTTCAATTCCTAATCTCTCTAATCCACTCCAGTTTTTGACCTACTTTAGCTGTCATCCGTATGCTAATGACTCCTAAATGTTCATATCAATCTTTTCTCAGACTCCTCCCCTTCTCATTGCCCCAGCATCAAGTTGATTATCAAATTCTATGATTCTTTACTTATAGGACTTTTCCTCTGAAAGCTTTTGTTCAGGTGATCCCAAGTTTTTATAGAATCTGAGTTGTCTGAGCTCTCTGATCTTACTGCTGGTTTCCCATCGGATTGTGTCTCTTCTGTTTGAGTGGGAGCTTCCATAAGACCGAAATTTTGGGGCGCTGGAGATAGTATAGAATTTAGTGTACATGCTGAATATGTTCCTGACCAGGTTTGATTCTCAATACCAAATAGGTCCTCATGGTGTATCACTGGGTGAAACTCTGGAGGTCCCTGGCACTGACTGCCATGGTGGTCATGTTTGGTGTTGAGTATTGAACCTGGGCTGACCACATACAAAGCAAGTTTCTTACCCACTGTGCTAGCTCTTTAGCCCTCATTTCTCTTATTTTTCATTTTACTTATTTATGAGGAGTTCTGGACCACATCTAGTGGTTCTTAGGAGCTATTCCTGGCTCTGTGCTCAGGAGTCTCCCCTGGCAGTGCTCAGGATGTGGAAAGGCAAGGATCTAACCAAAGTTTTGGCAGGTGGCTGCATATAAGGCAAGTGTCTTATGTTCTATCCCTTTGGCCATTATTTTTCTCTTTTTGGTGGTAGTTTTGGGGGCTAAATATGTTGATGGAAATCAAGCTAACATCTGCTGCATGCAAAACAAGTGCCTTAGCCTTTGTACTATGTCTTGGGCTTGCTTTATTTCTCTTTTTAGTCTTTCCAGGGGCCTATATAGTTCTGATTATAGTAATTGCTCAATAAATGTGTACAGAAATTATGATGTGCTGAGTTCTGCAGTTGAGATGTTGACAAAGTTCAATAGGAACATTCAAAAGTTCTTATGGATTTTCTTTATTGAACAGTGTTTTGCTCCCTTGTGGAATGATGAAGGAGTCCGGGAAATCATTTTAAGGAGAAGTACAATGAAAAAACTGACTTCTGAGACTTTTTCCCTAGAAGCCCAATAAAGAAATGTTGTATCTACTTTTTCAAAGCAAGGGGCTTCTTTGTTGTATTACAGCCCTCTGCCGTAGGATCATATGACTTTTATGGGACTGCAGTTTAACTTCTGTCTGAAATATGAATTGTTTAAGACTGGTGCCCTTTAATCACATAATATTATAAAAGAACTGACCTAAAATAAACAACCTTAACTGTGACTGAAAATAGAGGAATACAAGTTTGTTAGTTATGAACACTTACTATTATGCAGCAAAATGCCTTTTAAAATACACCGAAGAGGGACTGGAATGATAATACAGCAGGTAGGGAGTTTGCCTTGCACGCGGTCGACCTGGGTTCAATTCCCAGCATCCCATACGATCCCCCGAGCACCACCAGGAGTAATTCCTGAGTGCAGAGTCAGGAGTAAACCATGAGCATTGCCACCACCACAAAAAAAGCTAAAATACATTGAAGAGGCCTCAAGAAATAGTGCAGCAGTTAAGGTGGTTTCCTTGCAGGCACTAATCCTAGTTCGATCCTGTGCATCACATACAATCCACTGAGCACAGATAGGAGTGAGCCTTGAGACCACCAGTGTAGCCCAGTGCCTATCCCCCATATATTCGAGAGTGGCCTTAAAAACTCTCACATTAAATGACTAGATTATAGCTAGTTTTATCACTAGAACTGAATGTCTTCAAGCTGACTTCAGATCTTTCCAAGGGCAAAAATGAAACTTGATATAAGCCATTACAGGCCATGAACCTGTTCTCACCCACCTGATGCTTTTACTAATTAGCTTCTTGGCCCAGTGGCAATTTGGGGCAAGTGCATGCAAGCTAGATTCACAGGGGAGCCCACATTCCACTCTGCCATTTCGCAAGCAGCTGGGATACTACATTGCTTCTCTTGGCTTCTCCTAAGAATCCTGCTCTCCCATGGTGGAAAAATGGTAGCAGAGAAACTTTTCATTAAATGAAGGAATTAATTTCATGGGGTTTCGGAGTTTTATTTTTCAGAGGTTGTCTAAAAACATTTCATGCTTCTTTGGATCATTAATTTCACTTCTGGGATTCTGTCATTAAGAAACAATTCAAAATATTGGCAAAGGTTAAATCATAAAGATGTTTTTGTAACATAGAGAGGAGCATAAAGTCAGAAGAAATTTAAATATGTTAAGAATTAGCAAATGGGTAAGTAAATCTTGATACACTTATTTGCTGGATTATTAATGGCACTACAGTGTTTTTTTACAAACTGTGTGACACGGAAAAATTATTTAAGAAAAAGTGAAAATTGGGATCTTATATTTACATACTTCATTGTAATAACGTGAATGTACAAAAACTCAAAGAAATACACAGCTATGCTAAAAGTCTTTGATTTGTCATGCTAGGACTAGGTACGATTTTTTAATATATTTTGAATGTTGTGCTTAAATTTTATAATAAAATTAAAGATAGAAGAGAGTAGTGTGTCATTGGAGATAGTAGGTTGGCAAAGTAGGCAGTTTCTAGGTATAGTTCTAAACTTCTTGGTTCAGATTCAGTCTGATTTCCCGACTTTTCTTGTTGTGAGACAAAAATAATGTGATGGTGGCAGGTGATCAATTCCTTCTTAAAATGTGTTTGGAGGGATGGGAGCAAGAATTGGTGTGGAAGATTTCACTGCTCATTTCACATCAGGATTAATTACCTTTGTTGTCTGTTAGCATGTGTAAGTTCATTGCTTTAGAGTCAGAAACTGGGGCTGAAAATCACCACACCTTTGCATTACCATCTCAAAACATAACACTGTTTCTAAGATTTGGCATGATTTTTTTTGTGGGATTGGGGGTTGGGGGAACTACATCCTGTGATGCTTAGAGGTTATTCCTATCTATGCATTCTCCTGATGGTAAGCCAGGGACCATAGGGAATGCCAGGGATCAAACCTGAACCAGCAAGTAACCTACCTACTTTACTATCTCTCCAGCCCCTGGTCCTAAGTAACATTTGGAAACACCAAGAACTTAACTATGGGGGCTGGAGCAATAGTACAGTGGGTAGGGTGTTTGCCTTGCACGCGGCTGACGCAGGCTCAATTCCCAGCATCCCATATGGTCCCTTGAGCACAGCTAGAAGTAATTTCTTAGTGCAGAGCCAGGAGTAACCTCGTGCCCCACTGGGTGTGACCCCCCCCCAAAATTTAAAAAATGGTCTTAACTATGGTTCTTAAAATTATTTCTTAACCTAATTTGGAGTTGATACAGGAGGTAAGAAGTGGGGCCAACTTAAATTATTTCTTTAAGCTAGTGTTTGGGGCTGGAGTGATAGGACAGTGGGTAGGGCATTTGCCTTGCACGCAGCATCCCATATGGTCCTCTGAGCCCCACCAGGAGTAATTCCTGAGTGCATGAGCCAGGAGTAACCCCTGTGCATCGACGGGTGTGACCCCCCAAAAACCAAAAAAAAATAACAACAATAATAATAAGCTAGTGCTCAACTTGAAACCAACTGCCAATATTGTATGATATTGACAGACTTAGAACTGGGTTATGGAAACATTGATCAGTGGGAGCTCATTATTACTCTCCAATCTACCTACATATATTGTTGTATGGACAAATTTTCAGTTGTTTCTGCCATACTTCTAGCTTAAACATATCCCTTTGTTCTCCTTAACATTTTCCTTATGCCATTCACATTTTATTTCAGCAGATTTGGCAAATTGTTGCTGCCATTAATCTAAGTTTATTGTCTCTTAAAACCTGTCAACTTAAGTCTAATAACATTTTAAACATCTATATACATGCCAGGCTGGAACGATAGCACAACGGGTAGGGCATTTGCCTTGCACGTGGCCGACCCATCCCACCCGACCGACCCAAGTTCAATTCGTCCTCTCGGAGAGCCCGGCAAGCTATCGAGAGGATCTTGCCCGCATGGCAAAGCCTGGCAAGCTACCCGTGACATATTTGCTATGCCAAACACGGTAACAACAAGTTTCAACAATGTTACTGTGCCCGCTCAAGCAAATCAATGAACAACAGGACGCCAGTGCTACAGTGCTATATACATGCCAACAGTGCTGGGCAAAGTACTGCAGTGGAAGGGATATTGCCTTAGGAATAATAAAATCTCCATTCTGTTTCCTAATTTTAGCAAGCTCTTTTAAGTTCTTGCATATTTGGCTAGAGAAAGATGGAGGGGTGGGGGTGAGAACACCAGACCATTTCTCATGGGTCTTTCTAGATTTGACCTTTGCTTAGTAGATAAGGATTCCTGTCTTCAGAAGACAGTTACAAAGTTCTTTCTCTTCCTCCTTCTCATTCTCTTCCTTCTCCTTCTTCTTCTCCCTCTCTCTGTCTCCTCCTCCACCTTTTCTTCTTCCTCCTCCTTTTCCTCTCTTCTCTCTTTTTTTGTTTTTTTGGGTCACACCTGGTGGTGCTCAGGGGTTAGTTACTGCAGTCTTTGCACTCAGGGATCACTCATGGGAATATGGGACCATATGGGGTGCCAGGAATTGAGCCCATGTTGGCTGCATGGAAGGCAAGAGCCCTACCAGCTGTGCTGTCTCTCCTCCCGACTCTTTTTTGTAGTACTGGAGATCTAACCCAGGTCTAATGCATGCAAAGCATGTTCCTTACTGTTGAACCACATCCCTAGCGTGCAAATAGAGTTTTGCATACTAACTTAACTTCAAAAATCTACTGTAGCCTTCTAGAAAAAGATCATTTTGAAATAATTTAAAAATAACGATAGTAGTAAAATCACTAGCAACATCATTATTACTAATTTTATCAAGAGACACGTATGAGGTAATCCACAGATGCCAGATTTGAATTTGAGATGTGTCTTAGACTCTTAAGTCTGATGTTTATTTTGTCTATCCATCACGTATTAAAGGTTTAGGTATTGGGGACCAGTTCAATAGTATGGTAAGCAGGACGCTTGCTTTGACTACAGCTGGCCTGGGTTTGATCCCCAGCACCCAACATGATGCCTGGTGTACCACCAGGAGTGATCCCTGAGCATAGAGCTAGGAGTAAGTACTGAGCACAGACAGGTATTGTCCAAAAATTAAAAATTTAGGAACAGGGCTGCGTAGTTCTCTTAAAGGGCTAGAGTGCATACTTTGCACATCAGAATTCCTTGGTTTGATCCCCAGAATAACATGATCAACACTGGTTGTGACATCTCCTAAAAAATTCTTAGGGATAGCCTACAAATGTACCATTATTTCTTACCTTCCTGTGCAAGTGAATTAGTATACTAGTAGGTTTGAAAGACTCTTGGAAAAAGCAGTTTCTGGGAGAGTGCTTCAGCTGACTGAACATGAGGGAATTCAGTTGGCATTTGCCCCCTCTCATGTGTGAGAAGTTGTGTTTGTACATGCTTGTATGCACAAATAGATACACAACGATACAGGGAAAACTCTTATCTGTTTTCTTTTTATTTAGTGTGGAGTTCACTGGCATGAAACACGTTGCTAGGATTTAGTAGTGAAATAGGTTTCTTTGATTCTTCATCCTCTTTGTTGGAGTGATGAGCAGTAGCTGAATGGGAGTAGGAAATTACAGAAACTAGACTTTATAGTAGACATATTTTGCAGTTGTTTTGAAGGTGGGTATTCAGTCAATTCCAGCCACCTTTTACTGTTGATTTCCTGGACTTGCGCTGGGAATCATCTGGGGTCTTATTAAGGTGTTTTGGTTTAGCCTCCCAGCCTTCTAGGTAAACTGAAAGAGACAGACAACTGCAAGTGGGGTAACAATTTTGCTCTGTTGTTAGAGAAAGGTTGGAAAATACACACATACAAACATACATACATATACATATATATATATACATATACAGTTTAATTTTTATTTTTTAGTGCTCAGAGGACCATGTGGTGTTGGAGATCAAATTTGGGCCTCCTCATGCAAAGCTGTGTTCCAACGCTTTGAACTATCTCTTCAGCCTGGAAATAAATATGTGAATTCAAATTCCTTTATAAAAAGAGGACCATGGATATCCTTTTCCCCCTATCCACTATCCTCAGGGACAGTCGGTCTGTTTAAAAGAAACAAAGTGTTTCGCTTTTTTTTTTTCTAAATTGAAGATGATGTCAGGCCCCTGGCAGAGGTGTGATTAAAGCTGTGGGCAGATTAAAGGTTGCGGAGTTCATACTATTTTAGTGCTTGTGCATGAGACAAGGAATTTTCCTCTCCTTCCACTAATAAGTGTGGAGTAGTGTTTTCCTTTTTACTTGACTCGTGTAGCAGAGCCTATGTTCTTAAGAAAAAGAAGGAATAAACTGGAGAAGAATCGAGCCGAATTTTCTTCTTAGGTTGATTTCTTTCCTCCTTCCCTTTAAACAGAAACAAAAAAAGACCTTGGTGGACAGGGACAATCTGTGACTAGTGGGCACATAGGGATTTGGATTTTGAAAATGGTATGGAGAAGAGGACAGAGTGAAGAAAGGAGAGTAAGACTTTGCACAAGTAAAAATTTCTTGGTGAGAAGTCTGGATGTCAGGACGAAGCCAATGAAAATCAGCATGAAGAGTCTAAGTAGTATTGGAAGAGTTGTGTAGTGGTTACTTGACAGGGGCTCAGATTTAAAAGTCTTGGGCTCTTTTCTGCATGTTTCGGTGAAAAAACAGAACAGACAGCTGTTTTGTTCCCAATTTGGACCATAGAAGCAAGGTAAATTTTTTTTTACCAGAGCTCTGTTAACAATGTACCTTTAAGCCCCAATTAGTAGTTGTTTCTCTGCTTTAAAATTAAGGAAGACACCCCAAAATAATTGCCTTGAAGGCTGGAGATGATTTTGCTTTTGACTGTGATTGTACATTGGTCAAAATAATGTGGAAAGGCAAATTTCCGTGTATGTTCACTTTATATCTGTTCACTTTATTTTTGGCAACTGTGCAAGGAAATAATGTTAAATTAATCACTGCGGTTTTGTGGATTTTTTAAAAAACTTGGCTGCTTTGGACCTGCTCCCGAAATACAGAGACTCTTGTGTGCTGCTTTTGCATTGTCTTCCTCCTCAAATGGTGTCTCTGGTATGGATGAAAGCCTTTCCTTTATGTGCTAGTAGTGACTCATGGCTAAACCAGGAGAGAAAATAAGGAATGTGGATCATGTGTATCTCATCTAAACACAACTGCCCCAGCTTTGTAACCATTTCGGTTGAAACTGCAGGGCTTTTCAAAAGAGAGTCAAACAGTAGTTGGAATGAGAACGAATTCAAATCCCTGTCTAGTGCGCATTTATATCCATTCTCTACAATATGAATGTGGTGGTTTGCATTTGCTGAAATACTGAGTCAGTAAAATGCTGAGATAGCAAGTGGAGGCATTTTATCATCAGAGAAGAGTTGCCGCTTTCTACTGAGAGCAGTCACCATTGCTACTTAAATAAGAATGGATGGTTGACAATCAGATTGTAAGCTATAGGACAGGAACTATGTGCTGTGCTTTTTCTCCATAGGAGGCAGGGAGTACACTGCGGATTGAACCCAGAGCCTGCAAAGCATGTGCTCTACCATTGAGCTATATTTCTGGACCCCATTGTGTGGATTTTTATCCCTAATTGAACCTAGCATGAAGCTGGAAAATTCCTGGAATAACCAGTAGGCAACAAGTACTTAATGACTTGGTTGAAAAAACATTTTGGTTTCCTTCTGTCCTTCAGATGCTGAGGCAGTTCACTGGGAGTTTCACTGAGCCTTCTTGTTTTTGCATGTAATCCACAAACCTACTTTCTGATGTGTGCTTTTCATTCTAGGATGTGAGGCAGTGGGTTTCTTACTCACACGTCCTGCTGCTATTATGTTTCAAGGTTGTACCTGAATTATGACCGTAGCTATGGCATTCTCTATGCCCTCCCATTCAGATTCAGAATTGTTGGGAGTAACATTTGAGAGTTGGTGTGGCCAGAACTGAGTGGTTTTTGCCAGTCTTGGACTGGAGCATTTCCATGCTGGAGACCCGCATGATCACCTGGACATAGCTTATGGGTAGTGAGATTTCTTTGTGCCCTAGTGGAGATGGACCTTACAACTCATATAAAGACCAGCACATGGGAGGATGACGTCATTTCCGTGAAAGGACTGGTGTGGTTAACTTTTGGCCGTTGGTGGCAAAATAGAAACGACCTTTTTATTTCTCCCTCCCTCCCCCTCCTGAACATTTCAGAGTGACCAGTGGTTGGAATCTGGCGGCGCTTACCCTGAACCTGAGTGTTAGGGGAGAGGGAATCTGCCGTTGCGGTTTCTGGAGCTGCTCATAAGCAAGAATTCCCTATCCTGATTGAGGCTTTAAGCCTAAAAGAAAGCAGAAATAGGTATGAACCATCCTGTGTGTGTGCGCTTGTGTGTATGTATGTGTGTTTGCACGCACCTGTAGGGTGGGATGGGAATGGGATGGGAGGGGATGGTGTGCACTACAGGGTCTGGGGTAGCACAATGTCTAGATTTCCCTGCTATGTGGAAAGGGTTTATAGTTATTTTGTCTTAATCATATATGTCCTTGTTTCAGGTTTTTGAGAGAGGAAAATTAGTCATCTTTCCAGTTTCAGGCATCAAAGAGATTTTATATGTTGTTCTTGATAGCTTATTAAAAAAATTCCGATATGATAGTTCAAGTCTGAGAGTCCTAGAAGGTCACTTGTAAGGAGGCTGGTTGTTTGTAACCTTTTGATGTATATTTGACCAAAGCATATGATGAATAGAATTTTAAAAGGGACCTTGGAAGGTTAATTGTGGCATCAAACTGCCTTTTTTTCCCTAATTGCAAATTAGGTAGCATGTAAGGATTTCAAAGGAGAGAAGATGACCTTTTTTTCATTTGCTGTACATCTTTTGGGCAATTTTCTGAAAGACAAAAGGGAATGGGATTGTATTTTTTGGGTGCTTTGAAGATACTGAAAATATAAATAAATCAGGTCTTGGGAGCCAGGATGTCAAGGTTCTCATCTGGGAACATGAGGCTATTAGGTCAAGAATGTTGACCTTTTTTGTAATTCACTATGTGGTAACATCCCATTCTCTAACAGTTCTTAAGATCCTTAGAGTAAAAGTTTCATCACTGTATGTTAGTCATGAACTGTAGTACTTAACAAGACAGACAGATTTTTATGTGCTTCTAATAAATTTGTGCGCAGTCTATATTGAGCATTGAGAGAAAGGGATAACAGCTACTAGATGGGAAAAAGAAGTCAGTTGTTTAGGTTACCTTGTGAACCGATAATATGATTAGAATTTGAACCTTGGAAATGACTTACTACTGGTTAACTTTTACTCAATCAGTTATTACTTCTTTAAGAAGAATTGGTGATGATTGTGGTTATGGTGGAGAGGGTATGGTATTCATTCATGCCCTTGCTTAGAAGGGGTGCTTTTATTTTGCATTTTAAAGTTTTTGAGTCAAAGAGATGGCTCAGAGGGCTGGAGTGTATGCTTCCCACGGAGGGAGCTCTGGTTTTGATCCCCAGCATCGTTTTGGTCTCCCAAGCATTGCTAGATGTGCTCCACCCCTGCCTCTAAAAAAAAAACCCTAAACATTATTGGAGGTGGCATACTTTTAACTTACAGAAGGATATCCTCTTTATGCTTCTCTTCCCCAGCAACAACAACCTCAGTGACTGTTCCTGGATAACCAGCAGAGAAATTTTGTCCATACAGTTATCTCAAACCCTTTTCTTACTACGCCAAGGAGCAATTCAAATGTGCAATGCAAAGATATTTTTAAGGAAGATATGTGGCTCAGTTTTATGAGGTCAGAAAAAATGAGTTGCATCAAGAAGGGGATCATTTCTATCTAGTGCAAGTCAAGCTTTCAATACCTTTTTTGGTTTTATTTGGCATTTGTAGCTCACTTTACATGCTGAACTTTATAATTCTATCTCAGAAATAACTCCTGTCCACTGCCCTGTCCCCCTCACCACAGACAGCCATATGTATTGTATTTTTCACTTAAACAGAAAACAGAAATGTGCTTTGTGAGGAAGAACCAAGGAAAAATGTCCTGGGTTTCCCCTCCTCTTAGGAGTTAAGTCAAGATTGAATATTAAACCCAAGGTAAAAGTGAAAGAGGAAACAGAGCTCTTATATCTCCAAGTTCCTCATCCAGGGGCCAGGAATCTCCAACAATTAATCTGTTAATTCTTGATTCAATTCTTTACTTTGTCTCTGGAATTCTCCCCCCCCCCCCTCCCCCAGATACCTATTCTTTTCCTGTAGAGGACTGATTTATCCATCATTTGGGTGTTAAGCTTCCTGTTTCCCCTTCCCAGGTCAAGGGCAGCCCAAGTGCCCAATTTCTCTCTCTCTTCACAAGGCACCACCAGCAATAGAGATGAGAAATTCTGAAGAACAGCCAAGTGGAGGAGCCACAGTACTGCAGCGTCTTCTACAAGAGCAGCTCCGCTATGGCAATCCTAATGAAAATCGGAACCTGCTTGCCATACATCAGCAAGCCACAGGGAATGGCCCACCTTTCCCCAGTGGCAGTGGCAACCCAGGCCCTCAGAATGATGTGCTGAGTCCCCAAGATCACCACCAACAACTTGTGGCTCATGCTGCTCGACAAGAACCCCAGGGGCAGGAAATCCAGTCAGAAAACATCATCATGGAGAAGCAGCTTTCTCCTCGGATGCAGAATAATGAGGAACTCCCGACCTATGAAGAAGCCAAGGTTCAGTCCCAGTACTTTCGGGGCCAGCAGCATGCCAGTGTAGGAGCTGCCTTCTATGTCACTGGAGTCACTAACCAGAAGATGAGGACTGAGGGACGCCCTTCAGTTCAGCGACTCAATCCTGGGAAGATGCACCAGGATGAAGGACTCAGAGACCTTAAGCAAGGGCATGTTCGCTCTTTGAGTGAGCGACTGATGCAGATGTCACTGGCCACCAGTGGAGTTAAGGCCCATCCACCTGTTACCAGCACTCCCCTCTCCCCACCACAACCCAATGACCTCTACAAGAATCCCACAAGTTCCAGTGACTTCTACAAGACCCAAGGACCACCTCCCAGTCAGCATACCATGAAAGGCATGGAGCTTCGAGGCCCCCCACCAGAGTATCCCTTCAAAAGCATGCCATCCCAGTCTCTAGTGTACAAGCCCCAAGAGCCAGGGCTCTTCTATAGTGAGCATCGTCTGAACCAGCCAGGCAGACCAGAGGGTCAACTGATGAGATATCAGCATCCCCCTGAATATGGAGCAGCCAGGTAAGAGAGTTCCCTTTCTGTTACCTCATCCCCAATCAGCTTCTGCTGGCTGTTGGGAATCTTAGGGGAAGAAATGGGCAGGTATTTTGAATTGCAGACATTACAATAGATGGCTGGCTTGGCAAATTTTCTGTCAGCACCATATTAAATATTCCCTTAATATTGTAGGTGGGGCATGGTCTCAATACCTAGTGGATAAACAGGAATACAACTATTTAAGAATAGTCTTTGTTGTCCTGTGTCTTAATATATTCTGAAGAAGATTTAGTGTGTTCCTCTTAGGAACTAAGCCTTTCCTTGAGCAGTAGAAGCAAATTTATTGGACTTTAGTCTGGAATATTCTTTTCTTCCTCCCCTGCAAAATTCTAGCCACTGATTTTTGCCAACATACTTTCCTGTAGAATAACTGTGGTTCTTTTGTTTGTTTACTTGGGTATAAGCTGATGCTGCTAGGGCCTTACTTCTGGCTCTGTGCTCAGGGGTCATTCTTGGCAGTGCTCGGGACCTTATGTGGTGCCCGGGATTGAATTCGGTTTGGTCACATGCAAGGCCAGTGCCCTACTCACTTTATTATGTTTCTGACCAATAACTGTGATTCTTTTGAACACTTAACATTCAGATACTACTGTAGGGGAGATATAAAATGCACACCTACTTGCACTTCGTCATAGTTGTATATAGAATGTACTTGGTTATAGTTCATGGAATTTAGATTGCTTCATGTTTCTTCTGTAGAGTTTGTTAGATGTTTGACATGTTTTAAACATTTAAGTTCATATCATATTATATAATAGAAATTTTTATCAGATGCTAAAATGCAGAAAAAATACACAGAGAAAGAAATATTCCTATAACTTCCGTACCATTCATTTATCATTACTTTAGGTGGATTGTTTTATATATCCAGTTTTCTTCCCTAAATATACTACTTGAAATACTTGGAGCCTGTCATCCCATGACTATACTAACCAAATTGATTCTGATGGCTGTTCCTCTGGTTACTGCTGTGGCAATGTCTGTGATCAGAAATTTATTTCAGTACTTGTGGTAAAGGAAAGTTTTGAACCAAGCACAAATAATGCTGCGTGTGGCATTTTCTTATTATCTTGGGTATTTATGAGTGACCATGAGGTTTGAAGTTCCTGGACTTAGATATCCATAGATAGCCCTAGGGGGGAGGGTATTATCTCTTTGATGTCTCACTTTCTGTAGTCTCTTCTCAGTCATTTGAGAAAAGTCTGTTAGCTTGAAATTGACTGAGTGACATTGAAAAAAAGGCAGTGAGTGGGTGGATTTGTAGGGTGAAGCTAAGAGAAAGCACCTGGACTTTCCTAATATTTCCTCCCCTTCCCCCCACAGGCCCTGTTTTGTAGCTAGAGGCAATTCGGTTTGTGTTACACCCCTAACTTCATTGGTGCAGCTTTTTTCCCCTTAACCCAGGCAGTTTTCTAGACATTTTCAACCCCCCTCTGTGCAACTTTCAAAGGGCATAAGCCTAAAATTTGTTAAGTGGCTTGGTTCACAAAATGGGATAAGAGACAGGGCTCTTCTAGATTAAATGAGAGCTAGAACCCAGTTCCCATCTGCCCATGAAACAGAAGACCAGGGAAGGTTTGGAGTGTTGGATTGCTTAGTTTACTGGGAAGGTATCCCAGGCAGCAAAATATCCTAGAAATGGTGAAATTTGATTTTGCTCTTCTTATTAGTATGGATTTATTGTGTGATTTGTGATTAGTATGGAAGAGTCTGTGGCAGCTCCTTCCCTTTGGTGGATGGGCTAATAATGTCTGTTGCCTGGTGGGTGAGGAGTGTGTTGGCTAGGATGTAGAACAGAATCCAAGCGCTACTTAGCACATGGACTGCCTTCCCAGGAAAGCTATTTTCAGAACTCATTCACTAGCATTGTTTGTGATTTGAAACAACTCCCACAGTGTTTGAAGCTACATCGAAAAGCCCTTTGATCTGCCTAAATAAATAAGGATCCTAAGGAGCCGATTTTTTTTCCTTCTCAACCTGATTAAGTAACCAGAGACATTTAACTGCATGTATTTTGCAGGAAGATTCTGGCATTTTCTCCTTTGTCCTACATTATCTTTGGATCTTTTCTATCACCAAGAGCAGGAGAGCCCATTTTGATTACCTTCCCTTGAGCAGGGTTTTTTGTTTGTTTTGGGGCCCCACCCTGCTCAATGCTGGCAGAGGAGGTGGGGCTGCTACTCCATTTCAGGACCTGCAGTGTGTTGGACTTAAACCTTGCTGTACCAGCATGCAAAGCAGGCACTGAAGTCTTTGCAGCCATCTTCCCACACCCTTAAGCATTATTTTAATACACATGTTTGCTCCCTTTTTTTGTGGGTGTGTGGAAGAGGAAGGGAGTGCTTGATATGTTCTTCAAAAATTCAAACCTAAAATGGTGCTAATCAGAAGATGCTTGCTCTATGGTGAAGTTGGATCTGCATCAGACAAATTCTGGCAGTAATATTTTTCCAGGGCCCTGGGTGAGGGAGTGGCACTCAGTGACAAATTACTGGCATTGGGAGGTAGTTGAACTGCTTTCCGGAAGTGCACTGCTTTTAGGCAATGACACATTTTTCCTCCTTTGTTTCCTTTAACCAACCAGCTAGACAGTTTGTGAGTACCTTTCCAAGTAACTGCTGCTATGCCAAACAGAAGACTAAATTCTTAGCTTTAATCCACAAATTATAGATCAGGATACAAGGCAAGTTCTTTGAACAAATTGTTCAAAAAATCTTGTTTGCCTTCAGAGGTGCAGTGAAATGCTAGAGGTTTGCTGTTAAAATGAACAAAATGTTATAAACAATCTTTTTATTACTTCATCTTCCCTATGCCCTCCTCTCTGCTTAAAAATAAATATACTGAGTGCCCAGAACTCCAGATGGGAAACTAGGCCCAGCCATCTGAAGAATTTTAATTTTTCTGATTCTTTGTTTCTCCAAATTCTAAGCCTTTTCTGCATCCTGGTTTCTACATTTATCAGCTGCTTAAAAAAATGGTAAATCTTTTTTCTGTTTAGAAAGCAGCCACCTCCTTTCAGTTGTTGAAATCATGCCCAGATCTGAGGTTTCTTGAAACCCTTGTTTAGTGGAAGCAAAGGGTGACCTAACTCTAGTTGAGAGCAGGGCTAGTTGTGCAAGAGAAGCAATCAAGACTTTGCAGCCCTCTCCAGGATTCCCAGATTCACTGCCTCGGAACCTGGAAAAGACATAATTTCAGTGGGAGAATAAATCAGGCTCCAAGCCGTTGTTGGCACCTGCTCTGGTAAGAGAGTGTGTGTGTGTGTACACGGTGGTGGGTGCGTGAGCTGCCTGTGTGGGCCAGGAGTGTGGAGAGTGGGTGGGAAGCTATGGGAGTGTGCCTAATCATCGAGGTGGTGGAGTTAAAGGTGCTGTGTCAGCCTATGGGACGGGACTGGCTTTCGCTTTCCCTTTGTGTCCTTTTGCACTGTGCCTGTGCTGGATTCTCCCCGGGTATGGGGGGTGCGTGGGGAACGCTGATTTAGGTCACTGGCCTCTTTTCTTCATGTCTGCCATGTCCCCGTTTCTGCAGAGCGTAAGGGGGACGGGGGACGTGGGTTGCTGAGGAAGAAGAAGGGATGGAGGGAGAAAAGGGCAGGGAGGCAGGCCAGGGCTTCCATGGGACCATGTGATTCTATTGTCTGCTGGAGGCTTGTTGTTCAGGTTAATGTGTCAGTGCGCAGTGAAAGACCAGGGATCGTGTTGCTCACTCAGCTTCCACCTTCTTATTACTATTACTGCACGTGGTGACTTTTGCTTCTCTAACGTGACCTTCCCTCCCCCATCCCCACCTGGCTCCTGCCCCCTCTTTGAAGGAGGGGGGCCGGACACACCATGGCCCTGTTAATATTGCCCTGCTCTGGTGTGGTGCGTGGATGCTGCAGTCCAAATGGAGTTTTTTGGCTGCAGGACTTTCTTTCCTTTTGCAACTGCCCAAGACTTGCGTTGTGTTTGCAGAGCTGCCAGAAATGAAACTGCTTGTTTTCCATAATATCTCAGTGCACAGAAATCTGCTTCCTTTTCCAGCCTGTGTGACTGGAGAGGCAGCTGCCTTATCTCCAGTTACTCCTAGGCAGAGTCCAGATTCATAGTCGAAGTCACTGCTGTTTAGGTTTGATCCAAGTAGAATCTCCTTCTGCTGAGATCTTTGGAGGCTGTGTCCTTTCCCATGTTTTTGAAGGAGCCTTTCAGCCTCCGGGTGGGGAGGAGGCTAGTGACAGAGTTTGTTAGAAAGAGGGATATGGGTTGCTGATGGGGTTTGAGATAGCTGCCCTGAGGAAGCCCAAGTCAGACAGACATTCTGTCTCTAGGCTTCTAAGTCAGTATGGTCATTTTCCCTTAAATTTGGAGAGCTGAATTGGAGAACGCGAAGTTTGTGTGAGGGGTGTGTGGGGGGGGGGGCGGGGGTGCAAGGGTCTGCACATGGTGGTACTTAGGAGGAGTTCAGGAGGTGCCATGAAATGCCAAGAATCGAACCTATGCCTTCTGCATGCAAACAATGTGCTTAGTTGTCTGAAATATTTCTCTGGCCGAAATAATAAATTTTTAAAATTTTTTTAAGTCCTGCCTGTTTCTCTACCCTGGGTGGGAATTTTGCTAAAAAGTCTTAACCCAAATAAGTTTTCACACACATAACTCCCAGGCTTTTTATTGGATGAGTGCTCTGAGCTTTTGGAAACAAAGGATATGTGTGGTAGCAACTTTCTGGTTGTAATCATGAGAACCATGTAAATTCTTTTGTCTACAGTAGTTTGCATGCTCTCTTCAATATTCGGCAATTACAGTGACATATGTATGAAATTGGAGGAATGTTGGTACAGAGGCATAGATGGAACTGAGCACCTCTGAGCAAATGTTTGAGATGTTTTTGAAGATATACAAAGGTAGTGATAATGAGAATCTCTTAGAGGTATAGATAAATGAACAATATTGATAACTGCAGTGTGTAGGATGCATGTACTTTCACATTTGCCTGTTAAAAGTCCATTGCTCCTGGTGATTTGTCCCAGTTCCACCGTGAGCTTTATGAAATTCAGTAGAAAGATGAAACGGATATCCTGTAAGTAAACTCACTAACAGGGTCAATTTATCTCACTGGGAGGTAGTTAAGAGACTATTTATAATTCCTATAGAGTTCAAAAATGAGAAAAACCAGTTATTTTTCTAAGTCACTTGTGACCTCAGGAATGAAACATGCGCGTGCCGATTAGGTAACTGAGCAAGGTTGCAGAGCTAGTAATCAGTAAAAAAGGCCTGCAGACTCTTTAGGGTTCCCAAACTCATGGTTTTACCTATCTTATCTTTCTTGGATTGAGAAATATCAGGACAAGCATCCACAGGATGTGGGAGATTCTGAGGTTAGTTGGGCATGGCCGGGAGGTGAAAAATACTTTTTTCTTCATAGTCCAGAGCTCACTTCTATTTTTTCACTTCTCAGGCTCTGCATTCCTAGGGAATGGGTTCCAGCAGCAGCACTGGCTCCTTCCGTTGGTTTTCACAAAGTGGGTTTCTGTGGGTACAGCAAGCTAATGTTTTAACTGAACCCTGGAAGGTTTCTCTTTAGTTTTCTTTTTCGTGGATTTTCCCCTTGATTTTAATTATCTTATTTTATTTTATGTATTCGTATTTATTGATTGGGGTACTGTGTTTTACAATATTATTAGTAATAGTTTCAGGTGTACATAATTCCATCACTACACCATCACCACCGTCCTCTCCCAAAGTCCCAATGCCCCATTTTTTCAAACTTCTACCCAAAATTCAGTTCTCTGAGTCAATTCTCCCCTTGTGTTACCTTTGGTCCTTTGTTCTGCCTTCCTGTGTAACCCACATAGGAGAGAGATAATTCTGTATATATTCCTTTTTTTCTCAGCATGATATTCTCTAGTTTCATTCATATTGTTGCAAATTGCATGATTTTGACCTTTCTTAGAGCTGCATAGTATTCCATTGTGCACATATACCACAATTCTTCAACTCTTTATCCATAGTTGGGCATTTGGGTTGCTTCCATATCTTGACTGTTATAAACACTGAGATGAACATAGAACATTCTCTTTCAAATTACTACTTTTGTGTTTTGGGGTAGACTTCAGCTTCCCTTTTTTGGGTCATTTTTTGTCACCTATTTTAGGGAGCTATCAAACTCTTAGACTGCTTTATTTGCTTAATAAGAACATTAATTATCTTGACAAGAATCTTAGCCTTTACTTCTTTGTTTATAACATTGCCAACATCCTGCTGTATAATATTGTAGATATACAATCTCTATAATATTTAAATTCTTCCTGTTTTGTAGCACTGTAGCACTGTCCTCCCATTGTTCATCGATTTGCTTGAGCGGGCCCAGTAACGTCTCCATTTTGAGACTTGTTGTTACTGTGTATTGAATACATCATGGGTAGCTTGCCAGGGTTTGCCGTGCGGACGAGATACTCTTGGTAGCTTGCCGGGCTCTCCGAGAGGGGTGGAGGAATCAAACTCGGCTCGGCCTGGCTGGCTGCGCGCAAGGCAAACGCCCTACTGCTGTGCGGCTGTGCTATCGCTCCTGTTTTGTAAAACTGCAAAACTCTTCCAGTTTTGCTCTGGCTACAATTGTGAAGCATTCCTTTTTAAGCAGTGCCTTATCCCTTTATGTCTATAATATCACTTTTCTTGTAGATCTCTAGATATGTGGCCAAAGGGACAACTCCATGTTTTCTAAATGGACTAGAAACCATAGCGTGGAGGCCTCTCTTTCCCTTTCTCCTGGCCATTTTGGCAGTTTACTGGAAGAAGGTTGTTCTGACCACAAAGTGGAAAACATGCTTTCTTATGTTCAGAGTAGGCTGACAGAAGGCTTCCTGGCAGTAGTGACAGAAGTGATCCATTCCCATACTGTGACCTTTTTCTTTGATGACTGAGAGTTTGGAATGTGAAAGTCAAGGCTAGGGGGCTGGAGCACAAGGGGCTGGAGCATTTGCTTTGCATACTGGAGCCCCCGGTTCAATCCAGTAGCACTTCCCTGAGCACTAGATATGTGGCTCCAAAACAAAAAATGGGAGAATCACATTAATAAGTCTCTTTCTTGAACTTAGACTAAGAAGTAGACTTGGGATCTGAATATCAGGGCATGAAAATCAATGCATTATGTTAATAAAAATCCAGAAATGGCAATTAGGATTCAAAGCTTCTACCCTGGCATCACTATTAACTTGCTGTAATATTTGTCGTGTGACTTGCTTTCCCAATACCTGAGTTTGCTCCCTGTCTGTCTAGTGACAGAAAAGGACGAATCAGAATGTCAGAGGAAGTTTCGTTCCAAATAAGAGGGTGAGAGCTGAGGGATGTGGCTCAGTGATAGAGCACATGCAGCACATGTGCGAAGCCCTGGGTTTGATCCCATGTAACTCTGCCTGATCCTCATTTTGCAGGCATCTTGTGGGTTCCAGAAATCTCACTTTACTTATCTTGTGGCTTTCTCTATCACTGCTGTTGGAAAGTGTTTAATCTGAGTGTGCCCTTCATGTTTTACAGGGCGCAAGACATCTCACTGCCACTGTCAGCCAGGAACTCTCAGCCTCACAGCCCCACTTCTTCCCTCACATCTGGGGGTTCCTTGCCCTTGCTGCAGTCTCCACCATCCACGAGATTATCTCCTGCCCAACATCCCTTGGTCCCAAACCCAGGAGACCACGCAGCTCACTTGTCCAGGCCACAGCAGCATTTCCTTCCTAATCAGCCTCACCAGAGTGATCATTACCGCCTCACCCAGCCTGGACTGAGTCAGCAGCAACAGCAGCAGCAGCAGCAGCACCATCCCCACCACCATCCCCAGCAACAGCAACAGCACCAGCCAGGAGAAGCCTATTCAGCTATGCCTCGAGCTCAGCAGTCTGCTTCTTATCAGCCAATGCCAGCAGACCCTTTTGCCATTGTTTCCAGAGCACAGCAGATGGTTGAAATCCTCTCAGATGAGAACCGGAACTTGCGGCAGGAGTTGGAAGGATGCTACGAGAAGGTGGCCAGACTGCAGAAGGTGAGTTCCCCATGTGAGATTTAAGTATTTCTTTCTTTTTTTTTTTTGTTTTTGGGTCACACCCGGTGATACACAGGGGTTTCTCCTGGCTCATTCACTCAGGAATTACTCCTGGCAGTGCTCGGGGGACCATATGGGATGCTGGGAATCGAACCCGGGTCGGCAGCGTGCAAGGCAAACGCCCTACCTGCTGTGCTATCGCTCCAGCCCCTTAAGTATTTCTTGAACCTTTTCTGTTGAGTATATAGAAGTCTCCACTTGCAGGATTTATGGGCAGCCATTGAGGATTCTTTTGCCTTGAAGGCCTAATATGGATCAAACTTATAAAATAGATCCAAATGGGAAAGACATCCTCTCTCACCCAAGTTCAAAATCACCCGTAAGGTCTGTATAGGTATAGGACCTGCCAGGTTTTTTGTTTGTTTTGGAGTCACACCCAGAATTGATCAGTACTTACTCCTGAGTCTTCTTACTCTGGGATTATTCTTGGAGGGGCTGGGACGTCATATAGGGTTCGGGCACTTGAGCTGGAGTTAGCGCGTGTTAGTCAAGCGCTTTACCGACTTCTAATACACTGTTTATCTCACAGACCTTCCGCCAGTATTTTAAAAGACTTTTGGTCTTGATTATATTTTCTCTGTACTAAACTAAATTATGAAACCATAGTTCCTAGAAATATCTTATGACAGAAGTTAGAGATAGCCTTATTCTGGATAGAGCTTCAATACTTTTCTTAGTGGGGTTCTCATAGGAGCAACTCCTTTACAAACACTCCTTCCTTCTCCCCTTTTAGCTTTGGTCCTGCTTACAGTTCAAATTCAACATCTGTTCTTTTTGTCCTGTGTGTGTATGTATGTAGGGGGAAGGGGGCAGGAGGAGCTTAGCGCCACAGCTGGGTGACAGGTGACAGCCCTAGGCTTAGGAAGTTAGAAAAAGGAGTGTGTGTCCTGAGTTCACATTCTCCCCCCCACCCCCCTCCAGCAGCTGGGACTTTAGCTCTTGATTGCCCCAAGCTAGGAACCTTAGCTTTTGGCTTCCAGTGTCTGTTGGTGAATAGGGCTATGCCTTTGGCAGTCTCTTTGCAGCTTTTGTCATTGTGGAGCCTTTGTGGTTTGATCTTCTTACAATATGAACTTTTCTGGGAGGTGAGGGTGAAGGTGGGGGAGGTGGAGGGAGGTTGCCTTGTATTGTTCTGCAACTCTGTCCTTAGAAGACACCCAAGAGTGGAAATTTCAGGGGCTGAATGTAGCTGAGAATTTGTAAACACCAAATTTGCAGTCAGGGTTTCATCTGTGACAGGAGGGAATGAGAAAGAAAGCATCATTTCCCCTTTGCCAGCAGCTGCAAGCAGCTCCATTTTAACTGTCCCCATCCTACATTTTAAACATTGCTGTGAATTCCTGGGCTCTCTCTGGAACTGCGGAAATGTATAATTTCCCCAAGGCCATAAATTCTGCCCCAGACCTTGAACTCACAGGAGACTGAGAGATAATGGGCTTTTCTGCAATATTTATATAGCAGAGGAGGGCTGATTCTGTCCTAAGTTATTTTTTACTTATCTAAACATCATTTCCGTTTTTATTGAGGTATGTAATACCAGGATTTATAATACAGTCAGTTATATGTTTCATGCATACATCATCCCAACACTACACCCATCACCTGAGAGTCTCCCTCCACTAGTGTCCCAAGAGCCCTTCCAGTATATTCTCAGTTCTATAGACAATATCTCCAGTTTGATGACTTTGCTCATTAGTTCCCTTACTATATTTTTAATATGCTATATATTAGAGAGATTTTTTTTAAAATTTTTGAGCTATACCTAGCGGCCTCATGCCTTTTTGGCCATGAGGGATCTTTAAAAGAATAGAGGAGGTGGTAACACTTGTGCGTGTTATAGATCAATAAAACTAAACTCCTGAAATTTCAGAAAATTGTAAGTCAGTAAGTAGTTAAATTTTGTTTGTTTGGGGAGGCTACACCCCGTGATGCTCAGGGTGTACTCTAGACTCTGCATTCAGGAGTCTAGAGTACCCCAGTGCTCAGGGGACCATATAATATAGGATGTTGAGAATCGAACCCAGGTTGGCCACTTGCAAAGCAAGCACATTACCTGTACTATCGCTCTGGCCCCTGATCATTTTTTTCAAGAACTGTGCATTTTCTTTTTTAGCATTTTGGGTCACACCTATTGATATTCAGGGGTTATTCCTGGCTCTTCACTCAGGAATTACTCCTGGTGGTGCTTGGGGAACCAGTGGGATGCCTGGGATTGAACCTGGTTGGCTATGTGCAAGGCATATGCCCCACCTCCTGTATTATCACTCTGGCCTCATCTTAAAGGTATAAATTTTAAAAATACTAGGGATAATTATATATTCATATATTTTAAATATACAATTTAGTAAGAATGAGGAGAGAAGAATGGAGAAAAACTTAAGAGAATAATCTGAAAATATAAGTTTCTAGTTAGGACTTTTTCCCAGGTAATATTCCCAATTCTGTATGGGTGTTGTTGGGATTGAATGTAGACTGTTTTTAACCTGACTTTGCCTCCATTTAAAATTTTATTCCACCTTTGATTTTAACTGCTACTCTCCCTCCCCAGTATAGCAATGCATTTTATTGATCATACTCAATAGAAAAGCGATAGCACAGTGGTAGAGCATTTGCCTTGCACGCAGCCAACATGGCCGACCCGAGTTCGATTCCTCCGCCCCTCTCGGAGAGCCCGGCAAGCTACCCAGAGTATCTTGCCCCCACGGCAGAGCCTGGCAAGCTCCCCATGACCTATTCGATATGCCAAACACAGTAACAACAAAGTCTCCAATGGAGCCGTTACTGGGCCCGCTCGAGCAAATCGACGAACAACGGGAGGGCCTTTACCTTTACCTTTAGTTTTATATTAAAAACAGAAAAAGTAGTTTCACAATGGAGACATTACTGGTGCCTGCTCAAGCAAATCAATGAACAATTGGAGGTCAGTGCTACAGTACTACTCAATAGAAAGAGTTTGGCTAGCTTTATCAGTTAACATTACTCCATACATTCATTTCTGGGTAGTTCCTGGCCTCATTTCGATGTAGTAACAGAAGGATAAACCCAGAAATCTTGCAGTCTCTTCTTTGCAAAGGACCCTGGTTTGTTGTTGTTGCTGTTGGTTTTTTTTTCGTTTGTTTTGATTTGAGGGCCACAACTGGTGGTGCACAGATCTTCTTCATGGCTCTGTTCAAGGATCACTCCTAGTCATCCTTAGGGGGACTATTTGGGGTACTGGGGATCAAACCCAAGTCAACTGCATGCAAGGAGTCATCTTACCTACTGTATTATCTGTCTGGTCCAAGTATATGGATTTGTACTGTAGTTTGTTACCCGGTGTGGGTAAAATTCCTCAAACAAATGCAGTTAGTACAACTTGAGTAATGCAAGAAGTGAAACCATGCTGCAGTGTGTTGGGTAGAAGCACTGTAGCACTGTTTTCCTGTTGTTCATCGATTTGCTTGAGTGGGCACCAGTAATGTCTCCATTGTGAGACTTGTTATTGTTTTTGGCATATCGAACATGCCACAGGGAGCTTACCAGGCTCTGCTGTGTGGGCGGGATACTCTCGGTAGCTTGCCGGGCTCTCCAAGAGGGGTGGAGGAATCGGCCTGGATCGGCCGCTTGCAAGGCAAACGCCCTACCTGCTATGCTATAGCCCCAGCCTGGCAGGGTTGGGTAGAAAGGAACAGAAAATAAAGAGAATAAGATAAGTCCCACCTGATGCTATAAAAATGAGATTTGAGACTTGTGAGGGAAATAAAGACACAGTGAGTCTGGTGACCCACCATATACTCTCTATTGCACGCCCACACCATCATTTATATGAAACCATCAGCTGTGCTCTTTTGTGATTTCTTTACCTGGAAGCCCTGTTGATGGATGTGCAGCTTGCCCCTTTGGATGATACAGTATCTACTTAGTGGGTCAGGAAAGGACTGGTACAAGATATTAAAATGATACTCTAAAAATCTTGTGTAAAGAGACTGCCTTGAAGGTGTGGCACTCTGCAGGGTGCTGGAAAGCCTTCTCTAAAGGCTGCCCAGAGCAGATCAACACCAAGCCTGTTTTTTCAAATGGAAAATGTTTCCTTTCTCTGCTCTGAGCTGACTTTCATGCAAAAGCTTTATCAACTGTGGCCTTGTGGATCTTGTCTTTAAATGCCATTTGCCAATTTTCACCTCCTGTGCTGCTATCTTGGTGCCATCTGCAACTAGCAAAACACTGGAGCCTGCTCTTTTCTGTGGTGTAAGTCTCGTTTGTTTGTTTTGTAGGCAGTCCTGCATCAGACATAATTTTGAAGCTGCAGCCAGGTGAAACTTGAGTTGTTTAATAACCCACCTTTCCCCCAGTCTTCCACATAAAGTACTCTGAGCTTTGTTTAAGGAGGATGGTGGAAAACTGAGGTAATGCAGAATGGATTGCAGAATTGAAATATATAGGGGAAATAGCTAAATAGGCCACAGAGTTTATTTGTCTCATACAAATAATATGCACATATCACTGGTTATTATATGTGCAGTGAAGTTATATACTGGATACAGAAAGGATCTGGGGTGAAATTTCTTTATTCTTAACTTGGGCTCAAGTTAAGGGTAAAACTTTCGAATCTTTGATCCCTCCAAATTCCGCCCCAATTGTACAGGGTTTTTACGAGTGTTATGGAGTACAACTCTGATCATGAATTTTTCTTCTAAAATCTATTCTGGTTTTGGGGGCTGGAGCGATAGTACAGCTGGGGAGGGTATTTTTTTTTTGCACGTGGCCGACCCAAGTTTGATTCCCAGCATCCCAAATGGTCCCCAGAGCATTGCCGGGTATGACCCAAAAAAAGCAAATAAAAATCTATTCTGTTTTCCACATATACTGTGGGATAAAATCCAAATGCTGGCATGAAAGACCTTTTATGATCTATCTTTGTAGCCAGATCTCACTGGCTTCCCTCTTCATATCCCAGTGTCCAGCCAAACCAGACTACTGGTCATTCTGGGAATGCATTTGCTCACTCAGAATAGAATATCCTTCTGCTCACCTCTGCTCATTGAAATACGACCAGGCTTTTAGGATTTGACTCTAAATGCCACGTCCTCTCTGAAGTTGTTTCCCTCTCCTCTGCATATTCGGCACTACTACTCTGTTTCTTAATAGTGTTTCTTTCCTTATGTTCTTTTTTGTTTGTTTGTATTTGGGACTTTCCCAACTGTGCTCAAGGCTGACTCCTGGCGCTGTGCTCAGGAATCACTCCTGTTGGTGGTGTGGAGGATTGAACCCGGGCTGCTTATATGCAAGACAAGTACCTCACCTGCATGTGCCATCTCTCAAGGTTCTTTCTCTGGTTAGATTAAATGCTTCTTGAGGGCATTAATAATATTCTCAGTCATATTTATATTGCCTTAAAGAGTTCTTATAAATATTGGGTCCTTGGTTTCGTGTTTTTAAAATTCAACTGAAATGTGACTAAAGACTGAGATTTGGGGATTTGGGGCATGTCTCTGTAACTAACCTGCTCTTGAAAGCAGTTTTATCTTCTCTGCTAAAATGAAGGAAAAGTGTTTTACTCTCAGAGCACGTGGAAGTAATATTGTGGAAAGCTCTGGAGTAGAGCTTCCTAAACTTACCTAGCCTACTGTCTCATATGTGTATTTGTGTGTGTGTGTGTGTGTGTGTGTGTGTGTGTTTGTGTGTATATATTCACTCAGCATCACATCCCAGTCAGCCGTCATTTTTCAATTTTTGTTTTGGGCTATATCAGACAGTGCTCAGGGCTTACTCCTCGCTCTTTTCAGGCATCGCACCTGCCCGGCTTGGAGGACCATGTGGGGTGCAGAGATTGAACCCTGGTAGGCCCTGTCATGTGCAAGGCAAGCACCCTTTCCACTGTACTATCACTGTAGTCTACCTCTTTAAGTGAATAATCAGAAAGCTGCTCTCATTTGTATCTGAGGCTGCTAGCCACCTCCCACCCTGGGTCACTCCATACACCTTTCCCGGCAAACCCCAGGAGGGTTCAGTATTGCTCTTTTGAGATACACTGCAACATTAGCCTCATGATGTATGTGTTACTACTGAAATTTTTACTGTTGTTATTTTTTTGGCTTTTTGGGTCATACCTGGAGATGCATAGGGGTTACTCCTGGCTCTGCACTCAGGAATTACCCCTGGCGGTGCTCAGGGGACCATACGGGATGCTGGGAATCGAACCCGGATTGGCCGCATGCAAGGCAAAAGCCCTATCCGCTGTGCTATTGCTCAGCCCCTACTATTGATATTTTTAAAAATCAGAAAATTCATTGTTGTTTTGATCTGCATCTCCCTGATGATTAGTGATGTAGAGCATTTTCTAATGTGCCTTTTAGCCATTCAGATTTCTTCTTTGAGAAGTTTCTGTTCATTTCATCACCCCATTTTTTGATGGAGTTGGATGTTTTCTTCTTGTGGAGTTCAACCAGTGCTTTGCATATCCTTGATATCAACCCCTTATCAAATGGGTTTTGGGTGAATATCCTTTCCCATTCTGTAGATTGTCTTTGTATTCTGGTCACTGTATCTTTTGAGCTGCAGAAGCTTCTTAATTTAAGATAGTCCCATTTGTTTATCTCTCTTTCCACTTGGATGGTCAGTGAAGTGTCATCTTTGAAGATACCGTTAGCCTCAATATTGTGGAGGGTTTTGCCGACCTTGTCTTCAAGACTGGCCCACATCCAAAAGAACAAAAGCAACTGGTGTTGGTGTGGATGTGGTGAGAAAGGGACCCTCCTTGATTGCTGGTGGAAATGCTGACTGGGTCAGCCCTTTTGGAAAACAGTATGGACAATCCTCAAAAAATTAGAAATTGAGCTCCCATTTGACCCAGCAATACCACTCCTGGGAATATATCCCAGAGAGGCAAAAAAGTATAGTTGAAGTGTCATCTGCACTTGTATGTTCATTGCTACACTGTTCACAATAGCCAAAATCTGGAAAAAACCCAAGTGCCCGAGAACAGATGATTGGTTAAAGTAACTTTGGTACATCTACACAATGGAGTACTATGCAGCTGTTAGAAAATATGAAGTCATGACATTTACATACAAGTGGTACTACATGGAAAGTATCAGGCTAAGTGAAATGAGTCAGAAAGAGAGGGACAGACATAGAAAGTTTGCATTCATCTGGGGAATATAAAGTAACAAAATAGTAGACTAACATCCAAAAATAGTCGAGATAAGTGCCAGGAGGTTCACTCCATGGCTTGAAGGCCAGCTGCACATTAGGGGAAAAAGCATCTCAGATAGAGAAGGGAACACAAAGTACAGGGTGTTGGGAGGATCCTCCTCCCAGGATGGTAGATGCATGCTGAAAGTAGACTATAGACCGAACATGATTGCCACTCAGTGCCTCTTTTGCAAACCTCAGCAACCAAAAGGAAAGAGAGAGCAAGAGGGAATGCCCTGCCACAGAGGCGGGATGGGATGGGGAGGATGGTGGGGTGGTAGGGATACTGGGATCATTGGTGGTGGAGAATGGGCACTGGTGGAGGGATGGGTATTCGATCATTGTATAACTGAAACTCAAGCACAAAAACTTGTAAGTCCACAATTGTACCTCATGTTGTTTCACTAATAAAAATTTTTTAAAAAATCAGTAAATTCTTACTCAGATACTAAACCCATGTATAACTGCACTTAATTCATTTTTTCTTATCAGCTCTCTAGGGGGAAAGCTTTTCTTTTTGACCGGAGGCATTCTTGAATCTCATGACCCATGGCTAGATAAGTTAATTATTGAGCTTAAGGTTGAATTAAAAAAAATTGGGGCTGGAGCAATAGCACATTGGATAGGGCATTTGCCTCACACACGACCAACCCAGATTTGATTCCTCTGACTGTCTCGGAGAGCCCAGCAAGCTACCAAGAATATCCCGCCCTCACAGCAGAGCCTGGCAAGCTCCCCATGGCGTATTCGATATGCCCAAAACAGTAACAAGTCTCACAATGGAGATGTTACTGGTGCCCTCTTGAGAGAATCTATGAACAAAGGAACAACAGTGCTACAGTGCTGAGGTTGAATTTAGCAATCCTTTCGAAACTTTTTCTTATCTGTCTGCTATGCTTTCAGACCATTTTCCTCAACAGTGTTCTCCTTTTGCTTCTATCATTCCTTTTTGCGATTCAGGTGGAGACTGAAATCCAGCGTGTCTCAGAGGCATATGAGAACCTTGTGAAGTCATCTTCTAAAAGAGAAGCCCTGGAGAAAGCCATGAGAAACAAGCTTGAGGGCGAGATACGGAGGATGCATGACTTTAACAGGGATCTGAGAGGTAAGCCTCTAGTTTATGAAAGATCAGCTGGGATGTTGAAGAGGAAGGCAGTGGACCACACAGTGAGACCCTAAAGGCTTGCTCAGCCCAGTGAGTCTGGTCAGTAAATTGCAGGACATAAGTTGTGACTGCAGAAAGATGTGGTCCAAAGCTAGCCTAATTAAAGTGGGGATGTGCTGATGTGCTCATCCATTGGTATACTTCCTGGGACTCCTGGACGCACCTTGCCTGTCCCCAAAATCTGTGTATCTTTCTTTCTTTAGAGATTTTTGCAGAGACCTGCCTTTCGACCATTCAAGTATGAAATAGTGATGACCATCATTGTTTCTAGGACTCCTTCCTTGTATTTTTACCTTACCTTGCTGCAGATGATGAGAAATATTTGACTTCAGCACCTTCTTTCGTTGGGTTAGGCTGTTATCTATTAAATACAAAAACTGAACTAGATGCTTCTCATGGACTCCTGGCAGGTTTGATCTTGGCATGAGTTTAAAGAATTTATAATAATTTTGATGCTTTTTAAGCTGGTGAATAAAATCTATATATTCAGAGATAGAATCTTTGAAATTTAGAATTTTACACTTGGGTTTTGTCAAGAAGGGGTGAAAACAGTAAAGCAAGCACCTTCTGCTTTGCCTTGGATTAGTGTGTTTTATAATCCACTTTTTCAAACCTGTATCAGTTGTCAACCATATTTGTATAATGAGAAGGGATAGACTTGTTTTTAACTAAGGTTTGTATTTAGAGGGCAAACAGCATGTGCTTGGTTTGCACTGGGGCCCACTTGATTGTCTCTAAATTCCACAGAGCGTCTAGAATCTGCCAACAAGCAGCTTGCAGAGAAGGAATATGAGGGGTCAGAAGATACAAGAAAAACCATCTCTCAGCTATTTGCAAAAAGTAAGTATGAAAGCTTCACCAGGAAGTATGAATGTATGGGTGGGCACATACTGCCTAGAAAGGTAATCCATTTTTGTTTTTTAGAATTCAGTCAAGGTAGAATGCATGTCATTTAGGGATTCTTTTTCCTGTTCAGGCAAAAAATTGGGAGATTCTGTTTTTTACTGTGCAGTGCAAGAATGCACCTTGCGACAACATCTAGTCGAATAAGTATGACCCTTTCTGTATTAAATCAGAGAACCCCTGTGCAATCCCAACTTTGAAGAAGGATCCTATTGATACGGGGTTGAAGGGATTTACTGTTGAAGGCTTAGTGTGCTGGCTCTGGTGAAGGTGAGATTAGCTTGCAGGTCTGAATGTTAGTGTTTGTAGTATATAACCTGCACATAGAGCTCTCTTATCTAAACACACTGCATTATATCATATCATTATACCTGGTTGCAAGTGTAGCTAGAGCTCCAGACTGAGCTAGCAATTGGTTATGGACTTGGAGAGTTTGAGGGAGGACAGAGCTGTGTGTTCATAATTTCATGCTTCCTTTATCTTGGGCTGGAACAATAGCACATTGGGTAGGGCCTTTGCCTTGCACACAGCCAACCCGCGTTCGATTCCTCTGTCCGTCTCAGAGAGCCCAGCAAGCCACTGAGAGTATCCCGCCCTGCAAACTCCCTGTGGCGTATTCGATATGCCAAAGACAGTAACGAGTCTCACAATGGAGACGTTAGTGGTGCCCGCTCGTGCAAATCAGCGAGCAATGGGAGGACAGTGCTACAGTGCCTTTATCTTGAAATATTCCCAGAATTGCGACTATAAATTATTCTTCTTCATTATCAATTCCTAATGAACTCCACCCCACTAGACAAAGCCTCATTATTTTCAATAGCCACAGTAAAAGTAGCAATAAAAACAATGTAGTGGATTGGGTTCCTAGGGAGAGTGAATTGTGGATAGTGGTGGGGAGCAGATGGAACTGTCTTACTTCTGCAGATCCCTCAGTTTGTATCCCCTACCCCCAACTTCCCACAGAGTGGCTCCCAGCTGGAGTAGAACTTGGTGGGGACTTGTTAGGCCCCAACTTAAGCCTCCTCATGACCCTTTCAAGTCATTCTATGCAGTTACCAGTCAGCTTTTACAAGTTTGTTTGATCTTCACTTAGAATATTCCCCCTCCCTTCCTGGGTTGCTCTGTTGTGCTGGGGCTTCAGAACTGTGACTTTTTTTCTTCCTGGTTTCCCTGAGCCTCCTGTTTCTTTGTCACTGTGTCTTAGGAGAAGGAATGTAGTTTTTCTGGTGTCATCAGTGTCTAGTATAAATTGTTGTGAAGTTGCTTTTGTAGTGTCACAGTTACCCGGGAAGTTAGTTCACTAGCAAAAAGAAGGTGGCATTCTCCCAGGATAAAGCAAAGCAAAGCAAAGCAAAACAGAACAGAATGCATGGATTCTTGCCCCGGATGTGCTACTCCTTTCTGTGCAGAGATGGTATTTCAGACACTATCTGAACTCCTAGGAGATCTGCTGTTGGCTTATACAATGTGATTTAGTTGATCAAACTTCTGTGATTAGCTTATAAAATGTTATTTAGTTGATCAAACTTCTGTGATTAGCTTATAAAATGTTATTTAGTTGATCAAATTATATTAGCAGCAGGTTGGAAGTCTGCCAAAAGGCTCTTTTAAACCTTGTGGTTTTGGTATACTGGAAATCGAACCGAGATCCTGCACAAGTGCCCTATCCCTGAGCTATATCCCTGGCTCAGTTTTTCAACCATATTAAGGGAAAAGTATACTACATAGTCAACAGAGAAGAGTATGGCTCCTTCATTTTTTGTCTTTAGAGAATGGGAAGGCTCTGCATGGTTGAGAATGTGGCAGGAGCCTTTGAGCCCTTAAGAGAAGACTCTCGGTGGGAGCTGAAGTGATAGTACAGCTGGTAGGGCATTTGCCTTGCACACGGCCAAACTGGGTTTGATTCCCAGCATTCCATATGGTCCCCCGAGCACTGCCAGGAGTAATTTCTGAGTGCAAAGCCAGGAGTAACCCCTGTGCATCGCCAGGTGTGACCCAAAAAGCAGAAAAAAAGAGAAGACTCTCTGGGCAATGTACTCCAGATAACCTAGAGAAGCCATACCCACAATAGGAGAAGGCAGTCTGGTACAGCACAGAGTTGAATTCAACTTGGCCTTAAGTATTTTCTCCATGATTTATTTAGTAGGTGTGAACCTTGTGTAATATCTTCAAACCACCTTACTCTCTTATTTTCTTGCATGCAAAATGAAAAAAAAAAGAATAACAGCTTTTGTATGATTTCTCTGAGAATTAAGTTATAAGTACTTTAGAACAATTCATAGGCAGCAACTATTTAACAAATAAATGTACTATTTCTTTCCAAAATAGGTCAAGTTGGAGGGTGAAGGAAATCTGTCAAAATATCTTCTGCAAATTATGTATCAGAGTCTCTAGAGGAAGAACATTCTACCTCTAAAAAACAAATCAAAATGGTTCATTTGAGTTTCTGGGGAGAGATCTGTGGTAGTAAAAAGGGGAGGAACCTGGAAAAGCATGGATCATAATTTCATCTATTGTGGTCATAGGTACAATCTGTACATTCCTACATTTAGAAACTACTAAACAACTATGCAATCTCTATTCAGAAACACAAAATTACTAATTCTATTCATCAGGTTAGTCAACCTCATTTGAAACACAGAATTTACTAATTAGCGAAGAAAAAACATATTATGAAAGCCATATTTTATCTCTTTAATCATACCAGTAACATCATTATTCTCTGTATGTAGTAAGTTCTTTTGGTGTTTTATCTGCCTTAATAGTATTTCTTTTATTTAAATAATTCCTTTACCACATTTGATCAAAAAAATATATTCCGACATTAAATGGTATTTGACAAAACTCTGCTTGGATCTCTAGCATTTCTTTTTATTTCTTTTTTGAATTTCTGTTTCTGCTTTGACTACATGTGCCTGCATGTTGTCTACCTTTTCTATTAGGACTCTTATTATATTAATAAGTTGTTAGAAATTCAAATTCTCCATCTTTTATTTCTAATCTCCTTTTCATATTTGGGTCTGGTTTTGTATTATTTCAAACTGCTTTTGGCCTTTGGCTTGCTTTGCCATTATTTTCTTGTAGTTGGAAATTAGACGTGATGTGCTGGGTACAAGAAATTACACTGTTTTCTAACTTTGTTTTGGGGCCACATCTTATGATACTCAGAAACTACTTGTGGCTTATTGCTTGAGAATTACATCTGGTGGTACCCAGGAGAACATGTGATAGAATCAGGTACATATGTATATAGGGCAAGTGCTCTACCACTAAGCTACATCCCTGGACTTAAAGGAACTTCTGTAGGTGGGCCTTTAGTAATATGTTGGCAAAGTGTGGGGGGAAGTGAAATACTCATAGGTAGGTCTATGAGTAATTCTCTCTTTTAATGATCCCGTGCTCTTGTACTATTAACATTGCAAGTACTTTTCAGGGTTTGTTTTCTTAACCCTTTCTGTGATACAGAGGACTAGATTTCTGCATTACCCTTCCTCCAGGTCAGATAAAGTATGATAACTTGTTCCCCAATAGGTTAAGTTCTGCTAAGATAGTTTGTGTTGAACACAGACTTTTAAAAGAACAGAATTCTCTGGTAGATTAGAACACGTTCACATTGCTGTGCGCTACCGCACTATTGGTGACTCAAAATTCAGTGTGGTTTGATTAATACAAATTGCAGTGTAAGCATTTACATATTAAAAAATAGTTTATCCTCTTCCTGTCAGAAACACAAGGGGCAATTTCCCCCTGATATTTACTTTCAGAACCAGGTTGACTTCCTGGAGGTAAAGCTCATAGAAGTGAGAGAGTCCTATGATGAACTGTTTTCACCTAAAATTTTTATTTTGAAGACCTGGATACACTGTACCCTTCTACAATTCATCAGTTTCTTTATACACTGTACTGTTCTTTCATTTATTCTACAATTTGTTTCCTTGATGAATAATCCCGATGCTTTATATATTTGCTTTTTATTGTATGCCTTTGCTTTTGAATTGGATAACAAGTGAACTAATTAGGTTGGCTTCTTCAAGAATCCTTCAAATAAATATGGACACCTAAAACTAGGACCAAGAAATGGAATCCTTAAGTGAACATTAAAATGAGAATTACCTCATTTTTATTTAGTGATATCACTTTAGTTGAACTCACAGTCTTCTCAGTGGCTAAGAAATGAAACAAAATATAGCCATTATAAGAGGGCAGATTGGGGTAAGAATAGTATAGAGACCTGTGTAAAAACCTGTGTTAACAGTATAAAACCTGGGGCTGGAGCGATTGTATAGCGGGTCAGGCGTTTGTCTTGCACCCAGCCAACCTGGGTTCGATTCCCAGCATCCCATATGGTCTCCGGAGCACTGCCAGGAGTGATTCCTGAGTGCAAAGCCAGGAGTAACCCCTGTGCATCGCCAGGTGTGACCCAAAAAGCGCAAAAAAAAACACAGTATAAGACCTGTGTACCAGTATAAAGCCTGTGTGTTAACTCACTCAAAATGCTTACATTTGGTACCAGTCCTCCACTGCTAAAAATTATAAAGTTGGTAACAGACTCATACTTTTAAGTTTTCTTCCTCTGCCTTTCTATAGATGTATTTTGAGTGCTTACTATATAAGTACTGCTTAGCTGAGATATTTATAAAATCCAAGAGACCACTATTTGTCCACTTAGCTCTTCCTAAACTCAAGATAGATTCTATTAGCACCCATGTGTCTATATGTGTGTATGTGTGTGCATATAAGCATACAAACATATCAGATTACTGGTGCAGATTTGAATCTAGGTTTTCACACATCAGATGCATGTGCTTTATCACTAAGTTACAGCTTCACCTTAGATTGCCTTAAAATTTATTTTAAATTTTAAAACTCTGAGTATGCTTAACTCTGATCAACCATCAGAAAAAGTGATTCTAAAGATGTTTTGCAAGTAAGTTGGCTAACTCTATTGCTCTGATCCTGATGTATTCCTGATAGACCATCCTCCTCTTTCTAGTACTCTTACTATACCCTACCTTCCCGGAAGAGAGGCATGGCATAAGTTCCAGTTTTACCACATACTCTATGTAAAACAGTTTTTTTTAATTGAATCACCATGGGTTTCAGTCATACAGTGTTCCAACATCCATCCCTCCACCAGTGTAACTTTGCAACACCAGTGTCGCCAGTTTTCCTCCCAGTTCCCCCAACTCCTCCTCCCAGCCTGCCTCTATGGCAGACACCTCTCCTTCCTCCCTCTCCCTCTCCCTCTTGCTCTCTCTCTCATTACCCAATAGTGCTAGGGAAGGGGGTTGAAGGTCAATAATAAGGATACTACAATTCAGTAATGTGTGATACAGGGTTGATGCTTGGAGAAGTGGGTACCAGAGCCACACTGGCAGTTCTTGGTAGCCACCAGTGCTATACCAGAGATTTGAAGGTAAGAGTCGTGCAATGGAGCTTACTGAATGAATTCAGGGCCCTGCATATGCTAGACATGTGCTCTGTTGCTTGTTCTCTTTCTTGCAATTGCCCTTTTGCCATACAGGGCTGTTTGGAGATGTTAAATTGAAGGCCAAGCCTACCTGCAGTTCTGGTAAGGGTGTGTGTTCTTAGTGTAACAATTCTCATAACATATTTCTCATCTAATTTCTTATGGCTTCTGTACAGCAATTGTGACTTCTAAATTTAAATGACAAGAAAGTGGTAGAGCCAAGGAGCCAAGGATTGAATCTAGCCCTTGGCTCTCTTGGTTTACTTAGTTGTGTATTCCAACACTGGAGTGTTTAGTAAAGGGTATTATCATTCATTTGTTCAGGTAAGGTTTGGGGCCAGCATAAAAATGGCAGCATTAATAATCTGTGTTCTTACAGATAAAGAAAGCCAGAGAGAGAAGGAAAAGCTTGAAGCAGAGCTGGCCACTGCTCGTTCGACCAATGAGGACCAAAGGCGACACATCGAAATTCGAGACCAGGCCCTGAGCAATGCACAGGCCAAGGTGGTGAAACTGGAGGAAGAGGTAAGTGAGTTCTTTAGGTTGTAAATGAAACTGAGGGTGGGAGAGCTTGGAAATCAAGTGCACGTGGGGCTCTCAGTTTTGGTGATTTGACAGCTGCACAATCCTCCAATAGGAAGGAACCGTATACTGCTTACAGCCATGTTGATGTGAGTGGACTATTCTTTCTCTGAAAGTTTCTTCCTTTTGTTTTAGCTACCAGAGTCCAGGAAAAATTCCCTTTCACTCATTCACATAAAATGCTAACCACCTCTTCCCCTTAGTTCTCCTATGTACCTAGTGCCCTGCCATACATTAACATATATATCTATTAAAATATCTGTATCAATTTTTATCTCTATATATCCTATGCAATATGTAGTATATACATGATCTATATCTACACATAGATCATATATATGTAAATATTTCTGGCCTTTACATAACTTTATTTTTTTATTAAAAATTTTTTTAATAGTGAGACATCATGAGGTACAGTTGTAGACTTACACATTTTTGTGCTTGGGTTTCAACCATACAATGATAAAATACCCATCCCTCCACCGGTGCCCATTTCCCACCACATTTACATAACTTTAAAGTTTCATTTTGGAATTGCCAGAAAATGATTCCATATATTGTCTAGTACTCCAAGGGTATTAATTCAAAATATTCCCTGTTTCTTCATTCTTTTTTTTGCTTTTTGAGGTCACACTGGTGATGCTCAGGGGTTACTCCTGGCTCTGCACTCGGGAATTAGTCCTGGTGGTGCTGAGGGAAACATGTGGGATGCCAGGGATTAAAGCTGCGTCGATCATGTGCAAGGCAAATGCCCTACCCGCTGTGCTATTGCTTCAGCCCCTTCATTCTTACTTATCTGTTTCTAAATTAAACAAAAAAAATAATCTGTTGACTGTACCTCTGTTTTTATGAGTTTAATATGCAGATTGTCTTTTGAACAGAGATGGTTTTTGGGAATCTACAATAGTGTGGAACTTGAAACAGTTTTATCATTTATCACAGGTCAGAGCTATCCCCTTGCTTAGTGATGAGGTTTGGGAATATAGGTACATGATGTGGTGAAGTTGTCACTGATTTGTCTAAGAATAGAGCTTTCCTTGGATAAATGGTGAAGTTGTCACTTATTTGTGTGCAAGCGCCTCAAACTTCTAAGCATATGATATGTATCTGATTAGTTTTGCTGTAGTTGTTTCTTAGTTGCAGCAGTAAACTATGCACATGTTAAATACAAGGAACTTTGCTGCTGGCCTGTGATTAATTTTGGATGTCTATTGTCATTGTACTGGAATACTACTAATTCTTAGATATGTTGGACCTCAGGGGATGGGTGTATTCCAGCAAACACTGATACTAAAATATGTTAGCAAGAAAATCTTGCAACTCACTGACTTATCCATTCTAAATTTGAATTGTCTTTAGAGAAAAAATTACCCTTCATTATAATGAATTGAAAACTTCATAAGCATGAGGCCAAAATAGTATTTAGTTATGAACTCATCATTCTGGCTATTGTATAGGCAATATATTCCCTATTGTTATTGCCTGTTTCCTCTACTTTAAAGAATGCTTCTAGTTCCTTAAAATCTCCTAACTTAGAGATAATCTTACGATTTTTGTATTAATTATTTAGATATTGTGATTTACATAGTTATTCATAGTTGATTCTTAGGGATACCAATCTCACCACCAGTGTCGACTTTCTCCCACCAATGTCCACAGATCTGCCCAACCCCAGTCTTTTTTCTCGGCAGGCACATTTTCAAGTTTAGTTGCTGCAGTTTAGATTTTATGCTTGTAGTACAGTTGTCTCTGTAGTTTATATGTGTACATATATACGTATACCACATGTTTACTTGTATAATCCTCTTTGACACCTCTTCACCACTGATGATCTTGAGGCACTTGATCCCTACCTGTTACTTCTCATCTATCTTTTCTTAACCCACTCCATGATTATCTGGGGGGGATATTAAGATGCTTGTTGGAATTGGGTTTTGAGTTTATACTTTTCCACTAGGCAATTGCCATCTAGCCTATGATGTCCTCAACTTGATTTAATTGTGAAAACATGGGCTCTGTAAAATCATGTTACTGTCCTTTATTGGTTCTCAGTATCAGAAATAATACTAAGTTGTTTTATTGAAGGGCTGGAGAGGTAGCACAGTGGGTAGGGCCTTTGCCTTGCACATGGCTGACCCAAGTTCAATTCCTCCGCCCCTTTTGGAGAGCCCGGCAAGCTATCGAGAGTATCTCGCCCTCACGGCAAAGCCTGGCAAGCTACCCTTGACGTATTCAATATGCCAAAAACAGTAACAAAAAGTCTCACAATGGAGACATTACTGGGCCTGTTAGAGCAAATTGATGAACAATGGGAAGACAGTGACAATTTTATTGAAAATGAGAAATACTGGTATTTACCTGGTGTCCAGTCTGAGGATCTTAGAACTCCCATTAGCCTTTGGTGATAACTTATATGTTCTCTTCTTTCTCCTTTTGTACATGAATCACAGGGTGCTGAAGAGGGAAAAGAATGCAGTCTTTCAGAGCAGGAGACCTTGCTGAGAAGTAGTTTGTTGGTTGTCACATGGTAATTCTTGGATAGAGCCAGGATTCAAAGTGGAACCTCATGACTCTTCATTCCCTTGATCCCTCTGCTTATGCTGCTTATCTCCCTGTCTTAATCATCCTTTGGTTCAGCTCCCAAAAAGAAGTGTGGGCAAATGTTCAGATTTAGTAAGTGCAGCATATTTTCTTTTTCCTTTTTCTTTTCTTTTTTCTTTTTGGACCACACCCAGGTGTACTTAAGACTCACTCCTGGATCTGTGCTCAGGGGTCACTCTTGGTACCAAGGATTCAAATCAAGGTCACTGGGATGTAAGGCAAGTGTCTTAATCCCTGTACTATCTTTCTAGTCTGCCTCAGCATATTTAAATTAAAAAATTACTTATCCACTAGTCCCTTTGTTTTCCAACAGATAACAGGATGCTTTTTCAGACTGCTTTGAGATTGAGATACATATACAGCCTCCTCACCATTTCTCCAGGAAGTGTGTCACTTTAGTTTGGGATGAAGACTGCAACCGCATTGGGTGCAATCTCTAAGGGTTAAATGGTAACCGGTTATTAATAATAAAGGAATATATAAGTATAACAAGGATAATGATAGGTGTTTTTACCCAGGTAACCTTTACTTAACAGTTTCTAGCTTCTGACTCCAAACTTCTGATTCTTTTCAGGACATTTGTTCCAGAGATTTTTAGCACTTTACCAGGCATCTGTTCAGAACAATGCACTATTTCCAACTATATCCCGAACTATTAAAAATTCCAGGACTTTGCTCCAAACTACTATCAATAATTTGAAGAAGTTCTAAATGTTGACTTGGTTTTGTGGCGGGGGTGCCTGTGTTGCCAGAGGTTTAACTTAGGGTCTTACACATGCAAGCAAGAGCTCTAGCACTGAACTGTGTGCCTGGCCTTAGAATAGTGGTATATTGTAGTCAGTTCTCAAATGAACTCATAAGTTATTACTAATTATTTTAGTCCTGATCCTATTTATACCTTTTCATGGAGTAAAATATTTGGGAAATACTTGGTTGTTGCTAAAAGATGTAGAACATTTGAAAGGGGAGAGCAAATAGAATCTCAAAAGTTGTATAATGTCTTGCAGAATCTCAAGCAGATCAGGTCCAGCATATACAGGGGCTTAATACCATATTTCAGGAAAAATAAACTGATATTATTTTTATTATAGTTTAGCCTGTAATAGCTGCATTTGCTTTAGGGTAATGCTTTTTCTACTTCTAATGTAACGTTCAAATTAAAACATTCCTTCCCTATATTATATATATAGGGATCAGAAATTGAAATTGGTCTTTTCTGTTGTGATCGATCCTTATTTATGTCTTGTCTTTCTTGGTAAAAAAAATAAAGTATAGAACACTTGGAAGGTATTTAAGGTGAATAGATAGCTGTGTTACGAATCTAGCAAGGAATCAGTCTTCTCTATAATTCCTTCACAAAAACTAGTGGTTATTTCTAAACCAAAGGGTATTCATGAATTGACCATGTGTCTCTTTATTTGCTCGACTTGATAATTACACAGTAACTCAAGAGCTATCTCACAATGCATCAAGATAGATGTTCATGAAGAGATTATTTTACTTTAGTCATCTGAGGCCTCTTACACGTGTATCTTTCTTTCCACTAATTACTTGATTTTTTTTCTGAATTCCAGTTCACTTTCCTAATACTGTTAAGTCTACTGTTAAGTCAAAGACTTTATACTGTAAGTTTTATGCAGAAATGGTGCTCAGGTTTATGGAGAACTTTCTTCTTCTGCAGTCAGTCATAACTTCATTCTTCTTTGAAGTTAAGCACAGATTCTCTCATGGTTCATGCTCTGTTAATATCCAGAGAATTATCTTTCTGAGTAGGGTATAGTACTCTAGGTAATAAACAGACATGTTGTTATCTTGGTGAATCACTGTGATCTAGATCTTGCTACCAATCTGCAGCCTATGCAGAAGGCAGTCAGCCAAGGTAAATGGTGTCTTTCCATATTTGCCGTTATCTTTCAGGACACGTAGGTCCTATTGAAGTGGAGGCTCATTAAACTCCAAGTCAAAAGAACTCTGTGTTCTACAGCAACCATGGTATTCTTTCATTCAAAGAAAACTCCCCCTACCCCCACTAATTTGACCTCACTGGAGAATTTTGACAGATGTCTGGCACATCTATTCACAAGGTTCAAGGCTGTCCAGGCTTCTGGCTGGCTGCTGTCTTATGGTGATCCAGAGCTGAGCCACTGCTTGGGTAATTGTTTCATGGATGGTGGGAAAATGTCTCTGGCAAGATCAAAGAGGTAAGATGCTGCGGGTGGGCTCTATACTGAGCAGAATAGACAGGAAGGGGCAGAGTCAGTGAGTCTTATTCTTTGGCTATAGCCTAGAATGACAGCCACAGAGATTCAGGAAAACAGGGGCCTAAATGTTAGCCTTTAATGAACTGCAGCGGCTACTGATGATTTAGTGATTGTTGTGATGGTGGCAATAAATTTTCCAGAATCCTCTTGCCACTCTACTCATATCTCCAAAATTAAATTCATATTGATTCGCTTCAGTTCTACCATTGTTCCTCAAGTCTCATATTTTCTCTTATTGTCAGGTTCCCTGCTACTCATTTATCTTTTTGAAAGATGTCTGATTTTCTGCTGACGCATACAATATCAAAAAAATTGTCTACCCCTTTCATAATATTAGAAGCAGATGACCTAGGCTTAGACATTTATGTGTCTAACACAATATGTAATCTTCAAAGATGGGATTTTTTTGATATAGGCAAAGTGAGTACAGTGATTATAATGGATTTTAAATGTGGATGAAGGATATCAGGATATGACTCATGTCTTTGCACTACTGATAGGAGTTTAGATGAAATACATAGCCATCATTTTCTATTGTGTTTGGAGAATTTTCTGAGTTTACTTGAAGAGCATTTTATTTACAATAACATTTCCCATATTTGTTAAAATGTGTTTTTTGTAAAGTGTTACTCTGCTGAGTATAATTATGTTCCTACTTCAAATAGAAACAGCTCAGTTTTCTTATTTTTCCTATGATTGGGACTTTTGAAATTTCCAGATTATTTTGTGTATTTCCTGAATCTTTATATCATGAGTTCTGTTTCCTTAGTAGCAAGTTTCTAGAGCTGATTTTCTACTCTTCAATGTTATTTTTGTTCTGGGGTCAGGCCCAGTGGGGCTCAGAGGCTCTGCCCTCAGGAGTGACCTCTGACATTACTTGAGGTACCGTACGTAGGTGGTGCCCGAGATTCCAACTGAGGTTAAATGCATGCAAAGCAAGTACTTTACCTCTTGTACTATCTCTCTGGCCCTATACTCTTCAGTTTTTAGTATCCACCAGTGAGCCACAGCCTCTTGGCAGTGGTCAGAGGCAACTTACTAATACCAGGGTAGTGTTACCAAATTACTTGAGAGGGAACTTTGCCTTAGAGCAGGGACTCCACAGTAAGACTTAACTGAATCAAATGGAAATCACTGAAGGGTCATTGAGCAATTTACTAGTTGTGCAAAGAAAAGCAAAAGAATTATGTTTTAATTGTGACATTATTGACATAGTCAGGGTTTGGAATTGTGGACAATAGAATGAAAGATGAAAATTAGACACAATGAAGTATATCCTTTTGTGGTACTGAACTGAATGCCTTAATTTTAATTTCAAAGACCTTTTGCCATGGATTATGTGTCTATGTTGGGGTTAATGCAGCTGCTGGTTATAATTGTCTTATGTCAAAATACGTAGCCTTTTGTATGTGTTTTTCTTATTTATTTAAGTTTATTTTTCAGGCAGTTTTAGGTTCACAGCAAAATGTAGGTCAAGGTACATTAAGATTTCTCTACTCTCACAAATGCATAAACTTTTCCAGTTTGAGCCCTTCTCTCCCCCTCTACCAGACTAGGATATTTCTTAAAATTGATGAGTCTATACTGACACATTATAGTCACTTCAGAGCTCACAGTTCACATTTGGGTTTATTTTTAGTGGCATTCTCTTGGTCTACACACATGTATAATGACATATATCCATCAATTTTATTGCACGGATAATCTTGTGTTCGACCTATCCTTTCCTACATGCCAAATGTACTTTTTAACCTTTCATAAATATTTCCAAATTTATTATTCTGTCCTCTAAGAACTTTGTTAAGTCTTACACACACTTTTAGGATAGATCAGGAAGTTACCATATATACAGATTGCATTTTATTATTTATGATAAACATAAAAGAAAACCCAGATTTCTTTCCCAAATGTTCCATCCACGTATCAGTGAGTAGATGGAGTTTAATAATTGTTAATTTATTTCCTTGCAAACAGCTGAGAGGAATGGATAGTTTGGGGAGCCTCAGAAATAACGTTTGTTTATACCCATTGTTTTAAAAAAGTTTTTAAAATCAACTATGAATAAATACGTAAATCACAGTACTGAATGTTTAATAAAAATTTTAAAAGTAGTGACTAAAGTTACTGGATGGGAAAATTAATTTTAGAACCAGAGAGATAGTATATAGATTAAGGTGCTTGGCTTGCATGCAGCCAACTTCAGTTATACTTTGGCGTTGCATATGGTGCCCCTAGCACAACAGGCAGGGATCCATGAGTGCAGAGCTGGGAATAGCCCCCGAGCACTGCCAGGTGTGGCCCAACACTCACTCGCTCCTTATTTCTTTGGAAAGACATCAACAGTTGTTGGAAGGAGGGAAGAGATGCTCTAACTTAGTATTCATTTACACGGATCAGATTTTCCTTAGTCAGAATGGGGTTGAGATGTGCCAAATGCTTGGGAGTGTGGTCAGATTACTGCAGAAGTACAGTGGAAAATATAATTAATTTAATTCAAGAGTATCTACCCTTTTCTTCCAGAGTTTACCTTTCTGCTGTTCTTCCTTCCAATTCTATGATTTCCTTTAAACAATTATATTGAAATAAGAATAATTTAAAACTCTTGTCTTCAAAGTAAATTTTGATGCATATGTGTTTGTTTATATATTTTCTGTGTTATTGCTATGCCTGTTCTGTTCATTTTTGTTCTTGTATTCCACAATTAGTATTGACCGGTTACTAGTCCTACAATGAACACTAAAACATAACTAGAGATATGAACGAAATTACAAGGGCCCTACCCTTAAATGACTTAGGGTATACCACCCTCCAATGGAGAAGGAACTTTTTCTTACTTTCAGTTGCATCATTGTTCCTCTAAGATAGGATTTGCTTCAATATCTGTTGACTGAATGAAAGTATCCACACATGAATTCTCCTACTGGACAAGTAGAGGAGTAGACAAGAAAAAAGAATAAATTATTATAGATGGGACCTTTAGGGTCCCACAAAGTGTGGGAAGTGTGAGTAAAGAAAAAGGAGTGTCTAAAACGTCCAAGCAAAAGTTGTGGATGATTTAAAGAACCATACTAAAAGAACATATGTGCTTTAAATGAGGG
Source organism: Sorex fumeus (assembly GCF_029834395.1). Classification (NCBI taxonomy): domain Eukaryota; kingdom Metazoa; phylum Chordata; class Mammalia; order Eulipotyphla; family Soricidae; genus Sorex; species Sorex fumeus. The sequence goes on from NW_026606115.1 coordinate 11,257,813, forward strand.
AAGGGATTTTGCCATGTTTTTGAAAACTGGCATTTAGTAAGGAAATGTTCTTTCAATCACTGATTATCTAAGGAAAATTCATCTTAATTTGTATTCTTTCTTATTCTCTTTTGGTAGTGCTGGGGAATTGCACACATATCTGGTTGTGGTGCTCACAGAGGTTTTTAAATTGTAGTGCTCATCAGTCAGGGGTCATACATAAGGTTGCATTGTCTGCTGTGGTGCTCACTAAGGTTTATGCTGCTTTAGTTGTGATTCTGGCACACATGTACACACTCTCAGTTGAGGCACACGCATTATGATTGTGCTGTTCACCAGATATATGGGTGCTTCCCAGGGGAGTCACATTTCCTGGCCATGGCACTCATACATGTTTTCATTGTGGTCATTGCCAAGGCACTCACCCCTTTTAATGGTGCATACACACACCTGGCTGTAGTGCAGTCAGAAATTGCTTGCAGTGCTGGGAATTGCAGAGAACAAAGCTGCCAGGCCCAAACAACGAAGCTGCCAGGATTAAGCTTTGCACATGTGGTGACACACTGGGGATTTGAATTCAAGACCATATGCTTTGAATTCATGACCATACAATTTCATTGTGCTATTCTCTGGGCATGGGAATTTGGGTCAAATAATGGACTTACCTGACTTTTTCTAGGGGTTCATGGGTACTGGGCTATAGTCCAAACTACTTCCTTGGCTTTGAGTACTTTACAAGTGAATGTTAATTTTCTTGAACACTGAACACAAAAAGAAATGGATCCTGAGGAAAGTACAGATATGATATATTCTGATGCATACATGTTCGTACACAAATAAAGCAGCAAGAACTTACTTTATTTTTTTATCTCCAAGAATGCTTGCCAATACACATAATCTCATTTTGTTTAACCCTGCTAGTTATTGGTGAGTGAGAAAAGTAGTAAAAGTGTTTTCTTACAATTCATAAAATAGTTGGGATTGGAAAGATTATTAGAGATGATTTAAGACCATCTGTCTTAGCCCAATGTTGTTTTTAACCTTCTTAGAACTTAAAAATGGGAAAAACCTTCCTGAGAGAGAGAGGACACCAGCTGCAAAAGCAATGAGTAGTGACCACCATAGGATCTTCAAGAACTTTAAGTTATTTAACCATGGTGAAATGCCAGTTGTGAAAAGCTGATGGTGCCAAAGTTACCATGGTTTGCTGAGTTTTTTTAAACTCCCCCTCATTTTTAATAATTGGTACCTCTGAGGGTGAGTACAGGAAGCAAGTTACTATTAAGAATGATGCTAGGATGAGAATCCTAGTTTGCCTACCTCTACAACTTTTTTCCCTTATTTCTCCTTTTGATGTCAAATAATTTTTTTTTATATACATGTGATTCTCGGAGGGAAATGATTACTTTGTTTATGCATCACATGGTGATTCATAGGGGTTACTACTGGCTCATGCACTCAGAAATTACTTCTGGAGGTGCTCGTGGGACCATATGGGATGCTGGGAGTTGAACCCAGGTCGGCTGCGTGCAAGGCAAATGCCGTACCTTCTGTGCTATCGCTCCAACCTGGAAATGATTACTTCTTATTACTCTTATTTCTTATTTGTGTGTTTTTTTCAATTTATCAATAATTTTAAATTGTACTTTGGGTAACTTGGCTATAATTGGTTTAATATTTATGATGAAAAGAGTTACTGCTCCTTCACCCAAGATAATCCAACACTGTCCTGTGTTATGTCACTTCTAGTCCACTTATTCCTTCCTATCCCACCCTCACCCCTTCCACTCTGGGACTTTATTTAAATAGTTCTGTGACCAAAGTAAAATATTTCTTTTTTATAAAGTGGAAGTATTCACTTTACCCCCCTCTGCACATCAGGTAATTTTGAGACCGTATGATGCCCTTCTAATTGTATTTTCAGTGAGTGGCCTTCCACCATTATGCTATCTATAAAGTTTTATTATTTTAATTTTGGTTTTGGGGCTATACCCGGTGATGCTCAGGGCTTACTTCTGGCATGGAGCTCAGGGATCAGTAGTCATATTGGGGCTCAGAGGATTGTAAAACCTGGGTTGTCCACATGCAAGGCAAGCACCCTGCCCTCTGTATTATCTCTCTGAATCTACAGTTTTATTATATGAATTGTTTAAGGACTGGTGTTATGTATCTTCTTAGTTGGAGGGTAGGTGCTGAGTTTTTCATATTTCAAGTAGAAATTGACAAGAAAATTTGGGCCACAAAAATAATTTTATGGTATGGAGCCCTTGCTTTATATGCTGGAGATCCAGGTTTGATCCCTGTCACCACATAATCCTCCAAGCACTGCTGTGAGTGACCTCGAACACTGAGCAGGGCATAGCCTCCTGAGTATTGTCGTGTGTGCCTCCAGGCCGCCCCCAAATACCAATGATAGAAATATTAGAGGTACTGTTATTATGATAACCTTTGTAGAGTTAAGTGTTCAAAGTGGAGAAGGCTATAAGATACGTTAATTGACATTAACTTTGTCTAAGATAAAGAAAAACCCTGGGGGCTGGAGTGATAGCACAGCGGGTAGGGCATTTGCCTTGCACGTGGCTGACCCAGGTTCGATTCCCAGCATCCCATATGGTCCCTTGGGCACCGCCAGAAGTCATTCCTGAGTGCAGAGCCAGGAGTAACCCCTGAGCATCACTGGGTGTGACCCAAAAAGAAAAAAAAAACCCCTGAGTAATTTTTGTGCATGACACCTTACTGAGCACTTCATTTATTCTCATTTAATCTTCAAAGAAGTAGATCCATTATCATCATATCCATGCTATTGATGAAAAGCTTAATTGATGAGGAGTTAAGTACTTAGCCTAAGGTTGCATAACTAATGAGAAGCAGAGATTTGGCCTGAGCTTATGACTTTAATAGTTTTACAATATGGCCTCTCCACTTAAGAACAACTGAGGGGCACCCTGGTTTAATCTCTAATCTCCCACACTGCGTATTGCTCCCCCAAGTACTGCCAGGAGTGATCCCTGAGCCTCTGAGCCATGAGAAGTCTTAAGCACAGCTGGATGTGTTCAGGAAACAAACAGAATAAAAGAACAACTGATATTTATAATAATATTATAATCAGTTTTCATGATGTCATAATCACCATTCTAATAATTGAAAAGCTTAGCACAGAAGATAAAAGGAGATGTATTAAGGTGTGGGTAAAAATGAAACTATTTATAGATTCCAACATAGAAGAGGAGCTAATAGACATATATAAACTCAGTACTGGGGGCGTTGGAGTGATAGCCCAGCAGGTAGGGCATTTGCCCTGCATGCAGCTGACCGGGTTCAATTCCTAGCATTCTATATGGTCCCCCGAGCACCACCAGGAGCGATTCCTGAGTGCATGAGCCAGGAGTAACCCCTGTGCATTGCCGCGTGTGACCCAAAAAGAAAAAAAATAGCTCAGTACTGTCTGCATATTATAGATGAGACCTAGAAGACCTATAGTATGCTACTTAGAAGATAGCTGACTTCATTAATTTCACTTGTATTCAAGAATTACCCATTTCTGTCATACTTACCTAAGGAGTAAATGTTTATCAGGTGATCCTTGTATGTATAGCCAAGTTGTTCCCTACTTTCGAAAGAAGTTGGAGAGTTATGACAGCAGTGGTCTTGGAACCTTCTGATGAATCATTCTAGTGGCAAACATAATGAAAATTTGCTTATTTGTTTTCTGGAAGTCATCTCACCTGTGCTTCTATTACCAACCAACTCAGAAAGCTTCCTAGGTCTGTATAGTTTTTTCCTTCCAGAGAGTTGACTCCGTCACTTTTTCTCCTGGGGATCCTTTTTTTGTAAAGGCATAGAGTTTTTTTCTCAAGAAAGATCAATCCAGCTAGTCCTGGATGACTTATTTTTTTCAATGTGACTTTTCAAACATTGCAGCAGTTTACATCAAGGCCAAAACTGCATACCTTTTTATGTTTACTTGCCTTTAAGTATATTCAACTGCTGTAAGCCTCAGTAATTACAGTTAACACTCTGCATTAACATTGCCCTGCTCCCCTGAGTTTTGTGGAATAATTCACAAATCGGTACATTTGACTTGAAATAGTTCTTGGGGATTATGGAACTTAAAAGGTGAAGTACTGGGGATAGATTTTGTTTTCCAGTTATTCAAAGCCTAGCAAACAGGAAGGCAGAAAACATCAGTTGCCTAAAAGGTTTTGATTGTCCTAGTGAATGTTGTTATAAATAGGCACAGTACCAGGAAACAAAGGTAAACATAGGTACCTATGGAGAGTAATAGAATGACTCTTTTTTGTTTTATTTCCTAGGAAAATATATAATGAGCATCTAGATTTAAAACTTAACTGGTTTAGTAGGATAGATTGAAGTAGCGCTTGAAATGAAAAGAAATGTAAAAAATACAGAAAATTTATTTTTAAGTCTCATGTCCCCTGTCACCAATGCAAGACATACCATAAATCTTATGGAAAAAGAAGAGATTTTTTTCCACTTAGAGAAGTTTTGGTAATTTTACTTTTGGGAGGTGCACTTACAAAACAAAGAGCTTGCGCATCACTGATGCAATTGCTGTCTGGGCATTACAGATAGCAGTGATTTGGGCTCATTACTAATCAGGTGTTACCTAATTTCTGCAATGAGAGATCAGTTTGGTCCTCCTGAGTTGGCCTAACTAAACTTGCATGGGTAATGTTAGTGAGATGAATTGCCACTATCAACCAAGAATGCTCAAGGCCTTAGGAGTTTGTTGAAAACTTAAGGGATCAGGGATATAGCTCAGTGGTACAACACTTACTGTGCTTGTGGGAAGCCCATGCTCGATTCTCAGGATTGCATGGCACCTTGAGCACTTTTAGGAGCCATTGTTAAACACCGTGCTTAGAGTAGCTCCAAGCACTGCTGGGTATGATGCCAAGACAGACAAAAACTAGAGTTGAATGAAATTTCTGAATGTTCCTTTGACCAAACTGCTGACAATATTTCCATATTTAGATACCAGTGGTGAAAGTATTTCTAACTTCAGCTTCCATAAAATGATGGCGATAGATGGGACTAATTTGGATGGATTTATGCTTTAGAGAAGTTCATGAGTTGATTTTTATTAGCAAGAGAGGCATCTGGCAAATATTAGAAAAAACATATTCTGCATTTTTATTAACAAGAAAGTTTTTTCCTTATCAGGTTGAAGGTATGTATGCCCTCTCTTCTTTAATACAAATTTAAAATTAATTTTTATTAAATTTTATTTTATCCCATAGCTTTTGAGCCCTACCTTAGAGTCAGGACTTACTCCTGACTCTGCTCATGTATCACTCTTGGTAGCGTTTGGGAGACCATATGCAGTTCCAGGGATCCAGACTGTATAAATCACATGCCAGACAAGTGCCTTAATATCTAGCCAAACATTATTTTTCAGGCTACATATATACAAAGCTCGTGCTCTGGCCTATTGAACTATCTCTTCAACCCTGATTCATTATTTTTATTTAATTGTGTATTTTAGCTTGGGAGCTACAGTCAGCATGCTTCTTAGAAGTTGCTCCCTGGCAGTGCTCAGGGGAAGATGTGTTGCCAGGGATTGAACCCAGGGCTCCTGCTTACAAAGAAGCATTCCAGCCCTTTGGTCCTCCTCTCTTGTTCCTCTTATCTGTTCTTTAAAGTGATTTATATTCTATTCAGTGTTTCATTGTCATAGAGGTGAGATTTGACTTGTAAGTTATAAGGCACAAAGAACTTAAATTCTCAGTCCCATTGTGTGTTTACTTACTTTTGGATATGGCGCATAGACTTGCACAGAGGAAGTATCATGTTTAAGTAATTTAGTCTGAGATTTGATTCATTTGTTTGAGATGTTAGGGATCTTTCAGTGTTCCAGAATGGATATTAAGAGGTTATATTTCACTTTGATCAACTTCAGGAGTCTACAGAAATTGCAAACAACTCGCGTCCTTTTTCTTTTTCAATTGAAGTAGCTGGTGTATAACATCATAGGTTTTAGGTGCCCAAACTTATAAATCAGCATGTTCGCTACCAGAATTTTAGTTTTCATACATCATGATGCAGGTGATCCCTTTTTCCCAGTTTACCCACCCTACTTTTCCTTCCCATCTGGTAGCCAACATTCTGCCATTTTGTCCTTATTGTTTAAGAGTATGGTTTTTGTTTTGTTTTTGTAAATTTTAATACAAAGATAACTTTGTATTATGAGTGAAATCATACAGTATTTCTCTTTCTTCATCCAATTTAGCATGATAACCTCTAGATAGGTTATTTCACTTAGCATAATAACCTCTAGATAGATGCATGCTGTTGAAAAAGACATTTCAGCTTTGGGGCGGGGGTGTTTCGGCTACACCTGGTCATTTTCAGGGCATACTCCGGGCTCTGTGCTCAGGGATTATCTAGGGTGTACCCTGGAGACCACTTTTGGTGCCAGGGATTGAACCTGGGTCAGCTACATACAAGAAAAGCACCCTAACAACTGTACTATAGCTGTGACTCAGGATTTTATCTTTATAGTTGATAATGCATAAACATTTTGCATGTTTACTACATTTTCTTAACCTGTCCTTTTAATAAAAGAACTCTCAGAGCATTGCTGGTCAGTGAGTAGACAGAACACTTTTTGTACCATTCCATATAGCTTTAATTTTGAGTAGCAGGAAATTTTCAGGAGAGCAGTGATGGCTCTGTTGAATAATTATCAGGAGCACTTTCTTCAGAACTACAATGCGGGTCTGCTTATACCTTTAGCAACTGACAACTCTTTTCTTCTCACTTGGAGAGGAGTAGGCCTTCTTTTTATACCAAGTTAAACTTTTCTTCCAAGAGAACTCCCTGTTTTTTATTTATTTGCTATCCAAGAATACTGTGATGTTGAAAACAGACTTCAGGTAAACAGAGATGGAGAAACAGGATGATGAGGCCCCAAATTCTCTTTTTAAAATTTTTATTAGTGAAACACCATGAGGTACAGTTGTAGACTTACAAATTGAGGCCCCAAATTCTTATCCCTCCTACTGTGTCTAAACGATAACAAAAAGCAGCATGAAGGACCTTCTCACCATTCATTCTGTTTTGGAACGAGACATGAAGCCATCTAAATGCAATACTGGAATAGAAACTACATAACAGTCTGTTAATCTTTTTTTTTCCTTCTTGCAACTTTGCCAATGTGGATTTTCAGCTGAAAAAGAAGCAGGTGTATGTAGATAAGGTGGAGAAGATGCAGCAGGCCCTTGTTCAGCTCCAGACAGCATGTGAAAAACGTGAGCAGCTAGAGCACCGTCTACGGACAAGACTGGAGAGGGAACTGGAATCCCTCAGAATTCAGCAGGTATGGAAAAATGGAAGAAAATGAGCTTGTTCTTGATCATTTTGTTGATGATTGACAAGAGGCAAAAACTGATCTCTTGCTTATCTTTACATCTCTTTCCTTACCTGACCTTATGTCAAAGCGCTTCCCCTTAGTAAAGTTGAAACACGTTTCCTTAGCCTCCTATTTTAGCAAAGTCCTTAATGCCTGTTATTGTCCTGTACCCCTTTTTTGGTCCTTTGACCACACCCTGCAGTGATCAGGGTTTGCTCCTGGCTCTGCCCTCAGAAATTACTCCCGGCTGTACTGGAGGGACCTATGGGATGCTGGGGAGAAAACTTAGGTCAGCTGCGTGCAAGGAGAATACTATAGCTCCAGCCCCCTATCTTGTACCTTGATTTTCATATGAACTCCATAAACAATAGACTGTACAAAAAGTGAATATGCTATACATAGACTTATAGAATCGGAAATGAATGGAGTTTAGAATTATCTTGCCATACCCTTCTTCATCTGAGGGATGAGAGAAACCCAAAACACAGAAGAGCTGTTTGATTTAAGGATATGTGACAAGTTTGGGGCTAGAAGGAAAGCAAGTAGTAGATTTTTTTTTTGCTTTTGGGGTCACACCCGGCAATGCTCAGGGGTTACTCCTGGCTCTTCACTTAGGAATTATTCCTGGAGGTGCTTGGGGGACCATATGGATGCTGGGAACCCGGTTTGACTGCATGCAAGGCAAACACCCTACCCACTATGCCATTGCTCCAGCCCACAAGTAGTAGATTTTTCATCTGATTTTTGTTGTGGACCATGCTGGCATGCAGGGATGGTGGTTTTCAAGCCCTGAGCAGCAGGGCCATTTGATCCAGCAAGCTCCTTTTCTCATATTCATGCCTAAGATAGCAAAAACCCCAAGTCCTGTTTCTTCTGAATCAGGATTCAAATTGATACAAGTTGGCAGTAACCCTTTCTGAGGGTAGGAACTCTTCAAATGGGACTCAGCACCCATCAGCCTGTCTAACCTGAGGACTCATGTTATCTCTCTCCTTTAACAGCGCCAGGGCAACTCTCAGCCCACAAATGTTTCTGAATACAACGCCGCTGCCCTGATGGAGCTCCTTCGTGAGAAGGAGGAGAGGATCCTAGCCCTAGAAGCTGATATGACTAAGTGGGAGCAGAAGTATTTGGAGGAGAATGTGATGAGACACTTTGCTTTGGATGCTGCTGCAACTGTAGCTGCTCAGCGGTAAGTAGTTCGCTGGTAGAGTCATTGCTTGGATGTGGGATGGAGATCAGATGTGCATAATTAATAGATTGTCAGTGTGAGGGGTTTTATCTTTAGTGTCCCCAATCATGGTTTATGCTGAAGTGTGTTTTATTTTATCTGATTTAAGCAGTGACTGCTTCGTTGTGGGGAAGGAGGGCTGGGAATTTGAAACTCAAAGTTGCTATGAACATCACTGGAAGCATAGGCAAGTTTTCCTCAGAAGCCAGAACAATTACAGAGGGAATTAAATGAACATCTGTATACTTCATTTATCAGAATCACAGAATTTTTTACCCACGTATGTAGGTTTTTCTGTTTAGCCTTAAACCTGGAGTGAAAGCCTCTCCAGAGAAATTCCACAGAAACAAAATTTTACTGTGGTTGCTGCCAATTGATAGCTCTAGCTCATCTAGTTAATTATCAAAGGCTATGCTAAACATAAATCCATCCCTGCCTTTTGAGAAAAAAGTGATATGTGGGCCACATTTCTTTGTTCCTGAGTCCATTGAGTGTAAGCAATTATACTCATTTTGGTAAGGGAGAGAAAGTGGTAGGAGGAACTTTTCCGTTTTCTGCTTCTTTTATCTTCTTTTATATATTATAAACATTAATAATTGGACATTGAAGGAGAGACATTGCTCTCAGCCAATTTCTCTTTCTATATTTATAATTGTCATGTGGAAAGAAGCAAAAAAAAATCCAAATTGATACAAAGCATAGTTTGTTAGTGATACAGATAGAGTTTTGGTTTGGAGTTTGGTATCTTAAGCTGGAAGATAACACGCTGCACCCACAGATTTTTGTGTAGAAAGTAACTTTAAAAGACAGTGTGCTTTTTAACATTTTCCTAAGCTTGGTGAGCTGGCAGAGACTTGATGCTCTTACAATATTTGGAGTTGGAATTTGTGTGGAGAAGGGATGGTGGATACATTAACTTGAGTCTTTTTTGTGTCAAATCTGAGGGAGGTCAGTGCTTAAGACTCAGGCTGGTGGCCATTGACTGTTTTCCAAAATGCAATTTTATGTTTTTTTTAAATATGCCCCATCTCCAGATATGCTCTCTCTATATAAGTCTTAAATGGACCGAAATTGTCTCCACCTTGAATTTGAATGAAGTGTATCTATTTATTTATTTATTTATTTATTTATTTATTTTTAGAAAGGTGATCTCACTACATGTCAGTGTAATAATAAATGACATGGAAATCCCAGCCATGCTAAAAGATGGTTAAGAAGATTGTAGCAGATTTAGAACTAAATTATGTGTAACTGCTAGCTCCAAAGGAAATGTCAGTACCTAGTACTTGTTCAAAGATTAGTCATGAAACTCTTTAACACTGGAAAGGGGATGTGGGGTCATTTTTTTACTGAAGGAAATATCCCAACCTTGGGTTTTTTTGCTAGGAGGTCAAAAAGTTAACATACTTGATCAGTCATTCAGTTTATTAATTTGTATTTACTGAATCAGGCTGTTACTTTCCTGAATGTGTGATGTTTCATTTTTATTTTGGGTGAAGGAAATGAAGGAAAGGACAGCAGAAGATAGAATCTTTCTGTTTATACCTGTTACACATAATTATTCCTTCATAATAGGCTTTTATCATTTAACATTATGTCTTAATCATCTTGTGCTCTATTACAATTTTAAATAGTAACTGATATCTCTAACATAAAAGAATTTTCAACAACTCATTAGAAAATACCATGACTATTAATAAGGATCTTTAACTGCAAATATAATCTAAAACATAACTCATTATAAAGTTTCTTCAAAAATGTTTTCTCAATTTCTTACCACAAAATATGAATGGTATGCCATGTTTTCTTGCCATATGAGTTAGACACAACCAAGTTTTCATTTATTTTTTCCCCTCTCCGTGACATTCATACTTACATTGTTTCTCAAGTTTTAACAGTTCTGTCTCCTATATCCTATTTCCATTTTCCTTGCCACTTCACTGGCTTGTGTTTTCATTAACTCTTGCTGGGATTATTATAATAACCTCTAATTGAGCCTGGCTGATTCCAGTGTATTGTTCATCTAATTCCTTTACCACCTTTAGCAAGAGATAATGCTATCTTCCTAAAACACAGTTTGCATGATTTCTTTCTTTCTTTCTTCTTTCTTTCTTTCTTTCTTTCTTTCTTTCTTTCTTTCTTTCTTTCTTTCTTTCTCTTTATAAAATAGTTCACAATTTTTGGTTACATTTAATATTTGAACACCAATCCCACCACCATTAGACCTTCCCACCACCATATTTCAGATTTTTCCATTCTGAACCCCAACCCCTGCCCCAAAGCAGAACCAAAATAATTTATTTTGTTTGTTATAAAAAATGCTGAAAATGCTCCAAAAATGTTTCCTTAGAGGAAACAGTGTGAAGATTGTTTTGTTTCACCCAGGGGCCATTAAGCCCTTCTAGAAGAGATCACTAATATCTTGTTAAAGGTTGAGCCTTGTGTGCTTATATACATACATACATATGTGTGTGTATGTAAAAAAATATTTCCCTCTAAGACTGCTTGCCTCCTACTTTAAACCCCATCAAATGTGGTGCTGTACTTTTGGTGGTGTGAGGTATCAGTTGTCTCATGGTCACAGGTCCAGGAATACCTTCACTGTGGGTGAGGCTCAGTCTGAGCGTGTGGAGAGTAGCCGTGAGCCGGGCAGCCATTGAGTTCTGGAGGTTTTCAGCTGCTGGTTCTGGGTCCCTAGGGGTGGAGAGGTGTCTCACCCACCCCCCTCCGGGCTGTCCGAATGAACAGCCTGGCGTGGGGTCAGACGGCATGGCTATGGTGTGTGTCGTGTTATGCTACCTTTCCTGGAGAGAAGGACAATGAGACACCAGATTGTGACCTATGATGAAATTATCTGGCCTGCGTAATTTCACTCTTGAAGAACTCTTAACAGTTTTTAGAGCCTATTGGAATAAAGTTCAACCTTTTAACTTCTGCAGTAGTTAATTATTTACTTTTTTATTTATCTGTGCATTTTCTATAGCTAAGGACTGGTTTTACTCATGTAAGTGTACTTTCTAGCAACTTATGGCAACTTTAAACATGCTGCTGTCAAGGTTGAGTTCACATATTCAATAAAGAACAGGATGCTACTGATAGGAAAATATATTCTTGAAGTTAAAAGTACACTAACTGTTTCAATTGGGAGATCATGAGTGACATTCTAGAAAATCATGTAAGTGATGTGATACAGAGATAGCTTCATCAGAGAAAGGATAGATTACTAGAAGAATAACTAACGGAATATGTACTTTCAGAATTTGAGTTAGAAAACTCAATTTCAAAGATACAGAGTTTGGGGACTGCAGGTTTTGTTTGGAGCCCCAGCAACTCTCCTGATGAAAGTAAAATTAGTTTCAGAGTATTAGAAGACAGACGATCAAGTTGTTCCCTCAAACACTTATTTTTTGCTTTTGTTGAAGTTATTGGCTTAGTAGCCACAGTGTACTAGAAGGAGGATCACTGGCATCTCTATAGGGATTCACTAAGTGCCCCACATTTTCAGACTCTATTCCTGAGGAGCTAGCTCAGTGTCCATATCAATTAGCTGGCAAGGCTCTGAGTCCCCAAATGATCTTTTATGCAAAGAAAGTGGCAGGAAGCCAGCATTGGCTCTCCCTCCCATCCCCCAGTGACAAACTTTATGCTCAGTTCCCCAGTGTCCATAGACATTATGCACCTTTTAGACTCGCCTGGGTCTGAAGCTCATTCATAACATTGGAACTCTGCACTGTAGGAATTTCTTCCAGGGTTATATCAGGAGCTGAAATTCTTTAAACACTCTCTTACATGTTATTATTTTTCTCCCTATTTTCCCCCTTGAAATCAGAACTTTGTTGAGTATTTCTTTTTTTTAATTTTTATTAGTGAGACACCATGAGGTACAGTTGTAGACTTACAAATTTTGTGCTTGGGTCTCAATTATACAATGATCAAATACCCATCCCTCCACCAGAGCCCATTTCCCACCACCACTGTGCCTATAGAATTAATTTTGTCCTCCTCCCTCCAAAACCCATGAGGCAAAGGTAAAATTACTATTTCCATTTTTCTCTGTATGAGGAGCAATCTGCTAGTGGCAGAGAATTTGGAAAAGATGGAACTTGACCCTCATGTGATCTTTAGTTAGAAGTTAGGTCCTCACACTATACAATACTACTTCCACTGGGGCTCGTTGGGAGTCTTTGGGCCATTGCCAGTAAAATTATAAGCAAGTATAGAATTTAGAAATGCAGAAATATTTTCTTTGTTCTTTTATTTTGATTTTTTGGGTCACACCCTGTGATGCACAGGGGTTACTCTTGGCTTTGCACTCAGGAATTACTCCTGGTGGTGCTCGGGGGACCATATGGGATGCTGGGAATCAAACCTGGGTTTGTCCGTGTGCAAGGCAAATGCCCTACCCGCTCTACTACCACTCCAGCCCTGAAATGCAGAAATATTTTGATTTCAACAAATTGAGAGCCATTATAGTTGTTTCTCTTTACTCTTTCCAATTAATACTGTTCAAATTGTTCAGTTTTGCATACAAGGTGCAAACATTTTGTGAAACTCATTCCCCTGTCTTTTTAACCCTCATCTTCACTGGTCACAGCCTCATGCTAAAATAATTAGCTAGCTGCTATCAAAAAAATATGCCTGGAGTTCTCCCAGAGATCTTCATTCTCATTTTATGTATAATGAAGTAGTTGTTGGTTCATTGTTTTCTAGGTCTATTGTCTGATTTCCTTTAAAACCAGTATAATAACATCAGTATTCTCTCTAGTCCCCTCTTTTTCCTCTATCAAATTGCACAAATAGAATCTAGTTTCCTTTATTATCTTCCTCTTTCCTCTGCAAGTTTTGAAATGAAGTAAATGAAGGAAGCATAGCCTTATGCATTATCAGGATACAGGATTCCTATATTTCTTCAATTTGTGCTATTGAGACAGCAGTTTTGCTCATAATCTAGATCCACTCCTCTTCCTTCACTTTCCCCTACCCTTCCTTGCCTCCTCCTTCTGTCCTTATTACTTAGTCTTTAAATTAATGGCCTAAGACACTTTTAGCTGGCACACGATGGTCCCTAATGTGATCGGGACTCTGGCAAGACAAGAGTCACTTCATTGGTAGTAGACTCATGGATATGATTCAGAGTTTCAGGTGAACGCTAGATAGGAATCAATTGGCACTGACTAAAAGCCTTGCTTCTCGCTCATTCACAGTTCTACCTGACCATGTAACCTGTTGATATTCTATAGTATGTTTGTAATACTCAGATATAGTTCATAATATTAATATGTAGTGTCACTATTTTGTACTTTCCCTGACTCTCTAGCCTTTATTATTTTATTAATATCATGGGAATAACTTGGAAAGATGTTTTGTGTAACATAAATAATATAAAATATGCATAAATAATATAAAATATGCATATGTATATCTTCATGTAGCCTGACCATGATCTAAAACTTGAAGATGTTTTCTTTCTTTCTTTTTTTTTTTTTTTTTTGCTTTTTGGGTCACACCCAATGATGCTCAGGGGTTACTCCTGGCTCTGTATTCAGGAATTACTCCTGGCATTGCTCGGGGGAACATATGGGATGCTGGGAATTGAATCCGGATCAGCTGTGTGGAAGGCAAACAGTCTCCCCGCTGTACTATTGCTACAGCCCCCTTGAAGGCATTTTCTGCCAGAAGATTTTGGATGGAGATCTGTTTTGCTCTTAAGGCAAGCCTGCATATATCTCATAGAACTCCTAACTGACTTTTGCAGCTATGTTCAGGTTCATAACTTCTAGCACCTAAACATGGGTCTCTGCATTTTGAAAGCTTTTATCAGAAGTCACCCAGAAATCAACAATTGCTGATGAACTTGATTTCAGTTTAGGGATTTCCAGCAATAGCCTTGGCTAAGGGAGACAGTAGGATTCACTGAAATTTCTGCCTTTTTCAGGGACACAACAATCATCAACCACTCTCCTAATACCAGCTATGACACAGCCCTGGAAGCTCGTATCCAGAAGGAAGAGGAAGAAATCTTGATGGCTAATAAGCGTTGCCTTGACATGGAGGGAAGGTAAAATGTTGATCAGGACCCTGTTGAATCTGATCGATGGGTATAAGATACCATATAGGTTTGTAGGGAAGGGCAAGCATCCTTACTCATGACCAGCGAAACTTGATAATATAAATTCCCTGCACCCCTCCATTCTTACCAGTCTGTTCAGGTCCATAACTGAGGATGCCTTATTAACCTTATTAACTAACTTATTATTATATATATTACTATCTATAATATATATTATTATAATTATCAATTAACTTATTAAACTTATTAACCTTATTAACTAGAATTTTAAATAGAATTACTTTCCCTGTTGATATTGGTAATTGTTTTCCATTTACATTCTGTCGGAACGGAATTGTTGGCATTTGCACTCTAGAGTACTCTTTCTAGCACTGCACCTCAACTCTGTGATACAGCAGAGTGCTCTGTGAAATAACATTCACTCAAATTGAGAGGTAGGACACCTGATTTATCTTATGGACACATGATGTCTCTTAAATATATTTACTTGTTACTTGAAAATTGTGATCCATTATAGGCGACCTCGTTTCAGTGAAAGCGTTATTTCCATTGACTGTGTTTCATAATAGCACCAACTATATTGGTTCAGCATTTCATGTATATCAGCCTTTTCTTCACCGGTACTTTGCTTCATCTTGTAAGGTTTAAACAACTCCTGGACACTCTGCTGTGTCTATTTGGGTATGCAGAACAGCACTAAACATTGTTCTGTTTCTTGTCTTGCAACTGAGAAAAAGTTAGACCTCTTGGTTGAAAAGATAATAGAAGCTTAAATACATTAAGACCAGAATATCATCTTTATATGTTCTTTGTCTTTACTCCTAGGATTAAAACCCTTCATGCCCAGATTATTGAAAAGGATGCCATGATCAAAGTACTCCAACAGCGTTCTCGGAAGGAGCCAAGTAAGACAGAACAGCTATCATCTATGCGTCCAGCAAAGTCTCTGATGTCCATCTCTAATGCTGGATCAGGGTTGCTCTCCCACTCTTCCACCTTGACTGGCACCCCAATCATGGAAGAGAAGCGGGATGACAAGAGCTGGAAAGGAAGCCTAGGTAATACATTAGATAATTAAAGAATATTAAGTGAGCTCTGTTATTATAGGTGTTTGCTCATGGAGCAATGTAAAGAAGTGATGTTTCTGGTTCTAGAAAGGATTTGTATATCCTTTCTAGAAGCATATATGTTCTGATTCTAGAAAAATTATATGTTTCTGACAGAAAGTTGGTTGAAGTCCTGGCTTTAGAAGATAAGCATCCTGAATTCTTCTTGGGTGGAAAGGAGATTATTTCATTTTCCTTTTAGAAATTGTCAGATCTGGCCTTTGCCCAGTGGGACACTTTTGCCTTTGTTAAAAACCAGTGTTGTCTTCATGTCATTCAAAACTTCAGAAACCCTCTGGTGTTTCTTTCTATATAATAGGAGAACTCAGAGTTGTACTTAAGCAAAATGGAGGTGGATGTCAGGTTTTGGTGCCGAGTGTTCTGAGATGAGAACAGGAGATACATGTTTTTTCTTTTCATTCCTTCCCCTTTAATAAAAATCCCAGCAATATTATGGATATACAAGTTTTTTAGAGTCGGAGGAGGCAAGCGCTATCGTTTTGTTTGTTTGCTTGTTTTGTTTTGGGGACACACCCTTCAATTATGCCCAGGGATTACTCCTAGCTCTGGACTCAGGAATTGTTCTTGGTGAGTTTTGGGGACCATATGGGATGCCAGGAATCAAACCCAGGTCGGCTGCTTGCAAGAGAAGCACCTTACCTGCTGTTCTATTTGCTCCAGCCTCTATGTGTATTTTTATTTTTTACCTAATTGTTATGCTACCTTTCTTTGTCCTCTGACACATGGGTGTATATTTTGGGTAGAGAATGTATATTGTGGACTGTCATCATTATTAAAACCTTAGATCATACAGTTATTATCAACTGTCTCCAAAGACTGTTTTATCCCATTCCTTCTAGCTGTCAGATAATGGATGATGTTAGTTATAAGTGTAACAGAATAGGAGCATTCTGACAACATGCAATAATGCAATTAGCATTGGAAAAAGAAACCAGAACCAATACCAGCACACTTCACTTAGAGTTTTTTTCCCTTTTTTAACTTCCCAGGCAGTGCTAGGTAGTCTGGGGCCCCCATGGTGATTCTCAGTCTTCTATGCAATCCCCTTGAGGATATTGTGATACTTAGACCCTGATAGTGCAGGGGATACTCACAATACCTCTGAGGTGCTGGAAGCCTCCAGGGCTGCACCTAACAATGCGGGAAACATATGATGCCAGGAATCTAACCCAGTACTAGGCATGCGCCCTAACTGTGACACTACCTTCTGGTTCCCCCTTAAAGAGGTTTTAATACATGTTCTGGAGGTTGGAGAATAAGAAGTAGAGGGGAGCCACAAGAAATCTTTTGCCATGACAGGAAGGTGCCTGAGCATATAATCCTTTGCCAAAGTAAAGACTCCAATGACTTTGTTTAAATTTTTCCTGAACATCTTGCAAGGTAGAACAGATAATCAGATCTCTAGTACAGCAGGTAGAGCGTTTGCCTTGCACATGGCCAACCCGAGTTTGATTCCTCCGTCCCTCTCGGAGAGCCTGGCAAGCTACCGAGAGCATTCTGTCCGCACGGCAGAGCCTGACAAGCTCCCCGAGGCCTATTCGATATGCCAAAAACAATAATAACAAGTCTCACAATAGAGATGTTTGTTACTGGTGCCCACTCAGGCAACAACGGGAGGACAGTGCTACTACAGTGCTATTTGCCTAACCTAGAGTTACAAATTCTTTCCATCTTTCCTTTGTAGGTATTCTCCTGGGTGGAGACTACCGTACTGAGTCTGCTCCTTCTGTACCCTCACCTGTGCTGCCTTCTACTCCCCTGCTCTCAGCTCACTCTAAGACAGGCAGCCGAGACTGCAGCACTCAAACAGAAAGGGGAACGGAATCCAGCAAAGCCCCAACTGTTGCTCCAATCTCTGTTCCTGCTCCAGTTGCCTCTGCTGCCACTGCTGCCACCATCACTGCTGCCACTGCCAGCAACACCACCACCATGGTAGCTGCTGCTCCAGTTGCTGCTGCTGCGCCAGCTGCCGCTGCCACCATTGCCACCCCATCGCCAGCAACTGCTGCCGCTACTGCTTTTGCTGCTGCCGTGGCTCCAGCTTCTGCTGCTCAGATTCCAAGCGCTGTCTCTGCTGTTGCTGCTGCTGTAGCTCCTGCTCCTGCTGCTGCTGCTATCGCTGCTGCTGCTGCTGTTCAGGTTGCTCCAGCTGCTCCGGCTCCAGTTCCAGCTCCGGCTTCAACTCCGGTTCCGGCTCCAGCGACGCCTCAAGCTTCTGCTCCGGCGCCGACTCAGGCACCAACTCCAGCTCCGACTTCGACTGCAACTCCAGCTCCAGCTCCAACTCCAACTTTGGCTCAGGCTGAGGCTCCTGCAAGTCCAGCAATTGGATCTGGACCATGTCGTCTGTCTATTCCAAGTTTGGCCTGCAATTCAGACAAAATAGGTAATAGTTATTCCTCATCGTGTTTCCCTCAATGACAGGTTTATGGGCACCTACTTTTTTTTTCGGTATGTGTGATCTTTATTATTGACTTTTATGGTTCAGGTGGGTTGTATGTCTTTTTGGATTTTTTATTTTTTTATATTTATTTATTTGTTTATTTTTAATGAATCACCGTGAGGTACAGTTACAGACTTACAAACTTTCTGGGCACCTACTGTTGAGGCACAGTTGACCATTTGGTGGGAGTTTTTCCTGTTAAGAGGAGAAAAGGATGGAATGTATAATTGATTTCTAGTGTAAGTGATACTGGAATAGGAATGGGAATGAGTAAAGGAAAATGATCAGGTGGGCAAGGTGGCATGCAGACAAGTTTTACTTTACTGTGGCGGCTACACGGGATGGTGGTGGTATCTGGGTCTCTAGAAATCTGAGTTTTGACCTTACCCTGAAACATTTTAACCCTTCTTCCTGTTTAGATGGCCCTGTTTTCCACTCCAGTACCCTGGAAAGAAAAGCTCCCATTCAGATCCTGGGACAAGAACCTGACGCAGAAATGGTGGAATATCTCATCTGAGGGTCCGAGTCAACAGCTGTGGTTTATAAGCAAGAATGCTTTTAATCATGTTTCCTTGTTGCTTTTCTTATTTTGAGGGTGAGGACAAGAGTTGGGGGATGTTTCAAAGGGACTTGTTGAAACAGTATCATACTTAAATAATGCCGTACAAACTCCAGTCTCTTCTGGTATCCTCAGAGAGTACGTCTAAAGACAGGTTAACCAGAACGTGCTCAAAAGTTCATTGTTGGGATTTATATAAAGACTCGAACTGTTAATATCTTGGTATACACCGATGTATTTGAAGTGCTTTCAATTTGATTAGCATTTTCATGTTTTGGGTCATTTTTTTCATCGAAGAGCACAGTATGTTTGGAAGACAGTTTGTAACATGTAGTGCAGAGTGGGAAGGTGGAAAGAATTTGTGCATGTGCTGTTTTGTATAGTTACCACTTACACAACATCCAGAGAGAACTCTCTCCTTAGGCTCATGAAAGAGAATCGTTTGGGGAGCTATGTAAGCTAGAGAAAAGGTAGTGTGTATATTGGGATATGGAAGCATACTGGAGTTAATTTTCCCTCTCAATTTCCCATTGTCCTGTGCCAGAGAATTATATATTTCTTCATTTCAGTGGTGCTTTGGAAGTGAATTCTTTTGGTTCCCTCCTGGAGGTTCAAGCATTCATATATATTCTTGGGAGAAATTTATGCCTTTGGATGATTAATATATTATTCTCAGATGCTAGGAAAGTAAATTAGCTGAGTGATGTACAGCTTCCTCTCTTAAGGAATTAGGCCATCAGAAGCCTGATGGATTGTAGCATGAGGTGCTGTGTGCAGACTTTTGTGGTTGGTGTATAGCCAGTTACACAGTGTGCTTGCCTTTCCTAAGACCGATCTGCTTTGTGTTTCTTCTGCACAAATTTTACTGACTGTGTCACCAGTCTCAAAATGCCAGTCATTTACCGAATGAGGTGGCATTTTTGTTTTCAGGTAGAGTGCTTCAAATTTCTGGTGACTACTCGGAAATAACTCAGTTTGTTTTCCCATATTGTTATCATACATCTCAAGTGGCATCTTTGATTGTTCACCTCCGAGGGAATAAATAGCATCAGAAGCCCAAAATGCTGTAGTCAGTGGAGAGGTGGGCTGCAGCAGGATCCTTAGCTACATCTTCTCACACTCAGTGAGTGCATGTTGCAATGTTGTTGGAAAGCAGCAAGAAATGCACACATGGGCAGGGACCAAGGAGGCTATGGCTCCAGGTTTGGCCAGAGGACAGCCTCTAGAGACAAAGAACAGCTGCCTATTGACATAGGTCCCTGCTCTGTGTTACCTGTCTGCCCTTCAGTCAGGTGACAATTCTAGACAATGTTATTAAGATCAGTTTTCATGGGTATTGGGAGGGTGGGAGGTGTTGGGAGTATTAGATAGAAGTAGGGAGTAGAGAATTGGGGGTGTGCTAGTTAGAAATCAGATTAATAGAATAGGCTGATATGTTATGTCATTAAGCATAGTACTAGAAGGAATCGTAGCAATATATAACCCTTCGAAGTCACTTGTATTCTATGTCCCTCACTTTCATGATGAGGAATCTGACACCTGGAAATAATCACTGACATTCTCAAAGTCATAGAACACAGTTGTTCATTCTGCCAATCTCCATGCTTATTTGGGGAAACCCTTATATATATAAAAAATCCATATTTTAAGAAAAGTCATCTTCACAGTCTGGGTAATTAATGTACTTTGTAAAATGTTGGTGACTAAGTGGTTTATTCCAGGATAGGAATTCCTATCTTGTCCTTCCTGCAGTGCCTTTTGCAAGGTTTTGCCTTCCTGATCCTTATTTCAACATTAAGTCATAACAAAGGTCTCCCTGCAAGAAATCTGCCTCACTTCTTTTAATGGGATTGACTGCCATGGATCATTTTACAGGGTTCCTCTGTAAATAGAGGAATGGCATAGTCAACAGTATTTTTGTGTTGTTCCTAACTACTTTTCAATGTAGGTGTGTGTATGTGTGTGTGTGAGGGGGGGTGCATGTGCGCGTGCGTGCGCGCATATATGTAAACAAGATGGAGGATGATGTGATTTTTAGCTTGTCACAACGGTTTAAGTAATTAGGTGATCATGCTGCACATTACTCCTAAGTTATTAAGTGAATCTCAAATATAAAGGAAAAAAGCAGTTGTTTCAATACTAATTCCTATGTAAGGAAAAAAGCCCAGATAATAGAAGCAATCACTTAGAGACTTCAGAAGAGCTATATTTGATCCAAATGAATAACACAAAAATAAAAATAAACCTTTTATTTACTCCTTTCCTGATCATATCACATTACTAGAGTTTTTGCTCTCTCTGGGAGCCACGGTGTTAATTTAAGATGACATCATAATACATTCCACACTGTGCAGTAGCCATCTTTAGATTCATGTACTTTGAAGAAAGGGGATATTCTTGGCTAAGTAATTGTTTTGAATTTTCCACAACATCTCTCCTCCCCTCACACCAAAGTCAGTTTTAATCCCAGGTAATTTTCAAAGCTAATATACATCTCATAGTTGCAGGAAGCCCTTGTCAATGTATGATCTTTAAAAAGAAGACAGATTCAGCCTTTGAAAAAATTATCACTGATAGGGGTCCTTTTAAAATTTCAGGTTTATGGGAGAAAACTCAAGATGAATCACCCTTTCACCAGTGTGAGAATGTAATTTGGGGGATTTTTCTTGATTCCCACCTATCTATGCATTGGCACCTCAGGACAGGAGGGTGACCTTGTCTTAATTTGTATTGCCTGGTGGTCGTTGTTGACCTTCTCAGTCACTTGTACCTCCAAAGTCCCCTGTGTAGAAAAAATTCATTTTAGAACAGTCCTTCCCGAGTGACTATTGATACAAAATGTATCTTAATGAATTTTCATAAAATAATTGTAACTTCAGCATTTGTCTAGACTTTCTTATCTTGATTGTATTAATGAAGGATTTATTTTCAATGCTGCTCTGAGTTTCAGAATAACAGAATAGGAAGAACCTGAAATACCTGCCATCATAAGTCATAGGAAACAAGCGCAGAAACCTGTCGCATTCTCTTTTTCTTGTTACATTGTTGGATGGGTACAATAATAGGAAAATAAACTGTGTGGACTACTCTTTATAAAGAAACTTTAAACACATAACGTGGAAGTTTAACATGTATTCAGATGTTTCATAAATTATATTTTCATGTTTGTTAGCTGTACAATCTCCTGTTATCTCAGTTGCTCATTCACATATGGAATGTGTTACTTAAAATATGTGTATTCTTACTGAACATGTTTTCATAAGAAGGCATCAGCTATGGGCTAATGGCCACCATTTTCAACCTGCCGTGATCCTTGGAAATGTGTCTTCCAAGTGCCATCCATCATCAGTAGGACAAGTGTTGGGAGTTTGTTTATTTTTTTCCGGTAGCAACGATGGGTTACACAGAGCCATCATACCTCCCTCTGGCCTCTCTTGTGATTAATTGCATGTGTTTGTAAAATGGATAGTTGGGGTTGACAGATGGCCAGAAAAGAATTGTCTTTGGTTTAAAATGTATGTGACTCCATAGCAATTTGAGAACCCATTCTGTAATCAATTTAGCTAGTTTGAATAAAGTTAAGCAGGTTTGAATCCACTTTGTGCCTATCTTTTCACTGATAATAAAGTTAGCTATTTTAAAATGTAGTCCTGTGTGGAAATGCTTCAGTGTTTATCCAACAGGTTTTATTTGTGCTACGGGAGTGATTACTTTCAATTCTGCATGCAATTAAATTGCCTCCTAAGGTCATTCTGCAGGAGGATTTGCATTTGCCTTAAGTATGTAATGTCATTATAAAGTATTAAGACAACAATACAGACCATGTTTTCTAATTTGTCCCTTTATGTTCAGGCAGCCTATATTAAAGGCTTTGCATTGTTTTTTAATCTCCTGGTTCTGAGAGATGAAATGATGGCCACCCAAAGCAGATAATTCGCCTTTTGGTCAGCATTTTGTAATGTCCTTTGATGTTCCCTTTGTACCCTTCTTCTTATGCCAATTAATCAGTGTTGCTTGAGGGAGTTTGTTATTGCAAGCAAGTAAAAGCTACACACAAATTGGGTTTTTTTCACCCAGAATGCTAAAGTTACCTTTACACTGTCATCCCTGGCCCTTTGGTTTACTACTTATTCCCAATCTGGGTTTTGAAAGGACACTTTCATGGTGAAAATGGCAAGATGGGAGTGGAAAAATGAATGAAGAGAGTGCATAGAATTTATTGAATTCTATATTTCGTTTTTTGAAATAGGTTGGGCTACATTCTCTCCTTATTTATGATACTTTGAAAACTGTGAAAGCCAACCCCTCTTTTTCAGGACATCAGAGATGGTCTTAAGCTAACCAGACTTTCTTGTAGATTTTGTGAAACACTCAGAACTATAGTTTTCCCCATTCTTAATAAACAGTCATTTATGGGGAGAAAAAAATGAGTTCTTTCACAAGTGATTGAGATAAAATTGTAGGAACATTTTTAAATATTAGACAGTGTTATACATTATTCAGTGACCTAAAAGTGGTATTTCATCTCATAGCATGATAAACAATCTGTATAATCTATACTAGTTGGAATTACAGAAGAAAATTCACGCTGGTTCCTACCTTCTACACTTCAAACTTAAATTGAAGCAAAGTATATAATGAAGAGAAGACGCATGAGTAATTTGGTCTTAGAAAAACTTTCACTTGCACTTGTATCTGAGAACAGATCCTTGAGTGACACAAATTTTGTTTTCAGGAAGGAATATGTTTTCCCCACCACCAAGAGAGCATAGAACATTATAAATATTCATATCTAAGTTGCACAAACTGATCTTGCCCATGATATTTATATTGGAACCCATGGTTTTTCACTTTATCTCTTGCCTCTACCACTGATTTCAGGAACATGTGCTTTTTAGGTAACTACTTAATATATCCCCTTATTAAATAGACAATTTAATCTCTGAAGAAGACCATGTTCTCTCTTAAATACATATCTTTCTCACATTTCTCAAAATTTCTTTAAATAAAACTTACTTTGCTTCATTAAAAAAGGTTCCCCATATTTAACCCCTCACCCCATTAAAATAATCCATCATAAGGGAGAACCACACACATAGATATGTTTATAATTCCCTGTGAAGTATGAAATGGAAAAAATTTGATCAAAGTATCTGTGCAAAGGAGGATTTGGAGGTTTACAGATAATGGTGGTGGGACTAAATGTGAAAGATGCTTGGGAAGAACATAAGGATAGGAGCAGCTACTGTATAGAAGGAATAGTACTGTGCTAAGACAATCTCACTTAATACCTGCAATCAATATCAAAAGTCATAGAGAATTGTTGTGAATTTTAACACCCTCTTAATGTTAGTGGAAGATGTCTAAATCAGGAAATAGAGATTATTGGCCCCCAAATTAAAAGAATAAATACCATAGGAAGGTTTCAAATAGATTTGCAAGTAACATGGAAATGAATATATTATCACTGTGGACTTGATGGAGGATTATTCAAGAGCTTCACAACGTGAAAATATAAAATGACCATCAAAATAATGACATGAATCTGCAGAGATGAAGTGATTTATCACTCCCACCCATAGAAGCACATTCCATATATATATATATACATATATGTACACACACATATATATATTATACATGTGTTTATATACTATGTATATATACATGTACATTATATACACATATATAAATAAAATTATATAAATTATTCTCTGGGGACCAGGTAGTGCCAAGGATCAAACCTGGGACTACACATGTAAAGCATGCACTCCTGAATTTTGAATCATCAACCTGGCTGTACAGATGATTTTTTAAAAACTTTTTTTTGCTTATTGGGCCACACCTGGTGATGCACAGGGGTTACTCCTGGCTCATTCACTCAGGAATGACACCTGGAGGTGCTCGGGGTAGCATATGGGATGCTGGGAATTGTACCCAAGTTGGCCGCGTGCAAGGCAAATGCCCAACCCGTTGTGCTATTGCTCCAGTCCCTAAAACAAAAATTTTAATGATGGAAAGTGCAAAATCTCTATGCCTGGAACTAAAATACATAACCCATCCACTAAATAAGAAAATGATTGCATGGCATATTTGTACTTTGCTACTTAAAAAGCTCCTTTGGTACCATGCTTTCTGCCTTAAATTAGAAAGGTATGATTTCAAAATGGTTGGTTTCATTGTCGCACAATACATTATCTAATGAAAAGATATATTTTATTTTTTGTTTGTTTTTGGGTCACCACCGGCGGTGCACAGTGGTTACTCCTGGCTCATGAACTCAGGAATGATTCCTGGTGGTGGTCGGGGGACCATATGGGATGCTGGGAATCAAACCCCTGTCAGCCGCGTGCAAGGTAAATGCCCTACCTCGCTGTTCTATTGCTCCAGCCCCCAGAAAGGATATATTTCAAAGGATCCTCAATGTATGCTTTTAATGTTATTAGGTTATTTATTGTTTATCTTATTTCTATTAGTTTATTTACTATCCAAAATGGGCTCAGCTTTAGTATCCTGGACCAGCTGTTCTCTTGAGACCCATAGTTACCTAATCAGCATTCTGACCAATTAGCAAGTTGCACAATATTCTTGACTCCATCAATCTCCATCTCCACTCTACTTCAAGACTGTTGCTGAAATTCTCTGCTCATAGTCTCACATCTCTTTTTGTGTGTGTTGTTTTATTTTTGGGCATTGCTGAGGTTTTACTCCTGGCTCTGAGCTGCACTCAGGGATCACTTCTGATAGTGTTCAGGGGACCATATATATATAGTACCGGTGATTGAGCCCCTTGTAAGGAAGCATATAAGACAAGTACCCTACCTGTTGAACTATCTCTCCAGCCTCTTCCATCTTTTAAGTTGTATTCTTGACTATCTCTGCTTTGACTTCTGAAAGACCTCAAGTCCCTTGATGACCTCCTGTGCTCCTAGCCTTTAGCCCTGACCTTTAATCTTCCAAACTCTCAAATCATTCATACACCTTAAAGCTTCAACCTTACATAACAAAACATAAACCAGAGTCCTTCTTCACAGCCTCCTTCCCTCAAAGCTGATATACAATCCATCACTGTTTCCATCAAAATAAAAATCTATTCACTATTTTACAATTCTTATTGCCAGTGATATATTTTAAGTTTAGATGATATTTCACCTGGATTATTTCAGTAATCTATGGAATGATCTTCCATGTTGACTCTTGCTGTACTCAACTTCATTATATATTCAGAAAAAATATATAATATTTAAATGATAAAATATATTTTGCTAAACTAATAAAATTTATATGGTGTTATTTCTTTCTTTGGAATCTTTCAAAATGTTTATTTAGTGATATAATGGAATCACAAGAGATAAAACTGGTGACCCAAAGTTTGGTTGTTGGTGGATTTAAAATAACCACTGTGCCTTAGACTATATTTTGTTAAAATTATTATTATGCCTTCTTTTGAGTATCTTCTCTTTTCTTATGCATAAAAACACTACTGTTAGGTAGTGAAGAGATAGTTCAAAGGGCTAGAATATATGCTTTGCATGAGGAAAGCCAAGGTTTGATCCCTAGTACCTAGATCTCTTAAGTACTGCAGGAAGTGACTTCTGAACACAGAACCAGTAATCATCTCCAATTACATTGAGATACAACTCTTAAGACAAACTCCTACTATTGCTGTAGAATCATTATTTTCTTTCTTCTTAACCTGGAGAGCAGCATTTTTTTGTTTGTTTGTTTTTCTCTTTGGGTCACACCCGGTGTTGCACAGGGGTTACTCCAGGCTCCTGCACTCAGGAATGATTCCTGGCGGTGCTTAGTGGACCATATGGGATGCTGGGAATCTAATAACGGTCTGTTGCGTGCAAGGCAAATGTCCTACCCGCTGTGCTATCGCTCCAGCCCCGGGAGCAATATTTCTAAAAGTATTCTGCAAACCAGTTTTATCATAGTCATTCAGCTGCTAATTCATTGCACATGCTAGGGAAGTTTATCCTGTTGTTCTGGGATATGATATAATAATTTGCATTTTAGCAAGCTATCCATGATTTTGACACAACTAATCCTTTGACTGTATTCTTTGAGAAACACTGGATTCCCTGGCTTTTACCTTGCTTACCTTCCACTTTTCAATCACCCTGCTACAATATAAACAACCATAGTTAACCAAGTCCATTTTGGATATTAGCTACAACACACACCCATTATTAGGAAGCCATTTCATTTTCTTCATTCACTTTAGTACTTATGATGAAATGAAAGATTATAATTACAAGATATGACTATTAAGTGGTTAGATTTACTGCTCTGATTAAGTAATACCTGTTACTACTTTGTTGAATACTTTTTATTTTATTGGTTTACTTGGTTATAGTCCTTAAGATAACTGCAATCATATTTACGATCTTGGCCACATCATTTAGCTTCAGTGATTTTTCTGTAATATGAGGTCACTGGATTATGATCTCTAATATTCCTTCTGGCTCTTAAATTCCTTGGTACCATGAGGCTAAAATACCGCCTTTAGGGTCATAAAATCTTTCACACAGATCCAAAATTGCTTATGCGTCACAGATAAAAAGACATTTTAAGAGCTGGGGATGCAGCTCATTTGTAGAACACATGTCTTAAATGTGTAAAAGCCCTGAGTTCGATTCCCAGCAGTTAAAATAAAAGACATTTTAGGGTCAGATTATACTGAAGACATTTTATGGTAAACTTAATTTACCCACATTTGACTTTTTCCTCTACCATTTTAACTTTACCTTCTCCATTCTCCTATTATTCAATGTCATTTTTCAAAGATGGCATTAGCTTCAAGAACAATTTTCCAAGGAAATATGAGAAGATCAAAGCACAGAAAGGCAAGGTATTTTACATTTATTTTCATTAATGAGTTTACCGTGATGTCCATTAATTCAGTTGTAGGGGATTAACTGACACAATCATGGGAGGGTAATGGGAAAATAATGTATTGTGTCATGTGGCATTAGATGACCAGAGAAGAGTGGCAGACTGAGTGATCATAACACTCATGGGACTAACTAGATCTAGGAAAGGCGGAAAAAGAAATAACGTTTTGGAAAAATGCGTTAGGTTTTAGAAACTGTGATAAACACATTTAGGTTTTGTTTTGTTTTGTTTTGTTGCTTTTTGGGTCGCACCCGACGATGCATAGGGGTTACTCCTGGCGCTGCACTCAGGAATTATTCCTGGTGGTGCTCCAGTGACCATATGGGATGCTGGTAATTGAACTCTGGTCAGCCGCCTACAAGGCAAATGCCCTACCTGCTGTGCTGCTGTGTTATCACTCCAGCCCCAAACACATTTAGTTTTTATAGTATATATATATAGTATAGACATTTTATTTGACAACCAAAGTAGAAAGATTTTTAAGTTTTTTAAAAGTTTTTAGGATTAATTTTTTAAGTTTTTTTTTTTTTTTTTTAGGATTGCACTTTTATTAGCCTAAGGAAAACTAAAAATGGTGGTAAAATCTAGCAGCATTTATCACTGGTAATAAATATTAAAAGTGTTTTTCTTTAAAACTTCTAGTTTTAGACTATAGACCGAACATGATAACCACTCAATGCCTATTTTGCAAACCACAATACCCAAAAGGAGAGAGAGAACAAAAGGGAATGCCCTGCCACAGAGGAAGGGTGGAATGGGGGAATGAAGGGGTGGGAGGGATACTGGGATCCGTGGTGGTGGGAAATGGGCACTGGTGGAGGGATGGGTATTTGATCATTGTATAATTGAAACCCAAGCACAAAAATTTGTAAGTCTACAACTGTACCTCATGGTGTTTCACTAATAAAAATAAAAAAAAAAAACTTCTAGTTTAATTGAAGCATGCTGTGTAACCGTGATTCTGATGTATGTTGAAAAGAATAATTTTTTACACATAGCTTGGTTCTTTCTACCATTTCTTTCAATGACACACTTTCTGTGAGGCACTAATACAGACAGAGTCATTGCAACATTATTTATATTCTGTATACTATTAAAAAGTCAGGCAGCATTATAAAGGAAGGATGTAGTAATCAACAGTGTTCTGAGCCTGGATCTGAAAATGACAGAAGACAACAGAAGGTCTTTTTTTTTTCATTCTGCTGGATATTGCTGGAGAAAAGGTTTGCTTTTTGGAGCCTTGAATTCAGAAAAAAGTAAAAGAGAATCGACTCTTTTTTTCCCTTTTATTTTTTTTTATTAGTGAAACACCATGCATGAGGTACAGTTGTAGATTTACAAATTTTTGTGCTTGGGTTTCGATTATACAATGATCAAATACCCATCCCTCCACCAGTGCTCATTTTCCACCACCATGGATCCCAGTATCCCTCCCACACCCATCCCCCCCCATCCCACCCTGTCTCTGTGGCAGGGCATTTCCTTTTGTTCTCTCTCTCCTTTTGGGTGTTGTGGTCTGCAAAAGAGGCATTGAGTGGCAATCATGTTCAGTCCATAGTCTACTTTCAACATGCGTCTCCCCTCCTGGGAGGATCCTCCAAACACCCTTTATTTGGTGCTCCCTTATCTATCTGAGCTGCGTAGCTGTTAGAAAAGATGATGTCATGAAATTTACATACAAGTGGTACTACATGGAAAGTATCATGCTAAGCGAAATGAGTCAGAAAGAGAGGGATAGACATAGAAAAATTGCATTCATCTGGGGGATATAAAGTAACAAAATAGGATATTAATACCCAAGAATGGCCGAGATCAGTACCAGGAGGATTACTCCATAGCTTAGAGGCCAGCCAGGCATTCTAGAGGAGAGAATTGACTCTTAGTTGAGATTCTGGGTGACTTTTTCAACCCCAACTCCACTGATATTTTTCAACCATATCAGTGGAGCTGATATGCTTGAAGTATCCCACCTGGGTTTGGGGGGTTTTGTCTCCATGGAAGATTTGAATTTGCAGCCTAAAAATTCAATTCTGGACACTAGACACTTTGTCATTGAAAACAAATCAGGAAAGTAGATGACATATAGGAATTCTAAAAGCTTGTTAATCTTTTCTTGAACTATCATATCAACAGTTTATCAGAACAAACAAAAAAATTCAACTGTATTTTACATAATGATTACATCTTTTCATACTCTCTTGGTTTCACATGCAGTGGTAGATCTCCATTTTGTGAGTCTTGAAATTTAGATAATCTAAAAACACTTTTTTATAAATTTCTTTACAAAATATAAGGGACAAGAATGATAGTACAGTAGGTATGGTGTTTGCCTTGTACATGGTGGACCCGGTTTCAATCCCCAGCATCTCATATGGTTCCCCTAGCTCTGCCAGGAATAACTCCTGAGTGCAGAGCCAGGAGTAATCCCTGAGCATGACTGTGACCCAAAATAAAAACAAACAAAAATTTTTAAATATTGTGAATTAATTTTATTAAAGTATCATTTATTGATTCAGAGTATTAATACAGCAATTGAGGCACTTGCACATCCCTGGCCTGGATTCTATCCCTGGCATCCCACTATGGCCACCTGAGCACTGCCAGGAGTGAATGATCGATTCACATCTTAGTCCTTTAAGAAACAATATATATCGTGATACTATATTAACTTCACATTATATTGGAGGGTGCAAAAGTGTAACAAAACTAAAGACAAATATTATGGGAGAGTGAGAAAGAAGGGTCAGGTGGGATGGAGAAAGAGAGACGGTCAGAAACAGAGGTGAGACAGAGGCAGTGATGAAGATGGGGACAGAAGCAGAGGCTGAGATGAGATTTATTTTAAGGAATTGGCCCATGAGTTTGTACAAGCTGAAGAAAGATGAGTAGACTGGTGCCACTACACATTCCGAATTTCCAATTTTAGCTGGGGCCTTAGTGGTCAGTCCCCAGAAAGAAAACTTGGCAAGTCTGCTGTTTCCCCCAGAAGGTATTTCACACATAGTATTCTTCTCACACAGCCTGCGGTGGAACTTACAATTCCTTTTTAAAACTTGCCCTAAGAAAATTGAGAGCTAAATTCGTAATTAAAAACTAGCAAGCTCTTCAGAGCAGGGCAGTTACACTATCAGTGCTTCTCTCAAAAGCTTAAGATAAGGATAGGTTGACAGCCTTACTTAGAAATCTTTGTTTAGATTTGCAGATAAAATGAAGTATGCCTCAGGGGTCCAGCCCAGAATGGAATTTATTGACTGGTTTAGTACCCACTAGCATTAGCATCCACTACAGTCTCAAAGTGTGCTTCCCTTTTCTTCTATTACAACCACTACTTCTTGGGACTGGGTCTAAAATATAACTCAGAACATTTGCCTTGTGTGAGACTCTGCATTTGATTTGTGCCCCTGCTAAAAAAAGAAAAAGAAGAGATCATAAAACAAAAAGAAAACAAATAAAACAAACCACTTTTCCTCTTGTTATCAGGCTAACAAAATGGTTCCCTTGAGGATGTGAGCAAGCCATCTTCCAATCTGCAGTCATGTTGCCAATAAAGTTCTCACTTGATCCGTCACCCTGTCTCTCAATTGACCCTGAAATGTCATTTAACCAGGCCTGATTACACACGTTCCTTACTCCCAGATATAGCTTCACTTCCCAATTCAGCAAGAAAGTTGAGTTTTTCGTTGGGAAGTTGAGGCCCATCTTAAAAAATGTACAGCCATTTGTAGAGGACAGTGATTCACCAGTCAGAATACGTTCTATCTGTGAATTGTTGCTATTGTGATGCAGGCAGGAGTCAGATCAAAATTAACCTCAGGAAGATCCTCAACTTTCAGCCCTCCCTAAGGCAATTTGCCTACAACTCTACACTGAGGAGAAGAGAAAGTCCTCAGTTTCTGAGAATAATGCATACTTCTACATCAAGATCTAGATTTTCACCTAAACCTTTGCTCTGGACTTGAAACCAGCGCCTCAGGCACTTTGATCTACCCCAAAATTCTTTTTATTCTTTATTTTCAATCTTTCTCCTGTTCCCTATTTCCTCCTCAATATCTAATAACTGTGTTCAAACTGTCAGTTCTTTTTCAAAAGAGGCCTTGACTATTAGACCAGTTACACAAACAAAAATTCAGGCTATGTTCACAGAAAGAAGTCTTATTTTCCATGCCAGGGCACAGGGCATAGGTGGATAGAAACTATAATTCAGAAGTTCACATAACAAGGGGAGTATACTGGTGATTAACATTTGGAGTTGAAGAGGCTATACACTTGAGTGCTCACAATCTTAAATCTAGGTTTCTCAGTAAACAAAGTCAGGGCTGAGTCATTGGGATGTAGATCAGTGGGCCCAGTTGCAGGGGAACTGAGGCAGGCAGAGGCAGACACCAGAAAGTTGAGGAGGAGGTGGCTGACAGTTACCTTAAAATATTTAAAAGACTGTCAAGTAAAAAATCAAGATTTATATTATACGACCCAGGAATTGGTCTAGGGGTAAGTAATAGAAACAAAGAAGAGGAAATTTTAGTCAGGATGAGGAAACTCTTTCTATCAGAACTATGCAAAAAATGAAAAGAGCTGCTCTGAAGGTGATTAAATCCTCATTGTTAGTTCTTTAATACAGAGATCAAATGATCTCTAATAGGAATTCATCAAACTACATTAAAATTATTCAGGGGCTGGAGTGATAGTACAGCAAGTAGGGCCCTTGCCTTGCAAACTGCCGACCTGTGTTTAACCCTTGGCACCCCATATGGTTGCCCTTCTTGAGCACAGAGCCGAGGAAATCCCGGAGTACTGCCTCGTGTGGGCCCAAAGCAAACAAACAAAAAATTATTCATAGTATTTCTTCAGGGCAAGAACACTGATGATGTATTTTTATGTTCTCAGCTTTTTGCACAGTTCATGGTTTATTACTTGCTGTCGAGTAGATACTAAATGAAAAATAACAGTTATGTCTTTGAGGGTTAGAAGTGTTTGGGGGACGAGGTGTTGCCAAGGGATTGATATAGGCATCTTCCATGCAAAGCTTATGCTCCATTTCCCTGGCCCAAGAGTAGTAATTTCTCAATAAATGTTTCATGGGCTGGAGCGATAGCACAGTGGTAGGGCGTTTGCCTTGCACGCAGCCAACATGGCCGACCCGAGTTCGATTCCTCCGCCCCTCTCGGAGAGCCCGGCAAGCTACTGAGAGTATCTCGCCCTCACGGCAGAGCCTGGTAAGCTCCCCGTGACGTATCCGATATGCCAAACACAGTAACAACAAAGTCTCCAATGGAGATGTTACTGGGCCCGCTCGAGCAAATCAATGAACAACAGGAGGACAGTGACAGTGACAATAAATGTTTCATAAAACAAATGTATTAAAATAAGCTTAATATATGATGAGAAGACAAAATGACTACTCTTAAAATAGTCTTCTGGTGATTGCCATAAAGATGAAATAAACTAATAAGCATATGAGCATTTTGCAAACTGACATACTATGTTTGCACAAACACTGTTAGTGAGACAAACCTAGGGAGGTTGGTTCCTGATTTTGAGAAATTCAGAGTTTAAGGATAACCAAATACAATGTATGTGAAATACAAGGAAAGAATTTCCGTACTGAGTTTGCAGCATTATCTGTACAACAACACTTCTGATACCCAAGATGTAAGTATAGCCCCTTTTTTTGGTGTCTACTTTTAGATTTCAATATTGTCTCTAACTTGTTTTTTCCACTTGGGCAATGTAATAAATAATTTCTGTGTCCTTATTTGTCAAATCTGAATGATACCCTCTGGTTTACTTTTAGGGCTGAATGGAGTAATTTACTAGAATGCACTCAGTTACAGTAAAATATGCTCTATGAATTCAATTATAATTATTATTATGTAACCACTTCCTATCTCTGCTCTTGTGATAAATAGAAAATATTAATTTTTCTGTCCTATTGTGCTGATACTTGATACACAATTGGTCTGACTTCTCATTCTACTTTTTGAAGGCACTTGGTGAAATACGGATTAAAGCAGACACTCCATCAGGGTATACAGATCTATTCAATGGAGATAGAAACATGGAGGGCCTGGGTTGGAGGGGGATGCTTTGAGGACTGCATGCTGAATGACACTTTGGTAATTGACTTGTTGCCTTGTCTCATGTTTGCTATTTTATTTCTGGCTGGGGCTTTCCAGAAGTTGCTTACAAGCTGGTTTAAGTGTTTGTTTTTCTTTTTTTTCTTTTTTTTTTTTTTAGTGAAGTAAATAAATTTTTGTTATTGTTTTTGGACCACATCTCACTGTGCTTAGGGCTGACTCCTGGCTTTGCGCTCAGGGATCACTCCTGGTGGAGCTTGGGAGGCCATATGTGGTGCCAGGGATCCAACCCGTGCCAGTCATGTGCAAGGCTAATGCCCTACACTCTGTACTATTGTTTCAGCCCCACAAAATAGCTTTTATTTAAAGGAATTTACTTAGATGTGAGGGGAGAGAAAAGAGATATATCTTTAAGAGAGTACATGGGTTTGAAAAATCAAGACTAGCTGTTAGTTTGTAGTCATCTATTTCTGTCTTCTTGATATGAACTGAATTTTGGCTCCTTCAATTTTATGCATATGACTGTATTTGGAGCAAGGACTTTTAGAAAGTAATTAAGATTAAGTTAGGTAATAAGGGTATCATTCTAATCCAAATGGATTTGAGACTTCATAAAAATAGAAAAAGGGACAAAGAGATGTCTTTTCTATATGTGAGTACCAAGAAAAGGACATGTGAGCACATATTGAGAAAATTGCTGCCTGCAAATTAAAAAGAGCTAGTTTGTTCTTGAATGTCCTCTTTCTAGAACTGTGATGAAGTACATTTCTGTCATTTCAATCACTTAGACCATGGTATATGTTATCGTAGCTCATGATGACTAAGCTTTTCCCGTCATCTTTGGGCATATCATCAATAGACTTGCCTACAGAAACAGTGGAAATAAAGGCAGCAAATCAAGAGGAACACAAATCTGCCATGATTTGTTGCTCATGAACATGAGAAAAAGTAGTACATGGTATGTGAATGAGTGGTGCCTATAGTTTCCCTAGAAAAGGAACATTGATATTCAGTGTCATATTGGTGGTATCAACTGTTTTTCGTCATTTGTGTTTTAAATTAAAGCCACAGTTTTGAGCAGATTGCTAAATCCTTCTCTGGCAAGCCTGGCTCCATTAAACCTTGAGGGCTGAGTTTTCAAAGTATAGAAGGATCAGTGTTTCTTCTTTTAGTGGTCAAGTCCTATAGTGACCATCTGTAGTAGATGAGATTATTTCTTCGCCCTATTCTGCTTTTCTCCCCAAGCATCTATCCTGTTTCTATAGAATAAGAAGTAAATTAAAAAATTGAAGTAGATTTAGAAAGTAAATGTTTTCTTTTTCTTTTTTTTTTGAAGTCTTGCTCTGACTATTCTTGATTCTCTGCTGCATTTAACAGATCTATTTATTTCTAGGTACCCAAAGAAATAATGACTACTTAAGACCATGCAGCAAGACCATCTTGTAGTCATTGATCTTAGCAGTCAATGCAGCAAGATTTAATGCAAAACCACAGGCTTTGGGACTGCTTTCCTGCTTAGTGATGCTCACTTCAATAAGTTGCCTAAGAAAGGATTTGGTTTATAGATGCCAACGTATCAGTGCTTTTGTTACCCCATATAGTGCATGCCACCTGAACTATAGCATGTAGCTAGAATATGGTGAGGTCTACTTGCTGTATTATATTTTTCCAGAAAAGTGTAAAGGTCGAAACAAAAGGACAAGTGGGTGGTGGAGGTTAGGAAGGATTCAGTGACATCTACTGGTCAATTTTGACACTCTTGAAGGATTGTTTTAATGTCATTTGGGAAGACTTCTAAAAATATAGTTCAAGACCTTTCTGATCTTGAAGATATTAAGGCAGGCAGGTAGTAAAATAGGGTCTCTTTTCAATTAGGCTGAAATTTTGCTAGTATCTAGATGGCATTTTTCTATAAGACCTGGGAATGCTGAAATTCTTCCTTGCCAGTTAATTATTTCCCATGGGGTTCCCTATGGAAAGTTTTGCAAAGAACAGTAGACAACTGGGGACAAAGTATCATCTAATAGAAACCAGTGCAGAGTTGGAAAGGTGAAGAGAGAGCTCAAGGGCTGAGCACAGGTTTTACATGCAGAAATACTAGGTTCTAGCTGCTGTACTGCATACTCCTTAAACATTACTAGGAATAACAAATGAGCACTGATCTGGAAGTAGCCCCTAAGCACCGTAGGTATGGTCTAGTGGTGCTAACAGAACCAGTCCCAATAGAAAAATCTGAAAATTCTATGCATAATATTTCTTGGATTATTGTGTTGGAATTCTTAGCTGAGAAAATTAAGTAGGGACTCTACCTCCTTCTAGAACCTATCACGTTCTGCGTAAAATCTGAAAGAAGCTTCAAGAACAACAGAGTCAAGAATAAATTCTGTGAACACTTTATCCACTCAGGTGCCTAAAATAATAGCGGTAGGTAAAAGAATACCAAATTTAAAATACAGAAGAGAAACAACAGATGAAAGCAGAAGACAAACCAGAGAATGAAATAGTAAAGCAGGCCAGAGAAGTAGAAGATCCCAGACTGTGGAGAAGGTTAAGAAGAAAAGGATCATTAATGTCAAAGGCCCCCAGAGAAGTCACCACAGAAGAAAAGGCAGCAGAAGGCAAGGCTGGATGTTTACATTATCATTTCAGCTCTTTACCCCCAGGCATCAAGGCATCTGCATTGGAGTAGTCTGTCTCTGAATGAGATCAATTGTTCTTTGTTTGAACCTTTGGTTTGCAAGGATGGTAGAATGTGATCTTTGATTTATAACCCGAATTGCTTCTTTGCCTATTAGAAGCTCAGGAGGAGGTACTGTGAACTGACAACTGGCAGACAAGATGAATTTGACCTGAGAAGTGCTTGCGAATATTAACAAAAATTTGTATTCTTGTGTGCCCTTGAAAAAGTAGGTGATTTGACAGGTGCTCTTTAGTTTTCAGTAATCGTTCCTTTTGCTTTATGTCCTGGCTGGTTAACCCATTCATACCAAATAGCCTGCCATTTGCTAGGCAATCACTAGAGTCAGCTTTTTCCATAAAGGGACAGGTTGTAATAGTTTGGGATTTGCATGTCAT
This sequence comes from Sorex fumeus, assembly GCF_029834395.1. Lineage (NCBI taxonomy): Eukaryota > Metazoa > Chordata > Mammalia > Eulipotyphla > Soricidae > Sorex > Sorex fumeus. The sequence continues at coordinate 11,294,644 of NW_026606115.1, forward strand.
GCATGCACATCTGTCTGTACTGTTCAGCCCTGTCATTGTAGTGTGAAAGCAGCCTTATACAGATTTGTAAACTAATGAGTGTGGATCTATTCCAATTCAGATATATATGTGTGTATATATATAAAATCTGATACATATCTATACATACATGCATATATATATACATTTCATAAAACTGCCATGGTTCTAAAATATTATTCTTTTGATTTATTTTTAACTTTTTTATGTGCATTGCTTTTCTACAAAATTTTTCATTGGAGGGATTGGAGAAGTAGTGTGGGGTGGGTAAGCTATTGCATCCTGCTGACTCTGGTTTGATCCCCAGCACAATATGTAGACTCCAGAGTACACCCAGGAGTGTACACCCTCTCTGCCCTCTGCCAATATTCACTAAAGAAATGGAAAGATAATAATTATTTTCACTTCCTTTTTTCCATCCATATCTAATATCAATAGAAACTCAATTGAATTAAAAACTGAAACTATTTAAATGAAATTTAAATAAAGGTAGAGGCAAGAGAGATCTTATAGGAAGTAAGCCCTTCGTAATGCTACGGTGATAGCCTGGTTCCAATCCCTGACAGCTATCCTTGCTTGGTAAAGATGATAAGGAGTTCAGATGGGGTCAGCAGTCCACATAAAGGAAAGAAAGAATGAGCCCAGATAATCTGGAAATTTTGGAGACTGAGTATCACTTTATCACTGTTGTCCCATTGTTCATTAATTTACTCGAGCAGGCGCCAATAACATCTCCTTTCGTCCCAGTCCTGAGATTTTAGCAGCCTCTCCTTATTTGTCTTTTCCAAAGCTGCCATATTGGAGGCTCTTTCAGGGTCAGGAGAATGAGACCCGTTATTGTTACTGTTTTTGGCATATCGAATACGCCACAGGTAGCTTGCCAGGCTCTGCTGTGTTGGCGGGATACCTTCAGTATCTTGCTGGGCTCTCCCAGAGGGACGAAGGCTTTTGGGGAGACCTCTAATCACTTTTACAGGCGCTTCCAGTCTACCGAATGCAAGCTTTTGGTCCATTGGCTTGTTGTAATGATCTGCACGCTGAAAAATGAGCCTGCGTCTCTGGGAAACACCTGGAATAATTGTGGTGTTATGTTGATCTCCTTGAAGTTGATGGAGTGCACCCAGAGGTTGTTTTGCAGCTGGCAGAGCAGGACCCAATCGCAGAGGGTCTGTTCAATGTCGAACATCTAAGCCAAGACCCAAGTCACCTGGTTGTCAGAGAGCACCCTGCAGTGGATGTGCTATTGCGTGCAATGTCACCATGGCTCCATGCTCGATGGCGCTGCGATTCAGCCCGGCCTGGGGCAGGTGGCGATGCTGCAGTCGCCATGATTTCTTCACTTCCCTACGATGTCCAGCACGAGTCACATGTCGAATTCCAGCAGGGATCACATGTAGAGTTCCATGCCTGGCGTGCTGACCCATGCACTGTCTAAGGCGAGGTGGTGAGCAGGGTTCGGGAGAGTGAGTGATTCCGGCGGCATTGGCACCATCTTACCTCCAATCTGAGTAAAATGAGAAACATTACCTGTCTTGGAGGTAGGTACCTTGTATGTGGTAAGTGTTCATATGAGGCTCTGTGTGGCTTCAGTCCCAAGGTATTACATAAAATAACTTATTATAGAAGCCATATTTATATCACTTGTATTATGTTATTATTGTCATAATTGATCTATTTTTTTGTTTATCCGGGGGGGGGCACATCTGGCAATGCTCAGAGGTTACTCCTAGCTCTGAGCTCAGGAATTACTCCTGGCAGTGCTTAGGGGAACATATGAGGTGCCAGGGATTGAACTTGGGCTGGTTGCTTGCAAGGCAAAATGGCCTACCCACTGCATTATCTTGGGCCCTGAAGTGATCTATATTTATGATTTGTTATTATTGTTAATCTCTTCACTGTATCACTGTATGGCTGTCATCCCATTGATCATCAATTTCCTCGAGCATGCCATTGATGGGATTACATGACGCTGGGGGCAGTTGGTGGGTGTAACTGCCTAGCTACTGGAAGATGGGGGATCTGGGTGGAGGAGGCCCAGTCCCAAACCAAGCAGGCTTGGAGATCTCAGCCCCGGGTCCCGCACACCTGGGTTCCTCTGCCAGTTCCTTTATGCATGAAGCTCATCCAAGCATGTGGAGAGTGGTCTTGAACATGGCTGTGGCTGTGTTCTGAAGGTCTTCAACTGCTGGGGCTCTGCTTGGGACAGGGAGGGAAACTCAACCCACCCTCCCCTGCAAGGGGCCCCGGTGAAGACAGCCAGGTGTGGGGGCAGGATACTCTGCGTTGTTCTCTTCCGGGAGCCTCACACATGAAGGAACTGGCAGAGGAACCCAGGTATGCGGGACCCGGGGCTGAGATCTCCAAGCCTGCTTGGATCGGGCCTGGACCTTCTCCACTCAGATCCCCCATCTTCCAGTAGCTAGGCAGTTACACCCACCAACTGCCCCCCAGCACCATGTAATCCCATCAATGGCCCAGATCCAGAGACTATAAAACCAAACTCCCTAAAGTTAATCTCTTACATTATCATAAATTTTCCTTGATCATACGTCTACAAAAAATGTAGTATCTATAGTGTTTGATACTATTTATGGATTTAGGAATTTACTGGGAAATCTTGGAATATATTCTTCAGTAGATAAGGGTGGGGTGGCTACTGTACAAAGGATATAGGAGGAGGTGGCTCCATTTTTTACTTTTATTTGCTTCTGAGTTTTCTTTCACCAAACTGAAAGGTATACTGTTACATTTGTCTACTCTCAGCTATCCCAACCTCCCACTCCCAATTATTTAACCTTTTCCTGACCACTCATAGGACTTTCATTAAATATCCTCTTTCAAAGACCCAGGCCCCAAGCTTATGCTCTAGAAACAAGTTATCAGTGATACTTTTTGCATATATTAAAGATTTACAGAGTCAATAGGAGGAGGGTTTAGTCTTTGAAAATCATTTAACACTCCCTACACATATACTAGAATACCAATATGGGGTCAAAAGAGGTGTTGCATTTTTTTCACTATACATTTTTTAATTGAATCACTATGAGATACACAGTTACAAGGTTGTTGATGGTTGGGTTTCAGTCATACAATGTTCCAATACCTATCCCTTCAAGAGGTGTTGCATCTTGATGAATTATATAGTTCAATAATGAAGACAAGAGATCAGTTTTATCTTACTCTCCTTTCAGTGCTTATTGGTCAAGTATTTGTTTTCCAGACTAGGAAGTGAACTAAGTAGACCTCAGTCTGTTACTGATGTCCATGAAAGGCAAAACAAACATATAATCTAGGGAATAGGATGGTCACTCGAGAAGCATCATGTATATGTAGTTCGGAGCCTGAGGAATAGTGAGTTACCATGGCAACATCTGGGCAGAAATTCAGGTTCCAGGGAGCAGATATATTTCACAAATACTGCCTGGGTTCTGATTCCTGTTCAGATGGTTTTCACTACTCCAAGGGAATGGGTCTCTGTCAAGTGTGTGGAGGTCAGGTGGGAAAGACAATGATGATTGTGACATGTATACTCTTATTTCTTTCTGTTTGTGATATCCTCAATTTTTTTTTTACTTTTTGGGTCACACCCAGCGATTCTCAGGGGTTATTCCTGGCTCTGTACTCAGAAATTACTCCTGGCGGTGCTTGGGGGACCATATGGGATGCCGGGGATTGAACCCAGGTCGGCCGCATGCAAGGCAAACACCCTACCCGCTGTGCTATCACTCCGGCCCGATATCCTCAATTTTTGAAGGTAAGAAAGGAAGGAGAGAAAACAGGGAGGAAGAAAGGATGAAAAAGAATAAGGATTTTCTTTTCATTGGTATTTCATGGCTGAGAGATTCACAAGTTTGGGTTGTAAGAACAAATGTTCCTTCTTGGAGGGGCTCCCACTGGTGCTCCAGGACCCAGTGACCACTGTGGGCTATATTCAGTCTGAGCTATGGCCTGTGATGTGGGTATTGATGTGGTATCATTACGGCAGTTCTGAGGGCCACCAGGGCTACACCCTGCCATACTCAGGGGGTCTATGTGGTGCAAAGCATATGTTTCACCACTTTGAACTATTTCTCTACCCCCTAATATACTATTCTTAAAGGATTTCAGCATCAGGAGCAAAACACAAGTCATGGTCAGCAATAAAAAAAGAAATTTAAAAGAGAACAGATAGTGTGAAGGCATATGTCTGGTTTTGGTGTACATTAAAATGGCTTTAGCACCAAAAGTTTAGGGAAAGATCAATTTAGGCTCCCTCTCCTGATCCAGTAAATACATTATGTTCAGTCTCATTGGGGAGCTGAGAAGGCAGTATGGATAACTTGTAAACTGAAGGTGCATTACATGGCCATGACCACATTTTGGAGGGAGTCCAGAGGGATGAGTTAGAAAGTATGATTCTCTAATCTGAATGCAATAGGACAGAAAAATGAAAGATTGCTTCTTTTTGAACTAAGTGATTAAGCAGTACTGCTCCAGTACCAAAGTTCAATTGCTCAATCTGTGAAGAGAAAAGGATGATGCTATCAGCCTGAGTCCATACCTTTCTTCCTCATTGACCCCTGGAACAGTCAGGAGAGTATTCTTTTCACTCTACACATGCCTGGCTCGTTTCCGTTTTTCATTTTTGTGGTTTCCTCTTCTTGGAATTCTGCATCCTTTTCCCTTTTGCTTATCCAAGTTTTAGTATGTGATTCTAAATCAAATTAGATTTATAGTGCTTTCACAGAGCATATCATTATTGTTCCTCCTATGATTATTACTCTTTCATTTCTTTGAGTCTTTATGTAGCAGACAAGGAAAACAACAGCATTCACCTCTTAGATTTTCAATGAGTATTAATTAAAGCAGTACATCCAAACTGCTTATGGAATGGCCTGAAACATAAAAAAATGCTCAGTAAGTCACACTGACTACTACTATTATTATAGGCCAAATTAGAGATCAAGTTGGGTTATCATACGCCAGTTTGAACAGTAAGGAATTGACTGACATCCTGTGAATATGCTGGAGTGCTCTGTCTCTAAGAATAAGAAAGCCAGTTCACATCTATTGAGTGCAATGAGACAAGCAATTTTCTTAGTGTTTTGTGTATCTTAAGTAATTTATTGAATGCTTAGAACACCAAGACAGTTACTATATACATCTGATGATCACAAAAGAGGGCCAGAGAAGCTATGAAATTGACTGTAGGTCATACAGTTCAGCTAGTAAGAAGCAACACATCTAGATAGGTCCTAGACAGTGTGGCTCCAGGGCCTAGATTCTTAACTACTACCCTGTCCCTTTGCAAGTTGGAAGCTGAAACCCCACTAACAGCTATGGGAAGCAAGGGAACCTTTTACAAAACTGAAGGGACATAGCTGGAAAGCATCCAAACTGTAAAACAAGCACAGGTTTTGTGGTGGGTCATATTTTTGGAAAGGAGAAATTCTTGCATGTGAATTTGGTATGCATACAGTGCAGGTTCATTTGTACTCAGGAGATTATGACTGCACAGCAGTCATAATGACTCAGTGTCAGGAAGGGGATGGGAAGATAAGGAGAAGGAGTACTGGGATTCCAAGGCTGTGGGCACCAGAGACTCCTGGCAAGCCCTATGGCAGTGGTAACAAAACTGGAAGAGAGAAATCTTCTCATTTCTGCCAGGCCACTGAACAGCTTTCAGAAAATCTACTTCATAAATCAAATCCCAAGGTCTTATCTTTTACTTCTTTCTTGGCTCCTTCTTTGCCACAATCTTGTTGTTTGTCTGGAAGGAATTTTAAGTGTTACCCAAAGCTAAAAGGGAACATAAATACTAGGATTTGATGAAATGGTACTCAGAGGTGGACATTAAAAAGCTCCTCAGATTCAGGACTGGGTGGGGGATTTTGAAAAAAAGGGGAAATTGTCAAAGTTCCCAGACCTTGAGCCACAGGAGCTGGATGATTAGGAATCCTCTTCTACCTCAAATTCCACAAGTCTGTGGGGAGGCTTTGTTTCTTGTTTTAAGTCTTATTTAAGTCTATTAAACATCTGGTAATTTCACAAATACTTGGAATATTGGGTTCCCTCAAAGGAACTGCCATGTACCTATAGGTTTTAACAGTTAAAAACATTCGCATGATTTTTAAGCATAGGGAATATTAGAGCCTTGTTCCCAAAATAAGGGCTGTTTTCATATTTTCATATTTGTCATCTTACTATTAATATTTAACGACTTTGAGTCTTGCAGTTACTCCTACATCTTCAGAAATGCCCTTGTAAGAACTAGAAGGGTATCTGACGTTCATATGATCCCACTGAGCTAGTCCCAATTAAAGTTATCTAACCTCTATTAAAGTATGAACACCTTTTGATACAGGTAGCAGTCTTGAAATTAACTTGAAGCTTACTATGGGTTCTCTGAAACTCCTAAAATTGTACTCCAAGTTTTATATCAATATTATAGCACAGCGAGTAGGGCGTTTGCCTTGCATGTGGTCGACCCAGATTTGATTCCTCTGTCCCTCTCGGAGAGTCCGGCAAGCTACCGAGAGTATCTCGCCCTCACGCCAAAGCCTGGCAAGCCACCCGTGACGTATTCTTTATGACAAACACAGTAACAATTGTCACAATGGAGACGTTTCTGGGCCTGCTCAAGCAAAACGATGAAAAACGGGAGGACAGTCCCTTTTGGAGAGCCCGGCAAGCTACCGAGAGTGCTACAGTGCTATTTTGCAAGTTTTATGTCAATGTACATTTTTAACCATTGTAAACCCTTGGGCTGGAGCGATAGCACAGCAGTAGGGTGTTTGCCTTGCACATGACCAGCCTGGCCGAGCCAGGTTCGATTCCTCCGCCCCTCTCGGAGAGCCCTGCAAGCTACCGAGAGTATCTCGCCCGCATGGCAAAGCCTGGCAAGCTTCCCGTGGCGTATTCGATATGACAAACACAGTAACAACAAGTCTCAAAATGAAGACGTTACTGGGCCCGCTTGAGCAAGTCGATGAAAAATGGGAGGACAGTGCTACAGTGCAGTGTAAACCCTTATTTAGCAAGTTTTATGTGAATATATGTTTTAACCCATTGTAAACCCTTATTTAGCTAGAGTGTAGTTGTTAGGGCACGGCTCTGTATCTCCAACCACAGACAAGGACCACACAGGAATACAATCAGCAAGCAGGCCGTTTATTAAGCTGGCTAGCCAGGGTTGTGCACACACACACAGTGACACCCAGGTCCCGTGTGAGAGGCCAGACCCTGACCCAAGGTACAGGGGTTACTGATATAGGCCCAAGTTGGCCGTTACAGCAGATTTGAAGGTCACAATTTACGTAAGTGCCCGCTTCAGGCTTCACGCGATATTCGGGTCCGAGGGCTGAGCCCAGACCCATGACAGCCATCTGTTCCATAGCTCAGGGGCCCGTACATTCTTCCAGGAACAAGCAGATAGTAGAGACCTGAGTGGAAACTTTACTATCTTCATTGTCCTTGGCCCAGTCCGAGGCTGTCCTGTCCTAACATAATCAGCTGTGCTAGATGCTTAGTGGTCAATATAGCTCAGTGTGGTGTGGCATAGGCTTTGGAGTCACAAAGACCAGGATTTCAATACTAGAATACTACCACTTATTAGCTGTGTTATACTGGGGGAAGTAACAGTGCCTAACTTGAATTGGTATTGTGAAGATGCAGGACAATAGGGTAGGTCAAGTGCAGAATGCAGTTACTGGTACAAATAAGATACTAAATATTCATTCTTTCAATAAATAATTAGTATCTACTGTATCATTCACTCTTCTATATCCCAGAGAAACAGTAGCTGTTGTATACTACAGACTTTTCCCGTCCTTTCAGTGCACTCAGGTCCTCCTTGCCAGTGAACAAAATCCCTATTATCCTGATATTTACACTAAACTGTAAAATAAAGATGCCATGAAAGGTTCTAAAAGCTGAAGTAGATTCTTTGCATGCAAAAGAGCTGGTTTCAATCCTTGGCACCATATGGTCTATTGAGCACCACTGGAAGGGATCCCTAAGTACTAACCCCAGAGTAGTTTCAGAAAAAAAAGTCAAGTAAGTGTGGGAGGAGGTAGGTGGCTCCAGTAATAGAGCATATACTTTACATGTGCCAGTACCTGCATTTGATCCTCAGCACTACATGGTCCCCAAACACTGCTAGGTGTGGTTCTGATGACTTGAAATATATTTTTTTAAAAAGTCAAGCAAGTGAGATAGCTAAACTTATGATAAGGCCATAAATGAACTAAACAATGAATTAAAAAGAGAGTAATGGTGATGCAGAGGGGATTTAAATAGGATGTTCATTAAGGACCCTCAGACATTGAGACACTTTAGCTGTGATACAAAAGATGGAGAGTAGATGGCCAGGGAAAAGGGATTAAGCTTCAGGGTTCTTTATTCCTACTATGTATTATGACAAAGTGCCACAATTTTAAAATTGTTTTTTATTTATTTTTTCCAGTGATTTATATTTTATACATATATATTTAATTTTTATTAGTGAAACACCATGAGATACAGTTCTAGACTTACAAATTTTTGTGCTTGGGTTTCCGTTATACAATGATTGAGTGTCCATCCCTCCACCAGTTCCCATTCCCAACCTGCAATGCTCCCAGAATCCCTCCGACCCTCCAACCCCCCATCCCACCCCAACCCTGTGGCAGGGCATTCCCTTTTGTTCTCTCTCTCTTTTTGGGTGCTGTGGTTTGCAAAAGAGGCATTGAGTGGCCTTCATGTTCGGTTTATAGTCTACTTTCAGCATGCATCTCTCATCCTGGGAGGATCTTCTCAACACCCTTTACTTGGTGTTCCCCTCTCTGTCTGAGCTAACTTCTCTCCTAGAATGTGTGGCTGGCCTCCAAGCCCTGGGATGAACCTCCTATACTTGTCTCGGTTATTGTTGGGTGTTGGTATCCCATTTTGTTACTTTATATTCCCCAGATGAATGCAATCTTTCTATGTCTGTCCCTCTCTTTCTGACTCATTTCACTTAGCATGATACTTTCCATGTAGTACCACATGTATGTAAACTTCATGACTTCATCTTTTCTAACAGCCACATAGTACTCCATTGTGTAGATATACCAAAGTTTCTTTAACCAGTCATCTGTTCTAAGGAACACGGGTGTTTTCCAGATTTTGGCTATTGTGAATAGTGCAGCAATAAACATAGAAGTGCAGATTTCATTTCAACTGTACTTTTTTGCCTCTCCGGGATATATTTCCAGGAGTGGTATGGCTGGGTTGAATGGGAGCTCAATTTCTAATGTTCTGACAATCGTTAATATTGTTTTCCAAAAGGGCTGACCCAGTTAGCATTCCCACCAGCAGTGAAGGAGGGTCCCTTTCTCGCCACATCCACGCCAACACCAGTTGCTTTTGTTCTTTTGGATGTGGACCAGTCTCTGTGGTGTGAGATGATATCTCATTGTTGTTTTGATCTGCATCTCCCTGATAATTAGCGATGTAGAGCATTTTCTCATGTGCCTTTTTATTTATTTAGTAATTTATTTATTTATTTAAAATTTAAAAATTTTTTTAGTGAGACACCATGAGGTGCAGCTGTAGACTTACAAATTTTTGTGTTTGGGTTTCAATTATACAATGATCAAATACCCATCCCTCCACCAGTGCCCATTTTCCACCACCATGGATCCCAGGATCCCTCCCACCCCCCATCTCTCCCATCCCACAATGCCTCTGTGGCAGGGCATTCCCTTTTGTTCTCTCTCTCCTTTTGGGTGCTGTGGTTTGCAAAAGAGGCACTGAGTGGAAATCATGTTTGGTCTATGATCTACTTTCAGCATAGTTCTCCCATCCTGGGAGTATTCTCCCAACACCCTTCATTTGGTGCTCCCTTCTCTATCTGAGCTCCCTTTTCCCCTATCATGTGTGGCTGGCCTTCAAGACATGGAGCAAAATTCCTGGTACTAATCTCGGCCATTCTTGGGTGTTAGTCTCCTATTTTGTTACTTTATGTTCCCCAGATGAATGCAATCTTTCTATGTCTATCCCTCTCTTTCTGACTCATTTTGCTTAACATGATACTTTCTTTTTTTTATCATTTTTTTTTATTAGTGAAACACCATGAAGACTTATAAATTTTTGTGCTTGGGTTTCAGTTATACAATGATCAAGTACCCATCCCTCCACCAGTGCCCATCCTCCCCCACCACGGGTCCTAGCATCCCTCCCACCCCCCATCCCCCCCCCCCCCCCGTCACACCCTGCCGCTGTGGCAGGGCATTCCCCCCTGTTCTCTCTCTCTTCTTTTGGGTACTGTGTTTTGCCAGAGAGGCATTGAGTGGCAATCATGTTTGGTCTATAGACTACTTTTAGCATGTCTCTCCCACCCTGGGAGGGTCTTCACAACACCCTTTATTTGGTGCTCTCTTCTCTATCTGAGCTTCCTTCTCACCTAGCACATGTGGCTGGCCTTCAAGTCATGGAGCAAAATTCCTGGTACTAATCTGAGCCCTTCCTGGGTGTTAGTCTCCCGTTTTGTTGCTTTATGTTCCCCAGATGAATGCAATCTTTCTGTGTCTATCCTGCTCTTTCTGACTCATTTTGCTTAACATGATACTTTCCATGAAGTACCACTTGTATGTAAATTTCATGACTTCATCTTTTCCAACAGCTACATAGTACTCCATTGTGTAAATGTACCAGAGTTTCTTTAACCAGTCATCTGTTCTCGGGCACACAGTTTTTTTCCAGATTCTGGCTATTGTAAAGAGTGCTGCAATGAACAAACAAGTGCAGATGTCACTTCGACTATACTTTTTTGTCTCTCTGGGATATATTCCCAGGAGTGGTATTGCTGGGTCAAATGGGAGCTCAATTTCTAATTTTTTGAGAATTGACCATACTGTTTTCCAAAAGGGCTGATCCAGTCAGCATTCCCACCAGCAGTGAAGGAGAGTCCCTTTCTCGCCACATCTACACCAACACTGGTTGCTTTTGTTATTTTGGATGTGGGCCAGTCTCTGTGGTGTGAGATGATATCTCATTGTTGTTTTGATCTGCATCTCCCTGATAATTAGTGATGTAGAGCATTTTCTCATGTGCCTTTTTATTATTTTTATTATTCATTGAATCACTGTAAGATAGAACATTAGAAAACTGTTCATGTTTGTGTTTCAGTCATACAATATTCCAACACCCATCCCTCCACCAGTGTAATTTCCCAGCACCAGTGTCTGAAGGATACCTTCCACCCATTCAAGCCACCCCCCCACCCCAGATTACCTTTATGGTGGGCATCGTCTCTCTCTTTCTCTGTCTCTCTCTCTCATTTTTGGTGTTATGATTTGTGATACAGATGCTGAATGGTTATAATGCATATCCATTTACCTACTTTCAACACTCAGTTCTTGTCCAGTGTGATAATTTCCAACTAATATTGTCATAATTGACCCTCCTCTATCTTAACTAACCTCCATTTCCCACACCCTTATTGTAATTCACAACCATTGACCAGTCCCCCTGTCCCATTTTCCCTGACCTTGGGTATTAGTTTTATATTTATTTATAATTCACAAATAAATACAGTCATTCTAGATCTACACCTTTCTTTCTGAGTCATTTCACTCAGAATGATACTCTCAAAGTCTATCCATTTACTGACAAATTTCATGACCTAATTTTTTCTAACAGCTGTTTAATATTCCATTATGTAGTTGTACCATAGTTTCTTTTTTAATGTAGGAGTACTGCTGTTTATTCAGCCACTGATTAGCTGATTGAATTGGGCATGAATTCCACCTTGCTTTTTTCCCATTTTTATAATTTTATTTATTGAATCACCGTAAGAGCAGTTACAAAGCTTTTGTGTTTAAGTCTTGGTCATACAATGAAACACCCGTGCCTTCACCAGTGCCCATTCTCCACCACCAAAAACCCCAGTATATCCCCATCCCACGCCCTCCCCTACCTGTGGGCCGATGATTTCCACATTACTCTCTCTCTCTACTTTGATTACATTCAACATTTTGACACCAGACCCATCATTATTATTTGGAATTTTACCCCAACACTTAGATCTGCTGAAAGGGCAAGAGTAGACAATTCGTTTTCTATTGCTGGTTATGAGTAACATATGATGTTGCGTGGCTAAAGTAGTGGCCGCTCGATTTTGAAATTCCAAAATATTAACACTTAAATCTGGAGGGATTTCTGCTAAAACCGGCTGGGTTCTGAGATTTGTTCCTGAGTCTCTGGAATCATGGACATTAAGCAGCTTGATCAGAAGCCAGAAAGGCCGTTCATGGGCAGTGACCCGGGGTCTCGTAGGGATGGGGATGAAAGGGCTGGCCCCACCACCATCCCGTGAGGCCCCCTGTGTCTCCTCACAGAGGGCCCAAACCTGACTGCCCAATGGCCTCTGGAGGATGGTGGCCACCGAACCACCTAGGGTGGAGCAGGCCAAGGCACGAAAGCTATTCCCACCTGGGGTGGCCCAGCACCAGTAACCTACTGCAGGAACCGGACCCATTTCTGCCAAAAGTCGTTGGGTTCTGAGATTTGTTTCTGAGTTTCTGGGATCATGGCCATTAAGCGGCTTGATCAGGAGCCAGAGAGGCCATTCGTGGGCAGCAATTAAAGGTCTTGTTGGGACGGGGAGGAAAGGGCTGGCTCCATCCCCATCTGTGAGGCCCCAAGTGTCTCGTCACTGATGGCCCACACCTGACTGTCCAATGGCCTCTGGAAGATGACGGCCACTGAGCTGCCAAGGGAGAGCACGCGGAGAGACAGCACCCTTCCTCCCACTGGGGTGGCCTGGCGACAGTAACCTACTGCGCGGTCCAGACACATTTCTGCCAAAAGCTGCTGAGTTTCAAGATTTGCTTCTGAGTCTCTGGGATCATGGCCGTTAAGCAGCTTGATCAGGAGCCTGAGAGGCTGTTTGCAGGCGGCGACTCGGGGCTCTCGTTGGGACAGGAAAGAAAGAGGTGGCTCCACCCTAACCCTCTGTGGCCCCATGTTTCTCGTCACTGTGGGCCCAAACTTGACTATCCAGTTTCCTCTGGAGGATGACGGCCACTGGGCCACCAGGGGCAACAGGCCAAGGCACAAAACCTATTCCCATCTGGGGTGGCCCAGCACCGGTAACCTACTGCAGAGACCGGACGCATTTCTGCCAAAAAACGTTGGGTGTCATGATTTGTTTCTGAGTCTCTGAGACCATGGCCGTTAAGCAGTTTGATTTGGAACCAGAGAGGCCGTGCCTCCAGTTATATAGCTGAGCCGGAGGTGGTTTGTGGGTGTGTCTCCCACATACCTAACTTTTGACCATTTACTTTCTTGGTAAACTTTGCCCCAAGTTTTTGGGGTCTGGCCAAAGGCACAGCAGCAATTTTGGGGTATCTGGAAGTCTGAAGGCGCCAACAGGCTGCTAATGCACTCGCCTCACAGGTACAGATTGATTGACCTGCTGGCGGCACCATACCCCCATGTACCATAGTTTCTTTATCTTATCTGGCACTCAGGTTGTTTCCAGATTCTCACTATTGTAAATAGTGCTGCCATAAATATAGAAGTACGTGCCACAAATGTAATGGCTGAAAACAAAGCCAAGCTAGTGTCTTGCAGTTTCCAAGGGTTTGCTGTTCAGTCACAATTTCTCCCAATTCGAAAGTCTAAAATCGAAGTTCTAATCCATATTTTATTCTTACTGGAATCATTTTACATTTTTCTTTTTCATTTTACATTTTTCTTTTTTGTGGAAGTGTGGGTAACATACCAGAATTGCATCTAGTCTTGCTGTGGGAGATTTCATGTAATACCACAGATTGAGGGCTTTATGTATGATAGACATGAGTTGTAGCCCTTTGAGATATTGCCCTAGCCCAAAATACACACTGATGTTCATTTCCTTTTGACATTTGTACATTCCTTGTTTTCTTCAAGTTAAAAGGTTGACTTATATCTTTCTTTGGCTTCTGATATCTCTGATTCTCTTTATGCACACCTTTGTTCAGGAATTGTGTGATCATCAATCACATTGGGCATACATAGATAATTCAGGATATTCTATTCTTTTTTTCTTGCTGACTTCTGGGCCACACCTATCTGTGCTCAGGCATCACTCTCAGTGGGTCTTGGGGGAACATAAGGGATGTTGGAGCAAGGCAAACACCCTATTTTCTATGCTGACCTAAATATTAACTTTCGTGTTTTAGTACAGACACATTGAAGACAGGCCTCAAGGGTGTGAGGAAAATTCATGGTAGTAGATTTTATTCATTAACTTTTTGCTTTTCATTTAAAAATATTTTGGAGTGAAAGGCCATCATTTGATCTCATTTTATTTTTAATGGCAGAATCCTCTGGTTTTGTTTGTAGATCACAGATTCTCTAAGAGAATAATTTGAGAAACACTGTTTAGAGAACAAAAAAGGAGAGAGAGAGATAGAAAGAATTACACAATTACATGCCCCAACTTAGGATGTGAATGATTCCAGAGTTGAAATCACAAGAAATATTTCTTCTATATTCAAAACAATGTATTGCTTTTATTGTTCAAATATTATTTGGAGAGGAGGCAGGCTTCTAAACTCGGGATGCCTAGGGGCCCTGCTGGAAATATTCAGCTAACTCGATTGCCAATTCAGTACAAGGTGCTGCTTGGTCCTTTGGTGCCAGGGATTACTGGGACCCCTCACAGTGCTTGGGATCATTCAGGGTCATATCCTGGGATTCTTAGTGATAATATAATGGCACAGAGAAAACCCAGATTGTAGTGCTAGGCATGTACCCTAATTGCAGTGTCATCTCTAGCCTCAGCTGAAAGATTATTCCACTCATTTTAAATTCCTTGGATCATAGGCTATTCTTTTATGCATTTAAAGACATCTTTATATTTAATTCTCACAATAAAAACTTTTTAAGAACACCCAATAAGAGAGAGAGAACAAAAGGGTATGCCCTGCCACAGAGGCAGGGTGGGATGGGGGGATGGGGGGTGGGAGGGATACTGGGATCCGTGGTGGGGGGAAATGGGCACTGGTGAAGGATGGGTATTTGATCATTGTATAATTGAAACCCGAGCGCAAAAATTTGTAAGTCTACAACTGTACCTCATGATGTCTCACTAATAAAAATAAAAAAATAAAAAATTTTAAAAAATTTAAATAAATAAATTAAAAAAAATCTTTTTAAGAAAAAATTACTGGGGCATAGAAACTGATGTAGGCTATCTGCCAAGGTTTTTACTTAACTATTTGCATTGCAATGCAAACAGTGGGAAGAAGTAAAAGGTCTAAAGTTTCCCATAGAGGAAAAGCCCAGGCTCATAGTTTCACTCTAAGGCATCAGAGGGAAACAATATCCTTTCTTCCTGATCTGTGTAAGTCCTTTGGTCCCAGGTTCAAATTGCTTTGAATCCACCTGGCAGCCTAATGAGAAAGACTCCTGTCCTAGAGATCTTTGAACACAAAGGCCCCAGCTGTAGGAAGTTTCCCACACTTGTTCTCTAGCTCTCAATAATTCTCTCATCTGTGCTCATGGCAGGCACTTAGACTTCTTTCTTTTACTTTTCTCATGCTGACCGTCAATTTATACACCTCTCATTGAATCTTTCAAATGTTCCATTTTTATAAATAACCCTTTAGTACCCTTTCATAATCTTTCAGTCCCTTCCTCTTGGGGTTGCACATCTGCAGCTCTGATGACACTTGTCCATTCCAGCCCCTCACATAGACTTTGTTCAGCTCATCCATGCACAGAACTTACATTTGCATGTCTAAAGTCCTATTGACATTACGAGCAAGGCTTTTCTATTCATCCAGCAGTTTTCTCAACATCACATACATTGAGAAGGATTTTCTATAGGGGCCAGGATGCAGGTGTTAGAATTGTTAATGAGGCCTTCAAGGTGGCACTGTTGTGTCCCTGAGAGCCCAGGCTGAAGTAGCTAGGAGTGGGCTGAAGAGGCACTGAAATGTCCACTTAAGAATTTGTGAGAAATTCTGGAATATGATAAAAAAACATATTGTTATCCCTTTTGTCTAAGTTTGTCTACTTTCAAATGAAGCAGGGAATGTGTATGATCACATCTTTATATTTCTTTGAAGGTATGGGGCTTCTTTAAGGGTGGTGGGGAGACTGGTATTGGGAGAGGGACAGGGAGCATAAGAGCGTGAGAGAATTGGAGAGGACATTAAGGAAGAAGAGAGACTAATAAAGAAAATTTTTTCCAATATTTTGAGAACACATTTGAAAAAAATTTGAGGTAAGGGCTTGTCTACTCTGGCAATCACTTTGAGACAAGACGATTCTGTGAACCCTTGCAGAGGTGCCAGCAATTTCCTTTAACGAGTTATTTCAGTACAATTTGACTTTATTTGAGTGCCAACTACTATGTGCTGTGACTGAACCTCATGCCACACTGTTTACTTATTTTAACTCACAAAAACAATCCCCACAAGAAAATTAGGTGATGGAAGTTATTATTATGTTTATATCACAGGAGACAACACTGCACCATGAAGAGAGGCAGCAACTAATTCAAATACACTCTGGCTAACTTCAGTGCCCAGGCCTGCCTGCACTGTGCTATGCTGGCTTCTTTGTCCAGTCAGGAAACCATTGTAGAAAACAAGAAGTCCCCTCTCCAATAACAGAGAGGAAAAGTGTCTGCTACAGAGGCAGGCTGGGGCGACAGGAGGGAAACTGGAGAGGATAGAGGATAGTGGGCACTAATAAAGGGATGGATGTTGGAACATTGTATGCCTGAAATCCAATCATAAATATTTTTGTAACTTTGTGATTCAATAAAAAAGGGCAAAGAAGTCCTTCCTCATCCAGCTCACTGATGTCTTGAATACATATCCTTTCCTTTGTTTCCATCCACAGTACTTTCAGATACAATTTTTGTATTTTGGGCCACACCCAGCAATTTTCAGTGGTTATTGCTGTTTCTGAGCTCAGGAATTACTCCTAGTGGTGCTCAGGGGACCATTTGGGATACAAGGTATTGAATCAAGATCAGCATCATGTAAGTCCTACCTGCCGTACTATAGATCCAGTCCCAGTAGTTCAAAATTTTCTGAAGCAAAATGAAGGAAATGGAAGGATGTTGAGTCTGAATACAGTCAGTCCATAGAAGATAAAACCCTCTAGTGAATGCACTAAGGCAATAATTGATGATTTACAAAATCAAAACTTCTTCATGTGAGCCAAAATCTTTTGTACTTTTTCACAGAGGAAATTAAAAATCTGTACAGTCTTCCATGTATGCTTCAGGGTCAAGCATCTGTTAGACATGTTAAAGCTCAAGACCCCCATCTGGATTTCTTCAACTATTTGTCCTTCATCCTGCCTTCCTCCCCTTTGCCTCAGCTCCATCTCCTACCTCTTTTTTCCTTTATCTGTTTCTGTCTCCCACTTCTCTCACTCCCTTTTCATGTTTACTTAATAAGTCTTAGCCAGCAAAGAGTTATAATTTTACCATCCAAGGTCACATCCTGGGACCTGTTTTCCTGGATGATTACATTGTGTTCCATTGACATGCCTTTGACATTATATTTTCTCCCACTTGTAGATACATTTAAGATTTAGGAGGAAAGTGGTCTACTCTTTGGCCTGGAGATATAGGGCAAGTCGTATTAACAATATGAGCAAGGCTTCTTTATTTATCCTGAACTTTTCTCTACATCACATAAATTGAGAAGGATTTTCTAATTATGAGTGAGGTCTTAAAGGTGGCACTGTTGTATTTCTGAGAGCCCAGGCTAAAGTAGTTAGGAGAGGGCTGAAGAGGCATCTTCATTTAAGGATTTGCGGGAAATTCTGGGACCTGAGAAACAAAAACCATATTCTCATCACATTTTGGCAAGTTTTTCTAGCTTCAAATGAAGCAGTGCCTGTGACTGTCACATCTTTATATTTCATTAAAGCCTTCGTTGGTGACTTCTTTGAAGTCTTCTTTGGTGGTGATGGGTGAGTGGGGAGTTGGGAAAGATCATGGAGCACAAGAGAGAATAAGAGAATTGGAGAGAGCATTAAAGGAAGGAGAGTGACTGATATAAAAACATTTTCCCAGTATTTTGTGAACACATTTGAAAAAGTGTCTAGTAAAATGACTTACATAGAGTCATATGGCAAGAAAGAGGTCATGTTAAAAGCAGAAATGAAGTAGCTCATCATTAGTTTCAGAGATCTTTCCATTGTTCCACAAGCAGTGGGTGGGGTACTTCCCTTGTATGCTCTAGATTTTAGGAGGTCGCTCTTGGAAATATCTTGTTTAAGGTAATCTTAAATGAGAGAATACATCACTTGATCACTTGATATCCCATTACTCATCAATTTGCTCGAGCGGGCGCCAGTAACGTCTCCATTCATCCCTGTTGCATGCTAGCATAGCCCAATGGCATCTGCTCTTTCTAGGAACATGTAGAGCCTCAAACCGATCGTTCAGGGTCTTGACAAAGAAGTCTGACCATCTTGTAGGTGGGAGTCCACACAATCTTTTGACATCCTATGGAATCCAGTCGGTAATGGCTCTAGTCCAGCGGTCGTCTCTAAATCTCATTACGTGTTCATCCTTGTTGATGACATCGTCCTAATAACACCAAACATCAGCCAAGTGGCACAAATGCTGACCAACTTCGATAGTGAGTGTGGAAATGTCGCATTACAGCTGAATCTCACAAAGACAATGTTCATGAGAAACAGTCTCGTTCCTGACGTTCCATTAACTCTCAACGGAACAACCATCTCCTAATGCAACAGTTATGTATACCTAGGTTGAGAAATCAACATGAGGAATGACCTGACACCTGAGTTGTGCAGGAGGAGGAGAGTGGCTTGGAATGCCTTCAAGAGTGTCGAAGAAATAACTAAGAGGACGAAGAACCTCCAGCTCTGAGCACACCTCTTCAATTCCACTGTTCTTCCTGCATTAACATATGCCTCAGAGACCTGGACCCTATGATAACATGATGAAAACGCTATTTGGGTCCCTCAAAGAGGAATCGATATAGAGAGGAGACATAGAACAACAAAAGTGTTTTTTCTTGGAAGTATTCATTTATTTTAAGCTTTTTTTTCTCCATTTACTTAACATAAAACACAATGTGATGATAATTTTAGTCCCATTTTATAAATTTCATTTTATAAATGAAAAACAAAATTGCATTACGGAGATGTTGGTGGACTGGGGCACTTAGAAGTAGCACCACTTAACCAGTTCAAGCTGGCATTAGAGTCCAAATTTCCTGACAGAAGGCATCATTCACTGAGATTATATCTGTGAAATTGGCATCACAGTATCATATGTCCCCCTATCACAATTCCTACTGCCCAGAGAGAAATAAGCCAGTTCTCATCTATAAAACTCAGATGAAAAAAATCAGATTGAACCTTTTTCAGATAAAATGTGGAAATCACAAAGTGCATTATTTAGCAGCAAAACAGTCACTTTTACTGTATAATCTAGCAACAAAAGGTCTAAAGTAAGTTTAATTTGGGTTCCACTCTCTCCAGTTATTGACTCTATGATCTTAATAAATCTATCTATTCTCCAGTTTTCACGTGTATAAAATAAAACAATAAAAAAGCTAATTGCATCAAGCTCTGTAGGAATTAAATGAGAAAATCCATGCAACGAATAGGAAATCATCTAGAAAATGTTCACTGTATCACTGTATCACTGTCATCCCATTGTTTATCGATTTCTTCGAGCAGGCACCAGTAGCGTCTCCTTCGTCCTAACCCTGAGATTTTAGAAAGTGGCATATTGGAGCCGGAGTGATAGCATAGTGGGTAGGGCATTTGCCTTGCACGTGGCCGACCTGGGTTCGATTCCTCCACACCTATCGGAGAGCCTGGCAAGCTATGAGAGTATTCTGCCTGCACGGCAAAGCCTGGCAAGCTCCCCGTGGCATATTCGATATGCCAAAAACAGTAAAAAGTCTCACAATGGAGTTGTTACTGGTGCCTGCTCGAGAAAATCGATGAAAAAATGCCTTCCAACAGTGCTACAGTGCCACATTGGAGGCTCTTTCAGGGTCAGGGGAATGAAACCCATTACTGTTACAGGTTTTGGCATATCGAATATGCCACGGGGAGTTTGCCAGGCTTCCGGGAGCTGGATTTTATAGTCTCTGGGTCTTGGCTGTTGATGGGATAACATGGCACTGGGGACAGTTGGTGGGTGTAACGCCTACCTACTAAAAGATGGGGGATTTGGGTGGAGGAGGCCCAGTCCCGATCTGAGCAGGCTTGGTGATCTCAGCCCCAGTTCCCGCATGCCTGAGCTCCTCTGCCGGTTCCTTTATGCATGAGGCTCATCTGAACCTGTGGAGAGTAGTCTTAAGCATGGTTGTGGCTGGTTCCGGAGGTCTTCGGCTGCTGGGGCTCTGCTCAGGGTGGGGAGGGAAACTCAATCCACCCCCTTCCAAGGGGCCCCGGTGAGGACAGCCAGGCGCAGAGGCAGGAGACACCCACCAACTGCCCCTGGCACCCTGTTATCTCATCAACGGCCAAGACCCAGAGACTATAAAACAGAGCTCCCAGAAGAGAACAGCGCAGAATCTCCTGCCCCTGTGCCTAGCTGTCCTCACCGGAGCCCTTTGGAGTGGGGTGGGTTGAGTTTCCGTCCTTGCCCCGAGCAGAGCCCCGGCAGTCGAAGACCACCAGAACCAGCCACAGCCATGCTTAAGACCACTCTCCACATGTTCAAATGAGCCTCATGCATGAAAGAACCGGCAAAGGAGCCCAGGCATGCGGGACCCGGAGCTGAGATCTCCAAGCCTGCTTGGATCGGAACAGGGCCTCCACCCAGATCCCCCATCTTCCATTAGAAAATGTTAGTGCTAGAAAATGTTAATGTTAGAAAAATTCCTTCCCTGTATTTTCTCCTATTCTATGGTTTCTTGGTTTTGGAGGCATACACAGTGGTGCTCAGGGATGCTCCTGGATCTACACTCAGGGATCATTCCTGGTGGGGCTTGGGGAACCAAAAGTGGGTGCTAACAATCCAATGCGGGCTGAACATATGCAAAAAACTGCCTATCGACTGCACTTCTGAAGATATAATTACCCATTTTATGAGGCTAATGCTGACACTGAGGGTGAAAATACTTGCTCTAGACCAACTAGGTGTTTGTTTTGTAGACAAAGAAGTCAGTTTCTAGCTCCCAACTTCCTGCATATGTATTAAAGGTCTCCACTGAAAGCATGTGGCCTATGTTTGATGTCCCCTACCCATTGTATTTAATTTTTTTTCCTGTAGAGGAAGAAATGAAACCAGATAGAGTAGTAGTAGTCTTGGAAAAAAATCCTAGGAAAGTCTTGTTTGCATTTAACTTTGGATATCGTTGGCACAGTTTATGTCTTTTGCTTCATCTCCTTTGCCCCCAACTTCACATACTTCATCTGCAGTGACAATGGCTCAGAGAACAGTACAATCTCAAGGCAGTGGGATCATAGAATTCTCATCTAAGACCAGGGCAGAAAATGCTTAGAGTTGGTGATTTTGGAAAGCAACTTCCTTTTCTGTTTAGTTTTGAAATATCTCAGTCTCTTGGGCTTCACACAGTCTCAGGTTAACTTCTTTTGGATACACTGGGCCTCTGTTGGGTGCAGAAAATAGGCCTGCACCTGGCCATGGCCCCCTTTCCACCTCCCCAAAGGTATATTTCCTTTTAGCAGCTGCATCTGCTGGCTAAGTCTGGGAGTCTAAGCTCCCCCTCCTCCTACCCCTTTCCCCCAGGTAAAAATAAATAAAATGTCAGAGAACTGATTGCTTTTTGGATTGCACCTCACCTCTTTCTTCCTGTTTTGAGCTTTCTGGTTTCTTAGTGGAAACTACAAACCTTGCCTTCACTCCCATGTGGGTGTGATTTCCTTCTTCCTGGCTCCTGTCCCATTCTTCCCCCATTCTCCTCTCCTAGCTTGACTTTCTTATCTTCATAATTGGGATTTCTCATCAGCAAAGGGTTTCCATCTTCTCACAAATTGCTAAGTTTCTGGAAAGGATGGTGGAATTAAGTTTCCTATGGCCCTGCAATTGGAGCGGATAAGTGAATCTTCTAACCTGTCTTTTACCCAGGACTTGCTATGTGACCATGAGCCAGTCTCAATGACAGTCACTTGTTGAGGGGTATGTTAGTCACCCTCAAATTTATCTATATAAGTTTCCAAAAGTTGTGTTTGCTTTTTCTACAAATGTACCTTCAAAAAAATCTCTTAATGTTTACTAGCCTCACCAAGACAATTCACATAAAGAGAGAATGTGAATGCAAATTTTCCCGGGGTATTTGAACATCCAGAGAGAAAATCTGGGGCTATTGCTGGTCATTCACTGAATATGGCACTTATTTTTCCAAGACTGCAAAACAATACTAACATCTTTGCAGTGGGCTGTGATGTTTGTAAAATTTAGATGGCCTATAGGTGTCCCAGATTGTGACTTGAACATATTAACAGAAGCAGTGGCCTGTGTTGTGAATTTGCAGTACTATTTGTCATAACTGTAAAATTTTATTCAATGAAATTGTTAACAGACATTGATATCCATATATAGTGTAAAAGCCAATTTTATTTACTTGAGATGTACTGGGACCTTCTTGGGCAAATCTGAGATGAATCAAAGTCATTGAAGCAATGTGTACGGATTACAACTGGGCAGAGCAGAAGCTGGAGACAAATTTACAACTGTTAAGTATTCTGCTTAGGGGCAATGAGGTTGAATATCAGGCAGAAAAGAAAAAAGGGAAAATTGCTGCTTAAGGTTGGAAACATGTATCCCTATATCCTTTTAATATGGACTAGAAAGAGTTAAAGATCATGAGTTGAGTTTAACTTTTGGATGAAAATAGGAATAATTTATCTTCTAGAGGATTTCACATTCAGAAAGGTTTAAAAAGAATTATAATGACCTTGATAATAGGTCACATGGATTCAACTAGATATTACAATAATTAGTCATGACTTAGGCAAGTCATTTCCAGTTCTGAGCCAGTGTATTCTCATTTAAAACATGGAGGCAACATTGTACCTACATTTGGAAGACTATGAAATGAGTTTATACATATAAAATAAGCCCCCAGCACATATTTGAACTCAACTGATGTCAGCTACAAAATTTATTTAGTGTCTGTGATATATGCTTTACATGCATTTTCTCCTCTACTTCATAAAAAGTGTTTTACAAAGTGGAAACTCTTATTATGTCCCATTTTCCAGACAAGAAAATGAAGACTTTGAGAATTTAAGACAATGGTTATAATTGAATATAATCTTACAAAATTGGTGTAATAGGAGTATAAAGATGGACATATCTGACCCTGCCCTGGGAAATCTGGGGAAACCATTAAAGAAAAGGACAGACTTAATTAAGGTGGATTTCTAAGAACACATAAAGATTCAACAATGGGCCCAGAGAGTATTTATTCAAAGGCTAATGATTGGTAGCTGACATAACTGGAGGGCATGTTCTTTGCATAGGTAAGATACTGGCAACAAATACACTTAAAGGTTTACTGAAACCAGTTTTTCTATGCTGCACTGAGGATTTTAGAGTTTACGTCTACAACCATCAAGTTTGAAAAGGATGCATACAAGGAGGAAGTTCAAAGTAGTGATAATTATTAGCAGTAGAAATAGAGAGATGACTCCAATTACTACCTCTACTCCTTAATTTTTTCAATTTAATCACCATGAAATTACAAAATTTTTCATGATTGGTTTCAGGCGTATTATAGATGATTCAACACCAATCCCTTCAACAGTTTCCACTTCCCTCCACCAATGCCCTTTCCCCCATATACCTCTACCCTTACTCCAAGGATTTCACAATAGTGTACTGAAGACTCCACCGACCCCATCCAAGGCAAACCAATATTTACAATGCAAAGTGACAGGCTCACACACAAGGAAACACACACACAGTGCTGGGAAAGCACAGAGATAGAACATAGTTTTGGGGGAAGGTGTCCGGAAAGAATATGCATAAGGGGGAACTTGAAGTAAGTTGTGGCGAAAAGAGTTATCTGTTCAAAACAAGAGAAAGGAATGGGATTGTCATTATAGTATTGATATACATGAGCAAAGGCACAAATTATGTAGCAGTATGGAATATGAAAAAAACTACAAATATTTCAGTCTTAATGAAATAAAAAGTGCACCATGGGTAACAGGCAAGAGAGTAGTGGGAGACTGAGGTAGGGGGAAAGACAGAGGTTAAGTTTAGGGAAATTTATTTATCTTGTCAAGGAGCATGAACTTAATACAGTAGGTAAGGGGATGTCATTGAAAACCAAGTTCGTTAAGACCTACCAGAAACACTGATGGACCTATTAGACGACTGATAAATGAGTGGACGGGTGGAGGAACTAAAATTAAGAGGCAAGATGAGAAAAATTGGCAGGAAATTATTGTGAAAGCTCATATAAAAATGATGAACATCTTTTCTAAAGCAGAGCAGGGATAATAGAAGGGAAATGATTGAGGAATTAAAAATGCGGGCCTTGGTGACTGACGGAAAAGGAGTTGAGGAGCACTCCTATAATTTTGGTTTAATGATGAGTGAATTTTGGTTTCACCAATGAAGTTAAAGAGTAAGGAAGAGAATCTGGAAGAAAAGTGATGAGTTTAATTTTGAATATTAAGAGTTCCAGATGGCTTTGGGATGTCCAAGTGGAAATATCCACTGGACATTTGATATATGAGTCTAGAGCTCCAGGGAGATGTCAAGGCAGGAGATTTAGATTTGGAAAGCATCAACATATGGATAATGGTAAAAATATTCAGAGGAGATGAGATCACCCAGAGAGAAGATATATAGTGAAAACAGAAGGCCAAAGATAACCACTTGGAAGACTACCAGTATTCAACGGACAGAGGAGTGGGTATAATAAAGTTAGTGCTTGCCATGGACAGTGTATTTTAGAAACTGTGGGATTTAAAGTGTCACACCAATAGCCACCCCAATTTCTCCTTGGAACTTTCTAAATCCATTTTGTGCACTACATTGTTGAGGATAATGACCATTTTAAGATCACAAAATTTCTAACTTTTATATCATGCTTTTTTTCTGAATTTATTTGCAGAATGTTACAACAATGCTCACAATAGATTTTCTTTTTGTTTCTTAGCCTTTTTAAGCAGAAAGTTATTATTATTTGCTTTTTCTTATTTTACCTAAAATGTTTTGAAGTGTCACATCATTTATGACACAGAATTTTAGTGTATATAAAGCACTAAGCACAGTGCTTAGGAGCATAGTAGGTGGCAAACCCAAGTCAAATGTCATTGCCTAAATTAATTTTCTTTACCTAAAAATGCACATCCTACAGACACACATGCAAGTAAGTTAGGTCTTTGTAAAACAGTGGTGACTCAATTAAAATCTTGTACTTTAAGTTTTTGTTTTAAGTTTTGGCACCAAAAGGCAGATTAGGAAAAAAAGTTTTTTCCTAATTCCAGGACTGTTTCTCTTTATATTACTATAGCATGTTAAAAACTGATCACAGTTGATATATAGCAGCTTGCCTGAGACTCTGCAGTATGACTCAAATGCAAAAATCCTTGGTGATGGACGACTGTGGGTAAAACATACATGAATCAGATTTCTTTTCTGATAGCTTCCAGACCTCATTTTAGTGGGTTTGGCTCTCAAGGCAAACTCCGTTTGACAGCACAGGAGTAGCACTCAGTCATTTCCCCCACATTTGGCTTCCATTCAACAGACGGGTCTGACTAGCTGCTTACATCCATTCCCTCCTAAGGGAGAAGGGAAGTTAGAGAATTCCCTGGTGAGTACTGAGTTGCCATCTGTGAGTAGGGTTTTATAGCGGATAACCAAACTATTCTGCTTCTTTATCTAAACTTAATTGTAACAAATCTCCAAGGAGACTCTCTGGCTGGATTAATGAGAATGTGAAGAGAGGGTAGGGAAGGGAGGGAGGGAGAAACATAGAAACAGAAACAGAAAGACAGAGACAGGGAGAAAGAAACAGACAGAGAGAGAATGGGGGGAAAGGAGTAGAGGAGGACAAAAAAGGATCAAATAAGAAAATTGCCACTGACTTGCATTATGGGTTTGGTGAGGGTTTTATGATTGTAATTGTTAATATCTAGATGTGTCCTAAATTATATGAAGCTAATTTCTTCTCATTGCAAAGCAGTAACACAAATGTGACCCCTGTTTTTTTTCCATGAGGAGAGCAATCTTTTTTTTCCCTGCTACATACATTTTCTTTCCTTTGAAGAAGAAATCCATTCGATTTTTTTCCTGTTTTGCTTTGTTTCTGTGTTATTTTTGTCTACACTCAGTGGTGCTCAGAGCTTAGTCCTGGCTCTGTACTCAGGAATTACTCCTGGTAATGCTCTGGTACCTAGTACTGGGGGATCAAACCTGGGTCAGCCACAGTCACATGCAAAGCAAGTACCCAACCAACTATACTATCTCTTCATCCCTTTGAATATACTTTTAAAAGTCAGTTTAAAAGAAAACAAAGGTGCACTTCATTCTGGTCACCTTCACCCCAGCTCCAGGGTGTATAATTTCCTCTTCTCTTCTGTTATGGAAATCTCTCTCTCTTTCTCTCTGTTCCTTGCATTCTCCCTCTTTGACTTCTCATATTTCCTAAATAACAGTATTTGCTTCACTAATAAAACAAATAAGATAAAAAGAACACAGAAACTTCCACCTATGCTTCAATAACCTATTCCACTATGCATCCTCCTACAAAACTGCTGTTCTTTTCTGCTCCACAGAACTTAAACCATAATATCACCCAGGACAGGACCTTTATTGATTATTTGAGGTAACCTTATTTCCCCTTGTCTGGGTAACACAGTCATACCCAGCACATCAGGAGACCCACTGCCAAATCCCTGGTGTTGTTGCCACTCCATTGATCTGATCTAGGAGATTAGAATAAGGGAAATACTACTTTTCTAGCATTTGACACTCAAAAAGAAGAAAAGGTAAGGTAAATAACAATAGAAAATAAGAGAAAAACAAAGCATAAAAACCTTTTTAACAATTTCTCAGACTTCACACTGAGAATATATGGCTTTCCTTATTTCTCTCCTCAGGAATTGATTCAGCGAATTATCTCTCCCATCCAAGTTGTAACCTTTTCATTCACTCCTAAGAGCTCAAGAAAAGTATACCAGATTATTGAGAGAGGACAGGCATTGGAACTAGATTATGGCTTCGCATCCCAGAACCTATCTCAGTGTCTCACTAAATAAACTGCTTTTCTTAAAAAGCTTGTGTTTGGGGTATGGAGAGATAGCACAGCGGGTAGGGCATTTACCTTGCACGTGGCCGACCCGGGTTCGATTCCCAGCATCCCATATGGTCCCCTGAGCAACGCCAGGAATAACTCCTGAGTGCAGAGCCAGGAGTAACCCCTGTGCATCGCCAGAGGTGACTCAAAAAAAGCAAAAAAAGAAAAAAAGTTTGTGTTTGTGGTTGGGGAGATAGCGTAAAGCTCTGAAGAGCATGCTTTCCATGTGGATTTAATTCCCAGGACTGTATGGTCTCCTGAGCACTACCAGTAGTGGCCACTGATCACTTCTGCATGGGGGTCTCCAACTGCAAAATAGAAATTTGTCTTTGGGTAACATGAAGCAATGCTATCACTCCTGGGCTCTCTTTAATATTCTATCATTATATGGTTCAAATAATATCCATCTGTGAATTTTTTATCAAATGTATTTGTTTGTGAGGGATATGAGTTTTATTACTGTGTGGAGCACTATTTTACTGGGTGGCGCCCTACACTTATGCTGTAGAACGCCCTGCTTACATGAATATTTTATATGTGGACTTCTTGAAACAATCTGGGTTCCCTAAATGAGCCACATGGCCTCTGATTGAGAAAAGATGAATTAACCCACACATGAATACACACATTGTGTATACATGGTAAATAATAAGAAACTGAGAAAGACATATAACAAAATATTCCCATTCTCTTTTCCACAATTATCAGATCCTTTTGAAATGTCTCAGTTCATCTATTACCACCTATTTCTTGTCTGAAAGATATGCTCCAACACAGATTTGTTGACTCAAGTTGTTCCATCAATCCCCACTGTGTGGAGGTAGAGGAATCTAAGTAGTTTAGTGTGCATATGGTGGGAGGCATTGAGCCTTAGATTCACAAGTAGATAAAAAACCCTGAAAACAGGTAATGTGAGGATACAGGAAACACTATAATCTTGCATTTTAAATGTGTAGTTCTTAGATGATGTAATGAAAGGGTTCTATCAAAGGAAACTCTGAGGCCCAGAAAAGACAGAAAAGAGAAATATCTTTTAATACTAGGCCTCTATTGTTTCTGTCTCAGTCTGTGTTTCTATCTCTGTCTTTCACTCTTACACGGGTCCCTATGGGATGCTGGGAATCAAACTTGGGTTGGCTATGTGCAAGGCAAATAGCCCTACCCACTGTGCTATCGCTCCAGCCCCAGGATAGTTACTTTAAAAAATTCTCCTGCACTTTTATCAGTGGAACAAACCAGTCTGGAGTCTTTGCAAATCAAACCCAGGCTGGCTGCGTGCAAGACAAATGCCCTACGCACTGCACTATGGCTCCAGCCCCTGGAGTCTCTGCTTTTGGCACCTTCTATTGCTACTCTGTTTGGGTTGTGAGTCTTACAGATCTGTGGGATCCAACGACTTTGTTTTTCTCTTTCTCCTTTTAGAGGAGGCATAGTCATCTGGGGCATAGAGAGTTTTCAAACTCTAAAGTGAATATAAGTATCCTGAGCTGAGTGTTAAAATGCTAGTGCTTTGTATTGGTTACAGAAATTTGATGTATGCTTTCTACATTTTAAGGAAAAAGCTAACACTCAACTGATTTGTATATGTGTGTATACTTATATTACACAATAACTTTTCCCCCCAAGTTTTAGGCAGCTTTAAGTCTAGAGGATATATACCACATCTTGTATTATGTTTCAGTCTGGGTACACTATTAAGACACATTTATTAGCAAAAACCAAAATTATGTGAGAATATTAGACAAATATAAATGAACATTAACAGTTTATAGAACTTTTTAAAATGTTGGGCCATACTGAGTGGTGTTCTGAGCTTACTCCTGGCTCTACACTCAGGGATCACATCAGGCAGTGCTCAAGGTACCATATGGGGTGTTGGGGATTGAACCTGGGTAGGCCACGTACAAGGTAAGCACTTTACCACCTGTACTATCACTCCAGCCCCTGTTCTTATGAATAAATGTTTTGCATCAGTAATCTTGAGGGAAATGCAAATCAAGATAACAATGAGATATCAGCTCACACCACAGAGCCTGGCACGCATTAAAAAGAACAAGAACAACCAGAGTTGGTGTGGATACCAGAATTAAAGGGTCCTCATTCATTGCTGGTGGGAATGTTGATTGGTACAGAATTTTTGGAAAGCAATATGGACTTTCTTCAAAAAACTAGGAATTGAACCATTTGATCCAACAATTCCACTTCTTGAATATATAACAATGTATCAAAACACAATAGAGAAAATACAGTTGAACCCCCACGTTTACTGCAGCACCATGTTTATTGCAGCACCATCCACATAGCCAAAGTTTAGAAACAACACAAGTGCCCTAGAACAGATGTCTATATAAAGAAACTGTGGTGCATATACACAGTGGAATATTATCTTGCAGTAATGAAAGATAAAATCAGCAATTTGCTATTACATGAATGGATCTGGAGATTATCATGCTAAGTGAAGTTAGTCACAAGGAGAAAGACTGACACAGAATGATCTCTTTCATGGGCGGGATATAAAGAAATATAGTAGGGAAATAACATACCCAAAGGCAATGGAAACAAACATGAGAGCTGGTCTTCAGTAGAATGCATGGGAAGAGGGGATAGAACAGGGAAGAGACACTACAACAATGGTGGAGGGAACTGGTTAACCAGGAAGAGGGGATGTTAAAAGGCAGTAGCATTACTCATGAAATGCTATCAGTGTGCTTGTCATAGTCGTAGAGGGAGGCTGGTGGCTGAGAAGGAAATAGGAGGTATTAGTGAAGGGAAATGGACAGTGGTGAAGGGATTGGTGTTGGAACATTGTATACCTGAAGCCCAATCATGAATAACTTTGTAATACATAGTGCTTAAATAAAATAAAACCAAAAAACCAAAAACACTTTTGCCAACATGAAGGAAATCCCTGTTGTGGACACAAGAGGGAGCTTTTAGCTAAAATGAAAATAAAAACATTGCTTTACCGGCTCAACCACCTTTATTTTCTTTTTGTTAAAATTGTACTTTATTGTTTTTGAAAACACATTACTTATCTTATCATTTAAGCATATAAGAACAGAGCTTACTTCTTAGTCATTGCAATTTCTTTACAGTGTTTGGCGTGCTAGCCTACATAAAACTTCTTTCTTGGTTGCTGAGAGAGAAATTTCTCCTAGGTTTAAACATCTCTTTCCTTTGTTCTCCTCTTTACAGTGGGTTCTTTGCTGAGCACCTCATACTCCATGTATTTTCATTATGTGATAAATTCACACTTCCCTTAGCCAACTTCATCTATTCCCATGGTTACAAATCACATTATGTGATCATGAATAAGTTGCAATGTATATCTCCTGCTATTATTGTATACTGAGGTCCAGATATGCATATTTACCCACCTACTGGCCAAGCTTAAAACCACAACACCCAAAAGGAGAGAGAGAAAAAAAGGAAATGTCCTGTCACAGAGGCAGGGTGGGATGGGGAGGGATGCGGGGTGGGAGGGATACTGGGACCCGTGGTGGTGGAAAATGGGCACTGGTGGAGGGACGGGTGTTTGATCATTGTATAACTGAAACCCAAGAACAAAAATTTGTAAGTCTACAACTGTACCTCATGGTGTTTCACTAATAAAAATTAAAAAATTTTAAAAAAAGTGCAAAGCTGTGCAGAGGAAGATCAATTTGCCTGATCTAAGGGACATAAAATTGAACACATTGGTAGAGTGTCTCTGAGTTTTTCATGGTTCAATTTGAATAGTCATTTGATGTGTGGTATTAAAAAGAAGATAAAAACAAAAACTACATAAAAAACAAAAAACCCTCAAAACATTTGAGCACAAGAAAAGAGTCTCACTTAGACCTGGATTAGTTAATCCAGCAGTCCTAGTAACAGGCTGACAGAGACTATATAATATGCACTGATTTGAATAGAGATGTAGAACAAATGCCACAGTCACAGTCACAGTCCTCCCGTTGTTCATTGATTTGCTCGAGCGGGCCCAGTAACGTCTCCATCGTGAGACTTGTTGTTACTGTGTTTGGCATATAGAACACATCACGGGGAACTTGCCAGGCTTTGCCGTGAGGGCGAGATACTCTCGGTAGCTTGCCGGGCTCTCTGAGAGGGGCAGAGGAACCGAACTCGGGTCGGCTATGTTGGCTGCTGCAAGGCAAACGCCCTACCCGCTGTGCTATCGCTCCAGCCCAGAACAAATGTAACATGCATAATTTCTTTAAAGGAAATAAAACAATTTCAGTATACTTATATTGATTCTAGAAAAGTTCCTTGCTCAGTTCTTTTTTATTCTTTCCATTATTTTATTTTATTTTTAATTTTTATTAGTGAAAGACCATGAGGTACAGTTGTAGACTTACAATTTTTTGTGCTTGGGTTTCAATTATACAATGATCGAGTGTCCATCCCTCCACCAGTGCACATTTTCCACCACCAGTGATCCCAGTATCCCTCCCACCACCATCCCCCCATCCACCCTGCCTCTGTGGCAGGGCATTCCCTTTTGTTCTCTCTCTCCTTTTGGGTGCTGAGGTTTGCAAAAGAGGCACTGAGTGGCAATCATGGTCTGTCTATAGTCTACTTTCAGCATGCATCTATCATCCTGGGAGGATCCTCCCAACACCCTTTATTTAGTGCTCCCTTCTCTATCTGAACTGCCTTTACCCCTAGCATGTGCAGCTGGCCTCCAAGCCATGGAGTAAACCTTCTGGTACCTATCTCGGCTATTCTTGGGTGTTAGTCTCCTATTTTGTTACTTTATGTTCCCCAAATGAATTCAATCTTTCTAGGTCTGTCCCTCTCTTTCTGACTCATTTCACTTAGCATGATACTTCCCATATAGTAACACCTGTATGCAAATTTCATGACGTCATCTTTTCTAACAGCTACATAGTACTCCATTGTGTAGATGTACCAAAGTTTCTTTAACCAATAGTCTGTTCTCAGGCACTCAGTTTTTTTCCAGATTCTGGCTATTGTAAACAGTGCAGCAGATGTCACTTCGACTATACTTTATTGCCTCTCTGGGATATATTCCCAGGAGTGGTATTTTTGTATCAAATGGGAGCTCAATTTCTAATTTTTTTGAGATTCGACCATATTGTTTTCCATAAGGGCTGAACCAGTCTTCATTCCCACCAACAGCGAAGGAAGATCCCTTTCTCACCACATCCTCGCTAACACTGATAACTTTTGTTCTTTTGGATGTGGGCTAGTCTCTGTGGTGTGAGATGATATCTCATTGTGGTTTTGGTCTGCATCTCCCTGATGATTAATAATGTAGAGCATTTTCTTATGTGCCTTTTTGCCATTTGGATTTCTTCTTTGAGAAAGTTTCTGTTCATTTCATCGCCCCATTTTTTGATGGGGTTGGATGTTTTCTTCTTGTGGAGTTCAACCAGTACCTTGTATATCCTTGACATCAACCCCTTGTCAGATGGGTATTTGGTGAATATCATTTCCAATTCTGTAGACTGTCTTTGTATTTTGGTCACTGATTCTTTTGAGGTGCAGATGCTTCTTAGTTTAAGATAGTCCCATTTGTCTATCTCTTTTTTCACTTGCTTGGCCAGTGGTGTGATATCTTTGAAGATACCATTAGTTTCAATGTCATGGAGGGTTTTGCCAACTTTGGCTTCAATGAACCTTGTGGATTCTGGTTTAATGTTGAGGTCTTTAATCCATTTTGATCTTACTTATGTACATGGTGTTAGGCAGAGATCAGAGTCCATTTTTTGCATGTAACTGTTCAGCTTTGCCAGCACAATTTGTTAAAGAGACTTTCCTTGCACCGCTTCACATTTCTTGCTCCCATATCAATGATTAGATGATCATATGTTTGTTTTTTTATTCTTTTTAAATTTTATTATTTCTTTAGTGAGGCACCATGAGGTACAGTTGTAGACTTACAACTTTTTGTGCTTGGGTTTCAATTATACAGTGATCAAATACCAATCCCTCCACCAGTGCCCATTTCCCACCACCACGGATCCCAGTATCCCTCCCACCCCCCCATATCCCCCATCCCACCCTACTTCTGTGGCTGGGCATACCCTTCTGTTCTCTCTCTTCTTTTAGGTGTTGTGGTTTGCAAAAGAGGCATTGCGTGGCAATCATGTTTGGTTTATGGTTTATTTTCAGCATGCATCTCCCATCCTGGGAGAATCCTCCTAACACCCTTTATTTGGTGTTTCCTTCTCTTTCTGAGCTCCCTTTTCACCTAGCATGTGTGGCTGGCCATGGAGCAAAATTCCTGGTACTAATCTCGGCCATTCTTGGGTGTTGGTCTCCTATTTTGTTACTTTATGTTCCCCAGATGGATGAATGCAATCTTTCTATGTCTATCCCTCTCTTTCTGACACATTTAGCTTAACATGATACTTTCCATGTAGTACCACTTGTATGTAAATTTCAGATGATCATATGTTTGGGGGTAGATGTCAGTATATTCAACCCTGTTCCATTGGTCTGCAGCTCTGCCTGGCTCAATTTTTCCTTAAAAAGTAACAGATAGGGGGGTATTGTGCCGCCAGCAGGTCAATCTGTACCTGTGAGGTGAGTGCATCAACAGCCTGATGACGCAGACTTTCATTTCATTTCATTTCATTTCATCATCCTGTTAATCGTCGATTGCCTCGAGCAGGCCCCAGTAACGTCTCTTTCATCCTAGCCCTGAGATTATATTCAAGGCTTTTTAGGAGAATGAGACCCATCATTGTTACTGGTATTTGGCATACTTGGTGCGCCACGGGGAGTTTGCCAGACTCTGCCCTGTGGGCAGGCTATATTTGATAGCCTGCAAGTTTGTCCAGATATTCTGATAAGATGTCGCGCGGCCGCAAATGCGGCCGCGCGATTACGGGAGCTGCATTTTGTAGTCTCTGAGTCTTGGCCGCTGATGGGATTACACGGCGCCAGGGGGCCAGGTGGTGGGTGTTATCCCCGCCTACTGGAATTTGGAGGATCTGGGTGGAGGATGCTCAACTCCAATTTGAGTAGGCTTGGAGATCTCGGCCCCGGAACCCGCGTGGCTTTGTCCCTCTGCCAGTACCTTCATGTGTGCGGAGAGTGGTCTCAGCATGGTGGTGGCTGGTCCTGGAGGTCTTCGGCTGCCGGAGCCCTGGTCGGGGTGGGGAGGAAAGCTCAACCCACTCCCCTCCATGGGACCCCAGTGAGGAACAGCCAGGCGCAGGGGCAGGAGACTGACTGCACTGGTCTCGTCCGGGAGCTGCATTTTGTAGTCTCTGACTTTCAGATACCCCAAAATTGCTCCTGTGCCTTTGGCCAGACCCCAAACCTTGGGGCAAAGTTTAGTAAGAAAGTAAATGGGCAAAAGTTAGGTATGTGAGAGACACACCCACAAACCACCTCCAGCTCAGCTATATAATTGGAGGCATGGCCTCTCTGGTTCCTGATCAAACTGCTTAACTAAGGCCATGATTCCAGAGACTCAGAAATGAATCTTAGAACCCAACGCATTTTGGCAGAAATGCGTCCTGTTCCTGCAGTAGGTTACTGGCGCTGGGCCACTCTAGGTGGGAATAGGTTTCGTGCCTTGGCGGCCGGGTGACCGCGATCCTCCAGAGGTCACTGGACAGTCAAGTTTGGGCCTGCAGTGATGATGTGCCACATGGGGCCTCATGGGAGGGGGTGGAGCCGGCCCTTTTCTCCCCGTTCCAAGGAGACCCCTAGTCGCCACCCACGAGCAGGCCTCTCTGGCTCTTGTTCAAGCTGATTAATGGCCATGATCCCAGAGACTCAGAAACAAATCCCGAAACCCAGTGGCTTTTGGCAGAAATGCGTCTAGTCCTTGCAGTAGGTTACTGGTGCTGGGCCACCCCAGGTGGGAATAGGTTTCGTGCCTTAGCCTGTTCCTCCTGGCAGCACAGTGACCATTATCCTCCAGAGGACACTGGACAGTCAGGTTTGGGCCCACAGTGACGAGACTCTTGGAGCCTCATGAGATGGGTGTGGAGCTAACGCTTTCCTCCCCTTCCCAAGGAAACCCCCGAGTCACCACCCACGAATGTCTTCTCTGCCTCCTGATCAACCTGTTTAATGGTCATGATCCCAGAGACCCAGAAACAACTCTCAGAACTCAGTGGCTTTTGGCAGAAATGTGTTCGGACCACCACAGTAGGTTACTGACACCAGGCCACCCCAGGGAGGAAGGATGTTGTCCCTCCACCTGATCCCCCTTGGCGACTCAGTGGCCGCCATCCACCAGAGGCCATTGGCCATTCAGTTTTGGGCCCTCAGTGATGAGACACGTGGGGCCTCATGGGATGTGGGTGGAGCCGTCCCTTTCCTCCACGTCCCAATGACACCCTGAGTTGCCGCCCATGAACGGCCTTTCTGGCTCCTGATAAAGCTGCTTAATGGCTATGATCCCAGAGACTCAGGAACAAATCTTGGAACCGAGTAGCTTTTGGCAGAAATCCCTCCAGATTTAAATGTTAAAATTTTGGAATTTTACAAAAGTAATATCAAAATGGATCAAAGACCTCAACATCAGACCAGAATCCATAAGGTGCATTGAAGACAAAGTTGGCAAAACCCTCCATGACATTGAAGCTAATGGTATCTTCAAAGATGTCACACCACTGGCCAAGCAAGTGAAAACAGAGATAGATAAATGGGACTATCTTAAACTAAGAAGCTTCTGCACCTCAAAAGAAACAGTGACCAAAACACAAAGACAGTCTACAGAATGGGAAAGGATATTCTCCAAATACACATCCGACAAGGGGTTTATATCAAGGATAAACAAAGTACTGGTTGAAGACTCAAGCTTAGCAAGGACATACTTCATTTGAGGGAAACAATGGAAGAAAGGGACTTAGTAGATATATACAGGACACTTCATCCACAAAAAGCTGAATACACATTCTTCTCAAGCGTACATGGAACATTCTCTAAGATAGACCAGGTGCTGAGCCACAAAACATGCCTCCATAAAATTAAGAAGGTAGAGATTGTATCGACAATCTTCTCAGACCATAATGCGCTGAAATTAGAAGTAAATCACACACAAAAACAGAAAACTAAATCAAACACCTGGAAATTAAACAGTGCACTATTGAACAACGAGTGGATTAGACAGGAAATCAAAGAGGAAATCAAAAGATTCCTAGAAACGAATGAAAATGAGAACACGAGTTACCAAAACTTATGGGACACAGCAAAGGCTGTGTTAAGAGGAAAGTTTATAGCTCTACAAGCATTCCTCAGGAAGGAGGAGCGAGCACACATAAGTAACCTAACCTCACAGCTTAAGAGCTTGGAGAAGGACCAAAAAAAGGAGCACAACCCGAACAGGAGAAAGGAAATAATAAAACTCAGAGCAGAGATTAACGAGATGGAAACCCCAAAAACAATCCGAAAGATCAATAAAACCAAGAGCTGGTTCTTTGAGAAAATTAACAAGATCGATAAGCCTCTAGCAAAACTCACAAAGAAAGGGAGAGAGAAAACCCTAATAAACCGAATCAGAAATGAAAAGGGGGTCATTACAACAGAAACCACAGAAATTCAGAGGATCCTCAGGGAGTACTTTGAGAAGCTTTATGCCACGGAACATCAAAACCTCAAGGAAATGGATAAATTCCTAGACTCCTACAGACTCCCAAGGCTGAACCAAGAAGACCTGGAATACCTGAACAGACCTATCACCATCAAGGAAATTGAAATGGTAATAAAAAGTCTCCCCAAGCACAAAAGTCCTGGCCTGGATGGATTCACTAGTGAATTCTTCCAAATCTTTAAAGAGGACTTACTCCCAATGCTCTTTAAGCTTTTCCACGAAATTGAAATATCAAAAACACTTCCGAATAGTTTCTACGAAGCAAATATCACACTGATACCAAAAGCAGACAGAGATACCACAAAGAAAGAGAATTACAGGCCGATATCCCTGATGAACACAGATGCAAAGATCCTCAACAAACTACTAGCAAATAGAATCCAACTACTCATCAAAAAGATCATACACCATGACCAAGTAGGATTCATCCCAGGGATGCAAGGATGGTTCAACATTCGGAAATCAATCAACATAATCCATCATATCAACAAAAGAAAAGATAAAAAGCATATGATCATATCAATAGATGCAGAGAAAGCATTTGATAAGATCCAGCACCCCTTTATGATGAAAACCCTAGCCAAAATGGGTATAGAGGGGACCTTCCTCAACATAATTAAAGCCATCTACCACAAGCCTACAGCAAGCATCATCCTCAGTGGGGAAAAACTGAGAGCCTTCCCTCTAAGATCAGGGACGAGACAGGGATGCCCACTCTCTCCACTGCTGTTCAATATAGTACTGGAAGTACTTGCAATAGCGATTAGGCAGGAAAAAGATATTAAGGGCATTCAGGTAGGAAAGGAAGAAATCAAGCTCTCACTATTCGCAGATGATATGATACTCTACTTAGAGAACCCAATAACTTCCACCAAAAAACTCTTAGAAACAATAGACTCGTATAGTAAAGTTGCAGGTTATAAAATCAATACCCAAAAGTCCATGGCTTTCCTATATGCAAACAGTGAGAGAGAAGAAAGCAACAAGAAAAAACAATCCCGTTCACAATTGTGCCCCAGAAAATCAAGTACCTAGGAATCAGCTTAACTAAGGAAGTAAAGGACCTGTACAAAGAAAACTACAAAACGCTACTTCAGGAAATAAAAGAGGACATGAGGAAATGGAAAGATATCCCCTGCTCATGGGTCGGGAGACTTAACATTGTCAAAATGGCAATACTACCGAAAGCATTGTATAAATTCAATGCAATCCCTATAAGGATACCCATGACATTCTTCAAAGAAATGGAGCAAACACTCCTGAAATTTATATGGAACAATAAGCCCCCACGAATAGCTAAAGCAATTCTTGGGAAAAAGAAAATGGGAGGAATCAACCTCCCGAACTTCAAACTGTACTACAAAGCAGTAATAATTAAAACAGCATGGTACTGGAACAAAGGCAGAACTGCAGACCAATGGAACAGGGTTGAATACACTGACATCTCCCCTCAATCATATGCTCATCTAATCTTTGATAAAGGTGCAAGTAATGTGAAGTGGAGTAAGGAAAGCCTCTTTAATAAATTGTGTTGGCATCACTGGACGGCTACATGCAAAAAAATAGGCTCAGAACTCTGCCTAACCCCATGTACAAAAGTAAGATCAAAATGGATTAAAGACCTCAACATCAGACCAGAAACCAAAAGGTACATTGAAGATAAAGTTGGCAAAACCCTCCATGACATTGAAGCTAATGGTATCTTCAAAGATGCCACGCCACTGGCCGAGCAAGTGAAAACAGAGATAGATAAATGGGACTATCTTAAACTAAGAAGCTTCTGCACCTCCAAAGAAACAGTGACCAAAATACAAAGACAGTCTACAGAATGCGAAAGGATATTCACCGAATACACATCTGACAAGGGGTTGATATCCAGGATATACAAAATACTGGTTAAACTCCACAAGAAGAAAACATCCAACCCCATCCAAAAATGGGGCGATGAAATGAACAGAAACTTTCTCAAAGAAGAAATCCGAATGGCAAAAAAGCACATGAGAAAATGCTCTACATCATTAATCATCAGGGAGATGCAGATCAAAACCACAATGAGATACCATCTCACACCTCAGAGACTGGCCCACATTCAAAAGAACAAAAGCAACCAATGCTGGCGCGGATGTGGCGAGAAAGGGACACTCCTTCACTGTTGGTGGGAATGTCCACTGGTTCAGCCCTTCTGGAAAACAGTATGGACGATTCTCAAAAAATTAGAAATTGAGCTCCCATTTGACCCAGCAATACCACTCCTGGGAATATATCCCAGAGAGGCAAAAATGTATAGTCGAAGTGACATCTGCACTTGTTTGTTCATTGCAGCACTCTTTACAATAGCCAGAAACTGGAAGAAACCTGAATGCCCAAGAACAGATGACTGGTTAAAGAAACTTTGGTACATCTTCACAATGGAGTACTATGTAGCTGTTAGAAAAGATGAAGTCATGAAATGTACATACAAGTGGTACAATATGGAAAGTATCATGCTAAGCGAAATGAGTCAGAAAGAGAGGGATAGACATAGAAAGATTGCATTCATCTGGGGGATATAAAGTAGCAAAGTATGAGATTAATACCCAAGAATAGCTGAGATCAGCACCAGGACGATTACTCCATAACTTAGAGGCCAGCGAGTATCCTAGAGGAAAGGGCAGTTCAGATAGAGAAGGGAGCACCAAATAAAGGATGTTTGGAGGATCCTCCCAGGAGGGGAGATGCATGTCGAAAGTAGACTATGGACTGAACATGTTTGCCACTCAATGCCTCTTTTGCAGACCACAACACCCAAAAGGAGAGAGAGAGAACACAGGGGATTGCCCTGCCACAGAGACAGGGGGATGGGGGGATGGGGGTGGGAGGGATATTATCCATGGTGGTGGAAAATGGGCACTGGTGGAGGGATGGGTATCTGATCATTGTATATTTGAAACCAAAGCACAAAAAATTGTAAATCTACAACTGTAAAAAAATAAAATAAAATAAAGGGGGAAAAAAAAGTACTGGTTGAACTCCACAAGAAGAAAACATACAACCCCATCAAAAAGTAGGGCAACGGAATGAACAGAGACTTTCTCAAAGAAGAAATCCGAATGGCTAAAAGGCACATGAGAAAATGCTCTACATCATTAATCATCAGGGAGATGCAAATCAAAACAACAATGAGATATCATTTCACATCACAGAGACTGGCCCACATTCAAAAGAACAAAAGCAACCTGTGTTGGTGCAGATGTGGCAAGAAAGGGACCCTCATTCACTGCTGGTGGGAATGCTGACTGGTTCAACCCTTTTGGAAAACAGTATGGATGACTCTCAAAAAATTAAAAATTGAGCTCCCATTTGACCCAGCAATACCACTCCTGGGAATATACCCCGGAGAGGCCAAAAATTATAGTCTAAATGACATCTGCACTTGTTTGTTCATTGCAGCACTGTTTACAATAGCTAGAATATGGAAAAAACCTGAGTGCCTGAGAACAAATGACTGGCTAAAGAAACTTTGGTACATCTACACAATGGAGTACTATGTAGCAGTTAGAAAAAATGAAGTCATGAAATTTACTTACAAGTGGTACTACATGGAAAATATTATGCTAAGCGAAATGAGTCGGAAAGAGAGGGACAGACATAGAAAGATTGCATTCATCTGCGTAACATAAAGTAACAAAATAAGAGACTAACACCTGAGAACATCTGTGATAAATACCAGATTGTTCACTCCATGGCTTAGAGGCAAGCTGCACACTCTAGGGGTAAAGGCAGCTCAGATAGAAAAGGGAGCACCAAATAAAGGGTGCTGGGAAGATCTGCCCAGGATGGAAGATGCCTGCTGAAAG
This sequence comes from Sorex fumeus, assembly GCF_029834395.1. Lineage (NCBI taxonomy): Eukaryota > Metazoa > Chordata > Mammalia > Eulipotyphla > Soricidae > Sorex > Sorex fumeus. The sequence continues at coordinate 11,335,305 of NW_026606115.1, forward strand.
TAATCTATGGACCGAACATGATTGCCACCCAATGTCTCTTCTGCAGACCACAGCACCCAAAAGGAGAGATAGAACAAAAGGGAGTGCCCTGACACAGAGGCAGGGTGGGATGGGGGATGGGGTGGTGGGAGGGATACTGGGATTGGTGGGGGTGGAGAATGGGCACTGGTGGTGGGATGGGTACTCGATCATTGCATAACTGAAACCCAAGCACAACAACTTGTAAGTCTATAACTGTACCTCATGGTGTTTCACAAAAAATAATAATTTCAGAATTTCAAAATTGTGCGGCCACTACTGCAGCCACGTGACATCATATGCTATTCATAACCAGCAATAGAAAACAAATTGTCTACTGTTGCCTTTTCAACAGATCTGAGTGTTGGGGTAAAATCCCAAATAATAATAGTGGGTATGGTGTCAAAATATTGAACATAATCAAAGTAGAGAGAGGGTAATGTGGATATCATCTGCCCCATGGGTAGGGGGAGGGTGTGGGATAGGGATATGCTGGGGTTTTTTGGTGGTTGAGAATGGGTACATGTGTTTCATTGTATGACCGAGACTTATACGCAAAAGCTTTGTAACTGCTCTCACGGTGATTCAATAAATAAAATTATAAAAAAATGAAAAAAAAATAAGGTGGAGTTTATGCCCAATTCAACCATCTAATCAGTGGCAGTACTCCTACATAAAAAATAACAGATAATTTTAATTCTGATCATTCTGTATTATTTTCATTTTTGCTCTCTTAATTCAGGGAGATAGAGATACTATCAGAGAGATAGTACAGAGGTCAATACACTTGTCTTGTACACCTTAAACCCTGGTTTGATCTGTGGCATCATATAGGGTCTCCTGAGTACTTCCAGGAGTAATCTCTGAACAATGTCAGGAGGATGCCCTGAGCACCACTGAGTATGTCCGCAAAACAAAGCAAAACAATTTGCATTTTTTTAAAAACAGAGATATTGATTAATATGTGTATAGGAACAATCACAATCACTACTAACTATCAGGGCCATTACACAAACAGTGTTTTTCTTAAAGAAAGCTCTGAGGGTCTGGAGAGATAGCACAGTGGGTAGATTGCTTGCTTTGCACATGGCCAACCCAGGTTCCATTCCCCATATAGTCACCTTAGCTACACAAGGAGTGATCTCTGAGTGAGAGCCAGGAGTAAGCTCTGGACATATCTGGATGTGGCCCAAAATATTAATCACTTTATCACTTGATCACTTGACATCCCGTTACTCTTTGATTTGCTCAAGTGGGCGCCAGTAACGTCTCCATTCGTCCCTGTCATGTGCTAGTGTAGTCCAAAAGCGTCTGCTCGCTCCAGGAACATAAAGAGCCTCAAACTGTTCAGTCAGTGTCTTGACAAAGAAGTCTGAACATCTCATAGGTGGGCAGCTACACGATCTTTTGATGTCCTGTGGCATCCAGTTGGTAATGGCTCCAGTCCAGCGGTCATCTCCAAATCACATTATGTGTCCACACCATCTGATTTTCGACACCTTGGCAAACGAGACAGCATACCTGATTCTTGATCGTGGCTGAGCGCAAGCCTGAGGCAACCACAAGTTAACAACCGAGCTCACAAAGCAGTGCAGAGAAGCGATAAAGGAAGACCTTAAAGAAGAGAAGAGCAGTAGTGCTGGCCAATGTGGCAGAAGCTGGGAAAAGCATTCGCAACACCCGCCTATCCTTCGCCAACTATAAGACCAAGATGACTGCCCTCCGATGTCCTGATGGATCTATCACATCAAAATCCTAAATAAATAAATTAATTTTAAATAGATGAAATTTTTATTCCTCTTATCCCTTAGTTTTCTGTGTCAATCCCTTTCCATATATATATACATATATGTATATATATATATTTATATGTGTGTGTGTGTGTAGCGCTGTCCTCCCATTGTTCATCATTTTGCTCAAGTGGGCACCAGTAACAACTCTATTGTGAGACTTATCGTTACTGTTTTTGGCATATGGAATATGCCACAGGGAGCTTTCCAGGCTCTTCCAGTGGGCGGGATACTCTCGGTAGCTTGCCAGGTTGTCCTAGAGGGATGAAGGAATAGAATCTGGGTGGCTGGGTGCAAGGCAAATTCCCTACCTGCTGTGCTATCACTCCAGTCCATATATATATGTCCTTATACATATTTATGTAGGACTGCACTGTAGCACTGTCCTCCCGTTGTTTGTTGATTTGCTGGAACGGGCCCAGTAACGTTGTGAGACTTGTTGTTGCTGTGTTTGGCATACTGAATACATCACAGGTAGCTTGACAGGCTTTGACGTAGGGGCGAGATACTCTTGGTAGCTTGCTGGGTTCTCCCAGAGGGGATATACCGCAGGTGGAGTACTTGCCTTGCATGCCGCCGATATGGTTGACCAGGGTTCGATTCTTCTGCCCCTCTCGGAGAGCCCAGCAAGCTACCGAGAGTATCTCACCCGCACAGCAAAGCCTGGCAAGCTACCCGTGGCATATTCGATATGCCAAACACAGTAACAAGTCTCACAATGTTACTGGGCCCGCGCAAGCAAATCGATGAACAACGGGAGGACAGTGACAGATATATATTCCACATAAGCGAAGAGTCTGATAATTGTCTCATTTCCTTTCTTCTTCACTTAGCACAATCAACTAAGTTCCAAATAATTTGACCAAAGAGATGCAATTTCATTTTTTATGTCCTTTTAAAAAATTTAAATTTGTGTGCTGAACTTATAGCACAGTGGGTAGGGTGTTTGCCTTGCATGCTGCCAACCTGGGTTCGGTTCCCAGCATCCTATATGGTCCCATGAGCACGGCCAGGAGTAATGCCTGAGTGCATGAGCCAGGAGTAACCCCTGTGCATCGCCCAGTGTGACCTAAAAACAAAAAAATAGTTTTAAATTTTAAGGACCACTGTAGCACTGTACTGTCCTCCCGTTGTTTTCGATTTGCTCGAGTGGGCCCAGTAACATCTCCATTGTGAGACTCGTTGTTACTGTGTTCGGCATATGAAATATGTCATGGGTAGCTTGCCAGGCTTTGCCGTGCAGGCGAGATACCATGGGTAGCTTGCCGGGATCTCCGAGAGGAGCGGAGGAATAGTGGAGGAATCAAAACTGGCTTGGCTGGTCAGCTGCGTGCAAGGCAAATGCCCTACCGCTGTGCTATCGCTCCAGCCCATTTTAAGGACCATGATTTACAAAGTTGTTTATAATAGGGTTTCAGGCATAAAATATTCCCACCTCTAATCCCACCACCCAATGACCACATAACTCCACCTATTATGCCAGGTTACCTCCAACCCTCCAACATTAATACTTAATAAATATATTTTAAAAATTTCTTTATTAAAACCATTGACCAGTCCTCCTTCCTTTGTTTTCCTGGGACTTTGATATGGCTGGAAGCTTACCACAAGTATGTGGGGGCTATGGGCAGCTAGGATAGTTAATAGTAGTTGGAAATGATCACTTTGGATAGGAACTGAGTGTTTAAAGTGGATAAATTGATAAGCCTGATAACTTTTCAGTTTCTGTATTGAGAGAGAAGAGAGAGAGAGAGAGAGAGAGAGAGAGAGAGAGAGAGAGAGAGAGAGAGAAAGTATCTGCCATAGAGATGAGGGGAAGCAGGAGGGATACTGGGGATATTGGTGGTGAGAAATGTGCACTGGTGAAGGGACAGGTGTTGGAACATTATATGACTGAAACCCAATAATGAAAAAATAATTATAGTTTGGGCCATATAGTTTCAGTAATGTTTGGTCTAGTAGTTTGACATATACCGATAATTCACCTCTACACCACAGACTCAATTTTATTTTTTAACAGAAAATTGCATTCCTTTGAGAGTATATATCACTGATTCTTTAACCTATCGTCTTTCAGTGGGCATTTGGTTAATAGCATGTTTTAAATATCATTAACAATGCTTCTAGGAGCTTACAAATATATTATCAAAATGACTTTTCCTATACTTCAGATATATACCTGGAAAGTATCACTAGATGATACATATCTGGATCATATGGTACTTCCACTTTTATGTATTTCTATTTTGTTTTGTTTTACAGTCATACTTACAACTTAACAACTTAGTTCGCACTTAAAAATTCTCTGGGCTATGTTCGACTTGGTGCTTGGAGTTGCTTTAGGTGATACTTGGAAGACTAAATGGTGGATGGGATCAGACTGGGCCCTAATACATTTAAAGTATGGACACCAGCTATTAGAGATCTTTTCTTGGCCCCTACAATGTGATGTTTTTAAATATTCTTGGTTTTTTTTTAATTTGATATTTTTGAGGGGTGCATGCTCAGTGACATTCAGAGGTTACTCTTGGGCTCTGTACTCAGGAATTGCTCCTGGTGGGAACTGTATGGGATGCTGGGATAACACTTAAGTCAGCTGCATGGAAGGGAAGTGCCCTGAATTCAGTGCCATCTCTGCAGCTTCTGAATTTGTGTTTTTAAAAATTTCCACTTAACTAGAGGCTGCATCAAGTAACATTCTCACAACTGTATTCCTTTTTCTCCACATCTGTGTTAATACTTACTTTTCAAAATCATTTTGGTATAGACTACTCTCACTAATGTGAAGAGATATCTCAGTGTATTTCTGCCTTGAGTTTTTATAATAGGTAACATTAAGCACTTTTCATGTGTCTTTGAGCCATCTGTAAGCAGGCTCTGGGTGGCGTGGGAGGGAAACTGAGAAAACTGGTAGTGGGTAAATGTTCTATTAATTTTTAAAATAATAATTTGCAAATAACAGAGTGCAACAAGTTTTTCAAAATCATTTTTGAGGTACTTTGACTTACAATACTGCTAATGATGGTCTTAAGAGTACATCATTCCAACAAACTGCACACACCACCAGAGTACCTACTTCTGAACTACCCGCCTCCCCTCTCAACAGGTCTGTGCCTGCTTCTGCATGCCCCCTCTCCACCCAGACCTGCACCCTTCAAGAGGTCTGTGGACTAGCAAATGGATCGGTTGGGGGTGTAGCCTCCACCGTAGGGGGCGTGGCCTCCTCAAAAGTGGAAGTGGCGTCTTGCGTGCCCTGCAGCAGTTATATTTCCCACTCCCAGCACTCTCAACTCACATGCTAACCTTCATTACCTAATTCTGTGGAAAAAGTCCTGGCCGCCTTAAACACAATACGACAATTACCTACCAACCTACTCTAATTCTAACAAAAGACTGGTGTACTCAAGAAGCTGTACAAGCCCAATATAAAAGAGCACCTCCTCCAATGCTTCACTAAATGCCTATCATAAGCCGCAGAATAATGTCTGAGAGGAAGGACATATTATAAATGGGGAGAAGGGTGACCACCATCGACTGATGCTACTCAGAATCCTTTCCCGCAATAAGAGGGAACAGTGCTAGTGAGCTTGAAGGTTTTACCTCTATACAACCACAACAGCATGAGGAAATAGCGCAAATCTCCAGTATGAGGAGAGGACGAAGAAAAGAGTCCCGAATCCTCAACAGGGGTTACCCACAAATACGGTCTCTCTGATGAAGAATTCCGAGAGGAAATGCTGAGGATGTTCAAGGAACTCAAAGAATCGTTGTAGCATACATCCAGGAAATTAAAGGAAGAAATGAAAGAAACAGTGGAAAGGATAGCCAAGAAAATACAGGAAAAAATGAGATCAGAAATAAGAAAGCCTGTAGTTTTCTTTTCTCGTGGTGTCTTTGTTTCTCTTTGGTATTAGAGAGATATGGGCTTCATAGAAACTGTTTGGGAGAGTTACCGTTTTTTTCAATTTCCTGGAAAAGCTTGAGAAGGACTGGCAGTAGGTCCTCTTTAAATGTTTGGAAAAATTCGCGAGTGAATCCATCTGGACCTGGGCTTTTGTTTTTGGGAAGACTTTTGATTACAGTTTCAATTTCGTTGATGTTAATAGGTCTGTTCAGTGGTACTACATGGAAAGTATCATGTTAAGCTAAATGTGTCAGAAAGAGAGGGATAGACATAGAAAGATTGCATTCATCTGGGTAACATCAAGTAACAAAATAGGAGACTAACACCCAAGAATGGCCGAGATTAGTACCAGGAATTTTACTCCATGGCTTGGAGGCCAACCACACATGCTAGGGGAAAAGGGAGCACAGATAAAGAGGGGAACACCAAATAAAGGTGTTGGGAGGATCTTTCCAGGATGGGAGAAGCATGCTGAAAGTAGACTATAGACCAAACACAATTGTCACACATTGCCTCTTTTGCAAACCACAACACCCAATAAGAGCAATAAAACAAAAGGGAATGCCCTGCCACAGAGTCAGGGTGGGATGGGGGGATGGGGGGTGGGAAAGATACTGGGATCCGTGGTGGTGGGAAATGGGCACTGGTGGAGGGATGGGTTTTTGATCATTGTATAATTGAAACCCAAGCACAAAAATTTGTAAGTCTACAACTGTACCTCATGGTGTTTCACTAATAAAAATTAAAAAATAAAAAAATTAAAAAAAACAGAAATAAGAAAGCTACAAAAAGAAGTGTCACAAATAAAGGATTTGGTGGATGAAATTAAAAACTCAGTGGGTACCCTCAGCAGTAGAATGACTACAGTTGAAGATTTAATTAGTGAGCTTGAAGATGAGAAGCAGAAATTGTACAGGCAACAATAAACAATGGTAAAAGACCTCAAAATAGCTCTAAGGTGAATCAGAGAACTAGGGGATGACTCTAAGAGGAACAATATTAGAATCATCGGACTACCAGAAGAACAGGAAGGCAACTCCAATGAAAAATCCACAGTTAAAGAAATCATTGCTAAAAAGTTCCCAGAGCTAGAGAATGCAGGCATCCAGATCCAAGGAGTCAAAAGGGTGCCAGCTAAAAGAGACCCTAATAAAAACTTTTCAAGGCATATCATAGTAAGAATGATGGATGCTTTGGATAGAGACACAATACTGCTAGCAGTAAAGTAAAAGAAGGAAATCCCACACAAAGGAGCACCCCTTAGATTTACAGCAGACCTATCAGAGGAAATCCTCCAGGCCCAAAGACGATGGTGGGATGTAGTGAAAAAACTCAATGAAATGAACGCCTCACCAAGAATACTTTACCCAGCTAAACTCTCAGTCAAACTTGATGGAACTATACACAATTTTATAGATAAACAACAGCTCAGGAACTTCATAGACTCAAAATCAAACCTAAAATAAGGAATAAAAGAGCTCCTGTAATACAAGAAGGAAAACACCCATAAGCACAACAAGCCCTTACAGATAGATGGCACAGAGTGCCTACTTCTCTCCACTGAGGTTCCAAACCCGCATCCTCTTCACTACCCTTTCCCTGCCCCATAAACTCTATTTTGTGGACAAATTCTCCAGTTTTGTTGCATTTAGCCATTTGTTTCTTCCTTACTGTGTGTCTTTAAGTCTCAAATATGAGAGAGATCATTGTGTATTATCCCCTTCATTATGATTAATTTCAGTTAGCATGATACCTGAGTTCACTAATGTCATGGTTAACTGCATGATTTTTTTCCTTTTTGTATAGCTTGTATTCCACTATGAATTTGTACCACAAATTCTTGACCCATTTGTCCAGAGTTAGGCATTGGTGCTGTTTCCACATCTTGGCTATTATATAAAGCACTGCAATGAACATGGATGTTCACATATACTTTCAAGTTAATGTTTTTATGTTTTAGGATTAGATACCAAGAAGTGGCATTGCTGTGTCATATGAGTTCTGCCATTTTCAAAGAAGCCTCCATTTTGTTTTACATAGAGTTTGAACTAGATGACATTCTATTAACAGAGAATCCATGTTCTTTTTCCACCACAGCCCCATAAACACTGGCTGTTTCCTGATTTTTTGGACATATATTATTCTCATTGATGTGAGATGGTATCTCATTGATGGTTTTATTTGCATTGACCCTAATCATAAGTGATATAATCAAATTTTATATGCTTATTAATTATCAGTATATATACTTTGGGAAAGTGTTGAATTATCTCCTCTCAACATTTTCAGATTATTAGATTTTTGTTGCTGAGCTTTGTGAGTGATTCATAGGTCTTGCTTTTTAGCGCTTTACCTGATTTACTGTTATAAAATATTTTCTCTCATTTAGTAATATGTCTTTTTACTTTAAAATATTTATTTTGATTTGCAGAAGATTTTTAATTTAATGGAGTCCCAATGTTTATTTTTGTTGTATTTTCCTCTCTGGTCAACTCTCTGAAAAGCTTTCTCAAGTCTATTTTCTGGAGCATTCTGCCCAGGTATTCGTCAGTGTATTTCATGGACTCTGGTATAATCTCAAGGTAGTAGCCTTAAAACCAGTAGTTAACAATTATAGTTTAAACAAACATGGTGGTGGCACTGAAGTAGACTATATAACAAGAGATTTTGAGAACTCCTTCAGTGTCTTCCAGAGAACTGTAAATATTTTACCTATACCTTCAAAGATGTACTCATAATTCACATAATTCTAAAGGCATCTGCCAAATACTTTAGTCAAATACATTTGAGGAAATTTGTAAATAATATTTGGAGTCAATTGTTTAACTTCAGGATTTCCTAAAGTGGTGGATTAGAGCTGGAAAAAAGTAAGGTAATGAAACACCGAAAATGAAAATCCATGCAATGATTTGAGCCCATATCGACTCTGAAAAGCTCAGATATATTATGTGGAATCTAGAAGGCAGCACATATGCATAGGCCCTATGATAATTCAAAAAGTATATGAGAAACTTAAGCTCTCACCTCTGGCTGAACTCAAGTGTGTCCTTGCAAACAGGAAAAGAAAACTGAGACATTATTGTAAACTCCCTAGTTGAACATAGAAGCATGCTCTAACATACACAGTGCTCCTTTGAAAAGAATGAGAATCATACTGATTCCAGCATTAGCTATTTTAAGTGGCTGCATATAATAAAGAATACAGAATTTACAAAATTGTTCCATATAACTTTATAAGCAAATAAATATAAATGGTAAAACAGAACAATAACAATTAGGCAGTGAAATAATATAATTTATAGATGTATTATTTATAATACCACAACTTCAACTATAACAACAACATATAAGACATGTAAAAATCTAAAGTATGGCCCATACACAGGAGAAAAAGCAATGAGTAGAAAATAATTGATAAAGAAGCCCAGATATTTTGCCTATCAGACAACCATTTAAAAAATGTTATTACAGGTCTTCTCCACCTCCCAGGCAGATAAGTCGCCAGTATTCAAACCCAGGACTTGACTTTTGCCATGCAGGTGCCCCGGGCGTCCTCTAGGACACTGGGAAAAGAGCAGCCACGAGCCTCCTCCCCTTCATCCCCAACAGGTTCCAGTCTTCTCCCCCTCCCAGGTCAGTTAAGCCGCCAGTATTTGAACTCGGGACTTGGCTTTCACCATGCAGGCACCCCGGCCATCTTCTAGGATCCTGGGACAGAAGCAGCTGCCATGAGCCTCTTCCTCTTAATCCCAAACGTGGGTCTAGTCTTCTCCCCCTCCCAGCTAGTACCTCCCCCCCACACTAGGTTCCCGTGGGGCATTACATCTTCAGAAGTGGGCGTGGCTTCTGCAGAAGTGGGCGTGGCCTAATTTCCGCTGGTCGGCGGTACACATACCAAGAAATCTAGTGTGACACTCCACTCCCATACCTACACATCAACATGAAGAAACAGTGCAAATCCCCACCACCTGGGTATGAAGATGAGAGGCCAGAAGCCTCAGCAGGTACTACTCACATAAAGGACCTCTCTGAGAAATAATTCAGATATGAAGTCATGAAGATGTTCAATGAACTCAATGACACAATCAGAGAGATATCCAGTAATATGACAGAAACAATCAAGAAATTACAGGAATAAATGAGAGCAGAAATGTCACGAATAAAAAATCCTGTAGATGAAATAAAATACTCAGTCTGTGCCCTCAACAGTAGAAGGACCATAGCTGAGGACATAATAAGTGAGCTGGAAAATCAGCTGTACCAAGCCAACAGACAACAACAAACAATGGCAAGAGACCTCAAAATAGCTTGAAAGAGAATCAGAATCCTAGGAGATGATTCCAAGGGGAACAACATTAGAATCATTGGAGTAACAGAAGCTCAGGGATACAATCCCAATGAAAAAACAGTTAAACAAATCATTGCTGAAAAGTTCTCAGAGCTTGACAATGCAGCCATTCAAATTCAAGGAGCCCAAAGGGTACCAGCTAAAAGAGACCCTAACAGAAACACTCCAAGACATATCATAGCTAGAATCATGGATGCCACCGATAGAGACACAACACTGAAAGCAGCAAGGTCAAAGAAGGAAATCACATACAAAGAAGCACCCCTTAGATTCACAACAGACCTATCAGAGGAAACCCTCCAAGCCCGAAGGCAGTGGGGAGATATAGTGAAAAAACTCACTTAAATGAATGCTTCACCAAGAATACTCTATCCAGCTAAACTCTCACTCAAACTCGAAGGAACAGTACACTATTTTGTGGATAAACAGCAGCTCAGGAACTTCATAGACTCAAAACCAAACCTAAAAAGAAGGCCTAAAGGGTCATCTATAAGACAAGACAAACCCTACAAGCACAACAGACCCTTACAGAAAGATGACACAAAACCCCATAACAATAATCTCTCTCAACATCAATGGTCTAAATTTACCAATTAAGAGACACAGAATGGCAAAATGAATTCAGAGACAGAACCCAACATTCTGCTGCCTACAAGAAACTCATCTCAACAAGCAGAGCAAACACAGACTCAAAGTGAAAGGATGGAAAACAATCTTGCAAGAAAACAGCTCCCTCAAAAAAGCTGGCTCACTATTAAAAAAATTTTAATAAAAAAAAGCTGGGGTGGCCATACTAGTATCCAACAACATTAATTTCAGGTTGAAAAATGTTAGAAGGGACAGTAAAGGCTATTTTATATTCATCAAGGGATACGTACAACAGGAAGAAATCACACTTTTAAATACGCACCTAATGAGGGAACAGCTAAATATTTAAAACAACTGCTAACAGATCTCAAGGAGGACATTGCTAGCAACACAATAGTAGCTGGATACTTCAACATCGCCTTATCACCTCTACATAGATCAACAAGAATAAAACTCAGCAAGGAAACATTGGCTTTGAAAAAAGAAGCCGAAAAGAAAGGGCTCATAGACCTATACAGGGCTGTACACCCACCAAAAGAATACACATTCTTCACCAGTACACACGGAACATTTTCCAAAATAGACCATGTGCTAGGCCACAAAATAGGGGACTAACATCCAAGAATAGCCGAGATAGGTACCAGGAGGTTTACTCCATGGCTTGGAGGTCAGCAGCACATGGTAGGGGAAAAGGCAGCTCAGATAGAGAAGGGAGCACCAAATAAAGGGTGTTGAGAGGATTCTCCCAGGGTGAGAGATGCATGCTGAAAGTAAACTATGGACCTAGTATTATTGTCACTCAATGCCTCTTTGGAAAAACATAGCACCCTATAGGAGAGAGAGAATAAAAGGGAATGCCCTGCCACAGAGGCAGGGTGGGATGGGGTGATGGAGAATGGGAGGGATACTCGAATACTGGGATCAGTGGTGGGGGAGAATGAGCACTGGTGGAGAGAAGGGTACCCGATCATTGTATAACTGAAACTCAAGCACAAAAAATTTGTAAGTCTACTACTGTAACTTATGGTGTTTCACTAATAAAAATTAAAAAATGTTATTTCAAATGTGTTCAAATAATTAAAGCAAGTCATGTATTAAAGAGCTAAATAAAAATATGAGACTGTCATTCTGCTTGCTGAACACCACCTGAGGTGAGGCTAGTCTCCGGCTGATATCACTAGGCTTATTCTGAACATAAGGCAGAGCTTGAATGGTAAGCAGAGTCCCTTCAGTTAGGTCTCTGCAGCCCCCACATCTGGCCAACACCATATTAATGGCCCATACTATAAGCCTGTCAGGGCTGTACCAGTTAGTCAAGGTCAACATGAGCCTGAAGTAATGGATTTATTCAACAATTTACATGATGCTCATAGTTATTCTTCTTGCCATTCTGTGGGGGCAGGCAGAGAGGACAACGTCTCAACTTCTGTCGAGAACAACCTCTAGCTTAATCTCTCAACATCTTCTGTGGGATATGGGGTTAAATATAAAGACTCACTACCAGAACAGCAAGAACACCAGAAAACTGATGGGGAAAACATGTAGAAACACACCAATCTCAAGGAATGAAAATAGTATCTCCCAAAACATAAACAACAACAGTAAATATTCAGACTGTATCTTTAGTGACACTATAGTGAGGATATTCAACGAATTCAAAAAATAATAGCACTCCTGGGAATATATTCCAGAGAGGCAAAAGAGTATAGTCGAAGTGACATCTGCACTTGTTTGTTCATTGCATCACTCTTTACAATAGCCAGAATCTGGAAAAAACCCGAGTGCCCGAGAACCGATGACTTGTTAAAGAAACTTTGGTACATTTACTATGTAGCTGTTAGGAAAGATGAAGTCATGAAATTTACATACAAGTGGTACTACATGGAAAGTATCATATTAAGCGAAATGAGTCAGAAAGAGAGGGATAGACATAGAAAGATTGCATTCATCTGGGGAACATAAAGTAACAAAATAGGAAACTGACACCCAAAAGTGGCCGAGATTTGTACCAGGAATTTTGCTCCATGGCTTGGAGGCCAGCCACACATGCTAGGGGAAAAGGGAGCTCAAATAGAAAAGGGAGCACCAAATAAAGGGTGTTGGGAAGATCCTCCCAGGATGGGAGAAGCATGCCGAAAGTAGACTATAGACCAAACATGATTGCCACTCAATGCTTCTTTTGCAAACCACAACACCCAAAAGGAGAGAGAGAACAAAAGGGAATGCCCTGCCACATAGGCAGGGTCGGATGGGGGGATGGGGGTTGGGAGGGATTCTGGGATCCGCGGTGGAGGGAAATGGGCACTGGTGAAGGGATGGGTATTTGATCATTGTATAATTGAAATCCAAGCACAAAACTTTGTAAGTCTAAAAATGTACCTCATGTTGTCTCACTAATAAAAATTAAAAAATTATAAAAAATAATAGCACATGAATGTATCAGAGTAGAAATGAAAAAAAAAACCACTACAGTCATAAATGAAAAAAAAAAACGAAGAACTTGGTAAGTTATAATTTAAAAAGTCAATAGAAGCTCTGACCAGAAGAATAACAGAAACTGAGCAAAAGATTAAGGAGCTCCAAGATGAGAAAAAGGAAACCTCTAGGAAATAGTAGAAAGTAGAAAATAGTCTGAAAGGAAATGAGCAGCATACCAAAGAACTATGGGATGAGTTCAAGATGAACAATATAAGAATCATCAGTGCCCCGAAGAAAAGGAAGGAAAGTGTTATAAACAATAGTTAAATATATCATCTACAAGAACTTAGCAGAATTTAGGATTACAGACAACAAGATCCAGAACACCTAAAGGGTCCCAGTGAAAACAGAACCATTTAGGAAAATTCCAAGTGGAGCGATAGCACAGTGGTAGGGCGTTTGCCTTGCACACAGCCAACATGGCCGGCCCAAGTTCGATTTCTCCACCCCTCTTGAAGAGCCTGGCAAGCTACCGAGAGTATCTCCCCCGCACGACAGAGCCTGGCAAGCTACCTGTGACGTATTCGATATGCCAAACACAGTAACAACAAAATCTCCAATGGAGACGTTACTGGGCCCGCTTGAGCAAATCAATGAACAACGGGAGGACCGTGACCGTGACCATGACAATATACTCAAATTGATAGAATATTGACAGCAACAAGATCAAAAAAGGAATTTACGTACAAAGGAACGCCCATAAAGACTATCAAATTCTACAAGCCAGAAGAATATGGAAATGTATAGTATGAAAGCTCAATGAAACACCTCATAAAAATACTCTCTCCAGCTCTGTTGTTATTAAAATTTGAAGGAACTATACAGAAATTCATGGAAAGGAAACAGCTTAGAGAATTCATACTCTTTTTTATTTATGTAGGCGTACTGCTATTTATTCAGCCACTGATTAGCTGATTGAATTGTGCATAAACTCCACCTTACTTTTTTCATTTTTTATAATTTTATTTATTGAATCATCGTGAGGGCAGTTACAAAGCTTTCAGGTCTAAGTCTCGGTCATAAAATGAAACACCTGTACCTTCACCAGTGCCCATTCTCCATCCCCAACAACCCCAGTATACCCCCATCCCACACCTCCCCCTACCTGTGCAGCAGATGATTTTCACATTACTCTCTCTCTACTTTGATCACATTCAATATTTTGACACCAGACCCACCATTATTATTTGAGATTTTACCCCCAACACTTATGCTGGAGCGATAGCACAGCGGTAGGGCGTTTGCCTTGCACGCAGCCAATATGGCTGAAAAGGCAACAGTAGACAATTTGTTTTCTATTGCTGGTTATGAATAACATATGATGTTGCGTGGCTGCAGTAGTGGCCGCATAATTTTGAAATTTCGAAATTTTAACACTTAAATCTGGAGGGATTTCTGCCAAAACCTGCTGGGTTCCGAGATTTGCTCCTGAGTCTCTGGGATCATAGCCATTAAGCAGCTTGATCAGGAGCCAGAAAGGCCGTTCATGGGCAGTGACTCAGGGTGTCATTGGGAAGGGGAGGAAAGGTCCGGCTCCACCCCCCTCCCACGAGGCCCTGCATGTCTCATCACTGAGGGCCCAAACCTTACTGTCCAGTGGACTCTGGTGGATGGTGGCCACCGAGCCGCCTAGGGGGAGCAGGTGGAGGGACAACACCCTTTCCCCCCTTGGGTGTCCCGGAGACAGTAACCTACTGCGGGGTCTGGATGCATTTCTGCCAAAAGCTACTGGGTTTTGAGATTTGTTTCTGAATCTCCTGGATCATGGCCATTAAGCAGCTTGATCAGGAGCCAGAGAGGCCATTCGTGGGCGATGACTTGGGGTCTCCTTTGGGTGGGGAGACAGGACCGGCTCCACCCCCATCCCGTGAGGACCTGCGTGTCTCATCACTGTGGGCCCAAACCTGACTGTCCAATGGCCGCTGGAGGATGGTGGCCACTGGGCCGCCATGGGGAACAAGCCAAGGCACGAAACCTATTCCCACCTGGGTTGGTCCAGCACCGGTAACCTACTGCAGGAACAGGACACACTTCTGCCAAAAGCCGCTGCGTTTCGAGATTTGTTTCTGAGTCACTGGGATCATGGCCATTAAGCAGTTCAATCAGGAAGCAGAGAGGCCATGCCTCCAATTATATAGCCGAGCCTGAGGTGGTTTGTGGATGTGTCTCCACATACTTAACTTTTGGCCATTTACTTTCTTGGTAAACTTTGCCCCAAGTTTTTGGGGTCTCGCCAAAGGCACAGCAGCAATTTTGGGCTATCTGGAAGTCTGAAGGCACCATCAGGCTGCTGATGCACTCGCCTCACAGGTACAGTCTGACCTGTTGGCAGCACCATACTCCCGGGAATTCATACCTTTGAAATCAGTTTTGCAAGTGTTGTTAAAAGAACTCCTTAAAGGACAAGAGTAACTTCCCATCCTGTGAAAGTTAGTTTGGTACTCACTAATGATGCATAGGGTTGTTGTCTGCTAGATTAAAAAAGGTTGCAAAAGCAATTAATCATCACAAATTGACTTTCATTGATTTATTTTATTTTCTGATAATTTTATTTGCCATTTTTAGTTTTTTTTAGCAAGTAATATGAAATAAATTTGATATATGATGGCAAAAGGTCTTTGTTCATGATGGGGAAGGTATGATGATTACAACAATAAGAGCCACTTAAATTTTAAAATAAAATTCAACGTATTATATTTTAGATGCCAGAACTTAAAACTTATTTATGCAATTCCTATAAGGATACCCATGACATTCTTCAAAGAAATGGAGCAAACATTCCTGAAATTTATATGGAACAATAAGCCCCCACGAATAGCTAAAGCAATTCTTGGGAAAAAGAAAATGGGAGGAATCAAACTCCCGAACTTCAAACTGTACTACAAAGCAGTAATAATTAAAACAGCATGGTACTGGAACAAAGGCAGAACTGCAGACCAATGGAACAGGGTTGAATACACTGACATCTCTCCTCAATCATATGCTCATCTAATCTTTGATAAAGGTGCAAGTAATGTGAAGTGGAGTAAGGAAAGCCTCTTTAATAAATTGTGTTGGCATCACTGGACGGCTACATGCAAAAAAAATAGGCTCAGAACTCTGCCTAACACCATGTACAAAAGTAAGATCAAAATGGATTAAAGACCTCAACATCAGACCAGAAACCATAAGGTACATTGAAGATAAAGTTGGCAAAACCCTCCATGACATTGAAGCTAATGGTATCTTCAAAGATGCCACGCCACTGGCCGAGCAAGTGAAAACAGAGATAGATAAATGGGACTATCTTAAACTAAGAAGCTTCTGCACCTCCAAAGAAACAGTGACCAAAATACAAAGACAGTCTACAGAATGCGAAAGGATATTCACCGAATACACATCTGACAAGGGGTTGATATCCAGGATATACAAAATACTGGTTAAACTCCACAAGAAGAAAACATCCAACCCCATCCAAAAATGGGGCAATGAAATGAACAGAAACTTTCTCAAAGAAGAAATCCAAATGGCAAAAAAGCACATGAGAAAATGCTCTACATCATTAATCATCAGGGAGATGCAGATCAAAACCACAATGAGATACCATCTCACACCTCAGAGACTGGCCCACATTCAAAAGAACAAAAGCAACCGATGCTGGCGTGGATGTGGCGAGAAAGGGACACTCCTTCACTGTTGGTGGGAATGTCCACTGGTTCAGCCCTTCTGGAAAACAGTATGGACGATTCTCAAAAAATTAGAAATTGAGCTCCCATTTGACCCAGCAATACCACTCCTGGGAATATATCCCAGAGAGGCAAAAATGTATAGTCGAAGTGACATCTGCACTTGTTTGTTCATTGCAGCACTCTTTACAATAGCCAGAAACTGGAAGAAACCTGAATGCCCAAGAACAGATGACTGGTTAAAGAAACTTTGGTACATCTACACAATGGAGTACTATGTAGCTCTTAGATAAGATGAAGTCATGAAATTTACATACAAGTGGTACAATATGGAAAGTATCATGCTAAGCGAAATGAGTCAGAAAGAGAGGGATAGACATAGAAAGATTGCATTCATCAGGGGGATATAAAGTAACAAAGTATGAGATTAATACCCAAGAGTAGCTGAGATCAGCACCAGGAGGATTACTCCATAACTTAGAGGCCAGCCAGGTATCCTAGAGGAAAGGGCAGTTCAGATAGAGAAGGGAGCACCAAATAAAGGATGTTTGGAGGATCCTCCCAGGAGGGGAGATGCATGTCGAAAGTAGACTATGGACTGAACATGTTTGCCACTCAATGCCTCTTTTGCAGATCACAACACCCAGAAGGAGAGAGAGAACACAGGGGATTGCCCTGCCACAGAGACAGGGGGGATGGGGGGATGGGGGTGGGAGGGATATTATCCATGGTGGTGGAAAATGGGCACTGGTGGAGGGATGGGTTTCTGATCATTGTATTATTGAAACCAAAGCATAAAAAATTGTAAATCTACAACTTTAAAAAAAAATAAAATAAAATAAAGGGAAAAAAGGGGGAAAAAACTTATTTATGCAAATTAGAATAGGCAGTAGACCATGTTGTATTAAGCTATTTAATTTTTTATTTACATAGGTTAAAATCAGTAACTAAAATTGACTTCTTTTGATTTATTTTCTGATAACTTCATTAACCTTTTTCCAAATTTTGTGGACCAAATAATATGAAATAAATATATTGTGTGTCTGCTACTGGGGCAGGCTGAGAGGTGGCAGGGAACGGTGGAACAATTATGGCAGGAAGGGGACATTAGTGGTGGGATTGGTGTTGGAACATTGTACGGCTCAGACAACTCTATTAAAATAACTGTGAAAATCATGGTGTATTAATAAAAACAACAATATCACATTAATCAGAGAATATCAATATAGATAAGAATCATAAAAAATAACATAAACCAATAAAAATATTGAGTTGAGAAACAAAAGAACTGAAAATTTCACCAGAGGGTTGATAGCACAATTGGGCAATTTGAAGGAAGAATAAATAAACTTCAAAATGAACCAATTGACACATTTCAGTTAGAGGAAGATGAGAAATATTATTCCTAGAAAATACTGTTAGGACTATCTTCCCAGTAGTATCAAGTAAGACATACTCAAAGTGAGAGTACCAGAACAGAGAGAAAAAAAAAAACGGTAGACAAACAAGTGAAATACAAATGTCTGAAAGTGTTCCAAATTTAAAGAAAGTGCAATATGCATATCAAATAAATTTAACAGATTCCAAATAAAACAAACTCAAAGATCTAAACTAGACATATTGTAATTTCTGTCAAAAGTCAAGTCTGAAGAGAATTTCTCAAAAGCACCAAGAGAAAAGTGGTCCATCATTTATAGTAGACCTACACTAAGACAAACATGATTTTTAATCAGAAAGGGAGTAGGGTGAAATATTCAAAGTAATGAGAGGAAACATGTTATTAACTGTCAACTATTCTGTGTCTGGAAAATTATCCTTCAAAAATTAAAGAGAAATTAAGACATTTCCAGATAAACACAAAAAGAATTTATTGCTAATAACTTTAATCTAGAAAATAATATAGGGAATTATTCAGGCTGAAATATTTAAAGGAACTCGACAGTAATTTGGATTCACATGACGAAGTGCAAAGATCCAGAAGGGCTGAAAAGGTTTTACAGGGGTTAATGTGTTTTTTCTTGCACGAAATCAACAAATGTTATATCTTGCATACAATCAACATGTGTACCACTTCATCTCTTGAGCTCCACCAGGACTTGTTCCTTAGCAAAGAGCTGAAAACAGGACTCAAGCACTACTTGCTGTGACCCAAATCTGCATAACTTCCACCCTCAAAAATAAAGTCTCCATAAAAGTTAATTACATATACTAATATGAAAGGCAAATGAATTTTTGTTAATAATATTCTTTCTATATGATTTAAAATTGTATAAGGTAATAATTATTAATCTATATGGATGGGTATGAAACTTATATATAATAATACCACAAAGAAAAGAGAGTGGAGGTATATAGGATATCTATTTTTATACACTATTAATGAAATTTATGTTAAGTTAAAATAGATAACTAGGATTATTAATTATAACTCCCAGGGCAATGAGTAAGAAAACCTAACGAAAATTGGTAAAAAGAAGTAGATAGGAACAATAGTGGAATGATGGGCTGGAGCGATAGCACAGCTATAGGGCATTTGCCTTGCATGCAGCCAGCCCGGCCGAGCCAGGTTCGATTCCTTCGCCCCTTCTCGGAGAGTCCAACAAGCTACTGAGAGTATCTCACCCACAAGGCAAAGCATGGCAAGCTACTCATGATGTATTCAATATGCCAAACACAGTAACAACAAGTCTCAAAATGGAAACGTTACTGGGCCCACTCGAGCAAATCAAAGAACAACAGGAGGACAGTGACAGTGGAATCCTAGAATAGACACTGGATAATTGTATCACTGTCATCCCATTGTTCATCGATTTATTCAAGTGGGCACCAGTAATGTCTCCATTCGTCCCAGCCCTGAGATTTTAGCAGTCTGTCCTTACTCATATTTCCCAACACTGCCGTATTGAAGGCTCTTTCAGAGTCAGGGGAATGAGAACCGTTATTGGTACTATTTTTGGCATATCGAATACGCCACAGGAAGCTTGCCAGCCTTTGCTGTGTGGGCAGGATACTCTTAGTAGCTTGCCGGGATCTCTGATATATATATATATATATATATATATATATATATATATATTTCCCTCTATGATTTGTTGCCTACTGTCTGAACCCCATCAAATAAGGTGTGATAATTACGGAAAATTGGCAAACCCCGGGGGCGATGTCCCCGAGACGCCGGACAACAAAGCTGATCGGAGCCCCTCTGCCTCTCTCTTTCCGCCACCCAAGCCGAGCTGGTCTCCCTCCTTAAATCCCCAGGTCAGTTTTGTCGCCGTTTCTCTGACCCGGGACTTTGGATTGCACCGCGCAAGCCCCGGGGGCGGCGTCCCGCGGACGCCGGGCAGCAAAGCTGATCGGAGCCCCTCTGCCTCTCCCTTTTTGCCTCCCAAGCCGAGCTGGTCTCTTCTCCCCACCCATCTTTTCTCCCAGGGCACATACCAGGTAGCTGTAGGGGCGTGGCCATTTTTAGAAGTGGGCGTGGCTTTTAAAAGTGGGCGTGGCCTAATTTTTGGCGGGCCAACGCTTATGCGGCCGCAGGTAGTTTACACAAATCAAGAAATCTCATCCCTACACCTACACAACAACATGAAGAAACAACGCAAATCTCTGCCACAGGGAGACCACGAGGAAATAAGTCCAGAAGCCTCACTAGGTGCTAACTACCTTAGGGACCTCTCTGACAAGTAATTCACATATGAAGTCATTAAGATGTTCAATCAACTCGATGAAACAGTCAGACAGATATCCGCTAAACTGAAAGAGGATATGAAAGAAACAATTGATCGCACAATCGACAAAATGCAGCAAGAAATGAGAGCCAAAATTGGAAAGCTTCACACAGAAATGGCACGCATCACAGATTCCCTAGATGAAGTCAACAACTCACTCTCTGCCCTCAAAAATAGAATGACCACAGCTGAGGAAAGAATCAGTGACCTGGAAGATCAACTGCACCAAGCCAACAAGCAAGAACAAACAGTGGAAAAGGACCTCAAAATAGCTCTACAGAGAATCAGAGTCCTACGAGACGATTCCAAAAGAAACAACATTAGAATCATTGGACTACCAGAAGCTCAGGGTAACAATCCCAATGAAAAAACCATGCTTAAACAAATCATCGCCGAAAAATTCCCAGAGCTCCACAATACAGCCATTCAGATTCAAGAAGCCCAAAGGGTGCCAGCTAAAAGAGACCCCAACAGAAACACTCCAAGACATATCATAGTTAGAATGATCGATGCTGCCGATAGAGACACAATACTGCAAGCAGCAAGGGCAAAAAAGAAAATCACATACAAAGGAGCACCCCTGAGATTCACAGCAGACCTATCAGAGGAAAACCTACAAGCCCGAAGGCAGTGGCAAGATATAGTCAAAAAACTCACTGAAATGAATGCTTCACCGAGAATACTCTATCCGGCTAAACTCTCACTCAAAATCGAAAGAACGCTACACTATTTTGTGGATAAACAGCAGCTCAGGATCTTCATAGACTCAAAACCAAACCTAAAACAAGGCCTAAAGGGGCTACTATAAGACAAGACAAAGCCTACAACCACAACACACCCGCACAGAAACATGACACAAAACCCCATAACCATACTCTCTCTCAATGTCAACGGTCTCAATTCACCATTTAAGAGACACAGAGTGGCAAAATGGATACAGAGACAGAAACCAACATTCTGCTGCCTACAAGAAACTCATCTCAACACTCAGAGCAAACTTAGACTCAAAGTCAAAGGATGGAAAACAATCCTGCAAGCAAACAGCTCCTGCAAAAAAGCTGGGATGGCCATACTAGTATCCGACAACATTAATTTCACCTTGAAAAAGACTAGAAGGGACAGTGAAGGCTATTTTGTCTTCATCAGGGGATATGTACAACAGGAAGAAATCACACTCTTAAATGTATATGCACCTAATGAGGGAACAGCTAAATATTTAAAACAACTGCTAACAGATTTTAAGGAGGACATTACAAGCAACACAATAGTACTTGGAGACTTCAACATCGCCTTATTACCTCTGCGTAGATAAAAAAGAACAAAACCCAGCAAGGAATCGTTGGCTTTGAAAGAAGAAATAGAAGAGAAAGGACTTATAGACCTATATAGGGATGTACACCTCCAAAAGAAAGAATACACATTCTTCTCCAGTGTGCATGGAACATTTTCCAAAATAGACCATGTGCTAGGCCACAAAACATACCTCAACAGAATCAGGAAGATAGAAATAGTATCAGCCATTTTTTCAGACCATGATGCACTGAGGATAGAAGTGGATCACACACAGACACGGAGAACCAAATCAAATACCTGGAAGTTAAACAACTCGATGCTGAACAACGAGTGGGTCAGGAATGAAGTCAAGGACGAAATCAAAAGATACTTGGAAACAAATGAGAATGAAGACACGAGCTAGCAGAACCTATGGGATGCAGCGAAAGCCATATTAAGGGGAAAATTTATAGCTCTGCAAGCATATCTTAGGTCTGTAGAAACGATGCACATAAACAACTTGACATCACAGCTCAAGACCTTAGAAAAGGATCAACAGAAAGAGCCTAAATCAGGCAGAAGGAAAGAGATCATAAAACTTAGAGCAGAAATCAATGAAATGGAAACCAAAGAAACAATCCGAAAGATCAATGAAACCAAGAGCTGGTTCTTCGAGAAAATAAACAAGATAGATAAACCACTAGCAAAACCCACAGAGAAACAGAGAGAGAGAACCCTAATAAATCGAATCAGAAATGAGAAGGGGGATATCACAACAGAAACCAAAGAAATCCAAAAGATCATCAGAGACTACTTTGAAAGTCTGTATGCCACGAAACAAGAGAACCTAGAAGAAATGGACAAATTCCTGGACTCCTATAATCTCCCAAAGCTGAATGAAGAAGATCTGGAGTATCTGAATAGACCTATTAACATCAACGAAATAGAAACTGCAATCAAAAGGTAAAGGTAAAGGCCCTCCCGTTGATCGTCGATTTTCTCGAGCGGGCCCAGTAACGTCTCCATTGGAGACTTTGTTGTTACTGTGTCTGGCATATCGAATACTCTCGGTAGCTTGCCAGGCTCTCCGAGAGGGGTGGAGGAATCGAACTCGGGTCAGCCATGTTGGCCGCGTGTAAGGCCAACGCCCTACCCGCTGTGCTATCACTCAAAAGTCTTCCCAAAAACAAAAGACCGGGTCCAGATGGATTCACTAGCGAATTTTCCCAAACATTTAAAGAGAACCTGCTGCTAGTCCTTCTCAAGCTTTTCCAGGAAATTAAAAAAAACGGAAACTCTCCCAAATAGTTTCTATGAAGCCCATATCTCTCTAATACTAAAAGGAAACAAAGACACCACGAGAAAAGAAAACAAGAGGCCGATATCCCTGATGAACACAGATGCGAAGATTCTCAACAAAATACTAGCAAATAGAATTCAACTACTCATCAAAAAGATCGTACACCATGACCAAGTAGGATTCATCCCGAGGATGCAAGGCTGGTTCAACACTCGGAAATCAATCAACATAATCCACCATATCAACAAAAGAAAAGATAAAAATCATATGATCATATCAATAGATGCAGAGAAAGCATTTGACAAGATCCAGCACCCATTTATGATGAAAACCCTAGCTAAATTGGGGATAGAGGGGACATTCCTCAATATAGTTAAAGCCATCTACCACAAGCCTACAGCAAGCGTTGTCCTCAATGGCGAGAAACTGAGAGCCTTCTGCTTAAGATCAGAGACGAGACAAGGATGTCCACTTTCTCCACTGCTGTTCAATATAGTACTGGAGGTACTTGCAATAGCGATTAGGCAAGAAAAAGATATTAGGGGCATCCAGGTAGGAAAGGAAGAAATCAATCTCTCACTATTCGCAGACAATATGATACTATACCTAGAGAATCCTAAAACCTCTACCAAGAAACTTCTAGAAACAATAGGCTTGTATAGTAAAGTGGCAGGCTATAAAATCAATACCCAAAAGTCCATGGCTTTCCTATATGCAAATAGTGAAAGAGAAGAAAGTGACATGAAGAAAACAATCCCATTCACAATTGTGCCCCAGAAAATCAAGTACCTAGGAATCAGCTTAACTAAGGAAGTAAAGGGCCTGTACAAAGAAAACTACAAAACGCTACTTCAGGATATAAAAGAGGACACGAGGAAATGGAAAAATATCCCCTGTACATGGATTGGGAGAATTAACATTGTTAAAATGGCAATACTTCCCAAAGCACTGTATAAATTCAACGCAATCCCTATTAGGATACCCATGACATTCTTCAAAGAAGTGGAGCAAACACTCCTGAAATTTATATGGAACAACAATCCCCCACGAACAGCTAAAGCAATTCTTGGGAAAAAGAAAATGGGAGGAATCAACCTCCCTAACTTCAAACTCTACTACAAGGCAGTAATAATTAGAACAGCATGGCACTGGAACAAAGACAGAGCTGTAGACCAATGGAACAGGGTTGAATATACTGACATCTCCCCCCAAACATACGAGCATCTAGTCTTCTATAAGGGGGCAAGAAAAGTGAAGTGGAGCAGGGAAAGCCTCTTTAACAAATTCTGGTGGCAAAACTGGAAGTCTACATGCAAAAAATGGGCTCAGATATCTGCCTAACTTCATGTACAAAAGTAAGATCTAAGTGGATTAAAGACCTCAACATCAGACCGGAATCTATAAGGTACATTGAGGAAAAAGTTGGCAAAACCCTCCATGACATAGAAGCTAATGGTGTCTTCAAAGATGTCACACCACTGGCCAAGCAAGTGAAAACAGAGATAGACAAATGGGACTATCTTAAACTAAGAAGCTTCTGCACCTCAAAAGAAACAGTGACCAAAATACAAAGACAGTCTACAGAATGCGAAAGGATATTTGCCAACTACACATCCAATAAGGGGTTAATTTCTAGGATATACAAAGTACTGGTTCAACTCCACAAAAAGAAAACATTCAACCCCATCAAAAATGGGGAGATGAAATGAATAGAAACTTTCCCAAAGAAGAAATCCGAATGGCTAAAAGGCACATGAGAAAATGTTCCACATCATTAATCATCAGGGAGTTGCAGATCAAAACCACAATGAGATATCACTTCACACCACAGAGACTGGCCCATATCCACAAGAACAAAAGCAACCGGTGCTGGCTAGGATGTGGTGAGAAAGGGACACTCCTTCACTGTTGGTGGGAATGCTGACTGGTTCAGCCCTTTTGGAAAACAGTATGGTTGATTCTCAAAAAATTAGAAATTGAGCTCCCATTTGATCCAGCAATACCACTACTGGGAATATATCCCAGAGAGGCAAAAAAGTATAGTCGAAGTGACATCTGCAATTGCCTTTTAATTGCAGCACTATTTACGATAGCCAGAATCTGGAAAAAACCTGAGTGCCCGAGAACAGACGACTGGTTAAAGAAACTTTGGTACATTTACACAATGGAGTACTATGTAGCTGTTAGGAAAGACGAAGTCACGAAATTCACATACAAGTGGTACTACATGGAAAATATCATGTTAAGCGAAATGACTCAGAAAGAAAGGGATAGACATAGAAAGATTGCATTCATCTGGGGAACATAAAGTAACAAAATAGGAAACTAACACCCAAGAATGGCCGAGATTAGTACCGGGAATTCTACTCCATGACTTGGAGGCCAACCACACATACTAGGGAAAAGGAGCTCAGATAAAGAGGGGAACACCAAATAAAGGTGTTGGGAGGACCCAAGCATGCTGAAAGTAGACTATAGACCAAACATGATTGTCACTCAATGTTTCTTTTGCAAACCACAACACCCAAAAGGAGAGAGAGAACAGAGGGGAATGCCCTGCCACAGAGCCAGGGTGGGATGGGGGGGATGGGGGGTAGGAGGGATACTGGGATGCATGGTGGTGGCAAGTGGGCACTGGTGAAGGAATGGTATTTGATCATTATATAATTGAAACCCAAGCACAAAAATATGTAAGTCTGCAACTGTACCTCATGATGTCTCACTATTAAAAAAAATTTTAAAAAAAGTAAAAAAAAATAAATAGATATTATTAATACATGAACAAAAAAAAGAAAATTGGTATGGTGTGTCTTATGATGTGTTGCATCGCTGAGAAAGTGACTGCACAGTCCAGGAGTTTGTTCACCCATATGTGAGGTTCAGCCCGAGCATATGGGAAGCATCCTGGAGTGTGGCAGTGGTTGAGTAGTGGAGGTCAGCTGCTGCAGTTGGATCCCTTGGGATGGGGAGGGCTCTCACCCGCCTCCCTCTGGGGTGCCCTAGTGAAAACAGCCTGGCGTGGAGTTCGGTGGCATGGTTATGGGGGCCTCATTTTATGCACCCTTCTGGGAGAAGCAGCTGTGAGTTCTAGAGGGTGACCGATGATTACATTATCTGGCGCCAGCAGGATGTGGCTTATGAGTGTGACCCCTGGGTCGCCGGAGAATAGACAGTAGCAAACAAAATTCTGTGTTAAACTTAACCAAAATCAATTACATATAATTGAAACCTCACCAGTTTATAGTCTTGTTTTCCTGAAAGAATAAGATAAGTGACTTAGCCACGAAATTGGGGAGATTGATTGGCTAAGGAATTTTGCATGATACACACCACTTGCCTTTGTTTTTGGCAGAACTGAAACACCTTGGAGAGGTCTCAAACTGTTAAAAGCAAGTTTCATGAAATCAATGACCATCTTGACAGGGTTGAAAGAATGTGCTGATGACACAAACGGAGTTCTAGAAACAAAACAAAATAACAACAGCTGAGTTCTGGTGTTTAAGACTAACAGTAACTTAACAGGATCAGTTCATTCTCTTCATCAGGAGATAGTTCAGGAGATCAATAGCCAGGATAGTATAGTAGCACCACATGGTCCCCCCCAGTATTCCTGGATACAGCCATAGAAGGCCCCTGAGTATCACTGGGTGTGGCCCTGGAGGACCCCAGAAACACTTGGGTATAACCAGCTTGAGTGACAACCTAGCTGTATGAAGTATTCTTGTTTAAATAGCTATTTTATTCAATGTGTTAGCTGTATTGTAATCATTCCTGCCTTACCTTTAGGGTTTCATTTGAGAAATATACTGTGAATTTCAAAGAGGCATCTTTTTAGGTAATATTTTGCTTTGCTTTTGTTGCCTTTAGAATTATAGTTCTATCCTTGACCCTTGCTGTTTTAACTATGATACGTCTTGGTGATTTTCTGCTTTGATGAATCGCTTTTAACTCTGGAATTTATGTACATGAATGTATGGGTTGGTTCTCAGATTGGAAAAACTCTTGGTAATAACTTCCACTAAAACTCCTTCCTTCTTTTCTTTTTCTACTTCTCTGGGACCCCAACAATTTGGATATCTTTCCTTTTATGGCTGTCCCATAGATTACTGACATTTTTCATTGCTTCTTTCATTCTTTTTTTCATTCTTCTGTTCTTTTTGGATGATTTCTTGCATCTTGTCATCAAGATTGTTTATGTTTCTCTATTTCTGTAAATTGTCTGCTTATTCACTCTATTGTGAATAAGCTATTTTAAAGAATTCCTCCAGCTTACAAAATACTTGACAGTCCCTTAAGCCCTGTACTATCTTTCTATCCCTGTTAGAGATTTTCAAATTCCCACCTTTGCTTTTTTATGCTTTGCAAATGAATGAGATCAACTGTTGTTTATTTATTTCTGACTTCACTTAGCATGACTTCCTCTAGTCCCATTAAGTTGCATAAAACTGCGTGATTTCATCTTTTCTCACTTCATAATTTTATATTTTCTCACAACTGAGTAGTATTTCATATATTTCTCATATTATATCTATTATATATGTGATATGTATAATACATATCTATCACATATTATATATTATAATTTTTTATTAACTCATCTGTGGTTGTGTACTTTGAATTGTCACCAGATATTGGCTGTGCAGTGTATATAGGTGTACATATATCCCTTTGGATTAGTGTCTTTATGTTTTTGAGGTATATGTTCAAGAGTGAAATTGCAGGGTCAAAGGGAAGATATTAAAAAAAACGTTGTGGAAATCTCTTTAAATGGACGAAACCTAAAAACAGCCCCACCATCAGTTAATGAATGGTTCTTTTTCCACATATTTACTAGCCCTTGTTGTTTATGACCTTTAGGATATATGTAATTCTCCTTGTGTGAGGTGATTACTTTTTTGTTTCCATTGCATTTTCCTGATAAGAAATGATAATGAACTATTTTCATATGCTCTTTTTCCCCCCGGGTTTAAGTTTCGGTCATACAATGATGAAACACCCATCCCTTCACCAGTGAACATTCTCCACCACCAAAAACCCCAGTGTACCCCCCATCCCACAGCCTCCCCCTACCTGTGTGGAAGATGATTTCCAAATTACTCTCTCTCTACTTTGATTACATTCAATATTTTGACACTAGACCTACCATTATTATTTGGGATTTTACCTGAACACTCACATCTACCAAAAAGTCAACATTACATAATTTGTTTTCTATTGCTGATTATGAATAGCATAAGATGTCACATGGCTACAGTAGCAGCCACACGATTTTGAAATTCTGAAATCTTAATAATTACATCTGGAGGGATTTCTGCCAAAAGCCACTGGGTTCTGAGATTTTTTTCTGAATCTCTGGGATAGTGGCTTAAGCAGCTTGTTGCTCTTTGGTTTTCTTTATGTCTTCTTTTGAGAAGTGACTGTTAAGCTCTCTTTCCTCTATATCACTTGATCACTTGACTTCCTATTACTCATTGATTTGCTCAAGCGGGTGCCAATAACATCTCCATTTGTCCCTGTCGCTGCTACTGTAGCCCAATGGTGTCTGCTCCTTCTAGGAACACAAAGAGCCTCAAACCGATTCTTCAGGTGTTTGGGTCTGACCTTGTCTGTGTCAGATGCTGTTTGCTTCTTTACTGAAGAAAGGGCGTGTTGGATTTCGGAAGGAAGGATGTTGGGAATGACATATCCATCCTGCAAAATTTGGTATGTGGGCAAGTGGACGTGGCTATTGAAAAGATCTGAGTAGAAGTCATGGATAATCTTCTCCATTGCCCTTATGGAAGATGTGATAGATTTATCAGGACATCGGAGGGCAGTCATCTTGCTCTTGTAGTTGGCAAAGGACAGACGGGTGTTGCGAATGCTTTTCCCAGCTTCTGCCACATCGGCCAGCACTGTTGCTCTTCTCTCTTTGAGGTCTTCCTTTATCACTTCTCTGCACTGTTTTGCGAGTTTGCACGTTTGCTTGAGGTTGCCTGAGACCTGCGCCAAGCCACGTTTGCGATTTTGCTCAAGAGTTTTCGAAGACAGTTGTCTTTTTGTGGCTATCTCTCTTTCGGTGTTCCTTGCAAAGTCATGGAAGTGCTGAACCAGTTGATTGTATTCTTCGTCAATGTCATCAATGACGGCATCTTCCCATGTTGCCACAAAAGTTCCAAAGAGCTCCCAGTTGGTGGTTGTTCTGGGAGTTCTCTTCTTAAGCTTTGCAGCCTGCTCCGTGAAGTAGAATTTTGCATGAAGGAGACAGTGATCCGATCCCATTTGGAATTTTGGGACAACAGCAACATAGGTCAGGCAAAACCTTCCATTGAATATGATGTGGTCAATTTTGTTGTGAAACATTCCACTGGGAGACTCCCCTGTCCAATGTTTAGATTCAGCCTTCTGGAACTGTGAGTTACTATGGATGGTCTTGGTCGACATTATGAACTCAGATAGTCTCTCACCTTTTTCGTTCCATTCTAGGCCGTGGGTCCCAAATTGTAGTTCTTGGCTGATCTTCTCCGTCCTATATTGACATTGCAATCACCAACAATGATCCTGTAGAAGGTGTGATCTTCTTTATAGAACTTCTCCAGCTCCAGGTAGCACTCCTCAATTTCTCCTTCATCATAATTTGATGTTGGTGCATAGACAATGAAGATAGAAACTGCCACAATAAGCCACGTCTATTCAAGTGTAATGGTCTGGTTCAGGTTGCTAGGCATTCGAATGAATCAATGCTCATGGTCAAGTTCGTGTTCACAAGGACACCAACACCACCGAAGAACAGTTCTTCTCCAGTGTTGAAAATGGTGTGATGTGATTGATTTCTTGTCATCTCGGTCAGACCAATGTTGTTGTACTTGATCTTTTGCTCTTGTACCATCAGATCCTTGATGGATGCATCTGATGCCAGTGTACGTGCATTGAAAGTACAGTCATTTTTGTCCTTCTTCGCTTTGGCAGCCTAGTTTGGTCTTAAGATTTTATCAGCCTCTCCTTCTTCATCCTTCTTAATGTTGCCATATCTGTGGCTCTTTCAGGATCAGGGGAATAAGATCTTTTGTATTTACTGGTTTTGGCATATCGACTACCCTACGCTTGCCAGACTCTGCCGTGTGGGCGGGCTATTCTTGGTAGCTTGCCAGGTTCTCTGAGAGGGATAGAGGCTTTTAGGGCAGCCTCTAATCACCCTTGCAGGTGTTTCCATGTTTCAAACCATATTTGAGTCCCATCAAATACGGTGCAGTAATCTTGGAAGATGGGTATTAAGTGTCTTATGATGCGCCCGGGAAGCATCCTGGAGCGTGGCGTCAGCTGGGTTGTGGAGGTAGCGGAGATCTGCCAATGAGGTATTTATCTGGCACTGGTAGGGTGGGTCTTCTGTGTGTAATCCCTGTGTTGCTGGAAATTGGTGAAAACAGACAGGGCAGGGTAGGGTGGGGCTTGGGTTTAATCCCTGGGTGCCAGCAGAGATTGGTGGGAGCAGGCAGAGGATCTCTGTTTCTGGGTCCCGTTGAGCCTGGAGTTCAAGGTCACAGAGTTCCACTTACCTAGTTCTGTGGGGCTTCACTCGTGCGTGAGTCTCAGCCTGAGCGTCTGGAAAGTGTCCTGGAATGTGGTGGTGGCTGGGCAGTGCAGGTAGTATATATATATATATATATATATATATATATATATATATATAGAGAGAGAGAGAGAGAGAGAGAGAGAGAGAAATATATATCATTGGTGGAAATATATACATATATATATATATATCTTGGAGATCCCGGCAAGCTACCAAGAGTATCCTGCCCGCACAGCAGAGCCTGGAAAGCTCCCCGTGGCATATTTGATATGCCAAAAACAGTACCAATAACAGGTCTCATTCTCCTGACACTGAAAGAACCTCCAATACGGCAACGTTGGAAAAGATGAATAAGGAGAGGCTGCTAAAATCTCAGGGCTGGGGCAAATGAAGATGTTACTGGCTCCCGCTTGAGTAAATTGACGAACAGTTGACAGTGATGACCGTGATGATGAATGTGCCAAAACCTGTCCCTTTACCAGTGTACATTTCCCATTACCATTGGTCCCAGTTTCCCTCTCCTCAACTCCCCCACTTGGTTCTATCGCAGGCACTTTTCTTTTCTCTCTCTGTCTTTTGCTACTCTCTATCTCACTCTCTCCCATTCTCTATCTTTCCTTTTGGATCTTAAGGTTTGCAATAGAGATAATGAAAGGTTATCAGGTATTTCCCTTTATCACTTCCAACACTCAGTTTCTATACAAAATGAGCATTTCCAAATATTATTGTCATGTTGGTCTCTTCTCTATCCTAACTGTCCTTCACCCCCCAATCTTTCTTTTTTACCATATTTTGATATGCAAGAGGCCCGTGGGTCCCTCTCATTGATTACCAGTTAATTGGTCCCTCAGTTCAATCTGAGGGCATTGAGAATGCAATTATACTTGAGTCTACCAATGAACGGATTTCCTGGGCCACCTCTGGTGCTGCTCTGGGCCCCCCTAGGGCTGCAATGAGGGACATGAAGCTTGGGGACATGTAGTACAGGGGTTTGAATGAGAGTCTGTCGCAAGCAAATCATGTTCCTTAGCCCTATACTATCTCTCTGGCCCCCTAAAAGAAATGTCTTTAAAATAAAAGAAGAAACAAGCATTTTGAAAGTGAAAAACAAAATAGAAACAAATATATTTATTTCAGGGAATATGCATGAGCGATAGCACAGCGGGTAGGGCGTCTGCCTTGCACGCAGCCAACATGGCCGACCCGAGTTCGATTCCTCCGCCCCTCTCGGAGAGCCCGGCAAGCTACCGAGAGTATTCGATATGCCAGACACAGTAACAACAAAGTCTCCAATGGAGACGTTACTGGGCCCACTCGAGCAAATCGATGATCGACGGGAGGGCCTTTACTTTACTTTACTTTATGCATGAAAGCCACCACTACTTTGCATGACTAGGATCCATGGAGAAATATGTATGACTTGAGCATCTCACGTGGCAGTGCCTGACGAGCACCTTGACAATACTGCTACGTTATTATGGTGGTAGTTGAGGTTGTAGATAAAGAAAGTATCAGAAGCTTGCCGAAGTGAAGACACAGACGACATCTGCTAAGATAAACTCCATATTAGAAGAGCCACTGTCTATGTCCTGGGATGAGAGTGAAAATTAGACCCCCAAAAGACGGCCATTGATGATGAAGTGTTATTGATCTGTTCTTTATGTGCTTTTATTGAGGATTTGCTATAATATTGAGAGGAAACATTTGGGCATTCCCTAGCCTTACACAAAGACATCAACAAAAGAAATGTCAGTAATAAATATTGGGGGAAAACATAAGCTAATATACATCCTACAGTTTATGTAAATTTCATACTTTGCATATATTGAAAAACTAATTTTTATAAAAATTGCATGGAGCCAGAAGAGAACACTGGAGTCTGTGATTATTGTATTTGACAAAGAGGAAAAAATCACATTATGCGCTATAAATCCAGATTCTTTTGGGAAACATGAAGAAAATCTTATGCAAACCTTAACTAAAGGTAAAGTCCTTCTGTAACTAAAATCTTTGGTTATCATTTTGTAGTCTGATCTAAAATACAAACTCTCAAAGTGCAGCTGTTACTTAGATAAGAATTCACTTTTAATGATATCTAGCCAAGCTTAGATCAGATGAATTTCAGGACAATTGGCCCATTAATCAGCAGGATGCCTCATGATTATTTGATGCCATTCAGCTTTCTATTTTCACACAAAACTCTATTATTAGTGTAATTTCTATCAAACAGTCACAGACAGAAAACCAGTTTTGGCTAACCTGAATATTGGCATTTAAAAGAAAAAGTTGTTCTGCAAATGATTTAAGTCTGAGGATTGAAGCTGGCTCTCCTATTGAGAAATGAAAGTGGGAGTAAATGTCAGTGGTAGAGTCTATTTAAAATTTTATCTTTATTTATTTATTTATTTATTTATTTTTGAATCACCTTGAGATAGTTACAAAGTTGTTTGGTTTCAATCATACAATGTTCCAACACTTGACACTTTACCACTGTACATTTCCCACCCCCAATGTCCCCAGTTTTCCTCCTGCCACCCGTCCCTCACCCTATCCTGCCTCTATGTCAGGCACCTCTCTTCTTTCTCTTGCCCTCTAGCTCTCATTTTGTCTGTCTCTTTCCTTTTGGGCATTATGGTTTACACAGGTACTGGAGTATAGGTAAAGGTAAAGGCCCTCCCGTTGATCGTCGATTTGCTCGAGTGGGCCCAGTAACGTCTCCATTGGAGACTTTGTTGTTACTGTGTCTGGCATATCGAATACTCTCGGTAGCTTGCCGGGCTCTCCGAGATGGGTGGAGGAATCGAACTCGGGTCGGCCATGTTGGCTGCGTGCAAGGCAGACGCCCTACCCGCTGTGCTATTGCTCATGCATATTCCCTGAAATAAATATATTTGTTTCTATTTTGTTTTTCACTTTCAAAACGCTTGTTTACACAGGTACTGGAGTATAGGTACTGAAAGGTTATCTTGTTTGACACTTTATTTACTTTCAGTACTCAGTTCTTCTCCAGAGTGATAATTTCCAACTATCACTGTCATAGTGGTCCCTTCTATATCCTAACAGTCTTCAACCCCCACCACTCCAACTTGTGGCAAGCTTCCGATGGTGGGCCAAACCTTTGCTTCTACTGTCCTTAGGTATTAGTCTCATACTATGTTCTTCACTGTTAGATTCTTAGCTAGAGTAGCTAGCCTTGTTGCCAAGACCTATATGAGTGTTCTTTAATGCAGGTAGGGCTCACAGAGCATATTTGATAGGAAGATCCAAGAGAAATTTTGGAACTGAGATATTATTAACAAGGGTTACTTTGAAAGCAGGACATTATTTTAATTCAGAGGATCTGACTTTCAGATAAATTGATTACAGATATAGCAAAAATCTTTTTTATACTTTCCCCTTTCTGGTATCATAGAAAAGACTTCAGAGAACTTTTCCCACCTTGACTATAGCCAGCTCTGGTTCTTAAAGTCACAGAAATATCTTGCAGAACGTGAGATGAGGGAGGTTTAGAGTTCTTTAAAATTTGTTAGCTAACAATGCCCTACAAATTATAACTATAAAATAATGAAGAAATAAAGGAGCTTTTTCCAAATAGAGAAGAATAGTTTACCCCAACCAGATTTTTGTATATTTTGAAAACAGTTATTACAAATGAAGAGAAGGGAAAAATGAGCATAGAATCTTAATAAGAGAATGAATGGCAATGTAGTAACAGAAACACCCTCTGATATTGGACAATCATAAAAGATTAAAAAGGAAGAAATAAAAGGACAAAAGTGCTTCCTGCTTAGCTGCTGCAACCCTGAACATCTGTCATTCTTTTTTTTACATCTGTCATTCTTGATACCTCTCTTTGTCTTACCCTTCCATATTAAAAAAGTTATCCAAAAGTCCTGTTTTGTTCAATACTCTTGTTTTCCTGACAAAGGTGGTACATTGATTATAATTTGTAGAGAAGGGGTTTGTTGGTGTTACCTGGGTAAGTTTAGTAGCTATGAATGTTTTTTTTTTTTGCTCAGAAGTGACTCCCTGATGGTGTTCAGAGGACTATAACTGGTGCTGAGGATTTAAATCCCAGTGAGCTATATGCAAGCTAAGCACCTTATCTGCTATACTATCTCTCTAGTGCTTATGCATATAAATTTAATTGTAATAAAAGGCCCTCCCGTTGTTCATCAATTTGCTCGAGCGGGCCCAGTAATGTCTCCATTGGAGACTTTGTTGTTACTGTGTCTGGCATATTGAATACTCTTGGTAGCTTGCCGGGCTCTCCGAGAGGGGCGGAGGAATCGAACTCGGGTCGGCCATGTTGGCTGCGTGCAAGGCAGACGCCCTACCCGCTGTGCTATTGCTCCAATTGTAATAAAGTGTTTTATATATTAAAAAGAGGCATTCATAACAAATTTCACAAATTTTCTTTTATTGAATGATTTTTTTATAATTCAATTTACCATTTTGTTTTAACAATCAATATAATTAATTCATGTTGTGTCTGCCAAGGGGGCAGCTTGAGGGTGGGTGGGAAACTTGGGATGATAGTGGAGGAAGGTCACACTTGTTCTGGGATTGGTGTTAGAACATCGAATGGCTGACACAACTGTATTATGAATAACTTTGTAAACCATGGTGTTTAAGTAAAGTTAGATAAAAAGAACAACAAAAAATTATTGTTAAATAATTGAATTGTCACCAGGACAAAAAAGACTTAAAATATAGAAAGTATGGTACTGCGGCTGAAGGTGTAAAATATTTAAAAAGCATGACTCCCACATGTGAGGTGAGTCTCTGCACTTGGTATCTGGCACTGAAAAAAAAGAAAGATTAAAAAATATTATGGCAGATTCTCCATCATAAACACAAAACAAAAATAGTAAAATTTAAATAAAATATGAAGGAATGATGAGAATGATCAGAGAAAGCCCTCTACATAGAAAAAGCAGATAGAAACAATGGTGGGGGGGATGAAAATCAACCGAAAACAAAATAGAGAATGGAAGTAAGTCACATAAATCCATAGTTACCTTAAATCCTAAATGTGAATCATCTGAATACACCAATAAAAAAACCAACTTGGTTGGATAAATTGAAAAAAAAAACAGAAGATCTCTCTGTAGTATATGTGCAAGAGTTTCACATTTGATATAAAGACAAACATATGTTCAGAGTAAAATTCTAGAGATTATTATAAGCTAATGCTGAAGATAAAAGTACAAGAATTCCTGTTTTCACACCTGATAAGAGACACTGTCAAGTGAAATATGTAATTAGAAACAAAGATGAAATTCCAATATGACCAAGGGGTCAATAACATTAAATTATGTTGTGTCTGCTGAGGAGGCAGGTTTGAGGGTGTGTGGGAAACTGAGGACAAAGAAGATATAATGGACACTAAATATAACACACACAAAACAAGGGCACTTAAACATACAAAACCATTAGCAGAACTTAAAAGTCACATAGAAAGAAACAGGTAATTTTTATTTATTTATTTATTTATTTTTTATTTTTAGTGAAACACCATGAGGTACAGTTGTAGATTTACAATTTTTTGTGCTTGGGTTTCGATTATACAATGATCAAATACCCATTCCTCCACCAGTGCCCATTTTCCACCACCATGGATAATATCCCTCCTACCCCCATCCCTCCTATCTCACCCTGCCTCTGTGGCAGGGCAATCCCTTGTGTTCTCTCTCTCCTTTTGAGTGTTGTGGTCTGCAAAAGAGGCTTTGAGTGGCAAACATGTTCAGTCCATAGTCTACTTTCAACATGCATCTCCCCTCCTGGGAGAATCCTCCAAACACCCTTTATTTGGTGCTCCCTTCTCTATCTGAGCTGCCCTTTCCCCTAGAATGCCTGGCTGGCCTCTAAGCTATGGAGTAATCCTCCTGGTGTTGATCTCAGCTATTCGAAACAGGTAATTTTTATAGGATTACAAAACACACTATTTACAATAATGAGCACATAATTTACACAAACATGAATACAAAAACAGAAAGGCTGGACCAATTGGCAATCCTGCCAGCAGTGATTGAATTCTCTATACATCCATGCCATCACTGGCTGTTCTTTATGTGCCAGACCCTGTGATGCGAGATGACATCTTACTTTTGTTTGATTTGCATCTCACTGATCATTAGTGATGTGAACACTTTTTCATGTGCCTTTTGTCCTTTTGTATTTCTTCTTTGAGGAATGTTCTGGTCATCTTTTCTTCCCACTTTTTTGATAGGGTTGCATACTTTTTTCTTGTATCGTTCTACCAGTGCGTTACATACCTTGGATATTAACCTCTTATCAGACATGGAGAGTATCATGCTGAGTGAAATCAGTCAGAGAGAAAGTGATAGACATAGAATGATTGTACTCATTTGTGGCATATACAGAAAACACAATATGTGAATAATACCCAAAGACAGCATAAACAAGGGCCAGGAGGACTGGTCCATGGTAGGAAGCACGCCAACAAGGGAGAGAGGAGTTGCAGTTAAGACAGAGAAGGGACCACTCTAACAATGATAGAAATGATCACTCTAGACACAAACTGAGAGCTGAACAGAGGTAAAATGATATAAATGATACTCTTTCAGTAACTGTATTGCAAACCATAGTGTCTAAAAGCAAAATGAGAGGGGGGAAGACAAGAAAAGTGTTTGCCATAGAGGCAGGCTATTGAGGTGGGATGGGGGGAGGGAAACGGGGGACATTGGTGGTGGGAAATATGCGCTGGTGAAGAGATGGGTGTTGGAACATTGCATGACTGAGACTTGATCATAAGCAGCTTTGTAACTGTTTATCTCATGGTGATTCAATAAAAATGGAAATGCTGATATTAAATAAAATAATTTGTTAGATTGACTTAATAGACATATATATATACAGATGTTTAATCTAAATGAATGAAACATTCTTCTGAATCACACAGGGGCACATCAATCAAATTTTCATAAATGTGTGAAAATTAAAATTATATCAAGCACATTTTCCACAACAGTGTTATAAAATTGGAATTTAATAAACAAAAAAATAGTGAAAATCTCAAACATGAGACAAAACAATATGCTTCTAAATAACTCTTTGGCCAGTGAATAAATAAAGCTAAATGGAAAAATAACAAAAAAAGGGTGAGATTGCAGAATAAATAAATGAGATGCGGCAAAAGTATTAAGAGGGAAGATAACAGCAATATGAGATAAAATCAATACAAAGGAATTCTTAAGCAAAAATTTGACCTTATATCTGAAGGAACTGTACAAGGAGAAATGACCAAAAGTCAATAACAGAAGGAAGGAAATAGTAAAAATTAGAGCAGAAATAAGTGAACTAGAAACCAAAAGATGACTTAAAAAATCAATAAACCCCCCCCCCAAAATCAATAAAACCAAGATCTATTCTTTGAAAGGAACAATAAAATTAAAAAACACCAGATTGGCTCACTAAATCAAAACATAAATTTTGATTAAAAAAGTCAAAAGTGAAAGAGGCAAAGTTAATGGTGATGTTGTAGAGAAACAAAATATCCTGAGATTACTATCAACATCTATTTATGTGCAAATAAATTGGATAACCTAGAAGAACTGGACATATTTCAGAATCATGCAACTTCCAAGACTGAGTCAGAAAGAAATATAAATTGCAAACAGACCAAAGTACAAAATAAAAACAATAATCAAATAATTTTACTAAGAATTAACACTTAGGAACAGATGGCATTACCAGTGAATTTCATGAAATTTTCAAAGAACTAACACACATCCTAAAAAATCCTTTCAAAAATTGTAAAGGGAAGCACACTCCTAAACATATCCTAGGAGACTAATTTTAACCCGCATCTCCTGCAAAAATAAAAAGTATAGCGCAAAACCAAAGAACTACAGCAATATTTTTGATAGTATAGATACAAGAACATCTTGGCAAACCAAATTCAACAATCCATCAAGATAATTATTCATCCCATAAAGTAGGATTCATCCCTAGGATGCAAAGCTGGTTCAGTGTACACAAACCAATTAGTGCAACACAAAACATCAATACAAACTGATAAAAACATATTATCCTTTCAAAAGATGCAGAAAAAAAGCATTTGGAAAAAGTCAACAAAACATTTGACAAGAGTCAACAAAAAATTGACAAGACTCAACAAAATGCTCAACAACCTGGGGTTAGAAGGAGCATACCTCATCACAGTAAATACAATATATGATAAACCCACAATTATCATACTCGATGGTGAAAAACTCAAAGTTTTCCCTCAGATTTGGAACAAGACAAGAACATTCATTCTCCCCATTATTTTAACATAGGTTTGAAAGTATTAGCAGGGTAATTAAACAGGGAATATAAATAAAAGGAACCCAAGTTGAAAGAGCAATACTTTTTTTTGCTGTTTGTGGATGACATGATAACATACATAGAATCTAAAGACTCCACTGAAAATTACTAGAAATAATTATTTCAGAAAATTGAGGTTATACAAAATTAGTGTGCAAAAATCTTTTGCATTTCTGTATTTAAATATTGATTTGGAGAAATAGTTTCAATTAAAGTTGCTTCAAAAATCAACTTTAAATTACCTTGTAGTTTAATAAAATAAAGAGGATGAAAGATTTACATTGGAAAATATAAGACATTGCTAAAAGAAGTAGAAGAGGTGAAGAAATGTATAAGCATGGATTGAAAGATAAGATTTACTAAAATGACTATCTAAAGAAATATACAGATTCAAGCAATCTCTATCAGAACCCCAATGACATTTTTCAACTACAAAAATGAGACTAGATTAGTAACATCAAACTCCAGGATAAATAGAACAATTAGTTCTAAAATGTATAAGGATCCACAAATACCTTTAATAGCCAAAGTAACTCGGAGTAAAAATAAGAAAATTGGAAGCATCATACTCCGTGATTTCAAAGTGTACTATCACTGTATCACTGTCATCCTGTTGTTCATCAATTGCCTCGAGCAGGCCCCAGTAACATCTCCTTCATCCTAGCCCTGAGATTTTAAAAAGTGCCACATATGAGGCTCTTTCAGGGTCAGGAGAATGAGACCTACATTGTTACTGGTTTTTGGCATATTGAATACACCACGGGGAGTTTGCCAGACTCTGCCATGTGGGCAGGATACTTTTGGTAGTCTGTCAGGTTCTCCAGATTTAAAACTAGATAATAAGATGTTGTGTAGCCATGAATGCGGCCGCGCGCTTCCCAGAGCAGGGTTTTATAGTCTCCAGGTGTTGGCCATTGATGGGAATACACAGCGCCGGGGGCAGTTGGTGAGTGTAACGCCTACATACTGGAAGATGGGGAATTTGGGTGGAGGATGCCCCAGTCCCAATCCGAGCAGGCTTGGAGATCTACGCCCCGGTTCCCGCACACCTGGGTTCCTCCGCCGGTTCCTTCATATGTGAGGCTCGTCAGAATGTGTGGAGAGTGGTTTTAAGCATAGCTGTGGCTAGAACCAGAGGTCTTCAGCTGCTGGGGCTCTGCTCGGATTGGGGAGGGAAGCTCAACCCACTCTTCTCCAAGGGGCCCCGGTGAAGACAGCCAGGCGCGGAGGCAGGAGACTGAGCTGTTCTCTTCTGGGAGCAGGGTTTTATAATCTTTGGGTGTTAGCCATTGATGGGATTACACGGCACCGGGGGCAGTTGGTGGATGTAACGCCTACATACTGGAAGATGGGGGATCTGAGTGGAGGAGGCCCCAGTCCCAATCTGAGCAGGCTTGGAGTAGAACTGGCTGTGGCTGGAACCAGAGGTCTTCAGCTGCCGGGGCTCTGCTCGGCGTGGGGAGGGAAACTCAACCCAGTCTCCTCCAAGGGGCCCTGGTGAGGACAGCCAGGCATGGAGGCAGGAGTGTACTATAAACCAGAATAATTAAAACAATATGAGAGTGGAACAAAACCTGAACAGAGATTAATCGAACAGAAGAGACATCCCAGAAATAAGCCCCCAAATATGGATATATATATTTATATATTGTATAGAAAAATAGCTAAGTCTATGAACTAGAGAGGTGCTGGTAAAATTGGAATGAAAACTATGAAAAATGAAACTACATTAGTAATATCAAACTCCATGATAGAATGAGCTCAAAATAGGTAATAGCATAAAAAATAGACTGAAACCATAAAACACACAGAAGAAAATATAGGTGCTACACTTCAAAATCTCAACATCAGAAGTGTGTTTGGAGAATCAACTCCATTGGCTAGGGAAACAAAATAAACAAATTGGCCTACATGACCTTAAATATCTTCTCAGAAAACCCAGACACAGAAACAAAGAATAACTACCACAAAATGAGAAAACGTCTTAGCAATCGAGAGAAGGTATTTGCATGTCTAACAGGAGAGTATTTCCAAAATAATATATATCTAAACTATATATATTATTTATAGTAGTACTCCATTAACAACTTTATAGTAGTTAACTAATCTATATTAAAGCCTTGGGATAAAATGGATGAAACTTGAGATGACTATGCTAAGTGAAATAATTAATGAAGTGAAAGACAATCATAGGTTTGGTTTCTCTCACATGTGAACTAGGAATAACTGAAGCAAATTAACTGGCAAAACTACCAAAACTAATTCCTAGATTTGGTGACCTGGTGAAAAGCTATGGTAACTAAC
Organism: Sorex fumeus; assembly: GCF_029834395.1. NCBI lineage: Eukaryota > Metazoa > Chordata > Mammalia > Eulipotyphla > Soricidae > Sorex > Sorex fumeus. Next base: position 11,376,583 of record NW_026606115.1, read on the forward strand.
ACAATGGAAGAGGGATATGAGTAATGGAGTAAGAGGAGTTTTGGGTAGTGGAATGGCCTGGGACTTTGGTAGCAGATGCAATGAACCATATACACATATAAAAGACCTCAGAAAAGTTATAAAAGTTACAAAAGCATAAAGCCTAAAATTTACTAATTTTAGGTCAATAAAATGAGACAAAATATGAATCCCTATGTTATTACAATTTTAAGTGTTCTATCCATTATACTTTATATTTGTTTGAAATCACTAGTGTGCTTAATGTGGGGTCTCTTAGGTACTGCCACATTGGCTAATTCTAGGGAGGGTAACTTAATTAACTGACCTAGATGCAAACAAGAAATTTCTGTCTCCCTAAATTGTCATATAAAGTTAATCTTTAAAAGGTCTTGAACCAAACACACAGAGGCCAAGGAAACTTGTTCACAAGAGCCTTAGCCCCTTTTATCACTGTCCCTCATGCTCACTATTATCTTAGCACATTAACACTGATTTTATCCCAATAAATGTTTTTGAGATATAATTCACACAGCATTCAGTTAAGCTATTTACAATAGCTTTCAGTATAACCACAATGTTGGACATCCATTTTTCAATTTTAGAATATTTTCATTGTTCCTGACAAACATACTAAGCATCCCATTTTGCCTCACTCCCAGGTCCTGGATAACACAGATCTACCTACCACCTATATAAAATTATCTATTATCTATTATATAAATGAAATTATATGTTACTTAATGTAATATTTTGAATTATAATGATGTTACCTCCTGATAAGCCAATTTTAAGAAGAAAATATCCTATGTGGGAAATCTTCTTAATATGCATACCCTACAGAAAAATAGAAACTTGCCTCACCCATCTCCAGTGTGTTCAAAACACATGTATTAGGCTTCAAACACAAAGTCTGTTTTTGATAGTGTTGAATCACTTATAAAAGTTATTAAATATCCCACTGCAAGTGAAAAATTCATGACCAAACTTTTAAAATATCTGTTCTAATTTGGGAGTTTATACGCAGGAGTAGAATTTATGAATCACAAGTTAACTCGATGTTCATTTTTTCTAGTCCTCCCTCCCTGTCTTCATTGTTGTTTTTATTGTCATGAACGCTGTTTGTACACACACCTGGATGTGTTGATCACATATTTTTAGCTGTAGTGCTTTCCAGGGGTTGCTTATTAGCTTTTGGTACTCAGACATCCAGCCAAGTGCTCACTGAGGTTTGTGCATCCATACTTGTACATGTACTCATAGTGAGTCACACATTCTTAGTGGAGGCATACCAGTTATGGCTGTTGTGCTCATTTATGATTGCTGTGATGCACGCACATGTGTTCTCAGAAGTAGCACTTCTTGAACATGGCATTCAAACATCATTATTTTAGTTGTGATAGTCATGGGAATCACACCTCCATCTGTTGTGCCCACATACCTTGTTCTGTTGTGGCTGGAAATTGTTTGTGATACCAGGAACCAAAGAATTGCCAGGATCACACAACGGAGTTCCCAGGATCATACTTAATGCATGTGAAATACTGAAGATTTAAACTTTGATCAAATCTTGCAAAGAAAGTGCTATAGACTCCTGAACTAGTACTCAAGCTCCACTATGTACAATTTTTAAAGGAGCTGTTAATCTGTTTCCCATAGAATATGCATGACTTTGCATTCATATCAGGAACAGATAATGGTTCCTAATGTTGCAGTTCTCAACAATTAATATTTATTATTATTATTATATATTATTATAGCACAACTTACCATTTAAATGGGTCTAAAATGGGTCTAATATTGTGGTTTTAATATTAATTTCCCTCATAAGTAATGATGCTCAATATCTTTTCATGACAACTTACACATATTCTTTGAATATGTATCTACTCATGTTCTTTACCCACTTTATAAAAAATTTAATTGAGGTAATTGGTTTGCATAACTGTATGTCTTAGGAATACAGGTTTAAAACTCCTTAATTGTTTTTTACCACACTATGCTACAACTGAAGTACAAATATCCCTTTACCATAGTCTATTAGATTTACAACACTATTTCAACCAGCCCCTTCCAATCCCCACTTTGGTTATACAATCAGAATATAAATGTTTTCATTTGACTTGCTTATTTTTTGTGAAGTAAAACAGATTTTATTTGGAGGTTTTGAGGTGTGGAGGAGAAGATTTTGGGCGGGAGAAGAGAGAGAGAGAGTAACGTGCTCAAAAGATAACTTGGGCTTCTCCAAGGGTAGAGAGAGCCCCTACACACACCCCAGAATTAGACATGAAAGCATGAAAATACACATCTCAAGAGGGGAGATGCGGACAACACATGTGCTTGGCAATGTGGGCACAAGCAGCACATGGGTTTGGGCAGCACATGCCTGCCTTGATTTGCCTATTTTTAAAAAAATATTTTTTCTTTTTCTTTTTTTTCCCCATTACCAATGGTCACAGTTTCCCTTCTGCCCCCAACACCCACCATCCCACCCCTGCATGTCACTATGTCAGGCACTTCCACTCCCCTCCCCCTCTCTCTCTCCCTCCCTCCTTTCCTGCCTTTCCTTTTGGGCCTTATGGTTGATTTGCCTATTTTGAATTCTTATTTTATAATTTTTTGCTGTTGAGTTGTAATCTTCAATCTGGGTATTATATTCATCAGATAAATGGTTTACAAATATTTTCTCCCATTCTGTTGGGTGTACTTTCACTCTCTTCATAATAACCTTTGATGTATATAATTTTAAAAGTTTTATTAAGTTAAACATCTGTTTTTTAATTTCATTACATGTGCTTTTTGTGCCATGTCTAAAACTCATTGCCTATATTTAAATTCATGAAGATTTACATCGAGAAATTCTATGAACTTTTCAGTTTTAACTCTTATATTTAGTTTTTATGGTTTTTCCTCTTTGAGGGGCAATTGGGCCAATACAATTGTTCTCAGGGTTTATTCCAGGTTGTGTGCTTAGAGGTTACCTCTGTGTTGGTCCGGGGAGCATATGCAGTACCAAATATTTAACTGGGGTTCGTTGGCTAGTTGTATTTTAGCTAGCACCTTACCCCCTATACTATCTCTCTGGTCCCAGTTCTCACAATTATTAGCTTTTGATCAACTTTGGCTGCATATTTATATATGGCATGAAGAAAATTTTGATTTTAGTTTTATTTATGGGTATGGTTCGGCCCAAACATGTGGAGAGAGGCCATGATTACGGCAACGGTTGAGTTCTGGAGGTTTTTGGCTGCAAGGGCTGGGTCTCTTGGGGAGGAGATGGCTCTCACCCAGCTCACTCTGTGGCACCCTGAGTGAGACAGCCTGGTGCCGGGTTATGCAGCATGGTTATGGTGGGCATCATGTTATGCTCCCTTCTGGGAGAGAAGGATATGCAACTATCCAGTCTTTCTTTATTTGCTTTAAGTTATGTACACGCTTTGAATATTTTTGTGCTTTGAGGTATCCATTTTCTGTTTCCTCTGTGTGGAAATTCCTCTCCTTGACTCTTAGCATGTGTGGTGTCTCCTGGTATTTTAGGTTTTATGACCAATATCTTCTCAGAGTCTCTCTCAAATAACCTATCTAACCTAAAGTATATAGGGTTCCCAGCCCAGAGCCTTATATTATAGCCACATTTTATTTTTGTTTTAAAATTTATGATCTAATGTTATCCATAGTTCATGTGTTTCTTTAGGTTCTCTTCTCCACTAGAATGTGAGCTCTTTAATAGCAGGACCTTATTTGTCTATTCTGTAACTGTACCACTAGACAGATAAGACATATTTGTAAAATGAATCTAGTGGTACCATCAATAGTGGTAATACAATGTCCTGCAAATAATTGTGTAACCTAATAAGCTATCCTTAAAGTTATGTTTTTATTTATTTATTTGTTATTTTGGTCACACCTGGTGGTGCTCAGGCCTTAGTCCTGGCTCTGCAATCAGGGTTCACTCCTGATGGGGATTGAGGAACCATATGGGGTGCTGGGGCTCGAACCTAAATTGGCTGCATGCAAAGCCCTACCCCCTGCCACTCTCTCAAGGATTTATAAAGATTTTTAAAAACTTTTTCATTGGGCAAGAAGATTAAATTCTGGGAAGGGTAAAAGTAATTTTTCTAGGGCAACTAGAATGTCTTTGTGTTGTGATACCTGATATCCCTAGTTTTAATTTAGTTTGTGATGTCCCACAAGAGTAAAGGACGACAAGTAAAGAGTAAAGGTCTACACAGGAGAGTGCTGTAAGAAAAATTCATTGTGTTTGAATCTACTTTCAAGCTCTCAGTCAGGCTTCAAAATTCTCTAAATTAAAAGAACTAAGTGGTATCAGAGTTGGCACTTTGCCAAGTAAAGCAAGCCTCAGCTACAGAATGGCCCTTTAAAACTCATTAAAAGTGAAAGAGACTTGTTTAACAAGCTGGAAATACAATTGCATTTCTGATGGAGCTGGATTTCTCACAGCCTATACTTGGTTAACCTTAGACAATGACTGGTTGGCTGATAAAGCTCTTAATGCTGAAGGACTTTTAACTTCTATGCCCCACTACCCCAAATGTCCTCATATCCTTCCTGGGCAGTTCTTCATGACCTAACTTTTGTTCCTGGGAGGCTGTGGTGCATGCAAAATAAGAAAGTAATAAAAAAAACTTAGAACTTAGTATCCTTCGTATCTCTTTGTATCTTTACTCATCCTTTTAAAGTGTATGCTTATTAGGGTTGTTCCTGTTTTTAGGTATAACATACTTTTTTGTTTTAGGGCAACATCCCACAGTGCTTAGGGCTTACTCCTGGCTCTGTGTCAAGGATTACTTGTGACAGGACTCAGGGATCACTGCCAGGAATTGAACACAGCAGCACAAATACAAGGCAAGCATCCTATCTGCTTCACTATTGCTCCAGCCTTTAGTTATTTGATCTGACAAACACATTGATCATGATATTATTTTTAGGCCAATATATCTGTTTAGCAACTACTAGAGTATTCAAGAGTTGCTTCTAATATGATAGGTAAGTTGAAATAAAATATTCACTGCTCTTCACTGCCCCTCACCAAGGAACAGGAAAGGTGTGTGGAGAGATCATATGTCTGTTTGCTTTTATTTCTTTCTTAGTGCACCAAGTTTTACAAAGCAAACATCTACTTATGTCATATCTCTTTTTTCCCTGATACTTCATTTGTTTTTTCCCTCTGTTCCATCCAGCCTGTCTTTTGTTTCCAAATCTTTTTCTGAATCCATCACTTAGTAGACACAAGAGTTTGGTTTTCGGGAAATTGTTTAACTTTTCTAAGTTTGTTTCCTCTCTTAAAATGTGGGTGATTGATACTTTATTAAATTATTTTGAGGATTAACTTTACAAATCAAATTTAAGGGAAATTTTCACATTGAAGTATAGATCCTGTTTGCAAACTTTGTTTTATATTCACGTTCCCAATTCCTAGCAAATATTCATGATGACAACCTTTTGTGCAAGTCCTCTAGGTAGAAAACATTTCAGGTTCACAGATGTGCCTATGATGCTCATAGAAAGCAAAATTATGTTTCAGGAAGACAAGAACAAGTTCCTTTGAGTTCCTTGAACATCCTCAGCATTTCCTCTCGGAATTCTTCATCAGAGAGATCGCATTTGTGAGTAATCCCTGTTGAGGATTCGGGACTCTTTTCTTCGTCCTCTCCTCATAGTGGAGATTTGCGCTATTTCCTCATGCTGTTGTGGTTGTATAAAGGTAAAACCTTCAAGCTCACTAGCACTGTCCCCTCTTATTGTGGGAAAGGATTCTAAGTAGCATCAGTCGATGGTGGTCACCCTTCTCCCCATTTATAATATGTCCTTCCTCTCAGACATTATTCTGCGGCTTATGATAGGCATTTAGTGAAGCATTGGAGGAGGTGCTCTTTTATATTGGGCTTGTACAGCTTCTTGAGTACACCAGTCTTTTGTTAGAATTGGAGTAGGTTGGTAGGTAATTGTCGTATTGTGTTTAAGGCGGCCAGGACTTTTTCCACAGAATTAGGTAATGAAGGTTAGCATGTGAGTTGAGAGTGCTGGGAGTGGAAAATATAACTGCTGCTGGGCACACAAGACGCCACGTCCACTTTTGAGAAGGCCACGCCCCCTACGGTGGAGGCTACACCCCCAACCGGTCCATTTGCTAGTCCACAGACCTCTTGAAGGGTGCAGGTCTGGGTGGAGAGGGGGCATGAAGAAGCAGGCACAGACCTGTTGAGAGGGGAGGCGTCTAGTTCAGAAGTAAGTACTTTGGTGGTGGGTGCAGTTTGTTGGAATGATGTACTCTTAAGACCATCATTAGCAGTATTGTAAGTCAAAGTACTTCAAAAATAATTTTGAAAAACTTGTTGCACTCTGTTATTTGCAAATTATTATTTTAAAAATTAATAGAACATTACCCACATCAAGTAACAAAGTAGGAGACTAACACCCAAGAATGGCCGAGATTAGCACCAGGAATTTTACTCCATGGCTTGGAGACCAACCACACATGCTAGGGGAAAAGGGAGCTCAGATAAAGAGGGGAACACCAAATAAAGGTGTTGGGAGAATCCTCCCAGGATGGGAGAAGCATGCTGAAAGTAGACTATAGACTAAACATGATTGCCACTCAATGTTTCTTTTGCAAATCACAGCGCCCAGGGGGAGAGAGAGAACAGAGGGGAATGCCCTGCCACAGCAGGGATCGCTAAGAAAAAGATGGCTGGAGGAATCTGTTAAGATGGGAGATGTGTGCAGATAGTAGATAAAGGACCAAACATGATAACTTCTCAGTGTCTGTATTGCAAATCCTAATGCCAAAAAGTTGTATGGGGAATCATATCTGCCAGTCATGTCACGCAGGGGGAGGGTAGGAAAGGGGGCGGGTATAACGGGGATTTTGGTGGTGGGGAATGTGCACTGGTGGAGGGAGGGATGTGTGTTTTATCATTGTGTGATTGTAGCCTAAACATGAAAACTTGTAACTATTTCATGGTGATTCAATAAAATTTAAAAAAAAAAGAAAAAAAAAGTGAGGTTTCTAAATTGACAAGGTTCATGACTTGACTCAGGAAACAGCCAGAATAATAAGGGTTCTTTCTTGGTGGGGGCAGGGATGTGGAAGTGGGGGTGGTGTTGGAATGCTGTTTGCTTCTCTTGTTTCATAGAAACTTATATAACCCAGTAACATTTTCCCCTGGGAAATGGATTGGGGTGGCTTAGAAAATCAGTTACAGTACTAGTGGCTTATTCCAGCATATGGTTTGACTAAATAAGAAGACAGGTGTGTTAGTCATAGTAAAAATTTAAAAGGCATTGATAGCTTTGTGGTAAGAGGTGGTAGAAATACTGTTGGGAGACATGGGAAACTGTTCTTTCAACTCTCTGTACTATCACTGAAGATACAGTTATAAGAATATCATTCTATCCAAACTTTACTGGGGCATAAAGAATTGGTTTTCATTTCCTAGGAAAATAGATGTAGTAAATAGTTTGGCACCAACTTCATTGTATGTAGGTGCCAAAAGACAATTTAAGTTTGGGGGCTAAAGAGAAAGTACAGTGGGGTAGGGTACTTGCCTTGCACTGGCTAACTCAGATGTGGTTCTTGGCACCACATATGGTCCTCTGAGTCTCTCCAGGAGTGATCCTTGAAAGTAGAGTCAGGAGTAAGCCCTGAGTATAGCTGGGTGTGACTCCAAAACAGAACAGAACAAAACAAAGCAAAACAAAAAGTTTAATTGTAGATTCTTCAAGGGTCTTCTGAATATATCATCATATTATCTGAAAATAATGATTATTTGACTTTACAAATTTGGATCCCTTTGATTTTTTTCTTCTCCTATTACTGTTACTATGATTTTTAATACCATATTGAATAAAAGTGGAGAAAGTGAACATATTTACTTTGATCTCAAGAGGAAATGTTTTCAGCTTTTCACCAATGAGAATGTTACTGGCTGTGGGTTTGTTATACATGGACATTATTATTTTGTTGAGGGTTTTTATTATGAATGAAAGTTGGATCTTGTTTTTTGCAAGCTTTCTCTGCATTGATTGTTACAATCATATGATCTTTATCTTTTCCTTTATGAATACCCATAGAATGCTACTTTACACTTAAAACAATAAAATTGTGCTAGTTGAGATAAAATGGATAGACCTTGACATGACTATATTATGCAGAAAAAGTGAAAGAAAATTATCAATAATTTCTTTCATAGGTACAATCACTTGATCACTTGATCACTTGATCCCCCGTTATTCATCGATTTACTCGAGCGGGTGCCAGTAACATCTCCATTCATCCCTGTGGCGTGCTAGCGTAGCCCAATGGCATCTGTTCGTTCTAGGAACATGCAGAGCCTCAAACCGATCATTCAGGGTCTTGACAAAGAAGTCTGACTATCTTGTAGGTGGGCGTCCACGCGATCTTTTGATGTCCTGTGGAATCCAGTCAGTAATGGCTCTAGTCCAGCGGTTGTCTGTAAACCTCATTACGTGTCCAGCCCATCTGATTTTTGATGCCTTTGCAAATGAGACAGCGTCCCTAATTCTTGAGCGTTGACGGAGATCAGAACTCCAGATTCTATCTCTCATTTGAGTGAATCATGATATTCCAAGCATAGCTCTTTGGATTCCTCTTTGAGGGAGCCAAATAGCATTCTCATCCTGTTTTCTTAGGGCCCAGGTCTCTGAGGCATATGTTAATGCAGGAAGAACAGTGGAATCGAAGAGATGTGCTCATAGCTGGAGGTTTTTTGTCCTCTTAGTTATTTCTTCAACGCTCTTGAAGGCATTCCAAGCCGCTCTCTTCCTCCTGCGCAACTCAGGTGCCAGGTCATTCATCATGTTGATTTCTCGACCTAGGTATATATAACTGTTGCATTCGGAGATGGTGGTTCCGTTGAGAGCAAATGGAGCGTCAGGAACGAGGCTGTTTCTCATAAACATTGTTTTCATAAGATTCAGCTGTAGTCTGACCTTTCCGCACTCACGGTCGAAGTCAGTCAGCATTTGTGCCGCTTGGCTGATGTTTGGTGTTATTAGAACGATGTCATCAGCAAAGTGGAGGTGGTGTAGTTGCCGACCATCTATCTTCACTCCCATTCTTTCCCATTCCAGTCATCGCATGATGTTCTCGAGGGTGGCACTGAAGAGTTTTGGTGAAATGGTATCACCCTGCTGAACCCCTCCCTTGACATGGATGATTACTTCTTTGTAGAATGAATGGTGAGATCCTGGTAGTGAATCCGTAATAGAGCTCACGAAGGATCCTGATGTATTGAGTTTGTACGCCCTGATTGGCTAGGGCTTCTATGACCGCTTCCATCTCAACAGAATCAAAGGCCTTCTTTAAATCAATGAACGTTAGACAGAGCGGCATCTTGAACTCCCGAGAAACCTCAATGAGCTTAGTAATAGTGTGGATATGGTCGATGGTACTGAATCCTTTTCGGAATCCGGCTTGTTCACATGGTTGTCCTTCATCTAGTGTTCTGCTAATCCTATTCAGGATGACTCGAGTGAACAGTTTGTAGATGACAGAAAATAGGCAGATTGAGAGATAGTTGCCAATGTCGTGGATGTTTTCCTTCTTTATAGTAGTACAGTCCTGCTGGTTTTTTTTATTGAGATGGAACCTTGCATTCAGACAGGTAGCGTGTGAAGAGCCGAGCCAGTGTATTGATGAGTTCTGATGGTAAGTTCTTCAGGTGTTCAGGTCTGATCTTGTCTGGGCCGGGTGCTCTTTGTTTCTTTACTGATGAGATGGCATGTTGGATTTCGGAAGGGAGAACATTGGGAACGACATATCCATAATGCAGAATGTGGTATGTGGGCAAGTGGACGTGGCTATTAAAGAGATCTAAGTAGAAGTCATGAATAATCTTTTCCATTGCCCTTCTGGAAGATGTGATAGATCCATCAGGATGTCAGAGGGCAGTCATCTTGATCTTGTAGTTGGCGAAGGACAGGCGGGCATTACAAATGCTTTTCCTGGCTTCTGCCGCATCTACCAGCACCGCTGCTCTCCTGTCTTTGAGGTCATCCTTGATGGCTTCTCTGCATTGTTTGCCAGCTCGGATGTTCGCTTGCGGTTGCCTGAGGCATGTGCCAAGCCACGTTGGCAAATAAGTTTAAGAGTGTTCGAAGAAAGGCGGTTTTTTGTGGTTATCTTTCTCTTGGCATTCCTCGCACAATCATGGAGGTGCTGAATCATTCGATCGTATTCCTCATCAATGTTGTCAATGACGGCATCTTCCCATGTTACCGCAACAGAGCCAAAGAGCTCCCAGTTGGTGGTCGTTCTGGGAGTTCTCTTCTTAAACTTTGCATTCTTTTCTCCTCTTTCTGTGAGGTAGAATTTTGCACAAAGGAGACGGTGGTCTGATCCTGTTTGGAATTTTGGGACAACAGCAACATCGGTTAGGCAAAACTGCCAATTGAATATGATGTCGTCTATTTCATTGTGGAACCGTTCACTGGGAGACTCCCATGTCCAATGTTTAGATTCAGCCTTTTGGAACTGTGAGTTACCATGGAAGGTCTTGATTGACATGATGAACTCAGACAGTCTGTCACCCTGTTCGTTCCATTCTAGGCCATGGGTCCCGATGTGGAGTTCATCGGCTGATCTTCTTGGTCCTATCTTGGCATTAAAATCACCCACAATGATCTTGTAGAAGGTGTGATCTTCTTTATAGAACTTCTCCAGCTCCATGTAGAACTTCTCAATTTCTCTTTCACCATAATTGGATGTTGGTGCACAGACAACAAAGATAGAAACTGCCGGCAGTGAGCCACATCTATTCAAGTGTAACCTGTACAATACAAGTAGCTAAATCAAACTGACAAAAATCAGAAAAAATAATTTCTAGAATTGCAAAAACTATTGTGGTTACCTAAGGAAAAGGGGTAAAGGTTAAGTTTAATATGTAGAGGACGTCTTTTTGATGGCTGATATAGTGAATCTTATACAGATAGGGAGCTATAAAACTTGAAATTCTACAGTGTGGATAACTACTGATAAAATAATTTTAAAAAGTCAATGTGTATTTCACATTGTTATCATGTTCTGTTTATTTTCTTTATTTGTGGAGTTGAAGTCACATTAGTTGGTGCATGGGGTTTGCTCCAAGTGTTTGGGGAAACATGGGATGACAGAGATTGAATTGTAGTTGATTGTGTGCAAAGCAAGTATATTAACCCCTGTACTATATCTCTCGTGTTCAACATTTGTCTTCATAAGCCTATATCTAAAGCATTGATAATTTTGTTCGATTCCCCAATTTTTCCCAGACAAATTTTTATTAGGGGAGTGACCCTTGTGAAAAATTGGAAAAGAGGGCTAGGTGCTGAGCATAAGACAGAAGGAGTACAGAAAGTCAAAAATGATTCTCCTAAGGGAATATGGTCAGAGCTGCTTTAAGCTCTCACCTGTAAGATTCTAAAGCATCTGTTCAATATTGCAACTCCATTGTCCTTTTCCAGAAGATGCTGTACTCACCTTCAGAAACTGTTTAAGGTCTACTAAGTCTGTACATGCCAAATTGGAATTTGGTGAGGTACAGGGCACTATGGGTGGCAATATTTTGGGAGAGATCGATTGCACATGTCCTAAAATGGAGCAGTTGCTTGTTAATCCTCAAGGCCTAAGATGGCAGAGCTGTGACTTATGCTAACTCAGAAATGTCTTTGACTGTGAATCAGTGATCCATAGAGGGACACACACCAAGAGATAATTAAATATATCTTTTGAGAATATATAGTAGAATTCAGACACTCCACCAAAGTTTCATTTATCCCTCCCAGCAAAACTGCATTAATAAGCTATTATTGCAGATGGATATGTGATTACTCAGTGTTTTGGGGCAAAATAATAATGCCTAAAAATGCTGATGGAAAGTCACAAGAGAGACTAATGCATGAATGTGTGACAAAAGAAACTGATTAACACTGAGGGAAATGAAGACCAAATCAGAGGTGACATAGGACAGTGGTTGAGGGCAAGTGCATTTGGTAGTGGTGGAGTGCAACAACTTTGTATATCAAAAACATAAACTTTGACACTATTGTAATCATATTAACTATAAGATAAAATAAAGATATATAAAGCATTATTTAGCCTTTTAGTGTGATTTTAGGTTTGTAGCCATAGATTGTTTTGTGGGAGCACTATTCCCATCAAACAGCTGATATGCTTTGGGGAAAGATATTCTGCCTTACTCTGCTTAAATGTTACAAAACATTTACAGCCACATAAGTCAATTAGCATATACGATGTCTTTAGCTCGTTACAGAAGAGATTGAGAGAATCTCTATTCCTCAACAGGCTTTAAGTTAGCAGTAGTTCAACTGTGGCAGATCATTTATATGTATGCTCATACATACACATACACTCACACATAATCACAGCCCGCTGGCTTGGCAGCTGTGAGACTGGAGGAGGGGTACTTTGTGCCTGCTAAGCTACTTCAAATGCTTGAATGTTTGAGGTAGGATCTGAAGCTTCCAGCATGTTTGGAGTTAACTCCTATTAGGTTGGACTCCACCCCTTTATCCCAAAGGTAAAGCAAGGGTTTCAGGCATCACTGCAAAGAGCAGCTGGGATTCCCATCCCCTTCTGACAAGCTGTGAGGAGAAATTGGTTCTCAGATCTGAATCTCAAGAGAGGGAACAAGTCAATCAGCCTTGTGTTCAGAAGGTAAATTTGCAACTTGGGTCAAATGCAATTGAAACAGCTGGATAAGACTGCTTTGTTTTCCCCTTGGTCAGTCCCCCTTCTCCCTTTCCTTTTTCAGGTTTCCTGTCTTTTCATCTCACAATTAATAGAAGTTGTTTTCTTTCCAAATGCAGCCTGGTGAATTTTTACATCTGAATAATTTGTTGTAGGCATAAAGAATAAAAAGAATCAAGGTTGGATTACTAATTCATATTAACATGGTTTGAGTATTGAAGGGTTAAATTTGAGTTAAATTCTAGTTCTTCAAGAGAGCTGGTAACCTGAAGAGAGGATTTACAGATATCTTGAATGCAGGGAGGAATTTTGTTTTTGACCTCTCTGAAAGTGGACCTGAGTTGCTGATATGCTGTGTTGATTTTTTAGACTTGCCTAAATTGTAGTTATGGGACTGAAATGGTGTGATGGATTAAATCAAAACACATAAGTGAAAGTCAGTCAGACTTGAAACAAAAGTTCACCTTCACTCAGTGACTATTTATGAATTCCTACTATGTGCTAAACATGATGATTTCCAGAGGAACCTGAAACATTTCAACTATAAATTCATTCTTGAGAAATAACAGAGTTCAACTTTGTGGTGGAAAATTGAAAGTAGAAAGAAGCCTAGGGGTGAAGAGAAATTAAGTGATCAAGTGATCAGTGATAGGAGGATTGTTCTGCTTCTTAGGTGATTTCAACTTTTCCTTTATGAGAAAATAGAACTGACACCTCTCTTAATGTATTCCACATACTTCTATTTCACTTGAACTCTATGTTTTGTAGTCTCCCTGTTATAAATAAAAGTGAAAAACAGAGCTTTTGGAAGATCCTCTATAATTCATATATTGAAGAGAGGAAATCGGAGGATTGTATTTCAGATTTGATTACCTTATCTGAGCTCCTTTCTAGTAAAACAGTTCTTCTCATTCATTAGTTCTCATCAGAAACAACTGGGAATTTTTGCTGCTGCTGCTGCTGCTGCTGCTGCAGTTTTCATTGCTGTTTTTGAACCGCAAAAACACTGTTCAGGGGACCAGGGTAAACTCACTTTCTTGGTCTGATTATGCAGGCCTAAAATTCATAGGCTGAGCAATCCTAAACTGTAGGCCTTGTGGTTCTGGAAGCCACCGGGGCTATACTGAAATTGCTCAAGGAGCAATATAGGCAAGTGATTGAACTCAGGAAATTCTGCATGCAATACATTGACTCCAGCCCTTTGAGGTATGTCCCAACACTGAAGATTTTTAAGATAAAGATTCCTGTAAATTCCAATTCAGAGAATCTTGGAAGGTATTTCCTCTTCTGCAATTTGAATAGGTATTAAAGGTGATTCTGATTCAGGGAGATAAGACATTCAATTTAGGAGGATTCTTTTTTTTAGGTAAAGTTCTTCTGCAGGTTTGTTTTTATTCAGACACAATAAAAACTTTAAATGCAATGAGGTCTCTTTGGGCATACTGCATTACGTTCAGCAAAATTGGGTTATGAAGGAATGAAGTGTGAGTATGTAGGGGGGGAGAGACAGGGGGTAGGCAACTATTCTTCAACCAATATCTTACAGAGTTACATAAAATTCAGACCAGTAGAAAAAGAATGGGAACTGTGGTAAAGTAAAAGTAAAGGCCCTCCCGTTGATCGTCGATTTGCTCGAGCGGGCCCAGTAACGTCTCCATTGGAGACTTTGTTGTTACTGTGTCTGGCATATCGAATACTCTCGGTAGCTTGCCGGGCTCTCCGAGAGGGGCGGAGGAATCGAACTCGGGTCGGCCATGTTGGCCGCTTGTAAGGCAAACGCCCTACCCGCTGTGCTATCGCTCCAGCCCGGGAACTGTGGTACTATATCTCTATTTATACTGAACATAGAGAATGTCTATAAAGCACATACAACCAAGATTACATTTTGATTTTTCTAACAATCCATGAAGCAGAAAAGGTATTACTATTTCCATTTATAGAGGACTCTTAATATGCCAGGCTGCCTTCCAGTTCTCTGAGGTAGTTAAGAGAACATTCAGTCCACTTTCTTCTTACAGTGGCCAAATTTACAGATGTGGTCATTTATAGTGATATTTTATTTACAGCCATGGTAAAAGAATTGTTGGACATTAATAGCAGGGCTGGGACTAAGAATCTAAGGTTGAAGGTTGATTTACCAATTAGTCTATTATTAGAAGGGTTTAGCATCATTTTCCTAGGTAGGTTCTTAGAAATAAGTTCTCACATATAGATAATATTAGATATGACTTCAAGCCAAGAAATTCATCACTAGACATGGTGGGATTGGTCTAACAAGACTGAGAACTGGGGTGATAGTTACTAGAAGGTTTCTACAGTTTTCTACAATTTCTACTATTTTCTACCATTACTAGAAGGTTTCTACAGTTTCCACTACAGTTTTCCATGTAAAGACAGTTGTGGAGCTCTGTGAGAAGGATTTTTATTAGGGGATGGGTAAGCTCACGTGAAATTTAGGAAACTTATTCCTCTTCCTACATTTCAACTTCCAACTATAGTAAAATAGAATTTTCTAAGACCTGTTGTAGAGCACTCTTTTGAAGCTTTTTGTGTATACATACTTGCTACTCTACTCCCTTATTCAGAATGTATCTTCTATCTTGGGCTGGAGCGATAGCACAGCGGGTAGGGCATTTGCCTTGCATGCAGCCAACATGGCCGACCCGAGTTTTATTCCTCCGCCCCTCTTGGAGAGCCCTGCAAGCTACTGAGAGTATCTCACCCACACGGCAAAGCCTAGCAAGTTACCTGTGACGTATTCGATATGCCAAACACAGTAACAAGTCTCACAATGTTTCTGGGCCCGCTCGAGCAAATAGATGAACAACAGGAGGACAGTGACAGTGACAGTGATCTTCTATCTTGTTAATGGCGCAGTTGGTCCTCTTTCTACTTACTCTTAGCCTTCCTGATTTTTATTATTTTTTGTAAGTATCTCCAATTTAGAATGAATGGACGTGACGAAGTAAATGAAAATGAAACCAACAAAGCTAGATTTGCTATTCTTTCTACCCCAGATTAAAAGGGGAGAACAATAAGACTTAAAAAGCACAAAGCCTGAAAATTATAAAAACAGGACTAAAGTCAAATGAGATCTTTTAAAACAGAAAGTAAAATTGTAGTTGCCAGGGTTTGGCGGAGAGGAAATGTAAAAATGTTTCACAATGGGTATAAAGTTTCAGTTATGATAGATAACTAAATTTAAAAGACATGGTGTATAACTTTGTGTCTGCAGAGAAAAACAGTAGTATGCACTTTATTTACAATTTTACTACACATTATATTATATTAGTAGCATAGATATCATGTTAAGTGTTCTTAAAACACACATACAAGAAAAATACAAGGAATTTGGAAGATTATGAATATGTTTAGTGTCATTACACATGTAGCTATATGTCAAAATTCATCATGGTGCATACATTAAATGCTTTTAATATTTCTGATATCAATTTTTCTTTCAGAAATGATTTAAAAAGTAAGTCTCTGCTACTATCACAGTTTCTAGAATTTATAAGCCCTTTCCTACCTTCCTAGTAGAGAAATATTGCTACTTTGCTGGTTGATATGATGTGGAAATACTGTGCTCCTAAAATATATAAACATTTTCATGCTTATAAGCCAATGTTGCACCAGTAAGAGAAAATTTAGAATAAAGTACGTAAAGAGAAAAAAAGTAATTTTTTGTTTTTGGGCCATACTCTGCGGTGCTAGGGATTTATACCAGGCTTTACACTCTGGGATAAATCCTGCTTAGGCTTGGGGGGCCATATATGGTGCCAAAATCAAACACTGGGCCAGCAACTATGCAAGGTAAACACCCTACCTGCTGTATTATAACTCTAGTCAAATGAAGTTATTTTTAAGCCACTATTGCACAGATGGGAATTATAGCTCCTGAAATACTTACATTGGGAGATGATTTCAGGTACAGGAGATCCAGAACAACTCCCACTGTACAGATATACAGTGAAAGGGAAATTGTTTAGGCACTCCAGGGACAAAAAGTGAAGAGAAAAGTGTTAGGGAAGTAGGAATACATTGATTTGTATGCTGCATCTGAAGCAGAAAAATCTAGAATGATCAGACTGTTCTTATTTTTGATACAAGGAGTCATAATTGGCAAACATATCAAAGGAAAAATACTATTCACATTCAGTAGAAATATTTATCTGTGTATTTTATCATCTCATAAGAAAGTTCATTGAGTATGATGCATTTGTAATAGGTAGGCAATGCACACTGTCTCGGAATATGAAGAGAAAGGCAGTTCATGTACTTTTGCCAACAACTTTGCCCACAAAGTTGTTCTGTATAGATAACTATGAAACCAGCAGTTTTTCAGCCATATTTTCTCCAGAAGTTGAAAGTCTGAACTCTGGTTTTGGACTATTTCATTTTCTGGTCATTAACTTGCTGGCTGCTTTTCCCAGACCTGTTATCCCTTAGTAATATAATAGTTTCTTTAACTGAAAAATTACATGACAAATTCAAAAGGGTAAAAAAACAGTTTAAGTGTTTTTCTGTGCTGACAAGAGAATAGTTGAGATAGAGGAAGGATTTGGTTTGTTTTCCTATAGAAAGAAAAATATTAGAAATATTTCATTTCTGACACTAAGTACCTTCCAATGTGTATATGCACATATGAGTAAAAAGAACAGAACAAGTAATAAAACATTTAATAACGGTACGCCACAGAAAGGTAGAGTGCCCTTTTGAGGGAGAAAAGTTAAAACAAAGATAAAATACTAGCAATGTGAGTCTATAAAGGGCTTTCATCTGAAGGACAGTGGATAAGATGTTCTCTGCCTCCTTTGAGGACTGATCAAAGGAATTCGTCTTAAGTTCTTCAAGTAAAGGTTAAAATGAGATAAACCAAATGATTTATTGACAATGAGAGATGTTAAACTATTGGCAAAAATTGTAGTGTTTTATTTCTAGAGTTCTTTAAAAGGAGTATATATAATCATTTGGCATGCACAACTTATGTGGCTTCCTGCCTCAAATAAGTTGAAGTGATCTCTATTGATTGATACTCTTTTATGTTAATAACAGTATGTCTAAAAACTAATGAACATTTAGCTAATCTCATGGAATTAATGAACATTACTCTTTAGTAAAGACAGTAAAACTCACATCTCATGCATACACCCTGGTTATTACTTTTTCGCACATTTCTACATATCACACTACCACTCTTATAAAGTCTCAGACAAGCAACTCATTTGAAAGAAAGAGAAACAAGAGATTATGGCCTGTGTAAAATGTGAAGAGAGAGGATCAAAATCAGTATTCTCACAAGTATTTCTGCATATTGACCGCAAAATGCCACTAAAATGAAATTTTGAGACAGATTTTGGTAGAATTGTTATTATTATTATGATTATTATTATTATTTTATGGGTTTTGGAATTGAGCTTAGGACCTCAGGTATGCAAGGTAAGTGCTATCCACTGAGCTGCATCCCTAGCCAATACTATATTTGTACAATTTATATACTTATACAATATATAATTTATATATATGGTAATAAAATATATCTATACAATTTAGTACTAAATAATAGATATTTTTAAAAGCAGCCTCAATTGTCATTGATGTTGATAACTTTATAAACCTCTCCCCTT
The DNA here is from genome assembly GCF_029834395.1 of Sorex fumeus. NCBI lineage: Eukaryota > Metazoa > Chordata > Mammalia > Eulipotyphla > Soricidae > Sorex > Sorex fumeus. Next base: position 11,394,934 of record NW_026606115.1, read on the forward strand.
TTTTCTAATATAATCTTAGTAAAACTGATAGTTCATGTTCTGCTCTAAATTATTTGCCTTTTTAAATATTGTCATAGTAGGCTTTCACTCTTAAGATGATGACTTACTTGGGAATACATATGGGGCTCTGATGATGATTGGTGAACCTGAAACTACTAAAGCTCTTGCTCCATTATTTCATGCTCATTTTAGAAAAAATTACCTTCCTCATGCTGTCTTATTTTCCTTCTAGTTTTTCCTTCATCCTTAAACACATTCTGAAACCCAGATGGAAACATAGAGTCTTATAATAATAATAATACTTACTGGACTTATGAGAGAATGGGGGAAGGTTTCAGGAGAAGGAAAAGTGGGAAATGATGATTCTGCCACTGCAAGTTGCACAACCTTGGCAGGTCAATTAGCTATCTGATTTTCAATTTGAAAATGTATAAATTGGTGATAACATAATTCTTACCAACCCAAGAACACAGTTTGGAAAGAGCATATGAAGCAATGGATTGGGAGGAGATTGTGATGATAAGTCAGAAACTCTTTATAGCTTGTTTCCTTCCATCCTCTGGTGTTGACTTCTTCATCAGGAAGTAAGTTCACAGCAGAAGAATTCTTGCACTTTTCATAATCATGCAAACCCTAATGTAAGAAACAGAAACATTACCTCATCGTGGCCCCAAATACCTGCTTTCTAACAGCAATTACTCAAAACCAGTTTCACTTCTACTCTCGTTGGCTTTCATTCCCTTCTCGCATCTTTCTCTCATTTTCCCTCACTCAGGCACAAAGCCTCATTCCCAGGGGCCCAGTTCAGGGCACTTTCTTCCCAAGCTCTTGCATTCCAAAGTAAGCACCTGCAATTTATGATCTCTGCTCTCTTCCTGTATGAAGCACAGAGCACACAATACATAAGTATCAAGAGGGGAATTGTGGTGGAGTGAAAAAAAGAGTATTATACTAAGAGTCAAATAACAAGACTCTGGTCTGGCCAGTGTAGCTTACTAGATCTTTACCTTCGGGGAAATAACTTCCTCCCAATATTCCCATATGTAAAGTGATGGTGAGTTGAGGGTGACGTTAGTACAGAAAAGCAGTGGTATAAGGATCTACAGATCGCATTTCTGATTCCGATGTTGCTGCTTGCTAACACTATGATTTGGAGGAAATTATTTTCCTCATTTACTAGGCCATAATCCCTCATATGTAAAACAAGAAGTTTGAATTAGGTGATTCATTACAGTCTCTGCCAACCAAGAAGTGGTATGATTACATGAAATGTGTTTCATTAAACAAACTTGAATTAGAGTGCCAACTCTGTGCCAGGCATTATCTGATGATGGTTGTAAAAGGGAATATGGCCCCTTAGATCCTGAGTATGATTGTTGCTTACTCTTAGCAAGTTACAAATTATCAGTATGGCAGCAATGATTAGCCTTGCCTTGCCTTTTTTTTACCACACCCCTCCTTTCTTCTGCCACCTGTAACTTTGAGCAATGGTTATGAATCATGAAGAAGTTTGTGAAATGTACTCCACCATCTGCATCCTGGAGATATTCGCAGTGCTGTCATCAACTGCTGTGTGTCCTCTGGCAGCCCTAATCGAAAAACAGGTCAGAAAGCAGTGAGCAGATTAATGCGGTTGAGAGGAAAGTGGTTGACTTTTGATGGAAGAATCTGTGATTTGTGAGTAGAAATGAGGAGACTAGATCTGAAAAGACTCTCAGAATCTTGAATCTGAGATTATTTGTTCTAAATGCAGCTTGAAAGGGCCTTAGGGATATATGTTCCTTATACTAGAAAGGATACCCGAATCATTTGAGAGATATGAGTATCTCCCTTGACCAGATTTAGTGAAGCATGAGGTAGTTTATGTAGCAGTAAGTCTAGAGTTAGACAACTTTTAATAGATCAAAAAGTTCACCCCATTTTGATTTTGGCTAAGTGACTGAACAGTGTTGACTCAATTATAGACAAGAAGTAGGAGACTAGGCACACCTTAGTTTATTCTACTTATTTCAATCTGGCTGACACTTCCTAGTGAAAAGTCTACATTAACTCCTTTTCAGACATTCTACCTAGGTTAAATGGCCACACCCTAAAACTCCATGATTAGTTCTCTTTCCCTCTTTTCTCTTGTAGTAAGGGTGGACCTTATTGTTTGTTATCTTACTTCCTGAGCTCTCTGAGGACAACTTTTGAAATAGAACTCCCTTTTAGAACTTTACTCCACTTATGACATTCTACTGGAATCCCAGGAAGTCTTGATATCATCCAGACTTCCTTCAATCCACTTGTTTCATTCTCAAAGTTAAGAGTTGAAAGAAGTCTAATAAGGTTGTATTTGAGTTTACAGAGTAGTCATTGATTCAGTTCTATGTTTATTTTACTGCAGTCGACATACCATATAATTCTGAATCAGGAGAAAAGAAGGCAAGATAGGTAGAGTGTCGTAAAGGCAGAATCTCATAAGGACCCAGACAGTCCTGGAGAAAATAATCTTATCCAGAAACAGAGGAAAGTGGCACATAAAGAGTCTCATGATTAGTTAGTCAGGTGAAAATTATACCAATGGAGCCTATATATAGCTTTATGCATTTGGTTCTGTGACTCAACTCATCTCCATCCCTGCAGAGAAACCTGGGACCATGAGGAGCAGCCTGACACTTGTGGGAACCCTCTGGGCCTTCCTGTCTCTTGTTACTGCTGTGGCCAGTTCTACCAGTTACTTCCTCCCTTACTGGCTCTTTGGATCCCAGATGGGGAAGCCCGTGTCATTCAGCACATTCCGGAGGTGCAACTACCCTGTGCGGGGAGAGGGGCACAATCTGATCATGGTGGAAGAGTGTGGGCGTTATGCCAGCTTCAATGCCATTCCAAGCCTAGCCTGGCAGATGTGCACAGTGGTGACAGGTGTTGGCTGTGCTCTGCTACTCCTGGTGGCACTGGCTGCTGTCCTTGGCTGCTGCATGGAAGAGCTCATCTCCAGAATGATGGGACGTTGCATGGGAGCAGCGCAGTTTGTGGGAGGTAAGACTGTTGTTGGGATTGGGGAGGGTGGTAAGCTTTATGATGGGTGTCAGAATATTTTACCTAATAGGAATATCTACTCAGCCTCTCTCTCTGTCCAGCTCTAATGCCATAAGACATTTCATCTTATATTTCTTCATTAGGACAGTTCACTAGGACACTGCAAAGTGCAATCTACACTGAGTTTATTCACTGACAAGTTGACTAGTAGACAGAGTTGATAACTATTTTGTTTACCCTCCACTTGCTTACCTTATTTCATCCACAGGTGGATTGAGAAGAATAAAAATATTATCTATATCTACTATCCAGGAGTAACAACATTTGTCCTAGTATTACTGGTCCAAAAGAAAATTGAGTTCTATGAGCCCTAATTTATAGCAATAATTAAAAAACCCAGTAATCTAATAAACATATACACATTATTAATTACTAGGGTTTAAAATGTGCAACCCTCACCAAAGAAACACAACACTAATAGTGAAATCCTTCAACACTCAAAAGGAGAGAGGGAATAAAAGGGAATGCCCTGCCACAGAGGCACGGTGGGATGGGGGGATGGGTGTGGGAGGGATACTGGGATCCGTGGTGGTGGAAACTGGGCACTGGTGGAGGGATGGGTACTTGATCATTGTATAATTGAAACCCAAGCACAAAAATTTGTAAATCTACAACTGTATACCTCATGGTGTCTCACTAATAAAAATTAAAAAAAAAACACACTAATAGTGAAATCCGAAGTACCACACAAACTCTAGGTTATTGCACACTTGACTATACCTAAAGCTCTCTTTCTCAGATAGCCAATAATAGTTCATCCAGGTTTCATATGCCTTGACCTACTCCTAATTATCTTATCTCATTTAGGATCCAGGCCTGGAATATGTGTGTATGGGCTAAAAAGGAGCAAATTATAATAGTGACATACTTCAGGAAGATAATGGGAACAGTTTAATTTGAGTTATATAAGAAACAGTTTAGATGGGCAAGCATGGGTGCAGATATTTAAGCTACCTTTTATTGTATGTATGAGGCACTGGGAAAAAGTGCTAGTAGAATCTACTAACAAAGTTTGTCTTTATTGTCATGGAGTTTTATAATCAATATTCGATTCTTTATCATTATCATCTCCATTAACAGTACAGTGTGGGTGACTGCAGACAGAAAACTTGGATCCTACTTCTGACTTTTTCACTAAGTTGCCCATTAACTTTGGGCAGATAACAACAACTTTTCCTGTAATCGCTTCTCTTCTTGAATTTGTATTCAAGGAAAGATACACCAGATTCCAATTACCTTTTTTTCTCTCTCCAGTTACAGCATTCAGCAGTACTTGGTGTGAGATGTTAGTAATGAACTATGACAATGCATCTCAAAAGGGTGTGATTTTTAACAACTCCCACCAAAGACACATTTAATAATGTCTTAAGGCATATGTTTTTGTTATTAAAACTTAAGGAGTCAGCTAGTGACATCCAGTAGGTACAGACGAGGAACACTGATAAACATTGCATGATATACAAGAATAAGATTCCCAGTACTAACACAGAAACATTGACTAGTCCAAACTGTCAATAGTGCCCAGGCCAAGAATCCCTCCCTAAGTTAAAGTATAGTGATTTCTTGGCATGCCTACTAAAGCACCAAATTTTTTGTTGCTGTGCTAAAATTATGGTGATGTTATCTGGTTTCCTCTTTTTGAACTCAATGTAAAACTTAAATTCTAAGTTAAAATTCTATTCTTTCTTATTTTAATTTTCTTGCCCTTTCTCTGTTGATAGGGTGGAGCAATAGCACAGCAGTAGGGCGTTTACCTTGCACACGGCCGGCCCAACCGGCCCAGATTTGATTCCTCCACCCCTCTTGGAAGAGCCCAGTAAGCTACCGAGAGTATCTCGCCCACACGGCAAAGCCTGGCAAGCTACCCGTGATGTATTCAATATGCCAAACACAGTAACAACAAGTCTCACAATGGAGACGTTACTGGGTCCGCTCGAGCAAATCAAAGAACAATGGGAGGACAGTGCTACAGTGTTATCTATTGATAGTTTTATAATCACATGGAAAGTTGTTTCTTCATTTCTCCCTTGAAAATCATGCCAAAAAACTAGTTAGCAAGGTCAATAACTTTAAACCTCTTTTGTAGTTTTCTGTCTGTTACAAATCAACTTTAAGCAGTCTTACTTCTCACCTGTATTCTTTAACACAATAAAGCTAGCTCAGCACTTTTATGGAACATGATTTTAGGAAGTGAAACATGGTTGGAAGGAGAAAGAGACTGTCCTTGCAATCCATATTTATTGCCCTAGGCTAGAGCTTAGTATCTGGCACACAGCAGATATTCAGTAACTGAGAAAAGAAGGAGTGCATGAATAAGGCAATGTCTACTGTAGGTTCAAAGAAGCTGGACATGTGAGAGCTGTGCTCATTTATGTTGTTTCCTTTTCCCAAACTCAGAATCAGGGTTGTAGCAGAGGGAGTTCTATTTTCTTCTGAAGAGAGACAACATGGACTATTTTACATTTCTAAAAGTTTTCTGCAGAGAATGGATAGGGAGATGCTTACTAATAGAAATCACACCAGTAACACTATAGCACTGGCCTCCCATTGTTCATCAATTTGCTCAAGCGGGCCCAGTAACATTGCCATCATGAGACTTGTTACTGTGTTTGGCATATTAAATATGTCACGCATAGCTTGCCAGGCTTTGCGGTGCGGGCGAGATACTCTCGGTAGCTTGCCAGGCTCTCCAAGAAGGGTGGAGGAATCGTGGAGGAATCAAACCCAGCTCAGCCAGGCTGGCCGTGCACAAGGCAAACACCCACTGTTGTGATATTGCTCCAGCCCAGACCAGTAGCAATAGACTATATTAAATTAGAGTCGTTGCTTTCTATTTTGCATGCAACCTGTGACTTAATTGATTTTACTACTGCTAGAAATTCAAAGGAATGTATTGAGGGTAGATTTTACCATGTGGATTGAGTGAGGAAGAACTTTGAGTGAAAAGTACCATACAGAAGAATAGACATGAGTGTCATATGTCTCTTATAAGATTCTGTTCTTCTATATTCCCCATTAAACTTTGCTCATAGGAACATAGTCACAATGTTCACACTGAGATGCTTTTTAAAGTTCAATAAGAACGTGTCAGTTGACAGTGTCATTACAAGAGTTAAAACTCAAGGCATGCTATAAGGTTTAACCCTGGGCAGAGAAATTATATTGCAAGGAATACTGCATTTTGTTTTTTCTTTATGCAATACCAAGTCTTTCGAGCTGTTTTATTTATTTATTTATTTATTTATTTATTATAAAAAATGGTGTGAACTTACAGCAATGCTTGGGTTACTCCAGGCCCTGCATTCAGGATTTTCTCCTGTGCTTGGGGGACCATATGGGATGCTGAGTATGGAATTCTGGCAAAATGTCTGTCTTACCTCTATCTCTCTCCAGCCCCTCACGCTCCTTTTACAACCTGGTGCCTGTGAAAGTCGCATCAGATACGAAGGAATGGCGAAGACTGCTTGAATACATTACATTTTCAAGGAGCCCATAATTTAGGCACATGATCATTACACAAAGCTCTCCAGTTTTCTTGGTTCTGATTTTCTAGGATAAATTTTGCCGGTGTCATGAAACTCAGCTTTAAGAGAAGTTTGAACTCCTCCATGAATGAAAGACTCCAGACAAAGAACTTTGGGGGTTAAATTTAAACTTGTTTAACCAAGGGGAATTGATTTTGTCACTCCAGCTCTGACTGCTTCTCAGCTTCTTGGCCACTAGAGCATTAACTGAAATACATCTGGGGAGGAGCCTATATATTTCAGGTCTGGTTTATCTCTTCCAGACCCCAAACCACTGAGGAGATACAATATCCATTAAGAACTACTCCCTCCCCCTGCCTGACTCTTGTTCCCCTGTTTGGCAGCTTCCCACAAAGATGAGCGGTGGGAAGTGGGAGAGACAGGAAGAAATAAAGAGCTGCTGGCCTGAGTCATACTTAGCAAGGTGACCTGATGGGGCCCTAGGGTCCCATTTACTCCACCTGCAACTGATCCATCTGGACAAGTCTAGGGTCCAGAGAGCCTTCCACTGGGATTGTCATGCCCTGCTCCATTTGGCGAAGGAAACATATGGCTAAGAGATTATTTCAACCCTGGAGATGCTGATGTTTCCAACCAGCTGGCCCCCAACCCCTGAGAACAGGGTCATTATTCACATTCCCCTGTGTATACATGTGCAAGATACTTGTAAATTATTCTCTATCTTCAGTGAGAGCTAAGCAAAGAAGAAATAGGTGAGAGGTAAATATAAGGAACATCTTGGCAAGAAAGTGCAAGATCTTGGATCAGGTTACTCGAGGAAAGCCAAGAATCTTTTTAGAGAAAAGATGTATCAGAATCACCTGGAGTGCTTAAAAATGTGGATTCTTCTACCTTCCAGCTTTCTTTCCCATCATGTTTTATAAAACAATCTGTAAAAAGCTGCCTGTTCGTTAAAAAATTCCCCAAGTGACTAATGTATATATTGTGTTTCTATCCCCTAACCCAAGTGAGATCCACCAATCTGTAAGTTTTTATTTATTTATTTATTTATTTATTTACAGGAAAGAATTCAATACAGCCATACAGGAATCCATAGTTCATACTATGTGAAGGTCTAGTGCTAACATGTCTAGTGGGATGCAAATTTACACAGGAAAGAGACATTATTGATTACCTGATTTGAGGAAAGTGTGCTCTTTTTCTAAAAATCATTTTCTTCTGTGGAAACCTTACACATTTTGGAATGTCTTCCAAAGTTTTATTAGGTTTCACTTAATTTATCCTTGCCGTGCTGAACAGGGTGATAAAAGTGACTTTTGGTTTGGAAAGTAATAGACAAAGAAACAAACTTATTAGCAGAGATTCGTGTAGCAAGCTAAAGAAACATAGAGACTGAGATCCCAGACTCTGAGTCTTAGTCCTGGAGTAGACACATTGGTTAATTAAAGTTTTAATTTTTCCCTTTAGAAAGAAAATGCTATTACAATGTTTTTAAGAATGGTTCTTCAATTACTTATGTAAGAATGATCAAGGATACTTATTAACGCAGATTCCTAAGTGGCATTCTCAGCCTACTGAATTAAAACTACTATTGTCTGGAAATCTGTATTTTACACAGCATCTTGGGCTAATTTGGTTTTGAAAATATGGCATGAAATATTTTAGATAGACTTTTACCTCTTAGGAAATAGGATATTATCAATACAGTTGAAATCTTTATATCCTAATCATATTGCCTTGTAGTCACTACAAAATTAGTGCTGTCTTGTATTTGTTATTTATCATTCCAACCACCATGATTTCAGTATGTTACACTACAATTTGAAAGCCTCCACTCAGTTCTATTTATAGTGTTGTTTCTTTCTAGAATTACCTTTCCCCACTCAATCCTTGTTTATAAATATCTATCTTCATAAGGCAGGTCAAATGCAGCTTCTGTGAATCATTTTTTCCTCTTATATACAGCATATATTTCTAGCAAAGGTGACCTATTTTTATAACATAGTATAGACTATGAGCTGAGCTGGAATGAATTGAAGAGTTGAGTGGGAGATTTACCTGGGAAGGGAAAGCTGAGCTATATCTAGAGGACAGACCTTCAAAATTTCCAAAATGTTTGAGTACAAGTTGCTACAAGAACGAATAAACTGAGCAGGTTAGCAAGTTAACCCATGCAAGGCTTCTGCTTAAGGTAGGAAATTCAAACAACTCAACATGTTATATGTTAGAGATATTTGGGGATAGAATGGAATTATAAAATAATGGCTGCTTACTCAAACTTGCATTCATGGAGGCAGGATCAAGGGTTATCAGTTACATCCAGTGAACAGATTTTACCTACCCAGAGAGAACATTAAGGTACTGGTTGAGAATATGCAGGTGGGAAAGAGTTAACTAGTTGTTGAGGAATAGTAACTCTGGTTAAAGGAGAAAGGTGAGGGCAGCTGGATGTATTTGGAAGAAGGGTGATGTTATCTGGTTCCAATTTCTATATGAGATTGTGTGCTTGGGGGGTTATACTGGCACTCAAGTTGCTATGAGGGTGGAGACTGAATAAAATGTCTGATTTCAGGCTTCTGTTTGGTCAAGGCAGTGATTCAAGATACGGTAACCATGTTTTGGAAGATTTGTTATGTTTTGGAATCGGCAGTTCTTATTAAGAGGAACAATTGTGGAAAAGAACTGCTACAGTAGAAGTAGTAGAAGGATAAAACACTCAAGTATTTTTCACTTCCTAAAGAAAGGTGAATATAAGAAAGTCTTCTACTTAGCATATAAAATTAGGACAGACTTCTACATGTTTTGATGAACAATAAAACTGGAGTTAACAAGGACACATAAAGAACAAAGAACAAGGGGTATATATAATAGTTTAGTATTCTCTGCCAATACAGTTCCTATTCTTAATATTTTAGCATTGTTTTATTAAGTGTTGGTACTTGTAGTAAATGCATTGTAAGATTTATGGTGCTTTGAAATGAATATTTCTTGGCTGCAGTTACTGAATAAAATATCTGAATTCTTGTGAGAGTTTCAAGAATCTACATTTTAATAACCATCTACTATTATAGAAGGTAGGGAGGCCTGGAACTGGCAGATGATTTCCATGTTGCTATTTGGAGCACATTTTCACTATTCCCAAGTATTGAAAATGGTTTAACACAAATATGGTTGGAGATATACTACCCCTACGACTTCATCTTTAATCCCACATTATCTTTGTTCACCTAAAATAAAATAAAATGGGATTAATTTTCAAATGTAAGTAGAACATCTTTATGAAGAATATATACATTAATTTTTTCACCTGCCTAAAAAGCAAGAAAACATATGGGGGTTGGTATGGGTTTTTAGTCAGATTGGTTAGGGCATATACACCATGACAAGCAGATACCTGACAGAAATTCCTAGTCTCTTACCTAGTGCCTCTGAAAAATTTCAAGATAGATACAAGAAGGTTTTCTTTGAAACTGAGTCTTGTTTATCTTTTGACTTTTTATTTGTTATTACAACAAAGAAGAGAGAAATAAACTTGCATAGACAATATGGGTGGAAAATGAGAAAGGATCTATTGGGATAGGCTACTTTTAAATACTTAAAATAATTGTGGAGCATTTTCCATGTGTCAGGTACTTTACGGATCCTGAAATAACTATAATATACAATAATATTATTCCATTTAAAGGTGAGGTAACTGAGGCATAAAAAAGTTATTTTCGTTAACTCTTACCTCATTGCAGGTATTTTGGCAGCAGGAATCCTATTCTCTGTCTTGTACCACATATTATAAGATTTTTGTCTTATTTGTGATTAAAACAAGGGATATTGTTTCATAGAGATATACTAAGTAACTTGCCTAAAGTTACAAAGCCTCTACGTTACAAGACTAGGATATAAATTTAGGTCTATGCTACCATAGAATTGATTCTTTTATTTTCAGTCTTATATATATGCAATTTGTATATAATGTATAAGCTTGGGCTTGAGCAATAGCACAGCGGGCAGGGCATTTGCCTTGCACACAGCCATCATGGCCGACCCGAGTTCAATTCCTCTGCCCCTCTTGGAGAGCCCGGCAAGCTACTGAGAGTATCTCGCCCGCATGGCAAAGCCTGGCAAGCTCCCCATGGTGTATTCGATATGCCAAACACAGTAACAAGAAGTCCCACAATGGAGATGTTACTGGGCCCACTCAAGAAAATCGATGAACAACAGGAGGACAGTGACAGTATAAGCTTACGGTGTTCAAAATTATGATTGAATTCAAAATAATTTTAGGTAACAGATTAATCACCTTAAAATTTTTTTGGTCACACCCAGTGATGCACAGGGGTTACTACTGGCTTTGCACTCAAGAATTACTCATGGCGTGCTCGGAGACCGTATGGGATGCTGAGAATCAAACCCAGGTTGGCAACATGCAATGCAAATGCCCTACCTGCTGTACTATTGCTTCAAAACCTCCTTACAATTTTTAATATGGGAAAACATTTAAGTCCTGTTTTCTTATCAGTTTACAAGTGCATAGTACAAAATTATTCTATTAACCATTATGTTGTGTGGGACTAATGCCTATAAAATTCAACATGCTTGCTAGAAATATTGATGTCCAACTGGTCTTTTATAGATCCCCATGTCCAGATGGTAGAGCCTCTCAAGGTTGATGATTTCTCTGGTTAGTGAAGAAAAGTCTTGCTGGTAATCGTCTGTGTGACCTTGGATACATTGCTGTTCCTATCAATATCCATATTTGTAATGGGGTGAAGTGATTAGAATAGGTAATCTATAAAGGCCTTTCCCTCTTTAAAAATGTGGTTGCTATATAAGGTATCACGTGTGATCCCATTGCTGCCCTGCTATCTTTTCAGAAGTCAACTACTTTGATTATTGTGGGTGAAACGATACTCTCTGTTAGAAAGGTAAGAGATGCATTTCTGCCAAAAGCCATTGGGTTTCGAGATTTGTTTCTGAGTCTCTGGCATCATGGCCATTAAGAAGCATGATAAGGAGCCAGAGAGGCTATTCGTGGGCGGTGACTCGGGGTCTCATTGGGACGGGGAGGAAAGGGCCAGCTCCACGCCAATCCCATGAGGCCCCACGTGTCTCGTCACTGTGGGCCCAAACCTAACTGTCCAGTGGCCTCTGGGGGATGACAACCACCGGGCCTCCAGGGGGAACAGGCCAAGGCACAACACCTATTCCCACCTGGGTTGGTCTAACACTGGTAGCCTACTGCAGAGACCGGATGCATTTCTGCCAAAAGCTGTTGGGCTTCGAGATTTGTTTCTGAGTCTCTGGGATCATGGCCGTTAAGCAGTTCAATCAGGAACCAGAGAGGCTATGCCTCCAATTATAAAGCTAGGCCGGAGGTGGTTTGTGGGTGTGTATCCCACATACCTAACTTTTGGCCGTTTACTTTCTTGGCAAAGATTGACCCAAGTTTTGGGGCCTGACCAAAGGCACAACAGCAATTTTGGGGTATCTGAAAGTCTGAAGGTGCCATAAGGCTGCTGATGTACTCGCCTCACACGTACAGATTGACCTGTTGGAGGCATCAATGCGTCTGGAGCATGCAGTAGGTTACTGTCGCCAGGCCACCCCAAGGGGGAAAGGGTGCTATCCCTCTGCCTGCTCCCCCTAGGTGGCTCGGTGGCCGCCATCTTCCAGAGGCTACTGGACAGTCAAATTTGGGCCCGCAGTGACGAGACACGCAGGGCCTCACGGGATGGGGGTGGAGCCGGCCCTTTCCTCCCCATCTCAATGAGACCCTGAGTCGCCGCCCATGAACGGCCTCTCTGGCTCCTGATCAAGCTACTTAATGGCCATGATCCCAGACACTCAGAAACAAATCTCAAAACCCTACAGCTTTTGGCAAAAATGCATCCTATCCCTGCAGTAGGTTACCGGCACTGGGCCACCCCAGGTGGGAATAGATTTTGTGCCTAGGCCTGTTCCCCCTGGCGGCCCATTGGCCTCCATCCTCCAGAGGCCCCTGGACAGTCGGATTTGGGCCCTCAGTTACTAGACACATGGGGCCTCATGGGATGGTGATGGAGCGGCCCTTTCCTCCCCATCCCAATGAGAACCCGTGTTGCCGCCCACGAACAGCCTCTCTGGCTCTTGATCAAAGTGCTTAATGGCCATAATCCCAGAGATTCAGAAACAAATCTTGAAACCCAGCGGCTTTTGGCAGAATTCTGTCCGGACCGCTCAGTAGGTTACTGTCGCTGGGCCACCCCAGGAGGGAAAGGGTGTTGTCCCTCCGCCTGCTCCCCCTTGGTGGCTCGGTGGCTGCTATCTGCCAGAGGCCATTGGACTGCCAGGTTTGGGCCTGCAGTGATGTGATGCATGGGGCCTCATGGGATGGAGGTGGAGTCGGCTCTTTCCTCCCCACCACAACAAGACCCTGAGTCGCAGCCCACAAACGGCCTCTCTGGCTCCTGATCAAGCTGCTTAATGGCCATGATCCCAGAGACTCATGAACAAATCTCGGAACCCAGCATGTTTTGGCAAGAAATCCAAACATGGCAGAGTTAATTGTTAAAATTTCGGAATTTTTAAATCGCACGGCCACTACTGCAGCCACGTGACATCATATGTTTTTCATAACCAGCAATACGAAACAAATTGTCTACTGTTGCCTTTTCAGCAGATCTGAGTGTTGGGGTAAAATCCCAAATAATAATAGTGGGTCAGGTGTCGAAATGTTGAATGTAATCAAAGTATAGTGAAAGTAATTTGGAAATAGTATGCCCTACAGATATGGGGAGGGTGTGGGATGGGGGTATACTGTGGAATTTGATGGCGGATAATAGGAACTGGTGAAAAGTGCAAGGAGTTGAAGATTATGAGGATTGTATCCTCTAATTTCAAGAAACACACTTGATCAACATTAATTCCCACTTGAGCAGAATTGTCTCAGGTTCCATGAATCTGAATGTAGAAGTTGGAAAAAGTAGCTGATATTATATAAATGAGTGTTTTCGCTTCCTTTCCATATGGGACGGCTCACTTATTATTTTTTAATTTAAAAACAATTAATGAATCACCATGAGATACAGTTACAGACTTACAAACTTTCTTGATTACGTTTCAATCATACAATGATAGAGTACCCATCCCTCCACCAGTGTCCATTATCCACCCCAATGTTTCCAGTTACCCTCCCGCCACATTCACACAACCCCCACCCCCGCCTCTGTGGCAGACACAGTCCTCAGTCCTTTTCACTCTCTCTCCTTTGGGTGTTATGGTTTGCAATGCAGGTAATAAGTGGTCATCATACTGGGTCTATAGTCTACTTTCAGAACGCACCTCCCATCCCGGGACAGCTTATTTATTTATCAACTCTTCCCAAATAGAGAATACTCCAGAAACAGGGTAAAGTTTAGGTTTCATTTCCAATTTTGTCTTTAACCCATTGTGCAAGCTGAAGGACTCACATGCACTGGCTTTTACCTCATATTATTATTTCATTTATTTGTGGTAAGAAACAGGAATGTGTTTATTCACACCATTAGCACATAATAAGTTCTAGATCCTGGAAAAGTCTTTATCATTAATTTTGTTTCCTTTGAGACTAGAAGACATGAAAGAATGATGTTTTCCCTTTTTGTTGTTGTTTCTAAACTTCTCCTCACTATAGTAGATCTGCTTTCCTATTTAAACCCTTTTCCCCACTTCTTGTATTTTTCTCTGTTCATACCAGATACTGAGAACATTTTGGTTATTATGTCTTAGACAAGTTTAGAACATACTTCAACATCTTTCAGAAAGATTCTTGTGAAGGTGAAGGTATTTGTATTATCTCCTAAGAGGTCATCTTAAATCTTCTTCAGTTAGGAAAGGGAGTTAAGTAGAGACCTCCAATCTTGGAGAGTGCCATCTTTCACTGTAGAGCTGAGGCCTAGAGTTCTGGAAACTAAAAAACATCCCATTATTTATCAATGATTATGCACTTGTCCTCTGAACATTCTAGGTTCTGTATTAGTTTTAGCAGGTATGTTTATGATCAGTGACACTACCCCAGGAATTTTGGTATAGCATGGCAGTAGAGTGATTTTATTATAACTAGTCTCTCTTGATTGGAAGTGCAGGGGATGATTTGAGTTCTCGCAATGAAAAGAGGACTTATATAGCATTAGACAGTTGAAATAGGAAGCTATTTTGAAGGACTGAACTCTCTCTAAGTTTTTAATTGGCAGTCTGGAAGTTGTTTCTCATGGCATGTCTACTTCATAACTTTATATTCTCTCCTTGTAACAGCTAGTTTTCTCAACTTACCCAGAATGTTGTCCATTCACTATTTTGGATAACATTTGTTCAGCTTAACCCAGCTGTTTTTGTATCACACTTGGCAGTGTTCAAGGGTTATTCTTGGCTATGCACTCAGGAATTACTTCTGGTGGTGCTCAGGGATGCCAGGGATCGAACCTGGGTTGGTCATGTGCAAGGCAAGTGGCCTACCCACTGTACTATCACTCTAGACACCAGACCATTATATTTATATGGCTTTCACCCAACTTCTGCTTCATATGCTCAACCTTTCTATGTTATGTGGTTAGAATTTTAAGAAATTAGACTCTGGCACAATTTATCCTTTTATGCCAAATTATGAATTTACCCATCACTGAAAGCCAAGTAATTTGGTTACTTTTGTTCTATACTGCTTTAGATCTAATACACCATGGTAAGGAACAAGGTAGGATCATAGTTTGCAAGATGTGAAAACTCAGGCAGTAAGAAATATTTGTGGATGTATATTGCCCTCTCAAGGTAGTGTAGAGAAGCAGAAGATGATTTGTATCTCTAGTGAGAAGAATAAGGCTATAATTATGTTCTAGATAGTTTTCCTGTGGTCAATAAAGAACTTAAACAAAGGGGGTTTTAAGTAAGAGATATATGAAAGACAAAGAAGACAAAGGGGAAAATATGTGTGTAAATGCATGTATATGTATTTATGTATATATAGCTGAAAAAGAAAGGAGAAATTGTGGTCATTTATATATGACAAAGAAGGGAGAAATTGTGGTGATAAATTTAGGATGCATAAAGATCCAAAAAGACTTTTGTAGCAGGGAGTGTGGACCCCTAATCAGGAGTATAAAACTAGGTAATGACCTTTAATAATGTTACAGATTCCAGACATCCACACAGCCAAATATCCAAATATAGTTGGCCCTCCACAAGCTCCATATCCATGGATTCAACCAACTAACATCTACAGTTGGCCCAATCAATCATGTTGGCCAAAGGATAATAAGAAACACATGTGTGAGCAGTCTTGTGCAGTTTCAAACCTATGCTGTATTGTTCCAGGCTTATCTATGTATTTTCTGCAGACCTCGCTCTGACAGCTGACTCCAAGTTATAAAATTCATGATCTATCTTCTGCTAGTAAGAATGTAGTTGAGTCCTAGAAAAGGTTTATGAAAGACTAGTATACTATAAATTACTACTATTTGTAAATCAGAAGAAGGCCGATAGGGATCTAATTGATGAGGCAAAACTAACTTCGAGAGTAAAGAACATTGCCACCCAATGTCTCTTCTGCTGACCACAGCACCCAAAAGGAGAGATAGAACAAAAGGGAGTGCTCTGCCACAGAGGCAGGGTGGGATGGAGGATGGGGGGGGTGGGAGGGATACTGAGATTGATGGGGGTGGAGAATGGGCACTAGTGGTGGGATGGGTTCTCGATCATTGTATAACTGAAACCCAAGTACAACAACTTGTAAGTCTACAACTGTACCACATGGTGTTTCACTAATAAAACAAAAGCAAAACAAAAAAAAAATAAAAAAAAGAAATTTAAAAAAAAGAATTTCTTTGATTAAATTTTGGACTGAAAACAAAAAGAAAAGAATGTACACTGACTTATCTTTATTCCAAGTGTTGACCTTTATGAGCTGCACCATTTGTAATATACTTCAAGTCACTTTCTATGGAAAAAAAAAGAAATCATACTGAATTGGTCGTAACACAGATATTTAAGATAAAAGGGAATTATTTTGATTTTTATTTCCCTGATAATAAGTGATGTGTTTTTTCATAAATCTTTTGGCCATCTGTAAGGGTTCTTTGAGAAATGTTCAGTTCATCTTCTCCCACCATTTTTGGTGTTTTTTTTTTGTAAAGTTTTTCCAGTCCTTTTTTTTTCTTTTTTGGGGGGGTCACACCCGGCCATGCACAGGGGTTACTCCTGGTTCATGCACTCAGGAATTACTCCTGGCGGTGCTCGGTGGACCATATGGGATGCTGGGAATATAACCCAGGTTGGCCGCGTGCAAGGCAAACACTTACCCGCTATGCTATCACTCCAGCCCCTCTACCAGTGCTTTTTATGTCTTGGATCAACACGGTAGCAGATGAATGGCGGGAAAATATTTTCTCCCAGTCTGTGGGGTGTTTTTTTAAAAATTTTGGTCATCATTTCTTTTGTGGTACAAAACTTCTTAGTTTGGTAGAGTCCCCTTTGTTTATCTTTTCTTTCATTTGGTTGGCCAGTGATATTGAATCATTGAAGATTTAATGTAATGAAGTGTTATATATTTGTTTCACTTAGTAAACTCTATAGATTCGGGTCTGATGAAGATTTCTTTAATCCATTTTGATTTGACTTTGGTGCTTGGTGTTAGAAAGAGTTCTGATTTAATTTTTTGCATATATATAACTGGCCAGTTTTCTCAAAAACGATTTGTTGGAGATGATTTCTCTACTTCACTTCATATTTTTTCATTCCGTTATTGAAGGATAACTTTCCATTATACCTGGGATATGTTCCTGGATCCTCAATTCTCTTCTATTAGTCTTAGAGTCTACCACATGAAATATCATTTTACACCTGTATGAAACTGATAAAAAAAGCAAAAAAAAAGTCAATGCTGGTATAGATGTAAGGAAAAAGGACCTCATTCACTGTTGGTGGAAATGTCAGTCCACTTTATTAAAAGGAAAATTTAATTTTTATTTTATATATATTATATATATATATACTTTACCAGGGTTTTAGCTTTGTTTTTTTAATATTTATTTTTAAATTGAATCACAGTGAGATACACAGTTGCAAAGTTGTTCATGACTAGGTTTCAGTCATATAATATTCCAACAACTGTCTCTTCACCATTGTACATTTCCCATCATCAATGTGGCCAGTTTCCCTCCCACACTCCCTCCCTCTATGGCAGACACTTCTCTCTCTTTCTCTCTCTCTCTCTCTCACTGTTTCCTTTTAGGCATTATAGTTTACAATATAGATACCAAAAAACATTCCAACTTTTCTGTAAAATAATGCAGATACTTTTTAAAAGAAATTGGGCTTTCATGTGACCCAGAAATCCATTTCTTGGCATCCATCCTAAGGGCCCAAAAATTCCATTCAGAAAAGACATATGTGCTCCTATGTTCACTGAAGCACTATCAATTATAGACAAAATATGTAAACAACCCAAATGACCAGAAATATATGAATGGCTAAAGAAACTATGGCACATGTCTCCAGCCAGACTGACCATTTAAATACTCTGGATTTTCTGGAGTACACAGCTGCATTTGAGGCCAGGATATATCTTCTTACTCTACAACACTGATATCCCGATATTAGCATACTAATGCCAGGATGTAGTGTAGAAACCAACTAATTTCAACTAACAAAAAATTTAACACAGAAGGCTTAACATGCAACAGCAGCTTAGTAAACCTCCAGACAAGGACTTAATGCCTGTATGGTGAGATACAATTTTCACAAATACAATTTTCACAAATTTTCTTCTATAGAAATATTGTTTGATCATTCTGTTAGCCATTTAGTGGTAATAAACAAACTCCTAGGGTAGTAGGCTTGAGGTGTGATTGGGAAAATGGACACAATGATGGAGGGAAGGTGGCAATGGTGGTGGGATTGGTGTTGGAAATGTTGAATGCCTGTAACAAATCTTCATGATCACCTTGTAAAGTACAGTGTTTAAATAAAGTGGGTGAAAAAAACTATGATACAGGGGCTGGGGTGATAATACAGTGGGAGGGCATTTGCTTTGCATCCAGCCAAAATGAGTTCTATTCCCAGCATCCCTTATGATTCTTCAAGCACCACCAGGAATTATTTCTGAATGCAGAGCCAGGAATAACCCTGAGCATTATGGGGTGTAGCCCAATAAAACAAAAAAAAATTCTAGTACATATATACAATGGTATTGTACGATATTAAGAAAAGAAGAAATCATGCAATATACTGCTGTGTGGATGGATTTGGAGAGTACTGCACTGAAGTTAGTCAGAAGGAGAGTGACTGGCACAAAATGATCTTTCTAATATGTGCGATATAAATAAATACAGTAGGGAAATAATAATGCACAAAGACAACATTAATTGACAACCAATCTTCAGTAGGAAGGTAATCACTGGAAGGCAGATGGTGTGGAATATTAGGGCACTGGTGTAATGAAGTAGACACTATGGTAGAGGGTGCTGCACTCAAATGTTTTATAAATGAATCCCTACCAATAAAACTTTATAAACCACAATGCCTAAAATAAAATTTTAGAAAGGTGGGAGGTATTAAAATCTGAGAGGTTTAGGTAGGATTTGAGCTGAGTTAATCCAGAATAACAGAAGAACTATTATATATTTTTCGACATACATGTATGTTTTTCTTTGTAGGGTTGCTGATAAGCTCAGGCTGTGCATTATACCCTTTAGGATGGAATAGCCCGGAGATAATGCAAACATGTGGAAATGTCTCCAATCAATTTCGGTTAGGTAAGGTGTCCTGAGAAGGATAATAGTCAAGATTCATTGAAAATCTCATTTACAATTTGATTTATTTATTTCAGGGTTGGGTGTCTGATTGATAGTGGTTTTTGTCTGAGTGTTTTTTCACTATTTTAGTTTGTGAGTGGCAGTGGTTTGGCCAAACTCATGTGTCCTTCCTTAGTAACTCATAAAGGGCTCACCATAAATTCTACTGCTTTAACTATGTCTCTACACAACATTTATGTACTTATAACCAGAATCCCACAGTTTGGGAGATCTAAAGAAGGATTTCAAATACTCAAAGATTAATCCTCTGTCATTCTTTGGATAAATGTTAATTCCTAGAAGTGTTTTCTTTTAGGACTGTTTTCCAAATATAAATAAACAGTATTACTTACTACTCTTTTCTGATGATTTACCAAGAGCCAATTTTGTTTACATGAAACATGAAGAACTTCAGTTAAATAACGAGAATTGCTCTGAGAGTGTTAAGTGGCAAAAGCTGTTAAATATTAGAATTGATAACTGAAGTAGTCCTACATTATTCTTTGATTTCCGATTATTACTGAGAATGGTATAAATTAAGTCTTGTGAGTTGAAGATAGATTAGACTCAAATTGGAAGATTAAAATATTTTCTCAATCTCTTGTAATGAAAGAACATAGAGGGGACATGTTTAAATTTCCAGCAGTCCAGAGGGGAAGAATAGTAGTCAACACATTCTGTCTTTGAACTATGCTATAAACTATTGCAATCAAATCAATTCAGTATTAGGATACAAAATAGATGTGTACACCAGTGAAATAGAATTGAGAGACCAAGATATATACATATATATTTATATATATGTATATCAAAAATGCACACACAATTAATTGATAACAAGTAAGTAGGGACATAAAATGTAGGAAAGAAGGCCTTTTCAGGAAAATATATTAGGTAAACCAATTAGACACATGTAAAAAGGAATGTAGTTGAACCACTATTTACATTGTGAACAAAAGTTCACTCAAACTAGATTAAGTTTAGACACAAATCCATAAAATGCACTGTCACTGTCACTGTTACTGTCCTCCGGTTGTTCATCGATTTGCTCGAGTGGGCCCAGTAACATTGTGAGACTTGTTACTGTGTTTGGAACATTGAATACATCATGGGTAGCTTGCCAGACTTTGCCGTATGGGCGAGATACTCTCGGTAGCTTGCTGGGCTCTCTGAAAGGGGCAGAGGAATCGAACTTGGGTCAGCCGGGTTGGTCACATGCAAGGCAAACGCCCTACCCACTGTGCTATTGTTTCACAGATCCATAAAGTACCTTTTAGAAGAAAATAGAAGCAAATACTCCATGATATTAGCTTCAGAGGTGACTTCAGCGATTCAACTATGTTGATAAGGGGACAGGAAGAAAAATTAAACAAATGGAATTACATTAAATTAAAAAGCTTCCATGCTATGAAAGAAGCTTTCACTAAAAAGAAAACTGAGCCTACTATGTGAGGAAAAGCATTTGCATACAATACATTTGACAAAGGGCTAGTATCCAATTACCATACTTTGCTAGATAATTGATGCAGATTTTATGCTAAACATTTTTTGCAAAAGTAGGAATTTGAAAAGGAATTATGCAAAGCTTTGAAAAATAGTGGGAATATTATGAAACAACAAAACAATAAAACAAAAACAAGAAGAAAGGGTGTTACTATTATGCAGGGAATTATGGCATAGAAAGTTTTTTTCAAAATTTAACAAGATAACAAACAACTACATCAAAAAATGTGGAGAAGAGCTGAACAGACTCTTCTCCAAAGAAGATATTATGCAAATTTCAATAGATTCATAAAAAATGCTTAAGTCACTTCTTATAGGAGAAATACAAATTAGAACAACAATGGGATGTAACCTCACATCAGTGAGTATGGTCTACTCTAAAAGGTCATAAAAAGCAAATACTGACTGATATATGCTGACTGATATGGGGGAAAAAAGGACCTTCATCACTGTTGGTGGAACAGTAAATTGATTTAGCCAAGTATGAAAAACAACATGAATTAGAAAAAAAAACAACACAGAACTGCCATGTGATCCAGAAATCTCACCCTTAGGTTTATATTACAAGAACACAAAACACTAATTCAAAAATATGTACACATGTCGGTGCGCATATGCTGCCTGAGCCCAAGTGTGTTTATGCCCACGTGGCTGAGCACATGTGGTGCCCGAGCACATGTGTCGCCCGCATCTGCCCTCTTGAGATGTATACTTTCATGCTTTCATGTCTAACTTTACTCTCTCTTGAGTATGTTACTCTCTCTCTCTCTCCCCCCCCTCCACAACTAAAAATTCTCCAAATAAAATCTATTTGTTTCAAAAACAAATATGTACACATGTCTATGATCATTGCAGTGTTACCAAGATTGGGAACAACCCATATGTCCAGCAAATAAGTTATGATATACAAATGACCAATATTTGGTAACGGTATGATTGACATAGAATCAAGACCAATTTTTTTTAGAAATACAGGATTTTGTCTAATATAAAAAGAAGTTGTTGTGGCATATATACAGAACAGGATATATACTCAAATATAAGAAAAGGTGAAATTTTCCCCTTTTCTGCAACATGGACAAAATAGGCAGATATGCTAAATGAAATAAATCAGAAATAGTTAAAGACATACTGGATGCTCTCACTCATATGTGGCAAATAAATTTATAAAGTAAGGGAGTAAATATACAATATACAATGAAAATTAGCTCCTAATCTTTGTGAACAGAACCAAGGTTACCAAAGAGGGGAATGAAGGGAAGTTGACACTGTTGGTGGGATTGGTGCTGCAATATTGTATTTATAAAATTCAAGTATGAATAATTTTGTAAATCATGGTGCTTTTATAAAAATCAATTTAAAAACAATGAAAAATCATAATTAAATACTAAATATATATTTGTATATAAATCCCAAGCTACCATAATAAAGGAATTTAAGAGGTTACATCCTTAAATTTTCTTGAGTATTTTAGGAGAGGATTTTGGAATAATTGACCTTATCCACAGCGTGTTCTCCAACAGTTGTTTATTTCTATTTGTTACCTTAGATTTTGTTTTGAGCCAACCTATTTTTGGAGGAAGTAGTTGTTCATTATATAAGATAATCATGGTGTAAATCATGGTGCTTTTATAAAAATCAATTTAAAAACAATGAAAAATCATAATTAAATACTAAATATATATATATTTATATATAAATTCCAAGCTTATCCCAAGATAGCATGAGGAGAAAAGTGATATGTTATTTTGTAGATGGATTTGTGTGTGTGTGTGTGTGTCTCCTAAACATTGCTTAGGAGGTGTGGGGCCCTTAATTGTGATTCTCGTTTTTGAGTTTTTTTTTTTTTTGGCTGCCACACCTGGTAGTTCTTAAGACATACTGCTCGATACGTGCTCAGGAATCGCTCCTTACAGGGCTTGGGGAGCATATTGAGTGTCAGGTCTGGCCACATGCCAGGCAAGCTCTCTACTTTTTCTACTTCTCTATGGTCCTGCCCTGTGATTCTTGGCCAACCAAGAGTATATATCCCAAGGATGTAGTGCAACTTGGCCCTTAGGTATTGGACATTATTTGAGCCACACAAACCACACAACACACCTTGGGATTCCTCCAGGGCTGTAGCAACAACATGGCTCAGGGACCAGGTTGGGGTTGAAGTTCAGGATGTGGTGTTT
Organism: Sorex fumeus; assembly: GCF_029834395.1. Classification (NCBI taxonomy): domain Eukaryota; kingdom Metazoa; phylum Chordata; class Mammalia; order Eulipotyphla; family Soricidae; genus Sorex; species Sorex fumeus. The sequence continues at coordinate 11,417,974 of NW_026606115.1, forward strand.
GACCTGAGGGTGTCCTTATGCAAGGTATGCATGTTAACAGCTGTGTATAATCTTTGCAACGCTTCACAATCCTCCTGCCAGCTATTGATTAATTAATCTGCCCCTTCTCTTCCCTCTGTTGATGCTGTGAGGACCAGGGAGGGATCACACACTTGGTTGTAGTAATCACACATTTAGTTGTGGTGTTTCCTGGGGGGCTTCTCAGGTTATAGTGCTTACACACTTACACAGGGAGCTCCCTTAGTTGTGGTGATTGAACATGTCCTTGTTAGGGATCACACTCTACATCTGTGGTGCTTGTTCACATTCTGGTTGTAATGCTTAATGGAAGTTGCTGCAATGTCCCCAAATGATTTTATTAGGTTGAAAAAAATTTCCTTTGTATCTATTCCTAGCGTGTTAAGTGTATTCACTATGAAAAAGCAATACATCTTGTCAAATGTTTTCTCTTCATTTACCAAGATGATCATATGTATTAACTGATTCTTTTTTATATCTTAAAACAACTTTGTATTTCTATGATAAATCATAATTCATTATGGTGTATCTTATAAGTTGACATATATGGTTTGATAGTATTTTGTTAATACATAGTTTTTATTGAATCACTGTGAGATATGCAGTTACAAAGCTGTACATGGTTGGATTTCAGTCATACAATTTTCCAACACCTATCCTTCCACTAGTGTGCATTTTCCACCGCCAATATCCCCAATTCCCCCAACCCCCATGCCAGCCTGCCTCGATGGCAGGCACTTTTCCTCTCCTTTTCCTCCTCCTCCTCTTCCTCCTCCTCCTCCTCCCCCTCCTCTTCCTCCTTCTCTCTCTCTCTCCCTTTTGGGGCAACGTGGTTTTCAATACAGGTACTGAAAGGTTATCATGTTTGCCTATTTTCAGCATACAGTTCTTATCCAGAGTGATCATTTCCAACTATCACTGTCATAGTGGTCCCTTCTCTCTCCCAGTCACTTTCTCCCACGGCACTTGAAGCAGGCTTCCAATTGCACCTGCATTCATCAGGGATAGTGGTATGTATGTTTCCTCATAATACATTTGTTGGATTTCGATACTAGGGTAATGTTGGTCTCATAGAATGAGTGGCTCTGATTTAACTTTTATTGAAGTTCTATAACAGAGTAGAAAATTGAGGTGTAATTTGTACAAACATATTGGGCATTTTTTGCAATTCTGTGTGTGATTGCCCAAAGTTGATGGTATTTAATTTTATTTGGTACAGAATCATTATTTTTGTCTTTATTCTTACACGCAATTAAAAATCTATCATATTACTATTGCCTTCTCCAACTTTATTTATCTTCCTTTCCTGAAGTCTATTTCTGCTCAAGTACTTGTGTTTTCCTCTCCCCAGTACTCTGAATACTACTGTTCTGTGAATCCTTAGGGATTAAAGGATCATTGGATCCTTCTGATTCAAGCCCTTTCACTTTGTTAACACCCCTTTGTATTTTTTCCAATGTCCTAAGGGTCTCAATTTCTCTAAGATTTATATTTTATAAAATAACCCCCAATTAAACATTTTTATTCTTTTTTCTTTTATTTTTGTTATATTTATTTATTGAATCACTGTGGGAAAAGTTACAAAGCTTTCAAGTTTAAGTTTTGGTCATACAATGATCAAACAACTTTTCCTTCACCAGTACTTATTTTTCACCACCAAGAACCCAAATATACCCCCCTCCTATCCCTCCCAATGCCTGTGAGGCAGATGATTTATACTTAACTCTCTACTTTGATTACAGTCATTATTTCAACAAAAGATACACCATTATTGTTTAGAATTTCCCCCAAACAAACAGAGCTGCTGAAAAGGCATTGTGAAATAATTTGTTTTCTATAGCTGGGTATGAGAACCATATGAGCTATTGCAGCCATGCGATTTTTTTTTGCTCATGTTTTTTTTTAATTAATTTATTTATTTATTGAATCACCGTGGGAAAGGTTACAAAGCTTTCAGGTTTAGGTCTCAGTCATGCGAATATCAAACACATTTCCCTTTACCAAAACTTATTTTTTACCATGAAGAACCCCAATAAAAACCCACCCCCCACCCCTCCCAGTCCCTGTGGGGCAGATGAATTGTAGTTAACACTCTATCTGCTTTGATTAGATTCATTGTTTCAATAAAAGATTCACCACTATTATTTAGAGTTTACCCCGCCCCCCAAATCAGACATGCTGAAAAAGCATTGTGAAGTGATTTGCTTTCTACAGCTGGGTTCAAGAATTATATGTTGGTTTTGGATTTCTGCTATTTTACTTATTGACCCTGGAAGTATTTCTACTGAAAGTCAGATAGTTAAGAAATTGGTTTCTGTGCTCTGGAGTCATGGCCGTGCTGGAGAGCCATTAGTGGGGGGCAACTGGTGACCTTGGTAGGACGTGAAGGACGGACCGGAACGCCCCCCTTCCCATGAGGTTTTAGTCGCCCCCACTGCCCCCGCTCATACCTGCTGTCCACAAGGCTCCCATGCAGCCGCCATCCTTCTTTCCAGAGAAGAGAGGGCGAATGGGGCAACACCCTTTCCCCTCCGGACAGACCTGATGGCCTGGATTAACGCATAGTCCGTTCACTTTTCTGCTCCAAGCTGTCGGGTTCTGCATTAAGCCCTTGTGCTTCTGGGGCCGTGGCCGTGCTGGAGAGCCGCTCACGGGGGGCAACTGGTGACCTCGGTAGGAAGTAAAGGACGGACCGGAACGCCCCCTTTCCCATGAGGTTTTAGTCGCCCCCACTCCCCCAGCTCATACCTGCTGTCCACAAGGCTCCCATGCAGCCGCCATCCTTCTTTCCAGAGAAGAGAGGGCGAATGGGGCAACCCCCTTTCCCCTCCGGCAGACTTGATGGCCTGGATTAACGCATAGTCCTTTCACTTTTCTACTCCAAGCTGCCGGGTTCTGCATTAAGTCCTTGTGCTTCTGGGGCTGTGGCCGTGCTGGAGAGCCGCTCGTGGGGGGCAACTGGTGACCTCGGTAGGGTGTGAAGGACGGACCGGAACACCCCCCTTCCCATGAGGTTTTAGTCGCCCCCACTCCCCCGGCTCATGCCTGCTGTCCACAAGGCTCCCATGTGGCCGCCATCTTTCTTTCCAGAGGGAGGAGGGCGGAAGGGACCAACCCCCTTTCCCCTCCGGCAGACATGATGGCCTGGATTAACGCATAGTCCTTTCACTTTTCTGCTCCAAGCTGCTGGGTTCTGCATTAAGTCCTTGTGCTTCTGGGGCTGTGGTCGTGCTGGAGAGCCGCTCGTGGGGGGCAACTGGTGACCTCGGTAGGGCGTGAAGGACGGACTGGAACGTCCCCAGCCATGCGATTTTGGATTTCTGATATTTTACTGGAGGGATTTCAGACAACAGCCAGATAATTACGAGATGGTTACTGTGAATTGGGTGTTGTGGCCGTGCCAGAGAGCTGTTCATGGGGGGCAAGTCGTGACCTCGGTAGGGAGTGAAGGACGAGCCGGTACCGCCCCCCTTCCCATGAGGCTGCATTTGCGCCATCACCACTGGCTCATATCTGGCTTTCCAATAAGCTCCGAGGCTGCAGCCACCTTGCTGCTGGGGGCGGGGAGGGGAGGCGGAAGGGAGAGACACCCTTTCCCTCCCAGGGAATCATGGCGCCATAGTTTAACACATAGTCCATTCACTTTTCCACCGCAAGCTGCCAGGCTCTGGATTAAATCCTTGTGCCTCTGGAGCCATGGCCATGCTGAAGAGCCGTTCGTGGGGCCCCCAATTAAACACTTAAATATTAGAAATCTTCTGGTTAATTCTAAAGAGATATACATGTTATCCATCATACTTTTCTGATTAGTTATCGCAACACACACAACAGGAGTTGGTTACTTGGTTAAGAGTTGGTTACTTGCAAGATAGTTGTACAATAAGCAGAAGTAAGGTATGAAAAATATTAAAAAATATGTGTTGGAATGCAAACCTTGTGAATACAAATACTTGGGAATGTCAATATAGATGAACAGCCTTACTCTGCTAATTTTTAATACTCTGAAAAGTATGACAGAGACTATATAAGAACTTACTTATTACATAGGTAAACAATAGTAGAAAAACAGAAACTTTTGTTATTTTATTGTACTGAGAGACAGCAAGATACACTAAATGATCATTGACTTTGGGGTAAAAGATCTCAGCTTATACACAAAATTATTTGCATGGGATAAAGTTATATGATATTTGCATCTCAGAGTTTTTCTCTCAAATCGGAAAAAGAATACCTTTCATAGTGTTGGTTTTTCAATGAAATAAAAGAAGGTATGCTAAAGAGCATACACGGTGTTTAATTTAAAGAAGATGGTGGACTTTTCCAATAGGCATTGAAAAAAAGACCGACTTTCAAATCAATGGAATAGAATTAGAAACTCAGAGATAAACCCTTAAATATATGTGAAGCTAATTTATTATCCCCGTGCCTGGCTGTCCTCACCAGGGCCCCTTGGAGGGGGTGGGTTGAGTTTCACTCCCCTCCCCGAGCAGAGCCCCGACAGCCAAAGACCTCCAGAACCAGCCAGAGCCATGCTGAGTCCACCCTCCACACGTCCGGACAAGCCTCATGCATGAAGGAACTGGCAGAGGAACCCAGGCATGCGGGTCCTGGGGCTGAGATCTCCAAGCCTGCTTGAATTGGGGCTGAACATCCTCCACCCAGATCCCCCATCTTCCAGTAGGCAGGCGTCACACCCACCAACTGCCCCTTGAGCCAGGTAATCCCATCAACGGCCAAGACCAGAGACTATAAAACCCAGCTCCCGGAAGCACGCAGCTGCATTTGCAGCCACGCAACATCTTATTATCTCATTCTTACTTTGGACAACCTGGCCGGCTAACGGATATATCCTGCCCGCACGGTAGAGTCTGGCAAACTCCCCATGGCGTACTCAATATGCCAAATACCAGTAACAATGATGGGTCTCGTTTTCCTAACCCTGAAAGAGCATTTCTCAGGGCTAGGACAAAGGAGATGTTACTGGTGCTTGCTCGAGGCAATCAACGAACAACAGGATGATCGTAATCATGAATTTATTACAAATGTTTAAATGCATTGAGTGAGGTAAGAAGGACTTCTTCAACAAGTAGAGCTAGGAAAACTGGATCTCTGGATCACATAAAGAAATCAAGTTGCATCCTAAACTCTTGTCATACACAAAGATTATTTAAAAATGAATTAAAGATCTAGATATCATGGACTCTGATGATTCTTAGTTTTTTCCTCTTGAACTCATCCCGTAGTTCTACTGTATGCTGTTCCTTTCTTTTACAGAGTATTTTCCACCTTTTGTTTTCTAAAACCATTTTTTAAAATCTCATCTTGGTGCTCTTTGATCTTCTGCTCAGCTTCTGTTAATCTACAGTTTATATCTTCTATTGAGTGTTTAAAATGAAACTTTTTTAAAAAGAAGTTTAAACTTGTTTAAAAATTTTTAAAGAAACTAAGACAGCTAACTGAAAGGGGAAATATATTTGGATTTAACACATCAGATAAAAGTTTGATATCTAGTATATATAAAGTCACAAAGATGAAAAATAAAATTCAAAAACACTATCAAAAATGGGGTAGAGGAAATTAGCAGATACTTCTCAGAGAAATGCAGGTGGATGGCCAGTAGGCATATAAAAAGTGCTTAGCATCACCTATTATAGGAGAAAACAAGACAAGAGATACAATTGCATACCAATGAGAATGGCACAAACTGAAAATAGTAGGACAAATCTATGCTGGTTGGAATGTGATGTAAAAGGAATTCTCATCCACTGATGGTGAGAAGGTGGGAATGTTGTCTGATACAACCACTGTGGAAAACTGTATGGAGAGTTCTCAGTAAACTTGAAATTGGACTACCATATGACCCAGCAATTCTACTTTTGGGCATCTACCCCCAGGACATAAAATCACTCTCTGAAAAGGACATATGCATACTATTATTCATATTGCTACACTCAGTACAATAGTTAAAATAGGGAATCAACCTACGTGCCCAATGAAACAAATGGATTATGAAGATGTGCTAAATATACACAATGGAATACTATGAAGCATCAAAGAGTGGTAAAATCATGAAGTTTGCTGCAACGTGGTTATCACTGTAAGATATGTTAATTGAATTAAGCTAGAAGAAGAAAGACAAACACAGGATGATCTCACTTATTTGTGGTATATAGAATACTGGATGAAGAAATGTGTTATAGTAAGAAGGATTTTTCTAGATCACCTTTGATCCAGTGTTAAGAAAGGAAAACACAGAGAAGGAAATCAACATAGGGGGGATAAGAGAACAGGAAGTAATGGTTGAACTTGCATTAGGGCTTCAATTATATTGGTGATACGGGTGAGTGGCATAGCAATATATCCAAAACACATACTAGACAAAAATGAAAACATGAGATTTAAGTTGCAATCACTGAAACTTTTAACGTGCTTGTTAATGTGACAGGGGATGGGGTGTAGGTTGGGGTGTGGAAGAATTATGGGAACACTGATGGAGGGGAGCTGACACTGGTGTTAGGATTGGTGTTGAATATTATATGCATAAAGAGCAACTATCAATAACTTTGTAGAACAGTTATTTAATACAAAATGAACAAAATGAAATTGAAAAAAGTCACCTACCATGATCATCATTTTTGCTTGTAGCTTGTTCATTTCAGCATAGTTCTTTCTTTTGCACTGTTGGGTTTGCTGACTACCCATTCTATTGGTCCTTTGATCTAGTTTTTATTCTTAGAACAATGCCATGAAAGTCAATTTTGGAGGATTTATGAAGCTGGTTGGTACTGTTTGAGCCCTCTGTGGTCTTATTTTTACTTCTTGAGCTTAGTGGCCATCTACATGCCTTCTTCATCTGGTTTGCTATGCTCCTATCATGATGTGAGCAGTGTGAAGTCAGGAGGAATTATTGAGCTGTGGATTTAGCAGTCAGGCATGTTTCAGAATTTGAGGAGGTGATCCCATTGTTATGGTGGAGTTCTGGAGTGAGAGATGCTGGACCTCACCTGAAGGGAGGGGAATCTTATCACCCCAATTTTGAAAAGTCCAGGAAGTTGAAGAACAGGAGGGCAAATTTGATGAAGAAACAACATTTAGAGATCAAAGACTGGAATTTCCTAGACTAGAGGATTACATTTACTGAGATCCAAGAGATGCAAAGGGTCCCACAGAGAAAATAGATGCAATTAAGAAAACTCCAAGACACTTTGTAATCAAAATAAAAAATTTAAAAGATAGAGACAGAATAGTGAAAGCACCAAGATCTGTAAAGAAACATATATCAAAGGAGATCCCATTATATTCACAGCACATCTACCAAATAAGACTATGAACCAGAAGGGAATGGAGGAATATAGAACAAGAACTCCAAGAAATGAACACCTCATCAAGAATACTCTGTTCAGCTAAACTATGATTCAGATATGAAGGAATGAGGCAAAACTTTAGACATAGGAAACAGCTTGGTAAATTTATAAACTTGAAACCAGTTATGTAGGAAGCCTTAGAGGATATTCTTTATTTTTTTATTTTTATTTTGCATTTTTTGGTCATGCCCAGCGATGCACAGGGGTTACTCCTGGCTTTGCACTCGGGAATTACTCCTGGCAGTGTTCAGGGGACCATATGGATGCTGGGAATCAAACCTCGGTTGGCCACGTGCAGGGCAAATGCTCTACCCACTGTACTATTGCTCCAGCCCCAAAAGGAGATTCTTTAAGAGATAGGAAAAAGTTCTCAACACATGGCATTGAGTATGACACTCATTCGTGGTGCTTATGATTTCCCTCTACTATATTAAGGAAGGCATATTTACTATTAGCAGGTTAAGGGATTTTATATATTTTCAAGAATGAATTCACGTCTCATTTATATTGATTGTTTTATGTCTTCTCAGTCTTTTTAATATTCCTTTTCTTAGGGTAAAACACTTTGGATTATTATAGGCCTACTCAGATTTTCCCTTTAAATTTTCTTAATTCTCTTAACTCTTACTAAATTTAATAGTTGTAAGCTTTACCTATTACATGTCAACTCCAAACTGTATTGGAAAATAATTAAAAATAGGTTTATTAATGATAGTGAAGACAAGATTATTACCATTATGAGATCCAAGTACGAAATAAAGTTAATGCAACATATTTCACAGTTGAAAACTTACCTACATAAATGAGTATAGGCATTATATTTTATTATATTAAATGGTTTTTATAGCACCTGGCCCAGACAAGGTCAGACCCGAACATCTGAAGAATCTGCCATTGGTACTCATCAATACACTGGCTTGGCTCTTCACACACTACCTGTCTGAATGCAAGGTTCCATTCCAATGGGAAACCAGCAGGACTGTACTACTGTACAAGAAGGGAGACATCCACGACATTGGCAACTATCTCCCAATCTGCCTCTTTTCTGTCATCTACAAACTGTTCACTCGAGTTATCCTGAATAGGATCAGCAGAACACTAGATGAAGGACAACCATGCGAGCAAGCTGGGTTCCTCATAGGATTTAGCATGATCGACCATATCCACATGATAACCAAGTTCATTTAGGTCTCTCGGGAGTTCAAGATGTAACTCTGTCTAATGTTCATTGATTTAAAGAAGGCCTTTGATTCTGTTGAGATGGAAGCAGCCATCGAAGCCCTAGCCAAACAGGGCGTTCAAACTCAATACATCAGGATCCTCCGTGAGTTGTATTACGGAATCACTACCAGGATCTCACCATTCTACAAAGAGATGATCATCCATGTCAAGAGAGGGATTCAGCAGGGTGATACCATTTCACCGAAACTCTTCAGTGCCACCCTCAAGAACGTCATGCAACGACTGGAATGGGAAGGAATGGGAGTGAAGATAGATGGTCGGCAACTACACCACCTCCGCTTTGCTGATAACATCTTTCTAATAACACCAAACATTAGCCAAGCAGCACAAATGCTGGCCGATTTCGACCATCAGTGTGGAAATGTCAGGTTGCAGCTGAATCTCACGAAGACAATGTTTATGAGAAACAGTCCCATTCCTGATGTTCCGTTTGCTCTCAACGGAACGAAAATCTCCAAATGCAACATTTATGTATACCTAGGTCAAGAAATCAACATAAGGAATGACCTGGCACCTGAGTTGCGCAGGAGGAAGAGAGCGGTTTGGAACACCTTCAAAAGTGTCGAAGAAATAGCTAAGAGGATTAAGAACCTCCAGGTATGGGCACATCTCTTAGATTCCAGTGTTCTTCTTGCATTAACATACGCATCAGAGACCTGGGCCCTACGAAAACAGGGTGAAAATGCTATTCAGGTCTCCCAAAGAGGAATAGAAAGAGCTATGCTTGGAGTATCATGCTTCACTCAAGTGAGAGAAAGAATCCGGAATTCTGACCTCCATCGACTATTAAGAATCAGGGACATTGTCTTGTTTGCCAACACATCTAAAATCAGATAGGCTGGACATGTAATGTGATTTGGTGATGACCGCTGGCCTAGAGCCAATAACGACTGTATTCCATGGAATGTCAAAAGATCGCATGGCTGCCCACCTAAGAGATGGTCAGACTTCTTCGTCAAGACCCTGAACAATCGGTTTGAGGCTCTTCGTGTTTCTAGGAGCAGATGCCATTGGGCTACACTAGCATGCGAAAGGGATGCATGAAGACGTTAGTGGCACCCGCTTGAGCAAATTGATGAGTAACGTGATGTCAAGTGATATTAAATGGTTTTTACATAGATTAATATACATATAATATTCACTCATCATAAATTGACTTTTATCTATTTATTTTTATAATTGCATTAACATTCATCTAAGTTTTCTTAGACTAAGTAATATGAAATAATTTCTATTGTGTTTTCTAAGGGGGCAGGCTGGAGGACCAAGGAAACTGGGAACATTGGTGGGGGGAGTTTACCCTGATGGTGGGTTTTGTGTTAGAATATTGTATGTCTGAAACAATTGTAGTATGAATTACTTTGCATATCACAGTGTTTAAATAAACATAAAAGTCCTGGATATTAAAGATGTCCATATAAAATTGAGTAAAATACAGGCCAAACTCTCCAAGATCAAACTAAAAACTCCTTCACTGAAAAAGAAATGAGATCTAAAAAACAATGCCATGGGGCTGGAGCAATTGCACAGCAGGTAGGGCGTTTGCCTTACATGCTGCCAACCCGGGTTCGATTCCCAGCATCCCATATGATCCCCCGAGCACCACCAGGAGTAATTCCTGAGTGCATGAGCCAGAAGTAACCCCTGTGCATCAGTAGGTGTGACCCAAAAAGCAAAATAAAATAAAATAAAAATAAAATTCAAAAGATGCCTTATCAATTGGGAAAAATATTTGAATATAAAACATGTAAGTCAGCATTCAGCCGAAGAGAAGGACTACATGGAGGGCGGGATCCACAGATCCCGAAGGGAAAAAAAAAACAGGTTCCAAAAAGAGCCGAGATCATCAGGAAGTCCCAGATGGGGTAGGTACCGCATCCTGCCTCCTCCAGATGGAACCCCGGTGACCAGAAGCCTCTACAAGCACAGCTCGAGTATGCGGGAACTAGGACTTTTCCTCAAATCTGCCGGGACTACAACTCCCAGGTAACCTCAGATTCCGGAAGTCACGCCCACAGCCCGCCCCCCAGCGCCATCTTTACAGCATTCAGCCGAAGAGAAGGACTACATGGAGGGCGGGATCCACAAATCCCGAAGGAAAAAAAAAAACAGGTTCCGAAAAGAGCCGAGATCATCGGGAAGTCCGAGATGGGGTAGGTACCGCATCCCGCCTCCCCCAGATGGAACCCCGGTGACCAGAAGCCTCTACAAGCACAGCTCGAGTATGCGGGAACTAGGACTTTTCCTCAAAACCGCGCGGCCGCTTACGCCGCTGCACGACGTCTCTCTATATACAAAGTGATCCATGGGAAGTAAACCACCCAACATTTCTCTCTGAAAATCATAGTTAAGTTTGGAGCACGGCCACAGCCCCAGAAACACAAGGACTTAATGCATAACCCAGCAGCTTGGAGCAGAAAAGTGAACGGGCTATGCATTAATCCAGGCCATCAAGTCTGCTAGAGGGGAAAGGGTGTTGCCCCATTCGCCCTCTCCTCTCTGGAAAGAAAGATGGCGGCCACATGGGAGCCTTGTGGACAGCAGGCATGAGCCGGGGGAGTGGGGGCGACTAAAACCTCATGGGAAGGGGGGTGTTCCGGTCCGTCCTTCACACCCTACTGAGGTCACCAGTTGCCCCCCACTAGCGGCTCTCCAGCACGGCCACAGCCCCAGAAGCACAAGGACTTAATGCAGAACCCAGCAGCTTGGAGCAGAAAAGTGAAAGGACTATGCATTAATCCAGGCCATCATGTCTGCTGGAGGGGAAAGGGTGTTGGTCCCTTCCGCCCTCCTCCCTCTGCAAAGAAAGATGGCGGCTGCATGGGGGCCTTGTGGACAGCAGGTATGAGCCGGGGGAGTGGGGGGCGACTAAAACCTCATGGGAAGGGGGGCGTTCCAGTCCGTCCTTCACGCCCTACCGAGGCCACCAGTTGCCCCTCACTAACGGCTCTCCAGCACGGCCATGACTCCAGAGCACAGAAACCAATTTCTTAACTATCTGACTTTCAGTAGAAATACTTCCAGGGTCAATAAGTAAAATAGCAGAAATCCAAAACCAACATATAATTCTTGAACCCAGCTGTAGAAAGCAAATCACTTCACCATGCTTTTTCAGCATGTCTGATTTGGGGGGGGGGGGTAAACTCTAAATAATAGTGGTGAATCTTTTATTGAAACAATGAATCTAATCAAAGCAGATAGAGTGTTAACTACAATTCATCTGCCCCACAGGGACTGGGAGGGGTGGGGGGTGGGTTTTTATTGGGGTTCTTCATGGTAAAAAATAAGTATTGGTAAAGGGAAATGTGTTTGATATTTGTATGACTGAGACCTAAACCTGAAAGCTTTGTAACCTTTCCCACGGTGATTCAATAAATAAATAAATAAATAAATAAATAAATAAAATAAAAAAGGCCCTCCCGTTGATCATCGATTTGCTCGAGCGGGTCCAGTAACGTCTCCATTGGAGACTTTGTTGTTACTGTGTCTGGCATATCGAATACTCTCGGTAGCTTGCTGGGCTCTCCGAGAGGGGAGGAGGAATCGAACTCGGGTCGGCCATGTTGGCCGCTTGTAAGGCGAACGCCCTACCCGCTGTGCTATCGCTCCAGCTGGAGCGATAGCACAGCGGGTAGGGCATCTGCCTTGCACTCAGCCAACATGGCCGACCAGAGTTCAATTCCTCCTCCCCTCTCGGAGAGCCTGGCAAGCTACCGAGAGTATTCGATATGCCAGACACAGTAACAACAAAGTCTCCAATGGAGATGTTACTGGGCCCGCTCGAGCAAATCGACGATCAACGGGAGGGCCTTTACCTCGAGCAAATAAAATAAAATAATAAAAAAATAAAACATGTAAGTCAGATATTAGCTAGATAAGGAGCTAATATTCAAGATTTATAAAATATTATTAAATCTAAATAAACAAAATAACTCCATCAAAGAATGTGAAAAGGAAATGAACAGATACGTTTTCAAAGAAGACATAAAGATGGCAGACATGAAAATTACTTTTTCCATTAGTTATTCTCAGTGAACTGCAAATAAAGCTGACAATGAGGTATTATCTGACTCCAATGATAATGGTCTACATCAAAAATTCCAGAAAAAAATAAGCGCTATTGGAGATGGAGGTGGTGGAATATGATGAAAAGGGAACTATTATTCTTTGTTGGCAGGACCGTTGTCTGATTCATACTCTTTAGAAAATGGTTTGAATTTTGAATAGAGCACAGTGTGTAGGGCGTTTGCCTTGCACACAGCTGACCCGGGTTTGATTCCTCCACCCCTCTCAGAGAGCCCAGCAAGCTACCAAGAGTATCTCGCCTGCACGACAAAGCCTGGCAAGCTACCCGTGACATATTTGATATGCCAAATACAGTAACAACAAGCCTCAAAATTTGTTGTGAGACTTTACTGATGCCCGCTCGAGCAAATTGATGAGCAACGGGAGGACAGTGCTACAGTGCTATAGTGCTATAGTGCTATGAATAGAATTCCTATATTATCCTGTGATTTTACTGCATAGCATCTAACCCAAGAGCACCAAAACATTAATTTAAAAGGACTTGTTTACACCTATGTTCATTACAGCATTATTTGCAATAACCAAGATCTGGAACAGCTCAATTCACATACCTATGAGCAACAGGGTTAAAATATTCTTTGAAATAAGGTTTTCTTATCCCTCATATAAGTGCTAGGGAAATGGTATTGCTGGATCAAGTGACATTTCCTTTATTCTTTTAAGTTTTTTTTCTTTTTTGGCTTTAGGGCCACACCCAGTGGTGCTTACTCCTGGCTCTGCATTTAGGGATTACTCATGACAGGATCTGGGAACCATATGGGGCAATGGGGATAAAACCTGGGTCAGTTGCATGCAGAGCAAGTGCCTTAATTGTTATACTATCTCTATGGATCCCAGTTGTTACTTTTTAAAAACAGTATTTCCATAAAATCACCTGCACACTAATATTTTTGGAGTTAATTAACGCCCATATTACAAAAGCATAGTATTAACTGTCTTCAGGTGCCTATACAAAAAAAGATATTGTTGTATAATATAAACGTTCAAAGGGTATAAAGGAGAGAGAAAAGCAAATATTTCATTTATATTATAATGTAGTTTTCCACAAAAGTTTCTTACATCACTTAAAACATATGGTATGATCTCAAACCAATTGTTGAAATTTATAAAACACAAACTTACAATCTTATGCATTTTCATGGAACTTTCATACACATTATTATAAAAACACATATAACTGAACATTTCATCAAAGTGACACATTTGTCCTTCAGGTTTTGTTCCTAGAGACAGAAGTAATGTTATCCCCCCTGTATTCATTGGACCTTGTATGGAAATTGTGTCTGGGTGTTGTAATATAGCATAAAAGTATGGACACAAAGCCTCTCATCTCATTTGTCAGATATCTGTTGACAGTTCTAATAATATAGGTACTTGTAAACCACTGTTCAAGTTCTAATACAAGCACAGGGCAGGCAACATTGGTAAATCAGAAATAACAAAACCAAATTATAAAATAATAAAAACCACATCTCAGACACAGGTACAATCAATTTTTTCCATGAATAATTTGTACCTACAGTATTGGCTAATATTTCCTAATGATTCAAAATCAAAATTAAATTCAAGATCACAATTAAAAATCACATGAAACAAAGTATAGGCAAAAAGGCTGTTCTATGAGACTTATCTGTCTAACATTTTAGAATATAGTGAATTTATTTCCTTTAAGTATATGTCTATCTAATATGTTGCCCTTTCTTTTACATTACTGAAATAATAGCTTGAAGCTGATCATGAGTTTGGATAACTACGAAGATATAGTCTATATAGTGAAAAACACAAACACCAGAAACTGGTCTCTTTTAAAGCCAAGACTAAAGGTGGGGCTGTTTAACATTACTTGACACAGAATGCTCCATTGGTACCTGGTAGGCCCTAAGTGATGTAGCTAATGATAAAGGAGAGCAATATTATGTTGATTTATAGATGTCAAACATACAGAATATACAGTTTAAGCAACAATATTATGGTTGATAGGTTCTTTTAGTTCCATGTGAAAAACCTTGATTAACTCAGTTCAAATTTTTTTATGAGTACTATAATTTTGTACTTATTTCCAATCACTTAATCACTTAACTTTCCATTAGTCGTCAATTTGCTCGAGCGGGCGCCAGTAACGTCTCCATTTGTCCCTGTCGCGTGCTAGTGTAGCCCAATGGCATCTGTTCGCTCTGGGAATATGAAGAGCCTCAAACCGATCGTTCATGATCTTGACGAAGAAGTCTGACCATCTGGTAGGTGGGCAGCCATGAGGTCTTTTGACATCCCATGGAATCCAGTCAGTAACAGCTCTAGTCCTGCAGTCGTCTTTAAATCTCATTACGTGACCAGCCCATCTGATTTTTGGCACCTTGGCAAATGAGAAAGCGTCCCTGATTCTTGATCATTGACGGATGTCGGAACTCCGGATTCTTTCTCTTATTTGAGTGAAACGTGATATTCCAAGCAGAGCTCTTTCTATTCTTCTTTGGGAGACCTGAATAGCGTTCTCATCCTGTTTGCATAGGTCCCAGGTCTCTGAGGCATATGTTAATGCAGGAAGAACAGTGGAATCAAAGAGATGTGCCCGGAGCCGGAGGTTCTTCGTCCTCTTAGCTATTTCTTCGACATTCTTGAAGGCGTTCCAAGCCGCTCTCTTCCTGCGCAGCTCGGGTGCCAGGTCATTTGTCATGTTGACTTCTCGACCTAGGTACACATAGCTGTTGCATTCGGAGATGGTCGTTCCATTGAGAGTGAATGGGGCATCAGGAACGAGGCTGTTTCTCATAAACATTGTCTTCATAAGATTCAGCTGTAGTCCTACCTTTCCACACTCACGGTCAAAGTCGGCCAGCATTTGTGCCGCTTGGCTGATGTTTGGTGTTATTAAAACAATGTCATCAGCAAAGCGGAGGTGGTATAGTTGCCGACCATCTATCTTCACTCCCATTCCTTCCCATTCCAGTCGTCGCATGATGTTCTCGAGGGTGGCACTGAAGAGTTTCGGTGAAATGGTATCACTTATTTCCAATAATGAATTTATATTATGGAATATCTCTCTAAGACTCTTCTACCAATTTTCTCAAAATACAAGTTTTAGAACAGTTCTGCAGATACAATTTTAAATTTCCTTATACCAATTCCCTTACAGTAAATTTTCTTATAAGGTAATTTTAAATTTCCTTATACCAATCCAGTTTGACCACCCAGTTTCTTTTCTTAAAAGATGACCCTCAAGATTTCTACACATTCCATTGCATTTACTCTCACCTTTAACTTTTATTCCTTCCAATTCACAAGCAACCAATTTAACTTCAACAACAGAATCCCCCCTCCCACCTTTTTTCTACCCAGTGTCGGGCAGATACATTAGGAAGCACAAGAAAATAAGTCCTTCAGAGTAGGGACTGGCTATCTTTGATCTTTTGTAGGATAACACTGTTTTGTCCTTTCTGCATAGCCTCAGGTAGTTTAGGTATATTGGGTTGCTCCCATCACAGTGCTCCAATTCCTCTGTGTTTATTTGTAACTTCTTTCTTTGTGCTCTGTTGACTTGTAAATATTGTTTTTCTCTTCTCCCTAAGTCCTTTGCACAGTTTATTTAGAGCACTGTCCTTTTTGTATGGACACAAGAAGACATGCTGTTGTAATGTGACTCCAAGTGATAGTTTCCTCCTGGGCATCTGTTCCCTTACCTAAGCCTCAGCTGCCCTTACTTCCTAGTGCCCCCCAAAGCAGGGTCCCGGTGAGGGACTGGATGGAACCAGGGCAAGCGGTAAGCTATGTGCTACCCTGGCATCGAGATGGGCCTGGCCAAAACGCCATAATGCTTAACTATAAGTTAAGAGCTTGGTCATGGACAAATGCGGTCATGATCCAAAAAGTAAAAACTAGATTTGGACCCTGCTAGGGTTAGGAATGATTAATCTGGCCTGAGTGCTGTAGTCTGAGTCTCTGGCAAGATGTTCCCAGGAGAGCTGCCCTACAAGCCTCAATGTTATCTCTTATTGTGTCCATATAAAAACAACTAGTGTTGATATGTTGATAGTTATTGGACTGAGGAAAGGAGAAAAACACCTTAGGAGGTATTTTGCCCTTGGACAGTCAGGAAGGGCTTTGGAATACCTTTTAAGTGGTGTTCCCTTTGAACATGGTGGGCCCACAGGAAGGGCTTTCTTATGTTGATTTTGCTACCTGACTGGGTGCAGTGTCAGCTGAGAGTGCAGAGGAGTTGGAGAGACAAGAGAGCTGGAGAGAGGAGAGAGCAGGGCCACAAGATGGACTGCAGAGAGGCTAGCAAGGGGGACAGAGAGAGAAGAATGTAGAAGAATATAGGAGCAAGCACGTCGAGAGAGAGAGAGAGAGTCCAAGCTGTGAGATGGAGCAGGAGAGACAGAAGGAGATGGGAATAAGGAGCAGTGGAGACTAGAATGGGAGGCTCAGAGAGACTGGGCAGGAGGGTGGGGAGAATGGACTATATGGCATATGATCAGTCAACTGGCTTGGCCCTCGCTTCCTCTGCTGTCTGCCTCAGGTCCCCGGCCGCCCTGGCTGGGGAAGTGTCCCAGGCCCACCCAGAACCTGGGCGGCCAGGGGAAGAGCCGTTGGGGCCACTACCTGGCTGCCCCTCGAGAGGTTTTTTTTTTTATATAATCTTTCACTAAGATAGGTGGTTACATATTTACCTGGGAGGAGTTTTAAGTCATTCAACCTGTAATCATTGTAGCACTGTCCTCCCATTGTTCATCTATTTGCTTGAGCGGTCCCAGTAACATCTCCACTGTGAGACTTGTTACTGTGTTTGGCATATCTAATACGTCAAGGGGAGCTTGCCAGGCTTTGCCGTGCGGGGCGAGATACTCTTGGTAGCTTGCCGAGCTCTCCGAGAGGGGTGGAGGAATCAAACCCAGGTTGGCCGGGCGGGCTGTGTGCAAGGCAAACGCTCAACCGCTGTGCTATTGCTCCACCTGTAATCATTGAAAAACCTAAATTTCCAAAAGCCTTGGGAACCAAATGTTTCTAGATATCACTTCACAGTTATTGCACTTAGAATGAGCTTTAATATATCTTAATTTTCTCAAATCATTAGTATCAGTATTCATATTAGTATTAGTATCATTAGTATTTTGGGGCCAAATATTCTAATAATTTTTTGTAAAAGCAAAACAAATGTATGCATTTAGACATAGAAACCTTCAGTCCTTTCTAAAATTTTAGATAAAGTTAAAGAAGATATTTAAGATAATTAAGAAGATATTTAAGATGTCACTTTGTATAAACTCAGACATGCTTATATTTAACTCTGATGATTTTGTGTAGAAGTTAAAATGTTGCTGAGAAATTACATTTCTATTTGTAAAACAGTCCAATTTCTAACTGAAATTGATTTAGACCTGCAAGATAAAGTCCTGCAGCTAATTTTTAGATCTCTCTTATGTCACTTTCTGTTTTGAGCTCTAATTCCTAAGCTTTTTCGATAGCACAGCGGTAGGGCGTTCGCCTTACAAGCGGCCAACATGGCCGACCCGAGTTCGATTCCTCCGCCCCTCTCGGAGAGCCCGGCAAGCTACCGAGAGTATTCGATATGCCAGACACAGTAACAACAAAGTCTCCAATGGAGACGTTACTGGGCCCGCTCGAGCAAATCGACGATCAACGGGAGGGCCTTCTTTCTGAATAGTACAAATTCTAAAGCTCAAGAATTTTGAGTGTTAAGGCCTTCGACTTTTTCCAATAGGATATTAAGATTTAGATTTTCAATTTCTTTATAGGTTCAGTAGTCTAGAAAACTGTCAGCTTAATTTTGATATAAGAAGCTCACAGTAAATAAGAAATGCATCTAGACTTAAAATTGTTAGGTCACATATCATTAATCTCTAGTGATTATACAGCTTACCCCATTTGTAACCCTACTAGCCTAGGTCTGTTCCTGAGAAGTTCTACTTCTTATTTCAACCTGACTATAAAATTCGAGTGTTCAACACGCATATAAAGTAAATACAAACATAGCGATGGCCACCATACATGCACAAAGACACACACACACAAACATCCTCTCGCATGTACACAGTAAATTGATTGATATATTCCAACTTTTATTCTTTTTTTTTGTAGGAGTACTGCTATTTATTCAGCCACTAATTGTTTAATTGAATTGGGCATGAACTCCACCTTAATTTTTTAATTTAATTTTTTTCTTTTTATATTTATTTATTGAATCACTGTGGGAAAAGTTACTAAACTTTCAGTTTAAGTCTCGGTCATACAATGATCAAACACCTTTCCCTTCACCAGTACTCATTTTTCACCACCAAGAACCCAAGTATACCCCCCTCCCACCCCTCCAAATGCATGTGAGGCAGATGATTTCTACTTAACTCTTCTCTACATTGATTACATTCATTTTTTCCACAAAAGATGCACCATTATTGTTTAGAATTTCCCCCCAAACAATCAGAACTGCTGAAAAGGCATTGTGAAATATTTTGTTTTCTATAGCTGGTTATGAGAATCATATAATGTCACGCGGCCACGATTTGGGATTTCTGCAAAGAGCCAGATAATTAAGAGATTGGTTTCTGTGTGTCTGGTGTTATGGCCTTGCCAGAGAGCTGCTCGTGGGGGGTAACTCGTGACCTCGGTAGGGCGTGAAGGATGTGCCAGTACTGCCCCACTTCCCATGAGACTGCAGTTGCCCCGTCACTGTTGGGCTCGTACCTGGTTTTCCTATAAGCTCTGAGGTGGCAGCCACCTTGCTGCGGGGGGGGGGGGGGGGGCGGCGAAAGGGAGCAACACCCTTTCCCTCCTGGGGAGGCATGGTACCGTAGTTTAACGCATGGTCCATTAACTTTTCTGCTGCACGCTGCCGGGTTCTGGATGAAGTCCTTTTGCCTCTGGAGCCATGGCCATGCCAGAGAGCCGCTTGTGGGGGGCAACTCATGATCTCGGAGGGCGTGAAGGACGAGCCGGTACTGTCCCCCTTCCCAAGAGACTGCAGTTGCCCTGTCACCGCCTGCTCATACCTGGCTTTCCAGTAAGCTCTGAGCCGGCGGCCACCATGTATGCAGTCCAGATGCATTTTTTCCAAAAGCCGCTGGATTTCAAGATTTGTTTCTGAGTCTCCCGTATCATGGCTGTTAATCAACTTGATCAGAAGCCAGAGAGGCCGTTTGTAGGCTGCGACTTGGGGTCTTGTTGGGATGGGGAGAAAGAGTCGGCTCCTCCCCCATGTGGTGAGGCCCCGTGTGTCTCGTCACTGCAGGCCCAAACCTGACTGTCCAAAAACAGTTATTGGGGCCATCAAGAGTTATGGAGGATGGTGGTCAGTAGGCCGCCAGGGGGAACAGGCCAAGGCACAAAACCTATTCCCACCTGGAGTGGCCCAGCGCCAGTAACCTACTGTAAGAACAGGACGCATTTCTGCCAAAAGCCTTTGGGTTCCAAGATTCATATCTGAGTCTCTGGAATCATTGCCATTAAGCAGTTCGATCAGGAACCAGAGAGGCCATGCCTCCAATTATATAGCTGAGCTGGAGGTGGTTTGTGGGTGTGTCTCCCACATACCTAAATTTTGGCTGTTCACTTTCTGGTAAACTTTGGCCCAAGTTTTTTGGGTCTGGCCAAAGGCACAGCAGCAATTTTGGAGTATCTGAAAGTCTGTCATTGCCATCAGGCTGCTGATGTATTCACCTCACAGGTACAGACTGACCTGCTGGTAGCACCATAGCCCCCAAACTTTTATTCTTACCCATCAAGAGTGGCCAGGAGGAAACTGACATGGGGCTGAGAAAGGAAGAGACAGTCCCCAGGGCAAAAATAGTCCTGTTGGCCCATTGGAATCTTTCCCCATGTTTTCCAAACTTGCACAACATGGAAACAGGTTAAGAAAGCACTTCTATTTGTATAGTGCCAGCAAGCTAAGTTATGGCGAAGTCGTAAACCCAATGCAGTGAGATGTTACATTATCAGCTCTCCTAGCTTTGACAGAGGGATTTAATATTTTCTTAGCTGACTGAGGGAGAGGCTGCATTAGTGGCTACTGCCAGAGGAATAGTAAAGAAAGTTTAAATCATTTACTCTAATTTCCAGTCTCTGGGAATCAATGCCAGTGAGAACTGTGAAAATCTCATAGGTAAAATTGCTGCATTCACATTTTTAAAGTGGCAGAGAGAGTGGAGTTGGAGCGATAGCACAGCGGTAGGGCATTTGCCTTACAAGCAGCCAACACGGCCGAGCCGAGTTTGATTCCTCGGCCCCTCTCGGAGAGCCCGGCAAGCTACGGAGAGGATCTCACCGCACGGCAGAGCCTGGCAAGCTACCTGTGATGTATTCGATATGCCAAACACAGTAACAACAAAGTCTCCAATAGAGACGTTACTGGGCCCGCTCAAGAAAATCAATGAACAACTGGAGGACAGTGACAGTGACACATTTTTAAAAATAAGTCAGCATTCTCTACATCCCTGTTTTACATATCATGAAAACTACAGGGTTCTATGGGCTACAGAAAAGCTTCTTGTCTAAACAAACTCTTTTATCAACTCTTTTAATTCATTCAAATTTTTGTTATTCAGAGGCCACTGTCTACTCAGATGGGCCGAGTAGATTTACATACCTAGTGTATGGGCTAAGACGCATAGGGACAGTGGCCCCAGTTAGGTTGAAGATTTGAAATTCACAGTATTGCTTTAAAGGGTATGTCAGAGCAATAGCACAGCAGGTAAGGCCTTTGCCTTGCAAGTGTCCAATATGGCCGACCCGAGTTCAATTTCTCCGCCCCTCTCGGAGAGCCTGGCAAGCTACCGAGAGTATCTCGCCTGCACGGCAGAGCCTGGCAAGCTCCCCGTGACGTATTCGATATGCCAAACACAGTAACAACAAGTCTCACGATGGAGATGTTACTGGGCCCGCTCGAGCAAATCGATGAACAACGGGAGGACCGTGACCATGACCGCTTTAAAGGGTATTCTTTTTCTTTGGCAGGTTTTGACAGAGACATGTCAGGGAGGCTTAAGGACACTCTCCACTGCTGTAACAGGTCTGACACCCATAAGTTTTAGTTATTGGGGCCATCAAGAGTTATAAGGTGCCAATTTGTTGCTCTGGTCCTTCGCATTTAAGGATCTGCTGGCCCTGCCTGGTCCTTGGCATTGCTCCTAGGCCAGATAAATTATTGTTAAGATTTGAATTGGCCAATTCTGAGGTCAGTGATGTTCGAATTTTATGGAAACTGGCCCTCATCTGCCAGACCCCCTATTTATTTTCTTTCTTCCTTTTATTACTTTCTGCTCCCTTTGTGAGGAACCCCTTCTTTGAATTGTGGTGTTTCTAAAACTAAAGAAATTAAGTTACAAAGGGACCAAACGGAATCAGCACACATGCCTTTTGTCTGAGGGCCTTCCTTAATTCCAAGATCACTTCCTTCCATTGTTTGCAAACTAAAGCTCCTGGTGAGGGCAACCAAGGACAATGCTGCCTAACAGCCTGAACTAGTTTTTTGAAAGACTTCCTTCTAATTTTTACTCCTGATATGTGCATTAGCAATTTAAAAAGTTGCTTGTACTCCCCCTCTTTGGAAATACTTTGCCCCACTATTACCCTAATTAACAAATTCCCAGAAGACACTCATCCTTGAAGCTTTGAGCTCATCAATCTTGTAGGTTTGCTCACTCTTGTTTCAGCAGGGATCCCATTCCTTCAGTTCTGGGTCCTCGTGGTTCGTAAATTTTACTGTTTCCATCTATGTGAGACACTTCCTACTGATCCAGCACCCTGTTGTGGACCTTGATCTATATGCCAAACACAGTAACAACAAGTCTCAAAATGGGGACGTTACTGGGTCCGCAAGAGAAATATCAATGAATAACGGGAGGACAGTGCATTGCTACATCTTTTTTTCAAACCACGGCGCCTAAAAGGGGAGGGGTGGGGGTGGGGGAGAGAGAGAGAGAGAGAGAGCGAGAGAGAGAGAGAGAGAGAGAGAGAGAGAGGTGCCTGACATAGAGGTAGGGTGGGCTGGGGCTGGGGTGTGGGGAGTGATGGGAGGGAACTGGGGGCACTGGTGCTAGGAAATGCACACTGGTGGAGGGATGGGTATTGGCACACTGTATGACTGAAACCTAATCATGAACAGCTTTGTAAGGGTCTATCTCATCTATCTCACAGTGATTCAATACAAAATCTTGGGGAAAAATTATAACGAAGTCAATTTTGGGTCTTATGTGATTGCATACAAATTTTAGAATTAGTCTTTCTAGAGCCAGAGAGCTAAAGCAACAAGCTCAGTGTGTGCTTTGAATACAAAAGTTCAGTCCTTAGAATTGAATGGTTTACAAAGCACTGAGCAGGATAGCCACTGAAAACTGATGGGTGTGTCCTCTAGTCCCCTCACCAAATCTTTGGACACTAGAGAGATATTAAGGGGCTAAGTAACTAAGGTAGTAGGGGGTGAGTAAAACAGTAAGGAGTTAAGATAGTAAAAGGTTATGCCACAACCTTGCATGTGTCTGACCCTGGTAAAATGCCCACACTATATATAGTCCCTGAACACCATCAAGATTGACTCTTGCGCTCATAGCTAGAAATTGTTTCTGAAAATTATACTAAGATTTTCCGGAGTTGTGGAGTTTCTTTCTCTTCTACTTTCCAATAAGTCTTTGTATTAGAAATAAAACTAGAAAGAGAAATAGAAAGAGAGGGAAAAAGAAAGAAATAAAGAGTTCATTGATAGATGTGCAGGTTTAACTCAATTTGCTCCCTCCCCTCACCCCCATAAATGTGTTTTGGTTGGATCAGAGAGATAATTCAGTGGTCTGTAGTTTATGCTTTGTATGCAGGAAGCATAGGTTTGATCTCCAAAACTAAATGGTCCCCCAGACTGTCAGGAGTGAGCTTGAGCAAAGAGCCAAGAGTAGCCCCAAACTCTGCTTGGTAAGAGAGAGAGAAATAAAGGTAGATAATTGTTTCTTCTATTTCTTTTAAAAATATAATTGATACTTTAATAGAGATTGTGTTAAATCTCCATATTGTTTAAGGCATATTCATTCAATCTATGAAAATTGGACGTCTTTCTATTGTTTTTGGTGTCTTCTATCTCTCTTATTCATGTCTTAAACCTTTAAGTATATGGACTTTCACTTCTCACAGACTATTCAATACTTTATCCATTAAGAAAGGATTTTATTAATATGGGGTTTTAATTAAAAATTAGTAAACATTTTGATACCAAAAAAAGAAGAAACAAGCTGCATCCACTATTTCCCAAATCTGGGCTGGCTTAAAATTGCTGTAACCAATGGAGTAAAACATAAATTACATCAAGATTATTCTAGACCTAGATTCTAAAGAATTAATCATTTTTTTTGTTTCTTGGAACTCTGAACTATTATATAAAAATATGATTATCCTGCTGAGAAAACAGAAAGTCCCAGAACTACTTGAAGAAAGAAATTGACCTAGTTGAGTATAATATTATAGAAGTTCCTGTCACAGTACTAGATTTGTGACTGAAGCTGTTCTGGACTCTTCATTCTGGTTATTTGAATATGACTTAATGAACTTTGTTCATTCCAGTTGCAAGGAACAATTGCTCTGCTGGACACTGATGCAGTTGTGACACACATAATACTGCGTTATATTTGAATAAAATGTTATTATTTTAATCTACAAAATTCTGGTGGTAACTTGCTATACTATAATTTGTAACCAGGAAATGACAAATAATACATTTCATGTATTATTACATTCAGTTTAAAGTACTTCATGTATACTTAAAATATGGAATGTTTTTTAAAAATCAGTCTATAAATCAGATTAAACCCCAATTTTACACCATTTACTAAAGATTAGCTCAAAATGGATCAAAGATCTAAACATAGTTCTGATACACTAAAAACTTTTAGTAAAAAATGTTGGGAAAAAGCACATTGTCATTAGGTCTTCACAATTTTTTGACATGTCACTAAAAGTTATAGCTACTTTTGAGCAAGTGTGGTATTAAAATAGTACTGAATTCTAACATAAGTTAATTACCATATGGATAGATTTTGCAAATCACATTTACACGAGTGTGATCGATTAGGATCCCTGAAAGTATATGCATAGCATTATTTGGTAATATACCGACTTTATACTGAGGAAGTCCCAAGACATGAAAAGGTTCTAAATGATTCATATAATGTCATACAAGAAAACTAAAGTCAACAGTAAATGTAAACTAATTTTACTGCTCTGTGTATACTGACTTTTTTCTTCATTGGTGAGAGTTGGTTAGGAGTCATTTGGGAATTTTTTTCCTTAAGATATTTTCAGAAATAAAACTCTGAATATCATGGAAAGCACCCACTATTGTATTCTATCTCCACCCTCAACCTGAATCCACTTTCTCCCTTTTATTATAGAGGACAAATAAACAAGGCAGTGATTTGGCCTGATTGGATTCTAGAAGTGGGTCTCAAGGGAATGGATATATGAAGGAAAATTTTAAGTACTCTATATCTGACTAGAACTCACAAAGATACCTAAATGTCCTCGTTAAACGTCACCATAGAAGAAACATGTACAAAAATTTGTGTTCCATTTTTTCAGTCCATATATACAGTTTACCTGGATCATCTCTCTGGTCTTTTGAGATACTTGCCTTTTAAATAGTCATTATCTTAGTCTCCTGCCCAGGTGCCTGGCTGTCCTCACCGGAGCCCCTTGGAGGGGGGAGGGTTGAGTTTTCTCTCCCCTCCCCGCCCCGAGCAGAGCCCCAGCAGCTGAAGACCTCCAAAGCCAGCCACGGCCATGCTGGGACCACTCTCCACACGTCCGAACGGGCCTCATGCATGAAAGAACTGGCAGAGGAACCCAGGCATGCGGGTCCCAGGGCTGAGGTCTCCAAGCCTACTCGGATTGGGACTGGGCCTTCTCCACCCAGACCCCCCCATCTTCCAGTAGGTAGGCGTCACACCCACCAGCTGCCAACAGCGCCAGGTTGGTCCCATCAACGGCCAAGATGCAGAGACTATAAAACCCAGCTCCCGGAAGCGCGTGGCTGTATTTCCCTTTATTATCTTTCCTTTGGAGAACCTGTCAGGCTACCAAAAGTATCCTGCAGGCACAGCAGATTCTGGCAAACTTCCCGTGTCGTACTCAATATGCCAAATACCAGTAACAATGATGGGTCTCATCCTCCTAATCCTAAAAGAGCATTGAAATAGCTCTTTTAAAATCTCAGGGCTAGGTAGAAGGAGACGTTACTGGTGCCTGCTCGAGACAATCAATGAACAACAGGATGATCGTGATCGTGATCTTAGCTACCTTCTTGGAACAAAGGGGTGTGTGTGTGTGTGTGTGTGTGTGTGTGTGTTGTTGTTGTTGTTATTGTTGTTGTTGTTGTGGGCAAGTTGGGGAAGAATTCTTGAAATGAAAATTTGCAGTTAAAAAAGGCCAAAACTCTTCGACCCAAAAGTTTGACCTTCTTCCTTCTACCACCTCTCCAGTTTCTAAGATACCCAGTCCATCTTCCATTTCCCCTGAAGTCCTAGTCCTTCTGCAGTTCCTATTCCACATCCTGGAAATTTATGAACTTGACTCTCACCCACCAGAGTGTTCAGTTAAGTAGTTAGGAAATTGACTCATTTTCTTATTTTCTTTGATTTAAAAGCAAGAATTAATAATCATATTCTTAAAGCAAAAATTTAGCCCAAGCAACATTGTATGACTGAAACCCAATCATGTACATCATTGCAACTGTTCATGACACAGTGATTTAATAAAAAAATTAGAAATGGGATCAAAGCAAAAATCAGAAGCTTCTGTTGAAGCTACGATAAGAGGGCTTTTGCACAGTCATCAGTGGTTCATTTATAACCACTGAGAACTAATAAAGGCAGGTAACTTAAGTGCTTACAGCTACAGATTTGGAACTAGCTTCCTGAATCTTAAGCAAACCATAGTCGCTGATTAAATGCAATCTAATATTGGTTAGTTGAATTAATCATCTACCCACTAAAAAGGGAGGAGTAGTTCCTTAAATTATATTTTTTCTTGTACTTATCTTTCAATTTTGCTGTCTCCCTTTTCCCTTCTTTCTCTCTTCATTCTTTCCTTTTTCTTCATTTTCTTTCATCACTCTACTACTTCATTCCCTCTTTCTTATTTTCAGTAGTGACTAATCAAAACCAGTATTATCTTTTTCATGAATCTACAACTTATACAAGGACCTTAAAATGACAGTTCACTCCAAAATTTAGAAAGCCTCTACATAGCTTTTATGTAGTATTAACTATAGACAGAATAATTTCAGAATTTAAAGGGAAGAAAACTATCTCTAAATGATCCTGTAAGTATTGTATAAGTGGGGGTATGGTGCCGCCAGCAGGTCAATCTGTACGTGTGAGGCGAGTATATCAGCAGCCTGATGGGACCGTCAGACTTTCAGACACCCCCAAATTGCTGCTGTGCCTTTGGCCAGACCCCCAAAACTTGGGGCAAACTTTACCAAGAAAGTAAATGGCCAAAAGTTACGTATGAGGGAGACACACCCACAAACCACTTCCGGCTCAGCTTTATAATTGGAGGCATGGCCTCTCTGGTTCCTGATCAAACTGCTTAATGGCCATGATCCCAGAGACTCAGAAACAAATCTTGAAACCCAAAGGCTTTTGGCAGAAATGCGTCCTGTTCCTGTAGTAGGTTACTGGTGCCGGGTCACTCCAGGTGGGAATAGGTTTCTTGCCTTGGCCTGTTCCCCCTGGGAACCCGGTGACCGCCATTCTCCAGAGGCCACTGGACAGTCAGGTTTGGGCCTGCAGTGAGGAGACACCAGATGGGAGTGGAACCGGCCCTTTCCTCTCCATCCCAACAAGACCCCTGAGTTGCCACCTACAAAAGGCCTCTCTGGCTCCTGATCAAGCTGATTAATGGCCATGATCCCAGAGATTCAGAAACAAATTTCGAAACCCAGCGG
This sequence comes from Sorex fumeus, assembly GCF_029834395.1. Lineage (NCBI taxonomy): Eukaryota > Metazoa > Chordata > Mammalia > Eulipotyphla > Soricidae > Sorex > Sorex fumeus. Next base: position 11,445,619 of record NW_026606115.1, read on the forward strand.
CTTTTGGCAGAAATGTATCTGGACCGCATACAAGGTGGCCACCCCCTCAGAGCTTATTGGAAAGCCAGGTATGAGCCAGTGGTGACGGGGTAACTGCAGCCTCATGGTAAGGGGGTGGTACCGGTTCATCCTTCACGCCCTACTGAAGTCACAAGTTGCCCCCCACGAGTGGCTCTCTGGCACGGCCATGGCTCCAGAGGCAAAAGGACTTAGTCCAGAGCCTGGCAGCTTGCGGCAGAAAAGTGAATGGACCATGCATTAAACTATGGCGCCATGCTTCCCTTGCAGGGAAAGGGTGTTGCTCCCTAACGCCTTTCCCCTCCCCAACCCCCCCTGCAGCAAGGTGGTCTCCGTCTCATAGCTTATAGAAAAGCCAGTTATGAGCCGATGGTGACGGGGCAACTGCAGTCTCATGGGAAGGGGGGCAGTACTGGTTCATCCTTCACAGCCTACCGAGGTCACGAGTTACCCCCCACGAGCGGCTTTCTGGCACAGCCATAACACCAGGCGCACAGAAATCAATCTTGTAATTATCTGGCTCTTTGCAGTAATCCAAAATAGCACAGCCATGATAGTGACCACGCAACATTATATGATTCTCATAACCAGCTATAGAAAACAAAGTATTTCACAATGCCTTTTCAGCAATTCTGATTTTTGGGGGGTGGAATTCTAAACAATAATGGTGCATCTATTGTCGAAATAATGAATGTAATCAATGTAGAGAAGAGTTAAGTAGAAATCATCTGTCTCACAGGCATTGGGAGGGGAGGGAGGGTGGTATATTGGGTGGTGAAAAATGAGTACTGGTGAATGGAAAGGTGTTTGATCATTGTATGACCAAGACTTAAACCTGAAAGCTTAGTAACTATTCCCACAGTGATTCAATAAATAAACATAAGAAGAAAAAAATAAATAAAATTATGAAAAAAAGTAAGGTGGATTTCATGCCCAATTCAATCAGCTAATCAGTGGCTGAATAATTAGCAGTACTCCTACATAAAAAGTATTGTATATGTACGATGAATATATTTTAAATGATAATTAACCTCAATGGCATTATAATATAGGCTCTACATTACTGGACTCAAATATATATGTTTCTAAAATATTAGATGTGGTGGGAAGAAAAAGGAATCTATAAAAATAATTACAAACTGAAATGGGAAAAGTCAAATTTAAGCATAAGTACCATCAAATGGAATGCTTTTTCCATACTTTGATTAATAAAATAAAAAGTCTAAGCCAGGATATTTAAAACATGTGGTATTAGTTGGTAACACTAATCGTTAAGTTAAAATTTCATGAATATGTGCCCATACTAATTAGGCATTATAAGTCCAAAACTAAATTGATGCATTTAACTCCACTTCCTAGTTATTCTTCTCCAAGTTACTAATAAGTATCAAAAGCAGTAGGAAGCCTGAAAAAGAACCATGGGAGTACTGCCTGGGCTTTTACAAAATGGAACTCAGCTTTGTGATTTGAGCAAGTTCTTCAGCATTTGTAAGTTTACTGCTACCTTGCAGGTTAAGGATTAAACGTGATAACACATGGAAAACAATACAGTGTTTAGTATGAACTAAGCAATCAATAATTCTTATCTGAATATTGTTAACATCAGTTTAATATGCTACACTAGTTGATGAATAATTTACTATTGAAAAAAATCTTAATACTTTATTTTTTATGAAAATTATCTACCACAAGAAAGAATCACTTCGTTTTGGTGATGATAAAAAACACAGGTTGATTGTAAAAAGACCTAGATTCAAATCTAAGTCATCGCAAGTTAAAGGAATTGGTAATATTTTTTTCTGTTAGATTATTGAGAAGTTTAAAATGATACACATAAAAGCATTTAGCATAACAAGTTAAACTACCTGTAACTCATAGTAGATGATCAATCCAGTGTTAGGATTCTGGGGAGAATGTTCCAGAAGGGGCTTTTGGGAGGGAGAGAAACACTCACTTATACTCGTCAAAAACCTGCAACAAAAACTACCCAAAGGCCTTGTGTAAGCTCCCTGTGTTTCCTTTCTTGAAGGCCCATTTCCTTTGTTCTCTCATCATTTCCTCTCAGTCTTGCCAGTTCAAAGCCTTTTATGGATTTGGCCTTTGTGGGTTCAATTCCCAGGCATTTCCTGATACTTTTCCTCTGTCAGTTTCCTCTCCTGTTGCCAGACTGTTGATTTGTGCTCACCAGAGCACAATGAAGCAGTCGAATATACTCTCATGCCCACAGAGGGGCAGCAGAGTGCGCTAGAAACAGTCTTTCACCTGAGTACTGGAACAGTTAACTTTTAATTTTCTTTTTCTTAAAATAAATTATTTTACATGAATCCCACCATCAGCATGACCTTCCATCTATCATTGTCTCTAGTTTCCCACCCACCCCCAAGCCTGCCACCTTAGCAGGCAAAACATATATACTATATTGACTGTTACAACTAAAAAATCGCTGATGGAATTATTAAAAAATACTTCTGGGTTGGAGCGATAGCATACCGGTAGGGCGTTTGCCTTGCACCCTGCCAACTTGACCGACCTGAGTTTGATTCCTCCGCCCCTCTCAGAGAGCCTGGCAAGCTATCAAGAGTATACAATATGCCAAATACAGTAACAAGTCTCACAACGGAGACATTACTGGGCCCACTCAAGCAATTCGATGAACAATGGGAGGACAGAGATTATAGTGCTTACTTCTGCAAAATAAAATTTGTGAAATTATTATATCTCACCATGGGGTCACGAAGTCATTGTCTAAGGTTTTTACTAAGCTCTTTGTTGCTAGTTGAACTTCCTGTGTTATTGTTTTTGTTTATTGGGCTTAGTTGGATATTATCCTACTTTTCCATCTAATTTAGTAACCACCTACTACGTTGTTAGTATTGTAGAATTTGGAGGTGTCATGAGCTTGCACATGATGCTACTTACACCAGAAATTCCAGGATCTATAGAACTGGGCCGATGCATTTACATGATAGTGATTATGGGATGTGGGTGTGGCTGCTAGGGCTTCTGGAAGTAAGGGGAGGTGGGAAGAGGCTGACTGTCGGCATTCTGAGAAGCCTTTAGAGTTTTCAGCCTGAAAATTGGTGTACCTGGAATGTTTGTCAGTTTGGCATCTCTGCAGATCTTACTCATGAAGCAGTGAAGTTAGGTCATAGGCATTGCAGTGGCTATGGGATGTGGATGTGGCTGCCAGGGCTTTGACAGGGCAGGGACAACCTACCTCCTCCCTAGGGTGCTTCAGAGTTTTCAGCAGGAAAACAGGTGAACCCATGAAGTTTAGCAAATTGAATTGCATCTCTTCTTAGAATAGTTGTGAATGGGGGAGCTGGACCAATGAGTTTAAATGGTGGTGGTTGAGGGATGTTGGCTTCTAATTTTTCCAACCTTCATTGAGCCATAATTTTCCCAATTTGAACCTTGTTTTTCCTGTTTTCACACAGAATATTGGACTAGAATAGTGAGCAACTAGAAGCTCCAGTTGCCAATATAGAACCCTTTTGAGCTCTTAATAATAATAATGATAGGGGGTATGGTGCTGCCAGCAGGTCAATCTGTACCTGTGAGGTGAGTGCATCAGGAGCCTGATGGCGCCTTCAGACTTCCAGATACCCCCAAATTGCTGCTGTACCTTTGGCCAAACCCCAAAACTTGGGTCAAACTTTACCAAGAGAGTAAACGCCCAAAAGTTAGGTATGTGGGAGACATACCCACAAATCATCTCAGGCTCAGCTATATAATTGGAAGCATGGCTTCTCTGATTCCTGATTGAACTGCCATGATCCCAGAGGCTTAGATACAAATCTTGAAACCCAACGGCTTTTGGCAGAAATGTGTCCGATCCCTGCAGTAGGTTACTGGCCTGGGCAAACCCAGGTGGGAATAGGTTTTGTGCCCTGGCCTGTTCCCCCTGGCAGTCCGGTGGCCACTATCTTCCAGAGGCCACTGGACAGTAAGGTTTGGGCCCGCAATGACGAGAAACGTGGGGCCTCACGGGATGGGAGTGGAGCCGGCCCTTTTCTCCCCACTCCAACGAGACCTAGAGTTGCCGCCCACGAACGGCCTCTCTGACTCCTGATCAAGCTGTGTAACGGCCAAGATCCCAGAGACTCAGAAACAAATCTTGCAACCCAGGGGCTTTTGATATAAATGTGTCTGGACTCCGCAGTAGGTTATTGTCGACAGGCCACCCCAGACGGGGAAGGGTGCTGTCTCTCCACCTGCTACCCCTTGGCGGCTCTGTGACTGCTATCGCCAGAGGCCATTAGACAGTCAGGTATGGGCCTGCAGCGACAAGACACGTGGGGCCTCATGGGATGGGGATTGAGCCGACCCTTTCCTCCCCATCCCAACGAGACCCCAATTCGCTGCCCACGAATGGCCTCTATGGCTCCTGATCAAGCTGCTTAATGGCCATGATCGCAGAGACTCAGAAACAAATCTCAAAACTCAGCAGCTTTTGGCAGAAATGCATCCCTACAGTAGGTTACCAGCGCTGGGCCAACCCAGGTGGGAATAGGTTTCATGCCTTGGCCTGTTCCCCCTGGTGGCCCAGTGGCCGCCATCCCCCAGAGGCCACTGGACAGTCTGGGCCTGCAGTGACGAGACACGAGGGGCCTCAGGGGATGGATTGAAGCCAGCCCTTTCCTCTCCATCCCAGTGAGACCCAGAGTCGCCGCCAATGATCAAGCTGCTTAACGGCCATGACCCAAGAGACTCAGGAACAAATATCAGAATCCAGCAGGTTTTGGCAGAAATCCCCCCAGATTTAAGTGTTAAAATTTTGGAGTTTCAAAATCGCGCAGCCACTACTGCAGCCATACAACATCATATGTTATTCTCAACCAGCAATAGAAAGCAAATTGTCTACTGTTGCCTTTTCAGCAGATCTGAGTGTTGGGGTAAAATCCCAAATAATAATGGTCAGTCTGGTGTCAAAATATTGAATGTGATCAAAGTAGAGAGAGAGTAATGTGGAAATCATCTGCCTCACACATAGAGGGAAGGATGGGATGGGGCTATACTGGGGTTTTTAGTGGTGGAGAATGGGCACTGTTGAAGGTACGGGTGTTTCATTGTATGACCAAGACTTAAACCCGAAAGCTTTGTAACTGCTCTCATGGTGATTCAATAAATAAAATTATAATAAATGGAAAAAAAGTAAGGTGGAGTTCATGCCCAATTCAATCAGCTAATCAGTGACTGAATAAATAGCAGTACTCCTACACAAAATAATAATAATTATTATTATTATTTTGTTTTGCGGCCACACCTAGAAAGGATTACTTCTGCCTTTGTACACAAGAATTACTCCTGGTGGTATTCGGTGGACCAAATGGGATGCTTGGAGATTAAACCAAGGTCGTCTCTGTGCAAGGCAAATACCCTACCCACTGTATCATTCCATTCCCCCGCCCTTTGAGCTTCTTACCCTGAGGTTTATCTTTCATTTCATATTAGTCTATTTGCTATTAAAAAGTAGAAGTTTAATGAACATCAAATCAGTCTATTTAAGACATCCCTCCTATAGGAGAGTCTTTAGTATCATGCACTCACTTGGATGAGGGCAAGGGATTAGAGAAGGGGATTTCCAAAACAACTTACTCATTAGGTGGCCTCAGCCAGAAGACACTGATTCGTCTGCCCTGCAAAATTCATGGCTCACAACTAAACCGAGAGCAGGATATCCAAATGACAACAATCAATGTGATAAATGTGCCTGTCAAGGAGGCAGGCTCAGGGGCGAGTGTGGGGGTGGTTGTTGGAGGGAATCTGGGGACATTGGTGAAGGGAAGTAGACACTGGCAGTGAAATGGTGTTGGAAAACTGTATTCCTGAAACTCAATTCTGAATAACCATGTAAATCATAGTACCTTAATATTTAATTTAAAAAACAACTCATGGCTCAGACATAATTTATTGTTTTTCAGTTTGCCTGCCTTGTCCACACAGAGAGGAGTCTCCATCTAGAGGAGAAACTAGGGTGAACTGGAAGAAGCATGAGGGAATCATTTGGCCAGGGTGTAATTTAATGAAACTGAATATCCCAACTATTTGGAAAAATCATGGAAGTATAAATTGTTGCTTTGCGTGGAATGAACAAACTGTAGGAAAGCTCTGCCATTTGACAGCTAGTATCTTCATGAAGAAAGTGAGTATGATTTTTTATCTACCCTAGGGGATTGTTTTGGCCAATAAATGACAATGTGTACAAAAATGTGCTTTATGAAAACAATGCCCTATAGATGTAAGGGGTAAAAGATAAGAAAAATGAGGGGAGAGAGAGCGAGGGAGAGAGAGAGAATATAACTTAAAGCAATGAAACATTATACTTGCGTGGAATATAAAACTTTTATCATTTCAAATAGAATAAATATGATTATGCTCATAAATATTTCTTACGTTAACTTATTAGCCTACATAAGAAAAGTCCCCGTTCTTACTTCTCGAATAGCTGATCTCTAAAGTGACTTCCAATTTAGTGATTACAGAGAGATGATGAGGCTATAAAAAGGGAAGAGCCCATGCTTTACTTTTCCTTACTTCCCTACCCAGTTCCTTGCTGTGTTTAATGACTCAATAAATGCAGGCTGGAGAGAACTGATTGTTTATTAATCTTACTACCACACGATGGCGATAAAGTCAGACAAATGTATCTGTTCCGTGTTGCTCTTTCAGCCCTACATTTGGTTATGAGATCCAAAAATGTGATACATGCTTAACTTCTTTTATTAATATTTCCTTTAGGATTTCCTTCTACAAACCTAAATATGGAGTTCATTTTTAGCATTCACCTTTTGTTAGTGTTGTCTTTGTCTATTTTGGAATGATGTTGTATTGTCTATGTTTAAAAATGTAGAAATAATTAAAAAAATGGATGTATAGTTATGTTGTGAGTCCATTTTACAAGACTCTTGTGAAGATGAAATTGAGATGATATCTTTAGCACATTTAGCACAGGATCTACACTCAGTAAATGCTGACGTCAATTTTCATTTTAATTATTGCTATAGCACAGCGGTAGGGCGTTTGCCTTGCACGCAGCCAACATGGCCGACCCGAGTTCAATTCCTCCGCCCCTCTCGGAGAGCCCGGCAAGCTACCGAGAGTATCTCACCCGCACGGCAGAGTCTGGCAAGCTCCCCGTGATGTATTCGATATGCCAGACACAGTAACAACAAAGTCTCCAATGGAGACGTTACTGGGCCCGCTGGAGCAAATCGATGACCAACGGGAGGGCCTTTACTTTTTTTTTATTATTATTATAAGCTGAACTGACCCAGGGCATTGTTTATATGGGGTTGGACATATCAAGCAGTGCTCAGGAACCACTCCTAGCTCTGTGCTTTGGGGATCATTCCTGGTAGTGCACAGTGTCAGGGATTACACCCAGGCCACCAACATGCAAAAACATGGACTCCAGACCTTTGAGCCATCACTCAGGCCTCCCTCTGAACGGTATTTTAGTAGGGTGACATGGGTTTCAAAGATATGAACCAGAAAAAAAAAACAAGGGAAAAACAAGGGGAAATGCCTGCATGTTTCAGGAAAAAGTACCTGTCAAGGGTATATATATATATATATATATATATATATATATATATATATATATATTCCATCTGTGTACTAATCACATGATTGTTTTCAAACAATCTTTACCAAGCCTCATTCACTCAGATGAATTTGTGAATTGGGAAAAACATATCTTTTACATCATCTCACACAAGTAATAATGGAAAATAAAAAACTAGTAGGAACAATCTGTGTTGGCAGGAGATGTGGTGAAAAAGGAATTCTCATCCATTGCTTTTGGGCATATCATCTGGTTTAATCCTTGTAGAATGCGGTATGAGAGACTTTGGAAACTTAGAATTGAACTGGCATATGACCCAGCAATTCTATTTTTGAGCATCTACCCCCAGCACCGAAAAACATTCAATCAAAAGGACAAGTGCACATGTTATTCATTGTTACACATAGTAGAGTCGGTAAGATATGGAATCAACTTAGGTGTCCAATGAAAGATTAATGGATTACAGAGATGTAGTATATACACAATGGAATACTATGTAGCTGCAAGGAATGATGAAATCATTCAATTTGCTGAAACCTGGTGATTACCCTTGACCCCAGAGTTTAGAAAGGAGAAAAAAATAAAGAAAGAAATCAAGGGTGGGGTGAAGGAACGAGATGAGAAAGTGAAGCAACGTGGGAACAGGGGTGGGGGCTTTGGATATACTGTTGATGTGGGGAAGTGATATATCCATATATCCAAAGCACCGACTCAACAATGCTGAAAACATGAGATCTAAGCTGCAACCACTGAGCTTTGTAATATGTCTGTCAAGTTAACAGGTGGGGATGGGATGGGGTTGGTGGTGGGGAGGGATTATGGGAACAGTGGAGGGTAGTTGACACTGGTGGTGTCAACTGGGATTGGTGTAGAAATATTATATGCATAATAGTCAACTTGGTAAATCATGGTTCTTCAGTTAAATGAAAAACAGTTTTAAAGAAAAATATATCTTTTAAGTGACAGGTCTAACCCTGCTTCAATAACACTGTAGGTTTTCAGTAAATATGGAATACCTTCTACCTTTGTCCAAAAACTACACAGGTTGAATTAATGTAGTTGGGTTAATGATTCAGGTGGCTCACATTGGACTTTTATAGTCATCATTTGGGTCATTTCCCTAGGGATATGGAGTGGGGCTTATGTTCCTGTATTTTAAAACTCTGCTTATGTTTTCTGAAATTAGTGGATTAGTTCACAGAGTAACTAAGAGAAAAGGATATTAAAAATATATATTTAAAAAATGAAGCTTCTAAAAGTTTCAGTAAGTCAGATGAATGCATTATTGCTAGACCACTACTTGACACAATTATGGAGGCATTCTGAGTTGTCAACTAATGTTGCCAATCTAATGTTTAACAGGTAACAGATAAGTCAGACGAAGGCACTTGCTAGAAAGTAAAATAATGGCTTTATCACTCAAAAATATTTAAAAAAATCACTAAAAATATCCAAAACCTCCTGGTGTCAGAGATACCCTAATTTGGTTGATTTTTCTTTCTCTTTTACAATTCTACCCACCAAATTCAGTTCTTCTAATTAAATGTTCCTGACCACCCTTGAGCATTTGCTTCTGTCCTATCCCCATATTCTGCTAACCAGTATTAATTATTTGTAATACTTTCTTATAACTCTCCTGAGTTTTAGTTTGCTCATCTTTTCCTCCAACAGCTAGTGATTAGGTCTTGAGTGTATCTGTGATAAATGTAACTAGTGCTCTTAAAGAGACTTCGGAGATCTTGTTTGCCACTTCCACCTCCATGGAAACACAAGACAGCTATTTCCGAAAAAGGAAGCTGAAGGCCTATCTCAGGACACTCAATTCTATCCCACTGATCTGAGGTCTTTTTTAATTCCAACACCATGCTGTTTTATTTACTACCTCTTTGCATACAGTACAATTTGAAGTTGGGGAAAGTGATGCCTCCCATCTTTTCCCCAAATATTTCTTTATCTATTCAGGGATTTTATTATTCCACATGAATTTCAGGAGTGTGTCATCTATTTCTTTTTTAAAAATGACATGAATATCCTTATAGGGACTGCAGTGAATCTGTACAGCACTTTGGTATTGCCATTTTGATATTAATCCTCTCAATACAACAGGATTTGTTTCCATTTTCTTGTTTCCTCTTTTATTATTTGAAGTTTTCTTTGTACACTTCTTTCACCTCTTTCGTTAAGTTGATTTTGAGGATCTTAATTTTCTGAGGCACAATTGTTAAAGGGATAAAAAAATCTTTAATCTATTTCACTATTTGCATACAAGAATGCCATGGACTTTTTCATATCACTTTGTAGCCAGCCAATTTACCATACATATCTATTATTTCTAGGAGCTTTTTTGTAAAGTTGTTGGAATTTTATAACTATAGTGTCATGTTATCTGAAAGTAGTGAACACCTGACTTCTTCCTTCCCTATCAATATGCCCTTGCTGTATTTTTATTGCCTAATTGTGATGGCAAGTACTTCCAGTACTATATGGAATAGAAGTAGGGAGAATGGGCAAGGTTGTCTTGTGCCTTATCTTATAGGGAAGACTTAAAGGTTAAAATTTTTGGCTACAGTTCCACTTTATAAATATTAGGGCATGCTTCCAATTCACTGTAACACTCATTGCTGGCAACTTTACCTATATCACATACATAAGTATACACGGTCACGAACTAATTGTTCTTTACACTCTAATTCAGAACCTTAGCCAAAACCATCAGTTTCTTTTATAAAAATATTTTTGTCTCTAACTTGGACTAGATGAATTAATAAAAGAAATGAAAAAGAATTAAATAAGTTGATGAGAAGAAAAAGTGCCTTTGAAATTGTAAAGTGGCAACATATATTGAGTGATGTTATTTGTAATACTTTGCCACATACTGCTTTCCTGTTCATCTGCTGCTATGTTAGTGACAGCTCTCTTCCCTTTTTCACCTCATTAACTTCCCAGTTAACCTCGAAAAATTCTATTCCCCTTTTATTTTTTTATTTTTCTTGATTTATTTTATTTTATTTTTTCACTATTTTTAAAAAAATTTATTAGTGAGAAATCATGAGGTACAGTTGTAGACTTACAAATTTTGTGCTTGGGTTTCAATTGTACAATGATCAAATACCCATCCCTCCACCAGTGCCCATTTCCCACCACCACTGATCCCAGTATCCCTCCCACCCCCCATCCACTACATCCCACCCTGACTCTGTGGCAGGGCATTCCCTTTTGTTCTCTCTCTCTAATTGGATGTTGTGGTTTGCAAAAGAGGCAATGCGTGACAATCATGTTTGGTCTACAGTCTACTTTGAGCATGCTTCTCCCATCCTGGGAGGATCCTCCCAACACCCTTTACTTGGTGTTCCCTTCTCTATCTGAGCTCCCTTTCCCCCTAGCATGTGTGGTTGGCCTCCAAGACATGGAGTAAAATTCCTGGTACTAATTTTGGCCATTCTTGAGTGTTAGTCTCCTATTTTGTTACTTTATGTTCCCCAGATGAATGCAATCTTTCTATGTCTATCCCTTTCTTTCTGAGTCATTTCGCTTAATATGATACTTTCCATGTAGTACCATTATATGTAAATTTCATAACTTCATCTTTTCTAACAGCTACATAGTACTCCATTGTGTAAATGTACCAAAGTTTCTTTAACCAGTCATCTATTCTTGGGCACTCAGGCTTATTCCAGATTCTGGCTATTGTAAAGGGTGTTGCAATGAACAAACAATTGCAGATGTCACTTCGACTATACTTTTTTACCTCTCTAGGATATATTCCCAGGAGTGGTATTGCTGAGTCAAATGGGAGCTCAATTTCTAATTTTTTGAGAATCGTCCATACTGTTTTCCAAAAGGGCTGAACCAGTCGGCATTCCCACCAGCAGTGAAGGAGGGTCCCTTTTACACCACATCCGCACCAGCACCGGTTGCTTTTGTTCTTGTGGATATGGGCCAGTCTCTGCGGTGTGAACTGATATCTCATTGTGGTTTTGATATAGATCTCCCTGATGATTAATGATGTGGAGCATTTTCTCATGTGCCTTTTAGCCATTCGGATTTCTTCTTTGTGAAAGTTTCTATTCATTTCATCTCCCCATTTTTTGATAGGGTTGGAAGTTTTCTTCTTGTGGAATTCAACCAGTACTTTGTATATCGTTGATATCAACCCCTTGTCAGATGTGTATTCGGCGAATATCCTTTCCCATTGTGTAGACTGTCTTTGTATTTTGGTCACTGTTTCTTTTGAGGTGCAGAAGCTTCTTAGTTTAAGATAGTTTCACTTGTCAATCTCTGTTTTTACTTGCTTGGCCAGCGGCATGACATCTTTGAAGATACCATTAGCTTCTATGTCATGGGGGGTTTTGCCAACTTTTTTTTTTTTGGTTTTTCCAACTTTTTTCTAAATGTACCTTATGGATTCTGGTCTGATGTTGAGGTCTTTAATCCACTTTGATCTTACTTTTGTACACGGAGTTAGGCAGAGATCTGAGCCCACTTTTTTGCATGTAGCTGTCCAGTTGTGCCAGCACAATTTGTTAAAGAGGCTTTCCCTGCTCCACTTCACTTTTCTTGCCCCCTTATCGAAGATTAGATGGTCATATGCTTGGGTGAAGATGTGAGTATATTCAACCCTGTTCTACTGGTCTACACCTCTGCCTCTGTTCCAGTACCATGCTGTTTTAATTATTACTGCTTTGTAATACAGTTTGAAGTTAGGGAGGTTGATTCCTCCCATTTTCTTTTTCCCAAGAATTGCTTTAGCTATTCGTGGGGGCTTATTGTTCCATATAAATTTCAGGAGTGTTCGCTCCATTACTTTGAAGAATGTCATGGGTATCCTAATAGGGATCACATTGAATTTATACAGTGCTTTGGGAAGTATTGCCATTTGACAATGTTAATTCTCCCAATCCATGAACAGGGGATATTTTTCCATTTCCTCGTGTCCTCTTTTATTTCCTGAAGTAGCGTTTTGAAGTTTTCTTTGTACAAGTCCTTTTCTTCCTTAGTTAAGCTGATTCCTAGGTACTTGATTTTCTGGGGCACAATTGTAAACGTGATTGTTTTCTTCATGTCACTTTCTTCTCTTTCACTTGTTGCGTATCGGAAAGCCATGGACTTTTGGGTATTGATTTTATAGCCTGTAACTTTTCTATACGAGTCTATCGTTTCTAGGAGTTTCTTGGTAGAGGTTTTAGTGTTCTCTAAGTATAGTATCATATCATCTACGGATAGTAAGAGCTTGATTTCTTCCTTTCCTACCTGGATGCACTTAATATCTTTTTCTTGTCTAATCACTATTGCAAGTACTTCCAGTACTATATTGAACAGCAGTGGAGAGAGTGAACATCCTTGTCTCGTCCCTGATCTTAGAAGGAAGTCTCTCAGTTTTTCCCCTTTGATGATGATGCTTGCTGTAGGCTTGTGGTAGATGGCTTTAAGTATATTGAGGAAAGTCCCCTCTATCTCCATTTTGTCTAGGGTTTTCATCCTAAAAGTGTGCTGTATCTTGTCAAATGCTTTCTCTGCATCTATTGATATGATCATATGATTTTTATCTTTTCTTTTGTTGATATGGTGGATTGTGTTGATTTATTTCTGAGTGTTAAACCAGCCTTGCATCTTCAGGATGAATTCTAATTAGTCATGGTGTATGATCTTTTTGATGAGTAGCTGAATTCTATTTGCTAGTATTTTGTTGAGAATCTTCGCATCCTTGTTCATCAGGGATATCGGCCTATAGTTTTCTTTTCTTGTGGTTTCTTTGTTTCCTTTTGGTATTAGAGAGATATTGGCTTCATAGAAACTGTTTGGGAGAGTTTACGTTTTTTCAATTTCCTGGAAAAGCTTGAGAAGGACTGGCAGTAGGTCCACTTTAAATGTTTTGAAAAATTCGCTAGTGAATCCATCTAGACCTGTGCTTTTGTAATTGGAAAGACTTTTGATTACAGTTTCAATTTCCTTGATGTTAATAGGTCTATTCAGATTCTCTCGATTTTCTTGATTCAGTTTTGGGAGATTATAGGAGTCCAGGAATTTATCCATTTCTTCTAGGTTCTCTTGTTTCGTGGCATACAGACTTTCAAAGTAGTCTCTGATGATCTTTTGTATTTCTTTGGTTTCCTTTGTGATATCCCCCTTCTCATTTCTGATTCGGTTTATTAGGGTTCTCTCTCTCTGTTTCTTTGTGAGTGTTGCTAGTGGTTTATCTATCTTGTTTATTTTCTCAAAGAACCAGCTCTTGGTTTCATTGATCTTTCGGATGATTTCTTTGGTTTCCATGTCATTGATTTCTACTCTAAGTTTTATGATCTCTTTTCTTCTGCCTGATTTAGGCATTTTCTGTTGATCCTTTACTAAGATCTTGAGTTGTGAGGTCAAGTCGTTTATGTACATCCTTTTTACAGTCCTAGATATGCTTGCAGGGCTATAAATTTTCCCCTTAATACAGCTTTCGCTGCATCCCATAGGTTCTGGTAGCTTAAGTCTTAATTCTCATTTGTTTCCAGGTATCTTTTGATTTCGTCCTTGACTTCCTTCCTGACCCACTCTTTGTTCAACATTGAATTGTTTAATTTCCAGTTGCTTGATTTGGTTCTCCTTGTCTGTGTGTGATTCACTTCTATCCTCAGTGCATCATGGTCTGAAAAGATGGTTGATACTATTTCTATCTTCCTGATTCTTTTGAGGTATGTTTTGTGGCCTAACACATGGTCTATTTTGGAAAATGTTCCATGCACACTGGAGAAGAATGTATATTCTTTCTTTTGGGGGTGTGCAGCCCTATATAGGTCTATAAGCCCTTTCTCTTCTATTTCTTCTTTCAAAGCCAACGATTCCTTGCTGGGTTTTGTTCTTTTTTATCTACCCAGAGGTAATAAGGCGATGTTGAAGTCTCCAAGTACTATTGTGTTGCTAGCACTGTCCTCCTTAAAATCTGTTAGCAGTTGTTTTGAATATTTAGCTGTTCCCTCATTAGGTGCATATACATTTAAGAGTGTGATTTCTTCCTGTTGTACATTTCCCTTGATGAAGAGAAAATAGCCTTCACTGTCCCTTCTAATCTTTTTCAACGTGAAATTAATGTTGTTGGATACTAGTACGGCCACCCCAGCTTTTTTCAAGGTGCTGTTTGCTTGCAGGATTTTTTTCCCCATCCTTTAACTTTGAGTCTGTGTTTGCTCTGACTGTTGAGATGAGTTTCTTGTAGGCAACAGCATGTTGGTTTCTGTTTCTGATTCCATTTTGCCACTCTGTGTCTCTTAATTGGTGAATTTAGACCGTTGACATTGAGAGATTATTGTTATGGGGTTTTGTGTCATCTTTCTGTAAGGGTTTGTTGTGGTTGTAGGGTTTGTCTTGTCTTATTGTAGCCCCTTTAGCCCTTGTTTTAGATTTGGTTTTGAGTCTACGAAGTTCCTGAGCTGCTGTTTATCTAGAAAATAGTGTACTGTTCCTTCGATTTTGAGTGAGAGTTTAGCCAGTTAGCGTATTCTTGGTGAAGCATTCATTTCAGTGAGTTTTTTCACTATATCTCACCACTACCTTCGGGCTTGGAGGGTTTTCTCTGATAGGTCTGCTGTGAATCTAAGGAGTGCTCCTTTGTTTGTGATTTCCTTCTTTGACCTTGCTGCTTGCAGTATTGTGTCTCTATTGGCAGCATCGATCATTCTAATTATGATATGTCTTGGAGTGTTTTTGTTAGAGTCTCTTTTAACTGGCACCCTTTGGGCTCCTTGAATCTGAATGGCTGCATTGTGGAGCTCTGGGAATTTTTCCGCGATGATTTGTTTAACCATGGCTTTTTCATTGGGATTGTTTCCCTGAGCTTCTAGTAGTCCAATGATTCTAATGTTGTTTCTTTTGTAATCATCTCCTAGGACTCTGATTCTCTGTAGAGCTATTTTGCGGTCCTTTGCCACTGTTTGTTGTTGCCTGTTGGCTTGATGCAGTTGATCTTCCAGTTCACTCATTCTTTCCTCAGCTGTGGTCATTCTGTTTTTGAGGGCAGAGACTGAGTTTTTCATTTCATCTATGGAATCTTTGATTCGTGCCATTTCTGTGCATAGCTTTCCAATTTCTGCTCTCATTTCTTCCTGTATTTTGTCGATTGTGCGATCCATTGTTTCTTTTATGTCCTCTTTCAATTTACTGGATATCTGTCTGACTGTTTCATTGAGTTGATTGAACATCTTCATGACTTGATATCTGAATTCTTTGTCAGAGAGGTTCCCTTAGGTGGATAGCACCTACTGAGGCTTCTGGACTCGGTTCATCGTCCTCTCCCTGCATTGGGGATTTGCATTCTTTCTGCATATTGGTGTGTAGGTGTAGGGAGTAGATTTCTTGGTATGAGTAAACTACCAGTGGCTGTGTAAGCGCTGGCCCACCGAAAATCAGGCCACGCCCACTTCTAAAGAAGCCACACCCACTTCTAAAAAGCCACGCCCACTACTAAAATGTAGACACCCCCACGGGTACCTGGTGTGTGTGTGGGGGGGAAGTAAAGACTGGGTGGGGAGAAGAGACCAGCTCAGCTTGGGGGATGAAAAGGAAGAGGCAGAGAGGCTCAGAGCTGCTTTGTCTCCCAAGGTTCAGAGGATGCCTGGGGGGCTTGCAGGGTGAAATCCAAGTCCCGGGTTCGAGAAGCAGCGGATAAACTGACCTAGGTGGGGAGAAGAGACCAGCTCAGCTTGGGGGACGAAAAGGAACTCTATTCCCCTTTTAAACTGAAATTGATATACTTGTATTATTCTACATCGTAGCACTTCCTGTGTTAATATTCTGTCCTGTCCCACTCTTGTCATTCAGTTCCTTTGCATAGCTGACTTATTCATATGAAAGGTATGAAAGTTAATCATACTTTACATATTTGAATAGCTGACTTATGCATATGAAAGTTATGAAACTTATTAAAGTTATTCATACCCTCGTGAGAACTACATGTTTAAAGAGTTTACAATAGTGACTTTGGACCATTAATATTTCAGTTACGAATTTAACTGAGAAAATTCAAGTGGATGCAAGTGGAGTGCTATGTCTATTAAACATAGAGGAGAGAAGCTCAATATCTTAGAGGCAAAGCATAATGATATTTTATGCTAAGGGGGTATGGTGCCTCCAGCAGGTCAATCTGTACCTGTGAGGTGAGTGCATCAGCAGCCTGATGGCGCCTTCAGACTTCCAGATACCCCAAAATTGGGCTGTGCCTTTGGCCAGACCCCAAAAACTTGGGGCAAACTTTACCAAGAAAGTAAACGACCCAAAGTTAGGTATGTGGGAGACACACTGACAAAGCACCTCTGGCTCAGCTTTATAATTGGAGGCAAGGCCTCCCTGGTTCCTGATCGAACTGCTTAATGGCCATGATCCCAGATATTCAGAAACAAATCTCGGAACCCAGTGGCTTTTGGCAGATATGCATCGGTCCCCTCAATGGGTTACCTGTGCGGGACCACCCCAGGGGGGAAAGGGTGCTATCCCTTTGTCTGCTCCCCCTTGGCGGCTCGGTGGCCGTCATCTTCCAGAGGCATTGGACAGTCAGGTTTAGGCCTGCAGTGATGAGACACACTGGGCCTCGTGGGGTGGGGGTAATGCCGACTCTTTTCTCCCCGCCCCAACGAGATCCCGAGTTGCCGCCCACGAAAGTCCTCTCTGGCTCCTGATCAAGATGCTTAACGACCATGATCCCAGAGACTCAGGAACAAATCTCGAAACCCAGCAGATTTTGGCAGAAATTCCTCCAGATTTAATTGTTAAAATTTCAGAATTCCTAAAGCTCTCGGCCACTCTTGCAACCATGCAACATCATATGTTATTCATAACTAGCAATATAAAACAAATTGTTTACTGTTGCCTTTTCGGCAGATCTGAGTGTTGCGGTAAAATCCCAAACAAAAATGGTAGGTCTGATGTCGAAACATTTAATGTAATCAAAGTAGAGAGAGAGAGTAATGTGGAAATCATTTGCCCCACATGTAGGGGGAGAGTGTGGGATGGGGGGTATACTGGGGTGTTTGGTGTTGGAAAATGGGAACTGGTGAGGGGATGGGTGTTTCATTGTATGACTGAAACTTAAATCCGAAAGCTTTGTAACTGCTCTCATGGTGAGTCAATAAATAAAATTATAAAAAAAGGAAAAAAAACCTCAGGTGGAGTTCATGCCCAATTCAATCAGTCTAATCAATGACTGAATAAATAATCATATTCCTACATTAAAAAATTAGATATTTTATACTGAGTCAAAGAAGAACAATATTTTGTTGGTTAATTTTCATCCTGCCTCTTTGGAACAGTACCTGTCTTAGTTCATTTGAACTATGAGTATCACTGTCATCCTGTTGTTCGTTGATTGCCTCGAGCAGGCCTCAGTAACGTCTCCTTCGTCTCCTTCGTCCTAGCCCTGAGATTTTAAAAAGTGACACATTCGAGGGTCTTTCAGGGTCAGGAGAATGAGACCCACATTGTTACTGGTTTTTGGTTTTTGGCTATTGAATCCTCCACGGGGAGTTTGCCAGACTCTGCCCTGTGGGCAGGAGTGATTATCTTTTTTTTTTCCTCTGTTGTTCTGGAGACTGGGAAGTCCAAACTCAAAGTGCTAGCTGAATTAGTATCTGATGAAAAGCAGCTTTCTTTTTCAGAAATAGCTATCTTGTGTTTCCATGGAGGTGGAAGTGGCAAACAAGATCTCCGAAGTCTCTTTAAGGGCACTAGTTACATTTATCACAGATACACTCAAGACCTAATCACTAGCTGTTGGAGGAAAAGATGAGCAAACTAACAGGAGAGTTATAAGAAAGTATTACAAATAATTAATACTGGTTAGCAGAATATGTGGACAGGACAGAAGCAAATGCTCAAGGGTGGTCAGGAACATTTGATTAGAAGAACTGAATTTGGTGGGTAGAATTGTAAAAGAGAAAGAAAAATCAACCAAATCAGGGTATCTCTGACACCAGGAGGTTTTGGATATTTTTAGTGATTTTTTTAAATATTTTTTGAATATTAAAGCCATTATTTTACTTTCTAGCAAGTGCCTTCATCTGACTTATCTGTTACCTGTTAAACATTAGATTGGCAACATTAGTTGACAACTCAGAATGCCTACATAATTGTGTCAAGTAGTGGCTTCTAGCAATAATGCATTCACCTGACTTACTGAAACTTTTAGAAGCTTTATTTTTTAAATATATAGTCTCTGAAAAGGAAATCGGAAAATTTCCTGGAATATTCAGTAAGTTCAGGATCTCCAGTCTCATGGATTCCATTCTCAGGCATTGACTATATTTTATACCCAGAGATTTAGAAGAAGGATACTGGGTGTTCGGTAATTTATCTTGGTTTCATTGACTTTGCTTTTTTACTTGATAATTATTCATACGTGCTAAACATAGCAAAGGTCTTTGCTCACTTACTGTTGCTGCATTAGAAATGTTTATAAACTGCTACCTTTATAGATTCTAAAGTATGCATTATTTTCTCTCATAAGTGTGACCACCATCTTTTCCCAATGGTCTGCTATTTCCTCTTACGGCAAATTTCAGATACCCATAGTAATAATGTATTTAATAAACAGATGACAACTTTTTCTTCAGTACTTCCACCAAAACAGCACTTTGGGAGGTGGGGTACTACCGTGATTGTATAAGCTTAATTTTGCAGCAGTGCAGGAAAGAACAGTTTTTCTGAACTGAGTCTGCTTTGAAAAACATGCCATCCTGACTTGAAAGCGGTATGTTAAAGGCCTCTATCCTTCCACTTCTCTGTCCTCTTGCATCATATTCTCCAGTGTTCCAACCTCTAATGCTCTCTAAGTCCACTTGCCAAACCCTTTCTCTTTCATCTATCCCATTTCATACTCTCCACTCCCCACTTTAATAGTATAAAAATTATCTTTCTCCTCTTCGATCTTTTCTTAGTCCATCTTGTATCTCTACCATACAGGATTCATAAGGAGTCTTATATGTCTCTCTGGAGCTAGGAGTCCCGCCCTAGAGGTTAGTAAAGGTAACCTGGTTTGTTAAGCTGAAGGCAGTTATTTCTATTTTATGTGGCTCACACAGAACTTTGTGCTGCTTGCAATTGTTCTCTATTCTGAGAGTTGAGGCTGAGGAAAATATGTTGATTATCTTTCAGGTTCTTCATCCTTAGGGTCACTCCTTCCCTTATTTTGCCCAAGTTCAGAGAAGTGTCTTTCAAATGTCTGTTTAGTGGGGTGTATTAGATGGAACAGATGTAAATATTGCTCTACTTGTCTCTAGCTTAACCACCTCTCCACATCCCAATGTCATGAGTTTTTAGAATTTGATTTTCTCTTTATATAGGAAATAAAGTTCCTGCTCTATACATTGAGAATTTCACATTCTTAAAAGAGTTTTTATCCCTTTTTATCCATTCCCAAATCTCCACGGTACCTTACACTTATCCTGGCCACCTTCTTTCTCATCACAACAATATTCAGGGCTTCTTTACACTGATCCTGGATCACAGCCATAATTTATTCTGGAGTATAGCTCTCAGACCTTGATCTTTGGCATTACTTAATCAAATAAAATGTTTCATATATGAAAGATCCAATGCATTTCATCTAGTCTTAGTTAGTTTGGAGGTCCTAGTGGTTGTATATGTCATATACACACTTCCCTGTCTCTTTCTCTAATCTTTCAGGGGCCTAGAATTCTATCAGATGATTCTTTATAAGTTAAGAACTCAGAAAACTAAAATATATGCCTACATCAGTCTCTTTTAAAATTTATAAATAATTTTATAAATAAATTTATACACTTAGCAGAGCAGTTTAAAGTTCCCAGAAATATTGAGAAGGTAAGAAGATTTTCTCTATACCTCCTTGCTCCCACATGCATAGTAACTTACTGCCAATATTCCTAATAAGAGTTTTACATTCGTGATTGATGTACTTATATGATGATAAATAATGATTACCCAAAGCTCATAATTTGTCATGAGTTCACTCTTGGTTTGGATAAAGGTATAATGACATACCCATCAATATAGTATAAAAATTATTTTAATTGTTCTGTCTTCTCATTTACTCTGTCCCATACTCTCAAAATCAAGGCAACTTCTGCTCTTTTTTATGTTCCCACAGCTATATTCCCTTCATAATGCCATGCATTTTGTATACTTATTAATTACCTTAGTAATACGAATGGAAGATTCTGTTATTTATTTATGGATTGATAGTTCATCATACTGAATAATATTCCATTGCCGGAATGTAGCATTGTTTATTTATCAATTTACATACGAAAAACATATGGGTGTCTCCAAGTTTTAGAAATTATAAATAAAGCCACTGAAAACATCTGTGTGAATATTGCCATGTAAATAAAATATTTTTATGTAGGAGTACTGCTATTTATTCAGCCACTTGTTAGCTGATTGAATTGTGCATAAAATTGTGCATTAAAGTAAGGTGGAGACCTTACTTTTTCATTTTTTATAATTTTATTTATTGAATCACTGTGAAAGCAGTTACAAAGCTTTTGGGTTTAAGTCTCGGTCATACAATGAAACACCCGTACCTTCACCAGTGCCCATTCTCCACCCCCAACAACTCCAGTATACCCTCATCCCACACCCTCCCACTACTTGTGGGGCTGATGATTTCCACATTACTCTCTCTCTACTTTGATCCCATTCAATATTTTGACACCAGACCCACCATTTATTTGAGATTTTATGCCAACACTCAGATCTGCTGAAAAGGCAACAGTAGACAATTTGTTTTCTATTGCTGGTTATGAATAACATATGATGTCGTGTGGCTTCAGTAGTGGCTGCACACTTTTAAAATTCCTAAATTTTAACACTTAAATCTGGAGGGATTTCTGCCAAAACCAGCTGGGTTCCGAGATTTGCTTCTGAGTCTCTTGGATCATGACCATTAAGCAGCTTGATCAGGAGCCAGAAAGGCCATTCGTGGGTGATGACTTGGGACCTCGTTGAGGTGGGGAGGACAGGACTGGCTCCACTCCATCCTGTGAGGCCCAAAGTGTCTCGTCACTGTGGGCCCAAGCCTAACTGTCCAATTGCCTCTGGAGGATGACTGCCACCGAGCGACCAAGGGGGAGCAGGCGGAGTGACAACACCCTTTCCCCCCTGGTGTGGCCCAGCGACAGTAACTTACTGTGGGGTCCAGACACATTTCTGCCAAAAGCCACTGAGTTTCAAGATTTGTGTCTGAGTCTCTGGGATCATGGACGTTAAGCAGCTTGATCACAAGCCAGAGAGGACGTTTGTGGGCGATGACTTGGGGTCTCGTTGGGGTGGGGAGGAAAGGAGCGGCTCCACCCCCATCCTGTGAGGCCCTGCGTGTCTCATCACTGCGAGCCCAAACCTGACTGTGCAGTGGCCTCTGGAGGATGGCGGTCACTAGGCCGCCAGGGGGAATAAGCCAACGAACGAAACCTATTCCCACCTTGGTTGGCCTAGCACCAGTAATCTACTGCAGTGACTGGATGCATTTCTGCCAAAAGCTACTGGGTTTCGAGATTTGTTTCTGAATCTCTGGGATTATGGCCATTAAGCAGTTCAATTAGGAACCAGAGAGGCCATGCTTCCAATTATATCGCTGAGCCGGAGGTGGTTTGTGGGCGTGTTTCCCACATACCTAACTTTTGGCCATTTACTTTCTTGGTAAACTTTGCCCTTAGTTTTTGGGGTCTGGCCAAAGGCACAGCAGAAATTTTGGGCTATCTGGAAGTCTGAAGGTGCTATCAGGCTTCTGATGCCCTCACCTCACAGGTACAGAATGACCTGCTGGCGGCACCATACTCTCAAATAAAATATTTTTAATCCTTTTGGTAAATATCAAGGAATGTGATTGCTAGATCATGTGATAAGTTTTGTAAAAAACTATCAAACTTCCATAGTAGGTTGCTCTCTTCTTAATACCTTTTCTCTCTTCCTCCAATATGAATGATTTTGATTGGATGAGTTATTAGCATGTTTGATTCCTAAGGTAGTACTTTGAATACACATCCTGCTGAGGAAGCTTTCAAATCAAGCTTTGTGCTATTATAAATCCAAACACTAACGCAATCTCCAATGTTATTTCTCAACAAAATGTTTGAGGCTAACGCCACATCATAGCTCATGGTGATCCATTGACAACTGGACATATACTATTTCTCAAAAGCACATAATTTGGGATATAGGCAAGAGGGTTGGTTAAAATATCAGGAACTATGGAAGCTTGTTTTTTTTTAAAGAAAACACTAGTGTAATACTATAACTTAATGGTGATTCAAAGGTAATAGAGTCAAGTTTCAAACCAATTTGATTTGAAACTTGGAATAAAAGCAAAGTGTCTCAATTTAAATGTCAGACACACTGCTGAGTGATGATTTAATAACTTTTATGAGGGATCTTGTCAAAGCAAATTCAACACTGGAATAATCTGACTCATAAGATATGATGTTAGAAATGATATAGAAGAGCAGAAAAATAGACAGTCTTATCTCAAAGTTCATCAAGAAGATTTAAAATAAAGCTATTCTGAAGTTAGAACCTTTTCTTTATTCTGTCATAATCTTTCTTTACACAGATATCTATGCACATTTATAAAGACAATTCCTTGGTGTAATACCAGCTAACTGTAGCATTTTCTAAGATTTTTTTCCTTAGACAATTCTAAAATTCTAGAATAGAGGCCTAGTCAGTTAGTATATTCAATATGAAACAAAAGGCAACAGTAAATCTGGATGTTATTCAGTGGAACTCAAACACATTCGATTCTCCTGCTGTCTCCAGGCAGGTAATTATTTTCTTCAATTAAAAAGGAAAGGGTTGAGATCAGTAGATTAAGAAATTTCTTCAATGATCCCAACTCCCAGGGAATTAGTGCTTTTCCCCTCTCAATATATCATGAAATTCTTCCTAACCTTTTACAACTTCCCTGGGATAGGATCCAAGACTATTTAAGGCGGACCATCCACAGTTACAGATAACTTCCTAGAAAACACGTATAGTTTCTGTAAGAAAATTCCATACTGGGGCTAAAGTAGGGTAGTAGCACAGCGAGTAGGGCATTTGCCTTGCATGCGGCCAACCTGGGTTCGATTCCCAGCATCCCATATAGTCCCCTGAGAACCACCAGGAGTAATTCCTGAGTGCAGAGCCAGGAGTAACCCCTGTGCATTGCCAGGTGTGACCTAAAAAGCAAAAATAAGAAAAAGAAAAAAGAAAAGAAAGAAATAAATATCCATTCTATTGAGATAATCTTTCAGTTATTAATATTAATTTTGTAGACTAAGGTGTACATATGGGATGGAGCGATAATACAGCAGGTAGGGCATTTGCCTTGCACCCAACCGATCCGGATTCGATACCTCCGTTCCTCTTGGAGAGTCTGGCAAGCTACCGAGAGTATCCCGCCTGCACGGCAGAGCCTGACAAGCTACCCATGGCGTATTCAATATGCCAAAAACAGGAACAAGTCTCACAATGGTGTCATTATTGGTGCTTGCTCGAGCATATCAATGAACAGCGGGAGGACAGTGCTACAGTGCAGTGCTAAGGTGTACATATATGTTTTTGTCTAGATGAGGACTATTCAACATAGAAAAAAGTTAAAATATCTTTAAAGTTTTAGGCACTGTGATTTATAATGCAGTTAATGGTAAGGCTTCATGAATACATTGTTCCAAAACCACACCCTCCACTAGAGTATCCACTTCTTTCCACCACCATTGTTAGTTTTCCCTCCTCATCTGTCTCCCTTACTTCAATCCCCAAACCCACAGTTTGGTCAGATAATCCTTTGCTATGTAAGGTTGTTTAATGTATTCATGGATGTGTAGCAGCAACTCTGACCTCTGGTTAACTGGTCTCTGCTTTTAGAATACTACTGCTTCCAATACTTTTATATATAAGTTAATCTTTCAAAACCATATGTCTAACCAATATTTATTTTTAAATTAATTTTTATGATAGTTCCAATAAGATGGTTGTATTTGTGCCAAATTATATAGTATTAAGATGCAAAGCTATTGCAGTCCCCAAACACCAAAGTGTTCATAGGGGAATCAAATGAGATAGTGTACTTAAATTATCTGGTGCATAAATAATAAATATTTATTATTAATAATAAATTAATATTATGTAAATATTAACAACTAATACATAATAAACAACTAATAAATACTTTGTAAATTAACAGATCAAAAATACTTTGAGAAATAGGAATTGGCAATGGCCCATGACTTTAATAAAATGTTGTTGGGGCAGGGCTGGAGAGATAGTAGAGCAGATAGGGCACTTGCCCTGCATGCAACTGACCTGGATTTGATTCCATATGGTCACCTCAGCATCGCCAGTAGTAATTCCTGAGTGCACATCCAAGGAGTATGCCCTGAGCATCTCCAGGTGTGGCCTCAAAGTAAAAAACATGTTGTTGGAGGCAAGTGTGGTAGCTCCTTGTCCCTGATCCATTCTTATATAGAAAACATACATTTGACTGAGCCTCTTCATGTTTGTCCCCAACACGGCGCCTGGCTTTCTCCTCCCCCAGGTCAGTTATAATTTGAACCTGGGACTCCGATTTCCCTGCGCACACGCCGGAAGCATCCTCTAGGACCCTGGTCCGACCTCCATCCCTGAGCCTCTTCCTGTTCATCCCCAACACAGCGCCCAGCTTTCTCCTCCCCCGAGGTTGTACCCTCCCATACAAACCAGGTACCTGTGGGGGCGTGGCCTCTTCAGAAGTGGGCTGGCCTCGGTAGAAGTGGGTGAGGCCTAAATTTGGTCTGGCAGATGCTTACATGGACACAGGTAATTACTCATGCCCAGCAATCTCAAGTAATATCTCAGTCTCAGTACCACCACACCAACATGAAGAAACAATGCAAATCCCCACCATGAGGAGAAGAGGATGTAAAGAGAACTGAAGCCTCATTAGGTGTTACTCACCTAAGGGAGCTCTCTGATAAAGAATTCAGATATGAAGTAATGAAAATGTTCAATGAACTCAATGAAACAGTGAGACAGATATCCATCACATTTAATAAGGACAAGAAAGAAACAATAGAGAAAATACAGGAAGAAATGAGAGCAGAAATTGGAAAGCTACTGACAGAAATGTCACGAATAAAAGATTCAGTAGATGAAATAAAAAACTCAGTCTGTGCCCTCAATAGTAGAATGACTACAGCTGAAGACAGAATCAGTGAGCTGGAAGATGAGCTGCAAGAAGCCTACAGGCAACAACAAACAATGGCAAGAGACCTCAAAATATCCCTAGAGCGAATAAGAGTCTTAGGGCATGATTCCAAGAGGAAAAACAATAGAATCATTGGTGTACCAGAAGGTCAGGGAGGCAACTCCAATGAAAAAGCTACTTAAACAAATCATTGCTGAAAAGTTCCCAGAGCTGGACAATGCAGCCATTCAGATTCAGGGAGCCTGAAGGGTGCAAGCTAAAAGAGACCCTAACAAAAGCACTCCAAGACGTATCATAGCTAGAATCATGGATGCCATGAATAGAGACACAATACTGCAAGCAGCGAGGTCAAAGAAGGAAATCACATTCAAAGGAGCACCCTTTAGATTCACAGACTTATCAGAGGAAACCCCCCAAGCCCGAAGGCAATGGTGGGACATAGTGAAAAAATTCACTGAAATGAACACTTCACCAAGAATACTTTTTCTGGCTAAACTTTCACTCAAACTCGAAGGAACAGTACACTATTTTCTGGATAACCAACAGCTCAGGAATTTCATAAACTCAAAACAAAACTTAAAAGAAGGGCTAAAGGGGCTACTGTAAGACAAGACAACCCCCTACAAGCACAACAAACCCTTACAGAAAGATGACACAAAACCCCATAACAATAATCTCTCTCAATGTCAATGGTCTAAATTCATCAATTAAGAGACACAAAGTGGCAAAATGGATTCAGAGACAGAACCCAACATTCTGCTGCCTACAAGAAACTCATATCAAGAGTCAGAGAAAACACAGACTCAAAGTGAAAGGATGGAAAACAACCCTGCAAGCAAACAACCCGCTCAAAAAAGCTGGAGTGGCCTTGCTAATATCGGACAACATAGATTTCAGTTTGAAAAAGATTAGAAGGGACAGTGAAGGCCACTTTTTTATTAATCAAGGAATATGTACAGCAGGAATAAATCACACTCCTAAACATACACACACCCAACTAGGGACCAGCCAAATACCTACAATAACTGCTAACAGACCTTAAGAAGGACATTACAAGCAACACAACAGTAGTTGGAGACTTTAACACTGTCTTATCACCCCTGGGTAGATCAATACGATTAAAACTCAGTAAGGAAATAATGACTCTGAAGGAAGAAATAGAAGGCAGAGAAATAATAGATCTATACAGGACTCTATTCCCCCTCAAAAAAGAATATACATTCTTCTCCAGTGCACATGGAACATTTTCTAGAATAGACCATGCGCTAGGCCACAAAGCATACGTCAAAAGAATCAGTGATACAATCAGTGATTGTATACAATTGTATACACTGATTGTATACAATCAGTGAATTGTATCAACTATCTTCTCAGACCAGGATGCACTGAAGATAGAAGTTAATCAAGTACAGATGCAGAAAACCAAATTAAACACCTGGAAAATAAACAACTCAATGTGGGTCAGGAAAGAAATCAAGGCAGAAATTAAAGATACCTGAGAACAAACAAGAATAAAGACACGAGAAACCAGAACCTGTGGGACACAGCTAAAGCTGTGTTAAGAGGAAAATTTATAGCTCTTGGAAGCATTTCTCAGAAAGAATGAAAGGGCCCAAATAAACAACTTGACTTCAGAGCTCAAGATCTTAGAAAAGGACCAACAAAAGGAGACCAAACCAGGCAGAAATAAAGCGATCATAAAACTTAGAGCAGAAATCAACGACATAAAAACCTCCAAAAATATTTGAAAGATCAATGAAACCAAGAGCTAGTCCTTCGAGAAAATAAACGAGATAGATAAACCATTCACAAGACTAACACAGAAAGAGAGAGAGAGAGAACCATAATAAACCGAATCAGAAATAAGAAGGGGGATATCACAACAGAAACCAAAGAAATTCAAAAAATCATCAGAGACTACTTTGAAAGTCTGTGTGCCACAAAACAAGATAACCTAGAAGAAATGGATAGATTCCTGAATTCCTATAATCTCCCAAGACTGAATCAAGAAGATCTAGAATATCTGAACAGTCCTATTAACATCAAGGAAATTGAAATTGTAATCAAAAGTCTCCCCCAAAACAAAATCCCAGGTCTAGATGAATTCATTAGTGAATTTTTCCAAACTTTTAAAGAAGACCTATTGCCAGTTCTTCTCAAGCTTTTCCAGGAAATTAAAGAAACAGTAATTTTCGCAAGCAGTTTCTATGAAGCTCACATCTCTATAATACCAAAGGGAAATAAAGACACTACGAGAAAAGAAAGCTACAGGCCGATATCCCTGATGAACACAGATGAGAAGATTATCAACAAAAAACTAGCAAATAAAATTCAACAACTCATCAAAAAGATCATACACCATGACCAAGTGGGATTCATCCCAGGGATGCAAGGATGGTTTAACATTTGGAAATCATCAACATAATCTATAATATCAACAAAATAAAAGATAAAAACCATATGATCATATCAATAAATGCAGAGACAGCATTTGACAAGATCCGGCACCCCTTTATGATGAAAACCTTGCCAAAATGTGTATAGAAGGGACTTTCCTCAATATAGTTAAAGCCATCTACCACAAACCGACAGCAAGCATCATCCTCAGTGGGGAAAAACTAAGACCCTTCCCTCTAAGATCAGGGACGAGACAAGGATGCCCACTCTTCAAATGCTGCTCAAAGTGGTCAGGCAATAAAAGAATATTAAGGGCATTCAGGTAGGAAAGGAAGAAATCAAGCTCTCACTATTCGCAGATGATATGATACTATACTTAGAGAACCCTAAAACCTCTACCAGGAAACCCCTAGAAACAATAAACTTGTATAGTATAGTTGCAGGCTATAAAATCAATATCCAAAAGTCCATGACTTTCCTATATGCAAATAATGAGAGAGAAGAAAGTGACATGAAAAAACAATTCCGTTCACAATTGTGCCCCAGAAAATTAAGTACTTAGTAATCAGCTTAACTAAGGATGTAAAAGATATGTACAAAGAAAAATGCAAAATGCTATTTCAGGAAATAGAAGAGGAAACGAGGAAATGGAAAGATATCCCCTGCTTATGGATCGGGAGAATTAACATTGTTAAAACGGCAATACTCCACAAAACATCGTACAAATTCAATGCGATCCCTATAATGATACCCCTGACATTCTTCACAGAAATGGAGCAAACACTCCTGAAATTCATATGGAACAATAAGCCCCCACAAATAGCTAAAGCAATTCTTGGGAAAAAGAAAATGGAAGGAATTAACCTCCCCAACCTCAAACTCTACTACAAAGCAGTAATAATTAAAACAGCACGGTATATAACAAAGGCAGAGCCACAAACCAATGGAACAAGGTTGAATATATTGACACTTCCCCCCAAACATATGATCATCTAATCTTTGATAAGGGAGCAAGAAATGTGAAGTGGAGTAAGGAAAGCCTCTTAGACAAATTGTGTTGGCAAAACTGGACAGCTACATGCAAAAAAACGGGCTAAGATCTCTACCTAATACCATATACAAAAGTAAGATCAGAATGTATTAACGATCTCAACATCAGACCAGAATTCATAATGTACATTGAATACAAGGTTGTCAAACCCCTCCACGACATTAAAGTGAATGGTATCTTCAAAGATGACACGCCACTGGCCAAACAAGTGAAAACAGAGATAGACAAATGGGATTATTTTAAACTAAGAAGCTTCTACACCTCAAAAGAAACAGTACCAAAACACAAAGAGTCTACAGAATGGGAAAGGATATTCGCCCTATAACCATCCGACAAGGGTTATATATCAAGGATATAAAAAGCACTGGTTGAACTCCACCAGAAGATAACATCCAATCCCATCAAAAAATGGGGCAATGAAATGAACAGAAACTTCCTAAAAGAAGAAATCCGAATGGCAATATGGCACATGAGAAAATGCTCTACATCTCTTATCATCAGGGAAATGCAGATCAAAACAACAATGACATATCATCTAACACCACAGTGACTGGGACACATCCAAGAGAACAAAAGCAACCGATATTTGCATCGATGTAGTGAAAAAAGGACCCTCCTTCACTGCTGGTGGGAATGCTGACTGGTTCAGCCCTTTTGGAAAGCAGTATGGACTATTCTCAAAAAATAGAAATTGAGCTCCCATTTGACCCAGCAATACCACTCTTGGGAATATATCCTGGAGAGGAAAAAAAGTATAGTCGAAATGACATCTGCACTTCTATGTTCATTGCTTGCTGCACTGTTCACAAAAACAAACAACACTGTCCTCCCTTTGTTCATCGATTTGCTTGAGCGGGCCCAGTAACGTCTTCATTTTCAGAGTTATTGTTGTTGTGTTTGTCATAATGAATACGCCATGGGTAGCTTGCCAGGCTTTGCCGTACTGGCAAAATACTCTCGGTAGCTTGCCGGGCTCTCCAAGAGGGGTGGAGGACTCGAACCAGGCTTTGCTGGACTGTCTGTGCGCAAGGCAAATGCCCTACCGCTGTGCTATCTCTCCAGCCCTCACTGTTCACAATAGCTAAAATTTGGAAAAAATCCCGAGTGCCCTAGAACAGATGACTGGTTCAAGAAACTGGTACATCTATAGAATGGACTACTATGCAGCTGTTAGAAAAGATGAAGTCATGAAATTTACATACAAGTGGTTTTACATGGAAAGTATCATGCTAAGTGAAATGATCCAGAAAGAGTGGGACAGACATAGAATGACTGCCCTCGTCCAGGGGATATAAAGTAACAGAATGGGAGATGAACACCCAAAAATAGTTTAGAAAAGTACTAGAAGGTCTGTTCCAAGGCTTGGAAGCTGGCCTCACATGCTGGGGGAAAAGGCAGCTCAGATAGAGAAGGGAACACAAAGTAAAGGATGTTTGGAGGATTCACTTGGGATGCAAGATGCATGCTGAAAGTAGACTATAAACTGAACACGATGGCCACGCAATACCTCTATTACAAACTACACCACCCTAAAGGAAAGACTGAGCAAAAGGGAATGCTCTGTAACAGGGGAGTGGTGGGGTAGCGGGGATGGTGTGGGGATGAGAGGGCTACTGGAATCATTGATGTTGAAGAATGGACACTGGTGGAAGGAAGGGTTCTTGATCATTGTGTAACTGAAACCCAAGCATGAAAGTTTATAAATCTACAACTGTATTTCATGTGTTTCACTAATAAAACAAACCATACATTTATTTTCAAAACAACAGTGTCCAAGATTTGTGTTGATGAAGTAAATACTGACATCAACATCAACTACCTTCTTGAAAATTTTCTATCAGAGACAAAAAAGTTGACGATTTGCCCAGCTCTAGTTTTCACTAACCTACTTTGAGTGAATATGCATCTAAGGCAGAGTTTCCTGATAAAGTTAACATTGCCTCCCCAGGATGTTTCTGAAATGATGAGGTGGGGTTCAATTTGTGATACTTTCTCTTTGTTCACTGAAAGAAAGCATATTTTAAGAGGAGCCCTTTTTCTTTTCTGATAAAGAATGGCATGCCAAAAAAGTCTGTGAACCCCTGGTATAAGGGAAGGTGTGATGATGTGAATGGGGGATGAAGATATAATGGCTACTTGCCTCAATCAGGATTCTTTGATTTCTCTTTCTAGAGTTCTACTGTTATTGTTAATGTTGAGAGAATTTTATAGACAGCTAGATTATTTTATTTGAGAAGGTATTTCTTGGGCTGAAGAGATAGTCCAGGATTTTAGATACTTGATTGCATGTTGCTGATTCTAGTTGGATCCCTTCCACCACAGATGGTACTCTGAACACTAACTTATGTGATTACTGATAATGGTCCTAGGAGTAAGCCCTGAGCACAGCCAGGTGTGGTCCTGGAACAAACAATATAATAGCCACTTTCTCCGAATATAATATTATTTCTAAAGCGTTTACACTCTGATTCCTAGCATATCTGGGGTGGATCTGAGACTTTAGTAAGTCATTTGATTGTTTCAGCCCATGGGTAAAGTATTATATCCTCCGAAGGACAAATATTTCACACTTGCCGTAATACTTACAAAAGATTGATACATTAAAGTGCAGAAATGAAAGCATAGAAGAAAATATACACAATGGTGAGGGACTCTGACGAGGGATTTTGACTTACAGAGTTTAATGTATGTTCTCCAGCTTTTTGAGTCATAGCCTTCATCACCAAAATGCACCCATATTTGAAGAATTATTGGTTAACTACACATACTAACAACTCACTGTTTTTAACAAAGAAACACATTCATCCTACTAAACCAACGATCTGGAAGGGGTAAAGGTTAGATTTAAAATCTTAAAGATCTTGCTACAGCATCTCATCCAACAGTATATCTATGTAAAGGGTGCAAAGATAAATTACTGAAGTTTATACTGCTGAGGGTAATCAAAGAAAAGTTCCTGGTGGTAGTAACTTCTGAGTATTGTCCTGAGGATGACATAAATTGGTGAACTGAAAATAAATGATATGAATTGGGTATTTGGAAAGATATATAAGTGATCTCTTGACAGTAAAAAGACTGTTTCCAAAGTGTGAAATTTGAGAAGAGTTAATATAGTCTGGATGGAAAAGCAAAGAAGTAGAACTTGGAGCAATCTTAAACTCTTTATGTATCATATGAATAAATTAAATGTAGCAAAGTTATGGGTGCCCTGTGATCATACAAAATAATCATTAAAAAGTAACTTATTATGGAGATTAATTTTGACTTTCCACCTGGCTGTGGTTACAACCAGCCTTCTGCAAGACTTTGAGGTATGTGAAGGTTACTTCTTATCTTTTCTTTATTTTTTTTAGAAGACAGAATTAATTTTATTAATTTATGGGGTATTTAGAGCGATGCTCACATCATGCTCAGTTACTCCTGGCTCTGCTTTCAGGAATCACACATGGGGGTTTTGGAGGGACATATGGGAAGCTGGGAATCGAATTTGGGTTGGACACATGCAAGGAAAGTGCCTAACCACTGTACTATGTCTCTGGTCCCCTAACTTTTCTTGGCTCTCATACAATTTTGTATGATTGGGCATATACCCCAATTTAGAGAGTCCACTTTGATTTTAGTAATTAGTTGTGACTTTAATTCCTTGTATAATAATAGCTGTCCTTTGTGGGAACTAACATTTTCTGAGGGATATCTGAAAAAAATACTTCAAAGGAAGGAGTCTAACCTTGATAACATGCCAGGAATTGAGGAAGATGTCTTGGAGCAGCTGGTCTTTCACATTCCCATTTAAATTTAAACAAGTCCTTATAAATTGGCTTTGGCTAAAATGCATAGTTCCCAGCTGATTTTGAAGACTATGTTGTATAGAGACATTTAGTAGGAGATAAGAATTTTAATTTTTTCTGTCAAATGTCCTGATGATTCAGGATGCCATTCTTTGCAAACAGTACCTGCATTGTACTTTAACAGTCTGGTTAAAACTGCAGAGCTTAAGAGTCAAGATTAGCCAGAATAATAGCCAGACTGTACTGATTTCCAGCTATAATTTTGTGCAATTAGTTTATCCTGTGTACTGGTCCCTAATTTGCATACAACAGAGATAATAAGAATAATTGTCAGGGCTGGAGAGACAGTCAACAGGTTAAAGTACATGCCTATATGCTGCTAACCCTGGATCAATCCCTGGCACCACGTAATTGCCTGATGATGATCAAAAGTAATTCCTGAGTACAGAGCCAGAAATAAGGTCTGAGCACCACTGGGTTTGTTGGTCAACCCCCAAATATTCGATTACCATATATAAAATTATTGTATTGCAAAAATATGCATGTCCAATAAACCTAGCATAATTTTTGACAACGATTAGACTGTCATGAGGATCACTATGACTGCCTCCATCCATATAATTTCCTCAGTTTCCTCATGTAACAAAATATTGTATTACCTATTGCTGAAACAAGTACTGGTCATCAGCAAAGAAGGAAAGGAGGAACCGGGTGGCCCAGTTTCACTTACTGTTTATTACTGTCACTTTAATCCTAATATCCTGCAAACAATATATGAGAAGACAAAAACATCCTTATGTCTCTGTCCCTGTTTCTACAGGTACCTGTCAGCTTGGTTGGGCCTATTACTGTGCTGGAGGTGGAGCAGCAGCAGCCATGTTGATCTGTACCTGGCTTTCTTGTTTTGCTGGAAGAAATCCCAAGCCTGTCATGTTGGTGGAAAGCATTATGAGAAACACCAACTCTTATGCCATGGAGCTTGACCACTGCCTCAAACCTTAAACTTTGGCAGAGGATTGAGAAGGTGGAGAGGTCGAGGCAAGACAATTCTAAAATGAGTTACTAAGGACTAGCCAGTTGTTACTCATCTGCAAGTTGTGTAACTTAATATTTGCGTGGTTTTTAACTCACCAGGCATTTATTGTTAGTTTTACTGAATTCAGTTGGTCAGAAGTCTTTAAAATAAATCTATAAGAATGTCCTATCAAATATTTTCCTAGTTGCTGAGTACCAGCTAGCAGCTAAATCTGAAAAACAAGGAAAACTCTCTTTTTAAAAGTAATTTTTCAATCAAGCAACACTATAGAGTTTTTCAGTTCCTGCCTACTACTTCTTAAAGTCTGGGTAAGAATATTTGTGCAGAGAGAGTTTAAAAAATGGGTACGGATGGTCCCCACAATGCCACTCATATGGCACCCCACTTGGCACTTATTGCCTTAGCCAAACATTTGGAATTTCTTTCTTTATCAGAACTATACCTTGGTTGTTACTTCCCCAATTCTGGCTTCATGACTTTTTAGTTTTGAAGAAACTTATCAGGAAGGTGATTTCTAGTAGAGGGATAGAACACTAATTAATGTTGCTTGCATTTTATCTAAAGCCTCTTCCTAATTTGCTTTTAAGATGTGTGTCAAAGTTAATTTTGTGTACTGCCTGTGACTGTCACTAAAATATAGCCACAATATTCTCTTATCACTTATAAACACAGAAATGGTATTCATCAAATACTCTGAGCAGAAACTAGTATTTGTTGTATATTCAATAAACAAAAATTCACAATTATGATGACAAGGATATTCCTGCTGTCTGTCATTGAAATTTCTATCAGAGTTCATTATTATTGACTAAGCTTTCCGGTTGCTGTTTTCCCTTATATTAATTTCTAGCATGATATAAGTTCCTGTGTTTGTTTCAAAGCTTGTTCATCAAATGTTCTCCCTCGCCTATAGGACAGATGTGAAATAATACAGCCTTGATACCACCTAGGGTTTGTGAATTTTAGGCATAGATCTATCCCATCTGTTCTCAAGGCTGAGGAAGGTGTAGGACAACTTATTGTTTTCTGGGGGTTGAATTTTCCTCCTAATTAATTTAGGATAACTTCCTATTGTTCCATAATTTCAGCTTTATGGGTGATGGAGAGGCTGTTACTCAAAAGGCCAATTTATCTATTCCCATTATTAATCATTTCAGAATTTTTTAAGGTATAGATTTACCTGTAAAGACTAAAATGATAAAGCCTGGTCTCATTAATTATATGCTATTTCAAGAGGAATATGGTTCTTTTGTTTTGTTTTGTTTTTGGGTCACACTCAATGATACTCAGTGATTATTTATGGCTTTTCACTTAGGAATTACTTCTGGCAGTGCTTGGGGGACCATATGAGATACTGGGGATTGAAACCAGGTTGGCTGTGTTTAAGACCTGGTTGCTGTACTGTAGATCTGGCTCCAAGAGGAGTAAGGGTTCCTTCTTTTGTTTTTTGGATTTTTGGGTCACACCTGGCAATGCACAGGGGTTACTTCTGGTTCATGCACTCAGGAACCACTTCTGGCAGTACTCAGGGGACCATATGGTATGCTGGGAATCGAATCCTGGTCTGCTGAGTGAAAGGCAGACACCCTACCTACTGTGCTATCACTCCAGTCCTGGAGTAAGGGTTCTTATACCAATTTTATGTGGGCAAGAAAATTCAAGCACATATTACATTCATGTCATTTATTCATTTAGTCACTAACATGACACATCTATTGTGTACCCTACCATATGCCTCATTCTGTAGTGCATATTGGGAAAAGAATGACTACAGTTTTTCACTCTACATAAAGGATGGTAACTATATGTAGCACTGTACCACTGTCATCCCGTTGTTCATTGATTTGCTTGAGCAGGCACCAGAAATGTCTCCATTGTGAGACTTGTTGTTACTGTTTTTGGCATATCAAATACAGCACGGGGAGCTTGCCAGACTCTGCCGTGCAGGTGGGATATTCTCGGTAGCTTGACGGGCTCTTCGAGAGGGATGGGAATTACATAGGAAGAAAAAAAGAGAAGGAAAGGAACCTAGAGGGCAACAAGAATAATCATAAGGGAAGCAACTGGGGGGGGGGCAGGGATCAAGGGCCTAGGATGGTACATCAGAGAACTGGTATAGCTATATATCCAAACCACAGAGAGAGGCAGAAAGAGAGAAAGAGAGAGAGAGAAATAGAAGAAAAGGACCTGCCATGGAGCAGGCAGGAGGTTAGGGGGTGGGGAGTGATGGGAAAGAACCTGGGTCACTGGTGCTGATAAGTGTACACTGGTTGAGGGATGGGTGTTGGAATACTGTATTACTGAAATTCAATCATGAACAGCTTTGTAATGGTCTATTTTACAGTGATTCAATAAAAAAGTAAAAAAGTATTGAAATCAGGAGATCCAAACTATACAACCAAACTTAGAGATGTGTCTGTCAAAGCAGCAGACTGGGATGTGGGGTCGCGGCAGAGTATGAACCTCAGAGGTAAGAGACAAAGAGACAATATTGTATCACTAACTGTTCCTAGAATCTGGTGATACAATTCCCTTCCCTTACATCTTGCTTCCCAGGAAATCTAAACTTTGCTCCCCTCCATGTCCCTGTTACCTAAATTCACTGTGAAGAAGTGGATTTTTCTCATCCCCGCGAGCTAGTTGAGAAAAAGGGAAGATAATTAAAAAGATCTATCTTAGTATTGGTATGGATGTGTAGTAAAAGTAACCTTTGTACACTGCTGGTGTAATGTTGCTGGTGGAATGTCAACTGTTTCAAATTTTTTGGAAAACAATTCGGGCACTTCTCCTGAAACTGAGAATTGAGTTTCCATATGACTCAGCAATACCACACCCAGTGATCTATTCCAAGGGAACCAAAATTATATTCATAAAAGACTTTTTCACTCCAATATTCATTGTAGCATTATTCAAAATAGCCATAATCTGGTGTTCAAGAACAGATTACTGGACAAAGAAACTGGTGTATATACAAAAAAGGAATACTACTTGGTTATAAAAATTATGAAATCATGAAACTTGCTACCACATGGATGAAACTGGAGGGTATTGTCTTCTGTAAACTCATCCAGAGAGAGACAGATAAGGAATGAGTTCTCTTATATGTATGATATAATGAAAACAGTAAGGGAATAACAAATGCACAAAATAACAGACCTGAGAAGTGGTGTATGGAATGGAGCTCACTATGCTTGAGAGATTTGGTAGAAGTGGAGGGGATAGCTAAGGAGAGGGATGGTTGGAGGTGGGGTGTCTGGGGACAATGGTTGAGGGAATCAGACACACTGGTAGGAAGTGTGGTGTTAGAATTTTGTATGCATGAGATCCTACTATTGACACTATTATCAAATTGTAAAATTGAGTAAAATAAAATAATACTTGAAACTTAAAAGATAAATTTAATGCCCCCTTCTCTCTTTGCCAATTGAACTTATGTCTTAATTGGTCATTCAAGTGAGGCAAACGAAGTGTTCTTTTAAAACTCACACAAACTGGGTTTGTTTTGCATCCTGTTAGGGGAAACAGTATGGAAAAAATATTCATTTTAAAGGACTATTACCTTACATAAGATAATAGTTGAGACTACCTTACATTTTCAAAATAAATATTTAAAATGTGATATTTTTCTCCTGTTATGAAATCCAATCTGAAGAACTGAAATAAGAAATGAATATAGTTCCTTTTAAAATTTATACTTGAATTTAAATTCTTCCCTGCCTGTATTTGGTTCTTTCCTTTCAAGCGTTTTCCCCTTGTGACATGAATTAGGTTCTTGGAATTTCAGTCTTAACCTCTATCTTCTATTGAGCAAAGAGGAAGGAAAGCCTCATGAGTCAGGTTGAGGGATGAATAAGTGTAATGAGCTCAGAAAGTAATTTATTATCTATCTGGGTATCTTTTATGTTCCTTGCCTGTGCATAAAGATTGCCTACCTATGTTCTCTTTTGACCCCAGAATTCTTTAGATATTAAAGGCAGGGTGAGAGACGGAAGGTGATTCAACCCATAATCAACTATTTCTACTTTTATTGAGATAACATTAGTTTGATTTTGAGAGTGCCTTTCACACCTCTTCAAAGGTATGTTGTCACAAATGTGTTATGACTGCTGTTATTGTTCTACTACCATATATTACACTCTTTCCATCATATGTAACCAGTATTTTTTTCACATCTGGCAGGCTAGTTTCTGCTGTCCAAATCCAAAGTTTGATTTTGGACAGGTTCATCTAATTCCTTCACATTGTTTCTTCATGTCTCATGAATGACTGTGATCATTTGGTATGTGTCTATCTCTTTTGCCTTATTTCACTTGGTGTTATATCGTTTAATCCATGATTTACCAAAAGGTAAGATTTCATTTTTTTGTAACTGAACGTTATTCCATTGTGTCTATATAACCGCATCTTTATCCACTCATATGTTGTTGAGTATGTGGATTGTTTCCAGATCTAAACTACTGTAAACAGCATTGTAATATGCCTAGGAATGCATACATCTTTTCAAAACAGTGATTTCATATTCCTTGGATAGATAGATATATGAGATTTTCTTCTCTTGCTGCTGTAAGTAGTCTTCGTTTGTCTTTTGATTTAACAATTTTGATTACTATGTGTCTTGGTGTACTTTTGTTTGCGTCCATTTTGTTTTGTATCCTTTGAGCCTCTTGAAAATGTGCAGGAGCCTCTCTCAAGATATCAGTAAAGTTCTCAGTTATTATTTCTTTAACCAGCTGATTTTACCATGTACATTTTCCTACTTCTAGGCTGGAGTGATAGCACAGTGGGGAGGGCGTTTGCCTTGCATGGGGCCAACCAGGCCGACCAGAGTTCGATTCCTCCACCCCTCTCGGAGAGCCCAGCAAGCTTCCAAGAGTATCCCGCCTGCATGGCAAAGCCTGGCAAGCTACCTGTGACGTATTCAATATGCCAAATACAGTAACAACAAAGTCTCACAATGGAGACATTACTGGGCCTACTTGAGCAAATCAATGAACAACGGGAGGACAGTGCTACAGTGCTACGGTATTTCTATGATTTGTAGATTATTTATCTTGCTATTATCTATCAACCCTTTCAGAGAGCCCGGCAAGCTACCGAGAGTATCTCACCTGCACGGCAGAGCCTGGCAAACTACTGTTTTTGGCATATTCAATATGGCAAATTCAGTAACAATAACGGGTCTCTTTCCCCTGACCCTGAAAGAGCCTCCAATATGACAGCATTGGGAAAGACGAGTAAGGAGAGGCTGCTAATATCTCAGGGCTGGGATGAATGGAGACATTACTGGCACCCACTTGAGTAAATTGATGAACAACGGAAAGACAGTGATACAGTGGTACAATGATTATCAACAAGCTTGCATTATCTTCCATTCATTTACTTTTCTTTTTTCACTTCGTCATTGGTAATGGCTAGTATTTTGTCTTCTATATCACTGATGTGGTCCTCTGCACGCTGAATTCTGTTTTTTTTAACTTGCTATTGCATTTGTATAGACTCTTTGAAAGATGATGAATTCATCTTTAAGTTGGTTGATTTTTTTCTTCCAGTTATTGCTTTATTTCCATGGCTGTTGTATGGAGCACTAATTTGGTTTACTCATTGATGAGGCCTGAGGGTTCCTTTGATCTCAGTGATTTGCCAAGACTTCTGTCTCTGTCTGTAAGAGCAGGTGAATTTTTTTGTTCCATCATTGTTCTTAAAATTTTTTGGTGCTACAATTTGAGTTTTAAATGACAGACATCTGATCTATTTTGTTATTTTTCAGAAAGCGGTATTCTTTATAATATATTAGTTCAACCATGACCATGCTCTTGAGATGTTACTTCATTGGCCATGTTTACTAATAGGGCATCATGGTGAGGAGGACCATCACAGACATGAAAATGTTTATTCTTAAAACTCTTATTATTCCTATGCTCATTGCAATGCTAATTACAGTAGTCTAGTTCTGGACAGAACCCAAGTCTCAACAAGATATGAGTGGATAAAGCTGTTGTATAGATACACAATGGAATAATGCTCAGTTCAAAAAAATTAATCATACATTTTGATTAAACATGGGCTAACGGATGTGACACGGAGTGAAATAAGGCAGAAGGAGAACACACATACCAAATGATCCCACTCATTCATGAGACATAAGGGAACAATGTGAATGAATTATACGAATCTGTCCAAAATCAAACTTTGGATTTGGACAGCAGGAACTAGATTTCTAGAGGCGGAGGATATAGTGGGCACATATAATGGGAAGAATCTATTTGTGATGGTAGAAAGATGACAGCAGCCTTGTAGAAGGCACATTGTTACAACATACCTTTGAAGAGTGTGTGAAGGCATTCTCAAAATATGCAACGATGTAAACCAATGCTATCACAATATAAAAAGGAATACTCATGCATTCAATAAAAAAGGAATAGCCATGTCATCCCTACAAGTTTCTAATATATCCATTTTAATCAGTCTAGAGACGAGGGATGTGACTCGGGGTCACTGTCACTCTCCTCCCGTTGTTCATCGATTTGCTTGAGCGGGCCCAGTAACGTCTCCATTGTGACACTTGTTACTGTGTTTGGCATATAGAATATGTCATGGGTAGCTTGCCAGGCTTTGCCATGCAGACGAGATACTCTCGGTAACTTGGCAGGCTCTCCGAGAGGGGCAAAAGAATCAAACCTGCTTCAGCTGGATCGGTCACGTGCAAGGCAA
Source organism: Sorex fumeus (assembly GCF_029834395.1). Lineage (NCBI taxonomy): Eukaryota > Metazoa > Chordata > Mammalia > Eulipotyphla > Soricidae > Sorex > Sorex fumeus. Next base: position 11,486,356 of record NW_026606115.1, read on the forward strand.
ACAAATGCACTACCTGCTGTGCTATTGCTCCAGCCCATCCATTTTAATAGAAGAGTTAAAATAAACATATTTTAGGAATTGTGCAAGACATAAGATGCCTTGAAGTTGGTGGGAATGAAGGATTGTTGGTTTCATGTCCAAGAGGACTTTGAGAAGGCCTTCCTCAGTCCTTGGGACCCAGGAAGGGGAATGTAGATGGCACAGAAGCCACGGGGCAGGATGAAGGCTAGCGACCTTGTCACACATGAATGAGAAAAGAGGCTAGCTTCAGTTTTCTGGGTCCTTGGGGGTATGTTCAGTGTTTGATAGGGATTTGGGAAGGGTTTTCTCTGTCCATGGCACTAAGAAGGATTTACATATGGCATAGAAGTTGTGGAGCAGGATAGGATAGGTACATATGAGTAGAATTTCTGTATTATATGTTAGTTCTAATTTTAGCATATTGAAAATACTTATTTCCAAAGAGACTGGACCAATTTATGTTCCCCCCCTCATTTGTGCACAAGGATTCATTCCCCCCAAGAGGCTCATAGAGATTTATTCTTTCTAGTTTTTGTAATATAGTGATTTTTGTAGGAGGTAGGTGATTTATCATTGTCATATTGATTTGCATTTTAATAATAAGTTATGATAAGCATTTTATCCTTTATCTGTTGGCCATTTGTGTGCCTTCTTTGTAGAAGTGTGTCTCAGGCTATTCTGCTCATTTTTCATGGGTTATTTATTTATTTTGAGTTTTATGATTGCTTTTTATTCCTTAGATTCCTAGTTGGCCTAGAGGAATGTATGGTATTTGAATATTTTTCCCATTAAGAAGACTATATTTTTTATTTTTCAGGTAGCTTCTTTTGTGTGCAGAATATTTTGTTTGTTTCGGGAGACACACCCAATTATGTTCTGTGATAACACCTGGATCTGTGCTCAGGGATGACTCCTGTCTGGACTCAGGTCACATATGTGGTGCTGAGGATTGAATCCATATGGGCCCTGTGCAAAGCAAGTGACCTATGCACTGTACAATCTCTTCAGCACTGCAGAAATTTTTTGAATTAACTTGGTCATAATTGTTAATCTTTCTTATGTATCACTTGACAAGAAGTTGAATTCCCAAAGACATCACTGGACCCAGTATATCACAGTGTTTTGTCTAGTTTTTTTGTTGTATTATATGGTTTTAGGTCTAATACAAGAATAATACAAGACTAATCATTTTTTTTTTGTTTAACCAGAGGTTAAACCCAGGTTTCAAGCATGCAAGACCCATACTTTACCACTGATCAAATCCACATCCCCAGTAGATTTACAGCAGATTTATCAGAGGAAACAGTCTGAACCTGAAGACAATGGTGGGATATACTAAATTGTAATTTGTTTTGAATTAATATTTTCATTGTAAGACTCTGTCATTGTCACTGTCCTCCCGTTGTTCATAGATTTGCTCCAGCGGGCCCAGTAACGTCTCCATTGTGAGACTTGTTGTTACTGTGTTTGGCATATCGAATACATCACAGGGAGCTTGCCAGGCTTTGCCATGCAGGCGAGATACTCTCAGTAGCTTGCAGGGCTCTCCGAGACGGGTGGAGGAATTGAACGTGTAAGACTGTGTTATAATTTCATTCTTCATGGGTCTGGCTTTCACAGTGTCATTTGTTGAAGAGACTTTTTCAATACTGTAGGAGTATTTATTTTGAGTGGGGAACCATATCTGTTAGTGCTCAGGCAGTATTCTTGGCTCTGTTCTCAAGGGTCACTTATGGTTATGTTCAGGAGACCATAATGGGAGTGCCAGGCATTAAGCCTTACTCTCACATGCAAAGCATGCATTCAAACCTTTGTGTTACATCTCAAGCACCTTGACAATTTTGTTAAAGCTTATTTAGACATTAATTTTACGGAAAAATGGGAATTAATTACCCAATTGGCATGTTTTTGTGTCTGTAGTATTATAATTCCTGAAGCTGAGGCGACCACTGGTATGAAAGGTTTAAAGTTACTAAAGTCTGTTTTAATTGATGTTCTCTCCTAATTAGTAGTTACCCCTAATTAGTTAAGTTTCAGAGTAGTTTGTGCCTCCATTTAGTTACATTTCTGGTGTATTACAGACAGCGATTTCTTGCCTTGCAGACCTGAACCAAGACATACAGGCCTGGTCTTTGGGAAAAGGGAATTTTGGCTTCTGCAGAGTGGTAACATAAAGTTTTAGCTGATGAAGGAATTTCTGCTGGAATGAGGTAATGAGAGACCTTCTCTGCAATAAGCTTCATAATGATCAAGCAAGTTGTCCAAAGAGGGAAAACCTGATCCTTTCAGAGTATGATAAAGTCATTTTAAATTTGGGGTTTATTCTTGGAAGAAATACAAATGTGGAGATGCTTTTGGATTGTATTTAGTCCCAAAGCAGCATGGTGGTGAAAAAAAATGAAAGCTTCAAGAAGACTAACAGTAAATGTATTTTGTAAAAGAAATAAGGCACTCCATACAGTAGCTTGGAGGGAAATATGTGATATTTCTAGAAGTCATCAATTTCCAACCAGGCCAGCAAATCTTTCTTAGACAAGAGTCAGAATTCTTCTAAGGAGTCATCACTACCCTGTGTTCTTAGTTTAAAAGCATTTGCTGAGCTGGAAGGGGCTGAAGTTTAAGAATATTTATTACTGGCTTTTCTTTCATATGTAGAGAGATGCATTTTAAGTTTCAATTTGTCTACTTATGTTATTAGACGCCCAGTGTTGATTTCTTTTCTAAATGCATAAAACCCCTACTGTTCACTCAAAGCTAACAGAAAATGAATGGTTGCTATGTGTACACACAAATGATTAAGATTTTTATTATACAGAGCTGCTTACATGTCAGAGGGCTAAAGTAGGGGGAGATAAAATTTTTTTATGCCTACAACACTATTTTGTTCCTTGCTCTCTCTCGTTAGAAAAGAACGAGAAACTACTTGGATGGAGGAGGTGTGGAGGTCAGCTACATCTACGAGGGCAAGCCATGACATTACATTGACTTCCTTACACCTAGTCCCTCTATTTTCTGGAGATGTGGTGGCAACTATGGGAAAGCAAGTTTAGTGGAAATAGTAAGGGAAATTCAGAGGGATAGATAAAGCTATAAGTAATGGAAGTATTCTAGAGGCATTGTTTCCTCCCACTGTTTTCTGTTAAATCTCATCTGGAGAATTTTGAATTTGTTTGTAGGTATCTTCTGCCCTAAAATACTACCTCACTTCACTCCCCAACAACAACATGTTGAAGACATTCCAGCTTTAGAGTTAACAAATCAAGGCTTGAATCTCAGCTTAAATTATTTCCTAGTAGTGTGTTATTGAACAACGGGGGAGGACAGACGTAGCTCTCGGACCTGCCAGGTGGTAGAAAGATGAGAACAGCCTTGTAGAAGGCATAGCACGCGGGGAAGGCGTGGGCCAAAAGTCATGTGGTGCCGGGATGGCGGGGCAGGCTCCTGCGCAGCTCTGGCCCTCAGCAGCACCTACGGTCTCACGATGTCTCCCCATGGTGTCACGGTGCATCTCCACGGTCTCGCGTTGTCACCCCACAATCTCGTGGCAGCTCCCCATGGTCTCATGTTGTCTCCCCACAGTCTCGCGGTATCTCCCCACTGTCTCACAGCATCTTCCCACAGTCTTGCATTGTCTCCCAGTCTCTTGTTGTCTCCCACAGTCTCATGTTGTTTCCCTATGGTCTTGTGGCATCTCCCCACAGTCTCGTGTTGTCTCCCACGGTCTCGCGACATCTCACCCATAATCTTGTGTTGTCTCCCACAGAATTGCCTTGTCTCCAGCGGTCTTGCATCGTCTCCTGTGGTTCAGGTGTTAGTGCCCACGTTTGCTGCCGAGTCTCACGTGTTCCGGAGCAACAGGTCCCACGCCAGCCCCCTTGGAGCCCCTCCCATCGCACCTCTCCCGTGACAAGCATGAGGACCTGGCCAGGCTCGGGTCGGGGAGGGCCCTGAGCCACAAGGCAGCTCGCGTGTGTGCATGCTCGCGCATGTGTGCACGTGTGTATGTGTGTGCGTGCGTGTGTGCGTGTACACGCTCGCACACAGAGTTCAGCATTGATCATGATCACTCAGTACAGTGAAATGAAGTGTAAAAAGTGTGAAAAACGACTCATAAAGACACTTCGAAAGTAATGAAGATGGGCCTTGTTCCTTCTGGGAGCAGCCCGGGGGGGTGATGGGGCTTGAGGCCGGGCTGGACTGGACTGGGTAACCAGAGCCTCCTACACACAAAGCCTTGAGCGGAGAATCTCGGGCAGATGCTGGCCCCTAAATCTGGGTGGTATAGGTGAGGCATGCTGGGTCCCAGGTAACAAGAGCTGCGGACACGCAGTCAAGCAAGAAACGACCTGTCAGAGAGAGCTTAGTCTAAGCAGGAAATGGCCACCAGAGCTTAGACTTAAAGGAAGATTGCGGGTCTTGGCAGGAAACATGCAGCCAGGGAGAGTTTAGGCCTAGGCACTAAACCTCGGCTTAGATAACAGTCCGGGAGGAGATGTCCCAGCAAGAGAAGCAGACATCCCTGTAAATGTGCAGGCAGACTGCTCATCTACTCTAGTCCCAGTGCCTGTGGCTCTGCTAAACACTGTCCTTGGCGCTGACAACTGTAGGCTCACAAAGAGCTGTGTGCCTGTTTGATATGTATGAGCACAGCGGGTAGGGCATTTCCCTTGCACAAGATTGACCCAGGATGATTCCTCCGTCCCCCTGGGAGAGCACGGCAAGCTACGAGAGTATCCGGCTTAGCCTGGCAAGCTCCCTGTGGTGTATTTTGATTTGCCAAAAACAGTTACAAGTCTCATAATGGAGACGGTACTGGTGCCTGCTGGAGAAAATTGATGAACAACAGGAGGACAGTGCTAGAGTGACAGTGTTATTGAACAAATAAATTAAGTTCTCTGAATTTGCTAAATTTACTAAGATAGCAACTAAATGTTATTGGCCTAAATGTACTACACAGAAGCAATAGAAGGAGTTTACCAGTCACAGTCACAGTCCTCCTGTTGTTCATCGATTTGCTCGAGCGGGCCCAATAATGTCTCCATCGTGAGACTTGATGTTACTGTGTTTGGCATATCCAATACGTCACAGGGAGCTTGCCAGGCTTTGCTGTGCGGGCTCGATACTCTTGGTAGCTTGCTGGGCTCTCTGAGAGGGCCGGAGGATTCAAACTCAGATCGGCCATCTTGGCTGCGTGCAAGGCAAATGCCTTACCACTGTGCTATCGCTCCAGCCCGGAAGGAGTTTACTATTCAGTTTTAATTGATTATTTCAGTGATTTATAATTCTGATTAATATTAGGATCTTTTTAAAAATTAAACTTTATGGCTAAACTTCACTTAGAGCTCAGTTAAGTGAGAATTTCTAGAAACATTAGTCTATAAAATTCCATCATCCTATCATCTTCTGACTTCTTGATTACATTTTGGTTATGGAAAATCTTAACTTATGGTCCACTTTATTTTGCTGTCCTTGTTTTTTAATTTTTTGTGGGGGCCACAAGTATTGGTAGTTAAGGCTTACTTGTGGGTGGTTCTGTGTTCTGTCCTGTCCTGCTTGGGGGATCGTATGAGGTATAAAGGATTGAACCCTGGTTGACTTCATGTGTGGTATGTGCCTTACCTGCTACTGTATTTCTCTCCATCTAGTGCTATTTTATATTCGAATTATTTTTGTTATTCGTTTGGAAACTTCCATATTAACGTGAACAGTTCTGCTAGTGTCATGGTCTCTAAATTCTTTGGCTCCCAATATATTTTAAGTTATTCTTTTTTTAAGACTTTATTTATTTATTTTAATTTTTATTAGTGAAACACCATGAGGTACAGTTGTAGAATTACAAATTCTTGTGCTTGGGTTTCATTTCCACAATGATCAAGTACCCTTCCCTCCACCAGTGCCCATTTTCCACCACCACGGGTCCCAGTATCCCTCCCAATACCCATGCCCCCCATCCCACCCTGCCTCTGTGGCAGGGCAATCCCTTTTATTCTCTCTCTCCTTTCGGGTGTTGTGGTTTGCAAAAGAGGCATTGAGGGGCAATCATGTTTGGTTTATAGTCTACATTCAACATGCTTCTCCCATCCTGGGAGTATCCTTCCAACACCCTTTATTTGGTGCTCCCTTTTCTATCTGAGCTCCCTATTCCCCTAGCATGTGTGGCTGGCCTCCAAGCCATGGAGCAAAATTCTTGGTACTAATCTCGGCCACTCTTGGGTGTTAGTCTCCTATTTTGTTACTTGATGTTCCCCAGATGAATGCAATCTTTCTATGTCTATCCCTCTCTTTCTGACTCATTTCGCTTAACATGATACTTTCCATGTAGTACCACTTCTATGTAAATTTCATGACTTCATCTTTTCTAACAGCTCCATAGTACTCCATTGTATAGATGTACCAAAGTTTCTTTAACCAGTCATCTATTCTTGGGCACTCAGGTTTTTTCCAGATTCTGGCTATTGTAAAGAGTGCTGCAATGAACAAACAAGTACAGATGTGACTTCGACTATACATTTTTGTCTCTCTGGGATATATTCCCAGGAATAGTATTGCTGGGTCAAATGGGAGCTCAATTTCTAATTTTTTGAGAATCGACTATACTGTTTTATAAAAGGACTGAACCAGTCAGCATTCCCACCGGCAGTGAAGGAGGGTCCCTTTCTCACCACATCAGTGCCAGCAATGGTTGCTTTTGTTCTTTTGGAAATGGGCCAGTCTCTGTGGCGTGAAATGATATCTCATTGTTGTTTTGATCTGCATCTCCCTGATGATTAATGATGTAGAGCATTTTCTCATGTGCCTTTTAGCCATTTGGATTTATTCTTTGAGAAAGTTCTGTTCATTTCATCTCCCCATTTTTTGATGCGGTTGGATGTTTTCTTCTTGTGGAGTTCAACCAGTACCTTGTATATCCTTGATATCAACCCCTTGTCAGATGTGTATTCAGCGAATATCCTTTCCCATTCTGTAGACTGTCTTTGTATTTTGGTCACTGTTTCTTTTGAGGTGCAGAAGCTTCTTAGTTTAAGATAGTCCCATTTATCTATCTCTGTTTTCACTTGCTTGGCCAGTGGCGTGACATCTTTGAAGATACCATTAGCTTCTATGTCATGGGGGGTTTTGCCAACTTTGTCTTCAGTGAACTTTATGGATTCCTGTCTGATATTGAGGTCTCTAATCCATTTTGATCTTACTTTTGTACATGGCGTTAGGCAGAGATCTGAGCCCACTCTTTTGCATGTAGCCATCGAGTTTTGCCAGCACAATTTGTTAGAGAGGCTTTCCCTGCTCCACTTCATTTTTATTGCCCCCTTATAGAAGATTAGATGATCATATGCTTGGGGGTAGATGTCAGTATATTCATCCCTGTTCCATTGGTCTACAGCTCTGCCTTTGTTCCAGTACCATGCTGTTTTAATTATTACTGCTTTGTAGTAGAGTTTGTAGTTAGGGAGGTTGATTCCTCCCATTTTCTTTTTCCTAACAATTGCTTTAGCTATTCGTGGGGGCTTATTGTTCCATATAAATTTCAGGAGTGTTCGCTCCATTTCTTTCAAGAATGTCATGGGTATCGTAATAGAGATTGCATTGAATTTTACAGTGCTTTGGGAAGTATTACCAATTTGACAATGTTAATTCTCCCGATCCATGAACAGGGGATATTTTTTCAGATATATTTTTGGAAGACTTTTGATTACCACTTCAATTTCTTTGATATGAATGGATCTATTAAGGTATTCCAAGGCTTCTTGGTTCATTCTTGAGAGATTATAGGAATCCAGGAATTTATCCATTTCTTCTGGGTTCTCTTGTTTCGTGGCATACAGACTTTCAAATTAGTCTCTGATAATCTTTTAAATTTCTTTGGTTTCTGTTGTGATATCCCCATTCTCATTTCTGATTCGATTTATTAGGGTTCTCTCTCTCTGTTTCTTTGTCAGTGTTGCTACTAGTTTATTTATCTTATTTATTTTCTTGAAGAACCAGCTCTTGGTTTCATTGATCTTTCAGATTGTTTCTTTGGTTTTCATGTCATTGATTTCTGCTCTAAATTTTATGATCTCTTTCATTCTGCCTGATTTAGGCTCCTATTGTTGATCGTTTTCTAAGATCTTGAGCTGTGAAGTCAAGCTGTTTATGTGCATCCTTTCTTCCATCCTGAGATATGCTTGCAGAGCTATGAATTTCCCCCTTGATACTGCTTTAGCTGCATCCCATAATTTCTGGTAGCTTGTTTCTTCATTCTCATTTGTTTCCAAGTATCTTTTGATTTCGTCCTTCACTTCCTTCTGGATCCACCCTTTGTTCAGCATTGAGTTGTTTAATTTCCAGGTGTTTGATTTGGTTTTCTCCATGTCTGTGTGTGATTCACTTCTATTCTCAGTGCATCATGGTCTGAAAAGATGGTTGATACTTTTTCTATCTTCCTGATTCTATTGAGGTATGTTTTGTGGCCTAGGACATGGTCTATTTTGGAAATTGTTCCATGCACACTGGAGAAGAATGTGTATTCTTTCTTTTTGGGGTGTAAAGCCCTATGTAGGTCTATAAGCCCTTTCTCTTCTATTTCTTCTTTCAAAGCTAATGTTTCCTTGTTGAGTTTTGTTCTTGTTTTTTTATCCAGAGGTGATAAGGCAGTATTGAAGTCTCCATCTACCATTGCGTTGCTAGCAATGTCCTCCTTAAGATCTGTTAGCAGTTGTTTTCAATATTTAGCTGTTTTCTCATTAGTTGCATATACATTTAAGAGTATTATTTTTTCCTGTAGTATCCCTTGATGAAGCAAAAATAGCCTTCGCTGTCCCTTCTAATCTTTTTCAACCTAAAGTTAATGTTGTCAGATACTAGTATTGCCATCCCAGCTTTTTGGAAGGAGTTGTTTGCTTGCAGCGTTGTTTTCCATTTCTTCACTTTGAGTCTGTGTTTGCTCTGACTGTTGAGATGAGTTTCTTGTAGGCAGCAGCATGTTGGGTTCTGTTTCTGATTCCATTTTGCCACTTTGTGTCTCTTAATTGGTGAATTTAGACTATTGATGTTGAGAGAGATTATTGTTATGGGGTTTTGTGTCATCTTTCTTTAAGGGTCTGTTGTGCTTGTAGGGTTTGTCTTGTCTTACAGTAGCCCCTTTCGTCCTTCTTTTAGGTTTGGTTTTGAGTCTATAAAGTTCCTGAGCATCTGTTTATCTGAAAAGTAGTGTACCGTTCCCTCAATTTTGAGTGAGAGTTTAGCTAGATAGAGTATTCTTGGCGAAGCATTCATTTCATTTAGTTTTTTCACTATATCCCGCCATTGCCTTCGGGCTTGGAGGGTTTCCTCTGATAGGTCTGCTGTGAATCGAAGTGGTGCTCCTTTGTATGTGATTTTCTTTTTTGCCCTTGCTGCTTGCATTATTGTATCTCTATCGGCAGAATTGATCATTCAAACTATGATATGTCCTGGAGTATTTTCGTTAGGGTCTCTTTTAACTGGCACCCTTCGGGCTCCTTGAACCTGAATGGCTGCATTGTCGAGCTCTGGGAATTTTTCAGCACTGATTTGTTTAACCGTGTTTTTTTTTTTTTTTTCATTGGGATTGTTTCCCTGAGCTTCTGGTACTCCAATGATTCTAATGTTGTTCCTCTTGGAATCATCTCCTACGACTCTTATTCTCTCTAAAGCTATTTTGAGGTCCCTTGCCACTGTTGTTGCATGTTGGATTGGTGCATCTGATCTTCTAGCTCACTAATTCTCTCTTCAACTGCGGTCTTCAACTGTTGAGGACACAGACTGAGTTTTTCATTTCATCTACGGAATCTTTTATTCATGACATTTCTGCTCTCATTTCTTCCCGTAATTTCTCGATTTTTTCTGTCATGTTACCGGATATCTGTCTGACTGTTTCATTGAGTTGATTGAACTTCTTCATGACTTTGTATCTGAATTCTTTGTCAGAGAGTTCCCTTAGGTGAGCAGTATCGACAGAGGCTTCTGGATTCTTTTCGTTGTCCTCCTCACATGGTGGGGATTTGCGTTGTTTCTTCATGTTGGTGTGTAGTTTTGGGGACTAGGTTCCTTGGTATGGCTAAACTAACTGCAGCTGCATGAGTGGTGGCCCGCATAAAATTAGGCCATGCCCACTTCTACAGAAGCCATGCCCACTCCTGCAAAGGCCATGCCCCCACGGGTACCTGGTATATGTGGGGGGTGTAAAGACTGGGTAGGGGATAAGAGAAGCACAGCTTGTCCGAGAGTTAGGGGAGAAGACCAGCACAGCTTGTCTGAGAGGACGCCTGGGGGACTTTCAGGGAGAAATCCAAGTCCCCTGTTCGAGTACCGGCGGATTAACTGATCTGGGTTTGGGAGAAGATCAGCACAGCTTGGGGGGTGGGGGCTAAGAGGAAGAGGTTTTTAGTTATTCTTGAACTCTTTTTGCTTGTTTTGTGTTTTATCTTATTTAAAATTTTTTAGCAACATTGGTTTGTAGCATTATATGTTTCATGCATGCATAACTAAACAAACAAAAAGTAAGTTTACCACTTCAAATTCCAGTTCTATTTTTATATTTCCAGTTGATTTTCTTTACACAACTCACTAACAAATCCTCCTTCTGGGGTGTAGGGGAGATGGGTCACACCTGGATATTCTCAGAGTTTACTACTCACTCTGTATTCAGGAATTTCTCCAGAGGACTCTTGGGGGACCATATGTGATGTTGGGGATTAAAAACATGCAAGAGAAGCACCTTACCCTCAGTAAAATCTCTCTTGCCTTAACCATTCTTCTCTTTTCCCTTTAGTAACCAGTAATTGGTCTTTTAGTGCAAATGTCTATTTTTGCTTAATTAATTTGTTTGTATATATTCGCTGTATCCCATATGTGTATGAAAATCAGTGCTTGTCTTTCTCTACATATCTTATTACACGAATCCTATGCTCTAAGCACTTCTATGTTGTTGTAAGTATCAGGATTATATATTTTTATATCTATCCGTCTTTCACAGTTTCTTTATCCACTCAACTGTTCTTTGACTCTATGGTTGTTTTGAAACTCGGACTATTATAAGTAGTTCTGAAACAACACACTAGTGTAATGTTTTTTAAATTAATATATTATTTTGCTTTTGGACTCCTATACTTTCAGTGACATTTTCCTTATTCCTGAACTCTGATCCTCTGACTCTTGGTATGATTTATAAATGCACCATCACCAAATTCTTGATTTTTTACCTCCAATTCCTGATAAACACTTTTCTACTTTCAGCTAATGTTCTTACATATAAACATAAAATACAAATATGTATATATTTCACTTTTGATTCAATGTTCTTCAATACGTATTCCAAAATTCATATATCAACTCTTTGATTCCATTTTGATGTTCAAACCTGAAGTCAAAAGTTCACCATGTAATCACCATTAAATGATGGTTTTTTGGCATAAAACATATATAGAATGATAAACAGCTTATCCCTATTTAATTTAATAATCTTCCTGGTCTATGCTTACATTATATTACTAACTGTTGAGAGAGAATATAGAAAAATATTCTTCAATGTTTTGTGTTAACATACACTTTTCTGATGATTTCTTTCAGTCTCAGGCTTTAAATTGTATATGTATTATTGACAATCAAAACGTGAAGTATTGTCCAAAGTCATGGTATACATTAGAAATTTAGGATTTTGATAAAGGAAGTCTGGGATACTTTTTTTGGGGATTGTAATTTGATGAAGCCTCCATGGCAAATGGATAATAGGTAAAATATAAAAATGGAAATTCCATTGGATTCAGCAACGCTCATTCTAAGCACTTGTTTTAAGGACATAAAACACAACTTTAAAAGGAAGCTTAAAACTCCTATATTCTTAGTAGCAATATTCACAATAAACAAAACATGGAATCCAATTGTCATTGAATAATGTCTGGATAAAGAATCAGTAGTCTTTATATTCTTTGAAATATTACATTGCTCTAAAAAAGACAACTATACTTTTTAGATCAAAATATATGGAACAACCTAAAACTATTATTTTTATTATTTTACATGATATGTTATGAAGTGAAAGACAATTACATGGTATTCTTATTTATATTTAAAATATAAGTGAACGAAATAAGTAGAAAATAACAAAACTAATTTACAAACTTGGTGAAAACTATGATACTTATAAAGAAATAGTACAAGAGTTGGATAAATGAGTAGAGGAGATGAAATAGCACTGGAACTTTAGTGTCAGGTATGATGAGTCATACCCACATTGAACTAAAGTTCTATATTATTATAAAACAGCAATAAGTCAACAAAAATTTGACCTACCTCATACTCCCTCAGTCAGAACCTGCAATTTATGAAGACCCCTAGGTAATACATTCACATTAAAATTTGGGGAACTGATATATACCAGTGATTCATAATTGTGAGCAAATTGGAATCACTTGGAGAACTACAAAACTCAGCTAATACATTTGCCCACATTCAGAGGTTCTAATTAATTTTATTTAAAAATGATTTTTATTGCAAATATCCTTTAAAACTAGCGATTTTGTATCCTTTGGATAAATTTTTAGGTAATGTAATTCTAGATCACATGTAAATTTCTTTGCAAAAGAAATTTCATACCATTTTCTATAAAGTCCCAATTTACAGTTCACCAAGAGTACTCTAATCCCCTTTTATTCACACCCTTGATAATTCTTTTTGATATACACCATTATTATCTGTGTGGGATAATATGGGCGGGAGCAATAGCACAGCGGGTAGGGCATTTACCTTGCACGTGGCTGACCCGGTCGGCCCAGGTTCGGTTCCTTTGCCCGTCTCAGAGAGCCCGGCAAGCTGTGTTTTAAATATTTATTAATTAAAAATATTTCATTAGAGAACCATTATTTACAAAGTTCTTTATGTTTTGTTTTTAGACATACTGTTTCTAAAACAGCACCAAATACCACCATGAGTAAAAGGTAAAAAAAAAAAGGTAAAGGCCCTCCCGTTGATCGTCGATTTGCTCGAGCGGGCCCAGTAACGTCTCCATTGGAGACTTTGTTGTTACTGTGTCTGGCATATCGAATACTCTCGGTAGCTTGCCGAGCTCTCCGAGAGGGGCGGAGGAATCGAACTCGGGTCGGCCATGTTGGCCGCTTGTAAGGCGAACACCCTACCGCTGTGCTATCGCTCCAGCCCTGTCTCTGTGGCGCAATCAGTTAGCGCGTTCGGCTGTTAACCGAAAGGTTGGTGGTTCGAGCCCACCCAGGGACGGAGGTGCACCACCATGAGTATCTTCTTCCAACTACCAGGGTTCCCAGGTTCCCATCTATCCTCAAACCCTGCCCCATCTCCAGTCTGTCACCTTGACAGGTACATTTAAAATTTTGGTTGTTGAAGTTTGGATCTTTTGGTTTTAGTGTTGTTGACTTTCTGATTTGGATATTTAGCTATACCTCTCATTTACACCATCAATTTATTCAGATCCCCTTGAATCACATTCCCTATTGCTTCCCATCTATCTTTTATTCCCCTCTCAATTTCATTGCTTCTTTGCCCTTCTTCTCCTTTTTACTGTCAGACCATGGATTATCTAGGCATCCACCCTTACAAATAATTTTCTTACACAATTATTTTGTATCCATAGCACAGCGGTAGGGCATTTGCCTTACATGCAGATGACCTGGGTTTGATTTCTCTGCCCCTCTCAGAGAGCCTGGCAAGCTACTGAGAGTATCTTGCCTGCACGGCAAAACCTGGCAAGCTCCCCATGACATATTAAATATGCCAAAAATAGTAACAGCAAGTCTCACAATTTGTTGTGAGACCTTACTGGTGCCCGCTCGAGCAAATCGGTGAACAACGGGACGACAGTGCTATATTGCAGTACTACCATCTATAAGTGAGATCATCCTGTCTTTGTCCTTCTCTAGTTTCATTTAATGTATCTTCCAGTTCCATCCATGTTGCAAGAATTGCATGGTTTCATCTATCCCTACAGCTTTGTTCTCCATTGTACACACACACACACACACACACACACACATCAGTCCTTCATGGTCTATTCAGTCGTTGAATACCTGGGTTGGTTCCATATCTCAGCTATTATACTAAGTGCTGCAATAAATAATGATATGGATATGTTTTTTGAATGAATTTTTTTGTGTATCTGAAAGTAGATACTCAGAAGTGGAACTGCTGTCATATGGAAGCTCAATTATTAGTTTACTGACATATTTCCATACTGTTTTCCATGAGGGTTGAACCAGGCAACATTCCCATCAGCAGTGGATATGAGTTCCTTTTTCACCACACCCCTGACATCATAGATTTTTCCCAGTATTTTTGATCTGTGCCATGCTCACTGGTGCAAGATGATATCTCAATGTTGTCTTGAATTGGATTTCCCTAATAATTAGTAATGAGATGAAAATTTTTCCATGTGCCTGTTGGTCAACTGTTGCTCTTCCTAAGAGAAGTGTCTGTTCATTCCTTTGCCCATTATTTGATGATTTTTTTTTTAGTTTTTGTTGTTGATCTCTGTGAATACCTTTTACATCCTGAATTTCAACCCTGTTTATGATGTGTTGTCTGAAAATATATCCTCCCATTCAGTTGATTATCTTTTAATCTTAGCCATTTTTATTTTTAATTTTTAATTAAACAAAATTTTATTAGATCACCATGAGATAGACCATTACAAAGCTGTTCATGATTGGGTTTCAGTCATACAGTGATTCTACACCCATCTCTCCACCAGTGACCATTTACCATAACTAATGTCCCTAGTTTTCATCACACCATCACCCAACACCCCCCCAAATAAACCTGCCTGAATGGCAGACAATTTTCCTCTTTATCTCCTGTTGTGCGTTATGCTGTGCAATATAGGTTTGTTCAGGGAGTTAAGTATTTTTATTGGGAATGTACAGTGGGGGTAGCTATTTTAATTTGGTGGCAGCTTTGGTGTATGGACATGACTGTCATGGCTGCCAAAAGTACAGAGGTGGGGGAGGTAGCCAATCCTGACCCTGAGAGAGGCCTGTAGATTTCAGTCACAAAATCCACATACCAGAATTTTTCTGCAGATTAATATCTTGGTGAGATCCTTCCTGAGGTGGTGAAGTCTGTCCAGGATCCTGGCAGTGATTTTGGATTGGGAGGTATGCAGCTACAGGAGGGCTTTGTTTGGGTGGGAACTGTCTTAACCCTCCTCCCTCTCATGTATCCTGAATTTTTCAGCCATGAGCATGTTCAAGATTTACTGTGTCTTTAGATCCCTTTTGAGATTTATTTATGGGTCTCTGATGCAAGGCCAATGGAAGAGGTTACATTATAGTTCAGTAGTTGGTTTTCAGGAGTGACTGCTAGGGCTTATGAGAGAATAGGGAAGTTGGGGTAGATAGGCCATCCTGATTCCGAGAAAGCCTGAAGATTTCAGTCACAAAACCTGTATACCCAAACTTTCAACAGGTTATTTTTTTGTTGAGGTCTGTCTTGAAGTGGTGGGGTCTAGCTGGGGATATGGTGGCGATTTTAGATTGTGGAAACAAGTGGGGACTCTGTTTTGGTGAGCACTGGCTAACCTGCCCCCTCTGATATGCCCTGGATTATTCAGCCGTGTGGGGGTCTGAGAAGATGTACCACATCTTTTTTTTTATCTCTTTCAAGATTTATTTATGACCTGAGCACCTAAGCTAAAGCAGAGTGACACGGTGGTTTGCCTTCATCTTCTGTGCTGGGGCTCTCCATCTCTGCTTCTCTTGTTGCTTTGGGGATCCAGACATCAGAGTTTTTCTCTTGTTTACACTTAGCTTAAATCTGTTGATTGTTTTGTCTGTGGATGAGAGATCACCTTGCTTACTCCCTTTTGTTGGAGATTTTGGTCCAGATCAATTTCTTTGTTTTGTTTGGTTTTTGTTTGTTTGTTTGTTTGTTTTTGTATCTTTGGGTTAAACCCGGCAATTCTCAGGGGTTACTCCTGGCTCTGCACTCAGGAATTACTCCTGGCACTGCTCAGGGCACCATATCAGATGCTGGGGATCGAACCAGGGGTGGCCATATGCAGGGTAAATACCCTACCCTCTGTACTATTGCTCCGACCTCCCCCCACTGGATCAATTTCTTTCCTTCAAAAAGTTACTCCAAAGACGAGTAGGTTCTTGTTAAACCTCTATCTAAAAGGAAGACTCTGCAAAGTAAAAGAAAACAAATATGAAGGACCTTTTGCAGTGGTGGGGATAGTTTGGTGTGACCCATTGGTCTGAAAAGACCCCACAATGATAATTATCTCCCCTCAAAGGGCACCTGTCCCTTCCCTGTGGGCACATCGCCAGTGTCGTGCCAGGTAACCAGAGGTGATGAATTCGCAGCCAGCTTCCAGTACCAGAGGTACATTCACTGGACAGGCAACTACGAGCACTTGGTGAACCTCTGGTGTCTGCATCATCTAGCCTGAATGGGCAGGTCCAAGGGCAGGGAACGTCAGGCATTTATGAAGATGGATTTCTTTCTCCTTAGAAAATGACAACCAGTTTTCACAGGCAGACTGCAATGAGCTGAATCCATCAGCATTGGGTTATGAAGTTGTTGCCTGTTTGCATAGGCTGATGGGCATGTAGCTCTCCAGGGCAGTGATTAAAACAGCCTGGTATTGGAATAAGGATAGACTGTGACCAGTGAATCAGAATAGAATTTCCAAGGATGACCCCATACATATATGATTAGTCAACTTTTGACAAAGGAGCAGAGAGCATGAAATGGAGTAAAGAGGGGAAGATGGAGGTGGTTTGTGGGTGTGGCTATATTTGGGTGGTTTAATTTCTTTATGATTGGTCCCGAGTTGTTGGAGCGTGTTTGGAGACATAGCAGTGACTTTGGGGATGTCTGGAAGCCTGAGGGTGCCATCAGGCTCCTGATATTCTTTTTTTTTAAAAAAACTTTATTTTATTTTAATGAATCATTGTGAGGTACAGTTACAGACTTACAAATTTTTGTGATTACATTTCTTTTTGTAAATTTTTTTTATTTTTCTCTTATATTTATTATTGAATCACTGTGGGAAAAGTTACAAAGCTTTCAGATTTAAGTCTTGGTCATACAATGATCAAACACCTTTCCCTTCACCAGTACTCATTTTTCACCACCAACACCCCAATATACCCCCTCCCACCCCACCCAATGCCTGTGAGGCAGATGATTTCTACTTAATTTTTCTCTATTTTTATTGCATTCATTATTTTGATAAAAGATGTACCATTATTGTTTAGAATTCTTCCCACAATCAGAATTGCTGAAAAGGCATTGTGAAATACTTTGATTTCTATAGCTGGTTATGAGAATCATATAATGATTTTGGATTTCTGCATAAGAGCCAGATAATTATGAGATTGGTTTCTGTGCGTCTGGTGTTATGGCTGTGCAGGAGAGCCACTCGTGGGGCCAACTTGTGACCTCAGTAGGGCGTGAAGGATGTGCTGGTACCACCCCCCTTCCCATGAGACTGCAGTTGCCCCGTCACCACCAGCTCATACCTCTGAGTACCTCATACCTCTGAATAAGCTCTGAGGCAGTGGCCACCTTGCTGCCGGGGGCGGGGGGGGGGGAGGTGGAAGGGAGCAACACTCTTTCCCTCCTGGGGAGGCATGGCTCCGTAGTTTAATGCATGTTCCATTCACTTTTCTGCTGCAAGCTGCCGGGCTCTGGATTAAGTCCTTTTGCCTCCGGAGCCATGACCATGCTGGAGAACTGCTCGTGGGGGACAACTTGTGACCTCGGTAGGGCGTGAAGTACGAGCTGGTACCGTCCCCCTTCCCATAGACTGCAGTTGCCCCGTCACTGCCGGCTCATACCTGGCTTTCCAATAAACTCTGAGGCAGCGGCCACCTTCTATGCAGTCCAGATGCATTTCTGCTGAAAGCTGCTGGGTTTTGAGATTTGTTTCTGAGTCTCTGGGATCATGGCCGTTAATCAGCTTGATTAGGAGCCAGAGAGGTCGTTTGTAGGTGGTGACTCGGGGTCTCGTTGGGATGGGGAGGAAAGGGCCGGTTCCACCCCCATCTGGTGAGGCCTCACATGTCTCGTCATTGCGGGCCCAAACCTGACTGTCCAGTGACCTCTGAAGGATGGCGGTCACTGGGCCACCAGGGGGAATAGGCCAAGGCACGAAACCTATTCCCACCTGGAGTGGCCCAGAGCCAGTAACCTAGTGCAGGAATAGGACACATTTCTGCCAAAAGCTGCTGGGTTTCAAGATTTGTTTCTGAGTCTCTGGGATCATGGCCATTAAGCAATTTGATCAGGAACAAGAGAGGCCATGCTTCCAATTATATAACTGAGCTGGAGGTGGTTTGTGGGTGTGTCTACCACATACTTAACTTTTGGCCGTTTACTTTCGTGGTAAAGTTTGCCCCTAGTTTTTGGGGTCTGGCCAAAGGCACAGCAGCAATTTTGGGTTATCTGAAAGTCTGACGGTGCCATCAGGCTGCTGATGCACTCACCTCACAGGTACAGATTGACCTGCTGGCGGCACCATACCCCCTCCTGATATTCTTGATGGTTGAAAAGAGTCTAAGTCTACCTTGGGTCTGGGTTAACTTGCTGGTGGTGCTGTGCCCTCTGGGTCCCAACAGTGATGACAGTGGTATCCCAGGCTTGTACCAGGACTGGGGTCAGGAAAGTCACTATGCACTGCTCAGATGCTCTGGGCAGACCTCAGTGACCAGTCCAGCATGACCTGACCAGGGTGCACACACACTGGTCCTCAGGTCTAGTCAGCAGCCAGTTCGTGCTCCCTAATACACTGTGGGCAGCAATACTTTTGGATGTACTTGGTGCAGTGTGCCGGTGGAGGCTTTGATCTGCTTCAGACATAGCAGCAACTCTGCTGCCTGAGCCCTGAGCCACCAGAGTGATGGTGGAGGATTTTTAGTCATGGTGTGGCTTCTGGACCCAGCATTGGTGATTAGCTGGCTGTGAGTTTTGACTTGGCCTGGCTGTCCAGCTGTCCAAGTAGACCTTTAAAAAACTGAATATAAACAGATAGCACTGTAGCACTGTCCTCCCATTGTTCATTAATTTCCTTGAGCGGGCACCAGTAAAGTCTCACAACAAATTGTGAGACTTATTACTGTTTTTGGCATATGGAATACATCATGGGGAGCTTTCCAGGCTTTTCCGTGCTGGCGAGATACTCTCGGTAGCTTTCCAGGCTCTCCAAGAGGGACAGAGGGATTGAACCTGGGTCAGCTACGTGCAAGGCAAACACCCTACCCAATGTGCTATCGCTCCAGCCGATTCTAAACAGATAGAGTGGTTTATTTATTTATTTACTTATTTTATTTATTCTTATTCAACGATTCTAATTTTATTTTATTTGAAGCACCATGATTTGTAATGACTTACACTTAATGACTGGGTTCATGCATACAATGTTCCAAACAGAACCCTCCACCACTCTCCACGATGTTCTACCAAATCATCCTTATGACCATCCCCCCCTTTTCACTCCCCACACTGTTCCTGAGCTTTTCAACTATTCTTTTTGGGGGGAATACACATGGAGATGCTCAGGGCTTACGCCCGGCTCTACACTTAGCTGTGACTCCTTACAATTGAGCTTTGCTTCTTTTGCTATGCAGAAATGCTTAAATTTAATGTAGTCCAAATTGTTTTTATTTAGTTGTCTGTGCCAATATCATAATTGAAGACAACTTTGAGATCCAGATATTGAGGAATTGACTTCTGTGTAAGGTGTAGGATACAGAGCTGGCTTCTAATTTTTTTTTTTTTTTGGTCTCACCCTGCAATGCACAGGGATTACTCCTGATTCTGCACTCAGAAATTACTCCTGGCGGTGCTTGGGGGACCATATGGGATGTTAGGAATTGAACCTGGGTCGCCGATGTGCAATGCAAATGCCCTACCCTTTGTGCTATTGCTCTGGCCCCCAGACTTCAATTTTTAACACATGGTTTTCCAGTTTCCACATCATCTTTGGAGACGTTATCTTTACTTCATTTCATGCTCTCTGCTCCTTTGTCAAAAGTTGGCTAATCATATATGTATGGGGTCATCCTTGGATATTCTATTCTGATTCATTGGTCAGAGTCTATCCTTAATCCAATACCAGACTGTTTTGATCACTATAGCTTTATAGTGTAGTTTCACGTTAGGTAATATAAGAATTCAAAGATTTAAAAATTTTTTTTCACTACAGTTTTGGCTTTGGAGTATTTTTATTTGCATTTCATTAATAATCAAGAGTATTTAGAATTTTCCAAGTGTTCATGGACTATCTGTATCTCTTCTTAGAACTGCATATTCATGTAGTATACCCATGTTTAACTGGGTTACATGCTGTTTTATTGCGTTCATCTCTTGAATTCTTTATATACATTAGGAAGTGAAAAAGAAGTAACAGATAGTTTTATTCATATTTAAAATATAAATAAATGAACAGACACTAATCAACAAAGCTAATTTATAAACTTGGTAAAAACTATGGCGCTTTCAGAAGAAACACAAAGGGGTTTTGGAAGAATGAATGGGGGGGTTGGAGAAGAAAACAGCACTGGAACAGTAGTGGAGAGTATGTTGAGTCATATACACATAGAAGCAAAATACAAAGCAAATTTACCCATCTTAGACTCACTGGTGTCCACAATCCTCCATTTAATAATCATGGTGACTTGATTTTTATTATTTGATCACATTTCAACATTTATTTCCAAAACATTGTCTCTACCTCTCTGAAGAATTCATGTCAAATTGTAATTCTCAGTTGAAAGAGATTCTGGGTTGTTTTTCTTGTGCTTCTCTCTGCACTTCTTCACAAGACTCTAAACAGATATCTTTCCCTTGGTTTTCTTAGACGTTTTACAGTTCCTGTCCCATGATTGAAAGGTTTATATACATTTTTCTCAGGTGGTATTGGTTCCTTTTATATCCTTGAAAAATTGTTCATCCCTGGGCTTCACTGACCTTGAGACTCAAGTCAGTGGTGGTCCTCCTCGCCGTGGTAACATATGGAATATAACTATGACATTACTGAGTATGTTGCCATGGTTCCTGCTGTTATGCTTTCATTGGTTGACCAACCTTAAAGGCACACACCTCTGCTCATATAAGAAGGATGTTGCCCTCTGTAGGAACAAGAGGATTTTAGGGAATGGAGTATGGGTCAAAGTCAAAACAAGCAAACTGTCTTTCAGGGGCAATAGTACAGTCGGTAGGGTTCTTACCTTTTATGCTGCCATTCTAGTTTCCATCCCTTGCACAACAAATGATCCCTAGGCCCCTGATCACAGTGATCCTTGAGCATGGAGCCAGGAATAAACCCTGAACATCCCTGGATGCACCCTCTCCCTGCAACGAAACTCAGCAAACAAAATTGTCCTTTCTTGGTTAGTATTCTTAGTTGATAATTATTGCTTTATGGTAGTGTGAAAATTTTTTATTCCACCGTCTTCTAGCCCCCCGGATATCTGCTGAGCAGTCTGATGAAGCATGATTTATGTGTTTTTTTTGTGTTATTAACTCTTGTTAGATATAGTTCATGTAAGCATCTTCTCCCAATTGTTGTTTCCCTTTTTTTTGGTTGTGGTAGTTTCTTTCACTGTAAAAGTTTTGATGAAATGTTGTACCATTTGTTTGTTATTGCAGTTGTTTCCCTTGCCTTTTCTCTTGTAATTCTTCAGGGGAATTGAGTCATAGAAAACAACTCTGACATTAAGTTCCTGGAATGAAACACTTATGTTTTCTTTTATGCACTTTATGGTTTTGAGATGGAATTTTTTCTGTCTCTCCATATATCTAGATCTATATATTGATACTATCTCATAGATAGCTTCATTAAATGATATTTTTTACCTTGTTAAGTTTTATATGGATGACTTGTCATTTGTTGTAAGTCATGTAGTGAGAACTCATATAATAACAATGTATTGTTATCAATAATATCCTTTGCAATATAATAATAATTTTGAATATTTGAGTTTATTTTCCTACCAAACTGATTCATTCTTGATCAGTTTACAAATTTCAACTTTTCCCTTTGTTATATTTCTTACTTAAAAATATTTTCTACCAGATACATAATTGAAATTCCTAGCATTTTCTCTGCATTGCTAATTTAAAACCTTGTTGCGACCTTTAACTATGAGATTATTTTTGTCTGTATCTGATGTGAAATTCTTTTGGAGGGAGCACACTCAGTGGTGCTGAGGGCTTACTCCTGGATCTAAGCTCAGATATCACTCTTGGAGGGGGTCTCAGGGAACCATGGGGCAGTGTATAGTGAGAGGAACCAAACCTGGGTCAACCACATGCTTAAGCCAGTGCCCTGCCCACTATACTGTGTCTTGGTCTCTGATCGAAATTCTTAAATTCATAACAGTATACATAAATATTTTTCATGCTACTCAGGTACTCTGTATTTTTTGTTTACTGAGTTCAGTTCATTCACACTTAGGATGAATATTTATATATGTGCCTTGCTTTCATTCTGTCCTTTGTTTGCTGTTTGTTTTGTATTTCTATTGTTTCTCTCCCATTTGTTTCTATCTCAGCTCTCATGTCATTAGTTTGATCTGGTCATGTCAATAGATTGATCTCTTTATGATTTGTTGTTCTAAACATCTCTGCTTTGGATTTTTGTTTTGTGATTACCATGGGGATTATATCATATTTTCTCTGTCTGAGAGTCCTTTTGTATGTGTAGGCATTAAATTGCTCTTATCAGTTTTGTACTTTCATTTGTAACTTTTAGTGTTTTCCTTATAGTCTCATCTTGCTGATTTCTTGGGGTTTGTTACTATATTCCATTTATATAATTTCTCACGATTTAATGATCTATAGTTCATTCTCTTAGTGTGAAAGAATGCCTTTCAGTATTTATTGTATACAGGTAATTTGGTGGTGGACACCATTAGTCTTTGTTTGCCTAAAAATCTCATTTATATATCATATTTGTTAATATTTCATGGTAGCTATTCTTTTTTCTATGTTTTAATTTTTTATTTATTTTTGCTCTTTGGTCACACCCAGTGATGCGCAGGGGTTCTTCCTGGCTCTGCACTCAGGAATTACTCCTGGCAGTAATGGTTTCTGATTGAAATTCTTAAATTCATAACAGTATACATAAATATTTTTCATGTTACTCAGGTACTCTGTATTTTCTGTTTACTGAGTTTATGGGGGACCATATGGGATGCTGGGAATCGAACCCGCATCAGCCATGTGCAAGGCAACTGCCCTACCCGCTGTGCTATTGCTCCAGCCCCAATTTTAAAATTTTTAATGAATATTATAACTATTCTTTTCTTAACATATATATGCAACTTTATTTCAAAATGTAAGCAACTGCTCAATGAAGTGTGAAATCAGATACTGGTTAATTTATCGTAGTGCATAAGGAAAGATATGTTTGAATGGGTTCCTCACACTATAGACATGGCAAATACCAAGTAATTCTCTTCTTTTTTATTCTCTTCAGTCCAATCTTCTACGATTCTGACAATAACATATATATCAATAACATAATTCTACCATAACATATTTTGAGAATGCTTTCTTGAAAGTGTATTCCTGAACAAAATGCATTATGTAAGCCAGTGTGATACCAACTAAAAAGCTTAAGGTTAAATAGAAACGTTCTATTTCATGAGAGTGATCAAAGCATAAGGTACCTAAGATTAAATCTAACAAAAATTGCAGAGGTTACAAAACATTAGTAGCACTGTATAGTAGCACTGTCATCCCATTGTTCATCGATTTGCTTGAGCGGGCACCAGTAATGTCTCACAACAAATTATGAGACTTGTTGTTACTGTTTTTGGCATATCAAATACATCACGGGTAGCTTGCCAGACTTTGCCGTGTGGGCGAGATACTCTCGGTAGCTTGCCGGGCTCTCCAAAGAGGGGTGGAGGAATCGAACCCGGGTTGGCTGCGTTAAAGGCAAACACCCTACCCATTGTGCTATTGCTCCAGCCCTACAAAACGTTATTGAAATGAAATGACAAAAGACTTAAAGGAAATATAAAGAAGCGTGAAGGATGAAAAAAACTCAATAACTTTATGTCTCAGATCTTTCTCTGTAAAAGAATATGCAAGTCCATTGCAATTCCAGTAAATATCTTATGATTAGGTATTATTTTCACTTGCTAATTTGTTTTTGTTTTGGGGTCACATAATGAGGTACTCCAAGATTTATTTATTCCTTTCTCTGTGCTCGGGGGTCACGCCTAGTGTTACTAGGGGGAAGAACTGAAGCATGAGTTGTCCTGTGAAAGGCAGTTCACTTGCCTATTTTATTTCTGAGGGACGCAAGGTGGGCTGTGTTTTTTTCTGCTTTGTTTTGTTATTTTTTTGGGTCACACACTCTGCAGTGTTTAGGGTTTATCCCCTGTCTCTGTGCTCAGAGCTCTCTCTTGGTGGACTTATGGGACAATATGCGGTGTCAGGGACAGAATCTGGGTGTGCCATGTGCAAGGCAAAGGTACTACACACTGTACAATTTCGATAGACTGGAAGCAAAGTAGGTTTTATTGAAACTTATTTAGAAAGATATAAGTGGAATGAGAGAGAAGTTCATATTTTAGAGGAAGCACAGGTTTCTCCAGAGTGGAAATAAAAAGCAAAGAAACAAAGACAAGCAAACAAATACATGATCAAGGGAAAACACAGGTTTTAGGAGTAAGTTTAACTTGCTAATTTTACATTTGAGTTTAAATATCAAGACTTAATGTGAAGCTGTAGTATTGTACATTTTTATACTGACACGGAGATCAGCAAATAAATCAATGGGACAAAATAGATTTGTATGTACTGATTGTGTCTCCTCTCCTCCTCTCAAAATTTATATGTTGAAACTATAACCCCAGTGTGATAATATTTATAGATAGGATATTCTAGGAGGTAATATTTTTATATTTTCTTTAATTTCTATTATAACAGATTTTGATTCAGTAGAGACCAGCAACTCCTGGTAATTAGATTGTGATAAAGTCATAATGGTCTTTCTCTCTATCTCTCTCTCTCACCCCTGTTATGTGAGAACACAGAGTGCCCTCTGAGACTGTCCCTGCAGTATCAATTCAGTAAGAAAATACATGGAGAAAAACTGCCTCAGCTGACACAGAGACATTGGGAGGAGAAAAAGTAATCCTTCTTGTATAACAATAAGTTTGAGACACAGAAAATAAATAAAAATTATTATGCTGTTTATAAATGTATTATTATGTATGTACATATATGAAACAAAGATATAAACGAAGCAGTAACTGACAAATTTAGAATGTAGCCATTTTTGAACCAGGGAACGGGAATCTATGTTGATCTATATTCTGCTTTATTATTACTTCTTGTTTTTATTTAGTTTCCTAGGTACATTTTATCATTGAAATTTTTATTATTATAGTTTAGATTATTCTGCTTTGCTTTATTTTTACCTCATAGCATGTGTTTTTAAGATTTTTTAACTAGAATCACCCTGAGCTTCACAGTTACAAAGTTGCATATGATTGAGTTTCAGCCATACAATGTTCCAACACAAATCCAGTGTGCTTTTCTCACCAGCAATGTCCTCAGTTTCCTTCCTGCAAGCCTGCTTCACAGCCTGCCTCTATGAAAAACAATTTTTGTGTAATTTTTTCCCTTATAGGTGCTCCAGTTTGCAACACTGTTACTAAAAGGGTATTAATTGAAATTTTTTTGGTTATTTTTCCCTTGCACTAAATTCAACAAAAGCATTCAACTTTCCTTAGTTTTTGACTACTATAACCCAAACATTCATTACATTGTCTGGCACACAATAGGCAATGAAAATTTGTTGATATAATGATATTATTCATGCATCTGTAAGTAGGGATAACATAATAGGCCTTCATTATTTGAATGCTAAATCAAAATACATTTGGGAGCATGTATAGTGAAAAACCTGCCTTATAGGCACTCAGTTATGTCAGTCTCCTTTATATTTTCTATTCTGGAGCAGTTTTTCTGTCGTACTATTTTAATAATGTATACAACACTTGAAGTACAGATTTCACTGTTTTTTGCTATGGAATCCTTAATGAGTTACTTAATCTCTCTATGTCTTAATTTTCTGATCTGACAGTAATAACCACCTTATAGATTGGTTGAGAGTAGTACATATTTCAATGATGTTTTAAAGCACTTAGCATAATGTAACACACTATAAATGAGTATTCTCCAATTTATTATTATTATTGAAATTCTACTGATGATACTACTACTGCTGCTACTGCTGCAGCTGCTGCTGCTGTTGCTGCTACTACTAATACAAGGACGACTACTGTTACTAACTAGGAAAATGTTTATGCAGTACAATTTCAAGAATATTTGTAAGTCTCTTTACCAAAATATAATCTCCTCCACGAA
The DNA here is from genome assembly GCF_029834395.1 of Sorex fumeus. Taxonomy (NCBI): domain Eukaryota; kingdom Metazoa; phylum Chordata; class Mammalia; order Eulipotyphla; family Soricidae; genus Sorex; species Sorex fumeus. The sequence continues at coordinate 11,512,735 of NW_026606115.1, forward strand.
CCTATCATTTGGATCTTAAGCATCACTATTATGGATTAATTCTTTTGGTTTATAATTTGTCTAATCTAGTTGTCTCTTATTAGTTTCCCTAGGAGTATGCTCCCAAACAGTTTAGCATCACTTATGTGGTTCCTTGTTTTCTTCATCTTCCTTTGTATATGGGTCACATGAATAATCTGGGAACAGTCTGAAAAGATAACTGATAAAAACATTTCAAAGAAAATCTTTTTTTTTTTCTGTTGTTTTCTAGAGGTGTTTTATTTTATTTTATTTTTTTTTACAGTTGTAGATTTACAATTTTTTGTGCTTTGGTTTCAATTATACAATGATCAGATACTCATCCCTCCACCAGTGCCCATTTTCCACCACCATGGATAATATCCCTCCCACCCCCATTCCCCATCCCCCCGTCTCTGTGGCAGGTCAATCCCCTGTGTTCTCTCTCTCCCTTTGGGTGTTGTGGTCTGCAAAAGAGGCATTGAGTGGCAAACATGTTCAGTCCATAGTCTACTTTCGACATGCATCTCCCCTCCTGGGAGGATCCTCCAAACATTTGGTGCTCCCTTCTCTATCTGAACTGCCCTTTCCTCTAGGATACCCGGCTGGCCTCTAAGTTATGGAGTAATCCTCCTGGTGGTGATCTCAGCTATTCTTGGGTATTAATCTCATACTTTGTTACTTTATATCCCCCAGATGAATGCAATCTTTCTATGTCTATCCCTCTCTTTCTGACTCATTTCGCTTAGCATGATACTTTCCATACTGTACCACTTGTATGTAAATTTCATGATTTCATCTTTTCTAACAGCTACATAGTACTCCATTGTGTAGATGTACCAAAGTTTCTTTAACCAGTCATCTGTTCGTGGGCATTCAGGTTTCTTCCAGTTTCTGGCTATTGTAAAGAGTGCTGCAATGAACAAACAAGTGCAGATGTCACTTCGACGATACATTTTTGCCTCTCTGGGATATATTCCCAGGAGTGGTATTGCTGGGTCAAATGGGAGCTCAATTTCTAATTTTTTGAGAATCGTCCATACTGTTTTCCAGAAGGGCTGAACCAGTGGACATTCCCACCAACAGTCAAAGAAAATCTTGAGTTGCTTACCTTTCCCTCAACAATGACCCTATTTAGGAACAGGATGTAATGGATAATCAGGGGAAACTATTTCAGTTATACTGGTAGTATGGGTGAGTGATAAAGCCCATATCCAAAACACAAACTCAACAACACTGAAAACTTGATATCTAAGCTGCAACCATTGGAACTTTGTAGTGTGCCTGTCAAGTTGACAAGTGGGCAGTGGGGGGTGGGGTTGGTGTTTGGGGATGAAATATGAGAACACTGGTGGGGAAAAGATGACACTAATGTGGGAATTGGTGTTGAAATTATCTGCCTCAATTTCTACCAATAACTTTGTGAATCATAGTACTTTAATTAAAGAAAAAACATTTAAAAAGAATCACCCTCTTGTGTTGAGAGGATCCTCCCAGGATGGGAGAAGCATGCTTAAAGTAGATTATAGACCAAACACGATTGCCACTCAATGCCTCTTTTGCAAAACACAACAACCAAAAGGAGAGAGAGAACAACAGGGTATGCCCTGCCACAGAGGCAGGATAGGATGGGGGAGATGGGGGGTGGGAGGGATACTGGGACCCGTGATGATGGAAAATGGGCACTGGTGGAGGGATGGGTATTTGATCATTGTATAATTGAAACCCAAGCACAAAAATTTGTAAGTCTACAACTATACCTCATGGTGTCTCACTAATAAAAATTATATATAAAAAAGAATCACCCTCTTTAGAATTGCTCTAGTAATCATTCTGCTTAACAGAAGCCAATTCTCTTGTCTATTTTACTGTGGGTAAGAGGTGAAAAGGCTGTGAGAAGAGTTTCTTCTGCCAGCTTTCCAAGTAATCCATGTTCTGAGGTCTATTTCTAGTTGTTTTATGCCAATCATCTCTGTCCCATGATGGGGATATACTAATATAAATGATCTAAACTCACTAGATAAATTCTATTGGCCTGACTTCTCCTTGTACCTGGGATCCTTATTCTGAGCTCTCACAATTATCAGAATACATTACTTCATGTTTTATGTATATGTGCTCAGGATTCTTTGAAATGTATTTGGGAATGATCATAATCAGGGTGCAATCTGTATAAAAGTATGTTTTTAGTTGATTTACTTTTCAAGATAAAGTGAAATTTATGTGTGTTATTATCAACTGTTTTAGTTTGATGTTCATTTGTTTCTAGTTAATTTATACCAATAATTAATAAAATTCAATTTTAGAAAATTTATGCTTGGCTTCTAAATGTATTCCTTGTCATTCTTGATGTGATTCACGAGAAATATTTAAACTAGAGCAAACTGATGAACAATGGGAGGAGAGTGCTACATTATTTCTTAATAACACCAATGTACCTGAAACTCTTGCTTAGTCTCCCATTGCTTCTCATCTGTCCCTTCTCCCCATCACCTCCACTTCACTTTTTTCCTTATACTCACTATGCGGGGTTCAAAGATGATCTGGATGTCTGCCTTTTAATTCATTACATTACCCCATTCAGTTATTATAAATATCACAAATAAGTGATATCCTGTGTCTATTCTTCTTCTGGCTAAATTTATTTAGCATGATGTCATCAGTTCCATCTGTGTTGTCATGAGTTGCATGATTTCATCATTCTTTATAGTAGTATAGTATTCCATTGGGCTGGAGTGATAGCGTGGCGGGTAGGGCATTTGCCTCTCACACGGCCAACCTAGCCAATCCGGATTCGATTCCTCCACCCCTCTCGGAGAGCCTGGCAAGCTACTGAGAGTATCTTGACCACACAGCAAAGCCTGGCAAGATACCCGTGATGTATTCGATATGCCAAACACAGTAACAAGTCTCACAATGGAGACGTTACTGAGCCCGCAAGAGCAAATCAATGAACAACGAGAGGACAGTGCTACAGTGCTACAGTATTCCATTGTGTGTATATGTACATATTCATGTTCTACTGATCTGTCATTGGACAACTATGTTAATTCTAAATCCTGATTATTTTGCTAAGTTCTGCAATGAACAATGTTAGACATATATTCTTTTGAATGAGTGTCTTTCTGTCCTTGGTATAGATGCTCAGAAATGGAATTGCTGGGTTATATGGCAGCTCAATTTGAGTTTACTGAGAACACTTCATTTTTTTTCCATAAGTGTTCAACCTGACAACAATCCCACTAGCAGTGGATGAGAGTTCCTTTTTCGCCACTTCCCCATCAAAAGACATCGTTCCCAGTATTTTTGATATGTGCCATTCTCACTGGTGTAATACGTTATCTAATTGTCATCTTGAGTTGGATTTCCATAATAATTAGTGAATATGACATTTTTTTCATGTGTCTGTTGACCATTCATTGGACTTCAGAGAAGTGTCTGTTTATTTCTTCTCCCCATTTTTGATGGGACTTTGAATTTTTTTGTTAATCCTTATGAGTACTTTGTGTATCCTGATAAGTTCATCTAATATGTTAAGCGCAAATCCATTCTCCCACTCGGCTGTCTTAGTTTTAGCCAATGTTTTCTTGCCAAACAGACACTTTTTAGCTTGATGTAGTCCCATTTTAAAAAGTTTTGATAATGTAGCTTTGGCTACATAACATTATTCTTATCCATTAGCATGCTTCATTGAAGACTCCTATCAGGTCTAGAATTTAGAACATTCTTCCTATGTTTTCCTCAATGTACTTTATAGATTAAGGTATGATTTCAAGGTCTTTGATCCACTTTGATTTGACTTTTGTGAAAAATATGAGCTATGAATCCAGTTTTGATTTCTTTCATGTGGTTATCCAGTTTTGCCAACACCATTTGTTGAAGAGGCTGACTTTATTCCTTTTCATGCCCTCAACTCCTTTGTCAAAAATTAGCTGACCATATATATGGGGGATCTTCCCTGGAAATAATATTCTGACTCATTGGTCATAGAATCTTTCTTCGTTATAGTACCATGATTTTTTTATGACTATGGCTTAATTTATTTTTGATCACTATGACTTTATTGAATTGCTTCAAGTTAGGTAATAAGACGTCTCCCAGTTTCTTAATTTTCAGCATGGTTTTGGCTATTTGTCTTTATGATTCCACACAAAATTTATAATTGAATGTTCTAAGTACTTGAAGAACGTTGTCTGAATTTGGATAGGGATTTCAATAGACATATATATATATACATATGGTGATTTCTATATTTATACTTTGGCAATATTGATTATACCAATTCACGAGCATGGAATGTATTTTCTTTTCCTAAGATATTGTACAGTTTCTTTTTTCATTTTTTCTATTTATTTAATTTTCTAAAATTTTATTAAATCGCCATGAAATAGTTACAAGCTTTCATGTTTGGGTTAAAGTCACACAATGGTATTCTGAAGTTTTCATAGTATAGATCTCTCACCTCTTTTAATAATCTGGTTCCTAGGTACTTGATGTTGTTGGATACTAGTTTAAATGCAATAGAAACTTGGATTTCTTTCTTTTCTGAATCATTGTTTCCGTATAGAAATGCAATAGATTTTCATGTATTGACTTTGTAGCCGACCACTTTGCTGTATTGGTTTGTTTTTTCTAGGAACTTTTGTGTGGAGTATTTCTACTTTATTCTCATTCACTTTTGAAATTTGCATGTTTCTTGGAATCTGCCCATTTCTTCTAGATCCTCCAGATTAACTGAGTAGAGTTGTTTATAGACAGAATCTGGAAACAACCTGAGTCCCTGACAACAGAAGAATGGATTAAAAAACTATGATACATTTATACAATGGAATACTACACAGCTGTTAGGAAAATGAGGTCATGAAATTCGTCTATAAATGGATGAACTTGGAGAGTATCATGCTGAGTGAAATGAGTCAGAAAGAGAAGGACAGATATAGAATGATTGCATTCATTTGTGGGATATAAAAAATATAAAACTAATATCCAAGTTTTGTTTTCCCTGGAACATGGACCAGGAGAATTTGTCAGTGGCTGGTCAATTGTGTGAGAGATGAACAGTAGTTAAGATAGAGGAAAATCCATTATAACAATACTAGTTGGAGACTATTACAAGATTTGAGTGTTAAAAGTAGGTAGATAAAGGGATGTTCCAGATAACATTTCAGAATCTGTCCTGCAAAGCACAATGCCCAAAAGGGGAGAGGATAGAGAGAGTCATAGAGAGAAACACAGAGAGAGAGAGAGAGAGAAGGAAAGTGCCTGCCATAAAGGCAGGCTGGAGGGGGGTGGTGTTTATGGGATCTGAGTGCTTGGAAATATACACTGGTGGATGAATGTTAGAACATTGTATGACTAAAACCTAATTATGAAAAGCTTTCTAAAGATCTATCTTACAGTGATTCAATAATAAAATCATAAAAATAAAGACAAAAGAAAATAAAATCACCTTAAGAGGAAGCAAAGAATAAAAACAGGACAAATGAGAGAAAAAATAAAATCAGTGACAAAGGATTTGGGGATCAAGGGGGGATTATGAAATATATATGGCATTCATATTAATGGCACTGTTTCATGCTATTGAACAGTTTTGTAAAACTAATGAGAGAAATAATTTTTTTTGGAAAACTATGAGGGAGAAGTTTTTCAAAGTAATATTCTATTATGACTAAGTTCAATCTCGTTTTTGTGGTTTAATCTCAGGGTCTAGTATATGAAATCATAATAATTGGATCTGTTTTACTTTTATATAATTGGAATGATGACAAGAAAATAAGAGGTTGGGGAAAATTTCAATTATTCCTGTTTCTTGAAAGTTTATTGATTTATGGTATAAAAACCTACACACGTTGAAGAAAGAGGGAATAGAAAAGATGAAGGCCTGAAATTTACTGATACTTGGATAGATCTGGAGAGTATAATGTCGAGTGAAATGGATCAGAGGAAGAGGGACAGTCACAGAATGATCGTAATCATTTTTGGAATATAATAAAACTGCAGTCGGTACCTATCAATACACTGGCTCGGCTCTTCACACACTACCTGTCTGAATGCAAGGTTCCATCCCAATGGAAAACCAGTAGGACTGTACTACTGTACAAGAAGGGAGACATCCACGACATTGGCAACTATTGCCCAATCTGCCTATTGCCTGTCATCTACAAGCTGTTCACTCAAGTCATCCTGAATAGTATTGCAGAACACTAGATGAAGGACAACCATGCAAGCAAACCGGGTTCCAAATAGGATTCAGCACGATCGACTATATCCACATGATAACCATGCTCAGTGAGGTTTCTTAGGAGTTCAAGATGCCTCTCTGTCTAACGTTCATTGATTTAAAGAAGGCCCTTGATTCTGTTGAGACTGAAGCGGCCATCAAAGCCCTAGCCAAATAGGGTGTTCAAACTCAATACATCAGCATCCTCCGTGAGCTATATTACGGATTCACTATTAGGATCTCACCATTCTACAAGGAAGTGATCATCCATGTCAAGAGAGGGGTTCAGCAGGGTGATACCATTGCACTGAAACTCTTCAGTGCCACCCTTGAGAACGTCATGTGATGACTGGAATAGGAGTGAAGATAGACGGTTGGCAACTACACCACCTCCACTTCATTGATGAAGTCATTCTAATAACACCAAACATTAGTAAAGCAGCACAAATGCTGGCCGACTTCGACTGTGAGTTTTGAAAGGTCGGACTACAGCTGAATCTCATGAAGACAATGTTTATGAGAAACGGTCTCATTCCTGACGTTCCATTTACTCTCAACAGAATGACCATCTCCAAATGCAACAGTTATATATACCTAGGTCGAGAAGTCAACATGACAAATGACCTGGCACCTGAGTTGCGCAGGAGAAAGAGAGCGGCTTGGAATACTTTTAAGAGCATCGAAGAAATAGCTAAGAAGACAAAGAACCTCTGACTCTAGGCACATCTCTTCTATTCGACTGTTCTTCCTGCATTAACATACACCTCAGAGACCTGGGCCCTATGAAAACAGGGTGAGAACGCTATTTGTGTCTCCCAAAGAGGAATCAAAAGAGCTATGTTCAGAATATCATGCTTCACTCAAATGAGAGAAAGAATCTGGAGTTCCGACCTCCGTCAACAGTCAAGAATCAGGGACGCTCTCTCGTTTGCCAAGGCGTTGAAAATCAGATGGGTTGGACACATAATGAGATTTGGAGACGACCGCTGGACTAGAGCCATTACCGACTGGATTCCATGGGACATTGAAAGACCGCATGTCCACCCACCTATGAGATGGTCAGACTTCTTCATCAAGACCCTGAACGATTGGTTTGAGGCTCTTCGTGTTCCTGGAGTGAGCAGATGCCATTGGGCTACACTAATGGATGAGTGGAGTCGTTACTGGCGCCCCTTCAAGCAAATTGATGGGTAACAGGATGTCAAGTGATCAATGAAACATTGTAGGAGATTAATACCCAAAGACAACAGAAAGAAAGGAAAATTGGTCCTTTGTATGAAGCTTGCCAAAAAGAGTGAGGGACATTAGGCCAAGGATGAGACCACAAAGACAATGATAGGGAAAAGTGTTCAATTTGGTGAGTACTGGGTGCTGAAAGAAGGTAAAGTGGCATGCAGTATACCACTTTCAGTAACAGTATTTCAAACCACGGTGCCTTAAAGGAAAAAAATTGAGAGGGAAACATGGTTACTCCAGAAGCATACTGGGTTTGGAAGGGAAACTGGGTACATTGGTGGAGGGAAGGGGACACAGGTGAAGGGATTGATACCTGATGATTCATTGCACATCAAAACGCAATCATCAATAACTTTAAAACTTGTTTGTTTAAAATGGTTCAATAAATTAAAAAAAATAGTACATAAGCATAGACAAGTGCGCTGTGGTAGGACTATTCTAAATCTGGATTCCCAACCCTCACTGCAAATCTGTAGTACCTAATTTGTTAAGATCTCATGTTCTGTGATTTTACTGTTACATGGTCCAGTTTACGTTAAATGAGATAATTCCAGTGGTCCTAATTGAATCACGTAGTACTTTAAAACAAACCCTCCTCACTTTTATTCTGGCTGTGTGCAGAAAGGGACTTCATAGAAAGTCAATGGGTGAATGAAAAATGAATTATATGTATGGGTTTGAACATGGAATGGTACATCTCTGAAGGAACGTAGATGGTTTCTAGAAGCAGAGAGTAAACCCTTCATTGACAGCAAGAAAGTGGTACCCTCAATCCTATAACTGGAAGAAACTGATATTTCTCCACAACCACACAAACTCAAGAGAGAGCCCTTGCTTTCCAGATTAGAATACAACTCAGATGATAACCTAAGTTTAGCTTTGAAGACCTTGAACAGAGATTCTAGTCATCACTTGTGTCTACAGTATTATGAAGGAAAGATAAGTATTTGTTTTGTTGCTGATAGTTGTGTGGTCACTCCCATCAGGTGCTTGGGGGGGCCACTAACACACTCCCAGAAGTGTCGTGCAGTGTTGTGGGAAGATGTGTTGCCGAGAATAGGTGCGCATGCAAGGTATGTATTCTACCAGTTATAGACACATTCCAAGCTATTAACAGGTATTATTTTAAGCCACAAACATTATGATGATTTATAGACAGCAATAAAAATTAATACATTACTAAATCTTCAGGGATCATGGAGTTCCTCAGTGCATGAAATAATGTCATCTCTATAGAAAATCTCACTGTGCAAAGTCCTGTGTAAAGTAAATACTCCAGAAATGTTAGCTGCTGACAAATAGTTCACTGTGCCAGATGAAATTGTTGACTATTCACTGGACTTGGACTATTGTTAAGATAAATCTCTGGTTCATGCTGCTATCAAACAGGAAGTTGAGGGCCTGAGAGCCAAGAGATTCAGCTTAGATTTTCTCTGCTCTTATGACAGAGAGCAATGGCACCCTCAGGCACACACGAGTTTAACAGCAACATTGTGTGGTCTTAAATAAGCCTGTCTGCTCCCTGTGGGAACAGGGAGATGATATCAGGGATAAAAATAAACCACTAGACACTTACTGCCCTCCTTCTTGGGCTCATGAGGAGCCAGATGATGAAGTTGCACTTTTAACATGATCATGAGAGTGGAAAAAGACTCATTTCTTTTCCAGTTCTTGTCTGGATCTTTGTTCAGAGAAATTCCCTATTTGCAAGTCCCATAAAAATGTAGCATTCTTTCTGTTCTAAGCAGAGAGAGCAGCAATGTCCGTTGTGATGTTAGCTCTGCTTTATTATAAGCCTCCTTTCTTTATCTTCCTCTCTCCATCCCTTCTGCATTGTATTCCTAATTTCATTTTATTGTCGCTGATATTGAGCTCTTTGTTTGGGAAAGTAAGAGAGAGCCTTTCAGCAGCAATAGAACAAACCTCAGATGTTTGGAGTGAGATAAATGCCCTTTATTCTTATTTGAGTTTCTCACTGCCTAGAGTGTAAGGGTAGAAAATAGAACAGTCTAATAGAAGCAGAGAGCAAGTCCCTTTCATGACACTTGGAAAAGACGTAAAGAGGAATGAGGTGACTCTGTTTCTCAGCAGTATCTACTTCAACATTTCTAGAGTGGTGTGACATTTACTGTCATTTAATCTAATCTCATTAAGCAAGATATAATAAAGTTTCAATGTAAGAGCTCACCTTGTGTCTGGAAAATTGTTTTCTGTTATTAGTTTCCAAAGGAAACAAAAGATTTGGTCTCTGCCTTTAAGGAACTAATATAACTGCCACCTGCATAGAAACCATATATGAAGATAGGCAGCACTGTAGCACTGTCCTCCCATTGCTTATCGATTTGTTTGAGCGGGCACCAGTAACATCTCAATTTTGAGACTTGTTACTGTTTTTGGCATATTGAATATGCTACAGGTAGCTTGCCAAGCTCTGCCGTGTGGGCGGGATACTCTCAGTAGTTTGCCGGGCTCTGAGAGGGATGGAGGAATCAAACCTGGGTCGACCACGTGCAAGGCAAATGGCCTACCTACTGTGCTACCCGCTGTGTAGAGAATATAGACATCACCAGCATCATGCAGAAGACCTGAGGAAACTGGGCCCTAAGGGAGCTGGAGAAGAGTGCAAGTGATAGGAATTATGGAAATAGAAATGATAATTATATAGTTGTGAAGGAAGGTTCCTTGTGGCAGGGAGTTGGGAAGGGCGATTGAAATGTATTATGGATGCAAGATGAGATGACAATGAACATTTCAAACAATTATCATATAGTTTTCATGATGCTATGAACTGAACTGGGCCCCTTCAAAATTCATACATGAAGATCTAATTCCTAATGTGACAGCATTTGGAGATAGGATGTTGGAAAGGTTGCCGCGTCCCAGGCGGCCAACTTGAACCTTGGCCGGAGTGGGGGAATGAGAGAAAACCAGAGCTAGGGAGGGCTGCATGCAATATGCAGCATACAGCAAGTTTATTTCAATCCAAGCTGGTTTATATAGTCTTATTTTAGCAATGATCAGCAGGTTACATAAGCTTCACTAACAATATTAATCATGCTGTACCAGCAACTTTATTTTTGCCAGTATTGTTTTTTGTTTTCTTCTTGTTTTTCGGTTCCTTTTCTCAGCCCTCAGAAACAAGAAATGGAGATTCTGTGGCCTTGGGTCTGGCCAAGGCGGATACGAGCCAGCCCTCCCTTCAGCCTCCTCTCAAGTCCAGCTGCCAGAGCATGGTGGCCGTTCAGCTTTTCTCTTGAGGCAGGTCGCCAGAACATGGAGGCCCTTCGACTCCCTTTCCAGGCTGGCCGCCAGAGCATGGTGGCCCTTCGGCCACCTGTCAAGGTCTGCTGTCAGAAGATGGCTCGCTCTCACGCCAAGTTCCTCCACACCCGTCCCTGTTCACAGGGACAAAGGCAAGGAGTGCCTAGACCCCCTCCGCACCCAGTCCCTGTTTACAGAGACTGAGGCAGTGGGTGCCTAGGCCTGTCCCCAACAAAAGGTAATTAAAATAAATTTGCTTATTTGGGCATGGTGTTGATAGGACTAGTGTCCTTATATAAAATCATGAGATACTAAGTGTGTCTGTGCATAAAGGAAAAGGCATAAAGGAAAAGTGACACGGCAAGAGGGTGACCATCTTTTAGAAGAAAAAAAATCTAACCCCATTAAAAAATAGGGTGATGAAATGACCAGAAACTTTCCCAAAGAAGAAATCCAAATGGCTAAAAGCACATGAGAAAATGCTATACTTCACTAATCATCAGGGAGATGCAGATCAAAACAACAATGAGATATCATCTCACACCACAGAGACTGAGACTCCAAAAGAACAAAAGCAACGGGTGTTGTGGGGATGTGGCGAGAAAGGGACTCTCCTTCACTGCTGGTGGGAATGCTGACTGGTTCAGCCCTTTTGGAAAACAGTATGGATGATTCTCAAAAAATTAGAATTTGAGCTCCCATTTGACCCAGCAATACCACTACTGGGAATACATCCCGGAGAGGCAAAAAAAGTATAGTTGAAATGACATCTGCACTTCTATGTTCATTGCTGCACTATTCACAATAGCCAAAATCTGGAAAAAACCCGAGTGCCCGAGAACAGATGACTGGTTAAAGAAACTTTGGTACATCTACACAGTGGAGTACTATGCAGCTGTTAGAAAAGATGAAGTCTTGAAATTTACATACAAGTGGTACTACATGGAAAGTATCATGCTAAGTGAACGAGTCAGAAGGAGAGGGACAGACATAAAAAGATTACATTCATCTGGGTAATATAAAGTAACAAATTGGAAGACTAACACCCAAGAATAGCCGAGATAAGTACCAAGAGGTTCACTCCATGGCTTGGAGGCCAGCCACACATGCTGAGGGAGAAGGCAGCTCAGATAGAGCGGGGAGCACCAAGTAAAGGGTGTTGGGAGGACCCTCCCAGGATGAGAGATGCATGCTGAAAATAGACTATAGACTGAACATAATAGCCACTCGATGCATCTTTTGCAAATCACACCACCCAAAAGGAGAGAGAGAACAAAAGGAAATGCCCTGCCACAGGGGTGGGGTGGGATGGGGAGTGTGGGGTGGGAGGGATGCTTGGAGTATTGGAGGTGGGGAATGGGCACCGGTGGAGGGATGGGTATTCAATCATTGTATGGTTGAAACCCAAGCGCTAAGATTTGTGAGTCTACAACTGTACCTCATGGTATTTCACTAAAATGAAAAAAAAACCTAAGAAGGTGACCATCTTTAAGCTAAGGAGAGGAGTTATGTTAGAAAGAAATCCTGCTGATATTTTGACCATGAACTTCAAGTTCTTGGAACTGTGAGAAAATAAATTTCTATTTAAACAACCTGGTCTGTGGCATTTTATTATGGTATTTCTAGGAGACTAACAGATTTGTGATAAAAATGAGTTTTTAAGTTCTGCTTTTCAGTACTGGATGAGAATTGCTTTAAGTCACTTATTACCATGGTAAAAAGTTTTGGAGGGCTGGACTGGAGAGGGTACTGCAGCAGGTAGGGTACTGGCTTTCTACAAGACTGACCCGGGTTCAATCCCCTGCACCCTGTACTGTCCCCAGATTCTACTAGGAGTAATTCCTGAATGAATACCCAGGAGTCACCCATGAGCATCACCTAGTATGGCCCAAAATCTAAAAGAAAGAATGTTTTGGAGGGCTATCAATGATGAGTGCATTGATACTAGAGGATGTAGGCAGATTTTGGTACATCTCTCAGCAACTTGACATTTTGTAGATCATATTACTTATTTGGATCATTTGTTGTCTCTTCAATGGATTAGGAAATTGATAAATGAATTTGCTGATACATAGATATAAACTTCAATATAAGGATTATAATAATATTGGTATATTTTTCAAAATACTCAAGTGGACACCAGTAATGTCTCCATTGTGAGACTTGTTACTGTTTTTAGCATATAGAATACGCTGTGGGGAGCTTGCCAGGCTCTGCCGTGTGGGTGGGATACTCTTGGTTGCTTGCTGGGCTCTCTGAGAGGGGCGGAGGAATCAAACCCAGCCGCATGGAAGTCAAACACCCCACTCGATGTACTATTGCTCCAGCCCTTCCTTTAAAAGCATTTAAGATTGTTTAAGCTAATAATCCATTGAAATCAAACATCTTCAATATTTTTTTAAAACCAAGTATTCATGTTTGAAGAAAACTAATACAAAAAGCATGGGGAGTGGAAGGAAAAAGATGATATGAAACCTCTCTTCTCCAACTCAAAATGATCATGACTGTGCCTCAGTAATAGCGGATGATTAAAATCAGTACTTTTCAATAATATAGCATTGTATTTCTTGTTGACACTTGACATCCCGTTACTCATCGATTTGTTCGAGTGGGCGCCAGAAACTTCTCCATTCATCCCTGTCGTGTGCTAGTGTAGCCTAATGGCATCTGCTCGCACCAGGAACACGAAGAGCCTCAAACCAATCATTCAGAGTCTTTTTTTTTTAATAATTTATTTATTTATTGAATCACTGTGGGAAAAGTTACAGAGCTTTCGGGTTTAGGTCTCAGTCATGTAGATACCGAACACATTTCCCTTTACCAATACTCATTTTTAACCCCGAACCCCAATAGACCCCCACCTCCCACCCCTCCCAATTCTTGTGAGGCAGATGAGTTCTAGTTAATACTCTATCTACTTTGACTAGATAGATTATTTCGATAGAAGATGCACAATTATTCTTTAGAGTTTATGACCCACCCCCCCCCCCCCAATCAGACATGCTGAAACAGCGTTGTGAAATGATTTGCTTTCTACAACTTGGTTTAAGAATAAATTTCTGCTATTTTACTTATTGACCCTGGAAGAATTTCTATTAAAAGTTAGCTAGTTAAGAGATTGGTTTCTGTGCCCTGGAGTCGTGGCCGTGCCGGAGAGCCGCTCGTGGGGGGCAGCTGGCGACCTCGGTGGGGCGTGGGGGACGGCCCACAAAGCCCCCCTTCCCATGAGGTCCCCGCCGCTCCCCCGAGCCCGGCTCAAACCTGCTTTCCACAAGGCTCCCGTGCGGCCGCCATCTTTCTTCCAGAGAGGAGCGGGCGGGCCGGTCAACGCCCTTCCCCCTCCGGGCAGGCTTGGTGGCGCGGATCAACACAAGTCCATTTGCTTTTCTGCTCCAAGCGGCTGGTTCTCTGTGCTAAGTCCTTGTGCCTCCAGGGCCGTGGCCGTGCCGGAGAGCCGCTCGTGGGGGGCAGCTGGCGACCTCGGTGGGGCGTGCGGGATGGCCCACAAAGCCCCCCTTCCCATGAGGTCCCCCACAAAGCCCCCCTTCCCATGAGGTCCCCGCCGCTCCCCCGAGCCCGGCTCAAACCTGCTTTCCACAAGGCTCCCGTGCGGCCGCCATCTTTCTTTCCAGAGAGGAGCGGGCGGGCCGGTCCTCATTCAGAGTCTTAACAAAGAAGTCTGACCATCTCATAAATGTGCGGCCACACAGTCTTTTGACGTCCTGTGGAATTCAGTCGGTAACAGCTCTAGTCTAGTGGTCATCTCCAAATCGCATTTATTATGTTAGGTTATTAACATAGTACTATTTTATTTTGTTATCTTTTAACTTGTTATTAAATATCCATGATTTACAAAGTTACTAATAATTGTGTTTTGTGCATAAAATAATTTGACACTAATCACTCCACCAGTTTCACTCCACCAGTACTCCCAGATACTCTTCCAAGCCCAACCCCCACACCACTTCACCTCTGAACTTGACAGGCACATGACAAAGTTTCAGTGATTGACACTTATATCTCCTGTTTTCTAGTTCTGTTGAATATGTGTTTTGAATATATGGTTATTCCCCTCACTCATATCACTGGTATAACTAAAGCCCTGATGATTGTTAACCCATAACTTCTTTTCCTCTTCTTTCTCCTTGATTTCTGTGTAATCTGTCTAATCTCCTTTCTAAGCACCGGGGTCGAGGATGATCTAAGCACTCCCTATATTTACTACAATATATTTCCTTATCCAGTAATCCAATATTCACACAGATAAGTGAGATCATCCTGTGTTTGTCTTTCTTCTGCCTTACTTTACTCAACATGATATCTTCCAGTTTCAACCATGTTGCAGCAAATTGCATGATGAAATCACTAATTTTGATATTGCAAGTCATTGAAGTAAGTAGGGTATATAGTTGAAGGGTCCATGAGAAAGGTGATTAAGGACTCTCAAAACTATTAATTAGGCTCAAATTAGAAATGCCAATGCCTTCATCTCCATAGAAAAGGTTTTAGCAGCTCCAGAGAAGATGTCTTGAATCTTTTCTTGTTCAGAAAAAAGCCCTGATCCTTAGCTCCATTTGTTTCCTATTACTCTTGCATTTATTGGCTACAGTTGTCCAATCAGAAACCCTGAATACAAGTATATTCAATGAGACTATGTATTTAGGTGTAAGAATTGAGTTTTGAGATTATCTAGTTCTCCCCAGTTACTAAGCCTAGTTATCATTCCAATTCTGTTTTAACTCTCTACTACATAATGCACACCAACTCACATAAGTGTGGAGACTTAGACTCCTCTGAAGCTCATTCTAGAAATACTGAGTTGGGAAGGTGGAAGAATGATTGAGCATCTTTTTCTTTAGTTTTGATGAGCCTCTAATATAGGCAGAAGATCTCAGAGCTTAGGAGCTAGTTGTCTGCCTGCTTCTTGACCAGAGAGTGGTAAAGAAAGGGCAGGCAAGAAACAAGGTCTGCTGGGGATAGTGTAGGTTATTTTGAGCTTATCTTATTCTTAGCCAGCAGCCTGGGGCATTGATGTCTGCACATGATTTAGTTTATCCTGATGGCAGCAGGGCACTTTGCTTCGGGTGCTTCATGTTCAGTATTACTGAAATAAATTATGGAGAAATTACTTGCAAGTGACTTCCTTTGTCTTTAGAAATATCAGCCATCAGACTATTCCAGGAAGTTTAGAGAATTTCTGCTAAGAAGAAACAGCCCAGGAGTGACCCATCTTTGAAAAGAAAGGCAATGTGACTGAGCTTGAGCTGACAAAAAGCCTGCAGTGAGCATTGATTTAGTGCAGTATAATGTTTGGTGGCTCTCAGATTGGACATACAATGAAGATTTGTTTTAATACACCTGGGGAAAATTACATAGTGCATTGGGTTACTGTATTTCTGGGAACTTTTGCTGAAATTACAAACTCTAGACACACACATAAGCAGTTGAGTCTCTGCAAAAACATTGAACTGCATTTGTTTCATAAACTACTGTCAAATCTGGAGTTAGTGCATTTATTCCATATTGTCTCCACAGCTTTTCAGGAAACATTTGCCCATTGCTAATTTGACCTTGATTCATATACCTCCCTATGTGGGGTTGAACTGTTAATATAATTTCTAGGTTAGTGTATTTAGTCAAAATAAGAACAAATGACAAATAAGGGAATTAGAAGGCTTAGGTAAAACATTTCGTAAAGACAGATATGACCACCAAAGAAGTATTACATAATGATGGAGACTTGATGTCTGTCATTATTATGAATCAACATGAAATTTTTGAAAGAAGTAAGAAAATATTAAGAAAGAGGGTAGAAAACCCTGGTATGGGGATAAGTTTTACTCTGAGGGCCATCTACTGAGAAGCATCCAATGAAAAACTTAATTAGTTCTACACATTTAATGTACTTAATAAATACACTATTAAGACACTAAAGAATCACGTGTAAATAGAAGAAAATATGCCTGCATAGAATTTACATTCTCGTGTGTGGCAGGAACTAGGTAGGAGACAATATAAACAATAGTTTCCTGGATGATCTTATCTAGCCTTATGACTTAATTTTCTATTATCTTTCTATTTATCTACCTGTCTATATGTGGCCTCTCAAGAGATGCTTAAGAGACCCAGTTGCTCCACCAGAAAATGGGACCTATTGTTTAATACAAAGACCTAAGAACATGGTACTATTCAGACACTAAAATAACATAGATTATCTGGGCCACCCTGGGTGTGCTAAGGAACCTCCAAGGTCACACTGAAATGTGGTCAGGGACTGTCAGGAATTTAACTCGAGTCCTGTACATGCTGGGCATGTGCCTTTAATGACTGTACTCTTTCCATCTTTTACCTTGCCATCTATATTAATAGACTTAAATTTACATGTGTGATCCAGTAATTGTACTGCTACTCCAGAATCATTTATCAAATTGCCAACTCAATTTATCCAATTTATGGGCCCCTCAAGTGCAATTTGAATCACTGTATCACTGTATCACTGTCATCCTGTTATTTATCGATTTGCTCTACTGGGCACCAGTAACGACTGCATTTGTCCTAGCCTCTCCTTACTCGTCCTTCCCAATGGTGCCACATTGGAGGCTCTTTCAGGGTCAGGGGAATGAGACACATCATTGTTTCTGTTTTTGTCATATTGTATATGCCACAGGAGCTTCCCAGGCTCTGCCGTGTGGGCAGGATACTCTTGTACCATAGACTACATGCTTCTTTTTATTTTTGAATAAATTTGAATTTAAAAAGATTTTTATCCCCAAGTTTATTCTTATAACACTGTACCACTATTATTAATGATCCCACCATTAAACCAGTTTCTCAGTCAATGACCTAGGAATTACCTTTGTATCCTCTATCATGTGTAATTTATATCCTCCAATATGAGAGTAAATCCCAATGATCCTCAAAATACACGTTATTTCTGAATGTTTCTGACAGCCTCTTTCCATGACCATCCTTTCAACAAAACCCATTGACTTTGTTGCCTTGCAGGCTCTCCAGGTGATTTATGTGAAGTGGGGAGAAGAAAGGTGGCAACCTCGGGAAGGAAATCAGTCCTTCTCTTTTTCCACCTCTGCCATTCTGGAAAGTGGCTAGGAAAGCATAGAATTCATAAGAATAGGCTATGAGCCCCTGCACAAAGCAGAGTTCACATGCTGGCAGCCTAAGAGACAGCCATCTAGCTCCACCTGAAGTCCACTTGTCCTGTGTGGCATGGGAATTTATTCCTGCCACATAATTTATCAGGGAGCTGTGAACTCAGGCTGGAATGAGAAATTGATCTTTGTGTAAAGAAGTTCAGTTCTAGATCTTACCCTGGCTTTTCGGTCTGTTGCTTTTCTCTCTCAGAATAGAATTTCAGGAAAAGTGATATATAACAATTGCGTTGGGAAGTAAAGTGAGATAAGAAGAAACTAAGATACGTGCTTAGGAAAGAACGCATGCTTCTCCAGAGTGAACAGAGCCAGTACACATCCTGACATTGATAAAAATAAAAAAAAATAAAGTACACAACTCAAGAAGGTAGACATCAGTTTCATGTACTTGGGCACTGTATGTGGGCACCGTGTACGCAGACAACATGGACACTGATAATATATGCACTTCAGCAACACATGCTCCTAACAGCAACAGATGTGTGTGCTTCCTTTGTACAATGCAGATTATGTACACTTTACCCCAACTGCCCCTGTCCCCAAGTATGTTGCAAAGGTGATTGCCATTGGGGAATTTGAGGCAATGTATGACCTTTCAATATTCTTCACCTGGTCTTTTTTTTTTAAATTTTTTATTGCGCCACCATGATACACGGTTACAAAGCTTCAAAGCTTAAATGTTTGAGATTCAGCTATACAATGATCAATCACCCATTCCTCCACCAGTGCAAACTTTCTACCACCAATGTCCCCATTATCCTCCCCACTTCCATCTCAGTCCTTACCCTGCCTCTATGGCAGACAATTTCTCAGATACTCTCTCTACTTTTGGGCATTATATTTTGCTTGAATTTTTCCCACCACCATTCAAGGTTGCCTTCCAGGGGCAGATGATAGATCATTTATTTTCCATTGCTCACTTTGCATATCACGAAAGGTCGCACAGTCAATTAAGTGGCCGCACACATCTGAGATTCTAAATTATAAATAGTTCAGTTCCAGAGACATCTCTGTAGAGAGCTACTCCAATGTGGTTTGGAGAATTAGTCCTGACACACACACCCTACAGCCTTGCTTATAGAAGCTCATTGTCACTGGGCTTTCATCTGGAGAAGGCGGGGAGACTGCACCTGCTTCATCTGGAATGTCCTGGTGAAATTGGCTCGGAATGGGGCCCGAAGAATTCTCTAGTGCTGTGGTGCCCGCCGGGACTTTTTGCTGCTCTAAAAAAATATCTGCATTTGTCTGGAATTCTGCATCCCAGTGGAATTTCAGGCTCCTGAGATGAATCTTTTGTGACACAGATCTCTATGTCTTTGGGCTGGTTCAGGTTACAGATGTTGTTTTTCCCAAAATATGTTACCAGGGCCCCCTATATATACTTGCCTTCAACAACTTCATCTTTTCTTATGGCTGAATAGTATTCCAAGTGTATCTTTTATTTATTTTTTATTTTATTTTTTACTTTTTTTTTGCTTTTTGGGTCACACCTGGAGATGCACAGGGGTTACTCCTGGCTCTGGACTCAGGAATTACTCCTGGCGGTGCTCAGGGGACCATATGGGATGCTGGGAATCAAACCCGGGTCAGCCACATGCAAGGCAAATTCCCTACCCGCTGTGCTACTGCTCCAGCCCCCCCCCCCCCAAGTGTATCTTTTATCCAGTCATCTTTTTTTGGGCACTTCAATTGCTTTCACATTTTGGCTATTGTAAATAATGAACACAGTTTCCTTTATCTAATCCTGAAGCTCACTGATACATTATTTGACTTCTTTCATTCTGGCTCTTCAGTTCCATTTTCTGTATTCCTTTGCATAAATTTTAATGTATTATTTAAATGAATTTACTTAGACAAATATGAGGAGAGAGAGAGAAATAGAGAGATTTTTTTAAACTTTTTTATTGAATCATTCGTGATTGGATTTAAGTTATACAATATTCCAACACCCCTTCACCAGTCTACATTTTCCAGCACCAGTGTTCCCAGGTTCCCTCCCATCACCCCATCACCCCTATCCCCTACCTGCCAATATGGCAAGCAATTTTCTTCTCTCTGTCTCTCATTTTGGGCAATATAGTTTGTAATATTGATACTAAAAGGTTATCAAGAATATCCTTTTACCTACTATTAACCATCAGACATTGTCTAGTATGATCATTTCCAGCTGTTATTGTCATACTGGTCTCTTCTCTATCTTACATACCTTCAACCACACACATACTTGTCAGTTGTAACCATTGACTAGTCCTCCCTGTTTTCCCTGGCTCTGGATGATAGTCTTCGACTATATATTTTTATTAGCTTGCGGTTGCCTGAGGCATGCGCCAAACCACGCTGGCGAATTAGCTCAAGAGTTTTCGAAGATAGGTGATTTTTTGTGGCTATCTCTCTCTTGGCGTTCCTCGCACATTCATGGAGGTGCTGAACCAGTCGATCGTATTCCTCGTCAATATTGTCAACAATGGCATCTTCCCATGTTGCCACAATAGTACCAAAGAGTTCCCAGTTGGTGGTTATTCTGGGAGTTCTCTTTTTGAACTTTGCAGCCCTTTCTCCCCGCTCTGTGAAGTAGAATTTTGCACGAAGGAGACGGTGGTACGATCCCGTTCGAAATTTTGGGACAACAGCGACATCAGTCAGGCAAAACCGTCGATTGAATATGATGTGGTCTATTTCGTTGTGGATTCGTCCACCGGGAGACTCCCATGTCCATCGTTAAGATTCTGCCTTCTGGAACTGTGAGTTACCATGAATGGTCTTGGTTGACATGATGAACTCAGACAGTCTCTCACCCTGTTCGTTCCATTCTAGGCAATGGGTCCTGATGTGAAGTTCTTCAGCTGATCTTCTCGGTCCTATCTTGGCATTAAAATCACCCACAATGATCTTGTAGAAGGTGTGGTCTTCTTTATAGAACTTCTCTAGCTCCATGTAGAACTTCTCGATTTCTCTTTCATCATAATGAGATGTTGGTGCGTAGACAACGAAGATAGAAACTGCAGGCAGTGAGCCACATCTATTCAAATGTAAACGTCCGATTCGGGTTGTTAGGCATTAGAATGAATCAATGCTCTTGGCCAAGTTTGTGTTGACAAGGACACTGACGCCTCCAACACCTATTTTATCGCATGTTCCGAGGAACAATTCTTCTCCAGTGTCGAAAACGGCATGGTGAGATTCGTGCCTTCTTGTCTCGGTCAGACCAATGATGTCGTACTTGATCATTCGCGCTTGTACCATCAGGTCCTCGATGGATGCATCTGATGCTAGCATACGTGCATTGAAAGTACAGACGATCATTTTTGTCTTCCTTCGTTGTGGCAGCCTAGGTCGACCTTGAGATTTTGTCGGCCTCTCCTTTCTCATCCTTCTCAGTGCTGCCATGCCGGTGAAGGCTTCAGGGTCAGGTGAATGAGACCAGTTTTAGTTACTGGTTTTGGCATATCCAATACAGAGCGGATAGCTTGCCAGGCTCTTCCGTGCGGGCGGAATACTCTCGGTAGCTTGCCAGTCTTTCCGAGAGGGATAGAGGCTTTTGGGGCGACCTCTAATCACCCTTGTAGGTGTTACCATATTTGAACCCTATCAAATACGGTACGACAATTCCGAAAGATGGGTATTTAATGTCTTATGATGTGTCGCGCAGCCGCTTTGCGGCCTCGCGGGTCCTGAAAACGTCCTGGAGTGTGGCAACGGCTGGGTAGTGGGAGTAGTGTCGATAGTGGAAGTCTGCCAGTGGGGTATTTATCTGGGTAGGGTGGGTCTTCTGTGCGCAATTCGATCCCTGGGTGGTTGATGGAAGCAGACAGGGCAAGATAGGGTGGGGCTCCTGATTAGAATCCCTTTGTCACCTGTGGTTGGTGGGAGCAAGCAGAGAAGCTCTGTCCCTGGGTCCACCAAGCCTGGAGTCCAAGGTCTCAGAGAGTTCCGCTTATCTTGTTCAGTGGGTCTTCAGTCGTGCGTGGGTCTCGGCCGGAGCTCCCACGCAAGCTAACGTCCGAGTTCGCAAAGCAGTGCAGAGATGCGATCAAGGAAGACCTCAAAGAGAGAAGAGCAGAAGTACTGGTAGATACGGCAGAAGCTGGGAAAAGTATTCGTAACGCCCTCCTGTCCTTCGCCAACTACAAGACCAAGATGACTGCCCTCCGACGTCCTGATGGATCCATCACATCCTCCAGAACGGCAATGGAGAAGATTATCCTTGACTTATACTCAAATCTCTTGGATAGCCATGTCCACTTGCTGACATACCAAATTCCACAGGATGGATATGTCGTTCCCAATGTTCTCCCTTCCGAAATCCGACACGCCATTTCGTCGGTAAAGAAACAAACAGTACCCGGCCCAGACAATGTCAGACCTGAACACCTGAAGAACCTGCCATCAGTACTCATCAATACACTGGCTCGGCTCTTCACTCGCTACCTGTCTGAATGCAAGGTTCCGTCCCAATGGAAAACCAGCAGGACTGTACTACTGTTCAAGAAGGGAGACATCCATTACATTAGCAACTATCGCCCAATCTGCCTATTGTCTGTCATCTACAAGTTGTTCACTCGAGTCATCCTAAATAGGATTGGCAGAACACTAGATGAAGGACAACCATGCGAGCAAGCTGGGTTCCGCAAAGGATTCAGCACCATCGACCATATCCACACGATAACCAAGCTCATTGAGGTTTCTCGGGAGTTCAAGATGCTGCTCTGTTTAAGGTTCATTGATTTATAGAAGGCCTTTGATTCTGTTGAGACGGAAGCGGTCATTGAAGCCCTAGCCAATCAGGGCATTCAAGCCCAATACATCAGGATCCTCCGTGAGCTGTATTGCGGATTCACTACCAGGATCTCACCATTCTACAAAGAAGTGATCGTTGATGTCAAGAGAGGGGTGTGGCAGGGTGATACCATTTCACCGAAACTCTTCAGTGCCACCTTCAAGAACATCATGCGACGACTAGAATGGGAAGGAATGGGAGTGAAGATAGATGGTCGGCAACTACACCACCTCCGCTTTGCTGATGACATTGTTTTAATAACACCAAACATCAGCCAAGCGGCACAATTGCTGGCCGACTTTGACCGTGAGTGTGGAAAGGTAGGACTACAGCTGAGTCTTACGAAGATAATGTTTATGAGAAACAGCCTTGTTCCTGACGCCCCATTCGCTCTCAATGGAATGACCATCTCCGAATGCAACAGTTATATATACCTAGGTCGAGAAATCAACATGATGAATGACCTGGCACCTGAGTTGGAGACGTTACTGGCGCCCACTCGAGCAAATCGACGACTAACGGGAAGTTAAGTGATTAAGTGTGGTATATTTTTATATAAACAAATGAATGCAGCCATTCTATATCTGCCCCTCTCCTTCTGATTCATTTCACTCAGCATGATACTCTCCATATCCATCCATTTATAGGCAAATTTCATGATTTAATTTTTCCTAACAGCTGCATAGTATTTCATTGTGTAGATGTACCATATTTATTTATCCATTCGTCTGTTCTCGGGCACTCAGGTTGTTTCAGGATTCTGGCTATGGTGAATAGTGCTGCAATAAACATAGAAGTGCATATAGTGTTTCTGCTGTGTTTTTGGGCTTCCAGGTATATTTCCAGAAGTGGAATTGCTGGGTCGAATGGCAGATCAATTTCTAGTTTTTTGAGAAATGTCCATATTGTTTTCCAAAAAGGCTTGACCAGTTTGCATTCCCACCAAGAATGAAGGAGAGTCCCTTCTCCCCACATCCATGCCAACACGGATTGTTTTTGTTCTTTTGGATGTGTGTCATTCTCTGTGGTGTGAGATGATAGATCATTGTTGATTTTATATGCATCTCCCTGATTATTAATGATGTGCCTTTTGGCCATGTGAATATTTTCTTTGAGAAAGTCTCTGTTCATTTCATCGCCCCGTTTTCTGATGTGATTGGACATTTTTTTCTTGTAGAGTTCAATCAATGCCTTGTTTATTCTTGATATTAATGGCTACAAGAAGGGTATTGGGTGAATATCCTTTCCCATTCCATAGGCTGTCTTTCTACACTGGTCGCTGTTTCTTTTGAGGTGCAGAAGCTTCTCAGTTTAAGATAGTCCCATTTGTTTATCTTTGCTTCCACTTGCTTGGTCAGTGGAAGGTAGAATTTTCAGAAAGAACACAGGCTTCACAAAAGTATAAAAAGCTTAGAGCACACATCCCAAGTTGAGATGAAGATCAATCTCCAGGGTTGAAAATGTGCCCTGAATGTCTTTAAAATATTTTTATAGTAGGTCTTCTTCCAAACTACCACGCATGGGAATTCTCTGCTTATAGATAAATTAAATCTGAGTATTGTTACGGGAAAAAACCTTGGAATTTTGATGGTTCTTTATTATCATCAAAAGTCTTATCATGACTTTTACAGTTTTTTAAGTTTCTCCTTTTTTGACAGATCCACACCTCTCTGGGTTGTGCCTCAATTTCTTCATCTGAGTGATGATTCACTTTCTTCAACTCTTTGCATCTCAAAAGGATATGGTCTTTTTGACTATGAGCAAATAATTTTTCTCCAGGTTTCATTATTTTCAGAGAATCTTCTTCTCTGTGTTTTAAGTATTTACTTTCAATGATTTTAAAATTATTATTCGTGTTGCTTCTCTTCTGTCTTCATCAGAAAGTTTAGAAAACTCTGATGAACTTGGGAGTTCTTTCCAGAGAAATTCATTCATCCAATGTGTCTTGTACAATGTGACAACTGAGCAAGGGGCCAAGTTCTAGAGGCTTTGAGGTTCACTGGGGGTTAGCTATCAGAAATTCCAAGTAGTAATTGCAACTGTTGGGTTTGAATTGGTATGTAAAATCACTGGGAATTTTCAGACACATGTCTTTGAGTAGCTTCAGCACCGAGGATGAGCAATCCTGGACAGAACCCTAAATTCTTTGTGGTTAGTGCCTCGTGGTGGCTATTTTGTTAAAGTTAAGCAAGCCTGGACAGAAACAAGGGTGTGTAGTAATGGATCCTCAGTAACAGCTGTAGCACCAAGCAGAACTGTGTAGCTGCCAGGGTGTTTATTTTGTAAGCATGCAGCAGCAATTGAGGTACAAAGGTCAAATGAACCTAAGTAGAATTCTGTGGTGTGAGGGTATGTGTGTTTGTAATAGCCCATAATGCCAAATTTGAGTAGGGTTGTACTGTAGTGAAATATTAAAAATTGTTTGTGCCCAGGCAACCTTTGTAACAATTTTGGGTAGATCAGGGCAAGTAAACAAAGGAGTTGTATTAAGGAATTCTTAGGGCACTGAACATCAAGTTTCAATATGTTTTGAGGGTGCCCTGGGATTCAAGTTTGCAAGTGCATGAGTACACTCATATAGAAAATTTGAGCAGGCCAAGAAGACAATGAAATATATACATTTAGAGGTGTATGGTGACAAGTGTGCACCAAGTTTGAACAGAACTGTGTGTTAAACATTGTCTTATGTTCATTAGTACCTGGTAGACCTTGGGCTGCACTGATATGTTTATGTAGGTCTATGTATGGCTGGTGACCCTCTGTATGGAATGGGTTTAAGTGGTGGTCATGGCCTCAGTTATAGATGATGCCGTCTGGTGCTGAATGAGATCAGAGCAGGACTCAGAATATTCTGGGAAATCCATAGGTGATTTCTCTCTGTATCTGGTACTACTTGCTTGCTATATATGGGATGTGATCTCAGAAGGGCTGGATATGTTTTTCTGCTAGGCTTAAATAATTTTTCCCCAGTTCAGAGTTTGCTTACCTATTAGCTTGGAGAGAATGGAGCTAAAGTCAGGAATTTTTCCTTAGAGTCTGTTGTGACCAAAAAGAGGTTGCTAGAAGTCACCTGTAGTTACTTATTATTATAGTAACTGGAGTACAATATGGTATCTGACAAGATTTCATAAAGGCCCATAGTGGTGAAGTTCTTGAATAATAACAGCAAAATAGGGTTGCTGATAGATTAATTTTAAAAAATATATTTAGCAATATGCCTGCTAGTGACTCCGATCAATGTTTATGTCCAATAATTTCTTATCTTCAATTCCAGTGTTGTAGGATAGGAATATAGAATTGGGGTGCCAAGTGTTTGACTCAATTGTTCTCTGTGTTAGATGAATCAGCAAAGTCCTTTCTCTTCTCCATCACTTTGCCATTTCTCTTTTCTGTCTGCTGTGTTTTCATCTGACTCTTCACATGGTTTGTTCCACAAACTTATCCTTTCACTAGAACTACAAATATATTTACTGCTTATTTAAAATCGTACATTCTATTTTTCTTTGGCACGGCACCTAATTTTCTTCCTTCATTATTTTCATCACAACATGTAGTCATTTCATCTATTCAAGTGCATCGCCACTGTGTATATTATTTGTTTGCACTTCAGTCTATCATTAAGCAGCAAACTCCATGATAGGAGGGAAATGACCATATTTTAATATCTATATTTCTCATATTCAGAACAATGAAAATATTTATAAGGAATAATTTATTGCAAAATATTATGAAACATAGGCATCATAGAAGTCTTCATTGACAGAATCTGAATTTTCTCAAATCCAACCCTCTGCAGCAAAGACTGTTGGGATTAGGAATAAACTTTCTAGTAACCACAGAGCCAGAAAATTTGTGGCCAGCGTGCTTGATATAGAGTCCAGAGCAGTAACTGAATTTGTATTAGTTTATGAGAAAAAGACAAAGATAACAAATTGAAATCCAATGTAAAACTGTCCATGAAAACGAGTGTCTAAAGGGAAAGAGAACTTTGCTCCATTAGAAACAGAACACTACATAAACAAAGGAAGGTGTTGGCATCAAATTGGCCTAGATTTGACTACCATCCCAGCAACTGACAAGCTGAGCTACTTTGGACAATTTATTTAATGTATCTTAGCATCAGTTTTCTCATCAGTAAAATGATCATGATAATATACATAACACATTGGGATGGTGTAAGAACTAGCTCCTGAAAGAGTGCATAAATTCTAAGAAGTAATCATTGCCAATAGTTTTTCATGGCGTACAAAATAGAAGCAGCAGTAAATTATCGGTCCTAAAATTAGAAATGAATATTTTCTATGAATATTTGTAGGTAATTATTGACTTTGAGGCTCATTATACAAGTACTAAAATATAATTAGGTTGTGTAATTATATATAGACAGAGGGAGCCAAATTCCTCTTAAAGTTAGTAGGAGATATGCATGAAGAATGAAAGATAAAATTGGTGTCTCTGTATTTTTCAATTATGTTTGATGTAGAATTCAATATTTTAGCACGACAAAGGACTCATTTAGCTTTCAAATAGGTTTTAAGCTCAATAACAATAATTTACTTACATAACTTTGTTCTTCTGGGATTTCAAAAGCACTTTGCATTTGATGTGCTATTTTTCATCATTTAAAGAGAGTTTAATCATTCTTTTTTCCAGCTATGTAAACAGAGGCCCATTGTGGTCAAGTTCCTGACTAATAACAAAATAAGACAAATTCTTATTTAAAAATAGAGTTAATAACAATGTCTAGCTCTGGAAAGAAAGATGGCGACCGCACGGGAGCCTTGTGGACAGCAGGTTTGAGCCGGGGGTGGGAGCGGCAGGGACCTCATGGGAAGGGGGGCGTTCTGGGCCGTCCTTCATGCCTGACCGAGGTCACCAGCTGCCCCCCACGAGCGGCTCTCCAGCACGGCCATGGCCCCGGAAGCACAAGGACTTAGCACAGAAAGCCACCCGCTTGGGGCAGAAAAGCAAATGGACTATGTGTTAAACCGCGCCAGCATGCCTGCCCGGAGGGGAAAGGGTGTTGCCCCATTTGCCCAATCCTCTCTGGAAAGAAAGATGGCGGCCGCACGGGAGCCTTGTGGACAGCAGGTTTGAGCCGGGGGTGGGAGCGGCAGGGACCTCATGGGAAGGGGGGCGTTCTGGGCCGTCCTTCATGTCCAACCGAGGTCACCAGCTGCCCCCCACGAGCGGCTCTCCGGCACGGCCACGACTCCAGAGCACAGAAACCAATCTCTTAACTACATAACTTTTAATAGAAATACTTCCAGGGTTAGTAAGTAAAATAGCAGAAAACCAAAACCGCGCGGCCGCTATTGCGGCCGCACGACATCATTTTATTCTTAAACCCAACTGTAGAAAGCTAATCATTTTACAACGCTGTTTTAGCATGTCTAATTGGGGGGGGGGGTTGTAAACTCTAAACAATAAATGTGCATCTTCTATTGAAACAATGTATCTAGTCAAAGTAGATAGAGTAAACTAATATCTACTAGTCAAAGTAGATAGAGTTAACTAGAACTCATCTGCCTCACAGGAATTGGGAGGGGTGGGAGGTGGGGTTCTATTGGGGTTTGTGGTTAAAAATAAGTATTGGTAAAGGGAAATGTGTTTGATATTTACATGACTGAGACCTAAACCCGAAAGCTCTGTAACTTTTCCCACAGTGATTCAATAAAGAAATAAATTATAAAAAAAAATAACAATGTCTATATCATAGTATTGGTAATAGGGTATGTGTGTATGTATATACCTGCATATACACAAAAATATGTATGGTATATATATGCCATACATATATATGACACCTCTTGTGTGACTTCAAAACATCTTGACCTATTACTATAGATATTAATACATTATTTTCTTGAAGATTTCTAGCATAGTACTACACCTTGAACCCACCGATGCTAGTATATTTTGCATTGTACCTTATTGCTTTAAGTACATCTTGAGGTTAAATATCTTGGACACCACCCTTGACCAGTGGAAATCAGAGTTGGCAGATAAATGCTTCCTACATTTTCTTCCTGGGCTAGTTAATGTTAAAACAATCTTAATTTTTTCATCTTCTCAGTAATCCAAAAGGCACTTTACACAAGAATGACTCATTGCATTTTAATTTTCCTTCATCCCTACATAATTCCCATATTTTTCTTAGAATTTATTATCAAACACAATTTTTGTGCCAAATCCTTTCTCTTAACCTACACTTTCAGGATAACTGAGCAAAATATACGAGAGGACTTGAAAATCTCAAGTAAAAGAGTAAAGGCCCTCCAGTTGATCATCGATTTGCTCGAGTGGGCCCAGTAACGTCTCCATTGGAGACTTTGTTGTTACTGTGTCTGGCATATCAAATACTCTCAGTCAAAGTTCTGTGTAAAATGAGCTGTTCCTATGATACATAACATTAGCAGTATTCATACTGATACAAAGGGAGTGGAAGAGTAGAGTGCTGGGTTATGTAGTTAATCCAATTAATTATTTTAAATCTTGCCTGCTGAAAAGATATCAAATCACACATGGAGAGACTGGGAGTGGGAGATAGCAGCAGATAAAAGGAAGTCCCCAGCAATGCAAAGCTGTTTATATCTTGTCTCTCTCTTTGCCTCTCTACGAGGCAGGACTCTTATGCCAAGGTACAGGACGTTTATGCACTGAGGTCAGAGCAACAGGTATCTCACCTCCACACACATATGGCCCTGGCCAGAGACTAAGTAAGGAACACCTGGAGTACAGAGATGATTCATTGAGAAATAGTTCTAAAAAGGTCCAGTGACAAGATTTCAGTGTAGTAAAGCTTTTGTGGGAGAAAACTGGTGTAGGGACAAGACTAAGTCATCATACAAGGAGGTGAATAGATAACAAAATACAAGAATTTGGACATGGTACACCAGACAAGGAGTTAAGGGATAGGAAAAGTGACATTATACAATGGTAGAAGCAGATAAAATACCTGGTCATTGGGAAGGGACCTGAACCTACTCGAACTGTACAATAAACTAATATTTTAAGCTTCTGAGATTTGTATGCATTTTTTCATACAATTATTCAATCCTCCTACTATGCAAATGAAAACCTCAAACATTTGGTCAGGAAATGTTTGGGATTTTCCTTTTAAAATTCAAAATTTAAAAACAAGAGCAAAAAGTTATGGGAGCCAGGGGTGTGGGGGTTGTGACTTAATAGCCTCTTTCATGCATGAGGCTATGAGTGAGATCCCTGACACTGCTAGTATGATCCCTGGCAGCACAACTAAATATGTGACCTCTGGACATTGCAGTGACAATAATAATAAGGTAAAAAAGCAAGAGCATAATGTGTATGTAAAAATGGAATAGAAAAATTTCCAAGAAAGTTCTACTGGAGTAAAACATTGAGAAAACTAGTTAGAATTTTTGTGTATCTTTGTGTATACCATTGTTTTTGTTCCATGTGCTGTTAATTTATGAACATAGATTATAAATGACTTCATAAAAGTAGAATACTTACGTACAAATGGAAGGCAAATATTTCTAAAATGCTATCTTAGAATGTGATGTCCAGACTTTTACACTTAATCAAGAAAAAAAATCATTCTCTTCAATTGACACACTTTTTAAATCCTATCTAATAAAACTTTATAAGTTTGTCAAATGAAAATTTATAAACAATGGTTTTAGATGATAAAATTAAAGTATGAACTCATTTGTATATAAAACTTCTAAGTGTCTTTTAAAAAATTTCAATGACACAACTATTGAGAAGAGAGATAGTACAGTGGGTTGAACATGCAGCTGGTCCTAGTTCAATCCCTGGAAACACTTTACTGTCTTGCAAGCCTTTAAGGAGTGATCCCTGACTGCAGAATCAGGAATAAACCTAAACCCTGAGCATGGTCGAGTGAAGCCTAGCCCCCAAATTAAGTAAAGACACATCTAGAAGGCTTAGAATAGAAAAATGAAATATAGTACATAAAATGTGTATATAAAGTATGTGTATTTGTTTGTACTCCAGAGAAAAATTCTAAATATAGACATTTTCAAGTTAAATTTTAGCTTATTTTGAAATATTTTTATTAATTGATTAATTTCTATATTTTCATTGACTAATCATTGTTTTATGATATTATGGAATTTATATATTGGCATATTAACCTCCAAAGTGATTAATTAGTAGATTGGGCCTTGAAAGGCACTTAACTCAAGAGGACAAAAACCTAGTAAATGAAAGTAATGCCTTCTAAAAGAGCCTCTACCAGCCACACATGCTAGGGGAAAAGGCAGCTCAGATAGAGAAGGGAGCACAAAATAAAGGGTGCTGGGAGGATACTCTCAGGATGGGAGATGCATGCTAAAACTAGAATCTAGACCGAGCATGATTGCCACTCAGTGTCTCTTTTGCAAAACAGAGCACCCAAAAGGAGAGAGAACAAAAGGGAATGCCCTGCCACAGAAGCAGGTGGGATGGGGGGATGGGGGATGGGAGGGATACTGGGATCAGTGGGAGTGGAAAATGGGCACTGGTGGAGGGATGGGTACTCGATCATTGTGTAATTGAAACCCAAGCACAAAAAAATTGTAAGTCTACAACTGTACCTTATGGTGTTTCCCTAATAAAAATTTAAAAATATAAATAAAAGAGCCTCTAGTGACCCTTGGCCCTTCCATCATGTGAAGAACTTTGGGGTGGGCCCTTAAACAGGCACAGGTTGGGTGTGGAAGCTACTATGACACACCGGAGAAGGAGGGGCTCTACCTCCTGTTCTAGCTCTGCCTCCCATTTTGAATAGGTTAAGTGATGACAGTCAGTGGTAAGCTTCACCTTGGATGGTGGAACAGAAAACAAAAGTTCAAGAAGGAGCTTTGGTATTGGCCTTTAATATGGACCATATGTGGTACCAGGGATTGAAATGGGTGAGCCACATGGAAAACAAGTGCCTTCATTCCTGAAGTATTGCTCCAGCCCTTACCATTATTTTAATATACCTTTTTTATACAAATAGAACAATGAGTGCATTAAATTAATTGTGAATTATCAGTATTTTGAGCTTTATCAGAAGTTTGTTCTTTAAAAATTTACTGTGCTAAGGGCCAAGGAAATAATAAAATGGTTAAGATGCTTGCCTTGCTTGTTGTAAATCCCTGTTTCATCCCCAGCACCACATGGTCTCCTGATTAGCCTCTGGCACTTCTGGGGTTGACTCATCACCCTCTCAATTTGCTGTGTTGTATTCTAACTTATGAATACATTTTTATTATCTATTCCCTTATTCATCGGTATTTAAGTTAATCTTATTAATAAAATGACTGCAAGTATTTGATATAAGCCTTTTAGTAAACATATTGCTACAATGGATATACATATCTACTTTGGTTAGATAAAAATATTAAGAACTGGAATTGCTGAATCACAGAATAGGTATCAAGTATCAGCAAATAATATAAAATTGTTTCCCAAAGTACTTAGCCAAGTTGTAATACTACAGAGAGTAATGCATGAGCTAATTCCAATTATTCCACAATTTCCCCCTCTCCGGGTTGTATCTTTTATTTTAGTCACTTCAAAGATTTTTTTTTAATTTTTATTAGTGAGACATCATGAGGTACAGTTGTAGACTTACAAATTTTTGTGCTTGGGTTTCAATTATACAATGATCAAATACCCATCCCTCCACCAGTGCCCATTTCCCACCACCATGGATCCCAGTATCCCTCCCACCCCTCATCCCCCCATCCCACCTTGCCTCTGTGGCAGGGCATTCCCTTTTGTTCTCTCTCTCTCTCTTATTGGGTGCTGTGGTTTGAAAAAGAGGCAATGGGTGACAATCATGTTTGGTCTATAGTCTACTTTCAGCAATTTCATAGATTTTTTTATTGTACTAATTTATCATCATTTTTTTGACTTTAGTTTACATTTCCCTTGGGATCAGCGACATTTTTCCATTGTAAGGAAAAAAAGGCCTTGAGATACTTGGACAAATATAAATACAGATCCAGCTCCAGATCCATTGGAGAGAGTTGGAGTACTGCTAGTAAGGTAGGTGCTGCAGCCAGGCAGCCTTACTTCTCACCACCTACCGCTGGGTTCAGACAAGCTGGTTGGTTGGTGATTTGTTAGCTGTGTTCTTACATGCAGAAGTGAGTGGTGAAAACAGCAGAGCTGACAGGTCATGTTTATGTTAAGTACATTTTAATATACTCATATCCTTTCCTCCAGGGTCAGACCAGCTGTTGGCATGGTTTTCTGAGATTCAACTAGAACAGGAAGAAACTCTCCCAGTGCAGCCACCCAGCAACACTCCAAGGCTTTGGGGGCCGGGATTTCTCTGCTTCCCCACAAGTGAATAAACCAGAGGGTTTCAAACTGTGAGCAAAGTCGATGCTTGGCTCCTCCAACAGGTGAGATTAGCAATGGACATGGTTTTTGAGCAGTGGCCACTAATATGGCCACCAGTTAATCTCCACTGCCATATTCCATAAGATCCACAACTTCGCCTCTTTACGGTACACTCACAAGGGCAGCAAAGGCTTCGCAAATGCATTAGGCCAATAGTCCACTAGCCCCTACTCCAATTAATGTCACCCCCACAAACCCAAAAGCATAAGAAACAATACAACCCTAATCATAAAGTAACAGAAAGTTCAGGAGGAAGAAAACATTCACTGAATCAGTTCAAGATGCTCCACACAAATAAACAGAAGCACTCTATCGGAGAGAATATTTTTTGAGGAAAGAAGAAACAATCGCCCACTGAATTATCCACCAGCGTCCTCCCTGGCAGTGATGGGGGGATGCTGATTGTGTATTGGAAAGTACCACCTCCAGACCACTACAGGCACCATAGGGAAACAACCAGAACCCCACCAGGAGGAGTGAATGAATATAGGATCCCTGACACCTCAACAAGGAATACCTACATACATAGTTTCTCTAATAAATAATTCAGACATGGTGAGGATTTTTAATAAGCTCAAAGGAACAGTGGAATGGGCATCAAATAAAATACAGGAGAATATGAGAGAAACAATGGAATGAACAGCCAATAAATACAGGAGAATATGACAGCAGAAATAAGAAAATTCCAAGCAGAAATGTCATTAATAAAAAATTCAATAGATGAAATAAAAAACTCAGTGGAAGCTCTCAACAGTTGAGTAACAGCAGCTGATGACAGAATCAGTGAGCTTGAAGATGAGACGCAAAAAATCTTCAGGAAATAGCCGAAAACAGGAAAAGACCTCAAAATAACTCAAGGGCATCAAGTAAACTATGGATAAATTCAAGAGGAACACCATTAGAATCATCAGCTTCCAAGAGGGACAGACAGGCAATCTCAATGAGGAAGAAACAGTTAGACATCATTGCTGAAAAGTTCCCAGATCTGGAGAATGTAGGCATGCAGATCCAAGAAGCTCAAAGTATACCAGTTAAAAGGACAATAATAAAATACTCAAAGACATATCCTAATCAGAATGATGAAAAGCATAGATAGAGACAATACTAAAAGAAGCAAGATTACAGAAGGAAATTACATACAGAGTAGCATCCCTAGATTTACAGTAGACCTAGTTATCGAAACCATCAGGGCCCAAGGTCAATAGTGGGATATAATTTAAAAAACTCAATGAAATGAAAGATTCATTAAGAATACTTGACCCAACTTCATTCTAATGCAGATTTGAATAGATAATACACAACTTTATGGAAACACAATAGCTTAGAAACTTTATAGACTAAGAACCTAAATTTGAAAGATGGAATGAAGGGGTTCTGTGAGGCAAGACAAATTCCACAAACACAGCAGACTTCTAAATAAATATGGCACAAATCCAAAAGTAGAGAGAGATTATAGGGAATCATGTCTGCCATGGAGGCAGAGGGAGGGTGGGAAAGGGGGGTTATACCGAGGATATTGGTGGTGGGGAATGTGCACTGATGGAGGGATAGGTGTTTGATCATTGTGTGATTGCAACCCAAACATGAAAGCTTATAACTATCTCATGGTGATTCAATACAATTAAAAATAAATAAATAAATAAATAAATATGGCACAAATCCCATAACAATAGTTTCTCTCAATGTCAATGGTCTAAGTGCACCAATTAAGAGACACAGAGTAGCAAAATACATTTAAAAAATTGAATCCAACTTTCTGCTGCTCACAAAAAACACATTTGAATAGTCAGAGCAAATACAGATTCAAAGCTAAAGGCTGGAAAACAATTCTTCAAGCAATTCTTTCAGAAGGGCAGGGTGGCCATACTAGTATCTGATGACACAGATTTCAGACTGAAAAGGGTTAGAATAGACAGTAGAGTTAATTATTAATAATAAAGGGATACATGAATCAGGAATATATGCACCCAATGAAGAGGAAAATACTTAAAACAGCTCTCCTAATAGACTTCAAGGAAGATACTGGTAACAACACAATAGTAGCTGGAGATTTCACCAGCACTTTTTCATATCTTGATAGATCAACTAGACTAAAACTCAACAAGGGAATACTAGTTTTGAAGGAAGAAATGAAATAAAGAGGAATACTAGTTATATACTGGGCTTTTATACCCCCAAAGCTGAATACACATTCTTCTTCAGTGCACATGGGGCATTCTCCAAGAAAGATTACATTCTGGGCCACAAAATGTACCTCGATAAAATCAAGAAGATAGAAATTGTACCAACTCTTTTCAGACACTGAAAAGTGAAGTTAGTCACACACAGAAAAAGAGAATCAAATACCTGGAGATTAAGCAGCTCACTACAGAACAACCATGGGTTATAGAGGAAATCAAAAGATTTCTGGAAACAAATGAGAATAGGAATATAAGATATCCATTCTTGTGGGACATAGTAAAAGCAGTGTAAAGAGGAAAGTTTATTGCTCTGTGAGCATTCATCAGGAAGAAACAAGGGGCACATTGATTACTGAGCTTCACAGATTAAGTTCATGGAAAATGACCAATAAAAGGAATCTAAACCAGCAGAGTGAAGGAAATAATAAAAGTTGGAGTAGAAATCTCAAAAGAACAATCCAAAAGATTAATGAAACACAGAGCATATAAATGGATTATTATGGAGAATATCATCTTAATTGAAATGATTCAGAGGGAGAGGGACAGACATAGACTTAATGAAAGTAAAAAAAATAATATGAGACTAATATCCAAGAACAGTAGAAACGAAGACCATGAGTTCTGGTCCACAGTTAGAAGCCTGTCACAAGTGGGATGCCAGTTAGGACAGAGAATCGTCCACTGTGACAATGGTAGTTGGAAATGATCACACTGCTCTAGACAAGAACTGAGCTTTGAAAAGAGGTAAAGGAACTTACATGATAACCTGTCTGTCAGTAACTCTATTGCAGACCACAATACCCAAGAGGAAGGAAAGAAAGAGAAAGGGAGAGAGAGTGAGAGAGAATAAAAGTCTGCTGTAGAGGCAGACTGGGGTGTGGGTGTGGCAGGAAGGAAACTGGGAATAATTGTGATGGGAAATGTTCATTGGTGAAGGGACATACATAGAAATATTGTATGATTGAATCCCAATCATAAAAAATTTTATAACTATGTATCTGCCAGGATATTAAAGTCATTGAAGAAGCCCTATATACCCTCATTCGTAACAGACTTTCTAATGAAAATATAATCAATAATTAAGATGTGAAATTGGGTAACAGTTCTTGAAATTACACAAAGCACAAGGAAATCTGAGTTTTCTAGATGTGAATAGCTATTCCACTTTCCTGCATATAGATTTTGTAGTTTAGCTGAAGAGACGTGTGCTGAATTGCCTGGCAGGAAGATTTTGGATACCCATTTTTTCTTGGGAAGAGCTTAGTCAATATATGGCAGGAATCTGAACTAGTTGTTTTGACTTTCACAGTCTTGTAGCTTTAATTGGAGAATATATTTGAAATTTCAAAACTTTTACATAAAAACGTATTAATAAACACTTATAATCAGCTGGAATTCAGTCACTACTTAGCAACCTCTCTTCTATGCCCCATAAATTATGTGTTCCGCAGTTTGTTACAGTCCTCACCACTTCATTTTGCAATCTGGTTAGATCTTCTGATGTCAGATCCAGAGTACTAACTTAATTCTAACCATCTAGTCCTGAGAGATAATTTTGATGTGTTTTTGACTCCCTGTGAATCATAAAATTTTAACATATTTGTTTCATCATATTCTATACTGATTAGTTCCTGCATTCACATCTGAATTGATAATTGAATATAAAATATTACACTTTATGTCTTTCGCAGCCAACATAGCCGACCCGAGTTCGATTCCTCCGCCCCTCTCGGAGAGCCCGGCAAGCTACCAAGAGTATCTCACCCACACGGCAAGCTACCCATGACATATTCAATATGCCAAACACAGTAACAACAAAGTCTTCAATGGAGACGTTACTGGGCCCGCTCGAGCAAATCGATGAACAACGGGAGGACCGTGACCGTGACCGTGATGTCTTTTGTATTTCTTGCCTACCAAGTGGTGTTTAGAGGGCCATGGGGATCATTGGTTCAATGCAAGAACCTGATGATATAGAGCTCTCTTTGGGTCTCTCAGTGATAGGGTCTATCAGGGCTACATCAGAGGTGCTTGGGATCCCTCACTTGGTGATACTTGTGGACTGTATGATACCATATATTGAACTGGGTTTGACCACATGCAAGGCACATGCCTTAATGCCTGTACTTTCTTTTTTAACTTCCCTTTTGTTTAATATATAAGAATCAGTTTTCATATTCTATGGTAATTGAGATATATAGTAGAAGTTTAAAATAAATAATTTAAAAAGAAAATACTGTGGAAAATGACATAATTAAAATTTACAGATGATCATTTACTAATAATTAACATTAAGAGAGAGAAAATAACTCTACTTGGAGTTATTTTAAAACTCTGCTTTATTCAAGAAACTTCATCTCCTAGTACCTTGATCTTACAAATGCCCTTCTGCAGTTTTACATAGCACAACTATAAATAATTACCTTTAGAAATGTTAGTAATCTGAAAAAATACTTGTCCAGTTTTTTCCATGTGTCTGTGTCTTTGCATTAGAGAACAGGGTTGCATTATGAGAAGGGATTTTGGGCAACTTTTTCCCTGTAACAAATAGGAACTGTAAATACTTTTTTCAGAAGAGTAATTCAAGTTCATTTTTGTTACAATAAAAGTATTTAATAAATATTAAGATTTATATAACTTTCATGAGTTACAAAATGGTTTAGAGTACTTCAAGAAATATATAAGGACATGGAGAAATGGAAACACACCCTCTGCCCATGGATTGGGAGGATTAATATCAAATTGTTGATATTCCCCCAAACATTGTAGAGATTCAAAGCAATGCCCAGGAAGATACCCATGACATTTTGCAATGAATTTAATCAAACGCTCCTAAAATTTATATGAAACAAATACTCCCCACACATGAAGTGCTAGAGTAATCCAAGAGAAAAAGAAGAGGGGAGGCACTACTTTCCCCAGCTGTATTACAAAGTGGTGGCAATTAAAAGAGCATGGTGTTGGAATAAAGACATTTATTTATATTAATGAAATAGAGTTGAATAACCTGAGACAGTCCCTTCTGGTATATGATCAGTTAATCTTTGATAAAGAAGCAAAAACATATCAAGTGGACAAGGGAATTCTATTCAAATGGTGCTGGGAAAATTATATGCAAAAATCAACTCAGACCACTTTCTAATGCCATGCACAAAAGGCAAATCAAAACGGTTTATAGAACTTAAGATCAGACATGAATCCATAGGGAAAATAGAGGGACACATAGGCAGATCTCTCCATGACATTGAAACTACAGGTATCTTCAATATAAAATAATGCTGACCAAGTAAGTGAAAGCAAAGATAAGCAAGTGGGACTACATTAAATCAAGAAGATTCTGCACCTCAAATTAAATGATGACCACAATACAAAGACACCCCACTAAATGGGAGAAATTATTTACCAAACGGTCATTTGATAAAGGGTTAATAGCTAAAACATAGACAGTGGTAGAATTTTATGAGAAAAAAATCCAATCTCATAAAAATTGGGGGGAATATATGAACAGAAACTTTCTCAGAGAAGCAATACAAATGGCCAAAAGGGCACATAAAAGGCTCTTCATCACTAATGATTAGGGAAATGCAAATCAAAGTATCATCTTATACCAAAGAAACTGGCACACATCAAAAAGTACAAGAACAATCAGTGCTGGAATAGGTGTGGACAAAAGGGATTCTCATTCATTGCGAGTGGCAAAGTCAACTCATCCCAGCTTTTCTGAAAAATAATATGGACATTCCTAGAAAAATCTAGGAATTGAGATTCCATTGAACCCTGCAACTCCATTTTTTGCAATTTCCCAAGGACCCAAAAACAAAATGGAGAAAAGACATTTGTACCCCTATATTCCTTGAAGCACTATCCACAAAAGTCAAAATCTTACAGTTCTAGAGACCAGAAGTTCAAAACCAGGTCCCTGAGGCTGAGGGACACCCATTGCCTGCCAGAAGTCTTGGGTTTCCGAGGTTGGTTTGTGTGCCTCTGGGATCATGGCCAATCAGGAGCAGAGGAACCGTTCATGGGTGGCAACTCAGTGTCTTGTCCGGCCGGGGGGAAGGATTGGTTGTGCACCCCATCCTGAGAGGCCCTGCGCGCCCCGTCACTGCAAGCTCGTACCTCTCTGTCCAATAGGCTCTGAAAGCTATATGTATTTTTATATCCCAGATATGAGGGAGATTTTTCTAAATCTGTTACCTCTATTTCTCACTAACTTTTCTAAGAATTATTTATTCATGTAGCAGCAAATTGTATGAAGTCTTTAATTTAATTTAATTATTTATTTTTACAAAGCTGTTCATGATTGGATTTCAGTCATACAGTATTCCAACACCACATGTTGTGCTGATGCAACTGATTGAAGACTATTATTTGAGGATATCCACTGAAATCCTCAATATATGGTGAAAGGGGGTAATTCTTTGAGACATTTATGATAAGGAAAATTAGGGAGAAATTATAAACCCAAACAGTCAATTGCAGGCTCAGAGCACGTGCTGAAGTTACTAATTCCTCTGACTCTTTCTCTCCAAGCATTTCATGAATTGGAAGCATTTGTGTTTTTTCTGAGACAAAGAAGTCAGTGAAGAATTGACTCAATTGAACATGATATCTAAACCCTCTATTTCCATAAAGGAGTCAATTTAGCATATCAGGCAAAAACACTCTTGCTTTTAGGTTTTGTTGTTGAAGCACTGAAATTTCTGAGAATTCAGAAAATTCCAGGCTTACATAGAATTCAAAGAGACCAATGGTAAAACAGAAAGATCAGGCCTGTTTTAACATTATAATTGGTAAATTAAGTTAAAAAGTGTATCATCTCCCCTTCTCTAATGAGTTTAATGGTAAAATGCTCCAGTAAATTGGTCAAATGTGCCTCCCACACACAGAAGACTTAATCTCTGCCTGTCTCTTTTCTTTACTCCAGTCAGCATTCTAAAGTTACTTATAAGCATTACTATATACCCTTTTGTTTGTGTGTGTTAGTAAATGTTGTAGGGATTTTAAATTTACCTATATCTAAATGCTGTCCTTGACTTCACTTCTGCTGTCCTCACTTGGTTCTAATATTTTATTATTCATTTAGCTGTGCCTCTTAACTGCAGCAGTATCAGAGTCACCAGGGGAAGCTTTTCATGTCTCTCATTTGTTCTTCAGTAGACATGGGGGTGGTTTCTAGGAATCTACCCTTAAAGCCACCTAAATGTTGAGCTTTCCCAAGGTTTGTAGTAATACCTGTTAGGGTAGGATTACTGATTGCAAAATAAATAAATAAATAAATAAACGTGGTTCGATAGGAAGCTTCAGTTGCATTATTTCATAGCACTTAATTGATGACTTGTGGCACATCGCCACGAATAAGGTCTGAGAACCTCCTTTCCCCTCAAATCTTTTGAGCTGCAGAAGATTCAAGATGGTGGTTGCAGAAGGATGATTAAGAAGATTGAAGAAATCTGTGAATGTGAAATGAAAAACTTCCATATTTCCACAAGATCCAGGCTGATGAAACTAATTTAATGACTTACCAAGCCTTATTGTCCCTGATAGTCCTCCATATTATAAAGATCTTCAAAATCAAATAATCTTTCCAGCATAGTACATATTTAAACTACCCAAGTCACTTTTTTGTGTGGAGGGCACGGATTTGGCTGTGCTCAGTGCTTTCCTCTGACTCTGCTCTCAGGGATCACTCCTGGAGGGCTCAAGCAACCATATGGAGTACCACAGATTGAATCTAGGTTGACTGTGTGCAAGGCAAGCACACTACCAGCTATATTATTTCCCTACCCCACCCCACCTAGATAACCTTTAAAACAAAGATATTTGATCCAAACATCATTGAAAAGGGGTATGTCTACCTGCTAGCAATTAGAGATAAAGAACTGAAGTCAGAAATCAGAACTGATCTTGTAATTCTGCCTCTCATTGCTCTAGTGAATGGTCCCTAGATTAAATACCCACTTTGACTGACCTAAGTGAAGAATATTCTAAGGACCCTAAACATTCTGTAAAAACACTGAAACACTTACAAATAAATAGGCGGGGAAATGATCTGTGTGTTGAAATCTGTCATGACTGATTCCAGCAAGTTTGAGTAGGACCTAGAGCAACACCTTCAGACACTCCATATAGCAAGACTCTAGAAAATTGGCATAAAACATTACCTGGTTAGCTTGTGACATTTGCTAGCTTTCAAAATTTTCTGAATAGAGAGAGGGCTATGGAACCTGTAGAGAATGGATTGAAAATTTAAAATGTTCTAAAAATAATTTTAAAAATAAAATCAAAGTGATCTTTTATAATATAGGAAAAGATAGGGTAATAAACATAGGTATAACACTGTTACATTTAAGCTAGAGGCATCTTTATGATTCAATGCCTAAGACAAGCAAACCAAAGCAGTGATCAACAAATGGGACTATATAAAACTAAGACATATCCGAGATATATACATGAATGGTAGAACTTTATGATATCCAAGACATACAAGAAAAAATCCTTATATCAATAATGGAAGGGGAGAGATTAAACAGAAACTCTCTCAAGGAATGTATACAAATTCCCAAAAGGCATATGAAAAATTCTCTGTATCATTTGCCATCAGGAAAATGTAAATCCAAGCAGCAATGATATATCATCTTACACTAGTGAGGTTGGCACACACCATAAAGAACAAAAGCAGCCAATATTGATTCAGATGTTGGAAAAAATAATCCTCATTAACTGCTGGTTGGAATGTCAATTGGTCTAACCTCTTTGGAAAACAAGATGTATACTTCTTAAAAAAATAAGTAGGAATTGAGCTCCTGTTACTAGCCAGCAATTCCACTTCTTGGTATCTACCACAAGGGCCTACAAACTTTATTCAAAAAGATATTTGCATTCCTATATTTAATTGCAGCACTATTCACAATAGCCCAAATATGAAAACAACTCGTGTCCAAGAACAAATGACTGGATAAAGAAACTGTGGTATGTATACACAACTGTAGATAACTTGGCCATAAGAAAAGATGAAGTTACTCAATTTTCTGCTATTTGAATGGATCTGAAAAGTATCATGCTAAGTGAGGTTAGTCAGAAAGAGAAAGACAGAGGATGAACTCCCTCATATGTGGTATATAAAAAAACAAAGTAAGGAGGCAACAATACTCAAAGGCAACATGAACAGACATTTAATAGTAGGTTTACCACAGTGGGGGATATAGGCAGAGTAACTGGAACAGTAGTGTAGTGAAGTGAACATTGGTGGAGGGTGTGGTGCTGAAGTGTTTTATGTATAGAAACCAAATTAAGAGTTTTGTAAACCAGCGTTCCTAAAATAAAATTTAAACAATGATTAAAATAAACAAGAAATTGGGACTCAGTAGTTGCAATTAATGTGTAGTTCATGGCTTAGTATATACCCCTAGTAAATTAATTTTGCCTCATTCCTCTGCCACAATCCATAATTGGTCATGATATGCAGATATTGTGGGGGAAACAAGTTGATTCAAGACTTGGTCCTAAGAAATTTGTGTGTTTATATGTGTGTGTGTGTGTGTGTGTGTGTGTGTGTTTGGGGGGTGATTGGGCCACACCCAGCAATGCTCAAGGGTTACTTCTGGCTCTGCCCTCAGGGATCACCCATGGTGGTGCTCTGGGGACCATATGGACTGGTGGGGGAATGAATCCGGTTTGACTTCATGAGAGGTATGTGTCCTTCCTGCTGTGCTACCTCTCTGGCTCTCTTAAAAAGTTTTCTAATGAGAGTTTGTTTTCTGTCACAGAATTTGTTTGCACCTGGAGAAGAAAATTTTAAGTGAGATTATGAGAAAAGGAAACTATGAGCTAGGATTTTAGTGAACAAGAATTCAGGTGTTGGGATATAGAAACCATTTAGATGTCAGAAGGGAAAATATCACTTCAATCATGCAAAAACTGTTGCACAAGTTTTAGTTATTAAAGCTCTACTTAATGAGTTAATGATAAAATGTGACAAAAATCATTCCACGCATTTACCTTTCTCTCTCTGAATAATTGATATCTTTTTAGAAAACA
Source organism: Sorex fumeus (assembly GCF_029834395.1). Lineage (NCBI taxonomy): Eukaryota > Metazoa > Chordata > Mammalia > Eulipotyphla > Soricidae > Sorex > Sorex fumeus. Next base: position 11,555,995 of record NW_026606115.1, read on the forward strand.
TGGGTCTTATTCAAGTATCCACTGTCAGATAACATTGAGTTGTCCTTGCTCCTCCCACAGGGAGCTTAAGGTTTATTGAGCCACTGCCACAACAGTGCCCCTGAGGCACACACCCAGTTCCATCCAGCACTAATAATCTTATATTGCTTTTCCTTTTCCTTTATGTCATTTTCATGGTTTATTTAGCAATGTCCTTTTTGTATAGACACAGGAAGACAGATCATGCTATGCTTTGTAACATGGGAGTTAATTGATTCCAAAATAATATTTACTCCTGGGCATTCATATTTACTTAACTTAAGCCTCAGTTGTCCTTTAGTTTCTAGCCCTCATAAAGCAGGGTCCAGACGAAGGGACTGGATGGACCCAGGGCAAGATGTAAGCTGCCCTGGCATTGAAAGGAGACAAGCTAAGCACCATAAGTATAATAAGTTAAGACCATAGTCATGGAACAAACTCTGTCATGACACAAAAAGAAGTAACTTAATAAGGACCCTGTTTGGGTTAGGAAAGACTAGACTGGCCTGAGGATTGTGGTCTGGAATATATAGCGAGATGTCCACAGGAAAAACCAATCTTTAGGCTTAATATATCTCTTACTGTGTTCATACAAAATGACTAGAAATATTATAAGGAATAAATTTACTATGATTCTTTAGATTCATTAATGGCTGAGGAAAGGTTAAGCAATATACCCTGGATAGAATCTCGCCCTTGAGCACATCTAGTAATCTGGAGTGCTGAAGCCTCAGATGAAATTTAGTCCTTGAGTTAATTTCCTGAAGGAGTGGCTTTACATCTGTTTCTTGTGATGACAATATTCAACCCCACTTATGTGTACCCACACCCTTCATGATTCCTATATAAATATGCTCTAAGGGGAAAGGAGGGAGGATAAGAACTGAGACTTTGGAGACTTTGGGACTTTGGGACTTTGGGACTAGAAGGATGACTAGATGACGATAATGACTGGAAGTAGAGGGCTTTGAGGTCTACAAGGAGTCTAGGATGATGGAACTATGATGACCGGGACTAAGACCAAAACTATGGCAATGATTGTGCCATAAAGGGAGATATCGGGATAGGCTGAAGAGGAGAGGATAAATACTCTGTCTATAGACCAGCCTGGGGCCTGGGCCCAGTTTCTCCATTTCCCTGGTCCTTCATTTTTCTGTCCTGTGGACCGGCCTGGGTAAACATTTCTCAACCACTAAATGGTCAAGTTCCCTGTGTGCCCACCTCACTTTCTCTTGAAAACTCACAGGCTATCATTTTAGTGAAAAAGAGTTTAGGTGTTGGGAATGGAATTCATTTAGATGTCAAGGAGAAAAAATCACTTCAATCATGCAAAAATTGTTGCACAAGTTTTAGTTCTTAAAGCTCCACTGAATAAAAGATAAAATATGGTAAAATCATTCTATGCATTTACCTTTTTCTCTGTGAATAATTGATATCTCTTTAGAAAACATGGGTTTTATCCAAGTAAAAATATTTTCATTTTAAATTCATAAAATATGGTTATGTAATTGTGTTCACATATCATAAAATATATTACTTAAATCATTTTAATGTAGCTTTTGGCTTATTGATGTATACTGAAAACAGAATAAAACATGAAATATTTGAGCGTGTACTCCAATTGTGTATATTCAGGTCATATCAAATTTATTAGATATTCTCATTTCTCCTTGGCATCATAAACAGGACTCCTAGGACTATGCTCCACTGATTAAGAGCTTTGAACTGGCTCAGAGCTTTGACTTCATACTCCAAAATACTTAGGTCAGGATGTACCTGTTACGTGACTCACATTCTTCTGATCGGGGTAGCTGGATAAAGTAATGTTGATGGAAACTCGTCAAACTTGTCTAGCTAGAGCACCTCATGTTTTCTTACAATTACCAGAATGATTTTTATAAAAACATATATGTGCTTCTGACATTATATTTCTATCAGACAGCATGCTTTTACATAAAATTGATAGCGATTTTTTACTTTTATAGTCCAATATCTTTTTTCAGAATATTTAACACCACCAAATATCACATAATTTATCTCAGTATTACTGAAAACTGACACAGTGCTTATTACACAGGAGTTTTAAAATAATTATTAGTTCACTGAACATATTAATCAATATTTTATTGACAAGTTGGTATGTTTACAACAATTCTTTTCCTCTCCTATTGAGTCTTAAGCATGTAGTGAGAATGATCTTTGAAAAATATATAGTTGATTGTGTTACTCATCCAGTTAGAAACCACTCAACAGTTTGTTTGACTAGTTTCGATTTATACATGGTAACTCTGCTCGAGTGTTGACCTGTAGTAAAAAATAAACAATCAGATTTTAATGATTATTTATTCATTATTATATTATTCTAATGCGGGCTGTAGAGAAGAGGGTCTGCTTTACACCACAGATGCTAAGGGATACAGGCAACTAACACATCATCTTGTAAATGAAATATACTTCAAAAATTCTGATATTCACACCTTTGCTATAATAGTAGTAAGCTTAAAAGAGTTAAGGCATCTGTTGTATATAATGCATTAACTTCTCTCTTAGACGTCTATAGTGATATTCTATTCATTGTGTTTCATCCTTGGAAAAGTAAAAATATATAGTCAGGCAGATAATTTTCTTTGATCTGTGTTTCTGAAAATGGAGCCTCATTGAGAAAAGCCGAAAGTTTAGGAGTGCTCCTGGCACAAAGGAGGTGGTGGATTTATGTATCACCTTTGTTTTTTAACATATAGCACCCATAGATGTTAAGTATGCATGAGGTCTTTAAATCAGAACTTCTTAAACTTTTTACACTCAAGGACCCTTTCCACTTGATAAATTTTTACATGATTCCAGGTATATGTAAATTAGGCCTATAAATCAGATATTTATTGGCAATAAATAAAATTTATTTTAAAAATGACATTTGCAAACTATGTCACTTCATCTTTTCTTACTGATGCATAGTATTCCATTGGCTATATATATCATAACTTCATCCATTCATCCATTGTTGGATATTTTAGTAGTTTTCATGTTGTACTTAACAATGGAATAAGTGTACATATATCATTTAGAATTGATGTTTAGAAGTGGAGTCACTGTGTCATTTGGGGATTCTATTACATTTTTGAGAAATTTCCACACTGTTTTCCACTAATATTCTGAAACAGATGACATTCCCACTAAAAGTGAATGAGGATACTTTTCTCACTGCATCTCCACAAACACTGATTGCTTCCAGTCCTTTTTTACAAGCCTTTTTTACAAGTCCTTTTTTACACTTGTGGAAGAAGATAGCCATCAATTTTTTTTAATTTCCCTATGAATCAAAGATATGCACACTTTTTTATTTTTATTAGTGAGACATCATGAGGTACAGTTGTAGACTTACAAATTTTTGTGTTTGGGTTTCAATTATACAATTATCAAATACCCATCCCTCCACCAGTGCCCATTTCCTACCACCACGGATCCCAGTATCCCTCCCACCCCCCATGCCCCCCATCACACCTTTCCTCTGTGGAGGACACACTTTTTAAATACAGCTCCTACCATCCATATGTTTTCTTTGGAGATGGGTCTATTAATTTTCTCTCTGCATTTTGATGGATTTTTAATGTTGAGCTTTATGAATGTTTTATTTGTGTTGGACATAAACCATTTACCTGACATCTGGTGTGCAAATATTTTATGTATTCAGTATTATGCATTTTTATTTCATCCAGAGTTTCATTTGCCTTACATGTAAAACCTTTTAAATTTGATGTACTCTTACTTGTTTATTTTGTCCTTATCTTTATACTTGGAGACAAGTCAAGAGGGACACCACTGAGATACTCGTAGAGTTCTGCTTATATTTTCCTTAATTTATGAATTACAGCCTAGTCTAAGGGTCTTCAGTCTATTTGAGTTAACATTTGTGAATTGTTCCAGTTTCATTTTTCAAATGCAGATACTGCAGTATAGTTTTCCCAACACTCTTTGTTAAAGAAAATTTCCTTGCTCCACTTCATGTACTTAGTTTCTTTGTATATTAATTGTCCATAAATCTGAGAGTTTATCTATAGGCTCTCAATTCTGTTACATTTATTGTAAATATTTCTTTGTTCCAGTATCACACAGTTTTGATTACTATTACTTTATAGTACAATTTAAAGTCAGAAAAAAATCAGTATTTCCTATTTCATACTTTCTAAAATTACTCTGTATATTCAGGAGGGTTTTTTAAATTTTTATTAGTGAAACACCATGAGGTACAGTTGTAGACTTACATATTTTTATGCTTGGGTTTCAGTTATACAATGATTGAGTACCCATTGCTTCACCAGTGCCCATTCTCCACCTCCAGTGCTCCAGGTATCCCTACCAAACCCCTACCAACCTCCCCTCATCCAACCACACCCCTGTGGCAGGGAATTCCCTTTTGTTCTCTCTCTCCTTTTGGGTGCTGTGGTTTGCAAAAGAGGAATTGAGTGGCAATCATGTTTGATCTATAGTCTACTTTCAGCATGCATCTCCCATCCTGGGAGGATCCTCCCAACACCCTTTATTTGGTGTTCCCTTCTCTATCTGAGCTGCCTTTTCCCCTAACATGTGCAGCTGGCCTCCAAACCATGGAGTGAACATCCTGGTACTAATCTCAGATATCCTTGGGTGTTAGTCTCCTATTTTGTTACTTTATGTTCCCCAGATGAATGCAATATTTCTATGTCTGTCCCTCTCTTTCTGATTCATTTCACTTAGCATGATACTTTCCATGTAGTACCACTTGTATGTAAATTTCATGACTTCATCTTTTCTAACAGCTATATAGTACTGCATTGTGTAGATGTATCAACGTTTCTTATTTTTTTAAATTTTTTTCCCTTTATTTTATTTTATTTTATTTTTTTACAGTTGTAGATTTACAATTTTTGTGCTTTGGTTTCAATTATACAATGATCAGATACCCATCCCTCCACCAGTGCCCATTTTCCACCACCATGGATAATATCCCTCCCACCCCCATCCCCCCATCCCCCCTGTCTCTGTGGCAGGGCAATCCCCTGTGTTCTCTCTCTCCTTTTGGGTGTTGTGGTCTGCAAAAGAGGCATTGAATGGCAAACATGTTCAGTCCATAGTCTACTTTCGACATGCATCTCCCCTCCTGGGAGGATCCTCCAAACATCCTTTATTTGGTGCTCCCTTCTCTATCTGAACTGCCCTTTCCTCTAGGATACCCGGCTGGCCTCTAAGTTATAGAGTAATCCTCCTGGTGCTGATCTCAGCTATTCTTGGGTATTAATCTCATACTTTGTTACTTTATATCCCCCAGATGAATACAATCTTTCTATGTCTATCCCTCTCTTTCTGACTCATTTCCCTTAGCATGATACTTTCCATATTGTACCACTTGTATGTAAATTTCATGACTTCATCTTTTCTAACAGCTACATAGTACTGCATTGTGTAGATGTACCAAAGTTTCTTTAACCAGTCATCTGTTCTTGGGCATTCAGGTTTCTTCCAGTTTCTGGCTATTGTAAAGAGTGCTGCAATGAACAAACAAGTGCAGATGTCACTTCGACTATACATTTTTGCCTCTCTGGGATATATTCCCAGGAGTGGTATTGCTGGGTCAAATGGGAGCTCAATTTCTAATTTTTTGAGAATCATCCATACTGTTTTCCAGAAGAGCTGAACCAGTGGACATTCCCACCAACAGTGAAGGAGTGTCCCTTTCTCGTCACATCCACGCCAGCATCGGTTGCTTTTGTTCTTTTGAATGTGGGCCAGTCTCTGAGGTGTGAGATGGTATCTCATTGTGGTTTTGATCTGCATCTCCCTGATGATTAATGATGTAGAGCATTTTCTCATGTGCTTTTTTGCCATTCGGATTTCTTCTTTGAGAAAGTTTCTGTTCATTTCATTGCCCCATTTTTGGATGGGGTTGGATGTTTTCTTTTTGTGGAGTTTAACCAGTATTTTGTATATCCTGGATATCAACCCCTTGTCAGATGTGTATTCGGCGAATATCCTTTCCCATTCTGTAGACTGTCTTTGTATTTTGGTCACTGTTTCTTTGGAGGTGCAGAAGCTTCTTAGTTTAAGATAGTCCCATTTATCTATCTCTGTTTTCACTTGCTCGGCCAGTGGCGTGGCATCTTTGAAGATACCATTAGCTTCAATGTCATGGAGGGTTTTGCCAACTTTATCTTCAATGTACCTTATGGTTTCTGGTCTGATGTTGAGGTCTTTAATCCATTTTGATCTTACTTTTGTACATGGTGTTAGGCAGAGTTCTGAGCCTATTTTTTGCATGTTACCATCCAGTGATGCCAACACAATTTATTAAAGAGGCTTTCCTTACTCCACTTCACATTACTTGCACCTTTATCAAAGATTAGATGAGCATATGATTGAGGGGAGATGTCAGTGTATTCAACCCTGTTCCATTGGTCTGCAGTTATGCCTTTGTTCCAGTACCATGCTGTTTTAATTATTACTGCTTTGTAGTACAGTTTGAAGTTCGGGAGGTTGATTCCTCCCATTTTCTTTTTCCCAAGAACTGCTTTAGCTATTCGTGGGGGCTTATTGTTCCATATAAATTTCAGGAGTGTTTGCTCCATTTCTTTGAAGAATGTCATGGGTATCCTTATAGGGATTGCATTGAATTTATACAATGCTTTCGTTAGTATTGCCATTTTGACAATGTTAAGTCTCCCGACCCATGAGCAGGGGATATCTTTCCATTTCCTCATGTCCTCTTTTATTTCCTGAAGTAGCATTTTGTAGTTTTCTTTGTACAGGTCCTTTACTTCCTTAGTTAAGCTGATTCCTAGGTACTTGATTTTCTGGGGCACAATTGTGAACGGGATTGTTTTTTTCATGTTGCTTTCTTCTCTCTCACTGTTTGCGTATAGGAAAGCCATGGACTTTTGGGTATTGATTTTATAACCTGCAACTTTACTATACGAGTCTATTGTTTCTAGGAGTTTTTTGGTGGAAGTTATTGGGTTCTCTAAGTAGAGTATCATATCATCTGCGAATAGTGAGAGCTTGATTTCTTCCTTTCCTACCTTAATGCCCTTAATATCTTTTTCCTGCCTAATCGCTATTGCAAGTACTTCCAGTACTATATTGAACAGCAGTGGAGAGAGTGGGCATCCCTGTCTCGTCCCTGATCTTAGAGGGAAGGCTCTCAGTTTTTCCCCATTGAGGATAATGCTTGCTGTAGGCTTGTGGTAGATGGCTTTAATTATGTTGAGGAAGGTCCCCTCTATACCCATTTTGGCTAGGGTTTTCATCATAAAGGGGTGCTGGATCTTATCAAATGTTTTCTCTGCATCTATTGATATGATCACATGCTTTTTATCTTTTCATTTGTTGATATGGTGGATTATGTTGATTGATTTCCGAATGTTAAACCATCCTTGCATCCCTGGGATGAATCATACTTGGTCATGGTGTATGATCTTTTTGATGAGTAGTTGGATTCTATTTGCTTACTAGTTTGTTGAGGATCTTTGCATCTGTGTTCATCAGGGATATCGGCCTGTAATTCTCTTTCTTTGTGGTATCTCTGTCTGCTTTTGGTATCAGGTGATATTTGCTTCGTAGAAACTGTTTGGAAGTGTTTTTGATATTTCAATTTCGTGGAAAAGCTTAAAGAGCATTGGGAGTAAGTCCTCTTTAAAGATTTGGAAGAATTCACTAGTGAATCCATCCGGGCCAGGACTTTTGTGCTTGGGGAGAATTTTTATTACCATTTCAATTTCCTTGATGGTGATAGGTCTGTTCAGGTATTCCAGGTCTTCTTGGTTCAGCCTTGGGAGTCTGAAGGAGGCTAGGAATTTATCCATTTCCTCGAGGTTTTGATGTTCCGTGGCATAAAGCTTCTCAAAGTACTCCCTGAAGATCCTCTGAATTTCTGTAGTTTCTGTTGTAATGACCCCCTTTTCATTTCTGATTCGGTTTGTTAGGGTTTTTCTCTTGCTTTCTTTGTGAATTTTGCTAGAGGCTTATCGATCTTGTTAATTTTCTCAAAGAACCATCTTTTAGTTTCATTGATCTTTCGGATTGTTTTTTGGGTTTCCATCTCGTTAATCTCTGCTCTGAGTTTTATTATTTCCTTTCTCCTCTTCGGGTTGTGCTCCTTTTTTTGGTCCTTCTCCAAGCTCTTAAGCTGTGAGGTTAGGTTACTTATGTGTGCTCGCTCCTCCTTCCTGAGGAATGCTTGTAGAGCTATAAACTTTCCTCTTAACACAGCCTTTGCTGTTTCCCATAAGTTTTGATAACTCGTGTTCTCATTTTCATTCGTTTCTAGGAATCTTTTGATTTCCTCTTTGATTTCCTGTCTAATCCACTCGTTGTTCAATAGTGCACTGTTTAATTTCCAGGTGTTTGATTTAGTTTTCTGTTTTTGTGTGTGATTTACTTCTAATTTCAGTGCATTATGGTCTGAGAAGATTGTTGATACAATCTCTACCTTCTTAATTTTATGGAGGCATGTTTTTTTTAATTTTTTTTAAATTTTTTATTTTTTTATTTTTATTTTTTTACAGTTGTAGATTTACAATTTTTTGTGCTTCGGTTTCAATTATACAATGATCAGATACCTATCCCTCCACCGGTGCCCGTTTTTCACCACCATGGATAATATCCCTCCCACCCCCATCCCCCCATCCCCCCCTGCCTCTGTGGCAGGGCAATCCCCTGTGTTCTCTCTCTCCGTTTGGGTGTTGTGGTCTGCAAAAGAGGCATTGAGTGGCAAACATGTTCAGTCCATAGTCTACTTTCGACATGTATCTCCCCTCCTGGGAGGATCCTCCAAACATCCTTTATTTGGTGCTCCCTTCTCTATCTGAACTGCCCTTTCCTCTAGGATACCCGGCTGGCCTCTAAGTTAATGGAGGCATGTTTTGTGGCTCAGCATGTGGTCTATCTTGGAGAATGTTCCATGTACGCTTGAGAAGAATGTGTATTCAGCTTTTTGTGGATGAAGTGTCCTGTATATATCTACTAAGTCCCTTTCTTCCATTGTTTCCCTCAAATGAAGTATGTCCTTGCTAATCTTGAGTCTGGTTGATCTATCAAGAGGTGACAAAGCAGTGTTGAAGTCTCCCACTAGTATTGTGTTTCTATTGATGTCTTTTTCCAAAACTATGAGTAGTTGTTTTAAGTACTTTGCTGGTCTCTCATTAGGTGCATATACATTTATTATTGTAAGTTCTTCCTGTTGTACAGATCCTTTGATCAAAAAGAAATGGCCTTCACTGTCTCTTATGACCTTCCTCACTCTGAAATCGATGTGGTCTGATATAAGGATGGCTACCCCAGCTTTTTTCTGGGAGCTGTTTGCCTGTAGGATTGTTTTCCAGCCTTTGACTCTGAGTCTGTGTTTGCTTTGACTATTGAGATGCGTTTCTTGCAGGCAGCAGAATATTGGGTTCAATTTTCTAATGCATCCTGCCACTCTATGTCTTTTAATTGGTGCGTTTCGCCCACTGACATTGAGAGAGATTATTGTTATGGGATTTTGTCCCATTGTTCTGTTAAAATTTGGTGTATTTGAGGGGCCTTTCTTGCCTTAAAGTAGCCCATTTAGTTGTTCTTGTAACCATGGTTTTGAGTCTATGAAGTTCCTGAGCTGTTGTTTGTCTGTGAAACTGTGTGTTGTTCCTTCTATTATGAATGAGAGTCTTGCTGGGAAAAGTATTTTGGGGGAGGCATTTATTTCATTGAGTTTTTTTACTATGTCCCACCACTGTTTTCGGGCCATAAGAGTTTCATCAGAAAAATCAGCTGTGAATTTTAAGGATGCTCCTTTGTAAGAGATTTCTTTCTTCGATCTTGCTGCTTTCAGAATTTTGCCTCTGTCTAACGTTTTGGTCATTTTGATCAGAATGTGTCTTGGGGTATTTTTATTCAGATTTCTTCTAGCTGGTACACTTCGGGCCTCCTGAATGTGGTCACAAGTTTTCTTCAGCTCTGGAAATGTTGTAGCAATGATGTCTTTGACAGTTTCTTCTTCATCAAGGTGGTACCCTTCGGACCTCCTGAATGTGGTCACAAGTTTTCTTCAGCTCTGGAAATGTTGTAGCAATGATTTCTTTGTCAGTTTCTTCTTCATCGCGGTTTTCTTCCTGTACCTCTGGGACTCCAATAATTCTTATGTTACCCCTCTTGGCTTCATCACGATCTTCTCTTGCCATCTGTTCCCGAATTGTGAGTCTCTTTTCCATTTTCTGCTCTTTTCTGGAGAGTCTCTGAACTTGATCTTCGAGCTCACTGATTCTGTTCTCAGCCGCTGTTACTCCTTTCCCATTCTGTAGACTGTCTTTGTATTTTGGTCACTGTTTCTTTTGAGTTGCGGAAGCTTCTTAGATTAAGATAGTCCCATTTGTCTATCTCTGTTTTCACTTGCTCGGCCAGTGGTGTGGCATCTTTGAAAATACCATTAGCTTCAATGTCATGGAGGGTTTTGCCAACTTTGTCTTCAATGTACCTTATGGTTTCTGGTATGATGTTGAGGTCTTTAATTCATTTTGATCTTACTTTTGTACATGGTGTTTGGCAGAGTTCTGAGCACATTTTTTGCATGTAGCCATCCAGTGATGCCAGCACAATTTGTTAAAGAGGCTTTCCTTACTCCACAGTTCTTGCACATTTATCAAATATGATCATATGATTGAGGGGAGATTTCAGTGTATTCAACCCTGTTCCATTGGTCTGCTTTGTAGTAGAGTTTGAAGTTAGGGAGGTTGATTCCTCCCATTTTCTTTTATCCAAGAATTGCTTTAGCTATTTGTGGGGGCTTATTGTTCCTAATAAATTTCAGGAGTGTTTGCTCCATTTCTTTGAAGAATGTCGTGGGTATCCTTATAGGGATTGCATTGAATTTATACAATGCTTTCGGTAGTATTGCCATTTTGACAATGTCAAGTCTCCCGACCAATGAGCAGTGGATATCTTTGCATTTCCTCATGTCCTCTTTTATTTCCTGAAGTAGTGTTTTGTTATTGGGTTCTCTATGTATAGTATCATATCATCTGCGAATAGTGAGAGCTTGATTTCTTCCTTTCCTACCTGAATGCCTATAATATCTTTTTCTTGCGCAATCACTATTGCAAGTACTTCCAGTATTATATTGAACAACAATGGAGAGAGTGGGCATCCTTGTCTCATCCCTGATCTTAGAGGGAAGGCTCTCAGTTTTTCCCCATTGTGGTAGATGGCTTTAACTATGTTGAGGAAAGTCCCCTCTATACCCATTTTGGCTAGGGTTTTCATCATAAAGGGGTGATGGATCTTGTAAAATGCTTTCTCTGCATCTATTTATATGATCATATTCTTTTTATCTTTTCTTTTGTTGATATGATGGATTATGTTGTTTGATTTCTGAACGTTAAACCATCCTTGCATCCCTGGGATGAATCCTACTTGGTCATGGTGTATGATCTTTTTGATGAGTGGTTGGATTCTATTTGCTAGTAGTTTGTAGAGGATCTTTGCATCTGTGTTCATCAGGGATAACGGCCTGTTCAGGTATTCCAGGTCTTCTTGGTTCAGCCTTGGGAGTCCGTAGGAGTCTAGGAATTTATCCATTTCCTTGAGGTTTTGATGTTCTGTGGCATAAAGCTTCTCAAAGTCCTCCCTGAGGATTCTTTGAATTTCTGTATTTTCTGTTGTAATGACCCCCTTTTCATTTCTGATTCGGTTTATTAGGGTTTTCTCTCTCCCTTTCTTTGTGAGTTTTGCTAGAGGCTTATCAATCTTGTTAATTTTCTCGAAAAACCAGTTTTTGGGTTCATTGATCTTTCGGATTGGTTTTTTGGTTTCCATCTCGTTAATCTCTGCCTGAGTTTTATTATTTCCTTCCTCCTGTTCGGGTTTTGCTCCTTTTGTTGGTACTTCTCCAATCTCTTAAGCTGTGAGGTTAGGTTATTTTTTGTGTGCTCACTCCTCCTTCCTGAGGAATGCTTGTAGAGCTATAAATTTTCCTCTTAACACAGCTTTTGCTGTGTACCATAAGTTTTGGTAACTCGTGTTCTCATTTTCATTCGTTTCTGGGAATCTTTTGATTTCCTTTTTGATTTCCTTTCTAAGCCACTCGTTGTTCAATAGCGCACTGTTTAATTTCCAAGTGTTTGATTTAGTTTTCTGTTTTTGTGTGTGATTTACTTCTAATTTCATGGCATTATGGTCTTAGAAGATTGTTGATATAATCTCTATCTTCTTAATTTTATGGAGGTATGTTTTGTGGCTCAGCATGTGGTCTATCTTAGAGAATTTTCCATGTACACTTGAGAAGAATGTGTATTCAGCTTTTTGAGGATGAATTTTCCTATATATATCTACTAAGTCCCTTTCTTCCATTGTTTCCCTCAGATGAAGTATGTCCTTGCTAAGTTTGAGTCTGGTTGATCTATTAAGAGGTGACAAAGCTGTGTTGAAGCCTCCCACTAATATTGTGTTGCTATTGATGTCTTTTACCAAATCTATGAGTAGTTGTTTTAAGTACTTTGCTGGTCTCTCATTAGGTGCATATACATTTATTATTGTAAGTTCTTCCTGTTGTACAGATCCTTTGATCAATAAGAAATGGCCTTTAATGTCTCTTGTGACCTTCTTCACTCTGAAATCGATGTGGTCTGATATTAGGACGGCTACCCCAGCTTTTTTATGGGAGCTGTTTGCCTGTAGGATTGTTTTCCAGCCTTTGACACTGAGTCTGTGTTTGCTTTGACTGTTGAGATGTGTTTCCTGCAGGCAGCAGAATGTTGGGTTCAATTTTCTAATCCATCCTGCCACTCTATGTCTTTTAATTGGTGCTTTTAGCCCATATACATTGAGATTATTGTTATGGAATTTTGTCCAATTTTCTGTTGAAATTTGGTGTATTTTAGGGGACTGTCTTGCCTTAAAGTAGCCCATTTATTTGTTCTTGTAACCATGGTTTTGAGTCTATGAAGTTCCTGAGCTGTTGTTTGTCTGTGAAACTGTGTGTTGTTCCATCTATTATGAATGAGAGTCTTGCTGGGTAAAGTATTTTTGAAGAGGCATTTATTTCATTGAGTTTTTTCACCATGTCCCAGCACTGTTTTCGGGCCATGAGGGTTTCATCAGAAAAATCAGCTCTGAATTTTAAGGATGCTCCTTTGTAAGAGATTTCTTTCTTCGATCTTGCTGGTTTCAGAATTTTGCCTCTGTCTAACGTTTTGATCATTTTGATCAGGATGTGTCTTGGGGTATTTTTATTCAGATTTCTTCTAGCTGGTACACTTCGGGCCTCCTGAATGTGGTCACAAGTTTTCTTCAGCTCTGGAAATGTTGTAGCAATGATGTCTTTGACAGTTTCTTCTTCATCAAGGTTTTCTTCCTTTCCCTCTGGGACTCCAATAATTCTTATGTTACCCCTCTTGGCTTCATCACGATCTTCTCTTGCCATCTGTTCCCGAATTGTGAGTCTCTTTTCCATTTTCTGCTCTTTTCTGGAGAGTCTCTGAACTTCATATTCGGGCTCACTGATTCTGTTCTCAGCAGCTGTTACTCTGCTGCTGAGGCCTTCCACTGAGTTTTTCAATTCGCCTACCAGGTTTTTCAGGTCTGACATTTCTGATTGCATTTTCCTCATTTCTGCCTTCAAATCCTCTTGTCTTTTATTGGCATTGCTTTCCATTGTTTCTTTTAGTTCCCTAAGCATCCTAAGTAGCTCCCTTTTGAATTCCTTGTCAGAGTTTGTCTAACACTACAGTACTGTTGGTGTCTTCTGGGATAGCCTCTTCAATAAGAAAGTTTGGTGGACTTTTGTGTTCCTTTAGCATTGTGACCGGTGTGGTTTAGTCCTTCATGTTCACTGGTACTATTCTGTTTGTTATGCAGTGTGAGTTGAGCTAGGCTTATGAGTTATTGGCTACTGTGTTTTTAGTGGCTGAGCTAACCTACAGAAGGTTCCATGTAAGAGGGTAGCTTATGGTTCCTATGGCATATGTAGTGGTAGAATATTTTGCAGCCACTTTAGCGGCCATGGCTCCGGAAAGGGTCCCTGGCGCTGGGCGCTGGGCTGTACCTGGTTGAATGAGGAGAGAGTGCCCGGAGACGTTCAGCTTTGTTGCCGAGAGATGGGCCTCAGTTCCCATCCCGCACAGATCAAGGGAGAAAACTGACTGTTCTAGGGGATCAAGCTAGCTGCGCATGCCCAGAGAGAGTCCCAAGCACTGGGGGCAGGCTGTACCTGGTTGAATGAGCAATATTACTTATTTTTTAAGAAAAGTTGAAATAATGCAGTTTTATTCTAAGTGGATGGATTTGGAAAATATCATTCTCACTGAAGTTATTCAGAATAAGAAGGACAGATCCAGAATGATCTCTTTCATATGATGGATATAAAGAAACATAGTAGGTGAATAACAGATGTCCAAAGAAAACAGAAACCAGCTGAGAACTGGTCTTTAGTAGGAAGTTTAAAACAGGGAAGGGTCGAGGGGGAGAGATATTTGGACAGTGGTAGATAGAATCAGACACTCTGGTGGAGGTGCAGTGATGGAACATTTCATATATGAAACCATACTAATAACATTTGTGTAAACCATGGTATCTTAAAAAAAGCATCACGGTCATGGTCCTCCCGTTGTTCATCTATTTGCTCGAGTGGGCCCAGTAGCGTCTCCATCATGAGACTTGTTGTTACTGTGTTTGGCATATCGAATACGTCACGGGTAGCTTGCCAGGCTCTGCCGTGCTGGCGAGATACTCTCGGTAGTTTGCCGGGCTCTCCGAGAGGGGCAGAGGAATCGAACTCGGGCCGGCCATGTTTGGCCGCTTGTAAGCCAAACGCCCTACCACTGTGCTATCGCTCTGGCACACATATACTAAAAAAAAAAATACTTAAGCAAATAGCACTGAACAATTTCTTAGTTTCTAATTTTTCCCCCATTTTACCAGTAGTTATGGGTAAGGAATATTTTTTATTGTTTGATATAGAACATTCATTTCCAACACAGTTGCAAAGTGCAATTATCAATGCAGAATACAGAAACTTGAAGTTTTTCATTTGTTTTATTACAAATTTTTCTTCATGATTCTAGGACTAATGATTCTAGGATTCTAGGACGTTTTCATTACTATAATAAATTTATAAAGTGGATATATTTCTTAGGCCAGATTTCTTTTTTAATTTCTTTTTTAAGTTTTTTATAAAGTAGTTCACAATATTTGATTATATTTAATATTTAAACACCAATCCCACCACCATTACACTTTCCCACCACCATATTTTGGGTGTTTCCATCCCAAATCCCAATCTTTGCCCCAAAGCAGAACTGAAATGATATAATATTTCCCTCTGAGGTTGGGTGCCTCCTACTTTGTATTCCATCAAGTGTGGTGCTGTACTCTTGGAGTATAGGTAGGGTGTGTCCTACAAAGTGTCAGTGTGGCCATGCGGTTGAGGAAAAGGTTCACTCATGGGTGAGGCTCTGCCCAAGCTGGGTTCTTGAGGTTTTTGGCTGCCAGAGCCAGGTACCTTGGGGCGTGTAGGGGTCTCATCCGATCTGCTTTGGGGCTGCCCTAATGAAACAGCCTGGCACAGAGTCCAATGGCATGGCTATGGTAGTGTCACATTTCTCCCTTCTGAGAGACAAGGATGTGTGATCTGGATGGTAGGCCATAATTTCTTAAACTCTATTTTGATGTTATTCATCTCTCAAGATGCTCTGAGACAACAGATACCACTATGGCAAAATTTCAGAAAGGCTGCATATTTTATATACCATAAAATTCAGATTTTATTTTACTGCCCATGTAATTTGTACATACTCTTATTAAAGACTTAGAGAATTCCCATAGCTATGATACTTGTTTTTGTTATACCCATATTATCCCAGTTATATAGGTATGCTATTTTTTAAAAAAAATTTATTTTCATAAAGTTGTTCACAATAATTCATTACATTTAATATTCAAACACCAGTTCCACCGACATTGCACTTTCCAACCACCATAAGAAGAAACTGCGTGTCTGGGGGTATGGTGCCGCCAACAGGTCAATCTGTACCTGTCAGGTGAGTGCATCAGCAGCCTGATGGCACCGTCAGGTTTTCAGATACCCAGAATTGCTGCTGTGCCTTTGGCCAGACCCCCAAAACTTGGGGCAAACTTTACCAAGAAAGTAAACGGCCAAAAGTTAGGTATGTGGAAGACACACCCACAAACCACCTCCGGCTCAGCTATATAATTGGAGGCATGGCCTCTCTGGTTCCTGATCGAGCTGCTTAATGGCCATGAATATTGGAACCCAAAGGCTTTTGGCAGAAATGCATCCTGTTCCTGCAATAGGTTACTGGTGCTGGTCCACTCCAGGTAGGAATAGGTTTCGTGCCTTGGCCTGTTCCCCCTGGCGGCCTGGTGACCACCATCCTCCAGAGGCCATTGGACAGTCAGGTTTGGGCCTGCAATGACGAGACACACGGGGCCTCACCACATGGGGGTGGAGCCGACTCTTTCTCCCCCTCTCAACGAGACCCCGAGTCACCACCTACAAATGGCCTCTCTGGCTCCTGATCAAGCTGATTAATAGCCATGATACCAGACACTCAGAAACAAATCTTGAAACCCAATGGCTTTTGGAAGAAATGCATCTGGACTGCATGTAGGGTGGCCTCTGGCTCAGAGCTTACTGGAAAGCCAGGTATGAGCCGGTGTTGAAGGGGCAACTTAGGTCTCATGGGAAGGCAGGCGGTACTGGCTCATCCTTCACGCCCTACCGAGGTCATGAGTTTCCCCCCACAAGCAACACTCTGGCACGGCCATGGTTCCAGAGGCAAAAGGACTTAGTCCAGAGCCCAGCAGCATGCAGAAGAAAAGTGAATGGACCATGTGTTAAACTACAGCGCCATGCCTCCCCAGGAGGGAAAGGGTGTTGCTCCCTTCTGCCTTTTTCCCCCATGGCAGCAAGGTGGCCACCACCTCAGAGCTTATAGGAAAGCCAGGTATGAGCCGGCGGTGACAGGGCAACTGCAGTCTCATGGGAAGAGGGATGGTACAGGTTGTCCTTGACACCCTACCGAGGTCATGAGCTGCCCCCCACAAGCGGCTCTTTGACACGGCCATGGCTCCAGAGGCAAAAGGACTTAGTCCAGAGCCCAGCAGCTTGCAAAAGAAAAGTAAATGGACCATGCCTCCCCAGGAGGGAAAGGGTGTTTCTCTCTTTTGCCTCCGCCCCCCCCCCCCCCCGGCAGCAAGATGGCTGCCACTTCAGAGCTTATAGGATAGCCAGGTACGAGCCAGTGGTGACGGGGCAACTGCAGTCTCATGGGAAGGGGGGCGGTACCAGCACGTCCTTCACACCCTACCGAGGTCACGAGTTACCCCCTCCCCCCCCGAGCGGCTCTCCGGCTTGGCCATAACACCAGACACACAGAAACCAATCTCGTAATTATCTGGCTCTTTGCAGAAATCCAAAGATTTGGATTTCTGTGTGAATTAAGATATAAGGCTCATACCTGGCTTTCCAAGAAATCCAAAGTGGCCACACGACATTATATGATTCTCATAACCAGCTATAGAAAACAAAATATTTCACAATGCCTTTTCAGCAATTCTGATTGTTTGGGGGGAAA
Organism: Sorex fumeus; assembly: GCF_029834395.1. Lineage (NCBI taxonomy): Eukaryota > Metazoa > Chordata > Mammalia > Eulipotyphla > Soricidae > Sorex > Sorex fumeus. Next base: position 11,573,604 of record NW_026606115.1, read on the forward strand.
TTCTAAACAATAATGGTGCATCTTTTGTGGAAATAATGAATGTAATCAATGTAGAGAAAAGTTAAGTGGAAATCATCTGCCTCACAGGCATTTGGAGAGGTGGGAGGGGGGTATACTGGGGTTCTTGGTGGTGAAAAATGAGTACTGGTGAAGGGAAAGATGTTTGATCATTGTATGACCGGAACTTAAACCTCAAAGCTTAATGACTTTTCCCACAGTGATTCAATAAATAAATATAAAAAAGAAAAATAAATAAATAAAAAATTTAAGGTGGAATTCATGCCCAATTCAATCAACTAATCAGTGGCTGAATAAATAGCAGTACTCCTACAAAAAAAATAAATCCTTATATCTTAATTCACACAGGAAAAAAAAGAAGAAAATGTGTGAATATTGTTGTATTTCCTCCTGGAGCCATGAAGCCCTTGTATAAGAGATTACAAACATGTATGTTAAACTAGGTATGGTGTTTTTTTTCTTGAGGGAACATCTTATAGTATACTGAATATCACCATTCAGAAAATGTTTTCAAAAACATTTCAAAGCTATATTGCTGAAGAGTCCTCGGAAGTCATGCAATGTAACACACACCAAATCTGTGTTTGGGCTTATTTATAGTGTATGTAGCAGAAAGGAAAATTATCTTTAGATATTTAAAATGTAAGTATAATTTTACATTAATGACTATTTACATTTCTGTAACATTTTCTGTTAAAGCTATTTTGAAGCAATGCGAAATAATTTTTTTTTATATTAGGAGTGCAAAAACCTATTTCTCTAGAAGATCTGTCACTATCTAGCTATGTGTTTTTATACCATCTGATTTCACTCCCCGGGGAAAAAAATTCTTTTTATGCAATGTAATAATAGCAATGCTATCTTTACCACCTCATGTAGTTATAATCAAGATTAAGAATAACCAAGTACATTGTATAATTATTTCCTGGAAATTCGGAGGGTCACAATTTTCAGTAGAGCAGGCTATTAAGATGTGAATCAGAACCAAAAGAGGACCAGTGTTGTATTAAGGTCTGTGATGATATACCTAAAGCACAGAGATATCATTGTCCCAGAACTGGAAGTTTACAAAAAGACTAAAGAAATGAATATTCATGTGCCTCAGTTCTTCAAATCTCTTTCACACTCCCCTTATTTTCATAGATCAGAAATGCTAGACAGTGAAAGTACTGATACTGGAGACACATGTGTGAATTTTCTGCTTTGACCTCTTTCTGATTCAAGTCACCCCACAATCTATATCCTAGAAAACTGTCACTGTTACTGTCTTCCCACTGTTCATCGATTTTGCTCGAGTGGGCCCAATAACGTATCCATTGTGAAACTTGTTGTTACAGTGTTTGGCATATCGAATACATCATGGGTAGCTTGCCAGGCTTTTTGCCATGAGGGCAAGATACTCTTAGTAGCGTGCTGGGCTCTCCAAGAGGGGCAGAGGAATCGAACCCAGCTCGGCCGAACCAGCTGCATCTTGTTTCAGGTGGTCACCATTGTGCTTGATAGTCCTAATTAAAATTGTGTCCTCCAGGGGATTTCCCTGCCACAGAGACAGGGGGGATGGGGGGATGGGGGTGGGAGGGATATTATCCATGGTGGTGGAAAATGGGCACTGGTGGAGGGATGGGTATCTGATCATTGTATAATTGAAACCAAAGCACAAAAAATTGTAAATCTACAACTTTAAAAAAAATAAAATAAAATAAAGGGGAAAAAAAAATAAAATAAAATTGTGTCCTCCCCCCTCTGGAAAGAAAGATGGCAGCTGCATGGGAGCCATGTGGAGAGCCAGGTATGAGCCATGGGTGTGGGGGCGACTAAAACCTCATGGGAAGAGGGGTGTTCCAGCCTATCCTTCAAGCTCTACTGAGGTCACCATTTGCCCCCCACAAGCGGCTCTCCGGCACGGTCATGGCCCCAGAAGCACAAGGACTTAAGGCAGAACCCAGCAGCTTGGAGCAGAAAAGTGAATGGACTATGCGTTAATCCACGCCATCATGTCTGCCTGGAGGGGAAAGGGTGTTGCTCCATTTCACCCTACCCCCCACCCCCGGAAAGAAAGATGGCAGCCGCATAGGAGCCTTGTGGAGAGCCAGGTATGAGCCGGGGGTGTGGGGGCGACTAAAACCTCATGGGAAGGGGGGTGTTCCGGCCCGTCCTTCACGCCCTACCAAGGTCACCAGTTGCCCCCCACGAGCGGCTCTCCAGCACGGCCCCTGCTCCAGAGCACAGAAACCAATCTCTTAATTATCTGACTTTCAGTAGAAATACTTCCAGGGTTAATAAGTAAAATAGCAGAAATCCAAAACCGCGTGGCCGCTATTGGGGCCGCACAACATCATTTAATTCTTAAACCCAGCTGTAGAAAGCAAATCATTTCACAATGCTTTTTCAGCATGTCTGATTTTTTGGGGTGGGGGTAAACTCTAAATAATAATGGTGCATCTTTTATCGAAACAATGAATCTAGTCAAAGTAGATAGAGTGTTAACTAGAATTAATCTGCTTCACAGGCATTGGGAGGGGTGGGGGTGGGGATTTATTGGCGTTCTTCATGGTGAAAAATAAGTATTGGTAAAGGGAAATGTGTTTGATATTTGCATGACTGAGACCTAAACCTGAAAGCTTTGTAACTTTTCCCACAGTGATTCAATAAAATAAATAAATTATAAAAAATAATTGCGGTTGACTTCATCTTTAATTCTTGCAAACCCTCTCAGAAGCTATAAACATAATAATGGTCTTCTTTTTTTCCCCTTCCTATCCAGGTCCTTATTGTTAAAGCGATGCTTTTTTTTTTAATAGTTTATTTCTTTATTGAATCGCTGTGGGAAAAGTTACAGAGCTTTTGGGTTTAGGTCTCAGTCATGTAAGTATCAAACACATTTCCCTTTACCAATACTTATTTTTAACCGTGAACCCCAATAGAACCCCACCTCCCATCCCTCCCAATTCCTGTGAGGCAGATGAGTTCTGGTTAATACTCTATCTACATTGACTAGATACATTGTTTCGATAGAAGATACACAATTATTGTTTAGAGTTTACGACCCCCACCCCCCAATCAGATATGCTGAAACAGCGTTGTGAAATGATTTGCTTTCTACAGCTTGGTTTAAGAATAAAATGATGTCACGCGGCCGCAATAGCGGCCGCGCAGTTTTGGATTTCTGCTGTTTTACTTATTAACCCTGGAAATATTTCTATTAAAAGTTAGATAGTTAAGAGATTGGTTTCTGTGCTCTGGAGTCGTGGCCGTGCCGGAGAGCCGCTCGTGGGGGGCAGCTGGTGACCTCGGTCGGGCGTGAAGGACGGCCCAGAACGCCCCCCTTCCCATAAGGCCCCTGCTGCCCCCCGCCCCTGGCTCAAACCTGCTGTCCACAAGGCTCCCGTGCGGCCGCCATCTTTCTTTCCAGAGAGGAGCAGGCGAGCGGGACAACACCCTTTCCCCTCCGGGCAGGTAAAGCGATGCTTTGAAAAGGAGGTCACAGAGGTAATTGCTGTTCTATCAGGCTACTGGTAAAATTAGATGACTGGATGAAGTTAACCACGAGACTAACTTGGGATGTAAATTATTTGGGGTTTCTGGAATTTGACCATTATATAAAGCTTTTTTTCTCACAGTAGTTATGCACTATTCTTAACAATAGGACAAGGAACAAGTGGATATTCTAGGATACTTTTTCTCCAAAAATTACCTTTTCTACTGTCTCATAAGGATCACTACTGTGATATGTTTGCTGTCACTTGTATCCTCTAAATACTTTTTCTTTCCTCTTTCCATATATAATTTTGAGGTTGTTTTCAATATTAAGTGTTGCATAAAAATTTCCCTAAATGTTAACATCTTACTTCATTGTTTCTGTGAGTATGGTATCTGTGAGTAACTTAGTTTGGTTCTCTGGCTCAGAGTCCATCACAAATACAGAAGCAAAATTATGACCAGGAAAATGTCACCACCCAATTCTGGGATAGGATACTCTTCCAAGTTACTCAGTGTTCTTAGCAGGATTCATTTATTTAAGGGACACTATACATAGGTCCATGTTTCCTCACTGGCCATTCACCTTTCTTGCCACATGGCTATCTCAGTTCAGACTTCTCACAACATGTAAACTGCTTCATCAATGTGAGCCAGTAAAAGACCAAGAGATGGGGAGTGTGACAATGTAAGGAAAGTCACATTTATAATTCAGTCTCACAAGTGATGTGACTTTGTTTTTGTTTTCTATCAATTAGAAGCAAAGTTTGAGATCCAGTTCACAAACTCTAGGCATGAATGGGTACTACAAAAGGTTACGACTGTTGCAAATCAGCGATCATTAGAAGGTGTGGGGGATTTTAATTAATTAATTAATTTAAAGATGCACAACTATTGTTTAGAGTTTACACCCAACAATCAGAACTACTGAAAAGGCATTGTGAAATAATTTTTTTTCTATAGCTGGTTATGAGAACCATATGATGTAGTGCGGCCGCTATCCAGATATTGAATTTCTAATATTTTACTAATTAAGTCTGGATGGATTTTTGCCAAGAGCCAGATAATTATGATATTGTTTTCTGTGCCTCTGGAGCCATGGCCATGCTGGAGAGTCGCTCGTGGGGGACAACTCATGACCTCGGTAGTGCATGAAGGACGAGCTGGTACCATCCCCCTTCCCACAAGGCTGCAGTTGCCCCGTCACTGCCAGCTCATAGCTGGCTTTCCAATAAGCTCTGAGGCAGCGGCCACCTTGCTGCCGGAGGGGAAAAAGGTGGAAGGGAGAGACACCCTTTCCCTCCTAGGGAGGCATGGCACCGTAGTTTAACGCATAGTCCAATCACTTTTCTGCTGCAATCTGCTGGGCTCTGGATTAAGTCCTTGTGCCGCTGGAGCCATGGCCGTGCCAGAGAGTCGCTCGTGGGGGGCAACTCGTGACCTCGGTAGGGCGTGAAGGCTGGTGTGGGGGATTTTAGAAGGCTGCTTACCACAACTAATCTGTATTTGATAAGTCAAAAAATTTCAGGAACTTGGATGCAACTTCTCAGAACATCTCACGTTAAGGGTAGCTTCTACTCACTGTATTTGTAATAAGATTTCTTATTTCACTTAACCATCAATGTTTTCTTTAGATAAATGATATATCTATTAAATGAATGGTATCCCAAATGTTCCAGGTTCTTAAATCTGGAAAGATTTATTATCCTTTTCTGTGCAGCTTTTAGTTTTGGGCCTTCAAGTCTACTGAATGATTCTTTTTCCCTACTTGAAATAAATCGGTTGCTTTGAGAATGTCCTGCTCCTGTTAATTTTCTATTACCTATTAGTATTTCATTCTCTATGAAATATTTTCAATATTTTAATATTCTTCAATATTTTCAATATTCTTCAAAATAAGCTGCATTACTGTATTGTCACTTAGAAATCAAGGGTCTTTTCTAGCTTCTTCCATAACTTTAAGTTTTGTTAAAGAGAAAACATAAACAATAAGTTTTATTTATCTTTTGGGGTTACATCTGGTGATGCTCAGGGGCTTCAAAGCCCTTCTTCAAGAGCTCAAAATCACCTACCTCTATGTCCCTGACTCCCAGCCCCCTCTCCACACTCCACCACACTGAGTCCTCTGTCTATATGCTGGGCCCTAGATTTTGTGCCAAAGGCTCTTTTCCTTTGCCCCAACTTCACCCAGTCCTGGCCTTTTCAAACACTTTCGAGTGGCCAGCTCCCCCTCATCCTTCCTTCCCTCACCCTGCAGCCCACTGACCTGGTGAAAACTTGTGTAGCTCCCTGTAATTGGGCCTCCTGTGGGAGAAGTACTTACTTTTGTCCCAACAAAAGAAACTGCGGTATGGTTGCCCGGGAAGCCTGGGATCAGTTAGGTGTGCTAAGAAAGCAGGAGCCTCCAGCCACAAGGTCGTGCTGATCTGCTGTGATATTTATTTTAATTTAGTACTAGAGATTTATTAAGTTCTTATTATGGTTCAACACTTTTCTAGGTGCTTAGAATATGCATAAGAGACATATAGGACTTGTTGATTGCTGTAAGCGACCTGATTTTCTATGGTTTCTTCAATACATGTCTCATTTTGATTGTAATCAGACACCTTACCATGATTGTTAACTATGAGTATTTTACAAGCAGAAAGAAGGAGAGGATGAAAGGCAAGATAGTATCGTGGTTTTCACTTTTAAATTATTCACTAACATCTTTCCATTTAAAGTACAATATTAGTGCTAGGTCACATGAGCAGTATGCCCTGTAATTATATTTGTTTTTATTTCATTTGACTGGAGCGATAGGGCGTTTATCTTACATGAGTCCGACTTGGCCAACCCGGGTTCGATTCCTCTGCCCCTCTCAGAGAGCCCAGCAAGCTACCAAGAGTAGCTCGCCCTCATGGCAAAGCCTGGCAAGCTACCCATGACATATTTTATATGCCAAACACAGTAACAACAAGTCTCACAACGGAGACATTACTGAATCTGCTCGAGCAAATCGATGAACAATGGGAGGACAGTGCTACAGTGCTCCATTTCATTTATTTTACAGCTGGTGTTGCAAACTTTGGTCTTAAATGCTGACAGTTGGTCTAGATTTGAAAGTTGCTTTGCATTTTTCTGGTCTTTTTCTCTCTGTATTTTTACATTACTTTTATTTTTATAAGCAATTGTACAATTATATTTCTAAATCAGATCTTGTGCTAAATACTGTGCCAGAAATGAATAAGAAAGAGTACATAAATTTGAGGAGCTTATTGGTCCACAAAATATGGGGACAGATTAAATGGTACCAATAGCTTTAAATCAAAATAAACACATTTCTATGAGGACAAATTTATGGCTTTCTCAAAATAATTGGGCATAGCTTTTTACTTTGGCATATTGGGTATGCATACCCGATATGCCAAATACCAGTAACAATGATGGGTCTTATTCTCCTAAAGAGCCTTGAATATAATCTCAGGGCTAGGATGAAGGAGACGTTACTGGGGACTGCTCGAGGCAATCGACGAATAACAGAATGATTTGTGATTTTGTGATTGAACTTTTTACTTGTACATGGTACTAACTTTTCTTTTTTGCATTTGTAGATTAAAATATTTCACATCATAAAATAAAAACTGGTGTGTATGTGTGTTTTCTGTGTGTGATCCATATCTGGTTATTGTATGGTTTTTATTGCTACCCATCAAGCAGTCAATGAACTTTTTGAATGAATGGGATGCCATTTCATAAAGAACTGAATTCATAATGATTATCTCATAGTGGGTTCATTATTCAAAGTGCTTTGATGTTCCTCAGTGGAAGGGAGGAAGCTTAGACAAAGCTGTTCTTAACTAGTAAGTATCCCCCTTGACAGAACACCTGGGATTGGTGGGAAGGCATAGAAAATAAATGGAGCCATTGGTACCAGTGTTTAGTGAGGCTATCCCACGAGAAGTTATTCCTTTCATCATTACAGAGTGGAAGAGAATTAGTCTCATTTAAATAAGTCGTTCCTTAATCCATCAGAGAGTGAACTATTCTGTGGTGACATTTGGGTCATAAGGAAAATGTGATAAGAGTATAGCAGAAGCTTGAGCCTGCCTGTGCTATGCTGATAACAGTCCCATTCAATTGATGGTGTATGACTTTGGAAAAAAAATCTGTAAGTATACCCTATGCTTGACATTATAGTGATAGGGGAACTTTCAGAATAGATCTCTTTTGGAAAACTGACCAAATTTCTAGCCAGTCTCCTTAAGCTAATATGCATTACACATACTAGTACCTAATAGGAAAATGGCAATTCCTTAATTAAAGGAATAACCACAGGGGTGTAATAGGTGTAAAGTTTAAAAATATTTGTATAAGTGGAGATAAATTCCTATGGTGAATGGGTGACTGGGTTTTAGTAAGGAAACTTAATATCAGCTAAGTGGGGTAAAGACAAAAAACACATTTTGTGATAGAAGTGAAATCTGTTCTACTTACAGAGCAAAGTTCTGTGACAGTAGTTCTCAAAATAAGAGCGAAGGTAACAAAATCATATTACTTTAAAATAAAGATTTTTTGAGTTTTAAAAGTGTGTTTTATTTATTTATTTTTATAGGCTAAATAGCATTTTTTATTTTATTTTATTATTTTTATTAGTGAAAAAAATGAGGTACACTTGTAGACTTACAAAATTTCGTGTTTGGGTTTCAATTATACAATGATCAAACACCCATCCCTCCACCAGTGCCCATTTTCTACCACCACTGATCCCAGTATCCCTCCCTTCCATCCAACCATCCCATACTGCATCTGTGGCAGGGCATTCCCTTTTGTTCTCTCTCTCCTTTTGGGTGCTGTGGTTTCTAAAAGAGGCATTGAGGGCCAATCATGTTCAGTCTATAGTGTACTTTCAAAATGCATCTCCCATCCTGGGAGGATCCTCCCAATACCTTTATTTGGTGCTCCCTTCTCTATCTGAGCTGCCTTTACCCCTACATGTATGGCAGGTCTCCAAGCCATGGAGTGAACGTTCTGGTACTAATCTCAGCTATTCTTGGGTGTTAGTCTCTTATTTTGTTACTTTATATTACCCAGATGAATGCAATCTTTCTATGTCTGTCCCTCTCATTCTGACTCATTTCACTTAGCATGATACTTTCCATGTAGTACCACTTGTATGTAAATTTCATGACTTCGACTTTTCTAACAGCTACATAGTGCTCCATTGTGTAAATGTACCAAAGTTTCTTTAACCAGTCATCTGTTCTAGGGCACTCAGGGTTTTTTTTTTCCAGATTCTGGCTATTGTAAACAGTGCTGCAATGAACAAACAAGAGCAGATGTCACTTTGACTGTATTTTTTGCCTCTCTGGAATATATTCCCAGGAGTGGTATTGCTTGGTCAAATGGTCGCTCAATTTCTAATTTTTTGAGAATCGTCCATACTGTTTTCCAAAAGGGCTCAACCAGTTGGCATTCTCACCAGCAGTGGAGGAGGGTCCCTTTCTCGCCACATCCACACCAACAACGGTTGGTTTTTTTCTTTTGCATATGGGCCAGTCTCTGTGGTTTTAGATGACATCTCATTGTTGTTTTGATCTGCATCTCCCTGTTGATTAGTGATGTAGAGCATTTTCTCATGTGCCTTTTTGCCATTTGGATTTCTTCTTTGAGAAAGTTTCTGTTCAATTCGTCGCCCCAGTTTTTGATTGGGTTGATGTTTTCTTCTTGTGGAGTTCAGCCAGTGCTTTGTATATCCTTGAAAGAAACCCCTTGTCTGATGGGTATTGGGTAAATATCCTTTCCTATTCTGTAGACTGTCTTTGGATTTTGGTCACTGTTTCTTTGGGGGTGCAGAAGCTTCTTAGTTTAAGATAGTCCCATTTGTCTATCTCTGTTTTCAATTGCTTGGCAGTGCCGTGACATCTTTGAAGATACCATTAGGTTCAATGTCATGGACGGTTTTGCAAACTTTGTCTTCAATGTACCTTATGGATTCCGGTTTGATGTTGAGGTTTTTAATCCATTTTGATCTTACTTTTGTACATATTTAGGCAGAGATGTGAGGCCATTTTTTGCATGTAGCTGTCCAGTTATGCCAGCACAATTTGTTAAAGAGGCTTTCCTTACTCCACTTCACATTTCTTGCTCCCTTATAGAAGATTTGATGATCATAAGTTTGGAGAGAGAAGTCAGTATAATCAACCCTGTTCCATTGGTCTGTCCCTCTGCCTTTGTTCCAGAACCATGCTGTTTTAATTATTACTGCTTTGTAGTAGAGTTTGAGTTTGGGGATGTTGATTCCTTTCATTTTCTTTTTCCCAAGATTTGCTTTAGCTATTCGTGGGGGCTTATTGTTCCATATGAATTTCAGGAGTGTTTGCTCCATTTCTTTGAAGAATGTCATGGGTATTGTTATAGGGATCTCATTGAATTTTTACAATGCTTTGAGAAGTATTCCCATTTTGACAGTGTTAATTCTCTTGATCCATGAGCTGGGGATCACGATCACGATCATCCTGTTGTTCGTCTATTTCCTCGAGCAGGCACCAGAAACGTCTCCTTCCTAGCCCTGAGATATTAAAAGAGTCATTTCAATGCTATTTCAGGATTAGGAGGATGAGACCCATCATTGTTACTGCTATTTGGCATATTGAGTACGACACCAGAAGTTTGCCAGACTCTGCGTGCGGACAGGATACTTTTGGTAGCCTGCCAGATTCTCCAGAGGAAAAATAAAATAATAAGATATTGCGCATGCATGAATGTGGCCACGCACTTCCGGGAGCTGGGTTTTATAATCTCTGCATCTTGCCGTTGATGGGACCAACCTGGCGCTGGCAGCAGCTGGTGGGTGTGAGGCCTACCTACTGGAAAATGGGGGGTCTGGGTGGAGAAAGGCCCACTCCCAATCCGAGTAGGCTTGGAGACCTCAGCCCCATGACCCACATGCCTGGGTTCCTCTGCCAGTTCTTTTATGCACGAGGCCCGTCCAGACGTGTAGAGAGTGGTCCCAGCATGGCCGTGGCTAGCTCCGGAAGTCCTCAGCTGCTGGGGCTTTGCTCGGGGCAGGGGGAGGGAGAGAAACTGAACCCTCACCCCTCCATGGGGCCCCGGTGAGGACAGCCAGTTGTGAGGGCAGGAGGGCGTCCGGAGGGGTCTCCTGCTCCTGCACCTGGCTGTGCTCACCGGGGCCCCTTGGAGGGGGGAGGGTTGAGTTTATCTCCCCCCTCCCCGCCCAGAGTAGATCCACAGCAGCTGAGGATCTCCAGATCCAGCCACGGCCATGCTGGGACCACTCTCCACATGTCCGGATGGGCCTCATGCATGAAAGAACTGGCAGAGGAACCCAGACATGCGGGTCTGGGGCTGAGGTATCCAAGCCTACTCGGATTGGGACTGGGTCTTTCTCCACCCAGACCCCCCATCTTCCAGTAGGTAGGCCTCACACCAACCAGCTGCCGCCAGCGCTGGGTTGGTCCCATCAACAGCCAAGACGTAGAGACTATAAAACCCAGCTCCCGGAGAAGAACAGCACAGAGCTGGGGATATCTTTCCATTTTCTTGTGTCCTCTTTTATTTCCTGAAGTAGCATTTTGTCATTTTCTTTGTACAGGTCCTTTACTTCCTTAGTTAAGCTGATTCCTAGTTACTTGATTTTCTGTGGCACAATTGTGAATGGAATTGTTATTTTCATGCCACTTTCTTCTCTCTCACTATTTGCATATAGGAAAGCCAGGGACTTCTGGGTATTGATTTTATAGCCTGCAAATTTTCTATACAAGTATATTGTTTCTAGTAGATTCTTGGTAGGGACTTTAGGGTTCTCTAAGTATAGTATTATATCATCTGTGAATACTAAGAGCTTGAATTCTTCCTTTCCTACCTGATTGCCCTAAATATCTTTTTCTTGCCTGACCACTATTGCAAGTACGCTCCGTACTATATTGAACAGCAGTGGAGACAGGGGGCATCCTTATCTCGTCCCTGATCTTAGGGTGAAGTCTCTCATTTTTTCCCCATTGAGGTTGCTGCTTGCTATAGGCTTGTGATAGATGGCTTTAACTATATTGAGGAAAGTACGGTCTATACCCATTTTGGCGAGGGTTTTCATCATAAGTGGGTGCTGGATCTTGTCAAATGCTTTCTCTGCATCTATTGATATAATCATAAGGTTTTTATCTTTTCTTCATGGTGTATGATCTTTTTGATGAGTTTTTGAATTCCATTTGCTAGTATTTTGTTGAGAATCTTCACATCCGTGGTCATCAGGGATATCGACCTGTAGTTTTCTTTTCTTGTGGTGTCTTTGTTTCCTTTTGGTATTAGAGAGATATGGGTTTCATAGAAACTGGGAGAGTTTCTGTTTCTTCAATTTCCTGGAAAAGCTTGAGCACAACTGGCAATAGGTCCTCTTTAAATGTTTAGAAAAATCTGCTAGTGAATCCATCTGGACTTGGGATTTTGTTTTTAGGAAGACTTTTGATTATAATTTCAATTTCCTTGATGTTAATAGGTCTATTCAGGCACTCTAGATCTTCTTTATTCAGCTTGGGAGATAATAGGAATCCAGAAATTTATCCATTTCTTCTAGTTTCTGTTGTTTCGTGGCATATAGACTTTCAAAGTATTCTCTGGTGATCTTTTTAATTTTTTTGGTTTCTGTTGTGATAAACCCCCTCTTATTTATGATTTTATGGTTCTCTCTCTCTTTCTTTATGTGAGTGTTGATAGTGGTTTATCTATCTTGTTTATTTTCTCAAAGAACCAGCTCTTGGTTTCATTGATATTTTGGTTTGGTTTTTTGGTTTCCATGTCCTTGATTTCTGCTCTAAGTTTTATGATCTCTTTCCTTCTGCCTGATTTGGGCTCCTTTGCTGATCCTTTTCTAAGCTCTTGAGCTGTGAAGTCAAGTTGAACTTCACAGCTCAAGAGATGTGGGCCCTTTCTTTGTTCCCGAGAAAAGCTTTCAGATGTATAAATTTTCCCCTTAACATGGCTTTAGCTGCATCTCATAGGTTCTGGTAGCATGTGTCTTCATTTTCATTTGTTTCCAGGTATCTTTTGATTTCGTCGTTGACTTCCTTCCTGACCCACTTGTTGTTCAACACTGAGTTGTTTAATTTCCAGGTTTTTGATTTGGTTCTCCGTGTCTGTGTGTGATTCACTTCTATTCTCAGTGCATTGTTGTCTGAAAAGATTATTGATACTATTTCTATCTTCTTGATTCTATTGAGGTATGTTTTGAGTTCTAGCACATGGTCCATTTTCGAAACTGTTTCATATGCACTCGAGAAGAATGTGTATTCTTTCTTTTTATGGTGTAAAGGACTGTATAGGTCTATAAGCCCTCTATCTTCTATTTCTTCCTTCAAAGCCAATGTTTTCTTGCTGAGTTTTTTTCTTGTTGATCTTTCCAGAGTTGATAAGGTGATGTTGAAGTCTCCAACTACTATTGTGTTGCTAGCAATGTTTTCCTTAAAGTCTGTTAGCAGTTGTTTTGAATATTTAGCTGTTTCCTCATTAGGTGTGTATACATTTAATAGTGTGATATTTTCCTGTTGAACGTATCCCTTGATGAATAGGAAATTTCCTTCACTGTCCCTTCTAATATTTTTCAACATGAAATTTATGTTGTCAGATACTAGTATTGTCACCCCAGCTTTTTTGATGGAGCTGTTTGCTTGCAGGATTTTTTCCCATCCTTTAACTTTGAGTCTGTGTTTGCTCTGATTGTTTAGATGAGTTTCTTGTGCGCAGCAGAATGTTGGGTTCTGTCCCTAAATCCATTTTGCCACTCTGTGTCTCTTAATTGGTGAATTTGGACCAACCGTTTACGTTGAGAGAGATTATGTTATGGGGTTTTGTGTCATCTATCTGTATGTGTCGGTTGTGCTTGTAGTGTTTGCGTTGTCTTATACTAACATTTTAGCCCTTCTTTTAGGTTTGGTTTAGAGTCTACGAAGTTCCTGAGATGCTTTTTATCTAGAAAATAGTGTACCATTTCTTCGAGTTTGAGTGAGAGTTTAGCCGGATAGAGTAATCTTGGTGAAGCGTTCATTTCAGTGAGTTTTTTCACTATATCCCACCATTGCCTTCTAGCTTGGAGGGTTTCCTCTGATAGGTCTGATGTGAATCTCAGGGGTGCTCCTTTGTATGTGATTTCCTTCTTTGACCTTGCTGCTTGCTGTATTGTGTCTGTTTCTGTGGCAACCATCATTCTAACTATGATATGTCTTGGAGTGTTTTTGTTAGGTTCTCTTTTACCTGGCACCCTTCGGGCTTTTTGAATCTGAATGGTTGCAGTGTCCAGCTCTGGAAATTTTTCAGCAATGATTTGTTTGACTGTAGCTTTTTCAATGGGATTGTTTCCCTGACCTTCTGGTATTCCAATGTTTCTAATGTTGTTCCTCTTGGAATTATCCCCTAGGACTCTTATTTGCTCTAGATCTATTTTGAGGTCTCTTTCCATTGTTTGTTGTTGCCTGTTAGCTTGATGCAGTGATCTTCCAGCTCACTGATTCTGCCTTCAGCTGTGTTCATTCTACTGTTGAGGGCACAGACTGAGTTTTTTTTTTATTTGATATATGGAATCTTTTATTCGTGACATTTCTGTGCATAGCTTTCTAATTTCTGCTCTCATTTCTTTCCGTAATTTCTCGATTGTTTCTCTCATGTTACTGTATATCTGTTTGACTGTTTCATTGAGTTCATTGAACATCTTCATTACTTCATATCTGAATTCTTTCTCAGAGAGGTCTTTTAGGTGACTATCAGCTACTGAGGCTTCTAGACTCTTCCCATCGTCTTCTCCACATGGTGTGGATTTGCATTGTTTCTTCCATGTTGGTGTGTAGGTATGGGGACTGAGATGTTACACTAGATTTCTTGGTATGACTAAACTACCCCTTGCCACCTAAAATTAGGCCATGCCTACTTCTACAGAAGCCACGCCTACTTCTGAGATGCCAAGATCCTTCAGGTACCTGGTGTGTGTGTGTGGTAGCAGCTGGGAGGGGAAGACCGGCACAGCCTTGGGGATGAACATAAAGAGGCTCAGGGATGGTGGGCGACCCAGGATCTTAGAGGACGCCTGGGGAGCTTGCGGGGAGAAAACCAAGTCCCAGGTTCGAATACTGGTGGGTTAACTGACCAGGGAGGAGAAGAAGACGGGCACAGCTTTGGGGATGAACAGGAAGAGGAGATTTTTTTGGAGTCAAAAATAATACGTAATTAAGAAGCATAAAAGTAAGATCTCTTTATTTTCTCCATGAGGTTAAAGTAAATACATATATTTTCTTTTGTGAAAATGTTCCTCCTCCCCCTTTTATACTAAGAGAACAGCACTTATTAATGAAGGCATAAGTCATCATGGACATGGGTCTGCACAAAAGTCTGTACTAGTAATTGCTTTCTTCTATTTACTGGATGTATTTGGCACCCCACAATATAAATGTATAACTCATCCACTTTCCTCTTATCACTTCTCTGTTTTATAAACCTTTGTTCCAATAGTATATAAATCCGAAGATTTGTTTTTGAATATTCACTTCTTTTCTATGAATGCCCCTAGTCACATAAAAATTAAAATATTAAAATCCATATGCTCTTTAACGATGAAACACCTCTGACCAAACTAGTGGGAACAAACATAAAGAAATGGCACTACATTAAACTATGAAGCTTCTGCACCTCAAAATAAACAGTGACCAAGTTACATGAGAGCCCACTGAATGGGAAAATTATTTATCTAGTACCCATCAGATAAGGGGTTAATATCCAGGATATATAAGACATCAATAGAACTGAGAAAGAAAAAATCCTCCAGCTTCATCAAAAATGCGGTGAGCATATGTATAGAAAACTCCTCAAAAAGAAATACAGGGCACGGCCATGGTTCCAGAAGCACAAGTACTTAATGCAGAACCCGACAGCTTGCAGCAGAAAAATGAATTGACTATGCGTTAATCCACGCCACCATGCCTGCCCAGAGGGAAAAGGGTGTTGCTTCCTTCCACCTTTTTCCCTCTGGAAAGAAAGATGGCAGCCACTTCGGAGCTTTATGGAAAGCCAGGTATGAGCCGGTCATGATGGAGCGACTGAAACCTCATGGGAAGGGGGGCGTTCCCGGCTCGTCCTTCATGTCCTACCAAGGTCAGGAGTGGCCCCCACGAGCACCTCTCTGGCACGGCAGTGGCTTCAGAGCACAGAAACCAATCTCATAATTATCTGACTCTCAGCAGAAATACTTCCAAGCTCAATAAGTAAAATGCCAGAAATTCAAAATCCGCAATAGCGGCCGCGCGACATCATTTGATTCTTGTGCCCAGCTGTAGAAAACAAATTATTTTACATTGCTTTTTCAGCATGTCTGATTTGGGGGTGTAAACTCTAAATAATTATGGTGCATCTTTTGTCGAAACAATGAATCTAATCAAAGTAGATAGAGTGTTAACTAGAATTCATCTGCCTCACAGGCATTGGGAGGGTTGTGAGGGCAGGTTTATTGGCGTTCTTCGTGGTGAAAAATAAGTATTGGTAAAGGGAAATGTGTTTGATATTTGCATGACTGAGACTTAAATCTGGAAGTTTTGTAACTTTTCCCACAGTGATTAAATATATAAATAAATAGATAAATAAATAAATAAAAAAGAAATATAAATGGCTAAAAGGCACATGAAAAATGCTCTATATCAGTAATCATCAGGGAGATGAAAATCAAAACAACGAGATATATCATCTCAACCACAAAGACATAAAAAACAACAAGATCAACCAGTGCTGATGAGGATGTTGGAAGAGGGGACTCTCATTATTGTTGGGAATGACGACTGGTCCAGCCTTTCTGGAAAACAATATGGGCATTCCTCCAAAATCTAGAAATTGAGATTTCATATGACTCAGCAATTCCACTTCTGGGAATATATCCTGGAGGTGCAAAAAAGCACAGTAGAAATGACATCTGCACCTAATTTCTTTCTTTTTTTACATTTTTTTTTTGCACCCGGTGATGCACAGGGGTTATTCCTGGCTGTGCACTTAGGAGTTACTCCTGGCAGTGCTCAGGGGACACATGGGATGCTGAGAATCAAACCCAAGTTGGCCGTGTGCAAGGCAAACGCCCTACCGGCTCTGCTATCTCTCCAGCCCATGCACCTACTTTCAATGCAGCACTTTACAATTGCCAGAATCTCGAAACAACCTGAGTGCCCGAGAACAGATGATTGGTTAAAGAAACTTTGGCATATCTACACAATGGAATACTATGCAGCTGTTAGGAAAGATGAAGTCATGAAATTTGCTTATAAGTGGATGGACACGGAGTGTATCATGCTAAGTGATATGAGTCAGAAAGAGAGGAACAGACATAGAATATAAAAATAACAGTGTGATAGTAAAACCCAAGGAAGTAGAGACAAAGTCCAAGAAGATTGCTTCATGGTTGGAAGCCTGCCTTATAAGCTGGGGGATAAGACAACTGAGATAGAAAAGGAATCACCAAGTCGATGATGGTGGGAGCGGATTTCTCGCGATAGGATAGGAGATGTGTGCTGAAAGTAGATAAAGGACCAAATATGGTGACCACTCAGTGTCTGCAATGCAGACCATAATGCTCCAATATAGAGAGAGAAAGAGAGAGTAAGAAGAAAATTGTCTGCCACAGAGGCAGGGGATGGGCCCAGATGAGGGTGGCAGGAGGGATACTGGGACACTGGTGGTGGAAATGTACACTGGCGGAACAATAGGTGTTCAATCATTGCATGACTAAAACTCAATCATGAAAACTTTGTAACTATATCTCAGTGTTTCAATAAAAAAATTGTATGCCTTTTCTTGTTTCATTTTGTCATTTAAAACAGACACAGAACCTAATACAATGAAAAAAAAAGAGGTTCCAGAGAAATAATACAGTTGCCAGTATACTTGCCTTACACCAACTGACCTGGATTTGATTCCTGGCACCCCATATGGTCCAGAGTGATCCTGAGCCCATATGGAGTGATCTCAGGAGTGATCCTGAGAGCAGAGCCAGGAGTAAGCCCTTAGCACTGCTGGGTGTGGCCAAAAAAAGGAGAGAATAAAAGAATTGTTGTTTTTTCTCTCTCCCCCACAGAGACAGGGAAGTGATATTAGAAGTACTTGAAATAATTTTTTGAAAAAATTACTAATTCTTTCAATCTGTATTTTTAATTCAATGAGTGGAGTCCCATAATGCCTTTTGGAAAAAGGCTAATTTCTAACTATTCAGAAACATTGTTCTAGGAAAATTTTAGAACCTAAGTTCAATTTGAAGAGTTATATTTCCCCTCATGAGCTTTATTTATTTTACCCTAGTGCTTGTGGACAAAAATTTTTGTTATTTCTCTTTGACGAATGCCCCGCTTTATACCCTAATTTCAATAACAGAATCCTTATCCAGTTTCCCTGATAGAAGATCTTGAAAAAATAGCTTCCTGGAACACACATTTCATTAAATGAAAAGTCATCTAACTTCAGAGTACATTGGAACTAGGTTTACACTGCATTTAAATTTGAATTTAAGGTAAACAGCAATTATTAGGATAAATGTGCCACAGTCAGATTTTGAGACGCATTTGTAATAAAAATGATTTTGTGCTCATCTGAATTTTAACTTTAATGAAGTATCTCTATTTTTACCTAATTGAGCCAAATATAAAGGAAATATATTTTATGAAACACTCATACAATACGGGAATACTAATTGTAGCCCTTGTTTCCCGGTACTTATGGAAGGTAGGGTCCTTTCCCAGACAGTCTAGTACCTGGATTCTGATTTAATTTCAGAGAACCCAAATGTCCACTACTTGTGTGTCCATACAAGAAAGTAAATCAATATTTATTTATGTTATGTTCGAGGCCCGTAGCTCCATTGAATGGAAAATAGTGTAGATTATTCAAAATAATGCAAAAAGTATTATAACAATAATATTTATCACTTGAGAAATATTAGCCAGAAACTGTTACTAGTGTTTTTACATATATTAATGCCTCTAATCCTCATAACAACACACAAACGTAGGTACTAATATTTTCCCTATTTTAGAATTAAGAAACTCCAACAGAAACATTTTATGTGACTTGTCCATAGAAGTTTATGGCAGAGCCACGGTGTTCGATACATTTTAGTTACCTTAAATCAAGTCGTTAGAGGGTGGCTTTAGTCATAGTTTTTTACTTTAATTATCTATACCTCTCTTTTGACTTCTTTTCAGCCTCCAATCAGTTTCAACAGTCTTAATTTCCTTTTCCTATGAAACAACATAGCTTAAGTCAGTGATTTTCCAAGAAATCAGTAAAATACTCTGACCACTGTTAGTCACAAGAATCTTTTATTGTTCTTGAAATCATCACCATGATGTTTCCTTGCCGAACTGGTTTGGAGTTACCAGAGGCAGAGACAGAAAAAGACAAAAGGTGCTTCTGTTTGTATAGGGGGCAGTCTTAGAGTTACTTCTAAAGCAGAACTTCCTAGGTAAATGTAGGTAGGTCCAAGGAAATCTTATGGTCAGTTATTATTATGAGTTAGAATGAATTACTTCTGATAGCCCTTCTAAATGGAGGAAATAGAAGGATTGTCTTCCCATATCTCCTCCATTTCCTTAAGTTGGAGCCAAAATTTTATATTGGCTGTAGAACCAAGTGGAATGCTAATAAACTGACCTGTATGTCTTTCCCCTCTGATCTAAAGAAGCAATTCCTGACTCAGAGGAAACCTGCCTCTTAGGCTGTAGATTTCTAAAGAAATACTTCTTGCGTCCTAGTTAATACTTTAGTACAACTGATTATAATTGGTCTAGAAGGCAAAACAGTGATCACGGTCTCTTGGTCTGGTTGCTCAATAAGAGGTCAACTAATGCTATAGAAGAACTTGTTATCAGCAAGCCAAGAGTCTAAAAGATAAAGGTATATTTGAAGGGTAGATGCTTTAGAATAGATATAGTGCTTTAGAATAGTTAGAGAAGCAGACAAAAAAAGTTTGTGAAGCTAGGCAAGAATGCATTACCTCTTTCCATATGGAGAGAATGTTGGATATAATCTATATATTTAACCATTCATTCAACCATTCATCCACTCTACATATATTTAATGTGCAGATGGTATTAGCTAACAAACAAGGAGTTTGTAAAACAAACATTAAGAGGAATTTTTTAGATTTTGTATAACTTACATTTCAGTGACAGGAAAATTGAGCATATTATTCTTCAATTTGGAGTCAGTTTCATGGATCAGGAACAGAGCCTACTTACCCTTCAGGTCATAATAAAATGAGTGAAGAGTCACTGACACTGATGGCTAAGGTATAAACTTAGAATGCTGAGATAACCATCATCATTCAGATGTTCTTCTTTCTCATTGCTTCTGGATCAAGTCTACTTGTCCTTTATGCCATCTGTACCATTCATTCAATAGAGCCTTTCCACCATGACAATAGCCCATATTAAAATCTTCTTCCTATGCTTTACAAGTCTGATGTCTTGCATTTGATTAATTGTAGTCTTATTCCCTAGATTTTTTCTGTTCTTGCCTTAGTGGTTATAGGGATGAGGGAATTGTAGCTGCTGAAATACAAACAAGATCATACTAATTCTTACCAACAGGTATCCAGAATATTACAGGATATTACTCTCTGATTTCTCGAAAATGTTAGGTCCATTCTCAGCCTCAAGTGTGGGAGTGCATAAATATCAAACAAACAATGGGGAGAATTCACTTCTGTAAAGGTTCTAGCAATTCATTTGCCTTCTTATTTTATTTATAACTAACGGGAAGTACCAGTCTCTGTAGTATTGGAAGTTGGGGTAAAAAAGTGAAAATAATGCACATCAACCAGTGTACTTAATTCTTAAGAACCAAGGCCAAATCTAACTAGTATAATCATAAAATGAGATACTTGATGACTTTTAGAAGCTTATACAGTCCTGAAAAAGGTCAGAGAACTAGCATATAGACAAGTCAGTTAAAATCTAATTAGTATAATCAGAAAATAAGGTACTTGATGACTTTTAGAAGATTATAAAATTCTGAAAAAGTTCAGAAAACTTGCATGTAGACAGGCCAGTTAAAATAATGTTCAAAGCAAGATAAATGTGGAAATGCCACTAGTAATACTCCAAGAATGAATACCACAGCTTGAAACTTTAGAAAAGGATAGTAAGACTCTGACATAAGGAAGCAAGTCTGGTCCTATCATCCAGGTGCTGGTGTTATTAGGAGCTAGCTAGCATTCATAACTATATCTTGATGTTCTGTTGAGCACAAGGGTTTATATGTAATATCAGACAGGGTCACTGCAATGGTTGTAGATCACAAGAAGACATAAATATTGCCCAAATAGCAAAAATTATTACACATTATATCCTGACATATTAATTAGTACTGCTTATTGACCACTTAAAATTTTAGCTTTTCTCATCTGGGGAATATAAAGTAACAGAATGGGAGTCAAACACCCAAGAATAGCTGAGATAAGAACCAGGAGGTCTGCTTCAGGACTTAAAAGATAGCAGCACATGCTGGGGGAAAAGGCAGCTCAGATAGAGAAGGGAACACCAAGTAAAGGATATTTGGAGGACTTGCTCATGATGCGAGATGTGTGCTGAAAGTAGACTATAGACGGAACACGATGGCTACTCAATACCTCTATTGAAAACTACAAGACCCTGAAGGAAAGAGTGAGCAAAAGGGAATGCCCTGGCACAGAGGTCGGGTGGGGTGGGGGGATGGGGTGTGGGGGTGGGAGGGCTGCTAGGATCATTGGTGGTGGGGAATGGGCATTGATGGAGGGATGGATACTCGATCATTGTATAACTGAAACCCAAGCATGAAAGTTTGTAAGTCTACAACTGTATTCCATGGTGTTTCACTAATAAAAAATAAAAAATAGCTTTGAAATGTCTTCCTTTGTCTTATGTAATATTAGTATTCACAATTACTAATTTACAATAGATTCCTGATTGTCTAATCCAGAAAATATGCCCCATTTTCTAAAACTCTCTTCCTAATCACCTGATACCAGTTCCCATCCTATAGTCAATGATCCTTAACATATCTCTGTAGTATACATTTTCCCTTTCAATAATGAATAGTAAATCCAACTTGTTCAGTTACAAAGTTGGCATTTGGTGGGCAGAGGGTACTGCTAAATGCCAATATCACTTATTCTGGAGACCTTTGCAATTGCTATCTCTAGGATATAAAATTGACAATATCTTTATCAAAATTAAATCCACTTGCCTTTCTGCACTATTAGCTTCCAAGCCTAAGTTGGAGTAAGTGCACTTCATTAAAGATCACAGATAGATGTCTATACTTTAGTGACAAGGAGCCTTTTTCAATTTTTAAAACTTTTTATTTAATCACCATGAGATGCAGCATTACAAAATTGCTTATGATTGCATTTCAGTCATATCATGTGCCAGCACCCATCCCTTCACCAGTGTTATTTTCCAGCACCAGTAAGTGACAGAAAGTCTTAGAAGGAACATGAGGAATTTACCTGAGGAATCTTGGACTTCTAAGTTGAGAAATTCCATAAACAGAGAAAAAGAATGTCAAAGTTCTGATTAAGTGTAGCAAAAGTCTCCAAGTTCACCACTCAGATCCTTTTACTGTCTGGGCATGTCCATCCCCCAGTAGCTATAAGTGTTGCCACTAGATATATATGCATAACTTTTTCTTTAGAACTTACCTTAGTGAAGTAAATCCATTTCATCTGCCAGAGGTATATTTGTTCTTTAAGTTCATTCCTAGCAATTACTGTTTAGGGCCAAAATATAAAATCCCCATCTCTTTATCTTAAGATAGACTGCATTTTCAGTCACTAATACTAGAGAAACCTGTGGAATGATAAGGTGAGATTTCCCTTGATATCACATCTTTGTGTAGTTTATTACTTATCTTTATTTGGGTTGTCTCAAAATTTCCTCCGCAGGATATTCTGTTAATAAATCACTTGCACAGTATTTCTTCTTGCAATAACTAATCCAAGATTATTTCTAATATCCATACTTTTGACTGTACAATTTTAATATGCTCATTACTTTACCAAAATTAAATTTTCCAACAATAAAATTTCTACATAACATTTCTTAATATGAGTGAAAATAAGCAAAATAATAGTATCTCAAATTCTCAGAATTTATTGTATCTGCTTTTTAGATCAGGACCTTTGGATGATGTGCATGATATTCTGATTCTATCACAATGACATCCTGATATTCTCTAAAGACCAGAAGTAACACAGGACAATGGTTGATAGTTATGGTTGGAGGACATGGAAAGGTGGTGTGTAGTAACTTTTTGCATCAAAATTATAAAAGAAACGCTACAGTAACCATATCATCTAAACTATAAAGGTTTTGAAAATATTCTATTGTAGTTATTTACTGTATATAAATAGAACGTGTGGAGAATGGATATATTACACAAAGGAAACCATAGGTAGGTATATATTAATTCATTTCTTTCTTCTACAACTTTTCCTCTATACTATTCCACATTTACTTTGTCTTTGATCAGCTTATACATTTTCTTTCTGTCTTCTTTCCTGTAATATCCAAGTTTCTCTTTTTCACTTTTATCACCAGAATTATAGAATAAGGAGTTCAATTAAGTATTATATGTATCCTTAATATAAACCTCTGCACCTTCAGTCTATAGTAGCAACACTCTCACCCATCTCTGAAACTTCCATGATGTCTTTAGTCCTGGTGTTATAGACAGAAAATATTATCTAATCTCCCTCATCTTTGAGATAAAAGATTTTGTTCTGTGTATCTTTGTATAGCACAGTGAGTATGGTGTTTGCCTTGCATGCGGCCGACCCGGGTTCGATTCCTTCATACCTCTAAGAGAGCCTGGAAAGCTACCAAGAGTGTCCCACCTGCACGGCAGAGCCTGGCAAGCTCCCCATGGCATATTCGATATGCCAGAATCAGTAAAAACAAGTCTCACAGTGGAGATATTACTGGTGCCTGCTCAAACAAATCGATGAACAATGGGATGACAGTGCTACAGTGCATCTTTGTGTATAAAATAGACATAACTTACTTGAATAATGAAATATTTAAATCTGTTGAATGATATATGAATGAGCTATTAGATATAATATTAAGAGGCCACTTTAATTTCTACTCTTGATACTGAGAATATTGGCTATAATAGAAATAGTACTGTCATCTGAACACTATATTCAGAACATATGTAAAATCCTATAGGACAACATTGCTGATTTTCAGAGGTTTATTCTTGGGGACTTTGTAATTGGGGTTTAAATGAAGCATTGTACTATTCTACAAGGATAACTGCTCCTGGTTTATAGTGTCTGTGATAAGGTCAATGAATCGAATAAGTATTAGTCTATGGCCTTCCTTCTTTCTCTGATAAATGATTTCTTCTGTAGGAAACATTAGCAGTAAAAAGGACATTTACTGAATCCATGGATAATGACACCAGCAGAAGCCATACAGGCTGGAAGAACAAATCCATATCAGAGTAAGTTTCATTTACAGTGAATGAGGACAGATGACATTATTTTCCACAATAAAGACTACCTTATGTTAGTAGTCTGGTACCAGGCCTATTCAGAGAATTATGCCCTTTTAGTTGCTTAGTATGGGCCATGGCTATTGGCAATTTGGGCACAGAAGATTCAGTGGCCAATTCAGACTTGGTAAGGGAATATCTACAGCATGTCTTTAGGTGTTAATTAACTTTCATAATTTAATTCTATCTCAGTGCATACTTTATATGCAGACCCATTTTTTAAAATCAGAGACTGAGAAAATAGCTAACTGATATCTACTACTGTGACATTTTGTTCATTTACTTACTGAGAGATTTCTTCATAGTGACTGATGGGCATTTGGTAAACCACCAGCATGAGACATAAATATTCTAATAAGATGATATAAATTCTCATCTTGTAAGGATCAGATCATGTTGGTTGTCAGGTAATACACAATGAAACAGTAAATAAGTAACTTTCAAATTAATTTTAAAAGATGGTTCATAAATATTATCATAAATATTATACTAAATCTCTTGAGAACAATTAATCCAGGAAGCATTTGAGTAGTGGTGGCACCTGAAGGTTGAGATTAGGTCCCTAATTAGATGAGAAGAATGAAATTACACTTTTTAACTTTGAAGAAGATTTAGATTTTGAGCCTGATATCTTCAATTGACTTCAAATTTAACTGAAAATCTTCAGATTCTGTCACTCAGGAGCTATATGGCTATAGAAAACACAATTATTTGAAATGCCATATAAATACCAAATAAATGAGGAGCTTCCACAAACTCAGTAATAAGATTATATACATTCTAGTAACTTGGAGGGGAAATAAAAATTGACATACCGGATGCTGTAGCGAAAGCACAGCGGTAGGGCGTTTGCCTTGGGTGCAGCCGGCCCAGCTGAGCCGGGTTCGATTCCTCTGCCCCTCTTGGAGAGCCTGGCAAGCTATCAAGAGTATCTCGCCTGCACTGGAAAGCCTGGTAAGCTACCTGTGATGTATTCAATATGCCAAACACAGTAACAACAAGTCTCATGATTGGAGACGTTACTGGGCCCGCTCAGCAAATCAATGAACAATGGGAGGAGCATGACCATGACCAGATGCTGTGACTTCACCAGGACATGGGAAAGGAAGATAGATTAGTTCTGTCATTTGTATGTCCTGCAACCTCAACTTTAGATCCAGGGTTCCTGGAACTGACATAAGTACCGTAATAAAAAAATCCTTCAGGGAGAAAGTTTGGAGTCTATTTCTGGCTGTAACTTTGGGATCTGTCTCAGTAAATGGAAAAAGTGACATGAATGTACACACCATAAATCAATAGCTTACTTTGTGGGTGACTATGAAAAACTGAGAGTAGATAATAAAGAAGTCACAGAGGATTTGTATTGGAACAGGAGACTACAAAATTGATTTTCTAATGTTCTAACACACGTTTCTTTGCAGGTATACATTTCACACCACCAATGTTCCTAGTTTTTCTACAGCACCTAAACCCCGCTCCATGGCAGGAAATTTTCTTCTCTTTCTCTCTGAAATCCAATCATGAACAACTTTGTAACTGTGTATCTCTCTATAATTCATTTAAAACTTAAAATAAATAAAAGGGCACTGGTGGAGGGATGGGTACTCAATCATTGTATAACTGAAACCCAAGGACGAAAATTTGTAAGTCTACAACTGTACCTCATGATGTTTCACTAATAAAAAAATTAAAATTAAAATAAAAAAGAAATTGATTTTCTAAAAGCACGTCTTTCCCCCAATTTTATTTTATTTTTTAAATTATTTTTATTTATTTTTTATAATATAGGAGTACTGCTATTTATTCAACCATTGGATAAGCTAATTGAATTGGTCATGAATTCCACATTATTTTTTATTCAGAATGTTAATTTTATTTTATTATTATTCCCCCATTTTTATTGATTCACCATGAGATATAGTTACAAAGCTTTCATATTTGAGCTTTGGTCATACAATCATCGAACACCCATCCCTTCACCAGTGCACATTTTCCACAACCAAGATCCCCAGTATTCCCCACCCTCCCCCTGTTCCAACCCTTTCCCTGCTTGTGTGGCAGACAACTCCCCCCATACTCTTTCTCTACTTTGGTTACATTCAATATTTCGACACCAGTCTCACCACCATTCAGACCTCTTGAAAAGTCAATGCTAGACGATTTGTTTTGTATTCCTTGTTATGGTTAGAATATAATGTCCAGGAAATTCTGTGTTGTTCTCTCCTGGGAGCTTTAGTTTAGAGTCTCTGGGTCTTGACCATGGGTGATATTAAATGGTGCTGGGGGCAGTTTATTGTTGTGACTGCAAAGCTTCTGGAAAACTGGGGACCTTCGGAGAGAAGGCCCAGTCTCACTCCTAGTGGGTTTGGAGATCTCAGTCACGGGTTCCTGCTTACCTCCGTGCCAGTGAACCTAACTGTGTCTTTTGATCTCTTTTGAGATTTATGTATCTCTGAAATAAGACCAATAAATGAGCTTTAATAGCAGAGCCATAGGTGGTTTGTGGGTGTGGCTCCCACATACCTAACTTTTGGCCATTTAATTTCTCGGTAAACATGGCCACAAGATGTTGGGGTCTGATCAAAGGCACAGCAGTAATTTTGGGATATCTGGAAGTCTGAAGGCACCATCAGGATGGTTATGCACTTGATGTTTTTTATTTTAAAAAATATTTTATTTTTTAATATATCACCATGAGATATACAGTTACAAAGTTGTTCATGATTGGGTTTCAGTCATACAATGGCCCAACACATTTCCATTCATAAGTTTTCATTTCCCACTGCCAATGTCTCCAGTTTCCCTCCTGCCAACTGCCCTCCAGTCTGCCTTTGTGGCAGGTATTATGATTCTTCCTCTCTTTCTCTCTCTTTCCTTTTAGGGATTATGATTTGCAATATGGTACTGAAAAGTTATCATGTTTTCCTCATTACCAATGTCCAGCACTTAGCTCTTGTCCAGAGTGATCACGTTCAGCTATCACTGGCAGAGTAAACTTCTTTATCCTAACCCCGTCCCTCCTCAACCACTTGTAGCAATCTTCTAATCATAGGCCAGTATCCCGGTCCTTGTATCTACTGCCTTGGGTATTATGCTCCTACTATATTTTTTTTATCCCACAAGTGAGTGCAATCATTCTATGTCTGACCCTCTCCTTCATACTCATTTCACTCGGCATGATACTCTTCATGTCCATCCATTTATAAGCAAATTTCATTACTTCATTTATCCTGGTGGCTGCATAGCATTCCATTGTCAAGTCTTTGATAAAACATTATGCAATCTTTGATAAGGAACAAGAAATATGAAGTGGAGCAAGGAAAGCCGCTTCAACAAGTGCTGCTGGTAAAACTGGACAGCTACATGCAAAAAAATGAACTCAGACCTCTGTCTAACACCAAGCACAAAAGTCATATCAAAATGATTTTAAAAAACCCTTAGTATTAGACCTAAATCCCTAAGAGACATAGAGGAAAACATAGGAAGAAACCTCCACAATATTGAAGCTAAAGGTATTCTCAAAGATGAAACACCACTTGTTCAAATAAGTAGAAGCAAAGAAAAATAAATGGGACTACCCGGCAAGCTACCGAGAGTATCTCACCTGCATGGCAGAGCCTGGCAAGCTCCCTGTGGCATATTCAATATGCCAAAAACAGTAACAACAAGTCTCACAATGGAGACCTTACTGGTGCCCGCTCAAGCAAATTTATGAACAATGGGAGGACAGTGCTACAGTGCATATTAAACCAAGAAACTGCTGCACCTCATAAGAAATGGTGACCAAAATACAAAGACAATTCACAGAATCGGAACCATTAATTTTCAAATGCACATCTGATAAGATGTTAACATCAAAGATCTATAAGTCACTGGTAGAATTTGACAAGAAAAGAACATCCAACAACATCAGAAAAAAAAGGAGAAGAAATGAGCAGAAACTACCTCAAAGAAGAAACACAATGGCCAAAAGACTCTACATCACTAATGTTCTACATCACTAATCATCAGGGAATTGCAAATAAAAACAACCAATGAGATATGATCTCACATCATAGAGATTGGCATACATCAAAAAAAAAAAAAAAAACAAGAACAACCAGTGCTGGTACGGATGTGTGGAGAAAGCGACTCTCATTTATTGTTGGTGGGAATGCCGACCAATCCAGCCCTTTTGGATAACAATATGGGCATTCCTCAAAAAGTTAGGAATTGAGCTTCTGTAGAACCCAGTGATACCATTCCTGGGTATATATCACGGGGCCCCAAAAACATACTGAAGAAAAGCCATCCAAACATTTTTGCAGCACTATTCACAATAGCCAGTATCTGAAGAGACCCCTCTATGGAGCAATATATCTGTCCCGTTGCTCCATAGATGGAAGCCTGCCTTATGAGCAAGGGGGAGAAGGCAGCTGGAATAGAGAAGGAATCACTAAGAAAAAGATGGCTGGAGGAATCAGTTGGGTTGGAAGATGTGTGCAGAAAGTAGATAAAGGACCAAACATGATAACCTCTCAGGGTCTGTATTGCAAACAATAATGCCCAAAAGTAAAGAGAGATTATGGAGAACCATGTCTGCCATGGAGGCAGGGGGAGGGTGGGAAAGGGGGGGGTATACTGGGAATATTGGTAGTGGGGAATGTGCACTGGTGGACGGTTGGGTGTTTGATCATTGTGTGATTGTAACTCAAACATGAAAGCTTGTAACTATCTCACGGTAATTCAATAGAATTAAAACAAACAAACAAACAAACAAAAACCCCAAAACACAAAACAAAACAAACAAAAAGGAGACCCCCTAGTGTCCAAGAAAAGAAATTATGGTACATCAAGCATGACATTTTGAAACAATCCAACTTTCTTTTCTATCACAATTTTTGGAATATTTCTCCCAAGTGAAATCAGTAAGTGATATTTTCTTCTTTACATTCATGAGGTCATGGTTCTAAATATCTGACAAAATTGCGCATTTTGAAATTGTGTATATATGCGTGTGAACTGCTATAACTTCATGTCACAACATTAACAGGAGAAATCACAATAGTGGAAAATTAGTCCTTGTGAAGAATGGAATCTTTATCTGAAATGTCTAGACTTTGGGTGGGGATGAGGGATGGAATTACTTTTGTCAACCCTATTGTTTCTGCTGTTTTGCTGGCAATAGGGAACCTTCCATATTATGCAATTTATGCTAATTATGCAATCCTGCATTCCACAGAGCTATAAAGTGTGAGAAAAAAAATGATTGATTTTTTTAATTGAGTGTGATATCACTTAATCACTTAATCCCCGTTATTCATCGATTTACTCGAGCGGGTGCCAGTAATGTCTCCATTCATCCCAGTTGCGTGCTAGCGTAGCCCAATGGTATCTGTTCATTCTAGGAACATGCAGAGCCTCAAACCAATCATTCAGGGTCTTGACTAAGAAGTCTGACCGTCTTGTAAGTGGGCGTCCACGTGATCTTTTGATGTCCCGTGAAATCCAATCAGTGATATCACCCTATCAATTTATAGTGATAGAAGTTGGTGACATTGACACATCTGTTGATTACAGAGTAACTGGGTCTTTAGAACCAAAGGTCCTTTTGTTCCTTATACTTCAGAATTTTACTTTCCAAAGCAAAGGTTACATAACTTTCAAGTTGTGGAGACAGAATTCACACACAAACAATTGCCTAGTTTCAGGTCTGTATTTAGATGATGGCATAATCTCTTCTTGTTTGTATACGTATTGG
The DNA here is from genome assembly GCF_029834395.1 of Sorex fumeus. Lineage (NCBI taxonomy): Eukaryota > Metazoa > Chordata > Mammalia > Eulipotyphla > Soricidae > Sorex > Sorex fumeus. The sequence goes on from NW_026606115.1 coordinate 11,603,383, forward strand.
AAGCCTTCTCTATTTTACAAACATACACTCAGACTTGTTTAGAAAAAATGGACCACACACTATTCACATATCTACCAATCCCTCTGCTGCTATCCCCTATACCTTAATTCCAAGATGTTTACTTCATTTTCTGGTCTTTTACCGAAATTACATTACAGAGAATTGGTGCCACTCACACCCACGTAAAGTCCAGTAAAGTCTGACCTACATATTTTGTGAGCATGAGACAGAATTCTCAATTATATTCTTTGTGCTTCTGTGACCTGCATCCTAGGGAAACATGCACGAAGTACAGACTAAGAAGCAAGCCACAGAGTTCCTGAGGAATCATGAAGCACAGGTTATGAAGCAAGATACAGAGCTCCTGGGGATTTGGCTATTAGTTATTAGGGAAGGGAGCTTTAATGTGGCTCTTTGTAGAGCAGTGGGAGATGATTAGGACACGAAACTATTTTTAAAATACACCAAAGATCCTCTCTGACTGTTTCTGTACTGTACTGAGACTAGTGTTTATCATACTAAATATTGTGAGAGATTTCAAGTCCAAGAAAAGTTTCTTGCCCGTAGGAAACTTAAGTGTAGTTAAAGAGACAACTGAAAGCTCATAAGACTCTACAAAACATTTGATGGTCATAAAAATTACATGTAATCTACTAGTATTAAAGGTACTATGAAAAATCAGAACAGAAACTGCAATAATAATAGCAATAATACTAGCTTGTGTTTATTGAGAACTAAATATGTGACAATCTTTACAAGTTATTTAAAAGTATTCACTATTTTAGTATTAAAATTTGAATGAGCATCTGGAAAGTGGTGAATAAATACCAGTAAGCAAATTACCTTGTTAAAGTGCAAATAGACATCAACTACACATCACAGAACACCTCAACATTTAATAGCCTGATTTGTCTAAAACACCAATGAATTTGTGAATCTGGTTTGGTGACTGTGCGTCATGGAACTAGAGGCTGGGAATGAGGAAGGGACTTGAGGTGGGTGTACAATAAAAGCAGTCAACATTTTTGTTGACTGACATGATCCTGATGAGGTAAAACAGAGACTATAGACATATTGCATAGCATCTGTTAACACCATTAAGGGAGTAAAAAATTTGCTACTGGAAGAATCTGAGTTAGATACCAAAAACTGTCTTGGTGTTATAGGCTAGTGGTATTAGGACTAACAGTTCCTTCCTTCACTTCTGGAAAATGAAAAGGCGAGAGATTCTGCAATGCTCCATACATGGAAAAACAGAATATAGGCTTTTGCACAAAGTTTGACTATGGCCACAGAGGCAAAGGAATAACATGGAACTTTGCCTCTTATTTGTTCCCTTTCCACAAGACTATTATACACATTGTGATGAGTCCCAGTTTTTGATATCTTCATTATCTTCATCCCTCCCCACCACGGTCAGATAAACAAAGGAGGATTCTCAAACTAAAGCTTTGGTTCCGCCTACATGAATACAAAAGAAGCTAACTCTCATAAAAAGATCAGAAAAATTCAGCAGGCAACTTTTTAAAAGGCGAAAATCATTACATGACATGATAAAAATCCAGAGAACAAACAAACACAGAATTGCAGGATTGAACAAAGAATTGGGAAGAGCCATTGTAACAAAACAACAAAATTAGATAATTGAGTAAAGCAGATTCATTACATCAAAAAAGAGCTACAAGAGCACAAGGAATTATTCACCAAATAAATTGAAGATATTTTAGAATTTCAAACAGAAATGTTTATTATAAAGAAGAGCACATTAAATGAAACTCAATAAAACATGGAAAATGTAATAAGCAGGTTCAATTTTACAGAGGAAAAAGAAACATTAGAAACTGAACATAAATGACAGAAATGACACAAATGGAAAAAGAGAAAAATAGTATTTTTTTAAAAATGAGATTGTATGTGAAATATCAAGCTTTTGGGAAATAATTAGTTACTGAGTGATGAAAACTTCAGAAGGAGAATCAGAGATGGTACACAAACAAATACCAGTACTAGTTGAGTATTTCCCATACCTAAAATGAACTAAATATAATGTAGGTGTTTTGGAAACTGAAAGAACACCAAAATTTTGACAGCAAAATGACTACATCAATACACACTATTGTAAAAAAATCAAACATCAGTGATAAAAATCAATTGAAATATATAAGAGAAAAATTAAACACAAACAATACCTCTTTCGAGCTTTAATCAAAACTTCTCAACATAAACCCTTCACGTTAGGAGAGATTATAATACTATATTCATATTGCTAAGAGATAAAACCTGCCAAGCAGAAATCATACAATCTTGAATACCTCATTACTGTTCAGGCCTTCTTATGTTAGGTACTTGCCTGTTTCTGGGCACTTACTGTCTTGGACACTCGGCTGTGCCCCAGATCTGTTCAAACATCATGCATAGTTGATGCAAAAAAACTTGGAACAGTGCACATTTTGTTGCTGTCTAGGCTTATTCAAACTTGGTGTGTAAGCAGTCCCATCACTTGTAAGCTCAAAATCTGGTCACTGACAAGGTCAGTGCAGAGATGCCCCTGGGTCACTTATGATAACAAAATTTTGGATGAAACCCAGGCTTTCAAACCTGTTGTTCCATGTCTTGCAAAGCTCTTGCAATTTTGCGATGTGGTGCTCTTCCAGGTTAACTTGATATTGGGACTGTGCCTGCATAGTGTTAGTGCTGATGAGGGGGTACATACCCCTGAGAATCCCCGTTTGTTGGACTTTGCCATCACTGGTGCTATGGGGAACCGGCAATTGAACACAAGGTGACCATAGGGCTTCATAGAGCTCAATGCTGTAGAAACTGTAGGATACACAAAACTGAAAATTCTCCATTGTCTCTCAGGCCAACAGAAACTGGGAGCCACAGTTGTTGGCTAGCATTTGTGAGAGTATCTGTTACTTTTCTAGACACACTTAAGCACAGTGCCTCACAGCAGGCCCTGGGGTACCACTTAACATAATGAAAAAATAGGAAATCACCAGAATTGGTAGATGTAATGAAAAATCTGAGAACTCCATGCATAATAGAAATATGCACTCTACATAAAGAAGAATTTAAAGCAACAATCTTTTTTTGATATGATTTTTTTATTAGTGAGACATCATGAGGTACAGTTGTAGACTTACAAACTTTTGTGCTTGAATTTCAATTATACAATGATCAAATACCCATCTCTCCACCAGTGCCCATTTCCCACCACCACGGATACCAGTATCCCTCCCACCCCTCCATCCCCTTCATCCCACCCTGCCTCTGTGGCAAGGCATTCCCTTTTGCTCTCTCTCTCTTATTGGGTGTTGTGGTTTGCAAAAGAGGCAATGGGTGACAATCATGTTTGGTCTATAGTCTACTTTCAGCATGCTTCTCCCATCATGGGAGGTTCCTCCCAACACCTTTATTTAGTGTTCCCTTCTCTATCTGAGCTCCCTTTTCCCTTAGCATGTGTGGTTGGCCTCCAAGCCATGGAGTAAAATTCCTGGTACTAATCTTGGCCATTCTTGGGTATTAGTCTCCTATTTTATTACTGTATGTTCCCCAGATGAATGCAATCTTTCCATGTCTATCCCTTTTTTTCTGAGTCATTTTGCTTAACATGATACTTTCCATGTAGTACCACTTGTATGTAAATTTCATGACTTCGACTTTTCTAACAGCTACATAGTGCTCCATTGTGTAAATGTACCAACGTTTCTTTAACCAGTCATCTGTTCTCGGGCACTCAGGTTTTTTCCAGATTCTGGCTATTGTAAAGAGTGCTGAAATGAACAAACAAATGCAGATGTCACTTTGACTATACTTTTTTGCCTCTCTGGGATATATTCCCAGGAGTGGTATTGCTGGGTCAAATGGTCGCTCAATTTCTAATTTTTTGAGAATCGTCCATACTGTTTTCCAAAAGGACTGAACCAGTCGGCATTCCCACCAACAGTGAAGGAGTGTCCCTTTCTTGAGACATCCGGGCCATCACCGGTTGCTTTTTTTTCTTGTGGATATGGGCCAGTCTCTGAGGTGTGAAATGATATCTCATTGTGGTTTTGATCTGCATCTCCCTGATGATTAATGATGTGGAGCATTTTATCATGTGACCTTTAGCCATTCGTATTTCTTCTTTGTGAAAGTTTCTATTCATTTCATCTCCCCATTTTATTATGGGGTTGGATGTTTTCTTTTTGTGGAGTTCCACCAGTACTTTGTATATCGTTGATATCAACCCCTTGTCAGATGTGTATTTGGCGAATATCCTTTCCCATTCTGTAGACTGTCTTTGTATTTTGGTCACTGTTTCTTTTGAGGTGAAGAAGCTTCTTAGTTTAAGATAGTCCCATTTGTCTATCTCTGTTTTCACTTGCATGGCCAGCAGTGTGACATCTTTGAAGATACCATTAGCTTTTATATCATGGGGGGTTTTGCCAACTTTTTCCTCAATGTACCTATTGGATTCCGGTCTGATGTTGAGTTCTTTAATCCACTTTGATCTTACTTTTGTACACGGAGTTAGGCAGAGATCTGAGCCCATTTTTTGCATGTAGCTGTCCAGTTTTGCCAGCACAATTTGTTAAAGAGGCTTTCACTGCTCCACTTCACTTTTCTTGCCCCCTTATAGAAGATTAGATGCTCGTATGCTTGAGGGGAGATGTCAGTATATCCCACCCTGTTCAATTGGTCTACAGCTCTGCCTTTTTTCCAGTACCATGCTGTTTTAATTAGTACTGCTTTGTAGTAGAGTTTGAAGTTAGGGAGGTTGATTCCTCCGATTTTCTTTTTCCCAAGAATTGCTTTAGATATTCGTGGGGGCTTATTGTTCCATATAAATTTCAGTAGTGTTTGCTCCGTTTCTTTGAAGAATGTTATGGGTATCCTAATAGGGATCACGTTGAATTTATACCGTGCTTTGGGAAGTATTGACATTTTGACAATGTTAATTCTCCCGATCCATGAACAGGGGATATTTTTCCATTTCCTCGTATCCTCTTTTATTTCCTGAAGTAGCGTTTTGTAGTTTTATTTGTACAGGTCCCACCTTTACTTCCTTAGATAAGCTGATTTATAGGTACTTGATTTTCTGGGGCACAATTGTAAACGGGATTGTTTTCTTCATGTCACTTTCTTCTCTTTCACTATTTGCATATAGGAAAGCCTTGCACTTTGGGGTATTGATTTTATAGCCTGCAACTTTACTATACAAGCCTATTGTTTCTAGGAGTTTCTTGGTAGTGGTTTTAGGGTTCTCTAAGTATATTATCATATCATCTGTGAATAGTGAGAGCTTGATTTCTTCCTTTCCTACCTGGATGACCTTATTACCTTTTTCTTGCCTAATCACTATTGCAATTACTTCCAATACTATATTGAACAGCAGTGGAGAGAGTGAACATCCTTGTCTCATCCCTGATCTTAGAGGGAAGGCTCTCAGTTTATCCCCATTGAGGATGATGCTTGCTGTAGGCTTGTTGTAGATGGCTTTAACTATATTGAGGAAAGTCCCCTCTATCTCCATTTTGACTAGGGTTTTCATCATAAATGGGTGCTGGATCTTGCCAAATGTAAAGCAACAATCTTAATGCTACTTGGTGAAGTGAGAAAAATTATGGGAGAGAACTTAATTAATGAGAAAGTAAGCATAAGAAAAAAATAGAAACATAAATCATTAAACAAAACAAGACAACAATTGAATGAACATTGGAGGTACAACTGAACTCTCCCATATCCTGTTAAGATGTCAAAAACAGAAAGTGCGAGTTTATAGAAAAGTTATAATAAACTATTGTAAATAATAAGAAATGAACTTACACTTATGAAACAAACATATTTTAAAAAGATTGTATTGTAGGGGCATATCAAATACGTCAGAGGTAGCTTGTCAGGCTTTATGGAGACCTTACTGGGCCCGCTCAAGCAAATCAATGAACAACGGGAGGACAGTGACAGTGACAGTGATAGTATTGTAGGGGTTTGATGAAGAAGAAAGAGGCAAAATTCTTAGTTGCAGAACTAATAGCTGAGAATTTCCCTGAATTGAAAAATGAAATGAGATAGTTAACCACATTCAGAAAATTCAAAGAAGTAGAGACCAAACAAACTCAAATAGATGCACACTAAGATAATTTATAATTAAAACGTCAAAGAATTCTAAAAGTAAGTAGACAAAATAAAGAGTCAAATATAAGAGAAATTTCATAAGATTCACAGATTTCTTAACTTAAATTTGTTCATCAATATAAAGTCTCTGCTGTCAGATCAGGAAAGAAAACAATTTTTTTCTTCCTGTAGGAGAGCCACTTGAACTTCAATAAAAACATAGGCTCAAAGAGCTAACCAGTAAACCAAAAGAACTAACTCGAGTTTATGTTCTCTCCCCTAATTCAAGTACAGAGCCCAAGCCAGACAAATTATTTTCGTTGTTGAAAATCTTTCAATTAGCAATAATCACAAGTCTCAAAATGGAGACATTACTGGACCCACTCGAGCAAATGGATGAAAAACGGGAGGACAGTGCTACAGTGTTACAGTTGAAGATCTTAAATACTGTTTGAAGTTAATCGACTTGCTATTATGTCATACTACCTCCCCATACCTCTGCAGTCCACAAAAAAAATTGGAAAAAACTCCTTGTCAATCACATATATTTATTAGTGAAGTATTACCTATATTTTGGATAAATAATAATAAACATTTAGAAGTTAAAAAAAAGGCAAGCAGGCATGCCCATACTTATATCAGAAAAAATATATTCAAGTTAATAAAGGCATTAAGTGACTGAGATGGACATTACATAATGACCATATAGGCCATCATGAAATCGAATTTTCACTTTGAAACAATTGAAAGTGTTAAATGGAAAAGATCACCAATTCAAAATTCTCTATCCAGTTACGTTATTACTCTGATTTTAAGGAGTAATTAAACAGTTTTCAAATAAACATTAAGGGGATTCAAAACAAAACAAACACACTGTCCTCCCATTGTAAATCGATTTGCTCGAGTGGGCCCAGTAACGTCTCCATTGTGAGACTTCTTGTTACTGTGTTTGACGTATCAAATACATCATGGGTAGCTTGCCAGGCTTTGCCGTGCGGGCGAGATACTCTCAGTAGCTTGCCGGGCTCTCAGAGAGGGGTGGAGGAATCGAACCTGGCTCGGCAGGGCTGGCTGCACACAAGGCAAATGCCCTACTTTCTGTACTATCGCTCCAGCCCATATACTATTGCTCCAGCCCATATATATATATATATATATATATATATATATATATATATGAAACAAAGTGTGTAAAGGGAGAGTAATATTGAGGTCTCAGAAACCCTAGACATAATTCCACTCAATTTAAAATGGGTATAGACTTAAATTTCATGGTAACATCAAAATAATAATATTAGAGGAAACAAAACGAGGCAAATATAACTCATTTAAAACACAAAAGACAGCAAGTTGCAAAGGGAGACAGTAAGAAGAGCACAAAGAAATAGAGACAAATTGCATCAGCACCAATAATCTACATAAGAATGATACATTATCATATCTAAGTAATTCACTATATGTCAATAGTTTGAACTCACCCATATAAATTCTCAGAGTGGCCAGATTGGCCAGGAAACAAAACAACTTTCTGATACCTACAGGAGACCCACTTGAACGACAATGATAAAATACAGGCTCAAAAGGCAGGGAAGCAAGCACATACCTATATCAGTCAAAATATATTTACCCTGATAAAGACAATAAGCAACAGGAATGGACATTATATGATTAAAAGATCATTGCATCAAGAGACTTTAGCATTCACCCTCTATATGAAGGTATATAAAAATATATTAAGTGGCTACTAAGAGGGCTGAAGAGAGACACTGACAGCAACACAATAGTAGTAAGAGATTTTAGCATAACATTGCTACCAGTAGACGGATCAACCAGAAAATCTTCAAGAAAACAATAATATCTTTAAATGAGTTGGATGAGTTTTTATTATTAGCATGCTCATACACTTTTAGTGGAAAAGTGAATTTTTACAGCCATTATGAAAGGAGAGTACAGATATTTGGAGAAAATTTAAAAATAGACCCAATATATGATCCAGCAATTCCTGTTCTAGTTATATATTCAAAAAACACAAAAACTAAGATTTTTAGATTATCACTTTAAGAGAGTGGTTAATTGCTTCTAATGATTTTACGTATTCATTAGGATTTTCTGTGTATTTAATAATGAATCTACAAGGGACAATACTTTTATTTCTCCATTTTTTTTTCAATTTGGATCCCTTTTGCTCCACTTTCTTGCCTACTTTCTTTGTCAAGGGCATCCAAGACTATGTGGAAGCCAAGTGATGAGAGTTGACAACTGTGGGTAGAGGATATAATTCAGTGGGAGAGCACTCGAATACCGTGAATGAGGCCCTGGGTTAAGTCCCTAGCAAAGACACACACATAGAGACAGAGATACAGAGTTAACATCCATGTCTTGAGCATGATCCTAGAGGAAAAGCTTTAATTTTAATTCATAATATTAAGTTTTTATAAATAGTCATTGCTATGTTGAGATATGGCTTATTTACTTTATTTTGTTGAGAGCTTTTTTATAAAGAAATCATTTATAAGGTTATGTTTACATCTATAAGTATATCATGTAAATTATATCTTTATTTTTGTAGAGGACTATTACATTAATGTTGAACCATCCTTTTATCTCTGGAATAAATGCCACTTGATCATGTATGACACTTTCTATGTTTTTTTAATATTTGAAACTTTACTTAAAATCATAACTAGTAAAGTTTTTCATAATACTGCCATTTCAGATATTCAGTATTTCAACACCAATCTCATCACCAATGTGACCTTCCTTCTACAAATGTCCCCAGCCATGCACCACTACCACAGCCTTTCCCCTTAGCATGCACAAAGCAATTTACTTTATATTTTTTGTAATAATAAGTGTCTCATAAGGGTGTTATTAAAGTCACTAACCAAGGATTTAATGAACTGTTAGGTGCTCATTGAGCCTTCTGTGATATTGATTTCTCTCACTGAGCATTGTGGGCTTCAACACAACTTCCTCATGTTAATTTTCTACGCTCCTACAGAGCTGTCAATACTGTGAAATTTGGAGTTGTCACTTAGCTCTAGTACAATAGCCAGGAAATGGGAACAACCCTCATATAAAATGGAAGAAGAGTTGATAATAAATTTGTGGTATAAATATATATGTATATGTATATATACATATATACACAAATACAATGGAATAGTATGAAGTCACAAAACATACAGCTTTTTATTATAATTATGTAATTATTGTGTAATGGACATCCCTGTCATTTATTCCCTTCTTAAACTTGAATATATTTAGCTTCATATGGATAATGTTGTGGCTGGATAATGTATGTGGCTATGTGCACCAGGAACTGTGGAACTGGGATGATGCAGCAGCATGGCACTACAGCTGAGCCATTTATATGCCATTGGAAGTAGATGTGGTTGTATCACTGGGACAGAGTTGATACTTGACCTGCTCCCATCTGGAGAATGATGCAATGATGTATGCTGGAGACTGGGCCTTCGTCATTCGGCTCAGCTGTAGTGACTCTCATTTTTAATGTAGTGTTATATAGTTTCACCACCAGGGCCCAACAGCTGAAGACCACCGAGGCCCAGCCAAGGCCATGCTGGGAGCACTCTCCACACACTTGGATGAGCCTCACGCATAAAAGAACTGACAGAGGAACCCAGGTGTGTGGGACCCGGGGCTGAGATCTCTAAGCCTGCACAGTTTGGGACTGGACCTGCCAGTAACTAGACAGTTACACCCACCAACTGCCGTGTAACTCCAACAACGGCCAGGATCCAGAGATCATCACATCAGCTCCTGGGAGAGAACAAGACAGAGTCTCCTACCCTGTGCCTGACTGTCTCCACCAGGGCCCAACAGCTGAAGACCACCGAGGCCCAGCCAAGGCCATGCTGGGAGCACTCTCCACACACTTGGATGAGCCTCACGCATAAAAGAACTGACAGAGGAACCCAGGTGTGTGGGACCCGGGGCTGAGATCTCCAAGCCTGCACAGTTTGGGACTGGACCTGCCAGTAACTAGACAGTTACACCCACCAACTGCCGTGTAACTCCAACAACGGCCAGGATCCAGAGATCATCACATCAGCTCCTGGGAGAGAACAAGACAGAGTCTCCTACCCTGTGCCTGACTGTCTCCATCAGGGCCCAACAGCTGAAGACCACCGAGGCCCAGCCAAGGCCATGCTGGGAGCACTCTCCACACACTTGGATGAGCCTCACGCATAAAAGAACTGACAGAGGAACCCAGGTGTGTGGGACCCGGGGCTGAGATCTCCAAGCCTGCACAGTTTGGGACTGGACCTGCCAGTAACTAGACAGTTACACCCACCAACTGCCGTGTAACTCCAACAACGGCCAGGATCCAGAGATCATCACACTCAGCTCCCGGAAGCACGCGGCCGCATTTGCGGCCGCGCGACATCTTATCATCTCATTCCTAATTTGGTCAAACTGGCAGGCTACCAAATGTAACATGCCCACACGGCAGAGTCTGGCAAACTCCCCGTGGTATACCCAATATGCCAAATACCAGTAACAATGATGGGTCTCATTCTCCTAACCCTGAAAAAGCCTTGAATATGGCACTTTAAAAAAAAATTCTCAGGGCTAGGACGAAGAAGACGTTACTTGCACCTGCTCGAGGCAATCGACGAACAACAGGGTGGTCGTGATCGTTATATAGTTTCAAGGATGTTTTGTTAATGATTTTGTATCTCTATTTATCATAAATATTTTCTGTAGTCCAATTTTTATGATAGTCTTCAAATTTATTTTTATTTTAGACATCGTAATTTACAAAGTTGTTTGCAATATAGTTTCAGGCATATAGCTTTCCCCCTCTATTTTTTTTTTTGCTTTTTGGGTCACACTCAGCTATGCACAGGGGTTACTTCTGACTCATGCACTCAGTAATTACTCATGGCGGTGCTCGGGGGACCATATGGGATGCTGGGAATTGAACCTAGGTTGGCAGCGTGCAAGGCAAACTCTCTACCCGCTGTGCTATCACTCCAGCTCCCTAGCTTTCCCCCTCTAATCACAATTCCTATGACCCCATCCCTTTACCAATGACACCAAGTTTCCTTCCATATTCCACCCTGACTCCATGACATATACATTGTTAAGTTGAATTATTGAAGTTTAGGTTCATATTTTGAATCTAGTGGTTTAACAACAAACAGATACCTTGACTCTACACCACAGAGACACCTTAGACCCCTGACCCATGCCATATATTATGTCTAGGCCTCCACTTATTGATCTCACTCTCTATTTCTTTCCTTCCTTGAAATTTTTGTTTCTGTAACATAGAGCATATATCTTGCCTACATTTGATATATTCCATTTCCAGCACAGAGGATAGGACATTTGCCTTGCATGCAGCTGACCAGAGTTTGATTCCTCTGTCCCTCTTAGAGAGCCCGGCAAGCTACCGAGGATATCCCGCCCGAGCGGCAGAGCCTGGCAAGCTTCTCGTGGCGTATTTGATATGCCAAAAACAGTAACAACAAGTTTCACAATGGATACGTTACTGGTGCCTGCTCGAGCAAATCGATGAACAGCAGGAGGACAGTGCTACAGTGCTACAGACAAGTTATTCTATAAATAATATATTAGTGGAAACATATGGCATTCGTTCTTGTACTTCTGATTTAATTCACTTAACAAAATGCCCTCCAGTTTCATCTAATTTGCAGCAAAATTTGTTATTTCATTATGTTTTGTGACTGAATAGTATTCCACTGTATACATATCCACCATAACTTCATTATCAACTCTTCTGTCATTTGATACCTGAAATATTCTCATCTCCTGGCTATTGTAATAAGGGTTGCAATAAATATAGGTATACGAATCTTTTTGAATGATTTTTTGTCTTGGGAGAAGATGCTAAGGAATGAGATTCCTAGGTAATATGAGAGCTCTACTCTTAGTTGTATATATTTTTAAAATATCTAAATAGTTTTCCATATGGGCTGAACCACACAACATTCACACCAGTAGTGCAGGAGAGTTCCTTTTTTCACCACATCCTCACCAGCTCAGGTTTTTCCTATTCTCTTCGATATATGCTATTTTCACAGGTGTGAGTTGACATCTCATTGCCATTTTAATTTTGATTTCTCTGATAATATGTGATAATACAACTTTTATATGCCTTCTGGTCATTCATCTTCTTCAGAAAATATGTTGTAATGTTGTATATGTTGAACTTTTTATCTGATGTATGTGTGTGCAAATATTTTATGCCTTTTTGTAGGATGCCTTTTGAATTTATCCATTCATTTTTTGCTATGCAGAAAACGGTTTAATTTGATGTAATATGATTTATTTATTTATTTATTTATTTATTCAGTTTTGTAGGCATTGTTTTTGCCAATTAAATCAAATTGTTTTTAAGATCCTTTCATGGTAAGATGGTCAGTTTCTGGACTATAATGCCTGGTCTTACCTCAGTGTATTTTATGGACTAATCTCAAGGCTTTTGGTAGACTTTGAGTTTACTTTTTGTAAGTTTCCAGTTACAGACCCAGTTTCATTTGTGAAGTGTATGCGTGTGTGTGTGTAGCTATCCAGTTTTATCATAATCATTTATTGCAGAGGCTTTCTTTACTCACTTCATGGGCACACATGCTTTGTCATAAATTACCTGTCTAGGGCTAAAGAAATAGTAGAGTGGGAGATTTCCTTTGACATATTCAACCCAGGTTTGAATATTCAAAATTCAATATTCAATCCTTAGCACTCTTTATGGTCCCCTAAGCCCCGCTAGGAGTGATCCCTGAGTGCAGGGCCAGGAGTAAGCCCTGAACATCGGCAAGGTATGGCACAAAAACAAAAAGAAAAATTAGTGGTCCGTATATCTGAAGATATATTTTTTAAATTATGTTCTTGATTCTAATACAATGGTTCAATAGTTTCTGCTTATCCTAGTACCATGAAATTTTGATTAATATAGCTTTATAGTATAGTTTCAGATTCAGAAATGCAATGCCTCCCAGTTTCTTGTTTATTAGAATAGCTTTGACTATTCAGAGTGTTGTAAGGTTTCATACTAATTTTATTGGTAACAATTATATATGCTCAAAAATGTCATCAGGTTTTTATGCATATTGCATTCAATCTATAAATGTGTTTAGATAGTAATATTGACGCACTTGATGTGGTCTCCTGAGCCCACCTGCAGTGGTCTGGTCCCTGAGCTCAGGCCAGGAGTAACCCCTGAGCAGAGCCATCTGTGGTCCAAACACAACAACAACAAAAAAGTAAGAAGTCTTAATGGCCCACCACACACACACACACACACACACCACACACACACACACACACACACACCGCTTGCTGAGTGGAAAACGCTGTTGGGTCCCACGTACTGAGCCCAGAGCTCGAGCTGGAGTTTCCTGGGCCCGATACAAGCTTTCCAGACCTCACAGACCTCACTACCACTCACATGTGGTATGAGATATTAGGATTCAGGGGGGCAGGGCCCTTGTAGAATCCTTAGCAAAACACCTGTCCAATCATTTATAAGAAAATTTCATAACTTCATGTTTCCTGACAAATGCATAGCAATCCATTGTGTAGATGTACCAGAGTTTTTAATTTTTTTTTTGTTGAGTCACTGTGAGATAGAGAATTACGAAGTTGTTCATGGTTGCATTTCAGTCATACAATGTTCTAACACCCATCGCTCCACCAGTGTAATCTACAGTACCAGTGTCCCCAGTTTCCCTCCCACCCCTTCAAGCCACCCCCACCCTGGCCAACCTCTATTGAAGAAATCTCTCTTCTTTCTCTCTCTTTCTCTTTCTCTCTTTCTCGCTCTCATTTTGGGCATTATGGTGTTTGTGACACAGATACTGAAAAGTTATCAAATATCCTTTAACCTACTTTTAACATTCAGTTCTTGCACGGCAGAGCCTGGCAAGCTATCCGTGGTGAATTCCATGTGCCAAAACCAGTAAATACAATGGCTCTCATTCCCCTGACCCTAAAAGAGCCACCAATATGGCAGCGTTATCTAGAAGGATGAGGAAGGAGAGGCTGATAAAATCTCAAGGCCGAACTAGGTTGCCAAAACGAAGAAGGACTAAAATGACTGTCTGTACTTTCAATGCACTTATGCTGGCATCAGATGCATCCATCGAGGATCTGATGGTGCAAGCATGAAAGATCAAGTACGACATCATTGGTCTGACTGAGACAAGAAGGCAACAACCACATCACACCATTTTCAACACTGGAGAAGAACTGTTCCTAGGAACATGCGACAAAAGAGGTGTCGGTGGTGTTGGTGTCCTTGTCAACACGAACTTGGCCATAAGCATTGATTCATTCAAATGCCTAACAACCTGAATTGGACAATTACACTTGAATAGATGTGGCTTACTGCCGGCAGTTTTTATCTTTGTTGTCTATGCACCAACATCCAGTTATGATGAAGAAAAAATTGAGAAGTTCTATATGGAGCTGGAGAAGTTCTATAAAAAAGACCACACCTTCTACAAGATGATTGTTGGTGATTTTAATGCCAAGATAGGATCGAGAAGATCAGCCGAAGTACTCCACATCGGGACACATGGCTTAGAATGGAACAAACAGGGTGAGAGACTATCTGAGTACATCATGTCGACCAATACCATCCATGGTAACTCACAATTCCAGAAGGCCGAATCTAAACGTTGGACATGGGAACCTCGAGGTGGACAGTTCCACAATGAAATTGACCACATCATATTCAATGGACAGTTTTGCCTGACCGATGTTGCTGTTGTCCCAAAATTCCAAATGGGATCAGACCACCGTCTCCTTCACGCAAAATTCTACTTCACAGAATGGGAAGAAAGGGCTGAAAAGTTTAAGAAGAGAAATCTCAGAACAACCACCAACTGGGAGCTCTTTGGCTCTATTGCAGAAACAAGGGAAGATACCATTGTTGACAACATTGACGAGGAATATGATCGACTGGTTCAGCACCTCCATGATTGTGCGAAGAACGCCGAGAGAGAGATAGCCACAAAAAGACGACTGTCTTCAAAAACTCTCGAGCTCACTCACCAACGTGAGCTTGGCCCAAGCCTCAGGTAACCACAAGTGAACGTTCGCGCTCACAAATCAGTGCAGAGAAGCAATAAAGGAAGATCTCATAGAGAGAAGAGTAGTAGTGCTGGCAGATGCGGCAGAAGCTGGGAAAAGCATTCACAACAACTGCCTGTCCTCTGCCAACTACAAGACCAAGATGACTGCCTTCCGAAGTCCTGATGGATATATCACATCTTCCAGAAGGACAATGGAGAAGATTATCCATGGCTTCTACTCGGATCTCTTTGATAGCCACGCCTACCTTCCCACATACCAAATTCCTCAGGATGGATATGTCATTCCCAAAGTTCTCCCTTCCGAAATCCGACACGCCATTTCGTCGGTAAAGAATCGAACAGCACCTAGCCCAGACAAGGTCATACACAAACACATGAAGAACCTGCTATCAGTATTCATCAATACACTGGCTCGGCTCTTCACACGCTACCTGTTTGAATGCAAGGTTCCGTCCCAATGGAAAACCAGCAGGACTGTACTACTGTACAAGAAGGTAGACATCCACGACATTGGCATCTATCACCCAATCTGCCTGTTGTCTGTCGTTTACAAACTGTTCACTCGAGTCATCCTGAATAGGATTAGTAGACACTAGATGAAGAACAACTATGCGAGCAAGCCAGTTTCCGAAAAGGATTTAGCACAATTGAACATATCCACACGATAACCAAGCTCATTGAGGTTTCTCGGGAGTTCAACATGCTGCTCTGTCTAACGTTCATTGATTTAAAGAAGGTCTTTAATTCTGTTGAGACTGAAGCGGTCATCGAGGCCTGAGCCAAAGAGAGTGTTCAAAGTCAATACATCAGGATCCTCTGTGAGCTGTATTGCGGATTCACTACCAGGATCTCACCATTCTACTGGGAGGTAATCATTGATGTCAAGAGAGGGGTTCGGCAGGGTGATATTATTTCACTGAAACACTTCAGTACCACCCTCGAGAACATCATGCAACAACTGGAATGGGAAGGAATGGGCAGCTACACCACCTCTGCTTCACTGATGACATCGTCCTTGTAACACCAAATATCAGCCAAGCGGCACAAATGCTAGCCATCTTTGACTGTGAGTGTGGAAGGGTCAGACTACAGCCGAATCTAACAAAGAAAATGTTTATGAGAATGGTCTCGTTACTGACATTCCATTCACTCTCAATGGGATGAACATCACCTAGTGAAACAGTTATGTGTACCTAGGTAGAGAAGTCAACATGACGAATGACCTGGCATCTGAGTTGCGCAGGAGAAAGAGAGAGGATTGGAACGCCTTCAAGAACGTGAAAGAATTAGCTACGAGGACAAAGATCCTTCGACTCTGGGCACATCTCTTAGATTCCACTGTTCTTCCTCCATTAACATACACCTCAGAGACCTGGGCCCTACGCAAACATGATGAGAACGCTATTTGGGTCTCCCAGAGAGGAATTGAAAGAGCTGTGATTGGAGTATTAAGCTTCATTCAAATGAGAGAAAGAATCCAAAGTTCCGACCTTCATCGACAGTCAAGAATCAGGGTTGCTGTCTCATTGCCAAGGCATCGAAAATCAGATGGACTGGACACGTAATGAGATTTGGAAATCATTGCTGGACTAGAGCCATTACTGACTGGATTCCATGGGATGTCAAAGATCACCTGGATGACCACCTATGAGATGGTCAGACTTCTTTGTCAAGACCCTGAATGATAGATTTGAGGCTCTTCGTGTTCCTAGAATGAGCAGATGCCATTGGGCTACATTAGTACGAGACAGGGAAGAATGGAGACGTTGCTGGCGCCTGCTCGAGCAAATCAATGAATAACGGGATGTCAAGTGATCAAGTGATACTCTCCAAGTCTATCAATTTATAGGCAAATTTCATCACCTCATTTTCCCCTAATTGCTCTGTATTATTTCTCTGTCTAGATAGATGTACTGTAGTTTCTTTATCCATTTGTCTGTTATCAGGCACCCAGGTTGTTCCCAGATTCTGGCTATTGTGAATAGTGCTGTAATGAATATAAAAGTGCAGATGGTGTCTATGCTGTGTCTGTTTTTGACCCCCACGGTGTATCCCCAGAAGTGGTATTGCTGAGTTGAATGGGAGTTCAACTTGTAAATTTTCTGCAGTATATTCGTATTGCTTTCCAAAAAGGCAGGACTAGTTGGCATTCCCAAAAGCAATGAATGAGGGTCCCTTTCTCCCCACATTCATGCCAGCACTTGGTGTTTCTGCTCATTTGTATGTATGCCAGTCTCTGTGGTGTGAGATGATGTCTCATTGTTTGTTTGATTTGTATCTCCCTGATGATTAGTGATGTAGAGAATTTTTCATGTGTCTTTTGGCTATTTGTATTTCTTAATTGAGAAAGTATGGGAACTTGGGAAGGTCTGGAGTCTTCAACAAAGCAAACAAACAAACACACAGCAAACAGGCACCTTAATTTTTCTTCAGGTTAGCATCCCTGTGGCTCAGTTGTGAGGTGATGGTGGTAGTCCAGAGGTATGGCAGCAGCTGTTACGGTATGGTTACTGCTGCTGGGGATTTTTTTGGCAGGAACATAACTATTCCCCTCCTGAGATCATCTGGAAGTCTCAGCCAGGACTGGATACCAAAGAATTTTGTTTTTAATTTCCCATCTGTAGCATAACACTGTTTTGTCCCTCCTGCATAGCCTCAGGTTGTTTAGGTTTATTGGTTTGCTCCCATCGCAGTGCTCCCGAGTCACTCCCATTTTTTTGTTTATTTGTAACTACTTCTCTATGCTCTCTTCCCCAAACAGTTAATCAGCTTATTACCCTAATCAGTTTCTGTTAATTTGTAAGGTCAGATCTTTCCAGGACACTGAACTTATATTGTAAGTTCATATTGCCTTTGCCCTCTCCTTACGTCTTTTGTCTTTTGAACAGTTTACTTTAATGCAATGTCCTTTTTGTATAGATACAGGAAGACATTATTATGCTTTGTAATTCGGTATTTAATTGGCTTTGAATATTTTTCATTCCTGGGCACCTGCTTTCTCAACTTAAGCCTCAGTTGCCCTCACTTCCTAGCTCCCCCCAAAGCAGGGTCCTGGTGAGGGACTGGATGGAACCAGGTCAAGCAGGTCAGCTATGTGCTACCCCGACATAGAGATGGGCCAGGCCAAAGTGCCAGGATTCTTAACTATAAGTTAGGAGTTTGACATAGACAAATGTTGTCATGATCCAAAAGTAACGATGAGACTAGGATCCTGCTAGGGATAGGAAAGACAATCTAGTCTGAGATCGAGATAGCCCTAGGAGAACAATTCTATAAGCTTAAGGTATTTATTACTGTGTCCATACAAAATGATTTATATTATGTATGCTTATATGTTTGTTGGACAAGGAGAGGAGAAACACACCCAGGGGATTCCATTCTAGGGTGGGTTGATCTGCTAAATGAGAATCTCTCCTAGAAGTGACTTACCTGTGTGTCCTGACTAGTTTGGATGAGACTGAAAATTTCTCCCTTTCGAACTGCCTTCAATAAATAATTTCAGTATATTCTAAGAGGCAGTTTTCCTTCTCTCACAGAAACCTAGCTGATCTTACATATGCAGATCTCAGGTGCTAGCCAGGTTTAATCATTGGGATGTAGATTCCTCTCTAGCCAGACTAATCTTTGGGATGCAAAGTCAGATTCTTGTCTTTGGCATGTAGATTGTAAACTCTAGCAGACTGGTATTGGGGATGCAAATTCAAGTGCTTGTAGCTTGTGAAAGTGCTTGTGAAACGTTTCAGTCTTAGCTTTGTATCTTTTTCTGGAGGCCAAAATTACTGGCTTGCAGATGTAAAGGAACAATGTATGTTTTGCTGCCTCAATTTTCTTTCTGTAACTCCTTTTGATGACATCACTGTGTTGCGCCCTTTAGAGGTACCATTATCTATATAAGGAAATTTTCGGGTCTCTCTGGGGAACACGTGCTTGAGAGAACCTGGGCCCTCCATAACATAGATTTCTTCTATGGGATAATCTTCCTTGTAATAAACTGCTACTAAGGCCAACCAGCCTGGCCTTCATCTCTTCCTTCCTCTGCCCTTGACCAACAGCTGTCCCGATCCAGGCCACACACAGCATCTCTAGAGCACTGAATGCGGGCAGTGAGACAGAGCCGTGCAGAGAGCCTGCAAACACACAACCTTCAAAGTGCATAGTTTTTTACACTCATCTTCTTTTTATGATTAATTTTACTTTTTTTAGCATTGAGCTGGAATGATAGCACAGCAGGTAGGGTGTTTGCCTTGCACGTGGCCGACCCAGGTTTGATTTCTCTGCCCCTCTCGGACAGCCTGGCAAGCTACAGAGAGTATCCCGCATGCACGGCAGAGCCTGGGGGATAATAAGCTCCTCGTGGCATATTTGTTATGCCAAAAACAGTAACAACAAGTTTCACAATGGAGACGTTACTGGTGCCTGCTCGAGCAAAATCGATGAACAACAGTAAGACAGTACTACAGTGCTATTCTTAGCATTGTAATCTGAAAAAATAATAAAGTTTCTATGTTTGGGCTTTATATGTGATTGTTAAGTTGTAGTATGTGATCTACCCTAGAAAACGTTCTTTGCACAGTAGAGAAGTGTTGGATATTAACCCTAAATGTTTTATACTTCATCAATGAATCACCCTTTCCCTCTTGCAGAGAAACTTACAGTGCTCTTATAAGCAACCCTAGTCCCCAGAGGTTATCTTTAACTTTTTCTTTGTGCTTTACCTCTCATTGCCACAATTCCCCAAGTTAGGGTTTTTTACTTGTAAGTCAAACTTTCTAGTAACTTTGGACTTTGCCTTTGTAGTGAATTGTTTGCTTTTCTATTTTCCCTATAGCCATTTCATATTTTACTATAGAGCATTGTTCTTTGCTTAAACACAGAAATATCATTAATTCTATGCTCCTAATAGCTGGGAGTTAACTGACTCTGAAAT
This sequence comes from Sorex fumeus, assembly GCF_029834395.1. Lineage (NCBI taxonomy): Eukaryota > Metazoa > Chordata > Mammalia > Eulipotyphla > Soricidae > Sorex > Sorex fumeus. The sequence goes on from NW_026606115.1 coordinate 11,623,498, forward strand.
ATATCTGCTCTTGGGTATGTGTCATAATTACTTGACTCAGGTTTCGGTTGCCATAGTTCCTAACACTCAATATAGGTGGGTCCCTTCATGGGCTTTAGATGAACCCGGGGTAAGCAGCAAATCTGCCCCGATATTAAATGGGACGGTCTAGAAAGCATAAATGAATGGTCTTGACGCAAGTTGTGATGACTTAAGACTCAGGACTCTCATGGGGAAGGACAAATTGAACCTCCCTGAGGACCTGGCCTGTGATTTATGGTAGAAGCCAGCATCTTTGCCCTCAGAGTCCAAAAAACTAAGTTTTGAAATCTATATCTCTTACTGTATTTATCCAAATAACTGCAAGTTTACTTTATATTAATAAGAAGTAAACTTAATTGTTTAATATGTACAACTTAAGAGAAAGACAAAAGCAATATAGATGTCCCTGGGAGAGAGAGTGTCTCCTTGAGTTAACCCCTTCAAAGAGAATTGCCTCCACTGAAATGTTTTAAAGTGACCAATCACATCTATGTTAAGTACTATACCTTGAACCCCTTCATATTTTCCATAAGAATGCTAACAGCTCTGCATCAAATGGGCCATTTTGACCATCAATCTGTGGTTCCCCCATCTCTTTGTTCCTCTTCTGGGGAGACCTGGGGAGGTGGTTCTTAGCCACTGAACAAACCTGTTGCACACCCACGATTTGAACTCACAGAGAATAATGTATATTCAACTTTTTGATGGTAGTAAGCCTGCATTTGATAATTAATCTCAGATATTCCATTTTCTTATATAGGTCTCTTGTTTCTTTTAGATATTCTCTGTAGTTAATGTGTTCAATGGCAAAAGTGGGTGTTGAAATCTTTTACAACTATTATATTTATATAAATAAGCTCTTTTAGTTTTGTGAGCAGTGTCTTTATGAACTTTGTTACCATTTAATTTGGTGAATACATGTTGATAAACTACAGGGAACTCTGCTCTACTGATTCCTTAACCAGTACAAAATTATCATTACTATCTAATTACTTTGTTAAGCTTGGGTGCTATTTGGTCTGGTATATGTAGAGTTGTTCTTTTCTTTCCACCCTACAATTAATTTGTATAACTGTTTCACATCCTTCCACTCTAAACCTGTTTATCACATAAATTCAAGTGAGTTTCCTGTATGGAAAGAATTTTTATATGGGATTTGATTGGTTTTGATTTTCGTTTTCTTTGTTTTTGCTTTTTGGGGATAGATTTGGTTGGTAATTTTATATTTTTTACAGGTGGCCTATCAGTAATTCCTAAAGGATTGGCTTAAATGTGGTAAATGTCACAAAGTCTGGATTTGAGAATATTTTTAACTCTACCTCAAATATTAATGACAGCTTTGCAGAGTAGTGGATTAAAGGTTAGAATTTAGTTTTAATTCAATAATTTGACTCTGTCATTGTATTCTTTTCTTGCTTATATTGTTTAATATAGTATATAGGTTGTGTTTTTTTATATTAATTCCCTTGTATTTGAGGTCGTGTTTCTCATTGGTAGCTGGGCCTGTGATGGAAAAATTAAAGTGTGGGATCTTATAGCTGCTTTAGACCCTCGTGCTCCGGCAGGGACTCTCTGTCTACGAACCCTTGTGGTAAGATTCTTGTTCTTCAGAGTGGTTTAGGGAGCAGAAAAGGGCATATATTGATGTGCTGTGGAATGTGGGTCTAGCTAGATTTGAGGGTTAGACTTCAGACAAAGTACTAAGTGAAAAGATAACTAGTAAATGGTAATAAGACTTTTTTATATAATGCTTTTCATTCGGGCTGGAGCCATAGCACAGTGGGTAGGGCATTTGCCTTGCAAGCAGCCAACATGGCTGACCAGAGTTCGATTCCTCGGCCCCTCTCAGAGAGCCCAGCAAGCTACCGAGAGTATCTCGCCTGCACTGCAAATCCTGGCAAGCTACCTGTGATGTATTCGATATGCCAAACACAGTAACAACAAGTCTCAAAATGGAGATGTTACTGGGCCCACTTGAGCAAATTGATGAACAACGGGAGGACAGTGACAGTGACAGTTTCTCTCTTGATACTTTAAGTTGTCTGTTTGTTTGGTTATTGCAATTTTGATCATAGTGTGACGTGGTTTTGTTCGGTTTTAATCTATTTCATTTGGTACAGTTTGGGCCTTTAGATTCTGTGGCGATGTCCCTTCCCACAACCTTGGGAAGTTTTGAGCAACTACCTCTTTCACTATTCATTCTTCTTTGTTCTCTCTTACTCTTTATATGGTATTTCTATATTTTAGAGATTATTCCTGTTGCAGTTATCCATTAAGTTGTATACATTTTATTCCATTCTTTTTCAACTCTTTTCTTTTCCCTATTTCTCATTATTGAAGGCTTTTGTTTGTTCTCAAGTTTGCTTCTTTTTATGCATTCAAGGTTTTGTTGCTGTAACTTGCTATCCTATCCTTAGCTCTTTCAATTCAATATGTATGAATTGTTTAATGTTCTGAATTAGATGTACTTCGAGTTGGTTGAATTTACCTTCCAGTGATTTCTAAATTTCCACAACCATCATATAGAATGTTGGTTTAAGGTCCTCCCAGACCATAATTGAGCATTTTGATAAATTTGAGGACTTATCTGGACTTCTGTTCTTGCCTGCTAAAGCAGCTGAATTCCTTTGTTTCTCCATTTTTTTAAATTTTCATGGATATTGATAGTGAAACTTCAGATTCTAGAATCTGCTGATGAACTGCTGTGTTTGTGCTAAAAACCTTCAACCTCTATTTTATCCCTACTGCCTTGTCAAGGCACTTCAGAAGGACAGAAGGCATGGAACTAGTTCCTCACTTCTTATAGCAGGATATTTAAAAAAATATTCTTGCAATAAAATAAGACCCCGTGGGTTCCCACCTGCCCCTGTCATGTGGTTCCCAGTGACTAAGTAGATGGCTGCTGGCTCAGAGTCTATTGACCCTGGAATCCCATTTCCCATTGTGCACCTGGAGATGATAAGAAGTTGGCCCACAGGTCATAGGGGACAGGGCAGGCTGGGTCTAATCCCCCTGCAAAATTCTTTTCTTTTTTTTGAAACATACCATGTGGTACTCAGGGATTACTCCTACCCTGAGCTCAGAGATCGTGCATGACAGGGCTCAGGGGACACATATATGGTGCTGGAAATTGAACCAGATTGGATGCACCATGCAATTCAAGATATCTATATCTATCTATATCTATATCTATATCTATATCTATATCTATATCTATATCTATGTGTGTGTCTGTGTGTGTGAGATGAGCAAGATAGGAAGAGACGCCAAGGGATATGTGTTCAATAGAAATCACAGACTTCAGAATGGAAAAGGCAAGCAAAGTGACAGAGAGAAAACAAGTAAGTAAAATATATTTTCAAGGGAAAACACATACTTTAAGAGCACGATCACGATCACGACCATCCTGTTGTTTGTCGATTGCCTCGAGCAAGCACCAGTAACGTCTCCTTCGTCCTAGCCCTGAAATTTTTTTTAAAAGTGCCATATTCAAGGCTCTTTCAGGGTTAGGAGAATGAGACCCATCATTGTTACTGGTATTTGGCATATTGGGTATACTACGGGGAGTTTGCCAGACTCTGCTGTGTGGGCAGGTTACATTCGGTAGCCTGCCAGTTTATCCAAAGTAGGAATGAGATGATAAGATGTCACGCGGCCGCAAATGCGGCCGCGCGTTTCCAGGAGCTGAGTGTGATAATCTCTGGATCCTGGCCGTTGTTGGGGTTACAAGGCAGTTGGTGGGTGTAACTGTCTAGCTACTGGCAGCTCCCGGGAGAGAACAAGGCAGAGTCTCCTACCCTGTGCCTGACTGTCTCCACCAGGGCCCAACAGCTGAAGACCTCCGGGCCCCAGCCAAGGCCATGCTGGGACCACTCTCCACACACTTGGATGAGCCTCACGCATAAAAGAACTGGCAGAGGAACCCAGGTGTGTGGGACCCGGGTCTGAGATCTCCAAGCCTGCACGGTTTGGGACTGGACCTGCCAGTAGCTAGACAGTTACACCCACCAACTGCCGTATAACCCCAACAACGGCCAGGATCCAGAGATTATCACTTTAAAAGCAAGTCTGTAATATTCTTACCTGTTAGGTCCCTAGGGACCCTGAGGGAGATTCCAGAGTTAAAACTCTATAAATTAGTAACTCTCCCTTTCCTGCCTCCTCCCTAGCAGAGCTTTAGAGTGAAACTCTTCCCTGTTGGAATGTAAATTCGGGAACCATTTGTTGGGCCCTCCTTATCTGTTACCTCCCTTAGGAACTCTGCCCTTATCCACCTCCACCGGAATGCAGGGCTGAGAACCAAAGGAAGCCAGGTGATAACCAAATGTCCCAGTTACCAGATGCTCACTAGCCACAATGCCTATGTACGTAAATGCTGATCTTCGAATCTATAGGCTAAGGAGTGATGTACTTTTAAATGGATTGGTTAAGAAAGTATATGTTGTTACAAATCTATTGGCTTTGCTGTAACGGCCAGTGAAGGCCTATATAAGATCCCCTTTGAAGAAGTTCAGGGTCTTGCCTCACCTAACTGACCTGCGTGTCTGTGTAGGCAGCTTGACCCTGGCTAGCCAGTCTTACAATAAACCTTGCTTGCTGTTTGCAGTCTCTGGAGTCTCTTTGTTGTTAAAGGGAGATCACGATCCGTGCCCTAACATTACCTGCTTTACATATTAGGAGAACATTGGCTTTATAAAATTTAGAATTGTTTTATTTCTTCAGTTTTTGTTTGTATAGTTTTTTGTTTGTGGTCACAATTTTTGATGCTGAAAAACTGCTACCTGCTTGTATTCGGGGATCATTTACTGTAGTTTTTGGGTCATGTTCTGGAAAGTGTCTGGCACCGGAAAATGACACACTCTCAAAGCAGTGCTTGGAATTTTTAATCAGTCAGTCTGGAATTACCTTGTGAACACTAGGAAATAACTTGCCTGAAAGGCCCGTGACAACCATTAAAGGAAGTTGTCCTTCACTAGTGGAGGAAAGTTGACACTGATTGTGAGATCAGTGTTGCAAAATCGTATATCTAAAACTCAACTCTAACTTTGTAAATCATGGTGCTTTAATAAAAGTTTTAAAAGCAATTAAAAAATAGAAAATGAAACATCATATTTTTATGGTGTGATGGGGTTCATGTTCTGGAAAGTGTCTGGTACCAGAAAATGACACACTCTCAAAGCAGTGCTTGCTGGAGCGGGCCCAGTAACGTCTCCATTGTGAGACTTGTTACTGTGTTTGGCATATCGAATACTTTACGGGTAGCTTGCCAGGCTTTGCCATGCAGGCAAAATACTCTCGGTAGCTTGCCGAACTCTCTGAGAGGGGCGGAGGAATTGAACCCGGCTCTGCTGGGCTGACAGCTTGCAAGGCAAACGCCCTACCAGAGCGATAGCCCAGTGGTAGGGCATTTGCCTTGCGCACGGCCAGCCTGGCAGAGCTGGGTTCGATTCCTCTGCCCCTCTCGCAGAGCCCAGCAAGCTACCGAGAGTATGTCACCTGCACAGCAAAGCCTGCCAAGCTACTCATGACGTATTTGAGATGCCAAACACAGTAACAGAAGTCTCACAATGGAGACGTTACTGGGCCCGCTTGAACAAATCGATGAAAAATTGGAGGACAGTGCTCAAAGCAGTGTAATAAAATTGAGAGTACAGAGATAGATACTCAGATATAAAGATAGATATATAGATAATCTTCAACAAAAGGTTATATACATAGCCTTTTCTAAACCTTATAGTTATCAGTGGACTGGAGCGATAGCACAGCAGGTAGGGCATTTGCCTTGCAAGTGTCTAACATGGCAGACCCGAGTTCGATTCTTCTGCCCCTCTCGGAGAGCCCGAAAAGCTACCACGAGTATCTCGCCCTCACGGCAAAACCTGGCAAGCTACACGTGACATATTCGATTTGCCAAACACAATATCAATTGTCACAATGGAGACATTACTGGGCCTGCTTGAGCAAATCGATGAACAACAGGGGGACAGTGACAGTGACAGTGAGAGTTATCAGTATTGCAAATCATGGTATACCTGAAATAAAAATAAATTTAAAAATAAAATTATTTTTGGCTTTCCTTACTGATTTCTGAATTGGGCAGCATCCTATCTAAGAGGCAAAAAGAAGTTCTAAGGATTCATACAAAAAGAACTTTTGAAGGTAAAATAGAGAATGGCACAAAGAAGATGCACTAGTAAATCTGATTGGTGTGTGAAGGACAACTTCCTTTACTGGTTGTCACAGGCCTTTCAGGCAAGTTATTTCCTAGTGTTCATTCAAGACTGATTAAAAATTCCATTCCTTGTAGAGAGTAAAATTGTAGTTAAGTTAGGTATTAGCTCTCAAATTGGTGAAGTTGTATGTTGATTTAACATAAGTTACTACTTTTTGGGCCTGCTTCATCCTTCATTTTAACAAACATTTCAAGTATGTAAAATACATTTGCCATACTGTTTTGCCATTTTTTGACTGGCTTATTTTACTGGTCATAAATTTCTCAAGTTTAATTTAGATTCTATTTTAAAATTTCTCTTTGTAGGTATGAATGAGAATTGTGACTTTGCATCATAGTTGATGTTGGAGGGGTACCCAGGTGACTTACGTGAAGTGGGGAGGAAAGAGACAGCAGTTTTGAAAAATGAATCTACCTTTTTCTCTCTATCCATCTCTGCTATCTGGGGATCAGCTAGAAAATCTAGGATTGTGAGACCACTGTGAGCCTTGCTCCTTGTAGGAAAGGAAAATCAGTTCTAGACCTTACACTGGCCTTTCATGTCCTGGTCTTTCTCTCACAGAAAAGGGTTTTGGGAGAAGACAAATAATGAAATATAACAGGTTTTATTTGGAAGTTTTAGGGAAAGATGAGTGGAGGGAAAGATAGAGGGAGGCATTTAAGAGAGAACAGGGCTTTTTCCAGAGTGGAGAGAGTCCCAGTATACATCTAGGCATTGGATACAATAGTACACATCTCAAGAGGAGAGAAGCAGGTGACACATATGCTTGGGTACCACCTGTGCTTGGTAGCAACACGTGGGCACAGGCAGCACATGGGCATGGGCAGCACCTGTGCACACATCCTTTGCTTAAATTGGTTTTTACAGGGTTTCTTTAAAACTGCCCCACATGTGGACTTTCTATCAGTTGGGCTTTTTAAATATGTAAGAGTTTGTTGCTAGGGTGGTTTCCAAGAGGCTAGAGTTAGGAGTAGTTAGTTTATGGTCTTCTTTGATATTCCTTTCCTGGCCTTTGTTCCTGCTGGAGTTTCCCTCAACTGGGGGCCCAGCTTTCTCTGGGTAGGTGCTGGTGCCATATTAAGGTCTTATCAGGATTTAGTTTCTGTGTCCACAAGCTGGGTTCTGACAGCTTTAGGGCTTGTTGGTTTTACTTTCTAAGAACTTATTTCCATGGTGGCAGATGGGCTTTCCCTATATACTTGCCTGCCTGCTTCATAGTGATATATAAAATACATACTTATATATTTCCATCCAGGTGTCCCCTGTGGGGTGTGGGTGCGCACAGACGCTATTCACAGCACAGTGGGTAGGGTGTTTGCCTTGCATGCGGCCGACATGGTCGACCTGAGTTCGATTCCTCTGTCCTCTTGGAGAACCCGGCAAGCTACCGAAGAGTATCTCACCCTCACGGCAAAGCCTGGCAATTACCTGTGACGTATTCGATATGCCAAACGTTGTAACAACAAAGTATCATGGTGTTACTGGGCCTGCTCGAGAAAATCGATGAACAATGGGAGGACAGTTACAGTGACATACTTATATATAAACATAGTGATATATATACATCTATATATATATTTGCCATTTGTGACACTGTATCCACAATATTGTTTAATCCTTTCATTTATCACCATTGCTTACAGAACATTTTCATTGGCCCAAAACAGCATTATCAGAATAATATTTTTAAGGATTCTTTGTGCTGTGGAATGAATCAGAATTTGCTTTTTTAATGGTTGATTGACATTGTATTGTATAAATAAGCTATACTTTTTTTGAAATAAAATTCATTTATTCAGGAAAAAGGGGAGGGAAAGAGAAAGATAGGCGCTCAAAAGAGCTTTCCCAGAGTGAAAAGAACCCAAATTCTACATCACAAACAAGGATTTACAGTCATTTCCTCAGAATGGGCAAATGCACCCTTAGGTAAAGAAGCCCACATTTCAGGCAGAGGCAGGCCACAGAGGCCTCCTTTTTCCCCCAAGTCAGTTTATATACAGTCTTCTGAAACTTATTCAAAGTACATTTTTGGGTGGTTGTCAAAGGGGTGTGCTTGGAGGTGTTAATGGTCTTTTTATATTCTTCCTATGGCTTTTGTTCCAGAGGTGAAGCCACTCCTACAAGTCATCAGTGCTCCTGGAATTCTGCATCTCCAAGGTTTGCTTTGTCTCAACAGCCTTTGGGTTCCAGGCAAGATTTGACTTACACTACAAGGGTCCTAGGGCTGGAGCGATAGCACAGCGGTAGGGCGTTTGCCTTACACGCAGCCAACATGGCCGACCCGAGTTCGATTCCTCCGCCCCTCTCGGAGAGCCCGGCAAGCTACCGAGAGTATCTCGCCCGCACGGCAGAGCTTGGCAAGCTCCCCGTGACGTATTTGATATGCCAGACACAGTAACAACAAAGTCTCCAATGGAGACGTTACTGGGCCCGCTCTAGCAAATCGATGATCAACGGGAGGGCCTATACAAGGGCCCTGTATCTTGAGCCTTTAATACTCAGAGATAAAATCCACCCCCCACCCCTACTATAGGGATAGTTTTATTTCCTCTTAATATGATCATTGACTTCTAAAAATTTAAGGGAAACTCAGGGATATCTGTGTCTTCTTGTGTTTTGTGACTATTTTGATAAAATCTCTAGTCAGGTACCAAGAATCAGTTTGTATTTTTAACTCTACAGACCCAGTGAAGCACCAAGTTTTTGGGAAATGATCTCAGAAGTCCTTCAGAATTACTCTTGTCAGTTTGGAATGATTCAAGTTAAATGGAGTTTCTCTAAAAAAAGCAAAAGTAGGTGTAATGGAATGGTGTTTGAAGACCTTGTCTTACAACATCATAATGCAAATCAGTTCTCTCTTGAAACCTGTCACATCATAAAAATATGATGTTTCATTTTTTCTTTTTTAATTGCTTTTAAAACTTTTATTAAAGCACTGTGATTTACAGAGTTAGAGTTGAGTTTTAGATATACAATTTCGCAACACTGAACTCACAGTGTCAACTTTCCTCCACTAGTTTCCTAGGATCCCTCCCATATCAACCTTTCTCCAACCTGCCCTCTTGACAGGAAACTTATAACTTTAAAAAAAAATTTATTAGTGAAACACCATGAGGTACAGTTGTAGACTTACAAATTTTTGCGCTTGGGGTTCAGTTATACAATGATCGAGTACCCATCCCTCCGCACCAGTGCCCATTCTCCACCACCGATGATCCAGGTATCTCTCCCACCCCCCATCCTCCCTATCCCACCTCGCCTCTGTGGCAGGGCATTCAATTTTGTTCTCTCTCTCCTTTGGGTGCTGTGGTTTGCAATCATGTTTGGTCTATAGTCTACTTTCGGCATGCTTCTCGCACCCTGGGAGGATCCTCCCAACACTCTTTATTTGGTGCTCTCTTCTCTATCTGAGCTTCCTTTATCCCTAGCATGTGCGGCTGGCCTCCAAGCCATGGAGTAAACCTCCTGGTACTTATCTCGGCTATCCTTGGGTGTTAGTCTCCTATTTTGTTAATTTATGTTCCCCAGATGAATGCAATCTTTCTATGTCTGTCCCTCTCTGACTCATTTCACTTAGCATGATACTTTCCATGTAGTACCACTTGTATGTAAATTTCATGACTTCATCTTTTCTAACAGCTGCATAGTAATCCATTGGGTAGATGTACCAAAGTTTCTTTAACCAGTCATCTGTTCTTGGGCACTCGGTTTTTTTTCCAAATTTTGGCTATTGTGAACAGTGCAGCAATGCACATAGAAGTGCAGATGTCATTTCGACTGTACTTTTTTGCTTCTCCGGGATATTTTCTCAGGAGTAAAACCTTATAACTTTGGTTGTTAAAGTTTGGGTCTCTTGATTTTAGTGTTGTTGACTGTGTAGTTTGGATGTTTGGCTCTATTAGTCTGTATCATGACCTTTGTACCTTAATTCCCTGAACTTGTCCCTTTGTTTCTCATCTGTTTCTTCTCCCCCTCCCCTCCACTCTTTTTTTAAATCTTTTCCTCCATGTCTCTGAGACCAAGATTGATCTGGGTGTCCTCCTTTTAAAACATTGCATTCCCTTACCCACTTAAATACCCCTATAAGTGATATTATCCTGTGTTTCTCTTCTTTTGTCTTACTTCATTTAACATGTAATCTTCCAGTTCCATCCATGCTGCAGTAAAATGCATAATTACATCATTCCTTATAGCTATGGTATTCAATTGTATATATGTACCAGCTTCATGATCCACATATCTTTCATTGGACATCTAGGTTGACGCCAAATCTTAGCTATTGTGCTGAATCCTGCAAGGAATCAAGGTATCCATAAGTTTTTTTGAATAGATGTTTTTTTTTTGTCCTGGAGCTAACACCCAAAAGTGGGATTTCCAGGTCATATAGCAGTTCAATTCTGAGCTTATTGAGTACCCTCTATACTGTTTTACACATGGGCTGGACCAGATTACATTGCCATCAGCAGAGGATGAAGCTGCACGTCTTTTGTTATGCATTCATCAGTTGATTGAAATTTGGGTTTTTAAAAAACATTTGACTACTATGAATAGTGTTGCTATGGACACAACTTTTGTAAAATTTTTATTGAACCCTTTTGAGTTATTTGGAGTATATACCTAAGATATATATGGCATTTAATTAAGGGATATTATTCCTGTCTTCCTTGCAAGAAAGGTGTATAATTTTCTGCTTCCTTTCACATTCAGGACAGTTGCAACTATGTCTCCTATGGGACACTGCAACTCCTATATTTAGAAGCTAATTCTATAAGCTGCAATTTAGAATAATGTTAAAGCTGTAATGAGCACTACCACAACCTTTAAAAATTATTCCAATCTTATCAATTCTATGATCCTCATCAATTATTACTAATATGGTGTACCATGTTTTATTAGAATTAATCATATGTGTATGTTTAGTTTCTCAATCTAGAAGTTAGTAAAATTGTCTGGACTTGAGCTAGCTTATTTCTTACATGTTATCAGGGCACATAAATTGGTGTTTTTCACAAAATCATGGGTAAAAAGATGTGTTCCGCTCCCTATTTCATCCCTTTTCATTGTGGACAAGTTTTGCTTAACAAATAAGGTTTTTCTTTATTTATAAACTGAATCCAACAGTGGAAGCTATTTCTTATAAGATTTTGTGAAGATAAAAAATTTAGTGGATATGCAGCACACTTAGAATAATGTCTGGAAAATTATAAATATATTAATTGTTATTGCATTTAGTAGGAGTAGTATTTAGGTGGACCTGAGTTCAAATTTCAACTTTTAATAAATAAGTATATCTATGGTTCCCAATTGTATGCTGTGTTAGTCTGAACTTCAACTTATAGACCCACATGCATATATATACACACAAGTACGGGCTCCCTATTTTACATCTTTGTGATCAAGACTTCATGATTTTTCACAAACTGCCTGCTGTTTTCTCTCCTTTGGCATGCTATAAGACTTATTGGTGGTTCATAGGTCCATATCACTGCTTTATGGTCAATAAAATTTGGTTGGAAAGGATGTGAAAGACTTTCTGGTCTAGTTCACAAAATGTCCTGAGAAGCCTTCCTCACATTCTGATTCCCTTGTCATTTGATTGGATGCAGAGGTTGTGATAGAGAACACATGTGGGAAATCATCCTGCTAAAAAGGCCCAAGATAGAGGCAGGCAGTGGATGGGAGGGTGGGAGGTGATGAAAAGGAACCTGGGGACATTGGTGCTGGGAAATGTACAATGGTGGAGGGATGGGCGTTGGAATACTATATGACTGAAATCCAATCATGAACAGTTTTGTAAGGGTCTATCTCAAAGTGATTCAATAAAAAAAAAGAATTAAAATGGTCCAGGATTAACTTCATCTTTTCTGAAATTTACATACAAGTGGTACTATATGGAAAGTATCATGTTAAGCGAAATGAGTCAGAAAGAGCGGGATAGACACAGAAAGATTGCATTCATCTGGGGAACATAAAGCAACAAAACGGGAGACTAACACCCAGGAATGGCTGAGATTAGTACCAGGAATTTTGCTCCATGACTTGAAGGCCAGCCACATGTGCTAGGTGAAAAGGAAGCTCAGATAGAAAAGAGAGCACCAAATAAAGGGTGTTGTGAGACCCTCCCAGGGTGGGAGAAGCATGCTAAAAGTAGTCTATAGACCAAACATGATTGCCACTCAAGGCCTCTCTTGCAAAACACAGTACCCAAAAGAAGAGAGAGAGAACAAGGGGGAATGCCCTGCCACAGAGGAAGGGTGGGACGGGGGGAGATGGGGGGTGGGAGGGATGCTGGGACCCGTGGTGGTGGAGGATGGGCACTGGTGGAGGGATGGGTACTTGATCATTGTATAACTGAAACCCAAGCACAAAAGTTTATAAGTCTATAACTGTACCTCATTAAATTTTTAATAAAAAAAATTTAAAAAAAAATCTCATGGCTAGGACAAAAAAAAAAGGTCCAGGATTTGAATGGCCTCATGCATCAGAATTACAAACACACGGCAAAGCAGGAAACGTCCTCTTAGGAATGTATAGGTAAGGAAAACTGGTTTAGTAAGAGATATTTAAGTGAAAATATGTGATAAAGCATGTAATATCCTATAAGACAGGCAAGCTTAAATAGGTTTACTAGAAACATAAATAATATGGTTTTGCAGGGAGTATTCACTTGGAAAACAGGGGAAGTTCAGAGTCTTATTAAATAAAATGCCCAGATATCCCTTGATTCGTTACTGTTTAAACAATCTTGATGCCTAGACAGGTCACTCTGTCTGTCTCATTCTTTGTGATGGCTCTGAGAATGAGAACTAAGGGTTTCGGCCTGACAGCCTTTGGGTTAGTTATCTACCACAGACATCGATGCTCTAGAAGATAATAACAGAAGTTAGGATTCCAAAATCACCAGAAATATGTGTGAGACTTCTCTGCCTCATTGTTTTACCCTAATCCTGATGTGACCTTTGTAATAATCCCAGTGATTCTTGTAATGTTATTACACGATATTCTTCTCAAGTTCCTAATAGTAATTCTGTACTAATAAGCTATTAACTGTAGAAAGTTAATTTCCCTAAGCTTCAATGAAGTCTTCTGAAAAGAAGAGAGCCTTGACTAAGAGCACATAATAAGGTGAAGTGTTAAAACTACTGTTACTCTGAAAATTTCTGAGGAGAATAAATGTATTAGTCTGTCCATGGTTTCAATGACTCCCTGCTTCCAAGACTGCTTTCCTCTTGCTTTTTGGAACACCCTTGGCCTCTGAATGTGGTAGGATGCAAATGCACATAGATTCCTTAAATGAGAGAGTGATGTATAAAATTCCCCCAAAATTTCCTTTAGAAGTACAAAGCATTTTAAAGTCTAACCTTTACTTGTTAAACTCAGCAAACCTGCATGTAATTTATCCACCAGCTGCTCTCCTTTGTTGAATTGGCTGACTTTTTGGAACTTCTCCATAAAGATGATCTGCTCTGCGATGACTCCACTGGGAATTAATTTATCCTTGCTTTGGATCACTGGCTGCCTCCATCTCAGGGACATCTGTTTAATTTGGCCTTTAAATTGGCTTCAAATGCAGCATATAGAGACTAGTTGTGAAACAAACATCGGGGGATTGACTATTATCTACCAACTCCACTCATAACTAGGTTCCCTTCTCTTTCACACACATCCTATATAAATACTTCATTTTCTTTTTTCTTTTTTTCTGCTTTTTGGGTCACACTCAGTAATGCTCAGAAATTATTGCTGGAAGTGTGTGGGGGAACATATGGGATGCCAGGGATTGAACCCGGGTTGGCTGTGTGCAAGGCAAATGCCCTATCCGCTGCACTATATCTCCGGTCCATGCTTCATTTTCTTGCAGCTAATGTATTTTTATGAATATTTAAAAAGAAGATTCTCTTAAGATGACTATTTAATGCTCCCAGATTGTATGTGTAGTTTAAGGGATTAGGCTTCCATATACTTTAATTTTGAGAAGAGAAAATGAAACTCGAAAGAGAAATAGAAATATATTGCTAAATGTAATATTAATTATGAGAGATGAAAGTATGGGAGTTGGGATGATGAGATGAGAATGAAGAAAATGATGAGGAAGGGAATGGAAGATAAAGAGAAAAATCAAGGCCAGGGAATAAGATAAAAGTGGAGTGAGTGGATGGAAACAATAAAAATCAATAGACTCAAACACAACAAGAAAGTCTTCAGAACACAAAATAAGTAAACAATAATAGATGTAAATTTGGAAAACTTAGAATTAGAAGTAAAATTGGGGAGTGAGAAAACCCTAGAATCACTGTGGTGGAAGAATAATGGTAGACAAGTGTTGGCGTCAAGCAGCTCAGGCAAAGGTGGATACTGTCAAAGGGAAAGAGACATCTCTGTTATGGGAAGCCTATATTGTGAATCCTCTCTAAGGCTATGTAAACGCAAACGGTATCATTTTCAGAGTTTTGTCAGCCTTTTAAAAATTACAGTACAAGATGTTTCACTCACTTGTGTTTTATCTTACTCAGTGTCTGCATGGACACTTTATCAGGTGGAGAAATAAAAATAACACTTCTGGTCAGTGTTCCTTCTCAGTTTTTGTTAGAGTGCTACAGATTTTGATTCTGATATGAGCACAGTGGATACTGTAAGGAAAGAAGGAAGGAAGGGAGGGAGGAGGAAAGGAAGGAAGGAAGGAAGGAAGGAAGGAAGGGAGGGAGGGAGGGAGGGAGGGAGGGAGGGAGGGAGGGAGGGAGGGAGGGAGGGAGGAAAGGAAGGCCGTTTGTAAGCGGCGACTCGGGGTCTCGTTGGGATGGGAGAAAGAGTCGGCTCCAACCCCATGTGGTGAGGCCCCGTGTATCTCGTCACTGTAGGCCCAAACCTGACTGTCCAGTGGCCTCTGGAGGATGGCAGTCACCAGGCCACCATGGGGGAACAGGCCAAGGCACGAAGCCTATTCCCACCTGGAGTGTCCCAGTGCCAGTAACCTACAGCAGGAACAGGACGCATTTCTGCCAAAAGCCTTTGGGTTCTGAGATTCGTTTCTGAGACTCTGGGATCATGGCCATTAAGCAGTTTGATCAGGAACCAGAGAGGCCATGCCTCCAATTATATAGCTGAGCCAGAGGTGGTTTGTGGGTGTGTCTCCCACATACCTAACTTTTGCCCATTTACTTTCTTGGGAAACTTTGCCCCAAGTTTTTGGGGTCTGGCCAAAGGCACAGCAGCAATTTTGGGGTATCTGAAAGTCTGACGTTGCCATCTGGCTGCTGATGCACTCACCTCACAGGTATAGATTGACCTGCTGGCAGCACCATACCCCCAAGATATCCTACAAATATTAAGCCTGGCTGAATTCCTGATAATTTAATTTTGGAATGCCTGTGTTGTGCAAGTCATGTTTGTGAAGAATTGTTGAGAGTCAAGGATGAATTGTGATCACTGTAAGTAAGATAATTACTTTAAATCATTCCAATTCTCTATTTTTTCTATATTTCTTCCATAATTCTCCCCTCCTCCATCATACTATTTTTAACTCTCATGCATATGATAAATACAGTTAAATTATTTCTATATATACACACTTCTTCATGGAATATTATAATTTGCCCACACATGGGTTCATTTACCTATAAATCCAGTATGCCAATTTTTATGATACTCTTCCAAATAAAAACACCAGAAACATTACAAAAATGTTACCAGAAACGTTACCTATATCTACTTATTCCTTTGCCCCTGTTCTTGCTATTAGAAATAACAACTACCTTGTGATTTATGTATACTGTTTTTATTATATCATTTTTATTTTATCATGTGTATATGTATCATTGGCACTTTTGATACTCAGTCACTTCCTTAGTACCATGTGCCCAAGTTTCAAAATGTATTGAATATTAATTTTATATTAAAATGACAATAATAATACAAAAAGAATCTAGAGAGCACTTGGCATATGATTATGAATGATACTGTTGTTGTTAGCGCAATAGCAATACCTACTGTTGACTGGCCCATTCACAGAAGTTAATTTAAAGTGGATTAGCAGCTAAGAATTTATACAATACATTGAGGAAAACTTAGGCATATCTCTCTAGGATATGGACTTCATTAGTGTCTGAACCATTAATGACGATTCCAGAGGCAAATATAACAAAAACAACAATTAATGAATACGACTATATAAAAATTTTAAAAAATTTTTGTATGGCTAGAGAAACCTGGACTGAAATATTACACTGAACTGAATAGGATAAAATATTTGCATACTAGACATTAAATAAAGAGCTAACACCCAAGATCTATAAAGCACTCATGAAGTCCAACAACAGAAAAATCAATAACCCCATAAAAATGAGAATAAGAGATAATTAAGCACTTCCCCAAAAAGTGGCAATTGGACATATGAAAAAATGTTCATCATTTACTAGGAAAATGCAGATCAAAAAATCACAATAATTTATAATTTCATACCATTGAGAATGGCATATATCAAGATAAATTAAAAATAGTAAATGATGGAGGGAATTTGGTGAAAAAAGAACCCACATTCACTGTTGGTGGCAATGTTTCCTGATACAGGTTCTATGGATAACAGTTTGGAGATTTCTCATGAAAGTAAAAAGTAGGGGTTGGAGAGATAGTACAGTGTGTTAGATGCTTGCTTCACACACAGAAGACTTGGATTCAATTTCCAGTACCCTATATGGTCTCCCAAGTTCTGTCAGAAATGATCCTTAAGCACTTAGCCATGATTAAGCCCTGAGCACTGCCAGTATACCCACCCCCCAAAAAGGGAAGAATAGAGCTTTCATATTATCCAGAAATTCTATTTCTTGGAATCTACTTCCTAACAGCAAAAAAAAAAATTGAAAAGATTCATGCCCACTTATGCTTGTTGCATCCCTTACTAAAATAACAGCAGTTACTAAAATATATGTATGTGGAAATAAACAAAATGTTGATCATAATGAATATACAGTGAATCTGTGATATTTATATGCGGTGGAATACTACAAAACTTAAAAGAAAATGAAATCATTCAATTTGTTGCAATATGGATGGGACTGATAAATATCATATCAAATTAAATAAGTCAGAGGGTGAAGTAGAAATACCGGGTGATATCACTCATCTTTGGAGCATAGAGAGATATGAAAAGGGAATAAACAGTATTGGACAATGACAAACTATTGACTTTATATTAAAAACTGATTACCAAATTCCAGTAGGCGGGGGTCACACCCACCAACTGGCCCCCTGGCGCCGTGTAATCCCATCAACGGCCAAGACTCAGTGACTATAAAAACCAGCTCCCAGAACTGCGCGGCCATGACATCCTGTCATGACATCTTATTATCTCATTCCTACTTTGGACAATAGTAAAAATTGAGAAAGATAAATTCTGCAATAAACAATTAATTGATAATTAAAAAACTATGTAATTCATAGTAAAAATTGAGAAAGATAAATTCTGCAATAAACAATTAATTGATAATTAAAAACTATGTAATTCAAGTGTGCACCTGAGGCTAACAATCATACTTAATGTTGAATTTCGTGTGTTCTTTTACATCTTAGGTATTAGCCATTTGACATGTATATTGTGTGACAGTACTTTTTTTTTCAATTTAGTAAGATGTCTTTGCAGAGTCTCTTGCCTTGCTGTCCTCCCTTGGAGGGAGGCTGGTTGAGTTTCCCTCTCCCCCCCACCCCCGAACAGAGCCCCAGAAGCCACAGACCTCCAGAACCAACCACAGCCATGTTGAGACCACTCTCCACACATCTGGACAAGCCTCATGAATGAAGGAACTGGCAGAGGAACCCAGGCATGCGAGTCCCGGGGCTGAGATCTCCAAGCCTGCTCGGATTGGGACTGGGCCTTCTCCACCCAGATCCCCCATCTTCCAGTAGGTAAGGTTCACACCGACCAGCTGCCACCAGCGCCAGGTTGGTCCCATCAACGACCAAGACACAGAGACTATAAAACCCAGCTCCCGGAAGCACACAGCCACATTCGCAGCAGCGCGACATCTTATTATCTCGTTCTTCCTTTGGAGAACCCTGCAGGCTACCGAAAGTATCCTACCTGCACAGCAGAGTCTGGCAAAATCCCCGTGTCGTATTCAATATGCCAAATACAAGTAACAATGATGGGTCTCATTCTCCTCACCCTGAAAGAGCATGGAATATGGCTCTTTTAAAATCTCAGGGATAGGAAAAAGGAGACGTTATTGGTGCCTGCTCGAGGCAATCAATGAACAACAGGATGATCGTGAACGTGATCAAGGATGTCTTTGTTTTAATGATACTTTCCTTTGCTATGCAGAAGCTTTTACATTTGATGTAATCTCATTTATTTGGGCTTTTGTTTCCTTTGCCTGCAGATACCATGGAAACCAGTACTATGAATTGTTTTGCATATTCTTTCTTTAGTGTATTTCATAGTTTCAGGTCTAACATATAAGTCTTTTTTACACTTTGAATTAACTTCTGTGCATGATCTGAGAATGGTGAACAAATTTTATTATTTTACTTGTGTTATATAATTTTCCCAGAAGCATTTGTTGGTGACATAATTTTCTCAATTTTATATTCTTGGCTCCTTTGTCAGAATTAAATGCTCATTCATATAAAATGACTTTCTAGGCTCAATATTATTCTATTTTCTCTGTGTCTACTTTTATTCTAAAACAACATATTTTGATTACTATCCTTTTGTGGTATCAAAATTCATGGGGACAGAGTAATTGTACAGCAGGTAGAGAACTTGTCTTGCACTTGGACCACCCAGGCTCAGTTATGTATGTATCCAAAGAACATGGAAACCCTAATTCAAAAAGATACATCACATCTTTATTCATTGTAGTGCTATTTGCAATAGTCAGGATCTGGAAACAACCAAACTATTCAATGTCAAGCTAAGTAAATAAAAAATGAGGGGGGGGATTCTATGTTTTTAGAAATGATGAAATCTTTCTTTTTCCTATAAAAATGGTTGCCTGATACTGAAAGGAGTTGAGCTAAGAAAGTGATCTCACTCTACAGAAGTATATGAAGAAACTAAGCAAGGAAATATGAAATATCAAACAAGATTTTCATCAAGTAATTTAGAAATTCAAGATGTGTTGGAAGAGTTGTCTTAAATGTGGAGGGAAGCCAATGGATTTTGTAGGAATATACTGCAAATTTGGTCATGAATGTAGTGTGGTAACACTGTACCCTAAAGCCACTATAATTCAAACTCGTTTATGAAGTTCTAACTTCAAACTCTTGTTCGAAGTTCAAACTCTTGTTGAACTTTAACTCTTGTTGAACAATGTGACCCCAATAAAATGATTTTAAAAATTATGCCTAATGTATAAGTTGGTCCATCAGTCTCACAAAGAAATCTTTCTACTTCTGGAAATAATGTTACATCCATACCCACTTGTCTATGTGTGTCTATTTGTGTCTATCCTTTCACAGTGAAGGAACAGAATTGTGTATGGATGGCAGATATTGCTTACTCCTTTTTGAAGTCTAGAAAACTTCATATATTCATCAATACAGAAAAATATTTCTGAAAATATAACGAAATATTCAGAATATACTGAAATATTCTGAAAATATCTCTACTTTCTCTTTATATTTCAGTGTGCTGTTTATATTTTCTTCTTAAGTGATTATACAAGGCAGATACAAATGAGAAGAAGGTTATGTCTACCAAACTCAAACCTGAATTATATACTTTCATTAACATCAGTACTTTGAAGTACACAAATTAGTCACTAGCTGGTTGGGAGAAGAAATGAAAAGATCATTGGAAATATGGAGCTAGAGAAGCTAACTTGTCTTGGTCTCCTCAATGATTCTCAGAGCACGTTGCTGGCTTCTTACCGCTGGCATTTAGAATTCTTTGGTTTTAAGATCTCTAATTGGTTTTCATATCATCCCAATTTCTATAATTTTAGAAAAATTTGATGTGATTGATATTCTAACATCTCTTCCAGATTATTCTTATGTACTATTGTTTGATTTAATTATTTTTGGCAATACTACTAAATGTTGAGGCTTTAGAATTAAACACAGATGTGATGTTTGGCTGTTGTGACTCTGGTCTTATAACTTACTTACTCTGTGTCTGTATATATAACATAGATATGACAGTATATATACATAAGGTTCCTGGAGAGTATAAGAGTTGTATTGACTCACAAAACAATAGGCATAGTACTTGTTCGATAATAAGTATTCAAAGGTCGTTTTGTCACACCCATCAACATCACATCCAGAGGTCTCATCCACACTGCCATGTTAAAATCCACTAAAGATACTGACCCTATCCTAATCATTTTGGCTTCCCCACAATTCCTAGTTCTCAGAGTTCTCAGAGGATAATTGTTTGAGTTGTATCTTGTGACCCTAAATGAATCTTTGAGCAGAGATGGAGAGATAAATTTTACTGTAACTTATACTCACCACTGTTTACTTCCTTAGGCATCTGGGCAATAATCAAGGTTGTGTATCAAAATTAGTCATTGACATATGTGGTAATTTTACTAGCCTTGGGTCCATCCGATTAATTTGTCTACATTCTTCAAATAAATAGTAACTTTACTAACTTCCCACTTGTGACAAATACAAAGTGCATTGATTTTTCTATATAAAGAACATGCATCTGGGGTGGTATTTCCAAAATGCTTTCCTCAACAAGTCTAAACATCTAAGCCATTGAATAAATTCACATCCCAAGAACATGTACAAGGCTGGTCCCACAGTCTTTGGTGGGAAAAAAAGAATATAAAAGCAGTTTAAAACTGATAATATTTTTTCTTGATTGAACAGTGATTTGAACTTTGACACTGCCAATTAATTTGGAAATAATGCATTGTGTTTCCAAATATGTAATTGCTTGTTTTAATAAAATAATATTATAAGAAGCTCCTAAGCCAGTATATCTGGATTTGGTCAATCACATTGCTTTGTTCAACACTATTATCAGGAGGATAAATGGGATAGATACCCTAACCAGTGAGTTATCACTGTGAATCAGTAATAAAACTCCTTTCAGTTCAACAACAATCTTTCTTTGGTAACCAAGTTCAGCACAAAACATTTAAGGAAGTGGAACTTTTCTTAGTTCGTACCTCCCATTTCTGTGTCCTTGTCTAGTTATCACTGAATTCCATGCAATGGTTAATACATTTCTTTATTATTGTGCATAAATTCATGACAATTTAGTAGCACTGACCACATTTGGATATACATAGACATCATATGATTCAAAACAAAGTATGACATTGAAGTGGTAACTAAATATAAAGATAATAACATTTACACAAATCTTAGTCAAAGTTCTATAAACTAAATACAGGAAAATATTGATAATAGTGAGAAACAACACCTTCTTTAAAATGGAAAAGAAACAATGTTCAACAGATTTCTCTTTAGAACCCATAAAATATAGAATGAAGTGGCACAAGACAATTAAAAGTGCTAGAAAAAAGTGACAATTAATAATAAATTTCACTGAAAGTAGTATAGTTAAACCTCTAAAGCATAAACTCGGCAACTTTGAAACCATGAGACCTAAGTTGCAACCATGAACTTTGTCATTCGTAATGTGCCTTTCAAAGTGGTAGGCATGGTGGGTGGAGAGGAAAGGGTTGTTGGAATATAGGAACAGTGGTGGGAAGAAGTTGACACTCTTGTTAGGATTGGTGCTGAAATTTTATATACCTAACTTAACTATCACTGTCACTGTCCTCCCATTGTTCATTGACTTGCTCCGGTGGGCCCAGTCACATTTCCATTGTGAGACTTTGTTGTTACTGTGTTTGGCATATCTATTACATCACGGGTAGCTTGCCAGGCTTTGCCATGTGGGTGAGATACTCTCGGTAGCTTGCCGGGCTCTCTAAGAGGGGCGCACAAGGCAAACGCCCTACCGCCCTACCACTGTGCTATCGCTCCACATTGGGGGACCTGGTTGACTCAGGATTGATTCCTCCGCCCCTCTTGGAGAGCCTGGCAAACTACTGAGAGTATCTCGTCTGCACTGCAAAGCCTGGCAAGCTACCTGTGACGTATTCGATTTGCCAAAAACAGTAACAACAAGTCTCACAATTTGTTGTGAGACGTTACTGGTGCTCGCTTCAGTGAATCAATGAACAACGGGAGGACAGTACTACAGTGCTATTATTATTAAACTATCAATAACTTTTAAAATCATGGTTGTTTAAAATTAAAAAAAAATCTCACTCTATAGCAAAAAAATCCTTCAGGTTAAAATAAGGGACAATAAAGATATACTTTTCCCAAGCCCAAGAGATAGTATAGGGATTAAGGTGCTTACTTTGCATGCATGGCTAGATCCCCAGTATTGCATATGGTCTCTTGAGAATTGTCAAGACTAAGTCTTGAGCACAGAGACAGGGATAAATCCTGAGCACCACTAGGTGTGACCCAACTAATCCCAAGATATCTTGCTCTCCTCAAAGAAGAAACACTAACAAATATTGTTGTCAGTGTACCTATCTTAAAAGATAGTTAAGAAGCTCTTGAAAGAGAAAGGAAAAAATAAAATAATTTAGAAACATTAAGGAAGACAAAGCTTATGTCATATTGGTAGTAAAAGTTTATTAATGTTGTATGGGGCATAGGCCACACCCATCAGGACTCAGGACTGTTCCTGACTCTGTGCTCAGGAGTGACCCCTTATAATCCTTGAGGAACCATATGTGCTTCTTCAGATTGAACCAAGTTTGGCAACGTGAAAGTCAAGGGCCCTAACCTCTATAATGTCTCTCAAACTCACTGTTACTATTTTAATAATATAAAGTTGCAGTTGCAGGCAACCGCCACACCTAAACTACAATCTATCAGTGATCCCCTGCACATCATCATACCCTTCCATGTAGACCTATTGCCAGGTTGACAATTCCAAGACCTTTATGAATGGGGCCAGTCAGATTTCCCTTGGTTTGGCCAGGTCCACTTGAGCTCCATTTTATCAATGGATCCAGCTCTACAACTCCTCCGAATACTTCACACTACTCACAGAATACTAGGAGCACAGCAAACCTAATGGGGAAACCATGTAGAAATCCAAGAAGCTCAGTGAGGAAAAAAGACAACAGAGGATTCAGCCCGTGCTGAAAATCCTCAGTGACTTTGATGATACCATTGTGAGGATATTTAATGAGATAAAAGAAACAATAAAACAGGTAGTCAGCAAATCTAGTAGTGCAGAAGAAGTTCTAGAATGAGAAAACTGTAAGAACTTTACGACAAGAAAAATCCCACAAACACACCAAACCTTTACTGAAAGATGGCACAAAACTCCATGGAAATAATCGCTCAATGTCAGTGGGCTAAATGCATCAATTAAAAGACTCAGAGTGACAGAATGGATTACAAAATTAAATCCAATACTTCGCTGCTTGCAAGAAACACATTTTTTTTTATTAGTGAAACACCATGAGGTACAGCTATAGGCTTACAAATTTTGTGCTTGGGTTTCAGTTATACAATGATCAAGTGCCCATCCCTCCACCAGTGCCCGTCATCCATCACCACGGGTCCCAGCATCCCCTCCTAGTGGGATCAAACACAGACTCAAAGTTAAAGGTTGGAAAACAAATATTAAAGCAAAAATCTCCCTCACAAAAGCAATGGTAGCCATGCTAGTATCAGATGCTATAGACTTGATGCTCAAAAATGTTATAAAGGACAGTGAGGGTCATTTCTTAATAATCAAGGGGTATGTGCAATGGGAAGAACCCACACTCCTAAAATGTATGCACCTAATGACGGTCCAATAAAATACTTAAAACAACTATTAATAGACTTGAAGAAAGACATTTTCAGTAAAAAAATAGTAGTTGAAAACTTCAGCACAGTTCTGTCAATACTTAATACATCAATGAATTCAAAGGAAAGTTATTATTTGAACCAATCATATTTCTTGTTCTATATCCAGTAGTGGAACCTAAATATTCATATTTTCAGTAAGTATGATTTTAATGTTTCTGTTTCATAGTCAATACTATGTCAGAAGTCACAGATACTGACAACCAATTTGTCTTCTTCTGTATTTCCATAACTATACTTAGTAGTTCATCTTTTTATTAAAATTGTTTTGTTGGTATTATAGAAATAATAAGAAAATATTGCTGCAAATTTTGGTGAAGAAAACCAATTTTGTATACTTTATTTTAATGCCCATAAAGGTTTATTTGTATTAGAGGTAGACTGCGGGATGGAATGAGGGGGGCAGGTGGGGAGGAGACTGGGAAATATTCATTGGTGAAGACTGGGAAATATTCACTGGTGAAGGTATGGATGTTGGAAAATTGTATTACTGAAACTCAATCATAAACAACTTCCTAACTGTATATCTCACTGTAACTCAACAAAAATCATTGAAAATAATATGATTTAAAGAGCAGATGAGTAAATTATCCTTGGCCTCAGATAGGGAGGAGAAGTAATGAAATAGAGTGACAAGGAATGGGGAGAAGAGATAGACAAAAAGCAATGGGGGAAGGAATCATAGTGACTCAGGTACATCAGTGGTGTTGAGCTAAATATCCAACCATAGAGTCAACGACACTGAAATCATAAGACCCACACTTTAATAACCCAACTTAAAAGATCCTGTCAAGATTTTATGCTGGTACTGTGGGTAGGGAGGGACAGAACCTGGGAACACTGGTGGAGAGACGTTGACACTGGTGGTGTGATTGGTTATGCAACATTGTATGTCAAAACCCAACTATGAATAACTTTTTAAATCACAGTGATTTAATAAAATAAAAATAAACTAAATTGAACCATAAAATTCATCTAATAGCCAAAGTAATAAGTTGAGAAAAGGAAATAGATTGTATTCCATTTCTTGACTTTAAATAATACTATAAAGTTGTAGCCATGTACACTGTGTGGTATAGAAATAAAGGTATACTCTCAGACCAATGGATTAAAATTGAAAACCCAGAAATAGAATATCAGATTTATGAATAGTTAATCAATAACAAAGAATATGGGTGTATGAAGTGAAAAAGAAACCTCTCTGCAAGAAATGGTGCTGGGAAATCTGGATAACCATCTTGTTATAAAATATAATGGTTTGGGGTAGATGCCAAAAACTGTTATTTTGGGGCCATAGGGTAGTTATATTCTTAAATTTTCATGAAATTCCCATATTAATTCCCATAGTGGTTGAACCAACAGTAATTACTACCAAGTGTAAGGGTCCCGTTTGCAGCACATTTCCTCTGATTGGAAAAGTTTAGGACAGCACCTGGACAAGTGGTAACATCTCAGTAGCATACAAATTGCATGTGATCATTAATTTATCCTTGGATCTCCGAACTGCAGGTAGTATTCCACTGAGAAACGTGACCTGAAGTGGAACTGAAGTGGGAAAGAAGGTTGACTGAAGTGACCAAAAGTTTATTCTACAAGACAATTATAAATTTTTTAAAATAAATCTACGATGTCACTTTAAAAGAGAAATTAAATTGAAAAAGAGTATAAAATTCAAATACAGTTTCTGTTCACACCTGAATTATGGGTAAAATTGCAATGAATGTCCTTCATTAAAGACGGAGCAGAATTGTGAAATGTTTGGAAAAGGCATGTTGATAGATGTCTCATCTAATTGGTGAGTATGCAGGACTGGAAATTCACTGAAACTTGTATAGTGGGGGAAGTACTACAATTTAAATAGCTAATAGTGGACTGAAGCTATAGTACAGTGGGGAGGGCATTTGCCTTGCACGCGGCTGACCCGGGTTCGATCCCTGGCATCCCATATAGTCCCCCAAGCACTGTCAGTAGTAATTCCTGAGTGCATGAGCCAGGAGTAACCCTTGAGCATCGCTGGGTGTGACCCAAAAAACAAACAAAAAATAGCTAATAGTGTTATCTGAATTAGTCCCATTCTTCATTTGATCTTGATTTTACCATGACAATGGCATTTAATAACTACCAGAAGCATTTAGAGTACTTATTGTCTCCAGACATTGTGCTATTGTTCAAAACACTTCGTAGTTTTGAATGAAGAGCTACAGAAATATGAAGGCTTTGTGATAGCCATACACTTTGTTACATTTACAGCAAGTGTTTACCAAACCAGACATTGAATTTTCAGATAAATACAACTTACAATGAAGACTCAGTGTAATTTCAGATATCGCAAGGAATTTTTCTCCATCTCATTAAAAGAACAAGTCACATTTTGAAGTCCTGGACAATACTGGTTTCTTCTATGTTTCCTTTATAGATCAATCCAGATTATGAACAAGTACAAGTAGGTACTTATTCCTAGAGTGGGCCCTCAGTACTAAGTGGCTATAGGTTTTTATTTGTGTGAATTGGGCTAATCAGGAAAGGTGTGATTTAGAGTTTCCTTAGTCTCTCAGAGTTCAAACAGCTCTGACATTGGAACAGCACTGATTTTGAATCCCAGCCCTGCCATTTAATAAATATATTAAATATATCAAATGTTTTGGGAAAGTAAGCTAAATATAGATAAAGTAAAGTAAAAGTAAAGGCCCTCCCGTTGATCATTGATTTGCTCGAGCGGGCCCAGTAACGTCTCCATTGGAGACTTTGTTGTTACTATATATATCTGCATTTAAGTTAAATTTATAATACCTACCTCATGGGCTGGAGCACAGCAGGTAGGGTGTTTGCCTTGCACGCAGCTGACCCGGGTTCGATTCCTCCGTCCCCCTTGGAGAACCCGGCAAGCTACCGAGAGTATCCCGCCTGCATGACAGAGCCTGTGGTGTATTCATTATGCCAAAAACAGTAACAAGTCTCGCACTGGAGACGTTACTGGTGCACACTCGAGCAAATTGATGAACAACGGGAGGGCAGTGCTACAGTGCTACCTCATAATGTTGTGGTGAAAAATTAATGCCAGAAACTTGTATCCCACTTTTTGAAATATGGAATTAAATAAGTGTCATTTATAAGCAAAATATGTACTTATCATTTAATTATCAGCACAGTGCCTGTTGTGAAGTCACCAACAATTAGTTTCATTTTTAGATACATAGAAATTTTAGATACACTGATTATATTACCAAAGTGATCAATTTATTGTATAGAGAAAATGTAAATTCTTTTTTTTGCTTTTGGGTCACACCCAGCGATGCTCAGGGGTCATTCCAGGATTTGCACTCAGGAATCACTCCTGGCGATGCTTGGGGGACTATATGGGATGCTGGGGATCGAACTCAGGTCGGCCATGTTCAAGGCAAACGTCCTACCCGCTGTGCTATTGCTCTGGCCTGAAAATGTAATTTTTTTATATTATTCTGCTAAATAATATAAAATTAGTGGAGTTCTTGGAATACAGTCTCAATTGGATTATCAGAAAATTGAACAACAAAGAGGACCACTTCCACATAGGGTATGTATCAAAAATCATGGAAAAGGGTGGATATTCAAATAGAAATAATAATAAAAACCAGTTCCAGGAAGTAATATCAATGATTTAGTACATAAACACTCAAGGTTGTAATGACAATCAATGACTGGTGACTGGTGCAGAGAGAGGTCATATGCACATATAATCATGATCACGATCATCCTGTTGTTCATCGATTCCCTCGAGCAGGCACCAGTAATGTCTCCTTCATCCTAGTCCTGAGATTTTAAAGTGCCATATTCAAGGCTCTTTCAGGGCTAAAAAAATGAGACCCATTATTGTTACTGGTATTTGGCATACTGGGTACTACCACGGGGAGTTTGCCAGACTATGCCATGTGGGTAGGTTACATTTTATGCACTTATAAATACATACATATACACAGAGGTCATAGATATGAATAAATATATGCATATAAAAACACACAAAGGTCAAAGCTTAGGGCAACATTTCAGCTTGGTAAATGGTATGAATGGACCAATTAAAACCAGTGGATAATGAAGACAATGCAAGGAAGAAAACATCATTGCAGAACAGAATCTGTCAACCAGTTTCCAGCACCTGATCATCAGCAGGTAACCAGAAAGAGAATAGAAAGAAGTGTGTGATAAATGGCATAGGCGAGTAGAAGGATGAGTGCAGAGTCAAAGCAAAGAAGCTGAGGGAAGTGGCAAGAAGCAGCCAAACAGAGAGAAGTGGCTATTGAGTTGCTGTCCCAGACAGAGCTTTTTCTTTCTGGGGCTACTACAGCTTCAGGAAAATAACTACATGAGTTGACAAATAAAGAGTTATGAAATAAAAGCGCAATAATACAGAAGCTATCTGGTGGTTGGTGTGTTAGTTTCACGTGCTAATCCTAAAGACCTCTTGGAAGCCAAAGGGAACTATAGAACTGGGAGAAATTTTTGGGTATTTCATCCCTTTCTTTTCATCTGGTGTTGGGTAGGTTCATGGTTTATGATGTTTATTCTTGTTATTTTGTCTCTTTACTTTTTTGGGGGGGAGAGTGGGGCATATCCAGTGGTGCTTAGGGCTTACTCCTCGTTCTGTGCTCAGGGATAACTCCTGGAGGTGCTTATGGATCATACGTGGTGCTGGTAATGAAAGCTGGGTCAGCCATGTGCAAGGCAAGAACATTCACCCACTGTACTCTCTCTATCGCTGTCCCTATGGTGATTTTGATCCAGAAGAATTCACACATAAGCTCTGTGTCATACATTCAACATGTCATGACTCTGCACTAATCCCCAAGATTCTTATGTAGGGAGAATTTATTATTGGACCTGAAATCTATTTATCCTTAGGATAGATACTCATGCACAGACCTAGGTGCCCAGACAAGGGTCAGAGGTTTTTGACAACCTCTGGCTCTGCCTTTACTTATCAGGGGGTTACTTCTGGTTTCTCTCTCAGAAAAAGAAGCAGCCTCCAGCTCTGATTTCACCCTTATTGATGAGGCAACCACTTCTGGACCCACCCTTTTTCAGTAGATGGTTTCCTCTTGCTCTGCCCTTGTACATTGGACATCAACTTCCCATTCTCCCCTCATTTATGATGTGACAGCATCTAATTCTATCACTTAGTCTATATTTTGGCCTTGCTCCCAACTTAACCATGGGGCAGAGACTTTATAGCCAATCCTTGAATTTCCATCTAGGGGGCATTTTCTGTTCACCATGACCCTGAAGTAGGCCTACTACTTAGCTCATTGACTCTCATTCTCTACTACATTCTCTGGATAAAAACCTCCCTCTGTTTG
Organism: Sorex fumeus; assembly: GCF_029834395.1. Lineage (NCBI taxonomy): Eukaryota > Metazoa > Chordata > Mammalia > Eulipotyphla > Soricidae > Sorex > Sorex fumeus. The sequence goes on from NW_026606115.1 coordinate 11,652,920, forward strand.
GCAGTTATGGGGCAATGGTAAACCTCATTCTCAAGATCAACACTATTGAATTTTTTTCACGTGATGACATTTTTCAGGTTTATTAATATATGGATCACCTCAGCATCAGAAAGCTTCTTCTGCTTGTGAGTTTGCATCAATAGTCAGAAGACCAATGATTCATAAGGTCTCCAGATTTAATCAGAGCTCATTTAGGCAGACCATGGGTAAGGGATACCTCCATAAATTGATGGTATCATTCACTATGGCTACTTTCTGGGGTCATGTTCTTATTCTATCCTGTGTATTTTCATCAACAGAGTGGTGGTTTTATGCATCACAGTAGTGAATGTTTAGGCAAGGGATAGGTACTCTATAAACTACATCCATGGGTTTCCACCCATAAAGCATCCATCAGCTTTCTTCTCATGGAACCATGAATTTCCACGTGTTTGACAGCAGAACACTGACTCATGGATATATGAATGACTTGTCCATGGGTTTTAATATACTTGCTATCAACAGGTCTTGTGTTTGGTGATATGTGGAATACTTTGTCACCATGAAACCTTCTATGTTTATGAGTTTATAAATTAATTACTTAGACTGCTATGAATATTAGGAAGGAGCTTCAAAAAAAGGCTTTGTGTCTGGGGATTAGCCAAGGTGAGCTACTAAAATTCACTTCCTCAGTAAATTACAACTGAGAACTCAAGCTCAGTCTCTTAAGTTAATCAGGAGTCCACAAAGTTATAGTCTCTTCTTAACTTCTTTCAACAGGTTTTTAGGGAATTCAGCAAGGTTTTCCTAAGTTCCAAGTGTCCTCCAGGGAACCGCTTTCTCTTTCAGGCAACTTTACTAGTCATTTTAAATCTTGTGTATTAGACTGGTAACAGAAATAACTAAGCACGGGGCTCGGAAACATATACATTAAAGATTATAAAGGTGTCGCACGTTAATCATAATTACAAACTCTCTGGATCAACAACAGGTTGATTGCTTCTGGTCTCTCTCTCTCTCTTTCTCTCTCTCTCTCTCTCTCTCTCTCTCTCTCTCTCTCTCTTCATATAGACATCAGGTTTTCTAGTATCCTGAGTTGAATTCATCATATTTTGGTGAAGAAATGAAGATGGTACTCCACATCAGAAGACCAGAAACTCTGAGTTAGAAAGAAACTCTGACTTAGATGGCTTTTGATTATAGGAGACTGAGAACTTCAACTCCAAACACAGATAATATTAATCCTAAAATCTGGGAGGCCGGACATGCCTCTTTAAAATCTCCTATTGAATACATGGTCAGTGACCTCACCTTTTTATTTATAAGTACCTCTTACATTTCTACTTTCAATATACTTACATTATATATAGAGGACCTCTTCTTGGTGAAGATATACCCTCCAATGTTCTACTGGATTCTTTGTCTCTTAAATAATTTGTTGAAGAATTCTGCCAACCCTGACACAGATAACTAAGACAGTCTGAGTGGTCATTTTAAATCTTGTGTATCAGACTGATAAAAGAAATAACTAAGGGCAGGACTATTTTATGTATATAACACATTGAAAAGCTGAAGTGGGAATTCATGCTCAGTAGATAGCACAGACAATGCAGGCCGGTACCTGAAAAAGATGATGAGAGGAAGAAAACAACAATGCAGACTAGGTGCTCAGTGACAAATCACCAGAAACCAGCGAGAGGCAAGTGGTAGACAGCATAGACAAATTTCCTGAAAACAGAACATTGGAGGGCCAGAAAGTAGCAAAGCTGAGCTGGCAAGGTCCAAGAAGAGTGAATATTTAGATGACAAGGAAAGTGACAAGAAATAGCAATCAGCCAACCAGTGAGAAGTGGTAAAAAGCAGAAAAAAGTGCTAAGCATCAAGTATTGAGAAGTCTAGTGACTAGAATTGCTATACCAGACTCAGAGGTTTCTGTTTCTGGTTCTGGCCCTTCCCATAGAAACATACCTACAGGAGCTGTTAAATAAAAGTTGTAATGCCAGAGGTATCTTGTGGTTGGAATACCATTTAAACAACTTATACCAACAATCCTTTCCCTATCCCACTCCTCAACACCTGTCCCAAAATAGTTGGCAGCTGCTCTAATACCGTATATCATGAACATTCTATTTTGTTTCAGAGTTGACTGCTGCAGTCATAGGCAGCATGAAGTTGGGTAGATAAATTCTATAGTACAAAACATAATATTTGCTTGACCATCATTAATAGACGTGAGGATAGTGGTAGCATGGGTTCTATGTGTTTCCATCTTCATAGAATGAAGGTGGTGGGAGTTAAGTCAATCGTTCCTTCCTCTCCAGTGGTGTAACTTACTATAACTATATCCATATAAGTATAATCTCATGATTAGCTGGAAATATATATTATTTTAGGAAACAATTATTTATGACATGTGCCATAGGACTGGATGTGATTGGAGGTTCTGAAGTAAAAGAAGAAGTGAAAACCATAGATATGTAGGAATTTCATTAGAAGTTTTAGTCAAATAATGGAGATAAATGGTTAACGATTGAGACAAGGCTTCTCAATAGGCCTTCACAGGACTTCTTCAATGGACTCATTGTGGGTAACACTGTGGTGCTGAGTTTGTATATTAAGAATATTTTTCAATATGCTCAGAGATGATTAAGATTATAATTTTTAATATAATGAAAATATACAACAGGTATATGTCAACAGTCAATTTATTTATTTATAATAGAATTAACTGCCAAGTATGACTGCATATGTAGGACAGCTGGTTAGCAAACATTATACTCACAACAAAGTTTACGTGGAAAGTTATAGTTATATTACTTAGTAAGCATAAGTGTCAAGGCAAATAAATTTAAATGACAAGCTTCATGGCTAGTGACATAAATTGGGAAGTTTTCATGTATCTATCTAACTGTAGATAGACCTACCAAATCTTTTTCTGGTTAACATTTTGTCCCTGACAAGAAGATTACTATGAATCTTCTGGCTCTTTTGTATTCTCCATTAAAACTTATTAACATTTCTACCTTAATATATACCATAAAATAATTAAATTGTCTGGCTTAATAAATTAATCCTGTAATAAGTTTGCTTCTCTAACTACAACCTTGATTTGACCTGGGGATTTCCCAACATTTTGCAGTTGCTGAAAACATATTGGTACAGGTTACATCTCACCTGTTCATTGTAAATTTTAATTAGGATTATGCACTGTTCAATTAATTTACTCAATATGGATTATATCATGTAGATCATAAGAGGTCTTGATTGAAAATTCTCAACAGAGTTTATTAAAACTTAGTGGTCAAACAGAAAAGAATTATCTTTAAATAGTTATTTGTTCTGAGAGTTTATGAAATATGAACATTTCTTATGGTAATTCTGTAAAAGAAAGATCCAAATAAAAAGTAAAATGATGCATCTTTGTGACAGACCACACAATGATAAATTGTGTTCTTAAGATATATATTGGGAATAAAGTGAACTTAATGTTCCTATTAGCATTCCAGGACCATATCTTGATTGCTAAGGGAATAAACCAGTCTATTGTATTGCTAGTCTATTAGTGAATTGATAGTACTAGATACGTAGGCTTCCAGATAATTTTAGAATTACTTAAAATTTAAAAGTATCTATTAGAGCACTCAAACAACGCCAATACCCTAGTGGGAATTCCTTGGAACAACAAAAACATGTGCACTCAGGTCTCCTAGCTGTGAACACATGGAGCAAAGTGGAAACAGCAAACATTCATAAAGGAGACTCATTGTGAACACGATAGGATTGGCATGATGTTAGTGAGGCACAGATGGCTGAAAAGATATTAGGTGCTACAGGACAAGTAAGGTCATAGTTGGATTTTACTATTGTAAAAATTAACATAGTTCTCTAGGAACAAATACAATGGCACTTCATGTTTTGACAGGCCTTCATGGCTTCTAATGAATAAGGAACTACTGATTCTTCCATAGACTATTCACCTTGGGAATATACATATCAGTACCAAGAAGCAAAGGACCAGTAATTGTCAAGTGAATATTGATTATCACCAAATATTCATAAAATTTTAGATAGTTTTGCTATTCCAGTATAGCATAATTTTTGTTCAGAAACATTAAGAATGTATACATAGAGTTTGTAGTTTATATTGTCTAAGACACAAGAAGTCAAATCTCACATTGATAAGTTTTATGGACAGAAGTGTTGATGCATGTTCCAGGATTTTTCATATGTGATGGTCCAGAAATTTGCCTTTCATTAAATTTTCCTCAAAATCAATTTGAAGAAAATCTCCAGAGGTGGCCCATAAGGATAGGGTTCAACAGCCATAGGAAGTGATCTTACATGGTAAAAATTGAGATATATAAGATCAGAAACTACTCAAGAGCATAATACTCAGTCTTTAGTGCAGTTTCATTTGACTGGGATTTCTATCTAAGGCAGCGAGGACATAGGCAGACACAGTAATTATTATAGGAAGTCTTTCATGACTTTCACTAAATACTTGTCAGAAGTAAGTATTCAAGAGAATTTTGACTTGGTCATTAGATAGTCAATAACATAAAGTGGCTTCTTCAAGAAGAGATAATTAAATGGACTGGTAAGGCCTATCAAACAAATGAACAAACAAAACCATCCTGGTGTGAAGAGTTGGACTGCAAAAAAAGTGAATCTATAGTTCAAAGAATGTAACCAAATGGCAATAAAATTTTGTTTGTATTTAGCTGAGATATATAGCTTACTGGGTATATAAAAAATTTTAAGTAGTAACAAAAGCACAGCTATATGGAATGCTAGTAGAGGTGTGTTTCTATGAAGGATGGTTTGTGTTATTGCGCTCAAGTAAATATGTTGACAGAATTTAACTTTAAGAAAGAAGATTTTGAGATACTGTGGACTATGGGAGTGCAATCAGAATTTTAGTGAAGGACGCTACAATATTATATGCACAGTGAATGTAAGAATGAAATACTTGGATCCCATTTTAGGTATGAATATTGGGCCAACAAAATCAATCCACATTTCACAATTGCTGGGTTTGGGTTTCCAAGTACTCTGCTAAGGATATTTACATTGATTCAGAATAGATAAAACTTTGCCCATTCAAGTCTTTAAATTCTCTTGTGATTGATCATAACTACAGAAAGTGTTCATGAATTATTTTCCTCATTGTATTAGGTAACCAAATTCTTTGTTACTTGGTCACATAATGGATAAGAGTTGGGTGTTTATATTGCCAGAAGCACACTAGTTTATGACTGTAAATAAAGTGATATCACATTTCCCACCTATATTTAAACATTAGTGCAGAGTATAATCAGTAAGGCTAAAGGTGAGAAGGATATACATTTAAAACTCAATATGCCTAGAATTCTTTTACTTATGAGTTCGGTTATTTTTCATCGTTGGGGCTCGAAAACGTTTGGCAAGGCAATCTCTTGTGAAGTGATCAGACTGGCTGCAGTAGAGGCACAAGTGAGTTTCTTGCTGATGGGCTCTTTTGACTGGGGTACGAAGTGGATGGCCTCCGTGCAACTGTATAGAATTTTCCTTGCATGAATCTTTGGGGTTGTAGATAGCTTGGCTGCATACCAGAGAAGACAACATTGGAAGCTGGGTCCCTGACTGTAGGAGCTCTGGCTTGTCACTATATTTCTTGTCTAACTGAATACACTGGGTTATCAGGTCTGGAAGGTTGTCCATTATACCTGTGCCACTCACTTTCTTTTCGATGGAGTCAGGTAATTCCTCTTGGAAATGATCTCTCTGATTGGTTTCATTGCTGCTCAGATTTTGAGCAAGATGTTTGAAAATAATAGCATCTTGCTGGGGATTGTCACCTTTATCAACCTTTATGTTTTCCAGAGAGTTTACTTCTCGATTTGTGGGTTCACAAAGAAATTCAAGAATATATTTCTCATTTTGTTTCATCAGAGCACTTTGGTAAGGTCCAGATATGATCTGACAACTTTCCATTTGCTGAGATTTGTGGTCAAAAAACACCTTTGTTTGGTCATCATTTGGAGATTTAGGCAACTTGATTGTTGACAAGTAGGTGGTCATCTGAGCAAGAAACTTTGAGATATTGGCAGAGTCACTAGGAACCTGGGAGGGATACCCAAATGAGTGGGATTTAGACATCTCTGTGATGGCTAAGCCAGATATGGCTTGACTCCTCAGATCAGGGTTCTCCTTGGTCGGATGGTCCCATTGTGACTCTAGAATCATGCTCTCTGCCTGAAGAGATGGGTGTTCTTTCAAGATAGGTAGTGATTGTGTGCACTTCTCCATTATATCTTATTGAACAAAGTGGGACTAATTGAGTACCAATACTAGACAACAATACACAGACAGTGGCTTACTCTGCGATCAAACTGATAGTGTCTTGAGAAGGTAGATAAAATACATTTGTTATGAAGTTTTCAGAAAGGGATGCCGAGAGTTGAGTTGAAGAGATGCCAAAAATTGATGTTCACAATTAAACGCTGCCTCTTCTTTATGGAAAATATCAAAGTTCTGTATATTCAGAAAAATAAATTACCTTAGGACACAGGATATTTGAGATCAAGAAATAATATTTAAAACAACAAATTTCTTCCCCAACCCCCTTCCATTTATTATAAATGCAATTTGTCCTCAAACTAAATTTTTAGTTCTATTGAAGCATAAAGTGGGGGGAGGCTGATAGCACACGTTTGTGAAACCTAAACCAGTCTGAAGGTATGAAGGTTTTTGACACAAAAGACCTGATCCCAGCTATTCCCCTTGGCAACCACACTAGCAACTGATGGTGTGGGAAGAGTTTAGTTTGGGAAAACTGTACATATACTAACTTGGCAGAGAAATAACTTACACATGTTGCCTGTACACAGCTGCCAATGCACATACCACATTGCATTTCCCCTCTTGAGATCTGTACTCTCTCTCTCTCTCATACTTTAATATGCCTGCACATTCATGTTTGGGATGTGTATTAATACTCCTCATTCTAGAGAAGTCCATGTTTTCTATTGGGCACTTTTCTAATCAACCTCTCTTCTTCCCTCCCTTTATTCCCCAATAATCTCAGTTCATTTCACTATTCCTCTCCTGAAATTCATTTCTGAGAGGGAAATATCACAGAATTGAAAAATCTGGGTAAGATTTACTACTGACTTTCTTGCAAAGAGTGATCCCTTGCTCCAGCCTGAGCCCATGGCTTCCTGAGTGACAGGGATCATCTCATGGCTGCCTTGTGGGGCTGGCAGGGAAGTTAATGTCCATGCCATGAAAGGAGTTATCGCAGTCCTGAATTTCCCAGACACTTCTCTGGGAGACAAAGTGGTTAGAGAGGAATGCAGGAAATTTATTTTTCAAGGTTACCACCTCTTTTTTCTCCACTTCACATAAACCATCTGGGGAACAGTACTCCTCAGCGGGGGGAGGGATGGAGAGCAGTTCTAAAGTATTCTTATCAGAGAACCAATGAATTTTATAATTCAGAATAATCCTAGTAATGTTATAGGTCATATTCATAATTTTAGAGGTAAGAAAAAAGTCCCAGAGAGGTAAGATGCTTGGTCAAGATTATAACACTAGTGGGATTGCAAAGACAGTATAGCAAGTAAGGGTTTGCCTTGCAAGCAGCCATCCCATATTGTCCCTTGAGTGTGCCAGGAGTAATTACTGAGTGCAAAAACAAGAGTAACCTCTGGACATCACTGGGTCTGACACCAAAAGCCTAAAATAAATAAGTAAATAAAAAAGGTAAAAAAGGTAAAGGCCCTCCTGTTGATCGTCGATTTGCTCGAGCGGGCCCAGTAACGTCTCCATTGGAGACTTTGTTGTTACTGTGTTTGGCATATTGAATACATCACGGGGAGCTTTCCAGGCTCTGCTGTGCGGGCGAGATACTCTCGGTAGCTTGCCGGGCTCTCCGAGAGGGGCGGAGGAATCGAACTCGGGTCGGCCATGTTGGCCGCTTGTAAGGCGAACGCCCTACCCGCTGTGCTATCGTTCCAGCCCCAAGTAAATAAAAAGATTATACCAATAGGTATTATCAGAGCTGACATACTTATTAAATTCCTCTTCAAAACAGAATTTTTTCAGGACCACAGTATAAGTATAGTTTATGATCCTTGCTATTCAAAATATGTCTGAGAACTAGCAGCATCCGGGAGGTAGTTAAAAGCACAGACTTCAGTTCCGATTCAAACCTACCAAATCAAATTTCCACTTCAACAAGATTCCTCAGGTGACATGAACATGTATTGATTCCTCAGCTGATATGAGTATGTATTGATGCCTTAGAAGTGCTAGAGTAGAGCACTTTGTGCAAATTGGAATAATCACTGGGTGGACTTGACCCTCAGTTCTACAATTCTAGTCTGAATTGCTATGGGGATTGGTTGCTGTGGTGGCAGTTAATTAATTTTTTCCTTGTCTGAGTTCATATTTGGTTACCATGGGGATAATTTTAGTATTTCAGGCAAAATGAACAAGTGAGAGCAAGAAACAAACAATAAGAGAATGATATTAAAATATTAATATAAACATGTTTAATTTCCTTCCCTTCACTAATAATAAAATTAAAAAGAACAAAGATTAAAAAGTAAAAATTCAAAAGCAAAGCCCACATACATCACTTACTAGTTTAACTATTTTGTAGTGTAGTTCCTCTTATTGTCCATTCCCATGAAGCATTCCATTTAAATTAATCTTGGTGGGAAAAATGTGCATCATTGGATTCAATATTTAATTTCAAGTCTTTGTTAGTCATTTCTCTATAGACCTATAAGAAAAGTATAGGAAGATTAAAATAGTGTAACATTGGGGACATAAACTTGTCTAACAATAGCATATATCAATTTGGGTGACTTTTAAGAATGAATTATATCAATATATCCTATTTTATATAATGAGAGTGACTGTTGTATACCTAAGAGAGTTTTTACATCAATGAGATAGTGGATGTGTTCTCTAGTGTCAAAAACCAAAACACTCGTGAAATAGGAAAACAGATTTGCTTCATGGTTGTTCCCATGCAGAGTAGTCTATCTCTCAACTATTCACCACCACTCCGCAACAGGTCTGTTCCCGCTTGGCGCCCCCTCCCCCCCAAACTCGGGACACCGAAGGACAGCCGCCGCGGGGACCCGGGCCTGGGGCACCTGCCTCCACTTCTGCAGCAAGCGCCAGCCCAACTAGTTGCCGCACCTCCCCAACAAGTCTGTGGACTAGCATCTGGATGGCCACCACAGTAGGGGACGTGGCATCCTCGAAAGTGGGCATGGCCTCCTCAAAAGTGGGGGTGTCCTTCTCCAAGGTGTGTGGCCGCTCATGCGGCCACAGTTACATTTCCCATTCCCACCACTCTTGATTTTCATCCCAGCCTTTATCATCTAATTCTGTGGAAACATTCCTGTTCACCTCAACTACAACCATTATCCACTGGCCTACTCCAATTCTAACAAAAGACCAGTATGCAAGAAGCTGTGCAATCTCAATATTAAAAGAGCACCTCCTCCAAAGCTTCACTAGATGCCCGTCATAAGCCAAAGAATAATGCCTGAGAGAAAGGTCAGACTCTAGAAAGGAAGAAAGGTGACCACCATCGACCCACCTTATCCAGAATCCCTAAGAGGGAACAGTGCTAGAGAATTCCAGGGTTTGACCACTAGACAACCAAAACAACATGAAGAAACAGTGAAAATCTCCATTACAAGGAGAGGACCAAGAAAAGAGTCCTGAACCTCCACCAGGGTTATCCACAAATATGCTCTCTCTGATAAAGAATTCCAAGATGAAATGCAGAGGATGGTCAAGGAATTACTCAAAGAATCAATGGAGGAGATAATCCAGAAAACTAATGGAAGAAATAAAAGAAACAGTAGAACGGATAGTCGAGAAAATACAGGAAAAAATGAGAGCAGAAATAAAAAAGCTACAAAAAGAAGTGTCACAAATAAAGGATTCGGTAGAAGAAATTAAAAACTTGGTAGGTGCCCTCAACAGTAGGATGAATACAGCTGAAGACAGGATCGGTGAGCTTGAAGATAAGCAACAGAAATAGCATAGGGAACACCATACAATGGGAAAAGACCTCAAAAGAACTCTAAGGAGATTCAGAGACCTTGGGGATGAAGCCAAGAGGAACAACATTAGAATCTTCGGAGTGCCAGAAGGACAGGGAAGCAACCCCAATGAAAAAGCCACAGTCAAAGAAATCATTGCTGAAAACTTCCCAGAGTTAAAGAAGTTAAAGACATCCATATGCAAGGAGCCAGCAGGGTGCCAGCTAAAAGAGACCCTAATAAAAATACTCCAAGTCATATCATAGTCAGAATAATGGATGCTGTGGACAGAGACACAATACTGCAAGAAGCAAGGTCAAAGAAGGAAATCACATACAAAGAAGCACCCCTTAGATTTACAGCAGAATTCTCAGAGGAAACCCTCCAAGTCCGAAGACAATGGTGAGATATAGTGAAAAAACAAAATGAACTGAACGCCTCATCAAGAATAATTTATCCAACTAAACTTTCACTCAAACTCAATGGAACTATGCACAATTTTGTAGATAAACAATCGCTTAGGAAATTCATAGATTCAAAACCAAATCTAAAAGAAGGATTAAAGTTTCTCCTATAAGATAAGAAGGAAAACAGTTAGAAACACAACCAACCCCTGCAGAAAGATGGCACGAAAGCCCATGACAATAATCTCTTTCAATGTCAATGGTCTAAATGCACCAATCAAGTAACACAGAGTGGAAAAATGGATCCAGAAACAGAAACCAAGATTCTGCTGTCTACAAGAAACACATCTCAATAGTCAGAGCAAACACAGACTCAAAGTTAAAGGATGGAAAACAATCCTGCAAGCAAATAGCTCCCTCACAAAAGCTGAAGTGACCAAACTAGCACCGACAAAATAAATTTCAGATTGAAAAAGATTAGAAGAGACAGTGAAAAACATTTTCTATTTATCAAGGGATACATACAACAGGAAAATATCATACTCTTAAATATATACGCACCTAAATAGGGACCAGCTAAATACTTAAAACAACTGCTAAGAGATTTTAAGGAGGACACTGCAAGCAACACAATAGTAGCTGGAGACTTCAACATCACCTTATCACCTCTGGATAGATCAACAAGAACAAAACTCAACTAGGAAACATTGGCTTTGAAGGAAGAAATAGAAGAGAGAGGGCTTATAGATATATACAGGGCATTACATCCCAAAAAGAAAGAATACACATCCTTCTCCAGTACACACGGAACACTTTCTAAAATAGACCACATGCTAGGCCAGAAAACATACCTCAATAGAATCAGGAAGATAGAAGTAATATGAACAATCTTTTCAGACCACAATGCGCTCAATGTAGAAGGGAATCACAGAAAGACATCGAGAAACAAATCAAATACATGGAACTTAGACAACTCAATGTTGAACAATGAGTGGGTCAGGAAGGAAGTCAAAGAGGAAATCAAAAGATACCTAGAAACAAATGAGAATGAAGACATGAACTACCAGAACCTATGGGATGCAACTAAAACCATGCTAAGAGGAAAATTTATAGCGTTGCAAGCATTCCTATTGAAAGAAGAGAGGGCCTACATCGATAACCTAACCACACAACTCAAGATCTTAGAAAAAGACCAACAGAAGGAACCCAAAAATGGCCGAAGGAAAGAAATAATAAAACTTCGAGCAGAATTTAACGACGTGGAAACCCAAAAAGCAATCTGAAAGGTCAATGAAACCAAGAGCTGATTCTGATTCTTTGAGAAAATAAATAAGATTGATAAACCACTAGCAAGACTAACAAAGAAAGAAAACCCTAATAAACCGAATCAGAAATGAAAAAGTGGACATCACAATAGAAACAAATGAAATTCAAAAGATCATGAGAGAATACTTTGAGAGTCTGTATGTCACGAAACAAGAGAACCCAGAAGAAATGGATAAATTCCTGAATTCCTATAATCTCCCAATATTGAACCAAGAAGACTTGGGATACCTGAATAGACCCATTCATATCAAGGCAATTGAAGGGGTAATCAAAAGTCTTCCCAAAAACAAAAGCCCAGGCCCAGACTGATTCACTATTGAATTCTTCCTAACATTTAAAGAAGACATTTTGCCAGTTCTCCTCAAGCTTTTCCAGGAAATTTAAAAAACAGGAACTCTCCCAAACAGCTTCTATGAGGCACATATCTCCCTAATACCAAAAGCAAACAAAGACACCATCAACAAAGAAAACTATAGGCCAATATCCCTGAAGAACATGGATGCGAAGATCCTTAACAAAATATTAGCAAATCGAATCCAAGAAAGCATCAAAAAGATCATACACCACGACCAAGTGCGATTCAGCCTGGGGATGAAAGGATGGTTTAACATTTGGAAATCAATCAATATAATCCACCATATCAACAAAAGCAAAGATAAAACCATAAGACGCAGAGAAAGTGTTTGAAAAGATCCAGCACCCGTTTATCATGAAAACTCTCACCAAAATGGGTTTTGAAGAAACTTTCCTCAAGATAGTCAAAGCCATCTACCACAAATTCCTTGAAAGCATTATCCTCAATGGGGAAAAACTAAGGGCCTTTCCTCTAAGATCAGGAAAAAGATAAGGATGCCACTATCAACACTTCTGTTTTACATAGTGCGGGAAGTACTTGCAATAGCGTTTAAGCAAGAAAAAGACATTAAAGGCATCCAGATAGGAAAGGAAGAAATCAAGCTCTCACTATTGGCAGATGATATGATAATATATCTCTAGAATCCTAAATCCTCTACCAAGGAACTCTAGAAACAATAGACTTGTACAGTAAATTCGTAGGCTATAAAATCAATGCCAAAAAATCCACGGCCTCTCTTCCTCTTCGTCTCCAAGCTGTGCTGATCTTCTCCGCCACACAGGTCAGTTTTTCTACCAGTACTCGAACTCGGGACTTGGATTTCTCCCTGCAAACCCCCCAGGCAGAAAAGCAGCCCTGAGCTTCTGCCTCTTCCTCTTCGTCTCCCAAGCTGTGCCAATCTTCTCTGCCCGCCAGCTAACTGTGGAAGCGTGGCCTTTTCAGAAGTTGGTGTGGCTTCTGTAGAAGTGGGCGAGGTCTAACTTTAGGCGGGTGAATACTCACATGGCCGCAGGTAATTTACCCATACCAAGAAACCTAGTCCCCATACCTACACAACAACATGAAGAAACAATGCAAATCCCCACCAAATGGGGAGGACAACGAAAAGAATCCAGAAGCCTCTGTAGATACTGCTCACTTAAGGGACCTCTCTGAGAAAGAATTCAGATATGAAGTCATAAAAATGTTCAATCAACTCAATGAAATAGTCAGACAGATATACAGTAACATGACACAAAAAATCGACAGATTACTTGTAGAAATGAGAGAAGAAATGTCACGAATAAAAGATTCCGTAGATGAAATGAAAAACACAGTCGCTGCCCTCAGCAGAACAATGACCACAGCTGAAGAGAGAATCAGTGAGCTGGAAGATCAGCTGCACCAAGCCAACAGGCAACAACAAACAGTGGCAAGGGACCTCAAAATAGCTCTAGAGAGAATCAGAGTCCTAGGAGATGATTCCAAGAGGAACAACATTAGAATCATTGGAGTACCAGAAGCTCAGGGAAACAATGTCAATAAAAAAACATGGTTAAACAAATCATTGCTGAAAAATTCCCATAGCTCGACAATGCAGCCATTCAGGTTCAAGGAGCCCGAAGGGTGCCAGCTAAAAGAGACCCTAACAAAAACACTCCAAGACATATCATAGTTAGAATGATTGATGCTGCCGATAGAGATACAATACTGCAAGCAACAAAGTCAAAGAAGGAAATCACATGCAAAGTAGCACCCCTTAGATTCACAGCAGACCTATCAGAGGAAACCCTCCAAGCCGAAAGGCAATGGCAGGATATAGTGAAAAAACTCACTGAAATGAATGCTTCACCAAGAATACTCCATCCCGCTAAACTCTCACTCAAAATCAAAGGAATGGTACACTATTTTCTAGATAAACAGCAGCTCAGGAACTTCATAGACTCAAAACCAAACCTAAAACAAGGGCTAAAGGGGCTACTATAAGACAAGATAAACTCTACAAACACAACAGACCCTTACAGAAAGACGACACAAAACTCCATAACAATAATCTCTCTTAATGTCAACGGTCTAAATTCACCAATTAAGAGACACAGAGTGGCAAAATGGATTCAGAGACAGAACCCAACATTCTGCTGCCTACAAGAAACTCATCTCAACAGTAGAGCAAACACAGACTCAAAGTGAAAGAATGGAAAACAATCCTGCAAGCAAAGAGCTCCCTCAAAAAAGCTGGGGTGGCCATGCTAGTATCTGACAACATTAATTTCATGTAGAAAAAGATTAGAAGGGACAGTGAAAGCTATTTTCTCTTCATCAAGGGATACATACATCAGCAAGAAATCACACACTTAAATGTATAGCACCTAATGAGGGAACAGCGAAATACTTAAAAAAAACTGCTAACAGATTTTAAGGAGGATGTTGCTAGCAACACAACAGTAGCTGGAGATTTCAACATCGCCTTATCACCTTGGGATAGATCAATAAGAACAAAACTCAGCAAGGAAACATTGGCTTCGAAAGAAGAAATAGAAGAGAAAGGGTTTATAGATGTCTACAGGGCTTTACACCCCCAAAAGAAAGAATACACATTCTTCTCCAGTGTGCATGAAACATTTTCAAATATAGACCATGTGCTAGGCCACAAAACATACCTCAATAGAATCAGGAAGAAAGAAATAGTATTAACCATCTTTTCAGACCATGATGCACTGAGAATAGAAGTAAATCAAACGCAGACACAGAGAACAAAATTAAACACCTGAAAATTAAACAACTCAATGCTGAACAACTAGTGGATAAGGAAGGAAGTCAAGGACAAAAGCAAAATATACTAGAAAACAAATAAGAATGATTTGTAATGATATGTAAGAATATCTCAGGATGGAAGAAAGGATGCACATAAACAACTTGACTTCACAGCTCAAGATCTTATATAAGGATCAACAGAAGGAGCCCAAATCAGGCAGAAGGAAAGAGATTATGAAACTTAGAGCAGAAATCAACGACATGGAAACCAAAGAAACAATCAGAAAGATCAATGAAACCAAGAGCTGGTGCTTCGTGAAAATATATAAGACAGATAAACCACTAGCAACACTCACAAAGAAACAGAGAGAACACTAATAAATCGAATAAGAAAAAAGAATGGGGATATCACAACAGAAACCAAAGAAATTCAAAGGATCATCAGAGACTACTTTGAAAGTCTGTATGCCACGAAACAAGAAAACCCAGAAGAAATGGATAAATTTCTGAATTCCTATAATCTGCCAAAGCTGAATCAAGAAGACGTAGAGTACCTGAATAGACCCATTAACATCAAGGAAATTGAAACTGTAATCAAAAATCTCCCCAAAAACAAAAGCTCAGGTCCAGATGGATTCACTAGCGAATTTTTCCAAACATTTAAAGAGGACCTTTTGCCAGTTCTTCTCAAGCTTTTCCGGGAAGTTGAAAAAGCAGAAAGAGTCCCAAACAGTTTCTATGAAGCCCTTATCTCTCTAATACGAAAAAGAAAACAAAGACACCACAATAAAAGAAAACTACAGGCCAATATCGCTGATGAACACAGATGCGAAAATTCTCAACAAAATACTAGCAAATAGAATTCAACAACTCATCAAAAAGATCATACACCATGACCAAGTTGGATTCATCCCACGGATGCAAGTATAGTTTAATATTCGGAAATCAATCAACATAATCCATCATATCAAAAAAAAGATAAAATCATATGATCATATCAATAGATGCAGAGAAAGCATTTGACAAGATCCAGCACCCGTTTATGATGAAAAACCTTGCCAAAATGGGGATAGAGGGGACTTTCCTCAATATAGTTAAAGCCATCTACCACAAGCATACAGCAAGTATCATACTCAATGGGGAAAAACTGAGAGATTTACCCCTAAGATCAGGGATGAGACAAGGATGCCCACTCTCTCCACTACTATTCAATATAGTACTGGAAGTACTTGCAAAAGCGATTAGACAAGAAAAAGATAATAAGGGCATCCAGGTAGGAAAGAAAGAAATCAAACTCTCACTATTCGCAGATGATACGATACTATATTTAGAGAACCCTAAAACCTCTACCAAGAAACTCCTAGAAACAATAGACTTGTATATCAAAGTTGCAGGCTATAAAATCAATATCCCAAAATCCATGGCTTTCATATACGCAAATAGTGAAAGAGAAGAAAGTGACATGAAGAAAACAATCCCATTCACAATTGTGCCCAGAAAATCAAGTACCTAAGAATCAGTTTAACTAAGGAAGTAAAGGACCTGTACAAAGATAATTACAAAACCCTACTTCAGGAAATAAAAGAGGACACAAAGATATGGAAAAATATCGCCTATTCATGGATGGGGAGAATTAACATAGTCAAAAAGGCAATATTTCCCAAAGCACTGCACAAATTCAATGAAATTCCTATTTCGATACCCAAAACATTCTTCAAAGAAATGGAGCAAACATTCCTGAAATTTATATGGAACAATAAGCCCCCACGAAAAGCTAAAGCAATCTTTGGGGAAAAATGGAAGCAATCAACCTCCATAACTTCAAACTCTACTACAAAGCAGTAATAATTAAAGCAGCATGGTTCTGGAACAAAGGAAAAGCTGAAAACCATTAGAACAGGGTCGACTATACTGACATCTCCCCTCAAGCATATGATCATCTAATCTTTGTTAATGGGGCAAGAAAAGTGAAGTGGTGCAAGGAAAGCCTCTTTAACAAATTTTGCTAGCAAAAGTGTATGGCTACATGCAAAAACGTGGGCTGAGATCTCTGCCTAACACCATGTACAAAAGTAAGATCAAAATGGATTAAAGACCTCAACATCAGACCGGAATCCATAAGGTACATTGAAGACAAAGTTGGCAAAACCCTCCATGATATTGAAGCTAATGGTATCTTCAAAGATGTCACGCCACTGGCCAAGCAAGTGAAAACAGAGATAGATAAATGGGACTATCTTAAACTAAGAAGCTTCTGCACCTCCAAAGAAACAGTGACCAAAATACAAAGACAATCTACAGAATGGGAAAGGATATTCGCCGAATACCCATCTGACAAAGAATTGATATCAAGGTTATACAAAGTACTGGTTGAACTCCACACAAAGAAAACATCGAATCCCATAAAAAATGGGGCAACGAAATGAACAGAAACTTTCTCAAAGATGAAATCCGAATGGCTAAAAGGCACATGAGAAAATCCTCTACATCATTAATCATCAGGGAGATGCAGATGAAAACAACAATGAGATATCATTTCACACTAACAGAAAGTGGCCCACATCCAAAAGAACAATGAGATATCATTTCACACTACAGAAGGTGGCCCACATCCAAAAGAACAAAAGCAATCGGTGTTGGTGCAGATGTGGCGAGAAAGGGACCCTCCTTCACTGCTGGTTGGAATGCCGATTGGTTCAGCCCTTCTGGAAAACAGTATGGATGATTCTCACAAAATTAGAAATTGAGCTCCCATTTGACCCAGCAATAGCACTCCTGTGAATATATCCCAGAGATGCAAAAAAGTACAGTGGAAGTGACATCTGCATTTGTATGTTCATTGCAGCACTCTTTACAATAGCCAGAATCTGGAAAAAATTTGAATGCCCGAGAACAGATGCCTGGTTAAAGAAACTTTTGTACATCTACACAATGGAGTACTGTGTAGCTGTTGGAAAAGATGAAGTCATGAAATTTACATGCAAGTAGTACTACATGGAAAGTATCATGCTAAGCGAAATGAGTCAGAAAGAGTGGGATAGACATAGAAAGATTGCATTCATCTGGGGAACATAAAGTAACAAAATAGGAGACTAACACCCAAGAGTGGCCGAGATTAGTACCAGGAGTTTTGCTCTATGGCTTGGAGGCCAGCCACACGTTCTAGGGGGAAAGGGAGCTCAGATAGAGAAAGGAGCACCAAATAAATGGTGTTGGGAGGATCCTCCCAGGATGGGAGAAGCATGCTGAAAGTAGACTATAGACCAAACATGATTGCCACTCAATGCGTCTTTTGCATACCATAACACCCAAAAGGAGAGAGAGAACAAAAGGGAATACCTTGCCACAGAGGCAGTGTGGCAAGGGGGGAGTTGGGGGTAGGAGGTTACTTGGACCCGTGGTTGTGGAAAATGGGCACTGGTGGAGGGATGGGTGTTTGATCATAGTACAATTAAACCCAAGCACAATAATCTGTAAATCTACTACTGTACCTCATGGTGTTTAACTAACAAAAATTTAAAAAACATAAATGATGGAGAATTGGCACTGGTAAAGCGATGGGTACTGGATCATTGTATAACTGAAACCCAAACACAAAAATTTGTAAGTCTACAACTTTACCTCATGGTGTTTCACTAAGAATAATTTTAAAAAACCCAATACATATATATAAAATAAAGAGATTTTTATCAAAAAACACACAAAAAAATCTATGGCCTTCCTATACGCAAATAATGAGAGAGAGAGGAAAGTGACATGAAAAATATAATCCAGTTCACAATTGTACCCCAGGAAATCAAATACCTCGGAATCAGACTAACTAAAGAGGTTAGGACCTCTACATTGAAAACCACAAAACACTACTCCATGATATAAAACAGTATATAATAAAATGGAAACTTATTCCCTCCTCATGGATCGGGACAATTAACATCGTCAAAATGGCAATACTCCCCATAGCATTATACAGATTCAACACAATCCCTATAAGGATACCCAGGAAATTCTTCAAAGAAATAGATCAAGCACTCCTTACATTCATATGGAACAACAAACTCCCACGAATAGCTAAAGCAATTCTTGGGAAAAATACATGGAGAGGCCTCAGCCTCCTCAACCTCAAACTCTACTACAAAGCGGTAATAATTAAAACAGCATGGTACTGGTGTACAGCCCGGCCGTGTACCAATGGGCCAGGGTGGAATATCCGTACACACAACCCCAAATGTATGAACATCTAATCTTTGATAAGGGAGCAAGAAATTTGAAGTGGAGCAAGGAAAGCCTCTTTAACAAATGGTGTTGGCATTACTGGACAACCACATGCAAAAAAAAATGGGCTTAGACCTTGACTTAACACTATGCACAAAAGACAGATCAAAATGGATTAAATATCTCAATATCAGGCCAAAATCTATAAGGTATATTGATGTCAAGGTTGGCAAAACCCTCCACGATATTGAGGCTAACTGTATCTTAAAAGACGACACTCCACTGACCAAACAAGTGGAAACAGAGGTAAACAAATGGGACTATCTTAGATTAAGAAGCTTCTACACCTCAAAAGATACAGTGACCAGAATACAAAGAGAATCTACAGAATGGGAAAGGATATTTACCCATTGCCCATCTGAAAAGGGGTTTATATCAAATATATACAAAGCACTGGTTGAACTCTACAAGAAGAAAACATCTAACTCCATCATAAAATAGGGTGATAAAATG
Organism: Sorex fumeus; assembly: GCF_029834395.1. Taxonomy (NCBI): domain Eukaryota; kingdom Metazoa; phylum Chordata; class Mammalia; order Eulipotyphla; family Soricidae; genus Sorex; species Sorex fumeus. The sequence goes on from NW_026606115.1 coordinate 11,672,491, forward strand.
AACAGAAACTTTTCCAAAAAAGAAATACAGATGACTACAAGGCACATAAGAAAATCCTTTACATCACTAATCATCAGGGAGATGCAGATCAAAACAACAATGAGATATCATCTCACACCACAGTGACTGGCCTACATCCAAAAGAACAAAAGCGACCTGTGTTGGCGTGGATGTGGTGAGAAAGGGACCCTCTTTACTGCTGTGGGAATGCCGACTGATTCAACCCTTTTGGAAAACAGTATGGACGATTCTCAAAAAATTAGAAATGAGCTCCCATTTAACCCAGCTATACCACTCCTGGGAATATATCCCAGAGAGGCAAAAAAGTACAGTTGAAATGACATTTGCACTTCTCTGTTCATTGCTGCACTATTCACAATAGCCAAAATATGGAAAAATCCCAAGTGCTCGAGAACAGATTACTAGCTAAAGAAACTTTGGTACATCTACACAATGAAGTACTAAGCAGCTGTTAGAAAAGATGAAGTCATTAAATTTACATGCAAGTGGTACTACATGGAAAGTATCATTCTAAGTGAAATGAGTCAGAAAGAGAGGGACAGACATAGAAAGATTGCATTCATCTGGGGAATATAAAGTAACAAAATAGGAGAATAACACACAAGAATAGCCAAGATAAGTACCAGGACCTTCATTCCATGGCTTGGAGGACAGCTACACATGCTAGGGAAAAAGGCAGCTCAGGTAGAGAAGGGAACACCAAATAAAGGGTGTTGGGAGGAGCCTCCCAGGATGAGAGATGCATGCTGAAAGTAGACTATAGACTGAATATGATTGCCACTCAATGCCTCTTTTGCAAACCACAGAACACTAAAGGAGAGAGAAACCAAAAGTGAATGCTCTGCCACAGATATGGGATGGGATGGGGGGATGGGTGAGTAGGAGGGATACTGGGAGCACTGGAGGTGTAGAATGGGCACTGGTGCAGGGATGAGTACTCGACTATTGTATAACTGAAACCCAAGCAGAAATAATTGTAAGTCTATAACTGCACCTCATGGTGTTTCACTAATAAAAATTTTTAAAAAAGAACCATTGTTCATTTTGTTGACCTAAAGAAAAAAAAAAGAGTATTCTATCTCTACACGTACCAAAGTTTCCAATTTAAGAAGATGCTGTCACATCTTCCTCTCTTTTTTGCCTTCCTATCATCTTTTTTGGTTTGATTTTGGACCACAGTTAGTGTTGCTGCTCAGGATTTATGACTGGCTCTACAGAGGACCACTTCACGTGCTGGGGATTGAACCCAGGTTTTCTGTGTGCAAGACAAATGCTCTACTTTTTGGCCCCCTTTCTACAACACTTTTAATTCTCCTGAATTTCTGATGTCTTCCACTTTCAAATACCTGTCATGAATTTATTCCTGCAAGTTCAGATAAGTATCAACTTATGGCTAAATGATTAACTTATTGATGAGAGTCAATAATTCTTATTTCTCAAAACAGTCTTTTCTCTCATACTTTAATGGAAAAAATAATGTAGTCATAATCTCTAGAAATTCTGATTAATTATGTCTGGGGTACATTTTCAGAATCTGTATTTTACTGAGCTGTACTGTGGATTTCTGAGAAAAGTTATTTAAAGGAATTTCAAGGAATAAAGATATTTTCTTTAGTAGCATTCAGAAAAAGAAGTGCTATATCTTTAAATAACATAGAGTAAGTAACAACACAAAGCCCACCAAGAACCCACACGCTCTCCATTTCAATTGTTCAAATCTCTCAGGCAACAAGTTCTGAAATTAGACTGGTCTGGATACAAATACTGACTAGGTCTAAAGTTCTGTGATACTGGCAAGTTGTTTTACCTCTCTGAAAATAAGTTTTCAAATTATAAAATGGAGGTGACTTTAATACCTTCTTCCCAGTATGTGAGGATTAAATGAGATAAGAGATTAGCACAGCTTCAAACAGATGGCAAGTGCTCTATAAATATCAAAATTATTATTTAAGGTCTGCAATCTGTTATTTGACTGTTTTAATTTTTTTCAGCTTTTAGAAAGATAACACAGAATATTTACTGTTTATTACATAACACTCCTAGTAGTGTATGGAAAAACATCCCATAATTAATTCATTAATATTTCGTCAGGAAAAATGTCTGCATTTTCAGACTAAAACATAAGTAGATTAATTTTATGTTAGTTCAGGTAATATTTTGTTGCCAAGAGAGTTTTTGCAATATTTTTTTAAAAAGCTGCAATTTTATTTTTGAAATCTGAATTGAACGTGAGGGATTACCACCAATACCGAACTCTTTGGAGTTGGAAGGTGTGACTGTGACTTTTTCTTCCCTGTTTCTGCATCATACTCTTTCCTTTCCACCTCAGTAGTTCCAGAATCCATATAGAGGTTCATGCTTCTTCAACGTATTTTATATTCAAGGTGGCAGCGAACTTAATTTTTCTAATTATGTAGCACTGGTGAAACACTTGTTAAGATTATAATCATTAGCCCAAATGCAAATTATACTCTTGCCAGTGTCAATTACTTAATCCCTCCAAGCAAATATATCTTGCCTTATCATTTTGTAAACTGTTTTTCCTTAGAGGCCAGTGGACTTCTGCTGGATTGTACCAAAAGATCTGTGTAGAACACACCACTTTGAAAGATGTTCAGAACACAAGCTGAGGGACAAAGCAGAGAGAGCTAGAAACTCATATGTGTACTGTTGGAGAACCACATAAATAAGGTCAGACCAGATTTTGCTGTAAAATTACACACATCTAAGCTTTAATTTATAGATGGTTCAAACTGCTTCACTTACACATTTACTTAATTGATGTGTGTTTCAACTACAAAAACTGACACCCCCTTCAATAGGCTTGGGAAAATAGTTTCTGAAACCCATATCAACAATAAGACATGGAGGATTTTGAAACAAAAGAACATTTTCAGGAGACTGGAAAACCTTTGAGATGCAGAATTTTAGGACTGGTACAAAGACGCTTCCTTAGAGGAGAGGTGACTTGAAGACCCTCTTCATTCCCCCTACCCCAATCACACATCTCCAGCCTAGAAAAAGCTCCACAGTGGAACAATATCCATGCAAATAACATCAAAAAAGACCAAACTGTCCAGACCTCCCATCCTTGACAACTGCCCTAGCAATTGACAGGGGCTTAGAGGAAAACAGAATGGAAAATCTGTATATAAACTCACTTAGCAGAGAAGAGTACCGCACATGCCATAGCTAGCATTTCCCCTCTTGATATTTGCACTGTTGCATATTAGGTTGCATTCCTGCCTTCTGGGGAAATGGCCCACCAACACATCTGTGCTTGTGATATGTACTGGCTCTTTCCATTTTAGACAATCTCATGATTGCTCTTAAGCATGTATCTTTAACTATATCCTTCCACAAAAATAACTAGTTTTACTTCAAATACTGTATAAACAGTCTTAATAAATAGTCTGAAAATAGGTTTAGTAAGAGTCATTTTGGTGTTTGTATTCATTTCAAGAGCCTGGAAAGCTACATGTGGAGTATCCGATATGCCAAAAACAGTAACAATAGCGGCTCTCATTCCTCCAATACAGCAGTGTTGAAAAAGATGAGTAAGGAGAGGCTGCTAAAATCTCAGGGCTGGGGCAAATGGAGAAGTTAATGGCACCTGCTCGAGTAAATCAATGAACAACAGGGATGACAGTGATACAGAGATTCAGTGATTCATTTCAACTTAAAGCCACAGTGAATAGTTTTTCTTAAAATGGAAGTACTCTGCTCTGGAGCCCTTTAAAACCCTATTGAAGAAAGGCTTGTAGTATCCTACTCTATAAGAGAGCTTTGCTACCTTATACTGGTGCACATTGTATATATGGACTGGAGCGATAGCACAGTGAGTAGGGCGTTTGCCTTGCACGTAGCCAACATGGCTGACCCAAGTTCGATTCCTCTGCCCCTCTCAGAAAGCCCAGCAAGCTACCGAGAGTATCTTGCCCACACGGCAAATCCTGGTAAGCTACCCGTGACGTATTCGATATGCCAAACACAGTAACAAGTCTCACAATGTTACTGGGCCCACTCAAGCAAATCAGTGAACAATGGGAGGACAGTGACAGTGATATATATACATATATGTGTATGAGTGTGTATATATATATATATATATGTGTGTGTGTGTGTGTGTGTGTGTGTGTGTGTGTGTGTGTGTAGTGTGTGTGGGGGGGCAAACCCGGTGGTGCTCACGGTTACTCCTGGCTCTGAGCTCAGAGATCACTCCTAGTAAGCTAGGAGGGACCCTATGGGATGCTTGGGATTGAACCAGAGTCAGCTGTGTGGAAATACCGCTATCGCTGTGGATCCTGACTTATTTTTAAGCTGTTCTATATAACTCATTGAAGGAGAAACTTTGATCTCGTGTCATGCAATCATCAAAGATTAACTGCATTCTTCCTTTTGAGTTCAAATGAATACAAGAAATACTGTGACTGTAGCACTGTAGCACTGTCCTCCCATTGTTCATCGATTTGCTCGAGTGGGCACCAGTAATGTCTCTATTGTGAAACTTGTTATTGTTTTTGGCATATCGAATATGCCACGGGGAGCTTGCCAGGCTCTGCCATGCTGATACTGTGACTATGGGAACTAAACTAAATAAATAGCCTTAAAGAGGGGACCTAAGGAGATACATATTTTGTATTTTTCTAGGGACGTGGGTTTGTTCCTAGTTCTGTCAGCATCAAGAATGACAATGTTGAGCATGTAGCTTTCTCTCTCTGGGTCAACTTTTGTGTATGTACAACAAAGAGCCTTTTTTTCCCAAATTTTATTGCAAGTAAAATATGATTCAGGATATCCAGAAGTACAAATTTATATAGGTACCCCAGATGACTTTGTCTTTAAAATTTACCGTGGGAATATTATGTGATTTATGTTTCACAGTGCACTGAACTTTGTCAAGGGTTCTCAAAATTGGTAGTACATTAAAGTCCCTGGAAGTTTTTCATTAAGATTCCTGGACCTCATTACTGAAACTAGGTGATTCAATGGGTTTGGAATAAGAATAGATGACCTGCATTTTAATCAAATTCCAGGCGTTGTTGATGCAGCAGTTTCACAGACAGTAATTTTAGAGAAATTCTAGGTAAGTACTCAAAGATCAGTTTTCTTTCATTATTTTTTACTTTTTAAATAAAGATGGGGGGGTGAGGGAGGGAATCGCATGGGGAGGTGGACACTGGTACAATGGTGGAATGAAGTGTACATTCTTTTGGAGGGTGTGATGTTCTATGTATGAAATCCTACTACTAACGGTATTGTCAGAAATACAATAAAATAATTTTAAGAAGAAATAATTGACTCCAAATTCTCCTGAAGTGTATGATAAGTAGATGGCTTCCTTTCAAGGCTCGATCTGAGGTTAACTGGTTATCTCTAAACAGTTACATAGTACAGGCCTGGTTTAGGCATTCTGTGACAAGCTTGTTCCAGGGTTTGAGAAAGCATAGAAATTGAGCCGATTCTTATCTTAGGGTTCCGTAGTACTGGCTGGGAGATACTCATGTTCTGCTTTGGCAGAATGAGGTAGAAAATTGGATTAAATGAGGTAAAAGAACTATAGCCTTGTGTGAGTCAGCACCCAGATAGGGTCGATCTGGTATTTGTTGTCACTCAGACCTCACATCTTTCTTTAAATGTACTCCTTCCTTCTGGTTTGCATGGAGAAACTAAATGAGTCATGAACAAATCTACAAATATTCCCTATCACAGTCTCTGAATTTCCCCTTAATAATTTGCAAAACTATAATAAGGATCCTCATTTGTTCCCTCAGAGTTCTTACGTCGTGGGCCTATTTAGCATTTCTACTACGCTTGTGAGTGATAGCACAGCGGACAGGGTGGTTGCCTTGCACGTGGCCGACCCGGGTTCGATTCCTCCGTCCCTCTCAGAGCCCAGCAAGCTACCGAGAGTATCTCGCCTGCACAGCAGAACCTGGCAAGCTCCCCGTGGCGTATTTGATATGCCAAAAACAGTGACAACAATTCTCACAATGGAGACATTATTGATGCCCACTTGAGCAAATAGATGAACAACGGGAGGACAGTGCTACAGTGCTACAGTGCAACTACGGTTGTATTTCCCAGTCTACTTCTTCATATACCTTCTCTCTTCAGTTTTTTCTATCTGTTTTCAGCCACCTAATCGACCTGAGAGACTAAGTTCTGCTTAGTCATCAGCTCCAAACCTGGTGATAATACATTCTCAATAGCAGGGCTTGAGCAATAGCACAGCTGGTGGCATTTGCCTTGCCCGTGTCTGACATGGGTTCAATTCCTCTGTCCCTCTCGGAGAGCTCTGCAAGCTACCAAGAGTATAACACCCACATGGCAGAGCATAGCAGCTACCATGACATATTCAAATATGCCAAACACAGTAACAACAACACTCACAATGGAAACATTACTGGTGCCCGCTTGAGCAAAATCAATGAACAATGGGAGGACAGTGCTACAATGCTACATAACCCATGCATACTCTTTTATTTGGTCAATCTAACAAAGAAGAAGACTTAGAAAGTATATGGGAGTATCTGGCAAGTATTTACTGGCAAAATATATTATAGGATAGGACCCAAAACACTTTACTTTTTTAAAATTTTTATTAATGAAACACCATGAGGTACAGTTGTAGACTTACAAATTTTTGTGCTTGGATTTCAATTATACAATGATCACTTTATATGAACATATAAGAAAACATCACTTAGAATCAAGGGATGTCCTAAGAGACAGAATATTGACCCTTTGCTTTAGTTGTAAACTTGATTCAGGCCTTGAGGAATACCAACATTATGAGTGGTAAAAGACTCCAGTGGAAGTAGTTATATTCTAGAACTTCTTGAAATCCCAATGATGAAACACAGTAATATTTGGAGCCCATGGTTTTTAAAAACATATGGTAAATAACTTCTGTGGCATGATAGTATCCTAATCTCATTTCAAGTATTTATGTGTTGAAGACATGGTGGGCCTCAATATAAATGCAGAGATTTGGTTTGCATTTATATTTTGAAATAATGGAATGTTCAAATTCTATTTTTATTTAGTCATATCAAACATTTTATGGACTTTTAAGGTAATATGATTTCATGAGTATCTAATGCTAGATTACTTGCATTAATTGGTTGATTGTTATTGGCTACCTAGAATTTTATGTGACTCTTGGAAAAACTTAAAGAATCGGTAGTGTAACTATTGTGAAAATTCAAAAGCAGAAACTTTATGTGACCATCATTAATGCCCTAGCACAGAGACTTAACAAAAAAAATAAGTACAGGTGAATCTCAGGCTGACTGTACTGTTCTGATTATTGTTGTTTGCGATAGTTAATTTTAAAGAGAGATTTCCAAAAATTGTAGACCTGTTAGGATGCCTTTGTAGCTTACACACTGGATATTAAACAACTAATTTTTGTTAATAAACACTATATTTTAACAAACTTGACCTCACCATACCACCTACAGACATACGAAATATGAAGAAATCATTAAGGAACTCAGCACCCACAAGAAGAAAATTGGTTACAAATCTGACAGAAAATTACTAGTTTCAACTTCTTATTAGAATGGAGACAACATGCTAGAATTAGGGTCAATATAATTTTATTCAAGGCATGGGAAATCACTCACAAAGATTCAAAAATAGTAAAGCCATATGTCTTGAAGTTCTTGATTGTATTGCCACCAAATCGAATTACTAAAAAAATCTTCATGTATAACTTTCTATAATATTTGCATAATTGATGCTTTAGACTATGGTAGAGCTAGTGTTCACACAACTGGTATGATGGTCATATTTGTTTCAGTCAATGTTACAACTAAAGTTTGTTCAAATGAAACATTAATTACTGAGAGAAGCTCTTTCTGGAGCCAAAATGGGTATAATATCAAAAATATAAATAACCATTGTGTCAACATGAGTGGTGATGACAAAAATGAAATATAAATAGAAACTGCCAATAGAAATAGATGCCTTCATAAATCAGATGAATATTTAGCACTTTCCAGGAAAATACGTGCTGAATATTCACCTTGTTGGATTGTCACACTGCTCAAATATATGAGCTGAATAAAAAGATTCTTGTCATTCTGAGGGAAAGCATGAAGATTTTTCAAATTATAGAAATATGTTGATGCTGCCATTGTTAATATTGTTCCTGGAAAGTTTATGTTTATGTTTATGTTTATGTTAAGTTTATGTTTATGTTTAGAACTTCTATGACTGCCATTTTCTGTTGTGTTTTTCTGTTTGTGATATGAGGAAGTATTTTCTGTGGGTGTCGTCAAAGCAGTGGACAAGAAGGCAGCTGGAGCTGGCAGGGTCTTCAAATCTTCCCAGCAGTTTAAATGAACATTACCCCCAATTCCTACAACTCTGATCTTAGTCAGTGGTGGAATAGTCTCATAACTGTCTCAATTAGGCACTTTCATTCAATATTAATAGACTTGTTAATGATAGCAGTGCATTTTAAAAACTCCAGAGAAAACGGGTAATGTTTTGTGACTCATTCGTGTGTTTGCATGTGTTTGTGTCAGATTTAATTTATTAGCTTTCAAAATAAGTACCTTATTTGCAGCCACAAGACTTATATTTCAGGTGGGAATACTGAAAGTCACATGATAGGTAATAAATGACAGAATAAAAACTAAGTGATGGGGAGTAACCAGTTGATAATCCCTAAGGGACTTGATATCAATAAAGTTCTCTCTAGGGAACAGAAATACAGTACAATGTGCAGGGCACTTGCCTTGCATGCAGCAGACCTGGATTTGATCTCCAGAATCTGATATGGTTCCTGAACACTGCTAGCAGTACTTTTTAATGAAAAAGCTTAATAAAATATGTCATAGAATTTTGACACTAATTAAATCAAAGTTTAATTAGAGAAGAAAATTGAATTTCTAATATATCATTCAATCGTTAACATAATTTTGCTGTTTTAGGTAAGAAAACAAAGATGTCAAGATGTGAAGTCAAGTAAAGTCAAGGGAGTATCCATATATAACTGTCTCTAAAGAATTCTCATGGAGAAGAAATTTTTTTCTTAGAGACAAGGAAATAACCATCTGAAAATGTGATTAGAAGGGGGGAAGTATGAATTTCTACTTGAAGTAAATGATGAGTTTAGTGGAATTCCATCAGTGGAATCTAAGCCAAGACAAGATGACCTAGTGCTGAGTTAGATCTGGTACTAAAAGAATCAAGAAAAGAGGGATTCATCATAAATATTACCAAGTTCTTTCAAAGCTATTTTTCTCTTGATTCTGTCATTGATAAATATTATGATCCATTGATCTTGTAAACTAAGAAAATCAGCTAAAATTTTTCCCATTTTAGTTTTACTTGCATAGTTAAGAATCTAATTGTCATCACTACAACCCACTTGGATATTTCCCACCTTGCCCACCTATGTCATAGCTACTTTTCTGAAGGGGTCAGTGGTTAAAATATACCAGAACCATTGACAAGTTTGATGCTTGGCTTGGTTTCTCTGTTCATTTTTGATGTCCCCATCATATAAAATCAGTATATGCTATTTCTAGGAAATAATTAAGGGAAGCATGGGAAACTTATGTCTGAAGATTTCAAATAGTCATAAAATGAGTCTTCAAAATTTGGAATGTAATATCTTCTCCTACATTTATGCTTCCCGTTGTCCTTTTCATCTTTAATTCATTAAATGCAATTCACTTAGTGCTGAACAACACTTGGAACTGATGAGCTGACAGAGCCTAGTCAACTTAGATGCAAACATTTTTCATTTTTATTTTTTAGGTCCCCATGGTAACCTGCAGTCCTGCTCAAGGTAGAAAAAAAAACAATATGAACTACTTAGTTTATATCATATTTTCTGTTAAAATAAGATTTCCTGTAGTCTTACAAAAAAGAAAATGTAACCTCACTGAAGAAAATTTTGAGGCTCAGATATGGAAAATGGTTTGGGTCAATCAAATGGTTTGATTCTTTATGCTATGGTCTAACCAGCCCTGCTAAGTAGTCTTTCCATCTCGACCTAGTCTTAAGTAATAAATGAGAAAAACAGGGAATATGATGTATTGTACATAAGCAGTCTTACTGTCATTTAAAGTTGATAGCATTTCACACGGGTTGGAGCATATTATAGAATCTAAGTATTACACAATTATTACATTATGTTGGTAAACTTTGAGGTAGGAAATGTATATACTCAACACTTCTTCCAACAGAAAAAGTTTTCTAATAACATACAACTATTTATAATTAGATTTTTGGCAAAAATTTTCAATTTTTTTTTTTTGCTTTTTGGGTCACACCCGGCGATGCTCAGTGGTTATTCCTGACTCATGCACTCAGGAATTGCTCCTGGCGGTGCTCGGGGGACGATATGGTATTCTGGGAATCGAACCTGTGTCGGCCATGTTGGCTGCGTGCAAGGCAAACGCCTTACTCGCTGTGCTATCACTCCAGCCCCCAATTTTCAAATTTTAATAAGAGAACTCAAAAAACGACCAGTAACTGGGAGCTCTTTGGCACTATTGCAACAACATGGGAAGATGTCATTGTTGACAACATTGACGAGGAATACAATCAACTGGTTCAGCACCTGCATGATTGTGCGAGGAACGCCAAGAGAGAGATAGCCACAAATAAACGCCTGTCTTCGAAAACTCTTGAGCTTATTCGCCAGTGTGATGTGGCACATGCCTCAGGCAACTGCAAGAGAACGTCTGAGCTCACAAAACAGTGTAGAGATGCGATGAAGGAAGATCTCAAAGACAGAAGAGCAGAAGTGCTGGTAGATGCGGCAGAAGCCGGGAAAAGTATTCGTAAAGCCCGCCTGTCCTTCGCCAACTACAAGACCAAGATGACTGTCCTCTGATGTCCTGATGGATCTATCAAATCTTCCAGAAGGGCAATGAAGAAGATTATCCGTGACTTCTACTCAAATCTCTTCGATAGTCATGTCCACCTGCCAACATACCAAATTCCACAGGATGGATATATCGTTTCCAATGTTCTCCATTCTGAAATCCGACACGCCATTTCATCAGTAAAGAAATGAACAGCACCTAGCCCAGACAAGGTCAGACCTGAACACCTGAAGAACCTGCCATCAGTACTCATCAATACGCTGGCTCGGCTCTTCACACGCTACCTGTCTGAATGCAAGGTTCCGCCCAAAGGAAAACCAGCAGGACTGTACTACTGTACAAGAAGGGAGACATCCATGACATTGGCAACTATTGCCCCATCTGCCTATTGTCTGTCATCTACAAGTTGTTCACTCGAGTCATCCTGAATAGGATTGACAGAACACTAGATGAAGGACAACCATGCAAGCAAGCCCGGTTCTGCAAAGTATTCAGCACCATTGAACGTATCCCCATGACAATCAAGCTCATTGAGGTTTCTTGGGAGTTCAAGATGCCGATCTGTCTAAAGTTCATTGATTTAAAGAAGGCCTTTGATTCTGTTGAGACGGAAGCGGTCATTGAAGCCCTAGCCAATCAGGGCATTCAAACTCAATACATCAGGATCCTCCATGAGCTGTCTTATGGATTCACTACCAGGATCTCACCATTCTACAAAGAAGTAATCATCCTTGTCAAGGGAGGGGTTTGGCAGGATGATACCATTTCACCGAAACTCTTCAGTGCCACCCTCGAGAACATCATGCGATGACTGGAATGGGAAGGAATGGGAGTGAAGATAGATGGTCGGCAACTACACCACCTCTGCTTTGCTGATGACATTGTTTTAATAACACCAAACATTAGCCAAGTGGCACAAATGCTGGCCGACTTCGACCGTGAGTGTGGAAAGATCGAACTACATCTGAATCTTATGAAGACAATGTTTAAGAGAAACAGCCTCGTTCCTGATGCTCCATTTACTCTCAACGGAAGAACCATCTCCGAATGCAACAGCTATGTGTACCTAGGTCGAGAAGTCAACATGACAAATGACCTGGCACCCGAGCTGTGCAGGAGGAAGAGAGTGGCGTGGAATGCCTTCAAGAGAGTCGAAGAAATAGCTAGAGGAAGAAGAACCTCTGGCTCCGGGCACATCTCTTTGATTCCACTGTTCTTTCTGCATTAACATAAGCCTCAGAGACCTGGGCCCTATGCAAACAGGATGAGAATGCCATTTGGGTCTCCCAAAGAGGAATTGAAAGAGCTATGCTTGGAGTATCACGTTTCACTCAAATGAGAGAAAGAATCCGGAGTTTAGACCTCTGTGGACGATCAAGAATAAGGGACGCTGTCTCGTTTGCCAAGGCATCAAAAATCAGATGGGCTGGTCACGTAACTACATTTAGAGACGACCACTGGACTAAAGCCGTTATCGACTGAATTCCACAGGATGTCAAAAGACCATGTGGCCGCCCACCTACCAGACGGTCAGACTTCTTCATCAATATAATGAACGATCAGCTTGAGGCTCTTCGTGTTTCTAAAACGAACAGATGCCATTGGGCTACACTGGCATGCGACAGGGATAAATGGAGATGTTACTGGCGCCCGCTCGAGCAAATCGATGATTAACGGGAAGTCAAGTGATCAAGTTAATTCAAAGCCGAAGCTCTGGGACATATTACATCTCTAGTGTTCACATCTTTAAAATATTTATTCCTAATTCACTTCTATAAGTTGTTATAAATTATGAAAGTTCTTGGCATTCATCAAATATTAATAATAGAAATTATTGATGAGATTATATTTTCTGTAGACAATGAAAATTTGATTACTGGACACCCTTATCACAAAACTCTATTTCTATGTGGAAACTCAGGAGTCTTACTCTATCCAAGTCTTCTGGTGTGGGACTAAGTAGATGAAAACGATTCATATAGCATAGACCCTACCTTAGAATTTCTCCACTGTAATACTCACAGAGGGCTGCACAGTGAGTAGGATGTTTGCCTTTGCATGCAGCCAACCCGGGTTCAATTCCTCTGCCCCTCTCAGAGAGCCCGGCAAGTTACCGAGAGTATATCGCCCACAAGGCAAAACCTGGCAAGCTCCCCATGACATATTAGATATGCCCAAAACAGTAACAAGTCTCACAATTTGTTGTGAGACGTTACTGGTGCCCGCTCGAGCAAATCGATGAACAACGGGAGGACAGTGCTACAGTGCAACAATACTCACAGCATTGATAATATTATAAGTTTATCTTCCCTACTAGGCTATATGCTAATAAGTATAGAAGTATTTTGATTTAATTTCTGTCTGACCAGGCTGCAGAACACTTTTTTATATGTAAAGGAAGCCTACAAATAATTCTCCATGGAATTTTTATTATCTTCTTATGGCTGCAATAGTTGGAACACTAACATTAGTGGTGATATTCTTTTTTTTTTTCCCTTTATTTTATTTTATTTTTTTTTTAAAGTTGTAGATTTACAATTTTTTGTGCTTTGGTTTCAATTATACAATGATCAGATACCCATCCCTCCACCAGTGCCCATTTTCCACCACCATGGATAATATCCCTCCCACCCCCATCCCCCCATCCCCCCGTCTCTGTGGCAGGGCAATCCCCTGTGTTCTCTCTCTCCTTTTGGGTGTTGTGGTCTGCAAAAGAGGCATTGAGTGGCAAACATGTTCAGTCCATAGTCTACTTTCGACATGCATCTCCCCTCCTGGGAGGATCCTCCAAACATCCTTTATTTGGTGCTCCCTTCTCTATCTGAACTGCCCTTTCCTCTAGGATACCCGGCTGGCCTCTAAGTTATGGAGTAATCCTCCTGGTGCTGATCTCAGCTATTCTTGGGTATTAATCTCATACTTTGTTACTTTATATCCCCCAGATGAATGCAATCTTTCTATGTCTATCCCTCTCTTTCTGACTCATTTCGCTTAGCATGATACTTTCCATATTGTACCACTTGTATGTAAATTTCATGACTTCATCTTTTCTAAGAGCTACATAGTACTCCATTGTGTAGATGTACCAAAGTTTCTTTAACCAGTCATCTGTTCTTGGGCATTCAGGTTTCTTCCAGTTTCTGGCTATTGTAAAGAGTGCTGCAATGAACAAACAAGTGCAGATGTCACTTCGACTATACATTTTTGCCTCTCTGGGATATATTCCCAGGAGTGGTATTGCTGGGTCAAATGGGAGCTCAATTTCTAATTTTTTGAGAATCGTCCATACTGTTTTCCAGAAGGGCTGAACCAGTGGACATTCCCACCAACAGTGAAGGAGTGTCCCTTTCTCGCCACATCCACGCCAGCATCGGTTGCTTTTGTTCTTTTGAATTTGGGCCAGTCTCTGAGGTGTGAGATGGTATCTCATTGTGGTTTTGATCTGCATCTCCCTGATGATTAATGATGTAGAGCATTTTCTCATGTGCTTTTTTGCCATTCGGATTTCTTCTTTGAGAAAGTTTCTGTTCATTTCATTGCCCCATTTTTGGATGGGGTTGGATGTTTTCTTCTTGTGGAGTTTAACCAGTATTTTGTATATCCTGGATATCAACCCCTTGTCAGATGTGTATTCGGTGAATATCCTTTCCCATTCTGTAGACTGTCTTTGTATTTTGGTCACTGTTTCTTTGGAGGTGCAGAAGCTTCTTAGTTTAAGATAGTCCCATTTATCTATCTCTGTTTTCACTTGCTCGGCCAGTGGCGTGGCATCTTTGAAGATACCATTAGCTTCAATGTCATGGAGGGTTTTGCCAACTTTATCTTCAATGTACCTTATGGTTTCTGGTCTGATGTTGAGGTCTTTAATCCATTTTGATCTTACTTTTGTACATGGTGTTAGGCAGAGTTCTGAGCCTATTTTTTTGCATGTAGCCGTCCAGTGATGCCAACACAATTTATTAAAGAGGCTTTCCTTACTCCACTTCACATTACTTGCACCTTTATCAAAGATTAGATGAGCATATGATTGAGGAGAGATGTCAGTGTATTCAACCCTGTTCCATTGGTCTGCAGTTCTGCCTTTGTTCCAGTACCATGCTGTTTTAATTATTACTGCTTTGTAGTACAGTTTGAAGTTCGGGAGGTTGATTCCTCCCATTTTCTTTTTCCCAAGAATTGCTTTAGCTATTCGTGGGGGCTTATTGTTCCATATAAATTTCAAGAGTGTTTGCTCCATTTCTTTGAAGAATGTCATGGGTATCCTTATAGGGATTGCATTGAATTTATACAATGCTTTCGGTAGTATTGCCATTTTGACAATGTTAAGTCTCCCGACCCATGAGCAGGGGATATCTTTCCATTTCCTCATGTCCTCTTTTATTTCCTGAAGTAGCGTTTTGTAGTTTTCTTTGTACAGGTCCTTTACTTCCTTAGTTAAGCTGATTCCTAGGTACTTGATTTTCTGGGGCACAATTGTGAATGGGATTGTTTTTTTCATGTTGCTTTCTTCTCTCTCACTGTTTGCGTATAGGAAAGCCATGGACTTTTGGGTATTGATTTTATAACCTGCAACTTTACTATACGAGTCTATTGTTTCTAAGAGTTTTTTGGTGGAAGTTATTGGGTTCTCTAAGTAGAGTATCATATCATCTGCGAATAGTGAGAGCTTGATTTCTTCCTTTCCTACCTGAATGCCCTTAATATCTTTTTCCTGCCTAATCGCTATTGCAAGTACTTCCAGTACTATATTGAACAGCAGTGGAGAGAGTGGGCATCCCTGTCTCGTCCCTGATCTTAGAGGGAAGGCTCTCAGTTTTTCCCCATTGAGGATGATGCTTGCTGTAGGCTTGTGGTAGATGGCTTTAATTATGTTGAGGAAGGTCCCCTCTATACCCATTTTGGCTAGGGTTTTCATCCTAAAGGGGTGCTGGATCTTATCAAATGCTTTCTCTGCATCTATTGATATGATCATATGCTTTTTATCTTTTCTTTTGTTGATATGGTGGATTATGTTGATTGATTTCCGAATGTTGAACCATCCTTGCATCCCTGGGATGAATCCTACTTGGTCATGGTGTATGATCTTTTTGATGAGTAGTTGGATTCTATTTGCTAGTAGTTTGTTGAGGATCTTTGCATCTGTGTTCATCAGGGATATCGGCCTGTAATTCTCTTTCTTTGTGGTATCTCTGTCTGCTTTTGGTATCAGTGTGATATTTGCTTCGTAGAAACTGTTTGGAAGTGTTTTTGATATTTCAATTTCGTGGAAAAGCTTAAAGAGTATTGGGAGTAAATCCTCTTTAAAGATTTGGAAGAATTCACTAGTGAATCCATCCGGGCCAGGACTTTTGTGCTTGGGGAGACTTTTTATTACCATTTCAATTTCCTTGATGGTGATAGGTCTGTTCAGGTATTCCAGGTCTTCTTGGTTCAGCCTTGGGAGTCTGTAGGAGTCTAGGAATTTATCCATTTCCTCGAGGTTTTGATGTTCCGTGGCATAAAGCTTCTCAAAGTACTCCCTGAGGATCCTCTGAATTTCTGTGGTTTCTGTTGTAATGACCCCCTTTTCATTTCTGATTCGGTTTATTAGGGTTTTCTCTCTCCCTTTCTTTGTGAGTTTTGCTAGAGGCTTATCGATCTTGTTAATTTTCTCAAAGAACCAGCTCTTGGTTTCATTGATCTTTCGGATTGTTTTTTGGGTTTCCATCTCGTTAATCTCTGCTCTGAGTTTTATTATTTCCTTTCTCCTGTTCGGGTTGTGCTCCTTTTTTTGGTCCTTCTCCAAGCTCTTAAGCTGTGAGGTTAGGTTACTTATGTGTGCTCGCTCCTCCTTCCTGAGGAATGCTTGTAGAGCTATAAACTTTCCTCTTAACACAGCCTTTGCTGTGTCCCATAAGTTTTGGTAACTCGTGTTCTCATTTTCATTCGTTTCTAGGAATCTTTTGATTTCCTCTTTGATTTCCTGTCTAATCCACTCGTTGTTCAATAGTGCACTGTTTAATTTCCAGGTGTTTGATTTAGTTTTCTGTTTTTGTGTGTGATTTACTTCTAATTTCAGCGCATTATGGTCTGAGAAGATTGTTGATACAATCTCTACCTTCTTAATTTTATGGAGGCATGTTTTGTGGCTCAGCATGTGGTCTATCTTGGAGAACGTTCCATGGACGCTTGAGAAGAATGTGTATTCAGCTTTTTGTGGATGAAGTGTCCTGTATATATCTACTAAGTCCCTTTCTTCCATTGTTTCCCTCAAATGAAGTATGTCCTTGCTAAGCTTGAGTCTGGTTGATCTATCAAGAGGTGACAAAGCAGTGTTGAAGTCTCCCACTAGTATTGTGTTGCTATTGATGTCTTTTTCCAAATCTATGAGTAGTTGTTTTAAGTACTTTGCTGGTCTCTCATTAGGTGCATATACATTTATTATTGTAAGTTCTTCCTGTTGTACAGATCCTCTGATCAATAAGTAATGGCCTTCACTGTCTCTTATGACCTTCCTCACTCTGAAATCAATGTGGTCTGATATAAGGATGGCTACCCCAGCTTTTTTATGGGAGCTGTTTGCCTGTAGGATTGTTTTCCAGCCTTTGACTCTGAGTCTGTGTTTGCTTTGACTATTGAGATGCGTTTCTTGCAGGCAGCAGAATGTTGGGTTCAATTTTCTAATCCATCCTGCCACTCTATGTCTTTTAATTGGTGCGTTTAGCCCATTGACATTGAGAGAGATTATTGTTATGGGATTTTGTTCCATTGTTATGTTAAAATTTGGTGTATTTGAGGGGCCTTTCTTGCCTTAAAGTAGCCCATTTAGTTGTTCTTGTAACCATGGTTTTGAGTCTATGAAGTTCCTGAGCTGTTGTTTGTCTGTGAAACTGTGTGTTGTTCCTTCTATTATGAATGAGAGTCTTGCTGGGAAAAGTATTTTGGGGGAGGCATTTATTTCATTGAGTTTTTTTACTATGTCCCACCACTGTTTTCGGGCCATGAGGGTTTCATCAGAAAAATCAGCTGTGAATTTTAAGGATGCTCCTTTGTAAGAGATTTCTTTCTTCGATCTTGCTGCTTTCAGAATTTTGTCTCTGTCTAAGGTTTTGGTCATTTTGATCAGAATGTGTCTTGGGGTATTTTTATTCGGATTTCTTCTAGCTGGTACCCTTCGGGCCTCCTGAATGTGGTCACAAGTTTTCTTCAGCTCTGGAAATGTTGTAGCAATGATGTCTTTGACAGTTTCTTCTTCATCGAGGTTTTCTTCCTGTCCCTCTGGGACTCCAATAATTCTTATGTTACCCCTCTTGGCTTCATCACGATCTTCTCTTGCCATCTGTTCCCGAATTGTGAGTCTCTTTTCCATTTTCTGCTCTTTGCGGGAGAGTCTCTGAACTTCATCTTCGAGCTCACTGATTCTGTTCTCAGCCGCTGTTACTCTGCTGCTGAGGCCTTCCACTGAGCTTTTCAATTCGCCTACGAGATTTTTCAGGTCTGACATTTCTGATTGCATTTTCCTCATTTCTGCCTTCAGATCCTCTTGTCTTCTATTGGCATTGGTTTCCATTGTTTCTTTTAATTCCCTAAGCATCCTAAGTAGCTCCCTTCTGAATTCCTTGTCAGAGAGGTTGTCTAACACTACAGTACTGTTGGTGTCATCTGGGCTAGACTCTTCAATATGAATGTTTGGTGGGCTTTTGCGTTGCTTTACCATTGTGAGAGGTGTGGTTTAGTCCTTCACGTTCAGTGTTACTATTCTGCTTGATATGCAGTGTGAGTTAAGATAGGCTTATGAGTTATTGGCAACTGTATTTCTAGTGGATGAGCTAAAATAGAGAAGTTTCCATCTAAGAAGTTAGCTTATGGTTCCTATGGCATATGTAGTGGGAAAATATTTCGCGGCCGCTAATGCGGCCGCGGCTCCGGAAAGAGTCCCTGGCACTGGGCGAGGAGTTGGGAATGTCTCCTGTTTGGAATTGGAGCCGTTCAGCTTTGTTGCCCAGAGCTGGGCCTCTGTGCCCGTCCCACGCGGCTCAGGGGTTGAAAACCGGCTGTCTCGGGGCTGTTTCTAGCTGCGCGTGCCCAGAGAGGAACCCAGGCCCTTGGGGGCGGGCTGTACCTGTTGGAATTGGAGCCGTTCAGCTTTGTTGCCCAGAGCTGGGCCTCTGTGCCCGTCCCACACGGCTCAGGGGTTGAAAACCGGCTGTCTCGGGGCTGTTTCTAGCTGCGCGTGCCCAGAGAGGAACCCGGGCCCTTGGGGGCGGGCTGTACCTGTTGGAATTGGAGCCGTTCAGCTTTGTTGCCCAGAGCTGGGCCTCTGTGCCCGTCCCACGCGGCTCAGGGGTTGAAAACCGGCTGTCTCGGGGCTGTTTCTAGCTGCGCGTGCCCAGAGAGGAACCCAGGCCCTTGGGGGCGGGCTGTACCTGTTGGAATTGGAGCCGTTCAGCTTTGTTGCCCAGAGCTGGGCCTCTGTGCCCGTCCCACGCGGCTCAGGGGTTGAAAACCGGCTGTCTCGGGGCTGTTTCTAGCTGCGCGTGCCCAGAGAGGAACCCAGGCCCTTGGGGGCGGGCTGTACCTGTTGGAATTGGAGCCGTTCAGCTTTGTTGCCCAGAGCTGGGCCTCTGTGCCCGTCCCACGCGGCTCAGGGGTTGAAAACCGGCTGTCTCGGGGCTGTTTCTAGCTGCGCGTGCCCAGAGAGGAACCCAGGCCCTTGGGGGCGGGCTGTACCTGTTGGAATTGGAGCCGTTCCAGCGGTGATATTCTTAATAGTTCTCATTTCTTATTCATCTCATCTATTAATATTCTCTGATATAAATGTAATATTCAAACTTGCTCCAGTGTATTTTAGAAAGTTTTCACATGCAAATACCTCAATGTAAAAATATAATAATGTTTGTGACAGTGGTACCAGTGATCAGGGGGAGACGTACCAGTCTTGGACTTCAGTGACTCTTGTTAGAGCAATAAGAAATCTTAAAGACCATTGAAAATGCATTTTGCTTGCAGAAATAGGTTGTGTAGTTATTGCCTACTATCTTGAAGAGTTTAATATTAACCTCAGTTTGGGTGAAAAATATTATCAAGCCAAGTTGGAACAGAAAAGAATGCAATATAATCCAGCTGGAGATGTAGTTCAACGGTAGCGTACATGCATGAGGCTGTTTATTCAATTTCCAGCACCAAACACAAATACACGCACACACATACAAGCACATGCATAGCAACGGTAAAATAATCCACACAAAAGTTGTTTAATATTGCCATTTTGACAATATTAATTCTCCCCATCCAAAAGCAGGGGATATTTTTCCATTTCCTCGTGTCCTCTTTTATTTCCTGAAGTAGAGTTTTGTAGTTTTCCTTGTACAGGTCCTTTACTTCCTTAGTTAAGCTGATTCCCAGGTACTTGATTTTCTGGGGCACAATTGCGAATGGGATTGTTTTGTACATGTCACTTTCTTCACTTTCACTATTCACGTATAGGATAGCCATGGATTTTGGGGTATTGATTTTATAGCCTGCCACTTTACTATACAAGTCTATTGTTTCTAGGAGTTTCTTGGTAGAGATTTTAGGGTTCTCTAAGTATAGTATCATATCATCTGCAAATAGTGAGAGTTTGATTTCTTCCTTTCCTACCTGTATGCCCTTAATATCTTTTTCTTGCCTAAACGCTATTGCAAGTACTTCCAGTACTATACTGAACAGTAGTGGAGAGAGTGGGCATCCTTGTCTCGTCTCTGATCTTAGGAGGAAGGCTCTCAGTTTTTCCCCATTGAGGATGATGTTTTCTGTAGGCTTGTGGTAGACGGCTTTAACTATATTGAGGAAAGTCCCCTCTATCCCCATTTTGGCGAGGGTTTTCATCATAAACGGGTGCTAGATCTTGTCAAATGCTTTCTCTGCATCTATTGATATGATCATATTATTTTTATCTTTTATACATAGCACAGCGGGTAGGGCATTCGCCTTACAAGCAGCCAACATGGCCGACCCGAGTTCGATTCCTCCGCCCCTCTCGGAGAGCCTGGCAAGCTACCAAGAGTATTGGATATGCCAGACACAGTAACAACAAAGTCTCCAATGGAGACGTTACTGGGCCCGCTCGAGCAAATCGACGATCAACGGGAGGGCCTTTACTTTACTTTACTATTTATATGATGGATTATGTTGATAGATTTCCAAATGTTGAACCATCCTTGCATCCCCAGAGACTGGCCCACATCCAAAAGAACAAAAGCAACCGATGATGGCATGGATGTGTCAAGAAAGGGACCCTCCGTTCCTAATCCTGGTGGGAATACCGACTGGTCCAACCCTTTTGGAAAACAGTATGGACGATTCTCAAAAATTTAGTATTTGATCTCCCATATGACCCAGCAATACCACTCCTGGGAATATATCTCAGAGAGGCAAAAAAGTATAGTCGAAGTGACATCTGCACTTGTTTGTTCATTGCAGTACTCTTTACAATAGCCAGAATCTGGAAAAAACCTGAGTGCCCGAGAACAGATGACTGACTAAAGAAACTTTGGTACATTTACGCAATAGAGTACTATGTAGCTGTTAGAAAAGATGAAGTCATGAAATTCACATACAAGTGGTACTATATGGAAAGTATCATTTTAAGCGAAATGAGTCAGAAAGAGCGGGATAGACATAGAAAGATTGCATTCATCTGGAGAACATAAATCAACAAAATGGGAGACTAACACCCAGGAGTGGCCAAGATTAGTACCAGGAATTTTGCTCCATGACTTAGAGGCCAGCCACACGTGCTAGGGGAAAATGAAAGCTCAGATAGAGAAGAGAGCACCAAATAAAGCGTGTTGGGAGGATCCTTCCAGAGTGGGAGAAGCATTCTGAAAGTAGACTATAGACTAAACATGATTGCCACTCAATGTCTCTCTTGCAAACCACAGGACCCAAAAGGAGAGAGAGAGAACAAAAGGGAATGCCCTGCCACAGAGGCAGGGTGGGATGGGGAGGATGGGGGCTGGGAGGGATGATGGGACCTGTGGTGGTGGAGGATGGGCGCTGGTGGATGGATGGGTAATTGATCATTGTATAACTGAAACCCAAGCACAAAAATTTGTAAGTCTATAACTGTACCTCATGGTGTTTCACTAATAAAAATAATAAAATAATTTTTTAAAAAAGTTCTGTAATAATATGGACTCTCTGATTACTCTAAAAATAAGATGATAGAATTGCCTCTCATATGTTATCTCTTGATCACTTGACATCTCTCTACTCATCGATTTGCTTGAGAGAGCGCCAGTAATGTCTCCATGTGTGCCTGTCATGTACTAGTGTAGCCCAATGACGTTTGCTCCCTCCAGGAACATGAAGAGCCTCAAACCGATCATTCAGGGTCTTGACAAAGAATTCTAACCATCCCGTAGGTGGGTGGCCATATGATCTTTTGACTTCCCGTGGAATCCAGTCAGTAATGGCTCTATTCCAGTGGTCGTCTCCAAATCTCATTATATGTCCAACACATCTTATCTTCGAAGCCTTGGCAATCGAGAAAGCATCCCTTATTCTTGATCATTGGTGGACGTCTGCACTCTGGTTTCTTTCTCTCACTTGAGTGAAGCATGATACTCCAAGCATAGCTCTTTCAATTCCTCTTTGGGAGACCTGAATAGCGTTCTCATCCTGTTTTCATAGGGCCCAAGTCTCTGAGGTGTTTGTTAATGCAGGAAGAACAGTGGAATCGAAGAGATCTGCCCGACCCCAGAGGTTTTTCATCCTCTTGTCTATTTTTTCGATGCTCTTGAAGGCATTCCACACTGCTCTCTTCCTCCGGCGCAACTCAGGTGCCAGGTATTTGTCATGTTGACTTCTCAACGTAGGTACACATAACTGTTGAATTTGGAGATATTTGTTCCATTGAGAATGAATGGAACATCAGGAACAAAACTGTTTCTCATAAACATTGTCTTTGTGAGATCCAGCTGTAGTCTGTACTTTCCACACTCACGGTCGAAGTTGGCCAGCATTTGTGCCGCTTGGCTATTGTTTTGTGTGATAAGAACGATGTCATCTGTGAAGCAGAGGTGGTATAGTTGCAGACCGTCTATCTTCACTACCATTCCTTCCCATTCCAGTCATCACATGACTTTCTCAATGGTGGCACTGAAGAGTTTTGGTGAAATGGTATCACCCTGCTGAACCCTTCTCTTGACATGGATGATCACTTCCTTGGAGAATGGTTAGATCCTAGTAGTGAATCTGTAATAGAGCTCACAGAGGATCCTGATATATTAAGTTTGAACACCCTGTTTGGCTAGGGCTTTGATGATCACTTCAAGTCTCAACAGAATCAAAGGCCTTCTTTGAATCAATGAACATTAGACAAAGTGGCATTTTGAACTCCTGAGAAACCTCAATGAGCTTGATTATCATGTGGGCATGGTCGATTGTGCTGAATCCTTTTCGGAACCTGACTTGCTTGCATGGTTGAACTTCATCTAGTATTTTTCCAATCCTAGTCAGGATGACTTGAGCGAAGAGCTTTTAGACTACAGACAACAGGCAGATCAGGAGATGGTTGCCAATATCGTGGATGTCTCCCTTCTTGTACAGTAGCACAGTTCTGCTGGTTTTCTACTGGGACAGAATCTTGCATTCACATAGGTAGTGTGTGAAGAGCTGAGCCAGTGTATTGATGAGTACTGATGGCAGGTTCTTCAGGTGTTTGGGTCTGACCTTGTCTGTGCCGAGTGCTATTCACTTCTTTACCACCAAAATGGCGTCTCAGATTTCGGAAGGGAGAACTTTGAGAATGACATATACATCCTGCGGAATTTGGTATGTGGGCAGGTGGACATGGCTACCGAAGAGATCTGAGTGAAGTCGTGGATAATCTTCTCTATTGCCCTTCTGGAAGATGTGATACATCCATCAGAATGTCGGAGGGCAGGCATCTTGGTCTTGTAGTTGGTGAAGCAAAGGTGGTTGTTGTGAATTCTTTTTCCAGCTTCTGCCGCATCTGTCAGCACTGCTGCTCTTCTCTCTTTGAATTATTCCTTTATCTCTTCTCTGCACTTCTTTGGGAGCTCGGATGTTCACTTGCGGTTGCCTGAGGCTCGCGCCAAGCCATATTGGCAAATGATCTTGAGAGTTTTCAAAGACAGGCATCTTTTTCTGGCTTTTATCTGGTGTTACTTGCACAATCATGGAGGTGTTGAACTAGTCGATTGCATTTTCGTTGATATTGTCAATGACGGCATCTTCCCATGTTGCAGCAATAGTGCCAAAGAGCTTCCAGTTGGTGGTCAATCTGGGAGTTCTCTTCTTAAACTTTGCAGCCTTTTCTCTCCGCTCCATAAAGTAGAATTTTGCAAGAAGGAGACGGTAGTCTGATCCCGTTTGGAATTTTGGGACAACAGGGATATCAATTTTGCTGTGGAACCATCCACCTAGAGACTCCCATGTACAACATTTAGATTCGGCCTTCTGAAATTGTGAGTTACCATGGATATTCTTGGTCAACATGATGAACTTAGACAGTCCCTCACCTTGTTCATTCCATTCTAAGCCATGGGTCCTGATGTGTCCTTCAGCTGATCTTCTCAGTCCTATCTTGGCATTAAAATCCTTGACAATGATCTTGTAGAAGGTGTGGTCTTCTTTATAGAACTTCTTTAGCTCCATGTAGAACTTCTTAATTTCTTCTTCATCATAATTGGATGTTGGTGCATAGACAATGAAGATAAAAACTGTCAGCCGTGAGCCACATCTATTCAATTGTAATCGGCCGATTCCGGTTGTTAGGCATTCGAATGGAATCAATGCTCTTGGCTAAGTTCATGTTGACAAGGACACCAATACCACCGATGCGTCTTTTGTCGCATGTTCCGAGGAACAGTTCTTCCCCAGTGTTGAAAATGGTGTGATGTGATTGATGCCTTGTCTTCTTGGTCAAATCAGTGATGTTGTACTTGATCTTTCACGCTGGCACCATCAGATCATCAGATCCTCAATGGATGCATCTGATACCAGTGTACATGCATTGAATTTACAGACAGTCGTTTTTGTCCTTCTTCATTTTGGCTGCCGAGTTCGGCCTTGAGGTTTTATTAGCTTCTCCTTCCTCATCCTTCTTAACGCTGCCCTATTGGTGACTCTTTCAGAGTTAGGGGAATGAGACCCATTGTATTTACTGTTTTTTTTTCATATCAAATACATCATGGGTAGCTTGTCAGGCTCTGTTGTGCGGGCAGGATATTCTCGGTAGCTTGCCATTCTCTCCGAGTGGGATAGAGGCTTTTAGGGAGGCCTCTAATAGCCCTTGCAGGTGTTCCCATGATTCAAATAATATTTGTACCCCATCTAATATGGTGTGGTAATGTATGCCAAATGTTATAACTTCACATAAACAAGTAGTAAGGCAGATTCTGGGGGATGTGAGCAGGTAAATTGGGAAGAAGTTTGATCTCTAGCATTCCAAGTGGCAACAGAAATGTTAATTCTGTATTCTTACAGTTCTCCATTTTCACTGACTGACATTTCCTAAGCCCTTAACAATGGGACAGATAAAAGGTGCTAGATTTTTAGACTGGATGAGTTTTTATCTGTGTAACACCCTGGCAAGGTAATCTCTTTCAGTTTTACCTCCTTTATTATAAAATAGGGTCAGTAATATACACGACAGTGACTCATTTATTTATTTATATGATGAACTATTATTGAATATCCTTTATGTGTCAGGTACTGTGATGGGAAATGAAAAACAGTAGTGAGCCATTAAAGAGCATGAGTATTCCAGTATTACTGGTTAAATATACAGGAGCTGATCATCTTAATAAGTGGCTTATAAAATCCATTTAATACATTATAATCTATTATTTTAATAACTTGTAATATAAAAGTGTGGTGGTTAAGCCCTTAGGCTCTAGAGTCAGACCTGGACTGTATTTCCAGCTCAGGGTATTAGCTCCACATATCAGCCACAGTAAATTTCTCAAAAGTTTTAACCTTATATACTTAATCTGTGAAAAAAGAACTATAATGATAACAACATTTGATAAGCTCAGGCACGTGGGAAAGAGTATGTGAAATCTCTATCGAATATTCTCCTCTCTGAGGCTCAATGATTTAGGACCAGACCATGTCTATTTGTATTCAAAAATATCTTTCCAAGGAAATGTTCTCTTTATCTGCTTGAAATTTATCAAGACCAAAAGTTAATGGAAAAACTAATGCTGGAAAAGCGAATAACTTGAATGACTTTTGAAGTACAGATGTGTCAGGAGAAGACTTTATAGGTAACATGACAATGACTCTCTTTTCCACAGGTGGCAAAATCTGCCATTGTACTTATGACCTTTGCTTGTAATAAGCACAAAATGCATCTTTTGCAAAGACCTTTTTTCTTGAGCCCCATATTTCAGGAGGGCCATTTCTACTTCTCTCTACCTGTAATTAGCCACATTTCAAATAATGATGAGCTCTTCCTGCCTACTTGTATTTTTGTGTCATGGTGATATCTGTATTCAGGATGCTGCTGCAGTTGATATGTGGGCTTCCAAGAAGATAACTTGAAATGCAAAAGAAGCAGCATTAATTTGATTCTGCAGAGAGGTGGCTAGATTTCAAAAAATTAAAGGAGTTCTGATAAGGGGTTAATATCAAAGATAAAAAGGCACTGGTAGAATTTTGCAAGAATATAACATCCAACCCCATAAAAATGAGGAGAAGAAATGAACAAAAAATTTCTCAAAGAAAAATACAAATGGTCAAAAGGCACAGGAAAATATTACTCACCAACACTAATCATTAGGTAGATGCAAATCAAAACAACAATGAGATATCATCTCACACCCCACAGACTGGAACACATCATAAAGAACAACAAAAATCCGTGCAAATTTGAATGTGTGGAGGACAGGACTCTCATTCATTGTCGGTGGGAGTGTTGACTAATCCAGCCTTTTGGGAAAGCAATATCCTCTAAAAATATTCCTCAAAAAATATTCCTCAAAAAACTAGAAATTGATCTTCCACATGACCTAGCAATATCAGTTCTGTAAATATACCCTGGGGCCTCCCAAAATGCAGAAGAAATGACATCTGCACTTCTATGTTCATTGCAGCACTGTTCACAATAGCCAGAATCTAAAAACAATCCGAGTGCCTAAGAATAGATTACTGGATAAGGAAACTATGATACATCTGAAGAATGAAATACTATGCAGCCATCAGGAAATGGATGGACATAGAGATTATCATGCTGAGTGAAGTGAGTCAGAAGGAGAGGGATAGACATAGAATGATTGCACTCATTTGTGGGATATAAAATCATAATATGAGGTTATTATCCAAGGACAGTAGAAACCAGATCCAGGACTGGCCCATGGTAGGAAACTTGCCACAAGTGGGGTAGAGGAGGGCAGTTAGGATAGAGAAATGATCACTATGACAAACATAGTTGGAAATGATCACTCTGGACAAGACCTGAGTGCTGAAAATATGTAAAAGGATATGCATGGTAACTCTTTAGTGATGATATTGTAAACCATAATGCCCCTAAAGAAAGAGAGAAAGAGAGAGAGAGAGAGAGAGAGAGAGAGAGAGAGAGAGAGAGAGAGAGAGAGAGGAGAGAGAGAAGAAAAGTGCCTACCCTGGAGGCAGGATGGGGGGGGACTGGTGGGAGGGAAACTAGGGACATGTGTTGGGAAATGTACACTGTTGAAGGGATGGATGTT
The DNA here is from genome assembly GCF_029834395.1 of Sorex fumeus. Lineage (NCBI taxonomy): Eukaryota > Metazoa > Chordata > Mammalia > Eulipotyphla > Soricidae > Sorex > Sorex fumeus. Next base: position 11,700,062 of record NW_026606115.1, read on the forward strand.
AGATTGTATGACTGAACCCCATAATGAACAACTTTGTAACTATGTATATACAATGATTTAATAAAAAATGAAATAAATCAAACAATAAACCTAAGGTAACTGACAATCTCACATGCAGAAATTAAAAAATATATATAAGGGTATCAGAATGTAGTGGTAGAGCATGTGCTACATGTGTATGAGACTGGAAGCATAGTGATCATATAATTTATATATGTTGTAATTTACCCATTTTCAACATAAAATTAATAAATTTTGACAAATATATACATCAGTGGGCTGGAGCAATAGCACAGTGGGTCGGGCATTTGCCTTGCATGCAGCCAACAAGGCCGACCCGAGTTCAATTCCTCCGCCCCTCTCAGAGAGTCCGGCAAGCTACTGAGAGTATCTCACCCACACGGCAAAGCCTGGCAAGCTACCCGTGGCGTATTCGATATGCCAAACACAGTAACAAGTCTCACAATGTTACTGGGCCCACTTGAGCAAAACAACAACAACAACAACAACAACAAAAAACAACAACGGGAGAACAGTGACAGTGACGGTGATACATCAGTAAAACAACCGCTACATTTGTTATATACATTTCCATTACCTCCAAACTTCTAACATGTTTCCCTCTCTTTGGTTCCAGAAAACTTTTAATCTTTTCAAAATGTATCTTGTTATTATCAAGGTACTATGATTGCAATCATATTAATATTTATGCTTTGGTGTACAAAATTACTGCAAATCTACCACCATCAACTTGCCAAAAACTCTCCACAACTTTTCTTATGTCACTTGTAGTTGAAATTTATGTGAAGGTGCGTATAAGCTCTTCATTTATTTTTTAACCAAATATCCCACTCTAAAGTTATTCAAAATATCGTTTCAATAATAATTTAAATATCAATGAGCACTCGAATTTATCAAGATTGAGATCATTGCAAATAAAACTCTAAGAATACAAATATTTTAATTTTCTTGTGATATATGCCTCAAGATTAGTTATGTGGTAAGACTGTTTTACTTTATAAGGTACTTTAAGCTATCAAGTGCCTATACCATTTTGCATTTTCACAACCAGATTATGATTGTTTCAATCATACAATGTTGTGAACACTTCACATTATCTTTTGCATTTTATCTGCTTTTATAGACACTCAAAGAGGATAAGTTATTGGTGATAATTTATCTCCCCCTTCCCACACTGACTATTTGATTTATCCCTGTCCCCAGATCCTTTGAAGATTATCATAAGAAATGGGAGAAGTTTCACAAGTAAATTTAGAAATCTGCCTTTATCTATTCAGATATTCCTCACAGGGAAAAGAATACAGTGTACTTCTGTGAAGAACAAACAACAATAAAAAAAAGTTTTAACAAGGCAGATTTGAGATTACTAAAGCAAATAATTTCCTTGACTACAGTTGCATAATCAAGGAGCACTCCACACTTGGCAATTGTGTCCAATTGCTGAATTGTATTCAAGTGGCAGTTGGACAAACACTTCATGATTTTATTCTGAATCATATCAAAGGACTAGATTTAAGCAGATAGCAGTAGAATATCTTTTGGTAAATGTTTTTATGAGAATGTGAAGCAGACAATATTAAAAATTTGTGATTCCTGCCCTTTCAACTGACTTACTGATGAATGTCAATCCTTAATTTCCAGGTACCACAGATGACTGGGACTCAATTTTAATTATAGTAAGTTAAAGGTTTCCTTTTCTTTAAAGTGCTAGAATTTCCAGATAAAATACATTTCCCAAATAAGAAGCTCTACTGCTATAATTTCAAGAACATGTTCTGACTACATTTTCCTGATTGTCACTACTCAATTAGACAGTGTCTAAATCATCTTCCAGCCTAGATTATAATCTAAACTAGAGGGAAGTTAAAGAGAAAGAAAACAATGCTTCCAAATACTATTTTCAAAGCAGAGCCATAGATAGGGATGTACAAATTCTCAGTTTCACTTTCACTTCTCTATACACCTGATTATTAAAAATTACCCACAGGCTGGACATAAAGTAACAAAATAGGAGATTAATACCCAAGAATAGCTGAGATAAGTACCAGGAGGATTACTCCATGGCTTAGAGGCCAGCCGGACATGCTAGGGGAAAAGGCAGCTCAGATAGAGAAGGGAGCACCAGATTAAGGGTGTTTGGAGGATCCTCTCAGGATGGGAGATGCATATTGAAAGTAGACTATAGACCAAACATGATTGCCACTCCATGCCTCTTTTGCAGACCACAACACCCTGAAGGAGAGAGAGAACAAAAGGGAATTCCCTGCCACAGAGGCAGGGTGGGAGGGGAGGATGAGGGTGGAGGGATACTTGGATCCATGGTGATGGAAAATAGGCACTGGTGGAGGGATGGGTATTTGATCATTGTATAATCGAAACCCAAGCACAAAAATGTGAAGTCTACAACTGTACCTCATGATGTTTCAGTAATAAAAATTTTTAAAAAATTACCCACAGACCAACACATCTTATAAAAATTCAAAACCCTTCAGAATCATTATGGTACTGTATGATTTTAGAATAGTGCTTACATTGACTGACAGACTTTTTAAAAATATATCCATCAGGAATAATGTATCTTTTATTCATCTTCACACTTTAAGTATCTGGCAGACTATTAGGTCTCTCCATCTTTTGTAAGGATGTCACATAAAGAAAACTGGTTGGGACCTGCCACCAGGCTTCAGGGATTCAGTCTACAGGGAGATTCTGAAGAGCTGTGTTAGAGTATATGTGTCCAAACCACACCGTCTCTATTATAAAAATAAACCAAGAAAAAATCAGACAATATTATAAAAAAAAGCCTTTCTTTATATCTGGACATGGATATATATATATATATATATATATATATATGAATGGACTAAAATAATTTAGATACACATATGACAGCTAAAGCATTAGTTATAAAATTTATTTTATTTACAAATTGTGGAGTTATTACACTGGACTAGGTTCCCTGAACTGTATTTGTTACATAGTTATATAGAGGACTTCTTTGCATTCCAATTCTCTCCATATTTATTTTTTGCATTGATGGCTTTTAATAATTTCCATATGTAAGTATCACTAGGAACTGAATTGCAGTTTTCCAATGTTGTCAGAAAATTATCTAGCATACGGGTTGTGTTTCTGTGAAACATGAAGTCCAAGGGGGGAATGTCCAAAATGACGAAATTGGAAGAAGCTATGCTTATCTCCATATACAAATACAATAACAAAATATGAATGGATCTTTATAGAAAAACACTTAGCACCTGAGTGAATACTGCTTTCACATCAATAAAGAGACAGAGGGGAAAGACGGAACATTAGCTTTCTAAAGGAAGACTTCATGTTGAGGGAAAAGAGGCACAATTGAGAGCAATCACTAAGATGTCAGTCAGCTCCAGGGGAGGTGGTGCTTGATTTCCAGCACCCTATTTAGAACCTCTCATAGTAGATAAGAATTTCTGTAATCTCTTCATTGAATCCCAGAAAAAAAGAAACTAAGAAATGTGGAGACTAAGTAACAGTCCTTGAAAGTCCTGGACTGACATCCAGAGCAATGAGACCTCATCTATCCATAAAAGATTCTACAATATTTTCTCTACACCATTTTCATAGGACCTAGGCTATGAGGAGTAAAGCAATGTCAAAGACTAGACAGGCCACATTTCTCAACAGCACTGATAAAAACCATTTCAATATCACTCTTTATGCTTCTAGATACTGATGGCAAATCCCTAACAAAAACTCAACCCACCCAGGCCGGAGCGATAGTACAGCTGGTAGGGCGTTTGCCTTGCACATGGCTGACCTGGGTTCGATCTCCAGAATCCCATATGGTCTCCCCAGCACCACTATGAGTAATTTATGAGTGCAGAGCCAGGCATATCCCCTGAGCATAGTTAGGTCTGACCCAAAAAGCAAAGAAAAACAAACAAAAACAAAAACAAAAACGCTCAACCCACCCTGGGGTAGAAAGCCTACCCTTCTGGGGATTGAGAGACAATTATCAAGAGTGTCTTGTACTGGCAGACAAACAGGCCTGACCCCTGGAAGCCCCATCTGTCTAGAGGAAAGAGAAAGCCTCATTCCTACAACCAGTGATTGCCCTGAAATTATTTTCAAAGCAAAGCTAGCAAGTGATCCTGAAGATTTGTGCATTGAAATGTTAATCCAAGACCTGCTATATATCACCCCCTTGTCAGGATCCCTTTATGGGCTGTGTCATGCAAGGAACTCTGATTTTATGACCCTAGTCCTGTGGTATGTCCTATGCAATTGTGACTCCCAGCGGATTACAATGCCTCTTTTGTCAGAGGCATCAGCTTCCTGCAGTGCTCTCAGAAAGCCTGCAGCCAGAGTACTGTACAGAGCCCTTCTTCCTATTTCACATAAGCCTAAGGAACCTATTCCTTCTGGATCTATTCCTTCATGACCCCCACCTGCAACAAAATCAAGATCTTTAATGTATTGACTTTGTGTATAGTGTATAGTAGTGATCCAGTTTAATTATTTTATGTTTAGCTGGTTAACCAGTTTTGCTAGCACGCACAAAACTTAAATTTTATTTAAGAAATTAATTTTCTCACTACTACTGTTTTGCTGTTTCTCAGCCCTACTTGTAGTTAAAAATATTTATTTTATCATCCTTATTTGGTGCATCTGCTAACAATATTAAATTTTTCTTGATGTGTTGATCCTTTAATCCTTTATTCTATTCTACCTCTGCCTCTTAAACCTTTTCTAATTTAAATATATTTTGCATGATGTAGGTATGGACATCGCTGCCCTTATTGAGATTATGATTTGTCTGTGTGATTGTTTTTCAGTCTTTCAACTTGACCATGTTTATTATGACAACTTCAAGTGTATCTATCTCTACTAAGCAGCAAAAGTTGGAGTTTTTCTTGTTCCCTGAATCTTTGTGTGTCTTCATTTGGTGTTTTAGCCCATTGACTTTTAGTGAAATGAATGAGAGGAGTTTATTACTGATTTTCTATAAGGCTTATTTGTGATTGGAAGTCCATTTATTTCATTACCCTTTTAATTTCCATCCTCTATACTTTGATATCTCCTATTATATCACTGTCACTGTCCTCCTGTTGTTCATCAATTTGCTTGAGCAGGCCCAGTAACATCTACACTGTGAGACTTTGTTGTTACTGTGTTTGGCATATCGAATATGTCATGGGGCGCTTGCCAGGCTTTGCTGTGCACCTGAGATACTCTCCGTAGCTTGCCAGGCTCTCCTAGAGGAGCTGAGGAATCGAATTTGGGTCGGCCATGTTGGCTGCGTGCAAGACAAACGCCCTACCCACTGTGCTATCGCTCTAGTGGTCAGATTTCGTTTGGCTGTTTTTGTTCTTCTGAGTATACATATTTTGAGATTCCCATGAAGGTAATTTCTAAGGCTTTGAATTTATAGACTTCATTAATTTCAAAGCAAGTGAATCTTGAGTTCATTATGAGACTCCATTATTACTCCTCCTCCTTTCCCACATTTTACATTTTTAGTATCTTACTACTTTCAACAAGGCTGGAGCGATAGCACAGCGGTAGGGCGTTTGCCTTACACGCAGCCAACATGGCCGACCCGAGTTTGATTCCTCCGCCCCTCTCGGAGAGCCCGGCAAGCTACCGAGAGGATCTCGCCCGCACGGCAGAGCCCGGCAAGCTCCCCGTGACATATTCGATATGCCAAACACAGTAACAACAAAGTCTCCAATGGAGACGTTACTGGGCCCGTTCGAGCAAATCGATGATCAACAGGAGGGCCTTTACTTTACTTACTTTAACTACTTTCAAATGAGGCTTCTTTGCCTATTATAGAAGTTTATTTAGTACTGCTTACAGAGTTGTTTTCTTACATACTACCAGGTTCAAAGAAACCTGGGCAGCAAGTTAGGTTTGTTGGGTTTAATGACCTCAAGTTTTACCATGCCTAAGCCCCCAATACATGATCAAATGTTCAAAAATAGGGGCTAATTGTAGGCATAACAAACAATGAGAGGGCTTTTTGAAGAAGACAAAAACCCTTTCTTATTCTAGGTCTTCAGTTAGGCTGCCTGCTTTGCAGGAGCTGACTTTGTTTAGCCTCAGGCAAGCAAATGTCACTCAGCAGGGTGCTTAAGAATCTTTTTGCTAAGAAAGGAGGAATTCGCCCTCAAGATGTTTCTTGTTCTTTTGTATGGTGGCTAGGTCAGAGACCAAAGAGATGTCCTGCTCTGCATCCTCTTCTATAAACTAATTCTTGTTCTAAAGGGAATCGGATAGGATGACTCCCTGCAAGTTTCTGAGGTACAGTATGCCAAAATGTCTGTTCTAAATACCTTGCCTAGTTAGAGCCCTCCAGTTAGGTTTTGTATGGGTAGAATTTTAAGGTTGAAATATATTTTTTATGCCAACCTACATTTTTCCCAGGGCAAGATTCTGACTTTTACCAGTCTTTGATCAGCCTCACCCTCTCATCCGTTGGGTTTGTGCTGTCATGATCGGGTTGCTGCTCCTGAAGATATTGGCTGGGTTTTCCATCTAACTTTTTCAGTAAGGCCCTCATGCAACACTTTGTGCTTAAATATATGGTTAATAGTTTTCTCAGACTTTCAGAAGCCCTCCTATTAGTTTATCTTGAATCTGGCCCCTTGCCTTTGTGTGTTACTGTGTCTGTGTTTTCTTTAAACAGATTTACAACTTACTCTGTATATTAATCAGGAAAGATAAAATTTAATTTTGAAGGTATTTTAATATCATAAAATTATGATGCAGACATTCATTTTTCCCTCATGAACAGAAATATCACCTTCTATCCATTTTTGATTAATTATTAATGTTACAGAATTCAGAGTTAAAGTTTAATACCCTTCTGTATGTACATAAAGGTAAAGGTAAAGGCCCTCCCGTTGATCGTCGATTTGCTCGAGCGGGCCCAGTAACGTCTCCATTGGAGACTTTGTTGTTACTGTGTCTGGCATATCGAATACTCTCGGTAGCTTGCCGGAGGATTCATCAAAACTGCAACCACAGTTGTATTGCCATTAACCACGAAAAGAACCTCTATTAATTCCTCCCACCCATCTCCCTTACTGTTGTTAACCATCAATCTAAGAGTTAGTTTTTTGGTTTCTGTGCCAGCTGTTTTACTTTGAAATTATTCATAGTCCATATGAATGTGGAATATCCCTGTCTTTCACTTCCTTACTTTAATTATTTTCTCAATATTCAATATGCTGAATATTTTTTATTTTCTCAATATTTTCTTAATAGTCAATCATTTTCCCCAAATGGCACAATTTTATAATTTTGAATGGCAGAGTAGTAGTTCATTAAATTGTATCTCCATACTGCACAGTTTTTTTCCAGCCAAATGCTAATTAACATTTAGGTTGATTTGTCATTTTTGCTAGTTTGAATAAAGCTGATATTAACATATGTATGCAAATATATTTTCAAATTCTGGTTTAGTCTTTGTTAAAAACATTTTAGTCAGATGATCCCAGATCATATGGACTATCTAATTTTTTAAAAGGAATCTTTGTCTCATTTTCCAGAGGTTACATTTTAAATTCCCATCACGAAATTCAGATCCTTATTGACACTAGTTATTTCAAATCTTTTTGTTTTAATTTTGGGCCACACCCAGTAGTGCTCAAGACTTACTCTTGGCCCTGTGCCCAAATATTATTCTTAGTGATGCTCAGGGAACCATAGTATCTGTGGTGATAGGGATCAAATCTGGTTCGACAAAGTGCAAGGCAAGAGCTTTACCAGCTTAATAATTGTTGGGCCTTTCCAATCCTCTAATAGAGGCCAATTTCACTAGTGAGAGATGATTTATAGTTTTTATTTTTACTTTACTAATAATGAGTGATACTGAATATTTTTCATTTGCAAATGGATGAAATATGACTTCTTTGGAAAAATGTCTACTCAAGAGTGTTTGCTCCATTTCTTTGAAGAATGTCATGGGTAAACTTATAGGGATTGCATAGAATTTGTACAGTGCTTTGGGAAGTATTGCCATTTTGATGATGTTGATTCTCCCCATCCATGAACAGGGGATATTTTTCCATTTCCTCATGTCCTCTTTTATTTCCTGAAGTAGCGTTTTGTAGTTTTCTTTGTACAGGTCCTTCACTTCCTTAGTTAAGCTGATTCCTAGATACTTGATTTTCTGGGGCACAATTGTGAATGGGATTGTTTTCTTGATGTCACTTGCTTCTCTTTCACTATTTGCGTATAGGAATGCCATGGATTTTTGGGTATTGATTTTATAGCCTGCCACTTTACTATACAAGCCTAAGCCCCCACGAATAGCTAAAGCAATTCTTGGGAAAAAGAAAATGGGAGGAATCAACCTTCCTAACTTCAAACTCTACTACAAGGCAGTAATAATTAAAACAGCATGGTACTGGAACAAAAGCAGAGCTGCAGACCAATGGAATAGAGTTGAATATACTGACATTTCCTCCCAAACATATAATCATCTAATTTTTGATAAGGGGGCAAGAAAAGTGAAATGAAGCAGGGAAAGCCTCTTCAACAAACTGTGCTGGCAAAATTGGACGGCTACATGCAAAAAAGTGGGCTCAGATCTCTGCCTAACACCATTCACAAAAGTAAGATCAAAATGGATTTATGACCTCAACATCAGACCAGAATCCATAATGTTTATTGAAGACAAAGTCGGCAAAACTCTCCATGATATTGAAGCTAATGGTATCTTCAAAGATGTCACGCCACTGGCCGAGCAAGTGAAAACAGAGATAGACAAATGGGACTATCTTAAACTAAGAAGCTTCTGCACCTCAAAAGAAACATTGACCAAAATACAAAGACAGCCTACAGAATGGGAAAGGATATTCACCAAGTACACATCCGACAAGGGCTTGATATCAAGGATATACAAGGTACTGGTTAAACTCCACAAGAAGAAATCACCCAACCCCATAAAAAAATGGGGCGAGGAAATGAACAGAAACTTTCGCAAAGAAGAAATTCGAATGGCAAAAAGGCACATGAGAAAATGCTCTACATCACTAATCATCAGAGAGATGCAGATCAAAACCACAATGAGATATCATTTCACACCACAGAGAATGGCCCACATCCACAAGAACAAAAGCAACCTGTGCTGGCGCGGATGTGGCGAGAAAGGGACCCTCCTTCACTGCTGGTGGGAATGCCGGCTGGTCCAACCCTTTTGGAAAACAGTATGGACGACTCTCAAAAAATTAGAATTTGATCTGCCATTTGACCCAGCTATAGCACTCCTGGGAATATATCCCAAAGAGGCAAAAACATGTAGTCGAAGTGACATCTGCAATTGTTTGTTCATTGCAGCACTCTTTACAATAGCCAGAATCTGGAAAAAACCTGAGTGCCCAAGAACAGATGACTGGTTAAAGAAACTTTGGTACATTTACACAATGGAGTACTATGTAGCTGTTAGAAAAGATGAGGTTATGAAATTTACATACAAGTGGTACTACATGGAAAGTGTCATGTTAAGCGAAATGAGTCAGAAAGAGCGGGATAGACACAGAAAGATTGCATTCATCTGGGGAACATAAAGCAACAAAAAGGGAGAATAACACCCAGGAATGGCTGAGATTAGTACCAGGAATTTTACTCCATGAATGGAAGGCCAGCCACAGGCTCTAGGTGAAAAGGAAGCTCAGATAGAGAAGAGAGTACCAAATGAAGGGTGTTGTGAGGGTCCTCCCAGGGTGGGAGAAGCATGCTAAAAGTAGTCGATAGACCAAACATGATTGCCACTCAAAACCTCTCTTGCAAAACACAGTACCCAAAAGAAGAGAGAGAGAACAAGGGGGAATACCCTGCCACAGAGGCAGGATGGGACGGGGGGGGGGGGGATGAGGGTGGGGGGGTGTTGCTGGGACCCATAGGGATGGATGACAGGCACTGGTGGAGGGATGGGCACTTGATCATTGTATAACTGAAACCCAAGCACAAAATTTGTAAGCCTATAACTGTACCTCATGGTTTTTCACTAATAAAAAAAAAAAAAAGAAAATGAAAAAATGAAAAAAAAATGTCTACTCAAGATTTGGCCCATTTTTTGATTGGATTGCCGTGTGTGTGTGTGTGTGTGTGTGTGTGTGTGTGTGTGTGAATGCATGTGAGTTGTTTTTATATTTTGTATATAGACCCCGTCACATGAAAGATATGGTAATATTTTATGTCAGTTGCTACAGCTACGGCTTCTTCTATTTTATTAATTGGGGTCTTACTATTCAATTTCATAATTTATTTTGAGGGTTTATTTCTGACTTCAGAAGACAAATCAATTCTATTTGAAGACTTTAAGGCTTTGTTATTCATAATGCTATTAATAGTATTTAAATATAAATGCTGCTATAGCACATCTACCACCATAATATCATAATCTCTCTACTACTATCTCTAAGTCCTCTCTGACATATCCACCCTCCCTTAGCAAATTCAGTTTTGTAGTCAAACTTACTGTTGGAAATTTTTATTCCTTTACTATGTTTCTTTATATCTCACATAGAAGAGAGTTATTTTTCAGTCACCTTTTAACTCACTTTGATGAACATATTACCAACAAATTGTATCCATGTTATCAGAAAAGTAAAAGGTAAAGGTAAAGGTAAAGGCCCTCCCGTTGATCGTCGATTTGCTCGAGCGGGCCCAGTAACGTCTCCATTGGAGACTTTGTTGTTACTGTGTCTGGCATATCAAATACTCTCGGTAGCTTGCCGGGCTCTCCGAGAGGGGCAGAGGAATCGAACTCGGGTCGGCCATGTTGGCTGCGTGTAAGGCGAACACCCTACCCGCTGTGCAGTAGTACTAAATTTATATAAATACCCAATAATTTGTTCATCCACTTGCCTGCTCTGGAGTACTTGGGTTATATCTATATCTTGGATATTATGCTAGCAATGCATCAAACAGATTAGTGCAGATTATATTTTTGAGTTGACATTTTTGGAATCTTGGGGTAGATACCAATATGTGGGTCATATGCAGGGTCAGTTCTTATTATTTGATAAGTGTAAGTGTTGTTTTCCATAAAGACTGAATCAGATTACAGTCCCACTAATAAGTGTAAGTGGATGAGGGTTTCTTTTCCCACCTAACCCTGCCAGTGCTACTTATTTCTAGTCTTTTTGATGTAAACCTATCTCACTGGTGTGAGGCAATAACTCATTATTCTTTCTTCCCTTGTTCTTTTAATTATCAAATCACTGTGAAATATAAAATTACAATATTATTCATGTTTGGGTTTCAGTCATACAATATTCCACAGCTGTCCCTTCATCAGTGTACATTTCCCACTACCAATGTTCCCAGATTTCTTCCTGCCAGCCCATCATTCTGCCTCTATGGCAGATATGTTCTCTCTCTCTCTCTCTCTCTCTCTCTCTCTCTCTCTCTAATTCTTTCTTTCTTTGTTTACTTCTGGGCATTATGGTTTGCAGTACAGGAAGGGATTATCAGATTTTTCATTTATCTACTTCTACAATCAGTTCTTGTGCCGAATGATCATTTCCAGCTTTCACTGTCATATTCTAACTTCTCTATCCTCAGTGTGGCAAGCTCCAATCTTCCTACTTCCTCCTCCATTTTTTGTTCACTTCCTCTTCACATCTTGCTCCTTTTCTTCCTTCCTTCCTTCCTTCCTTCCTTCCTTCCTTCCTTCCTTCCTTCCTCCCTCCCTTCCTTCCTTCCTTCCTTTCCTCCCTCCCTCCCTCCCTCCCTCCCTCCCTCCCTACCTTGCTTGCATCCTTCTTTCCTTCCCTCCTTCCTTTGCTTCATTACATCCTTCCTTCCCTCCCTACTTCCTTCCTCCATTCCTCCTTCCTTCTTTCATTCCTCCTTTCATTCTTCCTTCCTTCCTTCGTTCCTTCCTTCCTTCCTTCTTTTCTTTCTTTCTCTCTCTTTCTTCCCTCCCTCCTTCCTTCCTTCCTTCCTTCCTTCCTTCCTTTTTTCCTTCCTATCCTCCCTCCTTCCTTCCCTCCCTCCTTCCATCCTTCCCTCCTTCCTTCCTTCCTTCCTTCCTTCCTTCCTTCCTTCCTTCCTTCCTTCCCTCCCTCCCTCGCTCCCTCCCTCCCTCCTTTCCTCCTTCCCTCCTTTCTTCCTTGTTTCCTTTCTTCCCTACATCCTTCCTTTCTTCCTTCCCTCCCTCCCTCCCTCCCTCTTTCCCTCTATCCCTCCTTTCTTCCTTGCTTGCTTCCTTCCTTCCCTCCTTCCCTCCCTCTCTTCCTTCTTTCCTTCCTTCGCTCCCCCCCTCCCTTCCATCCTTCCCTCCTTCTCTTCCTTTTTCCTTCCTTCCTTCCTTCCTTCCTTCCTTCCTTCCTTCCTTCCTTATCTCCTTCCTTCCCTTATTCCTTCCTTCCCTCCTTCCCTTCATTACCTCCTTCTCTTCCTTCTTCCCTCACTTCCTTCCTTCCCTCCTTCTCTTCCTTCTTTCCTTCCTTCTCTCCCTTGCTTCCTTCCTTCATTCCTCTCTTTCTTTCTTTCTTTCTTTCTTTCTTTCTTTCTTTCTTTCTTTCTTTCTTTCTTTCTTTCTTTCTCTCTTCTCCTCCCTTCCTCTTTCCTTCCTTCCTTCCTTCCTTCCTTCCTTCCTTCCCTCCCTCCTTCCTTCCTTCCCTCCCTCCCTCCTCCCTCCTTCCCTTCTTTCTTCCTTGTTTCCTTCCTTCTTTCCTTCCTTCGCTCGCTCCCTCCTTCCCTCCCTCCCTTCCTTCCTTCCTTCCTTCCTTCCTTTCTTTCTTTTTCTCTCTCTCTTTCTTCCCTCCCTCCTTCCTTCCTTCCTTTTCCCCTTCCTATCCTCCCTCCTTCCTTCCTTCCCTCCCTCCCTCTCTCCTTCCCTCCTTCCCTCCTTCCTTCCATCCTTCCTTCCTTCCTTCCTTCCCTCCCTCTCTCCCTCCCTCCTTTCCTCCTTCCCTCCTTTCTTCCTTGTTTCCTTTCTTCCCTACATCCTTCCTTTCTTCCTTCCCTCCCTCCCTCCCTCTTTCCCTCTATCCCTCCGTTCTTCCTTGCTTGCTTCATTCCTTCCCTCCTTCCCTCCCTCTCTTCCTTCTTTCCTTCCTTCACTCCCTCCCTCCCTTTCATCCTTCCCTCCTTCTCTTCCTTTTTTCCTTCCTTCCTTCCTTCCTTCCTTCCTTCCTTCCTTCCTTCCTTCCTTCCTTCCTTCCCTCCCTTATTCCTTCCTTCCCTCCTTCCCTTCATTACCTCCTTCTCTTCCTTCTTCCCTCCCTTCCTTCCTTCCTTCCTTCCTTCCTTCCTTCCTTCCTTCCTTCCCTCCCTCTCTCCCTCCCTCCCTCCTTTCCTCCTTCCCTCCTTTCTTCCTTGTTTCCTTTCTTCCCTACATCCTTCCTTTCTTCCTTCCCTCCCTTCCTCCCTCCCTCCCTCCCTCCCTCCCTCTTTCTCTCTATCCCTCCTTTCTTCCTTGCTTGCTTCCTTCCTTCCCTCCTTCCCTCCCTCTCTTCCTTCTTTCCTTCCTTCGCTCCCTCCCTCCCTCCCTTCCCTCCTTCCCTCCTTCCTTCCTTCCTTCCTTCCTTCCTTCCTTCCTTCTCTCCCTCCCTCCTTTTCTCCTTCCTTCCTTCTCTCCCTCCCTCCTTTCCTCCTTCCTTCCTTCCTCCCTTCCTTCTCCATTTATTCTTATCCGTTCTCTATTCCTCTCTCCTCACTTCTTTCTGTCCCTTTCTGTCTTCCTTTCTGACATCTCCACTCACCAATTCCCCTGCTTTCCTTTCCTTTCTCTCCCTCCTCCCTCTCCCAGTTCCAGATTCCCTTTTCCTCTTCCCTCCAAAAATAAATAAAAAACTACATTGATGTCAACAATATAGTAATGGAGAATTTAATACCTCACTTTCATGATTGGAGAGATTAACTAGAGAACTGAACCATAAGGATATGAGCCCTATAAGAAAACCATAAGGATATGAGCCCTATAAGAAAACTTGGGAGAACTGGGAATAATCAATATATAGAGAACACTCAAACTTCAAAACACTGATTACAAACTCTTCTCCAGTGTACATGAAACATTAACTGGAATAGACCATATTCTAGGGTTAATTCAAATATTGATATATATTTTATTTTATTTTTAATTTATTATTATTATTACTATTATTATTATTGCTTTTTGGGACACACCCGGCGATGATCAGGGGTTACTCCTGGTTTTACACTCAGGAATTACTCCTGGCATTGCTCAGGGGACCATATGGGATGCTGAGAGTCTAACCCAGGTTGGCCGCTTGCAAGGCAAACGCCCTGCCCGCTGTGCTATTGCTCCAGTCCATTGATATATATTTTTAAAAATAGATAATGTATCAACTAAATTCTCAGCCCCAAATTCCATAATCTGATAAATTAATCATTTAAAGAAAGCGTGGATGGCTCTCACCACTTCTATTCTATATAGCACTGGACTTACCATAGCAGTTAGGCAAGAAAAAGATATAAATAGCATCCAGATAGGAAAGGAAGAAGTAAAGTTATCACGATTTGAAATGACATGATATTGTACTTAGAAAATGCTAAAGATTATACAAAGAGCTCCTGGAAAAAAATGGTTTGTATAGTAAAGTGGCAGTTTACAAAATTAACACCAAAAAGTTCATGGCCTTACTATATACAAATAATGAAAGAAAAGAAAGAGACATTAAAAAGAAATCCCGTTCACAATAGTACCTCAAAAAGGCAAGTAACCGAGAATCAGTTTAACCAAAGAGGTGAAGAAACTATACAAATAAAACTACAGAACACTACTTCAAGAAATAAAAGAGGACACGAGGATATGGAAACACATACCCTGCTCATATATTGGAATGATTAACGTTGCTAAAATGGCAATATTCCCCCAAAGCACTACACAGTTTCAATGTGTTCGCTATAAAGATGCCCATGACATATTTTCAAAGAAATAGACAAAACACTCCTGAAATTCATATGGAAAAATAAACTCTCATGAATAGCTAAATCAATCTTTGAGAAAAAGAAGATGGATGGTATCACTTTCCCAAAATTCAAACTGTAGTACAAAGCAGTATTAATTAAAACAGCATGATATTGGAATAGAAATAGTCCCTCAGACCAATGGAATAGAGTTGAATATTCTGACACAGACTCTTAAATATATGATCACTTAATCTTTGATAAAGTAGCAAGAAATGTGAAGTGGAGGAAGGAAAGCCTCTTCAATAAGCGGTGCTGGGAAAACTGGATAGCTACATGCTAAAAATGAAATCTGTGTAATGTCAGGTACAAAAGTCAGATCAAAATGTATTAAAGACTTCAATATCAGACCTGAATTTATAAAGTACATAGAGGAAAATGTAGCTCCATGATATTGAAGCTAAAGGCATCTTTAAGTATGAAACACAACTGACCAAGTAAGTGCAATCAAATATAAATAAATAGGATTACATTAAACTAAGAAGCTTCTGCACTTCAAAAGAAACAGTTAATTCAGGTATTCCTCCTTTTATACCTTGCATGACTTCCTCCTCTTATCTATATATCATAAAAAGTGAGAGCATCTGATATTTGTTCACGTTCTAACTCATTTCATTTAACATTATGTCCTTTAGTTCCATGCAAGTTTCAGAGAATTGTGTGATTTCATCCTTCCTTGTAACTGCATAGTATTCCGTGGTGTATATACACCACACTTTATCCACTCATCTCTTATTGGTTGATTCTAAATCTTAGATATTGTGTTGAGTGTAGCAATGAGTAACAGGTGCAACTTTCCTTTTGACTGAATGTTTCTGTGTCCTGGGGTAAGATATTAAGAAGTGTAGTTGCTGGGTCATATGGCAACTCTTAAGTTAATTCTTATTTATTGTAGCACCATGATTTACAAAGTTGTTTATGGTGTTTCAGGCATTAATTATTCCAACACCGATCCCACAAAGTGTGACTTTCTCTCCAGCAATGTCCCCAGTTTTCTGCTTTTCCAAGACTTCCTTCTTAGCAGGCATAAACAAGTTTTTTTTATATTCTTGTTACAACAAAAAGGCAAATAAAATTACCAAAAGCATATCCAAAAAATGTCAGTTGAGATCATTGTTATAGCTCTTAATGGTGTTACTAATGTCATTGACAGAGAGAATTTACTGAGCTAGTTGGTGGCAGTTGAGTCTTCAGTGTTATTGTTCTTACTCATCAGCTTGGTGGGCTTCTGTGCAAATTTCCCATCAAGTTTGCTGTACTCCTACTGGGCTGTCAGTACTGTAGAATTTGGAGACGTTGTGTTCTCTTTATACAGCACTCTATCTTCAAAATTCTGTTGCTATGGCTTGATATTGTATTCTTTGGATCTTTCAGTTCTATGTGTTAGGTTTCTTTAATACTTTTAATCATTTCTTCTTTGAGTTGATTGAATTTCTCTTCCAGTGATTGCTTAATTTTCATTTTAAATGATTACCTAATTTCCATTGCTATTATATAGAGTGTTGATTAAAGGTCTACCTAATCCAGGTTTGAGAATTATGATAAACTTGAGTGTTTGTTTGACATCTGCCCCTGTATTCTAATACATCTGACTTCCTTGACATTTCTATTGTTCTTGTGGTTTTATTGCTGTTAACTATAGAGATTTAAATGCCTGATTACCTAAGTACTGATTTATTTAACTATTCTACATTAGTAGACTCCTTTTTATGCCTGTTATTTGGGCTATTTTCATTACCCAGTAAAGGCATTCCAGTGCAATAAGCAGTGGTAGTTCTTGCCTCTCAGTTGTCAGGAAATTTATGGGTTATCATGACACTAAAACAAGATCCTGTGGTTTTCCACTTGCCCTTTTAATGTATGAGGTGAGTGAAATTCCATTCCAGAAACAGGAAATGTGTTTCCATTTCCTTATGTCTTCTTTTATGTCCTGAGCATTGATTTATAGTTTCTTTAAATTAGTTTTCACTTACTTTTAATTTTATTATTATTATTATTATCATTACTTTTTACTGAATCACCATGAGATATACAGTTACAAAGCTGTTCATGATTGGGTTTCAATAATGCACTGTTACAACACGCATTCCTCCATCAATGCACATTTTCCACCACCAATGTTCCCAGTTTCCCTCCCTCTACCCTGTCCCCCACTCCCAGCCTGCCTCTGTGACAGGCACATTTCTTCTTTCTCTAATTCACCTTTTGGGTATTAATTTCTGAAATTCATGTACTTGACAGGTTATCATACCTGTTCCTTTACTACCATTTATGACATAGTGGCCCCTTCTCTATCCAAACTGCCTTCTCCCCTCAGCACTTGAGACAGGTTTCCAACTGCTGATCAATCTTCCTGGCACTTGTTTCTACTGTCCTTGGGTATTAGTCTCATACATATTTTTATATTCTATAATTGAGTATAGTGATTCTGTCTGTCCTCCTTCTGACTCATATCGTGCGTTATTATACTTTCTATGTCCATCCATTTATAAGCGAATTTAATGACACAATTTTTCCTAGTGACTGCATAATATTCCATTATGTAGATGAGGCATGGTTTCTTTAATCAATCGACTCAGATACGTGGGTTGTTGCCAAATTCTGGCTATTGTAAACAATGTTGCAATGGACATAGAACTGCAGATGGCTCTTCTGCAGCGTATTTTGGGTCTCATTTCTAGTTTTTAAAATTAGATTTCTAGTTAAATTTCTAGTTTGCTCAATTGCTAGTTTTTAAAGAAATTCTCCTATTATTTTCAAATAAAGCTGAATCAGTCAGTATTCTCATCAACAACGAATGAGAGTCCCTTCCTCCCTGATTGCATGCCAGAACTGGTTGCTTTTATTCTTTTTGATGTGTGTCAGTCTCTGTGGTGTGGGTTGGTATCTTCTTGTTTCAGTTTGCATCTCCCTGATGATGTATTGAATTTTTTTTCAAGCCTTTTGGCCTCTTCAATTTCTTCTTTTGAGAAAATTTCTGTACATTTGTTCTCCTCATTTTTTTGATGGGGTTGGATGTTTTTTGTTGTAAAGTTCAACCATTGCTTTGTATACCTTGGATATTAACCCCTTATAATATGGGTAATGGGTAAAGAATTTTTTCCATTCTGTGTGCTGTCTTTGAGTCTTAGTCATCATTTCTCTTGAGGTGGAGAAGCTTCTCAGTTTAGTATAATCCAATTTGTTTATTTTTGCTTCCACTTGCTTGGTTGCTAGTGTTTGATCTTGAAGTTGCCTTTAGCTTCAATATCATAGAGGGCTTTCCCTACATTTTCCTTCTCGTAACTTATGCTGGATTAAGGTCTGGTATTGAGATTTTTAATTCATTTTGATCTGACTTGTGCGCCTGGCATTAGGAAGAGGTCTGAGCTCATTATTTTTTGCATGTGGCAGTAAATCCAGGGACACTTGCTGAAGAGGTTTTACATTTTTTGTTAAGCTGATTCACAGGTACTTGAGTTTTTGACATGCAGTTGTGAATTTTGAGTGGAATTAAAAAAAATTCATTCTCCTTTATTTCATTGTTTGCTTATAGGAATACCATTCATCCTTGTGTGTTGTTTTGGTCGCCTACAACATTATCAAACTTATTTTTTGGTTTCAGGAGAGATTTAATTTATAATGATTATGGCTTTCAATTTATAGTATAATGTGACAGAGTGCTACTTTGACTTAAGGAATATGGGAATCCTGTTTTGTCTTATCAAGTAAAGAATTACCCCTGGATAAAATTCAGCTTGGTAGTTGACTCTTACTAAAAAATCTTGGAAAGCTGGAACCCCTTCAGATAAATAGCTGCCTAAGAGGAAGTGCTCTTACCAAGATATCCTGAGAATTCCCATGGCTGTTAAATTTAACAGAATTTCTAGTTGTGTTCCCCTTTCAAGGATAAAATCACTTATATCCATAACAAGCGACTTGTGATAAGGTTCTGACAGAGAACGACTCAATCTACTCCTGTGAACACACTAAGGACCTAAAACTTCTTTAAAAAATTATCTATCATGTCTTTTTATCCAAAACTACTCCTAATAATAATTATTGGTATTATGCAGTCAATAGAAATAGGATGTAACTGGTTTCTGCAGTTGGCTCAGCAGTATGCAAAAGAAAAAAAAGATAAATTACATGCCGTGTATGTGGCATATGTTCCTATCTAGCACCTTGGGGTTGCGCTGATGGGTGTCCCCATTTCTTGATATAAATTGGTAATCTCTTTAAGAGCTCATAAATATCTATAAGATAATTTTTCTTTCAAAAAATGCATGGTTAAGAAATTACTTTTTGTTCTTTTTCTTTTTACTTTTTGTTTTTATATTTATAGGAATAGGATAATGATATGTGTCTTTGTTGTTTTTTCTTGATCTTCTGTTTTAACTATCCCAGAGAGAGAAATTGTTTTATAAAGCAGCAAACCACTATGCCCCCCCAAGGACACAGAAAAGCTTTTTAACAACTTCAGTTATAACTATGTTCTCAATTCTCGGACTTTCAAACTGACAATCTGAAACCCAATGATTCATTGTCCGGTCTTCATTAAAACTAACGTAGCATGAGGTTTCACCCCTTACACAGTCAGGGTACTCAGTCCTTTGTTTAACATGAAGAAACTTCAGATTACAGATCTTGATGCACTTACTTCTTCAAGACTTAAGGCAGTGGAATATTTACGAAGATATATTAAGCAGGCAGGCAGTTTTATAAAGGCAATAAATTCTTGGGAAGCAATAAAACCAACAGCTCAATGGCCACTAAATCCCACCTTGTGGACACCAGAACTAAGGCCTGATAAGACCTTTGCCTGGCGCCAGCACAGACACAAAGGAGGCTGGTCCATCCTCTGAGAGATGCTGCAAGAGGAACAAAGGCCAGGGAAGGAATATTAAAGAACACCATCAACTACTCCCAACTTTTTCCCTTGACAACCAAACTAGCAATGGACTCTAACCTAGATATAAATCCCCATGTGAGGCAGATTGTCGAAACATTATAAAAGCCAACTTGAACAAAGGAATCTTGCACATATGTTACTGAGGCCATGTGTTGCTTCCTCCCCATTTGTTATTGCCGAGCACAAATGTCTTCTGCATCTCCCTTCTTCTTCTTTTTTTCAATTTTATTGAATCACTGTGAGATAGTAACAAGTTTTCATGTTTGGATTACAATTGCACAATGATCAAACACACATGCCTCCACCAGTGGACATTCCCCACCACCAGTATCCCCATTTTACACCCTCCCTCTGCCTCCATGGAAGACATTATTCTCCATAATCTCTCTCTATTTTTGGGCATTATGGTTTGCAATACAGACACTGAGAGGTTATCATGTTTGTTCCTTTATCTAGTTTCTGCACACATCTCCCATCCCGAACGGTTCCTAAGCCATCATTTTCTTAGTGATCCCTTCTCTATTCCAACTGCCTTCTCCCCTTTGCTCATGAGGCAGTCTTACAGCTATGGAGCAATCTATCTGTCCCATGTATCTACTATCCTTAGGTGTCAGTCTCAGGTTATATTCTTTTGTAATCCACAAATGAGTGCAGTCCTTCTATGTCTGCCCATATCTTTCTGACTCATTTCACTTAGCATGATACTCTCCATGTCTATCCATTTATCAGTAAAGTTCATGACTTCATCTCCCCTGACAGTTGCATAGTATTCCATTGTGTAGATGTACCAAAGTTTCTTTAACCAGTCATCTGTCCTAGGGCACTTGGGTTGTTTCCAGATTTTGGCTATTGTGAACAGTGCTGCAATGAACACATAGGTACAGATGTCATTTCTACTGTACTTTTTTGCATCCTTGGAATATATTCCCATAAGTGGTATTGCAGGGTGATATGGAAGCTCAATTTCCAGTTTTTGAAGAACTGTCCATATTTTTTTTCCAGAAAGGCTGGAATTCCCACCAACAGTGAAAAAGTGTCTCCTTTTCCCCACATCCGCACCAGCACTGGTTGCTTTTGTTCTTTTGAATGTGTGCCAGTCTCTGTGGTGTGAGATGATATCTCATTGTTGTTTTGATATGCATCTCCCTGATGGCTAGCGATGTGGAGCATTTTTTCATGTGCCTTTTGGCCATTTGTATTTCTTTTTGAGGAAACTTCTGTTCATTTCTTCTCCCCACTTTTGATGGGGTTGGAGGTTTTTTCTTGTACAATTCTATTAATGTCTTGTATATCCTGGATATTAATCCCTTATCATATGGGTATTGGGTAAATATTCTTTCCCATTCTGTGAGCTCTTTCTGCATTTTGGTCACTGTCACTTTTGAAGTGCAGAAGCTTCTTAGTTTGATGTAGTCCCATTTGTTTATGTTTGCTTCCACTTGCATGGTCAGTGCTGTTTCATCCTTTAAGATGTTTTTGGCTTCAAATGGGGATAGAGGGGACTTTCCTCAATATAGTTAAAGCCATCTACCACAAACCTACAGCAAACATCATCCTCAATGGGGAAAAACTGAGAGCCTTCCCCCTAAGGTCAGGGACGAGACAAGGATGCCCACTCTCTCCACTGCTGTTCAATATAGTACTGGAAGTACTTGCAATAGCAATTAGGCAAGAAAAAGATATTAAGGGCATCCAGATAGGGAAAGAAGAAATTAAGCTCTCACTATTCGCAGATGACATGATACTATACTTAGAGAACCCTAAAACCTCTACCAAGAAACTCCTAGAAACAATAGGCTTGTATAGTAAAGTGGCAGGCTATAAAATCAATACCCAAAAATCCATGGCTTTCCTATACGCAAATAATGAAAGAGAAGAAAGTGACATGAAGAAAACAATTCCATTCACAATTGTGCCCCAGAAAATCAAGTACCTAGGAATCGCCTTAACTAAGGAAGTAAAGGATCTGTACAAAGAAAACTACAAAACGCTACTTCGGGAAATAAAAGAGGACACGAGGAAATGGAAAAATATCCCCTGTTCATGGATGGGGAGAATCAATATTGTCAAAATGGCAATACTTCCCAAGGCACTGTACAAATTCAATGCAGTCCCTATAAGGATACCCACGACATTCTTCAAAGAAATGGAGCAAACACTCCTGAAATTTATATGGAACAATAAGCCCCCACGAATAGCTAAAGCAATTCTTGGGAAAAAGAAAATGGGAGGAATCAATCTACCTAACTTCAAGCTCTACTACAAAGCAGTAATAATCAAAACAGCATGGTACTGGAACAAAAGCAGAGCTGCAGACCAATGGAATAGAGTTGAATATACTGACATCTCCTCCCAAACATATAATCATCTAATCTTCGATAAGGGGGCAAGAAAAGTGAAATGGAGCAGGGAAAGCCTCTTTAATAAATTGTGCTGGCAAAACTGGACGGCTACATGCAAAAAAGTGGGCTCAGATCTCTGTCTAACGCCATGCACAAAAGTAAGATCGAAATGGATTTATGACCTCAGCATCAGACCGGAATCCATAATGTTTATTGAAGACAAAGTTGGCAAAACTCTCCACGATATTGAAGTTAGTGGTGTCTTCAAAGACGTCACGCCACTGGCCGAGCAAGTGAAAACAGAGATAGACAAATGGGACTATCTTAAACTAAGAAGCTTCTGCACCTCAAAAGAAACAGTGACCAAAATACAAAGACAGCCTACAGAATGGGAAAGAATATTCACCAAATACACATCCGACAAGGGGTTGATTTCAAGGATATACAAGGTACTGGTTAAACTACACAAGAAGAAATCACCCAACCCCATCAAAAAATGGGGCGCGGAAATGAATAGAAACTTTCGCAAAGAAGAAATCCGAATGGCAAAAAGGCACATGAGAAAATGCTCTACATCACTAATCATCAGAGAGATGCAGATCAAAACAACAATGAGATATCATTTCACACCACAGAGACTGGCCCACATCCACAAGAACAAAAGCAACAGGTGCTGGCGTGGATGTGGCGAGAAAGGGACCCTCCTTTACTGCTGGTGGGAATGCAGGCTGGTCCAACCCTTTTGGAAAACAGTATGGACGATTCTCAAAAAATTAGAATTCGATCTCCCATTTTACCCAGCTATAGCACTCCTGGGAATATATCCCAGAGAGGCAAAAATGTATAGTCGAAGTGACATCTGCAATTGTTTGTTCATTGCAGCACTCTTTACAATAGCCAAAATCTGGAAAAAACCTGAGTGCCCGAGAACAGATGACTGGTTAAAGAAGCTTTGGTACATTTACACAATGGAGTACTATGTAGCTGTTAGAAAAGATGAAGTTATGAAATTTACATACAAGTGGTACTACATGGAAAGTATCATGTTAAGCGAAATGAGTCAGAAAGAGCGGGATAGACACAGAAAGATTGCATTCATCTGGGGAACATAAAGCAACAAAACGGGAGACTAACACCCAGGAAGGGCTCAGATTAGTACCAGGAATTTAGCTCCATGACTTGAAGGCCAGCCACATGTGCTAGGTGAGAAGGAAGCTCAGATAGAGAAGAGAGCACCAAATAAAGGGTGTTGTGAAGACCCTCCCAGGGTGGGAGAGACATGCTAAAAGTGGTCTATAGACCAAACATGACTGCCACTCAATGCCTCTCTGGCAAAACACAGTACCCAAAAGAAGAGAGAGAGAACAGGGAGGAATGCCCTGCCACAGCGGCAGGGTGGGACGGGGGGGTGGGGGGGAGGATGGGGGGTGGGAGGGATGCTAGGACCCGTGGTGGGGGAGGATGGGCACTGGTGGAGGGATGGGTACTTGATCATTGTATAACTGAAACCCAAGCACAAAAATTTATTAGTCTATAAGTGTACTTCATGGTGTTTCACTAATAAAAAAAAAATGATAAAAAAAAGATGTTTTTGGCTTCAATGTCGTACAGAGTTCTGCCTATATTTTCCTCTATGTACCTTACGGGTTCATGTCTGATAATGCGGTCTTTAATCCACTTTGATCTGAATTTTGTGCCTGGCATTAGCCAGAGGTCAGAGTTCATTTTTTTGCAGGTAGCTATCCAGTTTTCCCAGCACTATTTGTTGAAGGGGCTTTCCTTGTTTCACTTCATATTTCTTGCTCCATTGTCAAAGATTAAGTGGTCATGTATTTGAGGGTCAGTGACAGAATATTCAACTCTTTTCCACAGGTCTGCAGGTCTGTTTCTAGCCCAGATGCAATCTGTATTAATTACTACTGCTTTGTAGTACAGTTTGAAGTTGGGGAGGGTGATGCCACCCATCGTCTTTTTCCCAAGGATTGCTTTAGCTATTTGTGGAGGTTTATTGTTCCATATGAATTTCAGGAGTGTTTTGTCTATTTACTTGAAAAATGTCATGGTTATCCTGATAGGGACTGCATTGAGTTTGTATAGTGTTTTGGGCAGTATTGCCATTTTGATAATGTTAATCCTCCCTATCCATGAGCAGAGGATGTGTCTCCATTTCCTAGTGTCTTTTTTCATTTCTTGAAGTAGTATTTTGTAATTTTCCTTGTATAGGTACCTCTTTGGTTAAGCTGATTCCAAGGTACTTGATTTTATGAGGTACTATTATGAATGGGATTGTTTTTTAATGTCTATTTCTTCTCTTTAGCTATTTATATATAAGAAATCCATGGACTTTTGGGTACTTATTTTGTAGCCTGCCACTTTACTAAACTGACCTATTGTTTCTAGGAGCTTTTCTGTAGAGTCTTTAGGGTTTTCTAAACATAGTATCCCATTGTCTGCAAATAGTGATAGTTTGACCTCTTCCTTTCCTATCTGTATTCCCTTGATAACTTTCTCTTGCCTAAATGAAATGGCCAGTACTTCCAGTATTATATTGAATAGGAGTGGTGAAAGGGGGCAACCTTGTCTTGTGCCTGACCGTAGAGGAAAGGCTTTTAGATTTTCCCCCCTGAGAATGATGCTTGCCATGGACTTCTGGTAGATGGCTTTGACTATATTGAGGAAAGTTCCTTCAAAGCCTATTTCAATGAGAGTTTTCATCATAAATGGATGCTGGATCTTGTCAAATGCTTTCTCTACATCCATTGATATGATGGTATGGTTTTTAATCTTTTTTTTGTTGATATGATGGATTATGTTGATTGATTTCCGAATGTTAAACCATCCTTGCATCCCTGGGATGAATCCTACTTGGTCATGGTGTATGATATTTTTGATGAGTTGTTGGATTCTTTTGCTAATAGTTTGTTGAGAATCTTTGCTCTGTGTTCATCTGGGATATCGTTCTGTAATTCTCTTTATTTGTGGTATCTTTGTCTGCTTTTGGTATTAGGGTGATATTTGCTTCTTAGAAACTGTTCAGAAGTGTTTTTGATACTTCAATTTCATGGAAAAGCTTAAAGGAATTGGGAGTACGTCCTCTTTAAAGATTTGGAAGAATTAACTAGTGAAACCATCTGGGTCAGGACTTTTGTTCTTGGGGAGAATTTTTATTATCGTTTCAATTTCCTTGATGGTGATAGGTCTGTTCAGGTATTCCAGGTTTTTTTGGTTCAGCCTTGGGAGGCAATAGAAATCTAGGAATTTATCCATTTCCTCGAGATTCTCTTGTTGCGTGGCATAAAGCTTCTCAAAGTATCCCCTGAGGATCCTTTGAATTTCTGTAGTTTCTGTTGTAATGACCCCCTTTTCGTTTCTCATTCAGTTTATTAGGGTTTTCTCTCTCTCTTTCTTTGTAAGTCTTGCTAGAGGCTTATCAATCTTGTTTATTTTCTTGAAGAACCAACTCTTGGTTTCATTGATCTTTCGGATTGGTTTTTGGGTTTCCATCTCATTAATCTCTGCTCTGAATTTTATTATCTCCTTCCTCCTGTTAAGATTGGGCTCTTTTGTTGGTCATTCTCCAAGATCTTGAGATTTGAGGTTAGGTTACTTTTGTGGGCTCGCTCCCTTTTCCTGAGGAATGCTTGTAGAGCTATAAACTTTCCTCTTAACACAGCTTTTGCTGTGTCCCATAAGTTTTGGTAACTCGTGTCCTCATTTTTGTTTGTTTCCAGAAATCTTTTGATTTCCTCTTTGATTTCTTTTCAAAGCCACTCGTTGTCCTATAGTGAGCTGTTTAATTTTCAGGTGTTTGATTTAGTTTTCTGTTTGTGTGTGTGATTTACTTCTAATTTCAGCACATTGTGGTCTGAGAAGATTGTTGATAAAATCTCTATCTTCTTAATTTTATGGAGGTATGTTTTGTGGCTCAACATGTGGTCTATCTTGGAGAATGTTCTATGCACACTTGAGAAAAATGTGTATTCAGCTTTTTGAGGATGAAGTGTCCTGTATATATCTACTAAGTCCCTTTCTTCCATTTTTTTCCCTCAGATGAATTATGTCCTTGCTAAGCTTGAGTCTGGTTGA
Organism: Sorex fumeus; assembly: GCF_029834395.1. Lineage (NCBI taxonomy): Eukaryota > Metazoa > Chordata > Mammalia > Eulipotyphla > Soricidae > Sorex > Sorex fumeus. The sequence continues at coordinate 11,726,339 of NW_026606115.1, forward strand.
TCTATCAAGAGGTGATAAAGCGGTGTTGAAGTTTCCCACTAGTGTTGTGTTGCTATAAATGTCTTTCTCCAAGTCTATGAGTAGTTGTTTTAAGTATTGTGCTGGTCCCTCATTAGGTGCACATGCATTTAGTATTGTAAGTTCTTCCTGTTGTACAGATCCCTTGCTCAATAAGAAATGGCCTTCACTGTCTCTTGTGACATTCTTCAGTCTGAAATCAATGTGATCTGATACTAGGATGGCTACTTCAGCTTTTTTATGAGAGTTGTTCACCTGTAGGATTGTTTTCCAGACTTTGATTTTGAGCCTGTGTTTGCTCTGAGTATTGAGATGTGTTTCTTGCAGGCAGCAGAATGTTGGGTTCAATTTTCTAATCCATCCTGCCACTCTATGACTTTTATTTGTGCTTTTAGCCCATTTACATTGAGAAAGAATATTGTTTTGGGGTTTTGTCCAATTTTTCCGTTGAAATTTGGTGTATTTGAGGAGCCTGTCTTGTCTTAAAGTAGCCCATTTAGTTGTTCTTGTAACCATGGTTTTGAGTCTATGAAGTTCTTGAGCTGTTTTTGTCTGTGAAAAAGTGTTTTCTTCTTTCCGTTATGAATGAGAATCTCTCTGGGTAAAGTATTTTTGATGAGGCATTATTTCATTGAGTTTTTTCACCATATCCCACCACTGTTTTGGGGCCGTGAGGGTGTCATCAGACAAATCGGCTGTGGATCTTTTTTTTTTTTCAATTTGAAAGCAATCATTTATTAACTGACCAGATTATAAAAATATGGTAGATACCTTATTTCATTCGTCTAATCAGCTGGTTGATCTGGTGTTCTCTGTTGCCAGCATCACCACCTTCTAAAAAATGGGTGGTCTTTTTCTTCATCCCACCCCTGGGAAAAGATAATTTGACGGGCCAGAGGAAGTTTTTTGCCTCTTTGAAGCACTTTCCAACAGTATAGATCTCATGAATCAGATTCTCCATGCAGACGATGCCATATTTACCCAGAGTTCGCACGATCAGTGCATTATCTGTTATGGAAATTCGCTTCTTGTGGATTTTGCCATAACCACGCTTGTAGATCAATTAATTTATTGACTTCAGGTTTGGGTACCCCCATGCAATATAGGGTTCCATAGTCCTCAGTATGTTAATTGAAGCCTTGTTGAGTTTAACAAAGGTACCCTTGAAGATCTGGCTAAGGCAGAGAAGCTGTAGCACCTTTCAGACCTTGGAACTCACACCATTGATACCTCTGATTCTGATGACAAAAGCCAATTTGGGTTCCGCAGGGACATGAAAGTTGCCAGCTTTTCTCACCATCCTAGTCATGCGAATCTCTGTCCTGTACATCTGCCTATACTCCTTGTGATAATGTTTAGCTTTTTCGTAGATCAGCTTCCTCCTCGCATTTCGAAGCATCTTTTGAGCAAACTTCTTTCTCAGTCGCTTGATCTTCAGCTATGCAAAATTCTTTCACTTGTTCTTCAGGGATTTTGGCACATCAGGAAGCTTCTTTTTCTTCTCTCTGGTGGCTGCTGCTGCCGGTTTAACAGGGACCTTCTTTTTCTTCTCTTCTGCGCCCTCCATGGTTCCAGTCGGAAAAGAGTGGCTGTGGATTTAAGGATGCTCCTTTATAGGAAATTTCTTTCTTTGATTTTGCTACTGTCAGAATTTTGTCTCTATCTAAGGTTTTGGTCATTTTTATCAGGATGTGTCTTGTGATATTTTTATTCGGATTTCTTCTAGCAGGTACCCTTCGGGTCTCCTGAATGTGGTCGCATGTTTTCTTCAGTTCTAGAAATGTAGCAATGATGTCTTCGACAGTTTCTTCTTCATCAGGGTTTTCTTCCTGTCTCTCTGTAACTCCAAAATTCTTATGTTACTCCTCTTGGCTTCATCACAATCTTCTCTTGCCATATGTTCCAGGATTGTGAGTCTCTTTTCCATTTTCTGTTCTTTTTTGGAGAGTCTCTGAACTTCATCTTAGAGCTCACTGATTCTTTCCCCAGAAGCTATTACTCTGCTGCTGAGGCCTTGCACTGAGTTTTTCAATTCACCTACCAGGTATTTTAGGTTCGACATTTCCATTTGTAATTTTGTTTGCATTTTACTCATTTCTACCTTCAAATCCTATTGTCTTTTATTGGCATTGCTTTCCATTGTTTCTTTTAGCTCCCTAAGCATCCTCAGTGGCTCCCTTCTAAATTCCTTGTCAGAGAGGTCTAGCACTTCATTACTCTTGGTGTCTTCTGGGCTATCTCTTCAATAAGTAAGCTTGGTTGGATTCTGCATTGCTTTACCATTGTGACCTGTGTGGTTTAGACCTTCATGCTCACTGTTATTATTCTGCTTATGATGCAGAATTAATTGAGGTGAGCTTAATGAATTATTGGCTAATGTGTTTCTGGTGGTTAAGCTAACTAGAGAAAGTTCCATCTAAGAGGGTAACTTATAGTTCCTATGGGATATATAGGGGGAAAATAATTCACAGCCATGTTAGCGGTCATGGCTCTGGGGAAGCCATGGAAGGGGTCCTGCCGCCGGACATGTACCTGGGTGAGTGAGCAGAGGGTGCCCGGAAAGGTTCCGCATCTCCCTTCTTTAGATGTGTACTTTCATACTTTCATATCTAATGCTGGGATGTTTACTGGGGCTCCCTCGCTACTCTGTAAAATCCTACATTCTCTTTTTGAGCAATCTCTCTCTTCCTCCCCCACAACCCGTTCTCAAAACTTTTGTGTTTTTACTTCCCTCTTTGAGAGGTTTCTGGTTTCTTAGACGTTACAGAAGAATCTGAAAAGAAATGGGCACAAGTCATCTTTAAATGTTTGGAAAAATTCACTGAGAACCTGTCTGGACTTGTTTTTTTTAAGAAGATATTTGATTACTATTTCAGTTTCTTTACTATAAATTTGTTGTTCTGCTTGGTTTAGCCTTGGAAGTATTCAAAATTTTATTCCTGTCTTCAGGGTTCTCTAATTTCATAATAATCCTCTATGATGCCTTGAAGTTTTGTGATATCTGTCATGACATATTTTCTTTAATTTCTGGTCCTATTTATTAGCATCTTCTCTCTTTCTTTGTGAGTTTAGCTAATGGTTTGTAATCTTGTTCATTCTTTCAAAGAAACAGCCTCTGGTTTTAAGGATCTTTAGAGTTTTTAGTTTCTATTTCATTTACTTCTCCTTTAAATTATATTATTTTCTTCTGATTGCCTTGGGTAATTTTTTTTGGTCATTTGCTAGCTGCTTAAGTGTGCTGCTTTTTATTTGCTTTCTTGCTTCCCAATAAATGCTTGAATTGCTATAAACTTCCTTCATAACATGCTTTTGTTGTGTCCCATACATATTTCATGGTAACATGCCTTCATTATCATTAGTTTCCAGAAATCTTTTCATTTGTTTTCTTTTTTCTCTTTTACCCACAGGTTGTTCACTAATATGCTGTTTAGTTTCAAAGAGTTTACGTTTTCACTGTTTCATAATTAATTTCCATATTTTAAGTATTGGGGATTGATGATGCAATACCTTTTTTGGGGGAAGGGTCAAACCGGTCAATCGGCTTTCTCCTGGCTTTGCACTTAGAAATCACTCCTGGCAGGCTCTGGGGATCATATGGGGTGCTACAGATCAAACCAGTATTGGCTGTGGACAAAGCAAATGACCTTTGCCTCTGATGATATGATTCCACCTTTTAGATTTTATGGAGATATATTTTGTTATACAGTGGCATGTGATTTATCTTAGATAATACCCACTGTGCACTTGAGAAGAATGTGGACTCAAATTGTAGAGGACGTAGGGTCCTATATTTGTTTGTTAAGACTATATCTTTCATTTCTTCCTTCTAAGCCAGTGTTTGCTTGTTGAATTTTTTCCCTACTTGATCTGTACAGCAGTGATAAAGGGATGTTAAAGTCTCAACCCACTACTGTTTTGCTGTCAATATCTTCTTACGGGTATATTATCAGTTGTTTCTAACAATTTTATGATCTCTTATTATTTGTATACATATTTAGGAATGTTCTCCTAGATATACAGATTTATCAATGAAATGTTGATACAAAGACAGAATATTGAAAACATCTGTCTTTGTCCTTTATAGTCTTTTTAAACTTGAAGTATACATTGTATGGTATGTTATTAGTTTGGTAACCCATCTGTCTTACTGCAATTATTTGCCTATACAGTTTTTTCCAGCACTTGACTTCGAACCTCTGTTTACCCTGAGTGCTCAGTTGTGTCTCTTTAGTCAGCAGAAAATTGAGTTTAGTTTTCCAATCCATCCTGCCACTCTAAGTATCTCATTGCGTGAATTTGGGCCATTGACATTAAGATTTTTTGAAAGGAAGGAATTTATTGACATCATTTTTTAGAACTTATGTGTATTTGTAAAGTTTGTCCTTTTTTTTCTTTTTAAAAAAGTTTTTATTAGTGAAACACCATGAGGTACAGTTATAGACTTACAAATTTTTGTGCTTGGGTTTCAGTTATACAATGATCAAGTACCCATCCCTCCACCAGCGCCCATCCTCCATCACCACGGGTCCCAGCTTCCTTCCTACCCCCCATCCCCACCATCCTACCCTGCCTCTGTGGCAGGGCATTCCCTTTTGTTATCTCTCTCTCCTTTTGGGCCCTGTGGTTTGCAAGAGAGGCATTGAGTGGCATTCATGTTTTTCTTGTTTTTTAAAGAAACCCTTTAACATTTCTTATAAAACTGGTAAAGACTGTGAAATTCATAAGCTGTTGTGTGTCCATGAAGCTTCAATTAATATCTTTCAGATATTAATGATAGTCTATCATGATAGAATGTTTTTGGTTAGTTGCCCATTTCATTGAGTTTTGTTTGTTTGTTTTTATACAATACACCACTGTTTTCTTTCGGTCTGTAGAGTCTCACTCTACAGCTCTTCTGTGAGTCTTGTGATTTGTATTGCATTCAAAAGGTGATTCTTTAATCTTGCTGTTTTCAATATTCTGTCTCTGTTTCTGACTGATGTCATTCTGATATTGACCCATCTCGAGGGATGTTGGATTTATTTTTCCTGGAACTCTTCAGCGTTCTCGAATCTGAGCATAGGTAATCCTCAACTATAGGAAATTCTCATCTGTGATTTCTTAAAGTAGTGATGCTTTATCAAATTCACATTTCTGTTCCTCAGAGTTTCTGATTATTCTTAAGTTATTATTCTTGGATTTATTACATAGTTTTCTAGTCACTGTCACTGTCACTGTCCTCCCGTTGTTCATCGATTTGCTCGAGCAGGCCCAGTAACGTGTCCATTGAAGACTCTGTTGTTACTGTGTTTGGCATATTGAATACATCACAGGGAGCTTGCCAGGCTCTGCCGTGCAGACGAGATACTCTCGGTAGCTTGCCAGGCTTTCAAAGAGGCGCAGAGGAATTGAACTCGGGTCGGCCATTTTGGCTGCGTGCAAGGCAAACGCCCTACCACTGTGCTATCGTGCGGTTTATTTACTTTTAGACTTTTTCCATATTTTGGTTTTCTAGAGGTTTTGTGCATCTCATTTTGGAGTTCATCAGCTGTTTTTTGTCTGCTGTCAAGGTCTTACACTGAATTTTATTTTATTTTATTTTTGCTTTTTAGGGTCACACGCAGTGATGAACAGGGGTTATTCCTGGGTCTTCACTCAGGAATCACTCCTAGTAGTGCTCAGGGGACCTTAAGGGATGCTGGGAATCAAACCTGTGTGGGCCGCATGCAAAGCAAATGCCTTACCCGCTGTGCTGTTTCTCCAGACCCTTACTTTGAGGTTTATTGCTGTTTTTCTGTTTGGTTGTTGATTTTTGGACCACACCAGCTGTGGTCAGGGTTTACTCCTGGTTTTGTGCTTAGGAACACTTTTACTGATGCACATGGTACCATATGTAATCCTGGGGATTGAATCTATGTAAACAGCATGTGAAGCAATCTCCTTACTTGCTGTATAATCTCCCTGGTCACTTCATTGAGTTTTTCTTATTTCAACAATTAATTTCTTCAGTTCTGTCATTTATGAATGAATGCATTTTTGCTCTCATATTTTAATTGTGCTTCATTGATTACTTGTATCATAATTTCCTTTACTCGCATATGACACCATATCCTCAATATGGTTTCTCATAATCCAAAACCAACATTTATTCTTGAACCCAGCTCTAGAAAGCAAATCACTTCATAATGCTTTTTCAGCATGTCTGATTTGGGGGGGGGTAAACTCTAAACAATAGTGGTGAATCTTTTATTGAAACAATGAATCTAATCAAAGCAGATAGAGTGTTAACTAGAATTCATCTGCCTCACAGGGACTGGGAGGGGTAGGGGGTGGGGTTTTATTGGGGTTCTTCATGGTAAAAAATAAGTATTGGTAAAGGGAAATGTGTTTGATATTTGCATGACTGAGACCTAAACCTGAAAGCTTTGTAACCTTTCCCACAGTGATTCAATAAATAAATAAAAAAAAGAATTATCTAAGAAGTTATAAAGTTGGCTAGTAAAAATTGTACCTCATTATCTTCAGTCTTTAAGGTTGGTGGGTTTTTACTTGGTTTTTCCATTTTTTTGTAGTTCACCCCCCAACCACTGAGAGAGTTTCAAAGGAATTCAGTCAATTAATAGACAAATGTTCAAATAAGTATGAAGAGAAGAGAAAGCCTTTTCAGCAAAGTGGTGTAGGGAAAACTGGTCATTCATATTTAAAATAATGAAATCGGACCCCTATCTTACACCATACACAAAAGTTAATTCAAATGGACTAAAGACCTTGATACCTGATTTAATACATAAATTATATTGAGGAAAACATAGAATTTCTTCTGAAATTGAATATGAAGGCATATTCAATGATTCAAAGCCACTGAAGGAAACAAAGATAAACAAATGGAAGGGCATCTAATTAAGAAGCTCTGCACTGCAAAACAAATGACATGACAGCCAAAATAAGATACCCCATATACTGGTAGAAAATATTTGTCCATAGCTTAGCTTATAATCAGCTAACATCCAAGATACAGAAAGCACAAAGTTAAACAAGAAAGAAAATGCAACCCTATTACAACTTGTGGAGAAGTTAAAGGAACAGAACTTAAAGGAATAGAACTTAAAGGAACAGAAGCTTCCTTTAAGAAGACATACAGATGGCCAAAGGGTATGTGAAAAAAATGTTATGCACCCCTTCTCACAGGGAAATCTAAACCCAAACAAATATATTATTTTTTATTTGTTACATTTTTAAATTTATTTTTACACTTTTCCCATTTTTTGTTTTCTAGAGGTTTCTTAATGACAAATATTTTCATAGCAGTGAGATTTGATCACATATAAAAGAATAAACAAACAAAAATACAGTTACTGAATGGATGTAAGGTAAAAGCAACAATCATCCTCTGCATGTGGGAATGTCAAATGTTTCAACTTTTCTTTTGAAAACAACATGGACAGTTCTCAAAATAAATCTAAGAGTTGAACTTCTCTATGACAAAGCAGTTTCACTTATCGGCATCTACCAAAGGGCCCAAAAGTTCTACTAAGAAAATGCATAAAATACTTCTATGTTCCTTGCAGTAAAATAGCCGCATTCTTGGAACAACTGTATCCAGGAATGGATGTTTAGAAAATAAAACTAGGATACAGATACACAATATAATATTAATTGGCTATTAGAAAGGATGAATCATGAATTTGTCACTGTTTGGATGGCTCTGGAGAAAATAACATAACAAGCGTTAACATAAGGAGAGGGGCAGGTGCAGTATGATATCTCTCTTGTAGGGGATATGAACAATCAAAACAAGAAATAACAAATGTGTGGGAAGCTGGCCCTTTAACTGACCAAGGGCCTACATGCCTGTGCTAGGTATGGTCATCTTGACCTATGTGACACCGTGGCAGGCAAAGCCAGTGCTATGTATGGTTATCTTGATGTATGGTTATCCTGAGAGAACATCTGTCATGGATGTCAGTAATAACAAGAAGTAACTACCTCGTGTCTGGTATGTGATACGCATAAACTTGGTAAATCATATGGACATGGCTCTTTGTGTATCTACCTCATGTCTGGTAAATCATATGGACATGGCCCTTTGTGTAATCACCTCCTGTCTGGTACGAGATACACACAAACCTTGTAATGCATGATATGTGAAAACAAACCTTCCTAACCATATATGAGCATGACCTTTTGTGTAGCTGCCTTACTAATATATACCCTGATTGCCCCCAATAAAGGCTATCCCTTTTTCTCTCTGTTTCTAAACTGCACTCTGTCTCTTGTGTCTAGTGTTCATTCGGTTGGTTCTTCCCTGCACCTACGGATCCTAGGGCCATCTCCGAGGGCTGGAGAGTGGTTTTGCAGGCCCCTCGCAACTGGTGCCCACGCAGGGTGGTGTCTGGGAGTGCCTGAATGATTTCTATGGACCCTCAGCCCAGGAAAAGTCCCCGGAGCCTTGTAAATGATGTCCTGTACATAAGGCATTTTAAATTGGATATAGAGGATGTTGTGAAAGATTCAGAGTCCTTCTCACGAGAGAAAAGCCTCTCGGGCCTCCTCTCCCGTGAAGGAGAAACCCATGTCCCAGTGCCCCTCGATTACTATCCCCATGCCAGTTTCTGAGGCTAATGTTCCTCACTTATACCCAGTTCTTAAGGACAATCCCACAGATCACCCTCTGCTCCCCACCACGACTCCCCTTCTGTCCTATCCCCAGAGGATAAGGCAGACCTCCAGCAGGAGGCTGCAGGATATCAAGAGCCCAAATGGCCCCCACTCCTCCCTACATTTTCTTCCTGACCTCCCTCTTACAACCCTAAAATGTATTTACAAGAGACAATTGACCCCTCTTTGGCTGCAGAATTCCAGAGCTAAGTGCTGCTAATTAGTAACTTGATCTGGAAAACCTGGCGCCAGGAGAAGACTTGGAAGAACTGAACACCCCCCCCCCCCCGCCAGGTGAAAAGCATGTGCACGCCCTTTGGGAAAATTCGGAAATCTTAGTGTGACTGGTGAGTGTGGTGCGCGCACCTGTTTGAATGGAGGACCGGTCCGAGCGAGTGTAGGAGTGTGATCTGTGAGTGTGCCCTTAGTGTGTGTATTGTCCTATTATCTTTCTCCTAGTTCTGTTTATTAAAATTGTTCAATACGGTTCAAAATCAATCAACCCCCAAAGCTTTAATTCTTCATCGCTTCTCTGAGATCCACAGGAAAGCTCAGGATCTGGGCTTGAGGATCGAGAAAGGTAAGTTTGGCATTTATTGTTCATCAGAGAGGCCTTCCTTTGGTGTGGATTGGCCCCCATAAGGTTCCTTCTCACCAAACCTTGTGGCTCCAGTAAAAGAGGTAATTTGTGGAAAATCTGCTGTGAAGGCATGCTCCCTTGGAAATCTCTAGGGGGCATGGGAAAGGAATTTGATAACCTGTTTGAATGGTCTCTGCAAAGAGGCACCCCTCCTTTGTCTGTTTTGCGTCACCGTCCACTATGGGAGGGATGGGAGGAAAGTCCACTAGTGAGAGACTCTGGGAAACTAAGGCAGACCAATTTCCAGGCATAACATCCTTTTCCCCACCCAGTCTCAGTCTAATCAGAAGATCAACTACAGGTCAATAGAAAAGCTAATGAAGGCAGTTCAGATGAAAAAAAAAGGCGGGGTAAAAGGCAGGTAAAAGGCCAACTTACAGGGGGTTAGAGTCCCATCGGGAAAGGCCAAAGTAAAGACCAATTTGCAGGGTGTTAGAATCCCCTTGGGAGAGGCCAAAGTGATAGACCTGGAGAAAAGTTTTGCCAAGGAACCATCCTTTTTTATAGATTTTTGCTTGCTATTAGAAAAAACATCCTAGGAGCCTCCAACTAGGTAGTTTAGATAAAGAGTATCTTGTTGACCTCTGTAACACCATGTGGCCTGAGTATAGTGGGGAAAGATAGCCAGTGAATGGCAGTTTGCATTACCAGATTATTTTGCAGTTAGATCCTTGCAGGTCACAAAAGAAATAAGAGTATCAAAGCAGAGGAGGCAGGAAAATGCAAGATCTTATGATTAACTGTTTGACATCAGAAACAAAGAAGTGTGTCACTAAGGAACCTATCCCCATGTCTGATAAGAATCTCCCTGCCTCAGAATTAGCCTTGGCCAAAAAATGGTAACATCTTTGTCATAGTTTATTTTGCTGGCTTATATCAACAAAAGCGCTTTCCTGACCCATTTTTAACAAGCAGGAGGCTGGCTGGTCAGGCTGGGAAATGGGGAGCAGTGTTATACCCTGGGGACTGTCCCTTCCTTTCCCAGTTCATCAGTTCTCCCTGTCATTTTTCGAAGGGTCAGATTGATCGATCAACTGCAGATGTGTGCACATGTACATGTGGTGTTTTAGTTAGTTCATTGCCTGTCTGTCTGTCTGTCTGTCTGTCTGTCTATGTGGAACACTAGAGTGTTGGGACTAGGCTGAGATCAGAAGTAGAAATTTTAAAGTAGTCAGTGATATGCAACCCAGTGATTTAAGAAATGCAGTTGTTTTGGGAACCTGTTAGACAAGGGTTAATCCTTATCAGAAGGTTGAGCCTACAGAGAAAGCAGAATTCTCAATCTAAATTTGTTAGAAGAACATTGATTATATTATTAACAGTTGAAATCCTTTTTGAACTTAAGAATCTGTGCTATCTAGAAGAGCTATGGAACTATAGCCTGAAACTAAAGTGAAATAAGAGTTCAGAGAAAGCAAGACCTTATCTTACAAGCCTCAGCTAACTTTAATGAAAAATTAGGCTGCTTTTACAGACTACAGAGGTACAGAAGTCATTAAAATAAATTTTCCTTATTTTTCTAAACAGTGGCAATTTATAGGATAACAATTGATTTGACCATTCTCCCTTGACACAAGGAGCTAAGGCTTATCAGGTTACACCCATCACAGTGCTCCTGAGTCACTTCCATTCCTTTGTTTATCTGTAACCACTTCTCTATGCTCTCCTCCCCAACCAGTTAATCAGCTTTCCCCCTAGTCAGAATCTGTTAATTTGTAATATCAGATCCTTCTAGGACACTGAACTTGTATTGTAAATTGTGAGTCGATCTGCTAAGTGAGAATCTGTCCTAGAAGAATGTCCTGACTAGTTTCAATGAGGCTTCAACCACAATGTTTTGAAATAAAAAATTCTTAATAGAAAGAAAATTTAAAAATACATGAAATTTAAGCAACATACTCCTAATCAATCAATGGATCAAAGATATTTAAAAGAAATTTTTAAAAATTTTAAAGGAAAAAAAGAGCCGAGATCATCGGGAAGTCCCAGATGGGGCAGGTACCGCATCCCGCCTCCCCCAGATGGAACCCCGGTGACCAGAAGCCTCTACAAGCACAGCTCGAGTATGCGGGAACTAGGACTTTTCCTTAAAACCGTGCGGCCACATAAGCGGCTGCGCGACATCTCTCTATATACAAAGTGATCAGTGGGGGCGCCCAGGCCCGCGCGGGATGGTGAGAGGAGGAATGCGGAGAAAGAATCCATCTGCACGAGTTGCCAGTGCTCCAAACCTGTGATTTAATAACTTAAAAAAAAGAAGCCCTCTTCACTTCTCACGGGGCGCCCATCTCATCTCAAACCCAGGTCAGCTCAGCCCCTGGTGTGTGGCCCCGGGACTTCCATTTCTCCCTTTGGGACCTCAGGCGTCCCCGCAGACACCTGGAGAAACGCAGCTGTGAGCGTCTGCCGTCCCCTCTTCACTTCTCACGCGGCGCCCATCTCATCTCAAACCCAGTTTTCCGTAGAGGTGTGGTCTCTTCAGAAGTGGGCGTGGCTTCAGAGTGGGCGTGGCCTATTTTCCGGCTGGCGGCAGCTTATGCGGCCACAGGTTGTTTACCCATTCTAAGAAACCTAGTTCCCAAGGAATTTAGTCCCCAACCTACCCAGCAATATGAAGAAACAAAGAAAATTCCCACCACAAGTGGGACAACAAAAACAATCCAGAACATTCTGTCGATACAGCTCACCTAAGGGACCTCTCTGACACAGAATTCAGATACGAAGTCATCAAGATGTTCAATCAACTCAATGAAACGGTCAGATAGACAGCCAGTAACACCACAGAAAAAATCGACAAATTACGCGAAGAAGTGAGAGCAGAAATGTCACGATTAAAAGACTCCGTAGATGAAATGAGAAACTCAGTTTCTTCTCGTAAAAATAGAATGACCGCAGCTGAAGAGAGAATCAGTGAGCTGGAAGATCAGCTGCAACAAGCCAACACGCAACAACAAACAGTGGCAAGGGACCTCAAAATAGCTTTTCAGAGAATCAGAGTCCTAGCAGATGATTCCAAGAGGAACAACATTAGAATCATGGGACTACCTGAAGCTCAGGGAAACAATCCCAACGAAAAAAACACCGTCAAACAAATCATTGCTGAAAAATTCCCAGAGCTCCGCAATGCAGCCATTCAGGTTCAAGAAGCCCGAAGGGTGCCAGCTAAAAGAGACCCCAACAAAAACACTCCAAGACATATCATAGTTAGAATGATTGATGCTGCTGATAGAGACACAATACTGCAAGAAGCAAGGGCAAAGAAGGAAATCACATACAAAGGAGCACCCCTTAGATTCACAGCAGACCGATCAGAGGAAACCCTGCAAGCCCGAAGGCAGTGGCAAGATATAGTAAAAAACTCACTGAAATGAAAGCTTCACCAAGAATACTCTATCCGGCTAAACTCTCCCTCAAAATCGAAGGAACAGTACACTATTTTCTAGATAAACAGCAGCTCAGGAACTTCATAGACTCAAAACCAAACCTAAAACAAGGCCTAAAGGGGATACTATAAGACAAGAAAAACCCTACAACCACAACACACCCTACAGAAAATGACACAAAACCCCATAACCATACTCTCTCTCAATGTCAATGGTCTAAATTCACCATTCAAGAGACACAGAGTGGCAAAATGGATACAGAGACAGAACCCAACATTCTGTGCCTACAAGAAACTCATCTCAACAGCCAGGACAAACACAGACTCAAAGTCAAAGGATGGAAAACAATCCTGCAAGCAAACAGCTCATTCAAAAAAGCTGGGGTGGCCATACTAGTATCCGACAACATTAATTTCACATTGAAAAAGGTTAGAAGGGACAGTGAAGGCTATTTTCTCTTCATCAAGGGATACATACAGCAGGAAGAAATCACACTCTTAAATGTATATGCACCTAATGAGGGAACAGCTAAATATCTAAAACAACTGCTAACAGATTTTAAGGAGGACATCACTACCAACACAATAGTACTTGGAGACTTCAACATCGCCTTATCAACTCTGGATAGATCAACAAGAACAAAACCCAGCAAGGAATTATTGGCTTTGAAAGAAGAAATAGAAGAGAAAGGGCTTGTAGACCTATACAGGGCTTTACACCCCCAAAAGAAAGAATACACATTCTTCTCCAGTGCGCACGGAACATTTTCCAAAATAGACCATGTCCAAGGACACAAAACATACCTCAACAGAATCAGGAAGATAGAAATAATATCAGCCATCTTTTCAGAACATGATGCACTGAGGATAGAAGTGAATCACACACTGACACGGAGAACAAAATCAAACACCTGGAAATTAAACAACTCGATGCTGAACAATGAGTGGGTCAAGAACGAAGTCAAGGACGAAATCAAAAGATACCTGGAAACAAATGAGAATGAAGACACAAAATACTAGAACTTATGGGATGCAGCGAAAGCTGTATTAAGGGGAAAATTTATAGCTCTGCAAGCATATCTTAGGACTGTAGAATCGATGCACATAAACAACTTGACCTCACAGCTCAAGACCTTAGAAAAGGATCAACAGAAAGAGTCTAAATCAGGCAGAAGGAAAGAGATCATAAAACTTAGAGCAGAAATCAACGACATGGAAAACAAAGAAACAATCCGAAAGATCAATGAAACCAAGAGCTGGTTCTTCGAGAAAATAAATAAGATAGATAAACCAGTAGCAACACTCACAAAGAAACAGAGAGAGAGAACCCTAATAAATCGAATCAGAAATAAGAATGGGGATATCACAACAGAAACTAAAGAAATTCAAGAGATCATCAGAGACTACTTTGAAAGTCTCTATGCCACGAATCAAGAGAACCTAGAAGAAATGGATAAAGTCCTGGATTCCTATCATCTCCCAAAGCTGAATCAAGAAGATATAGAGTACCTGAATAGACCTATTCACATCAAGGAAATTGAAGCTGTAATCAAAAGTCTTCCCAAAAACAAAAGGCCAGGTCCAGATGGATTTACTAGCAAATTTTTCCAAACACTTAAAGAGGACCTATTGCCAGTTCTTCTCAAGGTTTTCCAGGAAATTGAAAAAACGGAAACTCTCCCAAACAGTTTCTTTGAAGCCCATATCTCTCTAATACCAAAAGGAAACAAAGACACCAAAAGAAAAGAAAACTACAGGCCGATATCCCTGATGAACACAGATGCGAAGATTCTCAACAAAATACTAGCCAATAAAATTCAACAACTCATCAAAAAGATCATACATCATGACCAAGTAGGATTCATCCCAGGGATGCAAGTATGGTTCAACATTCGGAAATCAATCAACATAATCCATCATATCAACAAAAGAAAAGATAAAAATCATATAATCATATCAATAGATGCAGAGAAAGCATTTGACAAGATCCAGCACCCATTCATGATGAAAACCCTTGCCAAAATGGGGATGGAGGGGACTTTCCTCAATATAGTTAAAGCCATCTACCACAAACCTACAGCAAACATCATCCTCAATGGGGAAAAACTGAGAGCCTTCCCCCTAAGGTCAGGGACGAGACAAGGATGCCCACTCTCTCCACTGCTGTTCAATATAGTACTGGAAGTACTTGCAATAGCAATTAGGCAAGAAAAAGATATTAAGGGCATCCAGGTAGGAAAGGAAGAAATCAAGCTCTCACTATTCACAGATAATATGATACTATACTTAGAGAACCCTAAAACCTCTACCAAGAAACTTCTAGAAACCATAGGCTTGTATAGTAAAGTGGCAGGCTATAAAATCAATACCCAAAAATCCATGGCTTTCCTATATGCAAATAGTGAAAGAGAAGAAAGTGACATGAAGAAAACAATTCCATTCACAATTGTGCCCCAGACAATCAAGTACCTAGGAATCGCCTTAACTAAGGAAGTAAAGGATCTGTAAAAAGAAAACTACAAAACGCTACTTCAGGAAATTAAAGAGGACATGAGGAAATGGAAAAATATCCCCTGTTCATGGATGGGGAGAATCAACATTGTCAAAATGGCAATAATTCCCAAGGCACTGTACAAATTCAATGCAATCCCTATAAGGATACCCACGACATTCTTCAAAGAAATGGAGCAAACACTCCTGAAATTTATATGGAACAATAAGCTCCCACGAATAGCTAAAGCAATTCTTGGGAAAAAGAAAATGGGAGGAATAAACCTACCTAACTTCAAGCTCTACCACAAAGCAGTAATAATCAAAACAGCATGGTACTGGAACAAAGGCAGAGTTGCAGACCAATGGAACAGAGTTGAATATACTGACATCTCCTCCCAAACATATAATCATCTAATCTTCGATAAGGGGGCAAGAAAAGCGAAATGGAGCAGGGAAAGCCTCTTTAATAAATTGTGCTGGCAAAACTGGACGGCTACATGCAAAAAAGTGGGCTCAGATCTCTGCCTAACACCATGCACAAAAGTAAGATCGAAATGGATTTATGACCTCAACATCAGACCGGAATCCATAATGTTTATTGAAGACAAAGTTGGCAAAACTCTCCACGATATTGAAGTTAATGGTATCTTCAAAGATGCCACACCACTGGCCGAGCAAGTGAAAACAGAGATAGACAAATGTGACTATCTTAAACTAAGAAGCTTCTGCACCTCGAAAGAAACAGTGACCAAAATACAAAGACAGCCTTCAGTATGGGAAAGAATATTCACCAAATACACATCCGACAAGGGGTTGATATCAAGGATATACAAAGTACTGGTTAAACTATCCAAGAAGAAATCATCCAACCCCATCAAAAAATGGGGCGATGATATGAACAGAAACTTTCGCAAAGAAGAAATCCGAATGGCAAAAAGGCACATGAGAAAATGCTCTACATCACTAAGCATTAGAGAGATGCAGATCAAAACAACAATGAGATATCATTTCACACCACAGAGACTGGCCCACATCCACAAGAACAAAAGCAACAGGTGCTGGCGCGGATGTGGCGAGAAAGGGACCCTCCTTCACTGCTGGTGGGAATGCAGGCTGGTCCAACCCTTTTGGAAAACAGTATGGACGATTCTCAAAAAATTAGAATTTGATCTCCCATTTGACCCAGCAATACCACTCCTGGGAATATATCCCAGAGAGGCAAAAAGGTATAGTCGAAGTGACATCTGCAATTGTTTGTTCATTGCAGCACTCTTTACAATAGCCAGAATCTGGAAAACACCTGAGTGCCCGAGAACAGATGACTGGTTAAAGAAACTTTGGTACATTTACACAATGGAGTACTATGTAGCTGTTAGAAAAGATGAAGTTATGAAATTTACATACAAGTGGTACTACATGGAAAGTATCATGTTAAGCGAAATGAGTCAGAAAGAGCAGGATAGACACAGAAAGATTGCATTCATCTGGGGAACATAAAGCAACAAAACGGGAGACTAACACCCAGGAATGGCTGAGATTAGTACCAGGAATTTTGCTCCATGACTTGAAGGCCAGCCACATGTGCTAGGTGAAAAGGAAGCTCAGATAGAGAAGAGAGCAGCAAATAAAGGGTGTTGTGAAGACCCTCCAAGGGTGGGAGAGACATGCTAAAAGCAGTCTATAGACCAAACATGATTGCCACTCAATGCCTCTCTGGCAAAACACAGTACCCAAAAGAAGAGAGAGAGAACAAGGGGGAATGCCCTGCCACAGCGGCAGGGTGGGATGGGAGGGGGTGGGGGAGATGGGGGGTGGGAGGGATGCTAGGACCCGTGGTGGGGGAGGATATGCACTGGTGGAGGGATGGGTACTTGATCATTGTATAACTGAAACCCAAGCACAAAAATTTATATGTCTATAACTGTACCTCATGGTGTTTCACTAATAAAAAAATGATTTAAAAAAAGTGATCAATGGGAAGTAAACCACCCAACGTTTCTCCCTGAAAATGAAAGTTAAGTTTGGAGGATGGCCACAGCCCCAGAAACACAAGGACTTAATGCAGAAACCAGCAGCTTGGAGCAGAAAAGTGAACGGACTATGCGTTAATCCAGGCCATCATGTCTGCCAGGAGGGGAAAGGGTGTTGCCCCATTCGCCCTCTCTTCTCTGGAAAGAAGGATGGCGGCCGCATGGGAGCCCTGTGGACAGCAGGTATGAGCCGGGGTGTGGGGGCGACTAAAACCTCATGAGAAGGGGGGCGTTCCAGTCCGTCCTTCACACCCTACCGAGGTCACCAGTTGCCCCCCACGAGGGGCTCTCCAGCACGGCCACGACTCCAGAGCACAGAAACCAATTTCTTAACTATCTGACTTTCAGTAGAAATACTTCCAGGGTCAATAAGTAAAATAGCAGAAATCCAAAACCAACATTTAATTCTTGAACCCAGCTGTAGAAAGCAAATCACTTCACAATGCTTTGTCAGCATGTCTGATTTGGGGGGGGCGGTAAACTCTAAATAATAGTGGTGAATCTTTTATTGAAACAATGAATCTAATCAAAGCAGATAGAGTTTTAACTAGAATTCATCTGCCTCACAGGGACTGGGAGGGGTGGGGGGTGGGGTTTTATTGGGGTTCTTCATGGTAAAAAATAAGTATTGGTAAAAGGAAATGTGTTTGATATTTGCATGACTGAGACCTAAACCTGAAAGCTTTGTAACCTTTCCCACAGTTATTCAATAAATAAATAAATTAATTAATTAAAAAAAATTTTAAAGGAAACATTAAAGTAAATAAAGCCAAATTTAAATTCAAGCATGGCATCAAATTCAATAAAAATAAGAACAATGCAATAAAAAAATTCAAGGAGGGGGATTTATACTGATATATACGTACATCAAAAAAATCTCACATAAATGTGAGATCTTTAAAAAATGAACATTAACGATCAGGAACTATAAAAGAAGCAGTAGTTAAGACTAAGGTCAATGAAAGTAAATAATAAAAATTAAATCAGAAACTAATAAAAGAGAGAAAAGCAATAACAACAGAAAGTCCAAAAATTATTTCTCTGAAAATATCAACAAGCTGTAAAGTTAATTATACTAACTAGAAAAATAGAGCACAAAAATAACTTAGATTATAGAAAAAAGGAAATATAGTAACAAATACTACAGACATACACACAGGATGACTATTATAAAAAAACACATTAATAATTTGTGTAACCTACAGAAATAAATGTTTAACTAGTAACACTCTGTCACGTGTGAATAATAAAATCTCACAGCATAAAATAGACAAAAATATGTAAATATATTACTTTGGACAACCTGGCAGGCTTCCGAATGTAAACTGCCCACACGGCAGAGTCTGGCAAAATACCTGTCGTGTACCCAATATGCCAAATACCAGTAACAATGATGGGTCTCATTCTTCTAACCATGAAAGAGCCTTGAATATGGCACTTTTTAAAAAAATCTCAGGGCTAGGACGAAGGAGACATTACTGGGGCCTGCTCGAGGCAATCGACAAATAACAGGATGATTGTGATCGTGATCGTGATATAAAACAAATAATGAAAATTCAATAAAACATTCTCGGAACAAATAAATTTACTGATCAATTTTACTAAACAATGTAAAAATAAATTTTAAATAAAGAACTGTTATTTATAAAGTCATTGATAGTAGAGTTTTAGGTATATGATATTTCAACACCAAATTCCACACCAAACATTTAAAGAATAATTATAACCAAATTTTATATTTAAGTTATTCCAAAAAAATTAAGAAGTGGAGATAATCTGAAACTTTTATGAGACTAGCATTACATTAGCACAGCAGTAGGGCGTTTGCCTTGCATGCAGCCAACATGGTTGACCCAAGTTCGATTCGTTCTCCCCTCCCGGAGAGCCCGGCAAGCTGCCGAGAGTATCTTGTCCTCACAGCAGAGCCTGGAAAGCTACCCGTGATGTATTCGATATGCCAAACACAGTAACAAAGTCTCCAATGGAGACATTACTGGGCCTGCTCGAGCAAATCAATGAACAATGGGAGGACAGTGACAGTGACAGTGGCAGCATTAAATTATTCTGACAATAAGCTAAATAAAACGCTACAAAAACTACATTCCCAAATTATTGATTAAATTGGAAGGAAAATTTTCAATAATGTCCAGCAAACAGAAATTAGCTTCAAACCCCATACTCAAGTTGAATTCATAAATATGATACAGGATGGATCAATATATGCAAATTCATAAATAGGATCAATTCATTATAGGATGGAAGATAAAAATTGAATAACAACTAAGGGCAGAACAAGAATTTGAGAAAGTTCAACTGTAGCACTGTCGTCCATTGTTCATCGATTTGCTTGAGCAGGCCCAGTAATGTCTCCATTGTGAGACTTGTTGTTATGTATTCATAACAAATTATTAATAACTTAAATATGAATAGAATAATCCTAAACATAATTAACATATTTTATCACAAACATCATACTTAATGGTGAAAATTCTCAAGATTTTCCACTAAAATCAAGGTTGCCCACTCTCACCACTTCTATTCAACATTGTACTGGAGTCACATTCGAATAATTAGACAAGAAAAAAGAAAAATAATTATTCAAATTAGAATACAGAAAGTAAAAATTGTCATATGACAGTTCAATTCTGAATTTACTGAGAACTCTCCATACTGTTTTCCACAGAAGTTGTACCAGACAACATAATTTTGTAAATCATGGATCTTTTATAAAATTTTTTTAAAAAAGAAAAAAAGAAAGTAAGATTGTCTGGTTTTAAAGTAAATTTTTTCTTGTTTTTGGACCACACCCGGCAGTGCTGAGCACTTACTCCTGGCTCTACTCAGGGATCACTACTGGCCAGTGCAGAGACCATATGCAGTCCAGGGTATCAAATCTGGGTCAGCCACCTGCAAGTCAAATGCCCTGCCCTCTGTGCTATTGTCCTTGCCCCAGAATATTTTATATATTTTATACATAAAATTTCTTGAAGATAACACTGGAAACACGTCTGAGCTTATCATGATAGTGTAACAAGGTGTAGATGGAAGAGAACTGAGTTAGGACGTTGACACTCTAGTGGAAGGTGTGGTATTAGAATGTTGCATGTATGAAAACCTATCATTAACAGTATTTTCAATTACAGTGCCTCAAATAACATTTTAAAAAGTTATATCTAATCTGTGAATAAATTAAGACATCAAAATACAAAATTAACTAAGCTCAATGATAATTGTACAGAGAGCAATGAATTATCAGAAAATCTATAATCCCATTGACAATAGTACCCAATCAAGTAAATGGGAATGTATCTAAACAAACAGATTAAAGATTTGTATATGGAAGAAATAAGATACCAATGAAAGGGCAAATAAATTAAAATATATCTTGAGTTTATGGATAGAAACAATATTTTTGTTTTTGTTTTTAGAGTCACAGCTGCCTGTGCTCAGGGTTTACTCCTGACTCTGCACTCATAGATTACTCCTGGCAGGGCTAAGGGGACCATTGAGATGCCCTGGATCAAAAATCAGTCAGACCTTATGTAATTGATGACATAATATAGACTACACTATTTCCCTGCTTTCCCAGATGTTTGTAATGACCATTCTGAATGAATCATTCTTTACATTTATGCAATAATAATGATTCCAAAGCATTTTATAGAAGTAGAACAACAACTATAAAATTGATTTTGAACCAATTAAAAAATCTTGAAAAGTTAAACCATAGATAAAAAAAGGAGCAAAGTTGGTGACATTATATTTTCTGATTTAAACTTTTTGGCAAAGTTTTAGTGATCAAAGTAATATAGTTCTGATCAAAAAAAAGCAAATGGACTAAGGCAACAGAAATTAAAGTTCAGATATGAACACATATAGATATACCAATTAGTGTTTGACAAATGAATCAAAAGAACACAATAAGAGAGGACTATTTTTCAATAAATGTTGCTGGGAAATTTTTGCACAGAAAAGCAAATATTGATTCTGGAATATGCACTGAAATACTCCCAAATCCATCGACTATGAATTAAAAGCTTAAATAAAGCTTAAACCATAAAACTTATAGAAGAAAATACAAAGTTTACTAATACTGATATTATCATTATTATTAATAATAATGGTATAATTAAAATATGTTTTAGAAATATGATACAAAGTCACAAACAAAAAAAGCAAAAATAACCACATGGAACTATACCAAATAAAATTTTTATATAGCAAAACAAATGATTATTAAAACAAAATGAGAGAAAATGTTTTAAAACCACATATCTGATAAGAAGGCAATACCTAAGTATATAAGTACCCATACAGTACAGGAGCAAAAAAAACAAGAAATAATCAACCAATTAAAAGTTGGCCAAGGGGCTGGAGTGATAGCACAGCGGGTAAGGTGTTTGCTTTGCACTCGGCCGACCCAGGTTCGAGTCCCAGCATCCCATATGGTCCCCTGAGCACAACCAGGAGTAACTCCTGAGTACAGAGCCAGGAGTAACCCCTGTGCATCTCCGGGTGTGACCCAAAAAGCAAAAAATGAAAAATTAAAAAAATTTAAAAGTTGGCCAAGTATCTGATTAGTTGTTTTCCAAAGAATATGTACAAATTATCAGAAAATATATGAAAGTTGCCCATTATCATTATCAGGAAAATGCAAGTCAATACCAGAGTAAGATATCTTGCAGCTAGAATGATTACTATCAATATGACTATATAAAAATTCTGATGGAGATGTGAAAAATATTCAATTGCACTTTTGGTAGGAATGTAAAATGGTACTCGCTAATTAAATGATTATATGGAGGTTCCTCTTAAAATTAGACTGATTGGAAATAAAAGATATTATGTTGAGAAAAGTAAGCCAGAACAAGAAAAATAAGCACAGGATGATCTTACTTACCTGTGGTACTTAGAATATTGGATGAGGACATATATTACAGTAAAGGGGGATGCCCTAGGTCACCCTTAACACCAGTGTTTAGAGAGAACAGAAAAGAAAAAAATCAGGGGAAAGAAGAGAATGGGAAATAATGGGTGAACAGGCATCAGAGATTCCGATATATTGGTAATAAGGTGAATGGTATAGCTATATATCCAAAACACAGACTCAACAACACTGAAAACATAAGAGCTAAGCTGCAACCATTGGAACTTTGTAATATGCCTGTAAAATTGACAGGCAGGGATAGGACAGATATTGGGGGTGGGAAGGAAATATGGGAACACTGGTGGAGGGAAGTTGACACTGGTGGTGGGATTGGTGTTGAAATATTATATGACTAAAACTCACATATCTATAACTTTTTAAATCGCAGCTCTTTATTTAAATAAAACAATCATTAATACAAAATTTAATAGAACCATCATATGATTCCACAATCCACTTTTAAGAATCTAAAGAATAACAAAATCCTACCTCAGGGAATGGCTGCTCTTCCATGTGTATTGCAACATTATTCACAATAGCAGACACAGAAACAACCTAAATGTCCACTGACAGATGTCATAACATTTGAGACATAAATATACAATAGAATATGGATAGACTCTAAACATATTGTGATAAGGTAAATAAAACAGGAAGAGAAAGGCAAATTCTATATGATCTTACGTGTAGGATATAAAAGCATTAAAATCATAGGAATATAGCAGAATCATGGCGTTCAGGGCTGTGTTGTTGGAAATAGTGAGCTATTGTTCAATGGATACAAATGTTCAGTACTATAATTATTAAGTTCTAGGGATCTAGAGCAAGCTACCGGCAAGCTATCAGGAGTATCCCTCCAACACGGTAGAGCCTGGCAAGCTCCCCATGGTGTATTCGATATGCCAAAAACAGTAGCAACAAGTCTCACAATGAAGATGCTACTGGTGTCCGCTTGAGCAAATTGATGAACAATGGGAGGACAGTGCTACAGTGCAGGGATCTAATATGTGCTATGCTTAAGGAAGTCATAAGTAAAATAATATGTATTTAAAGTTTCTATGAGTGTCACCCTTTAATGTTCTTACCATAGAAGTATCAAAAAAAGGTATATTGTACAAGGTGAGGTGTATGTTAATTAAACTTAAAGCAACTAATGTTTTTCAATTAAATTGTATTTGCACATTTTATACATAAGCTTTATATGTTTTTTATATCTAATAAATATTGAAGAAACAAAGCATATTATCATTTACATTAGGTTCTCCCAACATAAAATAGTAGGTGATATGTTCAAGCACGGAAAGCTCTAGGAGCACTTGCATACAACAACACAAATAATCCATAGAACCAAATTAAACACAGAATACTGCATGGTGCCTCCCTGAGAAAATCCCCTGGAGAATTGAGGCACTATACAAACTTAGAACCAAATGTGTTTGGTAAATTTTTTGAATATGAGAACCTAATACTGCATGGTGCCTCCCTGAGAAAATTCCCTGGAGAAATGCGGCACTATACAAACTCAGAACCAAATGCATTTGGTCGATTTTTCGAATATGAGCACCTAATTATTGATTATATCATCTTCTACTTAAATCAGTACCCCTAGCCCTCATGTAGCTCCAGACACAATAACAAAAAATACAGGGAAATTTGTTTGTTTCAATAGATGAGATCAAAACTCAGGAAGGTCTTAAAACACCAGAACTTCTGAAACTGTTCCAAAGAAGACTTCAAAGGAACAATAATCTTGGTATTCAATTAAATGAAGAAATCAGTGAAAAAGTGAGGATTAAGCTAACAGAAAATTTGAGAGTATGGTAAAATGAATTGAAACAGAAATGAAGAAACAAAAGCATACAGTAGCTTAGCTAAAAAATACAATAACTGGCTTCAGCAAAGAGGACAAAACTGAAACTAGATTATTTGATCTCAAGAAAAAGGTACAGGATTTGTATCTTTGTGTTTTGGTCATTGTGTCTTTTGAGGTGCAGAAGCTTCTTAGTTTAAGATAGTCCCATTTGTCTATCTCTGTTTGACTTGCCTGGTCAGTGGCATGACAACTTTGAAGATACCATTAGCTTCAATGTCATGGAGGGTTTTGCCAACTTTGTCTTCAATGTACCTTATGGATTCTAGTCTGATGTTGAGGTCTTTAATCCATTTTGATCTTACTTTTTTACATCGTGTTAGGCAGAGATCTGAGCCCACTTTTTTGCATGTAGCCATCCATTTTTGCCAGCACAATTTGTTAAAGAGGCTTTCCTTACTCCACATCACATTTACTGCTCCTTTATCAAAGATTAGATGATCATATGTTTGAGGGAAGATATCAGTATATTCAACCCTGTTCCATTTGTCTGCAGCTCTGCCTTTGTTCCAGTACCATGCTGTTTTAATTATTACTGCTTTGTAGTAGAGTTTGAAGTTCGGGCGGTTGATTTCTCCCATTTTCCTTTTCCCAAGAAGTGCTATAGCTATTGGTGGGGGCTTATCGTTCTATATGAATTTCAGGAGTGCTTGCTCCATTTCTTTGAAGAATGTCATGGGTATTGTTATAGGGATCATGTTAACTTTGCACAGTGCTTTGGAAAGTATTGCCATTTTGACAATGTTAATTCTCCCAATCCATGAGCAGGGGATATCTTTCCATTTTCTCGTGTCCTCTTTTATTTCCTGAAGTAGCATTTTGTTGTTTTTAAGAAATCAATCTCTCACTATTCACAGATGATATGATACTATACTTAGAGAACCCTGTAACCTCTACCAAGAAACTCCTAGAAACAATAGACTTGTACAGTAAAGTTGCAGGCTATAAAATCAATATCCTTAAGTCCATGGCTTTCCTGTACAAAAACAGTGAGAAAGAAAAGGCATGGAGAAGAGCAACTACATATTACTAAGTGAAAAAATTCAGAAGGGGCTATGTATTATACTAGTCCAAGCATTTGGAAATAGCAAAACTACAGGGACAATTGAAAGTTAGTGGTTTCTAAGGGAAAATTGGGATTGAAGAGGTAGAGAACAACGGCTTTATATGAATTTGAATTAGTTTTATATTCTAGTGGTGGATTCGTGCCATTGCACATTTTCCCCAAACCTTGTAGAATGTGTGCAATACCAAGATTGTACCTGATTGTAAACCATGGCTTTGGGTAATAATGGATGTCTCATCAATTTTGACAATGTGCCAGTTTGTTATAGGATGTTGATAGTGAATAATATTGTATGCTAGGGGATATTAGGATTATATCGAAAATATCAGTACATTATATTAAATTTGCTGCAAATGAAAAAAGTCTAAAACACAGTACATTTCTTTTTAAAATAAATAAATTGTCCTTGCTACCTGACACCCACCATTATCCTTTTTTTTGCTTTCCTCAACAGGGCAAAGAAAAGAAAACCAGACACTGAACAAAGCCTTTTCTCAGATTGGCATGCTAAAATTAATATATTATTTTAAAGGCAGGGGTCACACTTAGGCCCAGACCTTTGAAATTAGCTTGGTGGTTCTTGAGGAGCAGGAAGAAGAGTCACAACCAGCAGTGTTGCAGATGGACGTGAGGTTTGAGGGATCGAATTCATGGCCTTGGTCTACAGTGTGAGCTCTCTCTTAAGATGACATAAATGTTTAATGTGTGGCTGATATAGGGCTTTTTTTAAAAATTACAACACTTCCTACATCAGATTTGTTGCAACCTAAGAAGAGCTATGAATATGGAAGATGGGTACTAAAGAGGTCATTAACTGTAAGCACAAATATAGCAGTTCACGAAAGATTAATTTTCAACCTCCTCACACAATAATCATCAACCTTTGTGAGTTGTTCACAATGCTTGAGAAACTTTAAATCAGATGAAATGTTGCTGTCTAAATAGAGTTTCTTAAAAAAATAATTTACTCAAAATCAAACTCCTCAAGGATATTAACAAAGGGCATGATTCTCTTACATTTTATTTATTAATTAATTTGTTTAATTGAATCACCATGACATAAAGCATTCCAAAGCTGATCATGATTGGGTTTCAGTCAGTGTTCCAATACTTCTCTTTCCACAAGTGTAATTTCCCAGCAACAATATTCCCAATTTTGCTCCCAGCCCCCATCAAACTCCTAGCCTGCCTCTATGGCAGGCACCAATCTTCTCATATATATATATATATATATATATATGTATATATATATATATATATATTTCTCTCTCTTTTCTATCTATCCTTTTAGGCATTGTGGTTTACAATACAGATACTGAAAGGTTATCTACTTTCAATAGCTACTTTCAGCAGATAAAAGATGGCATATATTTAAAGCACACTTCATAAATACTTTCCATATTTTGTTTTGGGGTATTAATAATTGTCCTTCAACTAACTTATATGTTCTTATTTGTACTAAATCTAGAAGTATTGCATGCCAATTGGAAATACTTAAGATTTACATGGCTAATTCTTCTTAATACCCGAGAGGACTTTGCAAAATTTTCACAGAAGTTACACACATAAACTAAATTCAATTTTTAGCAATAGTTACACATTCAGCACACAGATTTGTGAAAGAACTACGGACAAAGAGAGAAATGTGGGGAAGTCTAAGTCAATGAAATCAAGTACGGATTCTGAGTTTCAGGATATTAGATAATGAGGGGATATATCAGATAAGCAGAATATCACATACCAAATGTACCAGTTTAAATAAAATAAGTATCTGAATCCAGAGAAGATAAGACATATATTATTGTTTTTGTTGCTTGGGGAGTCACACACCTGGTGACTCTCAAGGGTTACTCCTGCCTCTTCACTCAGTAATCATTACTGGCAGGGCTCAGGGGATCATATGGGATGCAGGGAATTGAACATTGGTGTGCAGTTCAAGCAAGGCAAGCACCTTTCCTGCTATACTATCCCTCCAGCTCTGTAAGTCATGTTTTGCATATTTTAAATATATTAACTCATTTGTTGCAAGATCATTGTTGAAACATATCATGTTTAAAGCCTCTGATACTTAATGGTGATTCCCTAGATAATTGAAATTACAGTTTGAAAACCACTGGGATATATGACTGCATCACCTTTCATGTGAGGAGGCCTATTAGACCACACCAAACCTCAGGGCTTACTCCTGGCTCTATGCTCAGGATCTCTCTTGGCAGTGCTTAGTGGACCATATGAAGCGTGATTATCAAACTGAAGTCTTCTGCATAGAAAGCAAACATCTCAAATACTGCACTATCTGGCCCCCACATCACCTGTGAGTTTGACCATCAGGCCTCTGCTTCCTTTCTTGTGAATTACTGATCACTCATTTGAGCTAAGATATTACTGACCAATAAGTAGCTTTTGAGGTTTACAGTGGGTAACAAGTGAATAGTTTAGGGCTTTATCATTAAGGTCCCCTTAATAGTACTTCAGAGCCAGGGAGGGACATTTCTAGTGCTGAGTAACAGTTTACTAGAGATACAGTCAATTAGTGTTTGTTATCTGTGATGTCAGTTATCTCCCAGATAACTAATAATCTGTCTACTTATTCTGGGGAATTGTAGGAAAATATGTGTCATTTCACATGACAAGTGCATTTGATCAAGGTGACCTTTCTCAGGACTGTATCAAGAATGACTGAGGTTAACTCCAGACAGCAAGCAAGATTCAATTTATTTGCATTATTTGCTGCAGTGACTGAAGCGATAGCACAGCAGATAGGAAATTTGCCTTGAGGGCGGCCAACCCGGGTTCGATTCCTCCATCCCTCTCGGAGAGCCCGGCAAGCTACCGAGAGTATCCCACCCACACGGAAGAGCCTGGCAAGCTCCCCGTGGTGTATTCGATATGCCAAAAACAGTAACAACAAGTCTGGTCCCCATATCACCTGTGAGTTTGACCATCAGGTCTCCGCTTACTTACTTGTGAATTACTGTACAGTAATGGAGACGTTACTGGTGCCCGCTTGAGCAAATTGATGAACAATGGGAGGACAGTACTACAGTGCAGTGCTACAGTTTGCTACAGACTGAGAGATGTGAAGAGGCAGAACCTGTGCCAAGTGTTTGAAACTCTCAAATAATGATGTGGCCAAAATAAGGCCATTTTACAGGAGAAGAGTCAAGTCATTCAGACTGTTAGTCAATACTTTGAACAAGGATTCTTTATTTTTAAAATTTTTATTATTAGTGAAACACCATGAGGTACAGTTGTTGACCTTACAAGTTTTTGTACTTAGGTTTCAGTTATACATACAATGATAGAGTACCCATCCTTCCACCAGTGCCCATTTTCCACCACCATGGATCCCAGTAACCCTCCCACCAATACCATACCCCTGTCCCATCCCGCATCTGTGGCAGGGCATTCCCTTTTGTTCTCTCTCTCATTTTGGTTGTAGAGGTTTGAAAAGAGGCATTGAGTGGCAAACATGTTCAGTCTATAGTCTACTTTCAGCATTCATCTCCCATCCTGGGAGAATCCTCCCAACAACCTTTACTTAGTGTTCCCTTCTCTGTCTGAGCTGCCCTTTCCCCTAGCAAGTGCAACTGGCCTTCAAGCCATGGAGTAAACCTCCTGCAACTTATCTCGACTATTCTAGGAAGTTAGTCTCCTATTTTTTTACTTTATATTCCCCAGATGAATGCAATATTTTTATGTCTGTCTCTCTCTTTCTGATTCATTTCGCTTAGCATGATACTTTTCATGTAGTACCATTTGTATGTAAATTTCATTACTTAAGTATTTTCTAACAGCTGTATAGTACTCCATTGAATAGATGTACCAAAGTTTCTTTAAACAGTCATCTGTTCTTGGGCACTTGGGTTTTTTTTCCATATTTTAGCTATTGTGAATGGTGCAGCAATGAACATAGAAGTGCAGATGTCACTTTGGCTATACTTTTTTTGCCTCTCCAGGATGTATTCCCAGGAGTGGTATTGCTGGATAAAATGGGAGCTCAATTTCTAATTTTTTTGAGAATCTTCCATACTGTTTTCCAAAAGGGCTGGATCAGTCGGCATTCCCACCAGCAGTGAAGGAGAGTTCCTTTCTTGCCACATAGCGCCAGCACCATTTGCCCCTGTTCTTTTGGATGTGGGTCAGTCTCTGTGGTGTGAGGTGATATCTCATTAAGGTTTTGATCTTCATCTCCCTGATGATTAGTGATTTAGAGCATTTTCTCATGTGCCTTTTAGCCATTCGAATTTCTTCTTTGAGAAAGTTTCTGTTCATTTCGTCGCCCCATTTTTTGAAGGGGTTGGATGTTTTCTTCTTGTGGAGTTCAACCAGTGCTTTGTATATCCTTGACTCAGATGGGTATTGGGTGAATATACTTTCCCATTTGTAGATTGTCTTTGTATTCTGGACACTATATCTTTTGAGGTGCAGAAGCTTCTTAATTTAAGATAGTCCCATTTTTTATCTCTGTTTCCACTTGGTTGGAGTGTCGTCTTTTAAGATACTGTTAGCCTCAATATCGTGGAGGGGTTTGCCGCCCTTGTCTTCAATGTATCTTATGGATTTTGGCCTGATGATGAGATTTTTAATCCATTTTTATCTGACTCTTGTGCATGGTGTTAGGTCGAGGTCTAAGCCCATTTTATTGCATGTGGTTGTCCAGTTATGCCAGCACCATTTGTTAAAGAGACTTTTCTTGCTCCACTTCACATTTCTTGCTCCCTTATCAATGATTGGATGTTCATACATTTGGTGTTGTGTGTACGGATATTCCACCCTGTTCCATTGGTCTACGGACCTGCCTTTGTTCCAGTACCATGCTATTTTAATTATTACCGCTTTGTAGTAGACTTTGAGGTTGGGGAGGGTGAGGCCTCCCCACATCTTTTTCCCAAGAATTGCTGTAGATATCCGTGGGAGTTTGTTGTTCCATATGAATTTCAGGAGTTCTTGATCTACATATTTGAGGAATTTCATGGGTATTCTTATAGGGATCACGTTCAATATGTATAATGCTTTGGGGAGTATTGCCATTTTGACAATGTTAATTATTCCTATCCATGAGCAGTGGATATGTTTCCATTTCCTTGTGTCCTCTTTTATTTCCTTGAGTAGCGTTTTGTAGTTTTCATTGTAGAGGTCCTTTACCTCTTTAGTTAGGCTGATTCTGAGGTATTTGATTTTCTGGGGCACGATTGTGAACGGGATTGTTTTTTTCCTGTCACTTTCTTCTGTCTCATTATTTGCGTGTGGAAGACTTTTTGGAATTAATTTTATAGCCTGCAACTTTACTGTACAAGTCTGTTGTTTCTAGGAGTATCTCAGTAGAGGATTTAGGGTTCTCGAGATATAGTATCATATCATCTGCAAATAGTGAGAGCTTGATTTATTCCTTTCCTATCTGGATGCCTTTATTGTCTTTTTCTTGCCTAATCGCTATTGCAAGTACTTCCAGTACTGTATTGAGCAGAAGTGGTGATAGTGGGCATCCTTGTCTTGTCGCTGATCTTAGAGGGAAGGCACTTAGTTTTTCCCCATTGAGTATAATGCTTGCCATGTGTTTGTCATAGATGGCTTTGACTATATTGAGGAAAGTTTCTTCAAAACCCATTTTTGGTGAGAGTTTTCATCATAAACGGATTCTCTAGCTTGTCAAATGCTTTCTCTGTGTCTATTGATATGATCATATGGTTTTATCTTTACTTTTGTTTATATGATAGATTATGTTGATAGATTTCCGAATGTTAAACCATCCTTGCATCCCCGGCATGAATCCCACTTGGTCGTGGTGTATGATCTTTTTGATGCTTTATTGGATTCGATTTGTTAATGTTTTGTTGAGGATCTTCGCATCCATGTTCATCAGGAATATTGGCCTATAGTTTTCTTTGTTTGTGGTGTCTTTGTTTGCTTTTGGTATTAAGGAGATATGTGCCTCATAGAAGCTGTTTGGGAGAGTTCCTGTTTTTTTAAATTTCCTGGAAAATCTTGAGGAGAACTGGCAAAATGTTTTCTTTAAATGTTTGGAAGAATTCACTAGTGAATCTGTCTTGGCCTGGGCTTTTTTGGGGGGGAAGACTTTTGATTACCGCTTCAATTTCCTTGATATGAATGGGTCTATTCAGGTATCCCAAGTCTTCTTGGGAGATCAAGAAGAACAATCTTGGGAGATCGATCTTGGTAGATCATAGGAATCCAGGAATTTATCCATTTCTTCTAAGTTCTCTTGTTTTGTGGCATATAGACTCTCGAAGTAGTCTCTGACGATCTTTTGAATTCCATTGGTTTCTGTTGTGATGTCCCCTTTTTCATTTCTGATTCAGTTTATTAGGGTTCTCTCTCTTTCTTTGTGAGTCTTGCTAGTGGTTTATCAATCTAATTTATTTTCTCAAGAACCAGCTCTTGGTTTCACTGACTTTTGGGATTGTTTTTTGGGTTTCCATGCCATTAATTTCTGCTTTAAGTTTTATTATTTCTTTCCTTTGGCCAATTTTGGGTTTCTTTTGTTGGTCTTTTTCTGAGGTCTTGAGCTGTGTGGTTAGGTTATCTATGTAGGCCCTTTCTTCTTTCCTTAGAAATGAGAACAAGGATTCTTTAATAAAGAATTTTGGGCTGTCACCTCAAAATGCTCCCTTGATCTTTAGGTAAAGATTTCATTGAAGTCAGTTACAAGTTTGTGCTCTAAATCCCATGCTGAACAACCATAATTTTTCGACATATGTGTTTTCTTGAATTTTTCTTTGGTCTGTTTTTTATTATTTTTAGGGGTCCTATGCATTTTCTAATTAAAGAGTTGTTCTCTTTAATCCTACACAAACACAAATTCCCTTTATTCCTATCAGGGTCTTCTGGAAAAAACGTACTTTAGTATGGGGTTGATGTTTTGAGTCAAATGTCATGTACAATTTGGACTAGGTTTTTAAAGACAAGGTATCATTATTTATTTTAGTTATTCGGATTTAGGAATTTTTTCTCTTTAATATTTTATTCTAGATTTGACATGGCAAAGAGTATTCTCAAACAACTCTAGTGCTCACTGGTAGAACTTTCTTGCAAGTTATTTTTAAAAAATATCTGTACCCCTATGTTTTAAATCAAATTACCATGAGATACAGTTTCAAAGATGTTCATGATAGGTTTCAGTCATACAATGTTTCAACACTCATCCTTCCACCAGTGTACATTTTCCGCCACCAAAATCCCCAGTTTCCTTCCCCTCACCTCCCACCACCACCCTATAGCAGGCACTTTGATTCTCTTTCTCTCTCCTTTTGTTTATTTTTTTCTCTTTTTTGGGTCACACCTGGCGATGCTCAGGGGTCAATCCTGGCTCATGCACTCAGGAATTAGTCCTGGCGGTGCTCGGGGGGGGGGGGGGGGAATCATATGGGATTCTCGGAATCAAACCCACATCGGTCATGTTGGCTGCGTGCAAGGCAAATGCCCTACCCGCTGTGCTATTGCTCCAGCCCCTCTCCTTTTGTTTCTTGCAAGTTTATTAACAGTACTTTTGGTGCAGAGTTATCCTCCATCAATTACTAACTTTGTGACTTTAGGCAAATAAATTTATTATTCTAAACCTGTTTTTTCATCTATGAAGTGGAATGGAAATAATGACCATATCTCTTCTACAGTGTTGCTGAGAATATAAAATAACAGAGCATATAAATGTCACTTTTAAGTCTGCCTCTATCAGGTGCAGGAGCAGTGGGTAGGGCTATTTCCGTGCACACAGGTGACCTGGATTTGATCCCCAGCATCCCGTGTAGTCCCCCTGAACACTACTAGTCATAATTCCTGAGTGCAGTATGTTCTATCATATAAGTTGTAAGAAAAATGATAAATTATTTCTATCCTCTTTTCTAAGAACAAAGTTTTTAAAATTATTTATTTGACTTATAAAGACCTAACCATTTGCATTCAGACTTACCACTTAAAAATAGTGTATTAGAATATTTATAAATGGGGCTGAAGTGATAGTGCAGCAAATAAGGCATTTCCTTGCATGTGGCCCACCTGAGTTACATGCCCAGCATCCCACCCTTATGGCCCCCGTGCAGCAGCAGAAGTAATTACTGAACACAGAGCCAGAAATAACTCTTGAGCATCATCAAGTTTGAGCAAAAGCCAAAAAAATGTCCCCGATAGTAATGATTTTAAATTATTGCCACTTTTGATAAGATTTGTTTGAAATTTATCTATATATATACTTTTATTTTGGGCTTAAAACTGTCTTTCAATTGATTTGTATTATGTGTGAATTTCTTCACACAGTTTTCTAAGTTGTTTAACTACAACTTACCAAGTATTATCAGTGATTCCAGCAACAATGATAAACACTATTGTGCGTAACACATAAATGAGATCAAATCCTTGAATTCAGAGACAGTGTCGAATGGAAAACACACAGAGCAATGAATAAAGAATGGAAACAAATCCCAAACTAAAGAGAATCATATACACAAATTGAAGACAGGAATTACAGTATGTGGTCCATCTCCAGTGTTGGGAATTGATATATCTTGCTGTAAAATTGTCCCAGTTACATATAGAAAACTGTATTGATTATGACATTTATAAATTCTCAAGTTCCTTTCTTCTCCCTCCCTCTCCATCTCTCCCTCTCTCTCTCTCCATCTCCCCCCCTCCCTCCCTCCCTCCCTCCCTCCCTCCCTCCCTCCCTCCTTCCCTCCCTCACTCCCTTTCTCTCTCTCTTTCTGTACAGACTGGGGTGGGGTGACAGGAGGGGATATTAGTAGTGGGAAATATACACTGGTGGAGGGTTGGGTGTTGGAGCATTGTATGGCTGAAACCAGGTCACAAAAGCTTTGTATCTGTATCTCATAATGATTTGATTAAAAACTTATTAAAAATAGAAAATAAATTATCAAGTTCCAAAGAATAGGGCAGCATTTTCGTAACAGATCATGATAAATCCAAAGATGCTTCATAAGCTGCAAAATTTCTGAATCCATTAATGTGTGTATTGATTCTCTTTGGCTTAATTGAGCAAAGAAAAGTTATATTTAAGCTCCTCAGCTTCAATTTTAATCAATAAATTACAATAACATAAAACTTTACATTTTTTAGTTTTTTATATATGTTTTAACAATTTTGCCAGCACAGATATCATAAAAAATAAATGAAAGGCAAATTTTCTCATCATAGCTATAATGAAATAGAATATATATTGCTAAATACCTTGAAAAATTTAGTTTTAGTCAATAAACTTTAATGTGACTCTACTTTGTACCAGGCGCTGTGCTGGCTATGTAAAAACACATAGTTCCTTTTCCCGCAGTGTCATAAGGATTATCAAAGTATTTTCAATTACTGGTCATGAAATTATAACAATCAACACACTGAAATAAGTGTGCAATGGAAAAACAAAAAGTGGAAAAACAAAAAGCTTTTATTATTCCTTATTAAGGTTAAGATAACTTTTCACAAAAGTGGTAGACGATTAGGAGGGCCTTAGTAGGCAAATATGATTTTTTACTGTGTAGAAAAGAGAGAGAGGTCACAATAAGTATAAATATTAACCAAAAGAATGAAATATATGGGCATGTATGATGATATCTGGAAGTTATTTTGCAGAGAGTTCTGAGGAATGAATCTATTCACATAAGTATAGGTTAACCTGGGAAGGGCTTTGCATATCATTCTGAAGATCACATAGAAACTATACCTAATTTTAACAATTTCTCTGTGCCACAAAATATGTTTGTTTTATATATGCAATCTCATTTTTCACGATAAGAATATCATATCAGTATTTTTCATCTTATATTCATCTTTTAATATGTGGTAGACCTGAGATATAAGTCAGATTTATCTGATGCCATAACTCAGAATCTCACACTGTCTAAAACACTCAACTTCTTTGGTATATTTCTCCCTTCCTGTTAGATCCTACTAAATATCTCCACCTTATTTCTTCTCTCTTAGCTCTTTTTCACCCATATTAAAATAACTCTCTACATAAAATGATTTCTAAGGAACAGTTGGTGATCGCATTCTTAGTCTATCAATTCTATCTGAAAGAAAATGTCAAAGGAATTTTAGATATTATCTTGTCCTTCAAATCTTAGTACTCCTAGATCATCCTGACCTGATTATACTTGCTTTTATTGAATAATGTGATCCATCAACTGTTTCCTGGATAAACTGCTGAAGCTTATTCCTTATCTACACATAGTTTATTTAAAGTTTTCAGAAGAGCTCTGGATGCGTCACAATAGGATTAACCAATTTCCGAACATTTCTTTGAATTTTACTAATTCATCTAGTACTTTGGAAGAAAAAGTCACAGACAACTACCCACTATTCATTATGGTAGCTTAGCTTTTTTCAGACAAAATTTTTCCCAGTTTTAGATGTGAATGCAATTTTCTCCACTTTGGAGCCATATCCTATAATCCAGGGAAGCTGATATTTTCCATTCTGTAATAGGGCAAAGATATTATTTTGATGATTTTTTTGGTCAGAAGTTCTTTTTATTTCAAGGCATATGGCAGTCCAGGCTGCGTCTGTTCCGATTGCGATCATCTTTACTATTCCCCAAAGAATTTTGAAAAGACAAAGACCTCTTGTTACAAGAATTTCACCCTCTTACCCTTTCTTCTCTGGAGTACACTTATCACCTGATTTATTGTTATTGATTTTATATTTGATTAGTAATTTGTATATATGTATATATATTTATATATATTTTATTATAAATGGAGGGGATTAGGGTCACATGTAACAGTGCTCAGGTACTATTCCTGCCTCAGTACTCAGAAATAATCCCTGGCAGAGACTCCGGGAACATATGTAGTACCAGGTAACAAACCAGGGCAATTGCTTTACTTCTTGTACTATCTCTCAAGCTTCCCAAATAAACATACATTATGTGTAATGCTGTACCATTCCAGACATTTTATGCCTATTTTCTTTGTTAGTTGGATAATAATGTAAGCAGGGTAAATAATATTGTCCTGCAATATGAAAGTTAGTGTTTTTTAAAGGAAATCTAATTTTAAATAGAAAATATTAGATTTCAGGTTTTCCTACTATTGGCATGTTGGTATTGTAGAGGCTCTACCATGTCACACACAATGCTTAAATTAGGCACAAACAATTGGCCCCAAAACTGTAATACTCCAGGGTCCCTGTATCATTTTTCTTCATCACTTAAGAGCCTCTGAAAGTCATTATGTTCTGGATATGTAGAATAAACTGGTAATTTGGAAAAGCCTTTAGAACTGCTGATCTAGGATTCAGGTACTAGCTGGGTACAAAATCTCAGGCTATTTTAAAGTTTCTTTTGTGCCTCAAGTAAATAATTAGCATTTATTCATTGTTTGCTGTGTACCATATAGAATGTCAAACACTTTTCAGGTTTTTAAACTTTTTATACTAAAGCTCTTCATAGTAGATATCATTTCTATTACATATTTTTCATATTCTTAACCACTCTATTTTGCTGCCCACTATATTTTAATACTGAAATCTTCAAGGTAAGTGACTGAGTCTACTATTAAGAAGTTGTTTCAGGGTCAGAGTTATAGCACAGCAGTAGGATGATTTTCTTCCATGTGATCAACCTGAAATTTAGCCTCTATGGTCCCTAGGCCATGCCAGAAGTGATCACTGAGAACAAAGTCAAGAGTATAGCCTTAACACCACAATTTGTAGCCCCTAAACACAAGAAAACATTTGAAATAATTTGAGTTTTCTACTCTAAATCTTTTATGATCTCTGGTTTTTACAA
Source organism: Sorex fumeus (assembly GCF_029834395.1). Classification (NCBI taxonomy): domain Eukaryota; kingdom Metazoa; phylum Chordata; class Mammalia; order Eulipotyphla; family Soricidae; genus Sorex; species Sorex fumeus. The sequence goes on from NW_026606115.1 coordinate 11,763,157, forward strand.
CTTCACCAATATATGTCACATAAAAATTTACCTCTACAAAGTGTACAGTTCAATACTTTTTGAAGCTATTTTCTTTTTTCATTCTCACTTTTCCCAGCACACCTGGCAGTGTTCTGAGCTTGCTCTTGGCTCTGCACTCAAAGTTCATTCCTGGTGGACTCCGGGGAACATATCAGGTGCTGGGGATGGAATCTGTGTTGGGAGCTTGCAAATTAAGTGTCCCCCTCTTTGTACTATAGCTCTGACCCCCATTAGAGTTATTTTCACAAAATTGTGCAATCATTATCTCTGTCAGTTTTAGAATTATACCAGCTAATTTAAAAGTCCTCTTAATTTTTGATCACGATCACGATCACAATCACCCTGTTTTTTGTTGATTGCCTCGAGTAGGCACCAGTAACATCTCCTTCTTCCTAGCCCTGAGATTTTAAAAAAGCCATATTCCATGCTCTTTCAGGGTTAGGAGAATGAGACCCATAATTGTTACTTGTATTTGGCATATTGAATATGACTCGGGTAGTTTGCCAGACTCTGCCATGCGGGTGAGATACTTTCAATAGCCTGCCGAAAGTTCTCCAAAGGAGGAATGAGATAATAAGATGTCACGTGGCCGCAAATGCAGCTGCACGCTCCCGGGAGCTGGGTTTTATAGTCTCTGTGTCTTGCTCATTGATGAGACCAACCTGGCACTGGCGGCAGCTGGTGGGTGTGATGCCTACCTACTGGAAGATGGGGGATCTGGCTGGAGAAGGCCCAGTCCCATACCGAGCAGGCTTGGAGATCTCAGCCCTGGGACCCACATGTCTGGGTTCCTCTGCCAGTTCCTTCATTCTGTTTTATTAGGAACCTGTATTTGGCCTTATTCCAAACATTTTCTAGTCAGTATCTGAATCTATTTCAAACAAAGAGATTACAAGGATTAAGCAGATAAGATCAAATAGTGATCCAGTATCAAAACTTGATGGAGTTATGGAAATGAGAAACCTGTCTTTTGAAAAAGGCTAGTTGAAAAAAATGAAAAAATGTGGAGTCAATTGTACATTAAATAAAACATAAAAATAAACTTTTATAAGATATTTTATGATTTATCCAATATATCAACTGAATGCACCTGCTCGAGTAATTCAACAGGATGACAGTGATACAGTGATATTATAAAAACTATTATTTGAACTAAATGTAAAATATTTGTGGAATGGAATCATAATCTGGGTCACAGTTTGTGACCTGTGCATTTTCAAAACAAGGAATTTTCATTCTTTCTTTCTTTCTTTCTTTCTTTCTTTCTTTCTTTCTTTCTTTCTTCCTTCCTTCCTTCCTTTCTTTCTTTCTTTCTTTCTTTCTTTCTTTCTTTCTTTTTTTCTGACATAGCAGTGCTCTGTGACTACTCATAGCTCATTATTCACTCGTCTTTCTAGGAGATGATCTGGCTATCATATACAGTTGGAGATTGGATCCAGAGTTGCTTCATACACAGTTCACATTCCAACCCACCAAGTTATAACTCCCTGTCTCCAAAGTTTTAGTTTAGTTAACACTCTACTACCCACCACTTGCCCATCTGCCAAACTGGAATTTGATGTCTCAGGTCTTAAGCATTTGATTTGGATGTGGCTTTGTCCTAATGTATGTATTTGGAAAAAGTTATTTCTTCATGTTACCAAAGTAACAAACCTACTTTCACACTGATCCATCTTATGATCTGCGATCTTCTCTTAAAAAAGTCTTGACTCATTCTGAAAAATGGTGTTTCTAGTCTGATATTAGGACAAACCGATTTGCAACAGAGCATTAACCACTGAAGTATATCCTCCTTCTTTGGTTCACACTTTTCAGAATTGCTCACCCCTATCCCTAACAGATAATTCTAAATGCAGAACTTTCATGAATACCTATTACGGGCTGGAGCGATAGCACAGCGGGTAGGGCGTTCGCTTTACAAGCGGCCAACATGGCTGACCCGAGTTCGATTCCTCCGCCCCTCTCGGAGAGCCCGGCAAGCTACCAAGAGTATTCGATATGCCAGACACAGTAACAACAAAGTCTCCAATGGAGACGTTACTGGGCCCGCTCGAGCAAATCGACAATCAACAGGAGGGCCTTTACCTTTACCTTTACCTTTTACCTATTATGAAGGTTATGTTAAGGATTAAAATAACAAAAAGAAGTTAGAGTGGACAATCCTTGGCAAGTGTTCCTTAAAACGTAAGTACCAATTATTACTCTTCTGGGTTTGAGAGAAAACAGGATATTCTGAAGAGAGAAAAAGTCGCAGATCTTTTTTTTTTCTTTGTCAATGGTTTATTGTTGTTATTTTGTCATTTTGTAAATGTTTATTTTTTATTTTTTTATTTTTATTAGTGAGACATCATGAGGTACAGTTGTAGACTTACAAATTTTTGTGCTTGGGTTTCAATTGTACAATGATCAAATACCCATCCCTCCACCAGTCCCCATTTTCCAACACCACGGATCCCAGTATCCCTCCAACCCCCCAACCCCCCATCCCACCCTGCCTCTGTGACAGGGCATTCCCTTTTGTTCTCCCTCTTATTGGGTGTTGCGGTTTGCAAAAGAGGCAATGGGTTACAATCATGTTTGGTCTATAGTCTACTTTCAGCATACTTCGCCCATCCTGGGAGGATCCTCCCAACACCTTTATTTAGTGTTCTCTTCTCTATCTGAGCTCCCTTTTCCCCTAGCATGTTTGGTTGGCCTCCAAGACATGGAGTAAAATTCCTGGTACTAATCTCGGCCATTCTTGGGTGTTAGTCTCCTATTTTGTTACTTTATGTTCCCCAGATGAATGCAATCTCTCTATGCCTATCCCTTTCTTTCTGAGTCATTTCGCTTAACATGATATTTTTCATGTAGTACCACTTGTATGTAAATTTCACGACTTCATCTTTTCTAACAGCTACATAGCACTCCATTGTGTAAATGTACCAAAGTTTCTTTAACCAGTCATCTGTTCTCGGGCACTCAGGTTTTTTCCAGATTCTGGCTATTGTAAAGAGTGCTGCAATGAACAAACAAGTGCAGATGTCACTTCGACTATACCTTTTTGCCTCTCTGGGATATATTCCCAAGAGTGCTATAGCTGGGTCAAATGGGAGATCAAATTCTAATATTTTGAGAATCGTCCATACTGTTTTCCAAAAGGGTTGGACCAGCCGGCATTCTCACCAGCAGTGAAGGAGGGTCCCTTTCTCGCCACATCCACGCCAGCACCGGTTGCTTTTGTTCTTGTGGATGTGGGCCAGTCTCTGTGGTGTGAAATGATATCTCATTGTTGTTTTGATCTGCATCTCCCTGATGATTAATGATGTGGAGCATTTTCTCATGTGCCTTTTTACCATTCAGATTTCTTCTTTGCGAAAGTTTCTGTTCATTTCCTCGCCCCACTTTTTGATGGGGTTGGGTGATTTCTTCTTGTGGAGTTCAACCAGTACGTTGTATATCCTTGATATCAACCCCTTGTCATATGTGTATTTGGTGAATATCCTTTCCCATTCTGTAGGCTGTCTTTGTATTTTGGTCACTGTTTCTTTTGAGGTGCAGAAACTTCTTAGTTTAAGATAGTCCCATTTGTCTATCTCTGTTTTTACCTGCTCGGCCAGTGGCGTGACATCTTTGAAGATACCATTAGCTTCTATGTCATGGAGGGTTTTGCCAACTTTTTCCTCATTGTACCTTATGGATTACGGTCTGATATTGAGGTCTTTAATCCACTTTGATCTTACAATTGTACATGGAGTTAGGCAGAGATCTAAGTCCAGTCTTTTGCATGTAGTCGCTCAGTATTGCCAGCACATTTGTTAAAAAGGCTTTCCTTACTCCACTTCACATTTCTTGCCCCTTTGTCAAAGATTAGATCATATGTTTGACGGGAGATGACAGTATGTTCAACCCTTTTCCATTGGTGTACAGCTCTGCCTTTGTTCCAGTACCATGCTGTTTTAATTATTACTGCTTTGTAGTAGAGTTTGAAGTTAGGGAGGTTGATTCCTCCCATTTTCTTATTCCAAGAATTGCTTTAGCTACTCGTGGGGGCTTATTTTTCCATATAAATTTCAGGAGTGTTTGCTCCATTTCTTTGAAGAATGTCATGGGTATCCTAATAGGGATCCCGTTGAAAAGTAGCAGCTCTTGGCCAACTCATCTTACCAACAGTAGAAATGCAAGATTGCTGAGATACTGGAGTACATCTATAGGAAAAAAGTAACTAGGCATGATCATGCCTCAACCTAGGTCTTATCTGGTCTCAATTTTGTTCACTGGAAGAGAACATATTAGTTTAATTTGAATTCTAGCTAATGTTAGATATATTCATATTTCAAGTCC